>NC_137799.1:80179093-81494093 GCF_963383645.1 Muscardinus avellanarius | reverse complement strand
CTTAAAGATTTAAAATTATTTCCTGGGCAGGGCGTGGTGGCACACGCTTATAATCCCCGCGCTTGGGAGGTGGAGACAGGAGGATCGCGCTGGTTTGAAGACAGCCGCACTGGCTTAAGAGACCCTGTTTCCAATTAAATATAAAATGGGTCTGGGACTGTAGCCCAGAGGTAGAAGGGTTTCCAGGAACCCTAGTACCACCAAAAAAAAAAAAAAAAAATTATTTCCTATCCCTTAATTTTGCTCACACAAAACACATGGCCAGTAAAGTGGTGGGCCAAGATGATGACGGCCCAGGTGGGGACGGCAACCAGGCTTTGGGGGAGGCGAGGGATGAGGCCTGGAGGGCTGGTAGCCTCGTGGGGACGCGGTGCTCTGGACTGGTCTTCTGGGTGACCTCAGAAGGGGTTCCAGAGGTCACCAGAAGGTGGTGACCCCCCACCCCCCGAGCCTTTCCGGGAGGATGTGCTACAGGAAACAGTGTTTGAACGACACTTTTTTTTTTCTTAAAACTGTTAGCAGTTTCCCTCACCACTGTTTGAGATGCCCACCTATATAAATTGTTTTAATCCTTCATATCTTCTTTATTTGATGCCATCTTTCAGGCAGTACTTTTATCATCCTGATGATTATTTCCTTGCTGTTTTCCTGTCCCCACCCTCCCTCCTGGTGGTGCATGTTCTTACTTTTGTTCCTTCATTTCTCGTGCCCTTCTTCCTTCCCGCTGGGGATTAAACTCGGGTCCACTTTACCTCTGAGTTATTATACTCCTGCCCTTTTTTTTAACTTTTTATTTTGAAAGTTTCTCACCAAGTTGCCGAGGGTCTCACTAAGTAGTGGAGGCTGACCTTGAACCTGTGACCTTCCAGATGGTGGGAGGTGCCACTGCACCCGGTGCCCTCCTTCCTTTCTCCATGGCCTTTGCATAGCCATCTGCTTCTCTGTGTGTTCTCTGCTCACATCCTGCAGGCCCTTTGCACTTTTAACAGAAAATCCTGTTTTTCTTACCATCATGGGGAACCCCGAATGGCGTGTGGAACTTTTGCAGTTTGGAGATCATCAGCAGACACTTTGGTGTTTTCTAGAATCATCTTAGAACCTTTGGGTATCGTTCGTCTTTCGTGGGGTTCTGCCGTGGTCGTGGAAATCCCCAGTGTCCGTGCCTGTCAACAACAAGGACGGATTTCCTGCTCAGGTTACAAGTTGCTAAAGGTCAGCTATGGCTCCCAGGGGCTTCTGTGCTCTGCAAGGCAGGCTAAAGGAATAACAGCTAACTGGGATCTGTGTGTTCGGGACCGAGCAAGGCAAGAGAGTTGGTAGGATTTAGTAATGGTTCTTGAAGCGCTGACTCAGAACTGGACTGAGCTACTCCCCTCAAGCTTCATCAGCTAAAGCCAGTGGCAGAACTGGCCCAATGAAGGGGGGGTCTGTTCTACCCAAAGACAGGTACTGCAAGTTGTGTGGCATTGCACAAGGATGTGTTACTACATTTCATAAGAAGAAAAGTTAAGAAGTAGACATAATACTGCAATGTTCTACGTACTATAACTGCTAGAACTTACTCTGTTGGGTGGACACTGGATAGAACCATTTTACATTGTATTAATGGTCACGTCAGTGGGTAGCTTGTCACAAAGTAAAAACACTGATTAGAAAACATGAGCAGCTGTTAATATTATGTGTCAATGGAATTCTCTCTTTTTTTTTTTTTGGTGGTACTGAGGGTGGAACCCAGGAGCATTTTTACCTCTGGGCTATACAAGGTCTCACTAAGTAGCTGAGACTGGCTTCAAACCTGTGCAATCCTCCTGCCTCAGCCTCTGAAGCGCAGGGATTACAAGCATGCGTCACCACGCTCAGCTGTCAATGGAATTATTTATAGCTATTTAATTACCTCTTAAGTCTCCAGATAAATCTGGGGTAGGGCTCATTTCCATGGATGTATTTGGGGTGAGTGCAGGCTGCATCTCCATCCTGCATTAGGGATTTGGGAAAACTGGGTTGATTCCTTTAGATCAGCTGGGAATCACTCATGGAACAAGAATGCCTGGGAAAAGCCTTTAAAACCTCCATGCCTTAGTTTCTTGATATATGTGTTGAGAATGATAATAATAGAATCTCTTTCATAGGGGATTTTAAAGATTAAACTCAATAATATTTGTGAAATTAAGCACATGCTTTTATGATGATGATAATGATGATTTCTACTACTTTGGTATCTGAACATCTGAAAAATATATTGATAATTTCAAAACCACCAATTTCATAGTCAAGAGACAGTATATTTATGTTTCTGAGTCTGAGATTTACTTTGAGTAAGCAAAATAAAAATTAACACTGAAAGTTGGTGTTTAAGATCCTGGCTTATTGATAAAACTAGTCACAATTTCTCTTAGATTAATCCCTAAAGTTGTGTACTCCAGTCCCTCAGTGGCCAAGGACACCCTCAGCAATGTAGCAAGACTCAGAAATGTAGCAACACTTTTGTTTCAAAGTAAAAATTAAAAATAAAGGGCTTATGGTATAACTCAGTGGTAGGATATACCTGGGTTCAATCCCCAGTAACACACACACACACACACACACACACACACACACACACACACGTTAAAGCAGCTCCTGGCTTATTGACCTTAATGCATTTGGGGGTTGTATGAATGAGGATATTTGCTCTGCCAGTTGCTTGGTTTGCTGGGAAATTCCAAATAAGGGGGTAGAGAAGAAGCATGGAGGCTGCCTGCCTGCCTGCCTGCCTGTCCTCCCTCCCTCCCTCCCTCCCTCCCTCCCTCCCTCCCTTCCTTCCTTCTGGAAGTCAGCGGCCTAATCCTAGGGGACAAGTCTTAGTGGATTAGTGCTTGGAGGGGAGTTTGCTAAGGGGATGATGTGGCTTCTGGCCTGGAGGGCAGGCGGCTTCTGCCCCACATCACCTGAGCCCGGCAGCCTAAGGGTGAAAGGAAAGGCTCAAGTTCAGTAACTTCTCAGTCCTGAGAACGGGGGTGTCTTTCGCCCTCTGAGCCTTGGCTTATCCACGAATGTAATCTTACCTAAGACTTAATCATCATGACTCTGTAAGAGCATGATCTGCTTTCTTTAAACAGTTACTCGGTAATATTGCTCTCATAGTGACCCTACTTAGTAGGTGCTCTTATCCCCATGGTGCTCAGGGGAGACTGAGGGGGAGGGAGGGGAGGAACTTGCTGTGCTCGCAGGGCAGGAGGTGCAGAGTCGGGCTGTGAGCCCAGGGAAGCAGCGCCCGGCCCCGGCTGCTCTCCACACGGTCGGCTCTTCCTCTAGGGCTGTTGGCTCCTAACCCTGGTCCACTGTCATGTGAGGAGCAGATACTCGGTAGACGTCCCTGGGTGTTTCCCTCCTGGTCTCCTTTCAGCTTTCTTGACCCTAGGGGATCAGGACTCGTGGGTACATTGGAGTGGGATGAGGGGTCTTCAGTCCTAATTTTCCTTTGGCAAGGTCCTACTTGACTCTCAAATTCACCTCGTCTCCTTTACTACATAAAGATTCCCCCCTCCTTTTCCAAATTTGATTGCACCAAGCTGGAAGATATTATGTTGCTTTGTAAAACAAACTGCAAATTACAAAGAATAATAGCGTGGTTTGATGTTCCTTCCAGCGTACCATCAGATCCCCATATGAAACCTTCTATTCCAAGTAATATGTTTTACATGTATTTTTGGGGAAAGGGGATGGTACTGGGGATGGAACACAGGATGTTCTACCTCTGAGCTACACCTCTAGCCCTTTTTAGTTTTTGAAACAGGATCTGACCAAGTTGCCGAGAATCTTTCCAAGTTGCGGGGACTGGCCTCGAACCTGTGATCCTCCTGTCTCAGCCTCCCAAGTACTGGGATTACAGGTGTTCGACAGCACCGCTGGCTCTTTACATGTATTTTTTATCTGTTTACATGGCGCCTATCTTTAAATGTTCATCTGCCTTTCCCCTTGTTATTCTACACGGTGTCAGAATGAAGACCTCTTAACTCCTTTCCTGGGGTAGATAACTGGAAATCCGAAAGGTGAGACATCTAGAGAATGGATGACACTGCAGACACCTCAAGGTCTGTCTCGTCTCTCTGATTCTGTTTCCTTCTACCTGTGATTTTGTTCCACAATCGCCCTTGTGACTAGCACCATGCTCCTAGGACAGAATTTTGCAGTAGAAAGTTTGCCGTGGCTGCAGGGATCCATGAAATGTGGATTCTAGTGCTTTGCTTTCTCGTCAGGAGCCCTGTAGCAGCGAGTCACTCACCCTCCAGGAATTCTTTCTTCAACTGCAAAATAAGTAGTGAAGTTTAGTTCAACTGTTCCGAACTGGGGGCTCTAATATTTTGAGATGCACAAGGCAGGGATCCATTTTAATATTTCAAAACTAATAATGCCATTATAAAAAAATGCTCAAGACATGGATTCCACATGAAAAAAGAAAATTAAAGACCTTTTTGGTGGCAGGAGGTTGGGGAACAAGAATCAGTTCTTAATATTTTAATTACAGCACTTTCTATGTGTTTCTATCAGGTGTAATATTCACATATCCAAACTCTGGTTTTCTTGTCTGTAAAATGGGATAATATATCTATATTTGGGTTTCAGAGGGTTACTGTGAGGATTAAATGGGATAGTGCTACAATGCCCTTAGCCATGGTTCTTTTTTTTTTTTTCCTTTCTTTCTTTTTTTTTTTTTTTTTTTTTTTTTTTTTTGGTGGTACTGGGGATGGAACCCTTCTCCGGGCTACATTCCCAGACCTATTTTATATTTTTATTTGGAAACAGGGTCTCTTAAGCCAGTGAGGCTGGCTTCGAACCTGCGTGATCCTCCTGTCCCCGCCTCCCAAGCACGGGGATTACAAGCGTGCGCCACCACGCCCGGCTAGCCATGGTTCTTAATAGGTTGTGGTTGTTTCCCTAGTTTTTCAGTGTGGTGCAAAATTATCCAATGGGGAGAGTTTAGATCAAATTAACCCCCAGCAGCTCATGTCATAAATGTCCTAAAGTCTAGAGTGGATATGGACTTACTTGCATTGTAGTAAACCCAAGGATGGGCCAGTCAGTTCTCCCATTTTCAGGAATTATTACCAAAGTCTGCTTTCCTCAGGCCTATTCAGAGAGTGTGCTATTTACTGGTAACATCTGGGTCCAGCCTAAAGGCAGCAAGTGGGGAAAGGGAAGGAGGAGGGCTAGGGGAGATGGAGAACAAAGTTTTTGGAATGGGGAGCCACTTTCCTAGTGCATGCTGTTTATTACACACACTGTCAGCAATATTGGTACCATTTAGCTAGCATTTATTATGTGCCAGACACTGTGCTAAGTACTTCTCATACACTATCTCTCGTAATTTTCTGACTCACTTGGTGGGCTTTTATATCTATTGACCAAAGCAAGTCACAGGTCAACTCAGATTTGAAGGATGGGAAAATAGATTTCTTTTTTCTTGATGGGAGGAACTGCAATGTCAGATTGAAGGGGCATGGGCAAAGGGAGGGGACATCTTTCTAATCAGGTTGGCACCGTCTCCATAGTATAATTAATACAGAAGATCGTGTATCAGTTTCCAAGGATTTACTTCTGTGCCCAAGAAAGGGGAGTCAAACATCAAGTGCCTCCTTGAATCCTGAATCTCTTTCATTACAGAGTCCAAAGGACAATGAAACTGAAACACTGTTCCATTTCTCTATATATCCAGGATCCATATTTTAACTGTTTGGAGAATTTTGCACTTTCCAAATTCACTTGGTTTTTATGTTAAAAACAAGCCTCAAGCTAAGAATTCACTTATCTCTAATCTTAAAGCTCTGCCAGGTGCTACACACGTAGTGTAGTGCTCAAAGCTGTACATACTTCCATGAGCTTTTCCAAAGGAGAGCGAACACGCAATGAATCCTAACGTCTAGGAGTCTTCAGGGCCTCAGCGTATCAGTTCATAAAAACATTTGCTCAGGGTTCAGCAGTATTCTCCCGAAGGTGGGATGTTTTGTAGGAAGTAAGTGTAAGAAGTAAGGCAATATACTCTGGATCCTTGGATGACTTGAGGTTGTCCCTTGATCTTACTTTTCATTTACAAGTGATTGGCTTTCTATATTGAGTGGTAATTATATAATGTTTTAGAAATAATTTTGCTTACCTATAAAAGTGAGTCAATTAAAATGTAAGCAAATAGTAGAGATGATCCACAGATAGGGCCCAAACCATGAAGATGGTGTATGAATGATTTCTGGTCAATGGAGCCGTGGGTACAAAAGCTTGGAAGGGCAACTCCCTCCTTCCAAGTGAGAAAATTGAGGTCTGAAATACAAAGTAAGATGCTCTAAGTATTATACTTAATAAAGAGGAGATCTGGGCTCTGACATGGGATTCTGACTTCAAAGTTATTTTTCTCCGATAATGTAAAACTGCTCATTCCCTCCAAATCAACAATCCAAGTGAAAAAATTACCTACACGTAGACATGCCTATTTTATTAGGAAATGTTTCCAGAGGAATGATATTTTCTACCATTTGCCAGTAAGTGCTTTATATTCTTGATGAAAAGTAATGGTGATTATAATCTTCATATCAGGTTAACATTTATCTCATTATTTAAGTAAGTTGCTTCATAATTATTTTTGTGAACTCACTGTGAATAAAAATAACTTTATGTAGAGCTGAAATTCATAATATGCTATATATGCTTTGAGACAAATATTACCTTATTCACATACCTGTGCATTCACATTAGACCACAGAGAGATTCCCTAATCAGAGACAGTATATTTACTATTAAAAGACTAAGAAAAGATGATGAATACATTAAAAATAAATACATGTGGGATGAAGGACTGATGCATGATAGATGTGTTTGAACCTAGAACACATTATGTTAAGTGAAAGCAACATCACAGAAGGTTGCATATCATGTGATTCCATGTATATGAAATTCCCAGAATAGGTCAGTCCATAGAGACAGGTTGCAGATGGGTGGTTGCTAGGGGCGATGGGGAACAACTGCTTAATGTGTATAGGGTGTTCTTTAAGGGTGATGAGACTGTTTTAGAACCAAGTAGAGTGGTTGTAGCCTGACACAGGGAATGTACTAAAGACCACTGAGTTGTTCACTTTAAAATGGTTGATTTTATGTCCTATGGATTTCATTTCAACTAAAAACATATATATGTATGTGTGTGTTTCATATACAAGCGTCCCAATCCACACACACACACACACACACACACACACACACACACACTCACACACTCATATATATATACCCATACAAGCCCATGGGTGGCATTTTTCTTTTTTATTAAAATAGTGAGTGCTTCTCAAAATATTTAGTCATAGAACCCTTTTATACCCTTAAAAATCCCCCAGGATGACCAAACACTTCAACACTTCTATTTATGTGTTTTCTGTTTATCAATAATTAACACATTAGAAATTAATGGAAAAAGTTTTAATATTTATTAATTCATTTAAAATAGAAAACACACCATATGTTAACAAAAGAATACATTTTATTAAAAATAAAATGAATGGGTTTACCCACCATAACTTTTGTGTACATGTCTATGCGGTGAAAAACCCTCAGTACAAATGTCTGCTCACGAAAAAATAACATTTTCCAATTTTCATGAAAACAGAGTTGACTTCATGGACTACCTGAAATGACAGGGATCCCCAGGCCTTGATGGTCACAAGGAAGGACTCTGGTTCTTCACAGTAAAGGACCAGACTTGTGAATTGTGTATACTTGTGAGGATAAGCCTGGCTCATCCTCAAAGTGAAAACTAAAAAGAGGGTCTATTTGAATACAATGTTGGCTCCTCTCTGATATAGCCACCTTCAGGTCTCTGCTGTTCCCTTTGCTGAGGCCTCCCAGTCACAGCGGGGTCTCCCATCTTTTTCTTGCCACCTTTGTGATTACTCAGGGAGCCTTCTTTGGCCATTTTACTTCCCCTTTCCCTAAACACAGACCCATAAACATGTACATGTGCACGTGTACGCGCGCGCGCGCGCACACACACACACACACACACAATTTTCTCCTGGTATTTAATTATCTATATTTTAAAATGTATACTTTGAAACAAGAGTAATTCCATCTACTTCTGATTGATATTGTGTGAGAATTAATCAGGATAAGTATTTTAGAATGTTGTTTATATTTTAGACTATATTTTAATATCTATTAAATATATTTTAATATATATTTTATATTTTATCTTATTTTTTTATTTTTGGTGGTACTGGGGATGGAACCCAGGGGCCCTCTACCTCTGGGCTACAGTCCCAGACCTATTTTATATTTTATTTGGAGACAGGGTCTCTTAAGCCAGCTGAGGCTGGTTTCGAACCTGCGTGATCCTCTTGTCTCAGCCTCCCAAGCGCGGGGATTACAAGCGTGCGCCACCATGCCCAGCCTTTTATGTTATATTTTAGAAGACAGCTTTAAAATGCTGTAATTCTAATGACATCCATCGTGAATCAGATAAACCCATAGGAATGAATGCCTTGTCTGTTTCAGGTCTTTGTGGGTCATAGGAAGGAAATTCCTCGACCGTGCTGTGGTTTGAATATGGTTTATTCCCTTCAGAACTCATGTTGAAACGTGGTTGCTGTCATAGTGGTGTTGGCAGGTAGGATCTGCAGGAGGTGGTTAGGTCGTGGAGAGGCACTGGTGCCTTTCTCTTGGGCTGGGCTAATTCTTCTGAGAGTGCATGAGGTCTTGCTCTCACTGGGCTGCATTAGTCACCGTGAGGGTGGTGTTACAGGGCAGGTCTGCCCTCGTGTTTCCCTCTCCTCACATGCCTCTTGCCCTTCTGACTTCGGCATGTCATGTAGCAGCACAAGACCCTCACCCATGTGGCTACCTGGTCTTGGATTTCCCAGCCTTGAGAACTAAGAGCTGAAATAAACCTCTTTTCTTATAAATGTTCCAGCTTCAGATATTCTGTTTTAGCAATCATCAACAGGCTAAGACAGGACACATCATAATCTTACCCCTTATCAGAAATCCTTATTGTGTTCCTTATAACATTTCTAAAGTTGTTGATCTACCATACATCTTTTAGATTAGAAAACAGACAATGGAACTTTGCTGTAGAAAAGAACTCTTTGGATACCTGGTCACTTGTGGTTAGTAACTTTCCATTTTACAGCTGACTTGACTATGGCAGAGAAAAACTAAGCCATCGGGCAAGCACTTCCTCATGAGAACATCGTGGGTCAAAGTGTCCTCCTTCCTCCAAAGGCCTCGTACATGCCCACACCCTTTAGAAGCGGACTATTCCAGCTGCCCTTCTCTTCTGCTTTTTAGACGTTTTTGAATAGAACCCTTGGTTCTGTAACAGGCCACCCTATCCTTGAAGTCAGTCTGCGTCCTTGTGCCCACAGCCATCAATACCTTGACTCTCCAGCAACCTCGAGGACCAGCTGATTGACCACAGTGCTGACCTTTTCTTTCACAGAACACAATTTCTGAGAAATCAGCAGGTCCTGCAGTGTCTTGCTGATGTAGCTATTGATCCCTGACTATGCCTTTCCAAACAGCTTGATCAGCCCCAGAATCTGTCAATAAAGACACCACCGCTAAATCCTCGATTCCTGCTAAATCCAGATTCTTCATCTCTCCCACTAAGGGTTACGGTATCTCACATTATACCTAAAGAGATACATTTTAATTCTGATTTTTGTTTTGGGCAAGTATACTCATTAGAGAAGTTTTTTCCCCAAATCCTAGTGGTTGGAAAATTATATTATAGTAGGTAGCAGTTGCCGGTTTCTGTTTTAGAAGGTTGAACCCAGGGGCATTTTACCTCCAAGATACACTCCCAGATTTATTTATTTATTTATTTATTTATTTATTTATTTATTTTAGATTTATCCCAGAGATAATCTATCTCCTATACCCCAAGCCATATTTTATTTTTATTTGTTATTATTATTTTTTGTGTGATGCTGGGGACTAAACCCAGGGACATTCTACCTCTGAGATATACTCCCAGCCTTATTTTACTTTTTATTTTATTTTAAATTGCAGAGGGCCTTGCTGAGGCTGGCTGTAATCCTGCAAACCTCCTGTCTCAACCTCCCAAATACTGGGATTACAGGCATGTGCCATCATGCCTAGCTCCCATTAAAACTTTTAAGTGCATTATTTATAACCCAGATTTTTAAAAAAAATCCTTTTTGTGTGGTACCGAGTATGAAACCCAGGGGCATTGCACCTCCAAGCTACACCCACTATCCTTATTTTTTAGTCTTTTTAATTTTGAAACATGGTCTCACAAAGTTGCAAAGGGCATCCTTAAGTAGTTGAGGCTGTCTGAGAACTGTAATCCTCCAGTCTCCGCCTCACGAATGCTGGGATTACAAGCGTGTGCCACCACACCCGACTAAAACATTCCTTTTTCAAGTAGCAGATTATTCATTTGCCCATTCTTGTTTACTGTACTTAATGTCTGAATATTTCTTAAAAATTTTTTGATTGATTTCTTAAAAATCAAACAAACCTCAGGAAAGCGTGTACAGCCAAGGGGGATTGCTTTGAGGTGATAAGATTGGAGGGATTCTTAGATGGTCACCTCAAAGTCTTGAGTGCAGCAATGGCTGGAATTTCATATTTTAGAACCCATTCCTTTGATTTTTTAAAAATAAAAATCACTTAAGTTTTTGTTTAAAATGCAGTTTCTCCTGAGATCTCTCTTCTGTAGCCATCTTCTTTTGTAGCTTTGTTCTAGAGCATTCAAACTAAGAGAAGCTTAGTGATATCTGGCCCAACCATCATTATCTTAGAGATGAAGCGTCTGAGCCTAAGAAGACAGAAGTGTCTAGATCAAGGTCTCAGAGCTAGTTAGCAGTGGAGTTCGGCTCAGTGCCCTGCGTCTCCCACATCTTTTATGAGAAAGCTTTCTGTGTCTTATGCATCCTGAGGAGACAACTTTGTTTTAGATGTGTCAACCTGCATTAAATTCCTTGCCTAAAAATATTCCATGCAACATAGTTTGATTAGCGTTTCTCTAGAGTCACGATAATTCTAGAGATGGCAGGCATTGGGGTAATTATATATAAAATTCCTCTTGGGTTTAAGTCTCTTCCAAGATCTGATGGTTATTTTAAAACTAGTGTGTAAAGTGGCATGTCTGGTTTGCAGTGGGATTAGAATGGAAGTGTTAGAATGATTGGCAGAAACTGAGGGTCTCTTTGTCAGTTCCAATCAGAAAGGTGGGATGGTGTGCAGCCTCACCCACCTCCTCCTCCACCTGCAATAGTATGTCTGGGTGTGAGAGGAGGAGCCTGGGTAGTATAGGAAGAGGAGATCAAAGAAAGGAAAGAGCAATTAAAACCCATCAATCCATTTGCTCATGTAGATGTCTCTATGGAATTGGTGTCCTCTAATGCCTGTTGTGGAAAAGTACTGAAAAGTCTTGAAGAAGCTGGGTCCAGAGGGAGGCAGCGCTGTGGTCAGGAGGGGCCCTGCAACCCACGGCCTCTGTGGCAGTGTGGGTCATGGATGCAAAGCACACTTGTATTCCCAAACGGAGCTCACTGTTCTTTGCATTTATCGAAATATCTTTAATATTTGTTATTTACCTCAGCCAAATCCATGAATATTCTGAGTTCTAAGTATTCATTGTATAGATTTTTAATTTCCATGTATCCATTCAATTCGCTTTCTTCTAAGTTCCAAGATGGTTTGTTTGTGTTAGACTCAATCATTTCTTTGGAAACAGATTTTGCAAGCCGACTTGGGGAAACAATTTCTTCTACCTCACGGGAAATTTGAACAACTATTAAGTCACAGAAGCTTCTGTTAGTCAGCTTTTTATTACAGAGACAAAAATACCCGACATAAACAACTTTAAAAAAGGAAAAATTTTAGTTCGGCTCAGACTTCCAGAGGAATCAGTCCATGGTTACCCTGCTCCATTGTCCTGGGCCTGAGGTGAGGCAGCCCATCATGGCAGCAGGAAAGCAGGTGGGAAGACAGAGAGGAAGAGCCAGAGTCAACTACTTCAACTATGCCCCACCTGCCTACAGGTTCCACCACCTCTCAGTAGCCCATCCAAATTACTAATCCATCTAATGAATGAATCTATTAATGAGCTCCAAGCTTATGACTGCCCCACAGCCCCCCTCTTGACACCATTGCATTAGGGACCAAGCCTTCAGCTCATGAGCTTTGGGAGGACATTCCGGACCCAAACCCTAACAAAGGATGGTTCTTAAACCTTGTTGTATGTGGCACTCACCCGGGGAGCTTGCTCTCAACCCAGGCACCCAGGCCCAGCGTTAGATCTAGAGCATCAGATTTAGCAGGATGGAGCCTGGGCTGTGTTTTTAACAGTTCTTCGTGTGTCCTGCATCCATCCTGTGATTTTGATGCACTCCCCATTTTGAGAAATAGGCCTGAGAGACACAGATAGGAAAGAAGGCTGGTAAGCAATGATTTGGCCTGAGTGTCAGAAGAGACTCTATACCATGTTTCCTATTTACTCACTTTTAAACATTTATTATGTATCTGCTATATCCATACAATATTCCAAGGCTTCAGAGCCACACAGATGACTAAAACACAATCCTGCCTTCCTGTTACTCACAAACAGATATGATGACATGTGTATACAATTCAGAGATCTCCAGCACCGAGAGTGTACTGAAGAGTATTGAGTTCTGAAGGTGGGGCAGACAGGAAAGGGTTCCCAGGAAAGGTGAGGACCTCGGCACTTTGATAGGAAGGTCAGAGTCCACTGGGCAGCCGAGGGGGTAAGGATTCTATGGAGAGGGACCCACCAGCCAGAAGACTTGGGGACTGAAAAGGCTTGAGTATAGAGCACAGCAGGAGTCCTCAGGGTGGAAGACATCCTGAGGCATGTAAGGGGGGAAAGCCTGGAAGGGGCCTATTGTTTTGTAAACAGACAATTGCACAGGAGTCACTAACAAGAAAGTAGGTGTGTGCACGTGGAACTAGTAGTTTAGATTTTGTTCCTGATATTTTGGTGCTAATTAATGATTATTGTAGACTCCAGGTACTACACCCACCCCTCTTTCTGATCTCATCTGGTGATAGTTAAAAGACTTCTTCAGTTGCAAGCACTTTCTACTCTTTTCCTTCAGGTCTTCTTTTATATTTCATGTATGCCCTGGGTCTGTAGCATTTCTTAAGCCTGCAATTTCTAGCATTATTCCCATTTTACTTGAGTCATCTTATTAGAAATTATGTGTCTGGGTCCTTTAAATGCTAACTCTAAGCCACGATGCCAAATGAAGCTCTGGTGGTGAGGTAGAAAATGCCAACTGTCTTTTTACCTATTAGACTGGCTTGTGAATATAGGCCAGGTTTCTTTCCCTTTTTTTCCATCAAGTTTTCATTTCTTTTTAATGTCAGGAAGATTTAATAAAGCTCTGTCTACGTTTTTAACATAACGGCTGTCAGAATCAGTCTTGATAATTTCTTCTTTTAGATGATCTGCGTGTCTCCTTTCTATCAGTAACCAGAACAATAATACCTCACGTGGATTCAGGGTGTTTTACTTTTCAGTGTGCTTTTTAAGTGGTTTTGCTAGGAACCCTGTGAATTTCATAGAATATCACTGTAATTTTCTTAGTGTAATATGTTAATATGTAAGAAAATCAGGACCTAGCCTGATCAATATTTATTATAATAATTAAAATATTGATATTTAATCCAACTGTGTGATTGGAGACAGTAGGTGTTTTTTTTTCATTTAAAACTAAATAATGCCACCATCAATGCAGAATCTTCCAGTGCAGGCATTGCCTTTTGATTTTCATAATTAAGATAACATTTATTTGTACTAATAACTCAGTATTACATCTCCCTAATAGATGTACTGAGCAAGCACCGTGGTGACAAGATAAGTTGCCTTGTTTGTTCCATATGTCTGTGTTCTAAGTATTCCATAGTTTTAATTGGTTCCCCGCAGAATAACATTTACAAGCATATGGTATGGAAAATGCTGACTGCTTTTGTTATGTGTTTTAGTACTTGTGGTGGCCCCGGTTCACTTCGCCTTTAAATGTGATAATGAGCTTAGTTAATGCTCTTCATGGTGTACTTTTCTTAACCTGCGACCCACTGAATGCCACATACCACCCACACGGTGTATCCAGCAGCCCATTCACATTTGGGTGGAAAACTAATTCACAAAAGCTTTCCTCGTCGGTCTGTGCAGCAAGATCCGTTTTCTCTCCCTCCTCTCCCCATGTGTGGGTTTCTCAAGCTCTACGAGATTGCCTTCAATTATGCTGGAGAGGAGGATGCGCTGCTGGAAGCCTGAAAGAGCTGAGAGGCACGGCAGAGCTCTCTGGTGCCTTGTTTGTGAGATTTACCAGCGATGCCTTGCAAAGGGATTACAGATGTGAAATTAGACTCCTGGATTGAAGAAGGGACCAGCTGTATTTTTGGATATTAGAGGTATTTTGGTACTTGGGTGGTTTCCTCTGGGAGGACTGTGGCAGAGTACAGCTGAGTTATTAATCTTTCTGACGTTCTGTGCAAGGTTTCTCTTTTTTAAAAAAAAACTTTTTGATTATGGAAATTTTAAAGCATATACACAACTGGGAAGAAATATATAATAAGTGCTCAGTGGACCTATGTCTTCGTATTTTAATTTTCTAGAGCTGCCATAACAAATTACTCAAAATGGAGTGGCTCAAACAACGGGAATGTATTGCCACAGTGCTGGAGGCTGGAGTTGAAGAGCCAGGTGCTAGGATAGAACCCCCTCCAGCCCCTTGCTTAGCTGATGCTGGACTAGAGAAGTTCCTTGGCTTGTAAATGGGCTCCCTCCCACCCCCGTGTCTTCATATCATCTCTCCTTGGACATGTCCCTGTGTTCAAACTCCCCCTTTTTATAAGAACTCAGTCATATTGGACGAGGGCTTACCGAATGCCCGTCACCCACTGGAGTTGCGAGACAGCAAGGTGCTCTTGGCTGTCACTGTTGTTACTAACTGGTTGCTGCAGTTGGATTTTCTCTCTCCTTGAGCGGGCACTGGCCAACCAAGTGTTGGGAAGGAGGACCTCCCTACCTGCTGGTCCCAAGCGCATTGCGCCTTCTGCTCACACTCCACATTTTACTGCCTGTGCCTCCGCACCAGCACAGCCAGAAACCAACACATCAAGGATTTTTCTTTTTTCATTTTCTCCCTCCTTTTTTACTGTGAGACTCTGAAGAGTGAATTAAACTATGAGTGAATTAAAAAGTCACTCCTGCCGGGCGTGGTGGCGCACGCTTGTAATCCCCGTGCTTGGGAGGCAGAGACAGGAGGATCGCGCAGGTTCGAAGCCAGCCGCGTGCGCTGGCTTAGGAGACCCTGTTTCCAAAATAAAAATGTAAAAATAGGTCTGGGAGTGTAGCCCGGAGGTAGAAGGGCTTCCAGGAACCCCAAGTACCACCAAAAAAAAAAAAAAAAAAAAGTCACTCCTTGTTACCATAACTATAGTAAGGAGCCTTTCTACTTTTTTCAGTGAAAATTTATATTTAATATGGTCTATGGGATTTTAGTTGCTACAGGTTCTTGAAAAGAAACCAACCAACCAACCAACAACAAAAACACCTTGAGAGGGGGCACAGAGCAGGGCTTTGGTGTACTAGGGAAGATGAACGATGCTTTCTTAAGTCAATTTCAGATCACTGTGAATATGTCATTATTCCTTTGAGTCCTCAAACCATGAGTTTCCTTATCTGGTTGGTATTTGGAGAGTGGCAAATTTTATAATATGGCTATGTGTTTTTAAGTCGTGAAAAAGGCTTCAAATCTACACTCTGGGCAGTGGGTTGTGTTGGTTATAAGGTAGAAGTGTTAGGTTACTGATTATTCTAGATGTGTGGAGTTTTCAAAGCAGATACCAAAAAATATTTTAAAAATTGATATGTAATATTCTGTTTTCTGTTGGAATTCTAGATTCCTAATAATAGTTACTTAGAAAATAAAACGGTAAAAAATTTAATTAAGAGGTTTACTTAGTTCATTTTTGAAAGTTGTGCTAGCTCCAATGCACAAAGATTTATTCTACAAGATGAGTAAAAAAAATTAAAAGTTGATGTCATGCATTTTACAGATGCTTATGGCAGAGAAAGACTTGGGTGGCCTGCTGCATCTATATTATGTATCATTAGAACATCCATAATACTTAAAATCGTTCTCACTTATCAATCTCTAGATATGTCTTTTTATTGAAAATCCAACAAAAAGTAGACAATAAAATCTTCCTATAATAGTTTTTTTAAGATGATTAATTTATTTAGAACATCAAGGCAGAAAAACTTGTTCAAATAGCTTTGTTTTAGAAATATTTTTCAAAATCTGTTCAGCTGATTATCTTCCTAAAAATTACAAAACTAAAACTTAAGTTGTTAATATTTAAAAATCTTCCAGTTGAGGGTAGGAATCTGTTTGGAAACCCTGGATGATTCTCTAAATAAAAGAGAGCAGACAAAGGGAAAACTTTTGGGTGACGAAAACAGATTATTTGCTTCTTAGCAAATAAAATTATATTATCACAAGGTAGAAAAGATACTTATAAGACTTGAAATTTTTTGCTGGGAAAGGTTATTATTTCTACCTGAGCCCTGACCCTCAGATAACATTACATGCTTCTGATCTTAATATATCAGTGGAATAACACAGAATGCATTTATGCTTCTGTTTCTAGATTCTTCATCTATAGCTGTGTCCTGTTACACTGTTCTGTGTCACAAATGTAGATTTTAATAAGCCTTTATTGAATAACTACTGTGTGCCTGTTAAATTTAATAACTACGGTGTACTGTTTAGATTTAAAAAGAATTTGTCTACGCCGGGCATGGTGGCGCACACTTGTAATCCCCATGCTATGGAGGCAGAGACAGGAGGATCGCGCAGGTTCGAAGCCAGCTGCTCTGGCTTAGGAAACCCTGTTTCCAAATAAAAAGTATAAAATAGGTCTGGGAGTGTAGATCAGAGGTAGAAGGGCTTCCAGGAATCCCGGTACCACCAAAAATAAATAAATAAATAAATAAATAAATAAATAAATAAATAAGTAAATAGAATTTTTCTAGTTTGCAAAATATTTTAGTCAAAGGATGTTTATTTTTTAATTCATTGTATTGAAAGTAAATGTTATACATTTAATCTGTATTTGGTGCCCTCTCCCCCCACCCCATTGTTTCCCTTCCCCCCTCCTGATACTTAATACCCAGGCTAACCTTGCTATATTCATACTTTTACACCTATTTGGAAATAGCCGCTCATCAGTGAAATTCAGCTTCCTTCCTCTCTTAGTTTTCCATTCCAACTTTGCTGAGATTTTCCTTCCATTATCTGGAGTCCCTCTGGTATCCCCAATATTCACTTGTTTGGGCATATTAGAGGAAACATATGTCCCTTCTCTTTCTGTGTTTGGCTGATCTCACTTAACATAATGCTCTCCAGGACTTTCCATCTTCTTACAAATGACGTGATTTTGTTCTTCTTTATAGCTGAATAGAATTCCATTGTGTGTATTTCCCATAACTTTGCAAACCATTCATCTGTTGATGGGGGCCTAGGTTGTTTCCAAATTTTGGCTATTATAGTTTGCAAAATATTTTGAAAGAGTATATATACATATGTAAATATGTATATATTTTCTCTCTTCATATATCCATATATATAAAGTATGTAAAATATTTTTTCTCCATATATATATTCTCTTCATACATATATGGAGAGAGAAAATGACAAGCGTTGGAGGTCACCTAGAAGGTGAGAGTTCTTCTGTCACTGAAAAACACACAGTGTAATAAATAATGGCATCATTAAAAACTGTCATCTCCGCAAAGTACAGTAATCGCTCCATACTTCCTGGCACGTTTCCCCATGAACCTGCACAAGTGCCCCGTGCTGGAAACCCTTTTCTCCCCCGCCTGCTTGTAGCCGCTTATCTGTTCATTACTGTCATGTCTGAGGGGGTTTCAGACACGCCAGGTGTGTGGTGTCACCGGCCTGACGTCTGTTCCAAATGCAGACATTTACACTCGTGAGTATTAAAGCAATAGACCTTCAAGTGACGACAGAAAGCTGAGTGCAGAAAAGCAAAGCTTTTGGGAAAAGCCTTCCAAGCACATCTTGGCTCCTTCACAGAGAGGAAGACCTGACTAATTAGCTCCAGCCCCTCTCATCCGAAGGAGCAGAAATAATTAAAGGAACTGCGGGAACCTGTGCCGTGCAGTGGCAGCCGCAGAAGGGGCTGTAAGAGACCCCCAGCCCAGCCCTGGCTCAGGGAAGAAGGTTCTGAGACTTTGGTGTAGACTGACAGAAGTCTATTCTTTTTCTGCACAAAGATCATTGAATAAAAGTTTAAGTATTTATAAATCACATTTTTCAATAAGATGAAAACATTTTAATCTAGAACAAAAGGTAAATAGACACAACTTGTACCAACTTTAGAGAAAAATAGCAGCAAAAAGGGCTGTTTATTAAAATATTAATTTTCAGGGAAAATTTGAGAAGTAGTAGCATAATTTTTTTCTGATCAAGATTGTATTTAAGGCTGGGCGGGTTGGATATTACTATCCCTGGGCAGAAGACCTTGATCCTAGGGAAGCAGTAGGTCGTCCTCCAGCAGGAACTGTGTAAGTGACCCTGTGAATGTGATCATGTAATCTGGGTGAGCTTCTGTCTTACAGAATATCCTAATAGGTGTTGAAAGTAACCTCAGTTCCTCTGTACTCCCTGCGCTAGTCAGCTTCATATCACTATAACAAGAGCCCGAGGCAACCAAATTATAAAGAGAAAAGGTTTCTTTTGATTCAAAGAGTTGGAGGTCTTGGCCCACATTGGTTGGCCCTGTTGCTTTGGGGCCAGTGATGGCCTGTCATGGCAGGAAGAATGTGGCAGAGCCGGGAGGTCTCAGAAGGGAAGGGCAGGAAGGAGATGGGTCCTACTGCCCCAAGTGATCTGAGGCCTTCCACTGAGCCCCGTGTCTTGAGGGTCCTACCCTAGGAACCAAGCCTTTACCACATCGACTTTGGAGGACACTTATAAACCAATAATAGGGCTCACATATGCACCACATTCCAGGAATTACAAGGAGTGGTGGATAAGCCAGGGCTGCCCAAAGACCCATGAGTATTCATGGACACCTGTGAAGCAACCTAGCATCAGCCATCCACACAAGGATGAACAGTATCTTTCTCAGATGGATCTGTCATTTTTAGTGGAGGGTTTTGAAAAAGTGCTTGGAAGGGTAGAAAAAGATAGATATATTAAAGAAGTCCAAAGGGAGCCCAGCATGGTGGCACACACCTGTAATTCTAGTATTTGAGAGGCTGAGACAGGATCACAGGTTTGAGACCAGTCTTAGCAACTTAGCAAAACTCTCAGCAATCTACTGAGACCCTGTTTCAAAACAAAGCAATAAAAAGAGCTGGGCATATAGCTCAGAGGTTGAATGCAAACCTTAGCATGAGTGCAAAGACGCACACCCACACACATACACACACACACACACACACACACACACATACACACACACACACACACACACTCACACAGAAATGGCAAAGGGCATCATGGTTTTGTTACCTTGGATCTTTCTTTATGTGAGTTCCTATAAAGTCCTATGTGGACACTGAATGCAGGTCATGTACATACTGAGTCCTATTGTTTTCTGTTGATATATTGTAAAGAAACAGTTTGTAAACAAATCCCATGCTTACTCACCTCGCATATTTTTTATACAGCTAAGGAAAGGGGCAGAGAAAGCATACCTGAGTGGTCTAGTGAATCAAGATTGAAATCAGGATTTGGGGCTACTTCGCCACTTGTTATAAATGATTTTTTACTTAATTTGCAGCCAGGATAAACATTTAAACACATGTACAGAAGACTATGGGAATAGTATCAGGCTGTCAAATTCGAAGAAGAAAAAAAAAGAACACAAACCCACAAAAGCAAAGCTGAGGAGGGAGAGCTCTGATCTTTTTTTCCTCTGTTTTGCTGATGCTAAATCAACCAACATGATAGTTCTTGGAGGTATTGCTGATGTAGCAGTAAATTCTAGATCCACTGAGAACATTTGTTTTCAGTTATATTGTAGAAGATTCTGTTTGGGTCCCATCAGGGTGGTAGGTGACAGCTCTGTGTGGCCTGAGATGGTTGGGTGTGGTTGTGTACTGGTGGTATCATCATTCTCTATCTCCTTCCATAAGATGGAAGATTAAAAAAAAAAAGCAAGCCCCAAACATCATCAACATCATCATGGGCGGCTGTGCGTGCCTACGGGAGAGCAGGCGGGCCGCAAGAAAGGTGCACCAGGAGGAAGGCAAAACATTTCCTGTTGTAACACCAACCTGAACTACAGCTGCCCATGAACTCAAAATTTGTGCTCCTTATTTATTGCTTTGATTCACTCTTTCAACAAACATTTAGTTGAATGGTCTTACCGGGCAGTTTTAAGTGCTGATTCACCTCTACAGACTTAAAGCGAAGAAAGGATCTGACCAGTGCCAAGAGTGTGCCCTCAGGGCTGGGGTCCTTCACAAAACCAGTTGAAAGGATTCTCTCCCTCCTCCCTTTCCCTCTCTCCTTCTCTCCCCACTTCCTCTCCTTCCTTTTTTATCTTTAAAAACATTTTTTATTGGTACATTGTATTTATACATCATAATGGGGGTAAAACTTGTGTAGACATAAATGCACACATCACCCAGCCAGCCCCCATCCAGTCCCCACCCCACTCCCTCCCCATCCCTCCCTCCCATGCTTGGCTTAGTGCTTGACTTTGATATGAATAAGTACATCATGCCCTTTAAAGAGTTTCCCTTTCCCCCTCCCATCTCCACAGTTAGGATGCCTTATTTGCTCCTGTATAGGATCTCCTTTTTCACCTGGAGTTCCTCCAATGACCCCTTTCACCCTAGCTCTCACATATTAGGGAAAGCATCCGATTCCGATCATTTTTGTGACTGACTAATCTCGCTTAGCATAATGTCCTCAAGATCCATCCATTTCCCTGAAAATACCGCAATTGTATTTTTTTAATGGCCGAGTAAAATTCCATTGTGTACATATCCCACAGTTTTGTAACTCATTCATCTTTTGATGGACATCTTGGCTGGTTCCATAGTTTGGCTATGGTGAATTGTGCAGCTATGAACATAGATACACATGCATTAGTTTGGTAGTTTGGTTTACTTTCTTTTGGGTAGATACCCGGAAGTGGTATTGCCGGATTGAATGGTAGATTTATTCCCATTCTTCTGAGGATTCTCCATACTGTTTTCCAAAGTGGTTTCACTAATTTGCAATCCCACCAACAATGTTTTAGAGTTCCCACTTCTCCACATCCTCACCAGCATTTGTTATTGTTTGTATTTTGAATGATTGCCATTCTAGTTGGAGTTAGGTGAAATCTCAGGGTAGTTTTGATTTGCATCTCTCTGATTGCCAATGATGTTGAGCATTTTTTCATGCATTTATTGGCCATTTGAATTTCTCACCCTGCACAAGAGTCAATTCAAGATGGATCAAAGACTTGGAAATTAGACCAGAGACCTTGAGGCTCCTTGAAGAGGGCATAGGCCCAACACTACAACACAGAGGCACAGATAAAAACTTTCTCAACAAGACCCCAAAGGGGTCAATCAATACATGGAATTGCATGAAACTGAAGAGCTTCTGTTCAGCAAAGGAAACTGTAAAGAACCTCAATCGAGAGCCAACAGAAGGGGAAAAGATTTTTGCTACCTACCCCTCCGATAGAGGACTAATATTTAGAATATACAGAGAACTCAAGAAACTCAACACTAAAAAAACAAATCATCCAATTAAAAAATGGGCAAGCGAACTAAATAGACAATTAATGAAAGAAGAAATTCAAATGGCTTTTTTTCTTTTTCTCTTAAAACCTCTATGATTTTTGCCCAATATCTCTCAGAACTTTTTATTATTATTTTTCAAACATACACCAGCAGAGAGAAGAAAGAGAACTCTATATGCCCATATCCCAGCTTCAAAAATTACCAACATTTTGTGAAAAGGGCTAAATTTGAATTCTTAATCTTTGGGAAAAACAGTTGCAAGTTGTATTATTATTCTATCTAATTATCAATAGGAAGTTACTTGACTTTCCATTTCCCCACTAGAGGAGGCATTGTAAAACTGGAAAATCTCCAAAATACCATATGAAGCGCTGTTAATTCTTTAGAAATCACTGTCTGTAGTATCATTGCCTGGGGCTGGGGGTACACACTCCAATGCCTCTGATTACTAATATAGTAAATACCCTTTTTGTTGTGAAATCATTTAAACTTGAATTTTAGAATTACTTTGTATTAGACATCCATTAATCATCCCAAATGTTAAGGGACAGAGCTAAGTGATACTTTCTGGCTGATTACAAGTTGTGTTTCTAAGGTTCAGGACACACACTGCATATGCATATACTAATAACAAATCATGTTCTGACAAAGTTCTAGAGTATACCTGTTTACACTGATTGAGACACTTAAAAATATAATTAGTATAATGGTTACAACTTCAAAAATAGATTAATTAGAATATGGTGCAGATTGAGAAATCCAGTATTTTAAGCTGAAAAGAAAGAGGAAACTATGTGATGATGTAAGACGCATGCAGATTCATTACTTTATTAAATCATTTGGGCCAGCTATTCAACGTCAGATACCCAGCTCCACTAAATGAGAGGCTCCTTGGGACACGAGTCCCAGCTTGGACTTGTGTTCCCAAGACTTCCTAAGGCAGCGCTCAGAACACAGTAAATGTGCCAGTCAACACTAGTTAGTGAGCAATGATTTCAGATATGACAGTTGGGCAGAAGATAGTTTTCAACTTATATCCATTTCTTTCTTTTTTTGGGGGGTGTTACTGGGGTTCCTGGAAGCCCTTATACCTCTGGGCTACACTCCCAGACCTATACTTTTTAATTTATTTTTAAAACAGGGTCTCTTAAGCCAGAGCAGCTGGCTTCAAACCTGCGGATCCTCCTGTCTCTGCCTCCCAAACGCGGGGATTACAAGCATGCGCCACCATGCCCGGCTTCATTTCTTTATTCATTTTCATAAATAACAGCATCATAGAACAGACACAGGCATATGGCACATGTATTCTGCCTACCTCATGGTATATAGTTCTTTTGGGGACTTTCTTGAGTACATTCTTTCAATACATGTATTTGTTTATGAATTTTATTCATATATTACTGTACTAGCATATAAGGCATATTGTAAACCATATTTTTAAAGAAACAATATCTGCTGAGCATGGTGGCGCACGCTTATGATCCCAGCATGCAGGAGGCTGAGACTGGAGCATCACGGTTCACCAACAGCCTCAGCTACTTAGTGAGGCCCTCTGCAATGTAGTGAGACCCTGTTTCAAAATAAAGAATAAAACATAGGGCAGGGGGTGTAGCTCAGAGGTCGAATGCTCCTGGGTTCCATTCCTAGACCCCCCAAAAGATGTCTAAAAGGGTAAGATAAATAAGTTGGTACTCTATCTTCCCTCACACTTAGGTAGACTAACTACCTCGCCTTGGAAACCACTGACGCATTCCAATTGTAAAAGCCTTAAGACTTCTAATTTTTAACTTTGGTAAATGTTATGATATTGGCAATTCTTTATGAAAAATGTGCTGATCTAAAGTAACTCAACAGTACTTTTCCAAAACCAATTGCAGGTATATTCTGTGGCTGATAGGAGCACATGGTCCTTAGTCGCTTATCCTGGGTCCTCTTTGAGGTGATGGTTTCCAAACATGACAGCTCATAGGAATTGGGCGTCATTTCTTACCAGTCTGATAGATAAAAAAAAAAAGTCAATAACTCAAGCCATTCATTTGTGTGTGTGTGTGTGTGTGTGTGTGTGTGTCTGTGTGTGTGTGTGTGTCTGATTGTGTGACTGGGATAGAACCCAGGGTCTCTCTAGCTCTGAGCTACATCCTCAGTCTTTTTACTTTTATTTTGAAACAGGGTCTCAAGTGATGCCTCTAGCCTGCTATCCTCCAGTCTCAGCCTCCCACGTACTTGGATTACAAGTGTGTGTCACCACACCCAGCTGTCATTTGTCTTTTTTCAAAGATCAATATGTAGGAACTCTTTGCATGTTAGAAATACTGTCCTTTAGTGGCAAGATGTTACAAATATTATGAAAATAATACATTTTATTGTGTTGTTTACATTTCTTATTTCTTTTGGTACTGTTGCCCTAACAAAATTTCACTATCTTATTCAACCTCCTAGATAAAGTATTTTGTTGGCCTATCGTTTTGACACGAGCAAAACAGAGGAGCAGATGCATTCCAGTCAGGAGCCGGGAGACCAACCTGTTCTCTAGTAGAGTCTATTACAATATTGTCTGGCAGCAGACCCAGTAGATTAGGAAAAATATGGCCCAGGGTGTTCCCTACTCTTCAGTACTCAAAACAATAATGCCATATTAAATAATGCATGCCTGTTGCATACTTAATGCAATCTATTGAAAAAGTTGTTCCATAGACGCCCAGGGCCAGAGAACAAAGTAGTATGTATTGATATTACCAAAGTTAAATATGTTAATAATATTTTAATGGTTTATTTATCAATAAGAGTAGGATAAGCATCCTAAAAGCGATACAGAAAAAATATGAAGATGATAAAATTTTTTGTCCATATGAACAGTCTAAAGCACTCATCTTAAGCAATCATAATGAACACAAATTGGACAACTGTAAGATACTATTTTCCTATCAATATGATAATGCTTCCAAATACAGTTGAGGATTTGAGAATTAGGTATTTTTGTTAGCGAAAATGAAAATTTCTACAGCCTTTCTGGTGAGCATTAAAATACTTTAAATTAAAAAATACTTTAAATTAAAATTCTTTGACCTAGAAATTTAAAGTCCAAGAGTTTATACTGAAGAAATGCCTAGGAGTAGCCAAAAATATTATCTTCCATATATCTATGGCCTTATTTATTTATGTTTTAGAATAAATTAGATCTCTCACAACAGAGGATCAATGAAATATTTTATGATGATTTATATTAAGGAATACCATTAAATGTAATCAGCATTCAGCTCTTTATCATTTTCAGTGGTACTGAGCACAGCCAGGCGTGGTGGTGCACGCTTGTAATCCCAGCACTTGGGAGGCGAAGACAGGAGGATTGTATAGGTTCGAAGCCAGCCTCAGCTACTTAGTGAGGTTCTCAACAACCTAGTGAGACCATGTTTCAAAAACCAAAAATAAGCCAGGCATGGTAACACACACCACCTATAATACTAGTACTTTGGGAAGCTTAGACAGGAGGATCATAGATTTGAGGACAGCCATAGCAACTTAGAGAGGCCTATAGCAACTTAGTAAGACCCTGTTTCAAAATTTAAAAGAATTAGGTTGGAAGAAGAATGCCCCCTGGGTTCCATCCCTAGTACAGTAGGAGAGAGAGGAGAGGAGAGGAGAGGAGAGGAGAGGAGAGGAGAGGAGAGGAGAGGAAGAGAGAGGGGGAGATAGAGAGAGATATTAAAATATTGTGTATTATATAATCATACTACTGCAAAAGTGAATACTCAAAGAAGAATAAAAAAGATAAGGAAGTAAGGAAGTAATAGCTTAACTGATTGACTTTGAGAATTAAACTTTTTATTTCCTTTGTAAGTGTCTACATTTTCCAAATGTTTATGCTGTATATATTACTTTAGGAAGTCATTAATGTTAACCTTAGGTGACAAAGGTATCTATGTGCATGTAGCAGGAGTGTTCTTACTCATTCAGTTTCGTGTGTGTGTGTGTGTGTGTGTGTGTGTGTGTGTGTGTGTGGTACTGAGCATTGAATGCAGAACATTTTACCTCCAAGATATACCTCTAGCTCTTTTTATTTTTTATTTTGAAACAGGGTCTTGATAGGTTGCTTAGAGCCTCATTATTGCTGAGGTTGGTCTTGAACCTAAGATCTTCCTGTCTCTGCCTCCCAGGTACTGGGATTATAGGCATGGACCACCATACCTGGCTCCTCATTCAGTTTTTTTAAACTCTTGTGTTGCTGTTTATGTTGATACTTTGATTTTTTAAAGGGCTCTTCTAAGCTTTTGCTAAGGTTCCATTGTATCTCAGGTGGTTTCAACTTTCTCCAGCTGGGAGGGATCAGCACAGGAAAGAGACGCCAGAGAGTGCAAGGTCAGAGGAGCTGAAAGAAAGGGTCAAGGACCCAGGTGCTTATCAGGATGAGGATACTGGGAAGATGATGATGGTTGCTGAGTCTGGAAAGGGAAGGGTGGAATGATTGTACAGATATACACCACAGGAAACAAGCTCCTGAGATGTGGCATTGTTTTAAGCATGAAGGAGCCTGTTAGTAACCAACAGGTGCATCTCCCTCCCACATGGGATGGTTGGAAGTGAAGGCAGCTTGGGAAGTTATGTAGGACAGACTTCTTGGGGCTCTTCAGGAAAGGGAAATATTTGGGGCACCAACTTTGGCTTTTTGAGATTAAAGTTTTGGAGGAAAAATTAATGGTGCTGACTCTAAAATTGTCCTTTGAGGCCACTGTGACAATGGGAATCCTCAAGAAGAATACTAAAAAATTTGATATTATCATTAAAATAACAATTTTTGCCTAAATCATTATTATGATCCAGAAGATGTATATAAACTGTTTTTGAGTTGACTCAATTTGAGAATATTTTGTCTTCAAGACTGGCAATAAACAAGTTCAGGAAGCATGGATTCAGCTTAGGGCAAGAGTGGCTGAGTATCCACTACCCAGGGCTCTAGGCTACACCTCCTGCGGGAAGGGAGCTGGGACCCACACTGCTCGCCCAGAGAATCCTCAGATTCAGGCTTTGGTCCATTTCATCACCCACCCACAGTGGCCTCTTGTGTATGAAAACATAAAAGGAGACTCAAGTAGGGCCTCAGCTGTTACAGCTGGATTTACTCAGACTGACCCAACCCCCTCTTTCCCAAATAAAAAATATTAAAACATTATACAAAGGTATTTCCCAACTCTGCAAAGGAAAGCTGAGGGAAAGTACTGAGTTTGATTGGGATGGAAGTGAGAAAAAGTTCTGAGATGGCCTAAGTTTAATTACGATGAACTGAGATTGGAGGAAGGGGGAAGATACTCAGTTAACAGCTGTGGACAAAATCAACAAAAGGTTGCTTCACCAGCACACATTCATGAATTGTGTTGAAATCCTGACCTGGATGCCATTGTGGCCAGCCACCCCACGCTACTCTGTTGATGCATAAACTTTCTGTATATTAACCCTGAGCAGTCTAAAGCAACAAGGACTTCTTATAGACTGTCCTCCTTATAGACTGGCCCTTTCTGCTTCATGTTACCTAGTGCCTATGTTCTAGGGCCAAATGTAAATCCAATGTAAACAATTTATGCTTTCCTAAATTTCCATTATAAAAGCACTCTAGCCTGGCTCTTATGGTTGTGGAAACTTGCCCCAGGACATGGTCCTTCTCTGGCTGGCATCTGTAGCAGCTCAATAGCCCTTTTATTTCAAAGATACCTCAGCCTCAAGAGTTTTAGTTTAATAGTGATGAGGGGAGAGGCCGTAGGCTGCATACAATTTTCTGAATTTACTGTTTCAGTTTTATCAGGAAGCGAAACAATTAAATTACCTCATAGAACTTTTCTGTTTTATTGTTGGAAGCTCTTTGTCTTCTCCTAAATTGTTTGTTGATATTCATCCGCTAGGTCACCAATTAAATTATGACATTTATGAGAAAATTGAATATAAAATGTCTGTGTCTCAAATTTGTAGATTCTGGTAAATGCTTTTGTTTTTACATATGACCTGAAGTGCACCTCTCAGAAAAAAACTGATTATGGTCTCTCAGTCACTATTATGGTTTATTAATTAACTATTAGAATGAATCTGGGCTTGGAAATCAGTGAGTCAGAACATCCTATTTGGCAATATGAAATTTTTTAAAAAAGGTACCTATACTTTTCCCAGAAATTCATTCATTCTCATTCTCTATGTTGTGTACACAATTGTTACAATTAAGCTATTGAAAATGAATGAAAATCTATAATTGGGTCAGAAAAAAGGCAAGTTTCTGAAGGGTAGCAGTGGAAGCACCCCATTTTTGCAGAATATATGTGTTAGTATATGTTTATACATTTTTACATGTGGAATAATTAATAATATGTTAATAGTAGTTATTTTGGTTATTATGATGGCATTTATTTCTTATCAGAAAAAAAGTAAATGGAAAACGTAAGATAAAATACAAACAGTTCAACTGGTGGTAGAAGTCCCTGTCATGTGCGGCCCTCACAGGCAGCGGGTACATATTGCCTTCTTAGCTTTTTAAACTTTTGGTTGATGCCCTTTAATCCCAACACCACCGTTCTCCCACTTTGGATCCCAGACGCTCTCTAGATGGCGATCAGCTTGGAAATATCAGGAAACCAGGAGTTCTCAAAATTTTCTTTAACCCAGCGTCAGTATCAAGAGAGGATAGGGTTTGTTCAATGATGTGACTTTATCCATGTGCACAGAGGTCTCAGGGGCTTCTGTCCTGCCCTTGAGGACCAGGTTGCTCTGGGCATCTCCACAACTCTCTTTGGACCTTGCTACTCATTTGGCTGGAACATCACATGCTGCTTCTGCTGCCCTGGCTTTCCTGGGGACCGTGACTGTGTGGGTCATGGATCTGCAGGATTGTAAGCAGCATGCTAGATTTTTCCTGTCCACCTTTGAAGTCTTTCGATGCAGGACCGACTGTGGCAGCCACAGGTGCATGGGGTCACCTGGGGAGGAGCTGGGCCCTTCTCTGTACCCCCTGGCAACCAGCCTTCAGGGATGAGAACTCCTGCGTTGGCTTGGAGTTAGTAAGTAGTTAAAGGAAGCCTAGCTCAAATGCCCCTCGTTCCTAAGCCCGGCTTTCTGTGTAGATGCCATCTTACACATGGGGAGACTTCTTTTTCTCTGGTGTGTTTATTCACTAATTAGGGAGGAGGGGCTAAGAAATATTCTCTGCTTTAGTGTGAGGAAGGGATTCTCCAATTTCTGTTACCATTTTTCTGTGGGGGTCCTCCTTTCCTGGATGTAGTGCCTAAGATTAGTGAGCTACCCCAGTGCAGGGACAGAATCACAGTGAGACCCACAGCACAGAAAAGGGGTTTTGCAGACTGAAAGCGCACCTCAATGAGGCCGGCAAATCAGCCAGAAGCCGACTGCCCCAACCGGTTGGGCTTCCAGTTTTGGTTAGCACAGTGTCTGGGACTTTGGCAGGACAGGTAGCCATGTCTTTCCAGACTAGTGCCGTTTTTGGGAGAAGTTATATTTTGCCTGGTGAGAGAAAACTTGGGAGCAGGTCTGGGTACTCAAGTCATCCTGCCCATTCAGGCCTTGTGCCACCTGCAGAAGGTCATATGGCAACCAAGTGACAGGTCAGCCAGTGGGCACATGCTTTGCCTTGAAAACAAGGCCTAATCTGTGGAGGGAGAGGCTGTGGGCTTCCGTGGAAAGTGGAGGAAGGAAGTGACCCCCTTAGTGTTTTAGAGTAACCCACCCACCTTCCCAAATGGACCTTTCCATAGCTGCACCCACACAAAGAGAGGGCAGATGCATGTGCAGATAGGGTTTGTCTCCTTACAAGATGGCATCAGCGCAGGGTGGGGACTGTGCTCTCTTGCTGGGTAGGGGCCCTTTTACAGCTAGCCTGTGTTCTCCCCTTCCTGCTCATTTCTGGCTACTACCTATGCTGACATTTCTGTGGGTTTGCCTACAATATTTTTGAAACAAGATTCATTTTAATATATTTTTAAAGTTTGATGACGATGATGATGATGTAGTATAGGGACTGAACCCAGGAGCATTCTACCTCCAAGCTACACCAACCCTCCTTTTTAATTTTTTTATTTGAAACAGGCTCTCACTAGGTTGCTAAGAGTTTCACTAAGTTGCTGAAGCTGGTCTTGAACCTGAGATCCTCCTGTCTCGTCCTCCTGAGTACTGGGATTATAGGCATGCACCACTATGCCTGGTCTAACTTTGTAGAATTTTTTTTTTTAAGGGAGGTGGGGAAGATGGAGTATAACTGTATTGCAAAGGCTCTGATTTAAAGGTTTATTGTGGGTCTTTATTTACTTTTTTTTAATCCAGGGTCATTCTATCTCTGTGCTACACGTCTATACCTGTTATGTTATGTTATGTTATGTTATGTTATGTTATGTTATATTGAAACAAAGCCTCATATATGTTTAAGTTGCTGAGGCTGGCCTCCAGCCTTTGTGCTTTCTATCTCAGCTTCCCAAGTATTGGGATTTTAGGCATGCACCACCATGCCTGGCTATTATGGGGCTTTAAAAGTGGAAAGTTAGAGACAGGAGAAGCTTTGTTTTTAAGAGAGTAGAATTATGAAGATGCTGATCTAAGTTCACTGCGGGCCCAGAAGCCTGCCTTCTGGTCAGTTCTTCTGTTTTCCATGACTGGGTTTGAAAGTGCTTTTGCTTAACAAATGTAACTTCCTTATTAATGCAGTTGAATCTGAATGTGAAAGCATTCAAATTAAAAAAAAAAAACTTTAGTAAGAAATCTCATTGTATTGGTACATAGGATTATACTCTGAAAACATATTAAAATTGTGATGGGGAGTACTGGCATATTCAATAAATTTCTTTGTATTCATCGATTATGAGAAGATTCTGACAACCTAGTGTATCTAGATGGAGAAGCCATATGGTGCCTACGTTGTCTAATTATCCGTGCTATACTTTGTGTGGGGCTTGGGCAGTGGTGGGTTTAGGTATTTACAATGAGTCTTTGTCTCCTGAAACCCCTCAGTGCTTGCTGTGCTTCTGTGCCAATGTTAGGGACTGGATACTCACCAGATTCTTCACTGCTAAGCCGTGTTTAGAAAGTGTACACACCAGGCGGCAATGGGCACGTTCTCACCTCAGGGCCTTGCGCTTAGCTTTCCCTCCCTAACTTCAGGTCTTGACTCAAACGTGTTCTCAGTGAGATGACTTCACCCGACTCCCCTTTTACGGTTTCTTTTCTTTTTTCCACTTATCATTATCTGATTTTTTTGGTCCGCCATATCCCGTGCACTGAACTCGAAGTCCACAAGGGCTGGGACTTTTGTCCGTTCGTTTCTCTGCGGCGTTCCTAGGGCCTGGACCAGTGCCTGGCACAAGCAGGTTTCTACTGCTTGAACGATGAGAACCCATGGAGTGGATAGAATTGCACGTGCTCACTGTTAGTGAATGGTTTTCATTTCCAGATACCTGGACCAGCTTCGGGTCTCTGTCCCCCGCTTAGCTCCTTTCTTTTCCTGAGTAATAAGTGGGTTTGGGCTTGGAAATAATCCGATGCACCAATCTTGCTATGCCGCCCATGTCTTCTTTTGTGTGCTTGAAGGCTGAACACATAGCTGCATCTGGGACTGATCGAGCCTAGACGAGAAAGCAAGTAGGTCAGTAGTTTTGATGCTGAGAATCTCTGAAATCTTGCTGTATTTAGCATGCATATTTAGCACTCTCTCTTTATCCCTCGTTCCCTTGCTTACTTACTGGGAAGACAATGAGGTCATTCTGGCACTGTGGAGTGGTTAGCGCAGGGCAGCAGAGATCTGACTCCCTGCTCAGGGCCATGGCTTCTAGAAAAAGCTCTGGTCCCATCCCAGACTCCTCTGACCTATGAAAGTGTTGATCTTTTTACCATCTGTCTCACAAGATTTGGGAGGAGAAATGAGGTAATGTCTCTTAGACCTCTCAGCTTCTCGGAAGAACAGCATTTACTGTAATGTGATTTCCTGGTGCATCCTTGTATCGTAATGGAGTGTAATTGCATTTGCCTAAATTTCCTCAGGTGCCCCTAGAACATTTGACTGTCCTGACTTTAAGAGTGGAACCTAGACCAGAATCCTCAAAGGATGCTCAGACAATTTAGCCAGCTACACGTTCATGAGATTAGAGAAGGAAGCTAGGAGAGGAAGGACTGGGAGCTGGGACTGGTGGGAATGAGGGCAGGGGGCTATACATATCTTTAGAGAGCTTATATCATACGTTAGAGCATGTTTTCCTAAGGATCAATATCTCGATCTTTTTTCAAAGTATGCATCTGTAATTTTAGCAATATTACATACTGGATGACTCATCTGCAAAATTGATCCTGTTATCTTTGTCCATGGTATACTTTTTAATCCAGTTTCCTTAAAGATTTACTTAATTTTGTTTCTTGAGCCAGTATCTGGTTGTTTAATAACTTGTTTTTGCTTCTTATGCCAGCAATTTCATAGAAATACTAACACATTTCTAGATTTGTTCATAAAAATACCCACCAGGTTATGAAATGTCTTAATTTGTTCTGCACATAAAGGATTAAGTAGGTCTGTGTGTGGCAGGGAGTTGGGGGTACTAGGGATTGAACCCAATGCCATTCTACCTCTGAGCTACATCCCTAGCACTTTTTATTTTGAAACAGGGTCCTTCTGTCTTCTTGCAGCCCTTCTATCTCAGCCTCCCAAGTATTGGTATCACAGGCGTGTGCTGATGTGCCTGGCTAAAGTCAGACTTTTATTAAAGCAGTTATGACTAATCTAACAGTTATGACTAATCTAATCTTTTATATAACCCTTCGGAGCAATATTACAACTAAGTTGGTTATTTAGTTTTTCCTAAACTGAGAGGTTAAAACAAATGGTGAGGAGTGAGAAGCGTATACAAAAGTATTCTTTATGACAAACTGTACTGATACTAATTTATATTGCAGTTATTTGTATTGGTTCTTTGGAAATGCCAAAGGATTTCCGTAAAGAAAATTTAAACAACTATTGAGTTAACTGGGCAGGGAGGGGGGTAGTACATGTTCACGTCTGCAGGGGATTTTAATACACTTCAAGAGCAATTGCTATAATTTGTATTCTTAAAGCAATCTTTCAAATTTTTCTGAGCAGAGAAAGTTTTACAAGTTTCATTTGTGAAATAATAGACTATAACACAAAGAGAATATATCCTGTCACCTAAAATGTAATGTGAAACTAAATCGTCACCAAATTCTCTGTTTATTGGATTACATTGCATGCCATAGATATATGGAAAAAATAACTCTTTTTTTTAAAATCAAGAAGACTGTCTTACATAAGGAAATGATAATAGAATTCCACGCAACTGTTCTTAAGAATGAAATGATCTCTAAGAACTTAGGACTCGGAAATATAGCTCAAGTGAAGTGAAATTATGGATATCCTTAATGCAATCACATTTTCTCTTCCTGACAATTGACCACTTTGAATGAACATTTTGAAATGTTAAACATATTGTGCAGTTTTTAATGTTTTAATGTAAAGCTTCATGAAAAATTTATGATTTTTCTGTCATTGTGTATGCACATAGGGTATACTTTGAAAATAATGATTTTTTTTCTTCATATTGATAATTGCAAGTTAAAATGTGATGTTTTATTTCGTTTTGTTTCAGAATCGAAGCAAACGCTTGGAGAAGGTCCATGTGGTTATTGGACCTAAATCCTGTGACTTGGATTCTCTCATTTCTGCTTTTTCATATGCTTACTTCCTAGACAAGGTGAGAGGAAAAGGATTATATCTTTTATACTTGAATTACAATGTAACTTTTAAGAACAAACATTTTTAGAAGTAAGGAAGCTGAGACCAATGTGGTGGCACACGCTTGTAATCCCAGCATTTGGGAGGCTGAGATAGGAGGATCACCATTCACAGACAGCCTCAGCTACTTAGTGAGGCCCTGTGCAACACAGTGAGACCCTGTTTAAAAAAAATAAAGAATAAAAAAGTAGGGCTGGAGGTATAACTCAGAGGTAGAATGCCCCTGGGTTCAATCCTTAGTTCAGCAAAGAAAAAGAAGCTATAAACTTAATTTTCATGTTCTAGTTTATTATTGCAGACAATAAAGTATTATAACCTGTTTATCAACAAGCATTACTAAGCACCTACTGTATGTTAAGCATTGTGCTAGTTTTTTTTTAACTGACTGCATAAAAATCTTACTTCATTAAGGTCACTGTTTTAAATTAAAATTTAAAAGTGTTTATAATAACCTATTGCTTTGTGAGAATTCAAGGAACTAACAAAATAAAAATAAGGATCAAAATGTCGTATTTTTCTGGGCGTGGTGGCACACGCTTGTAATCCCTGCGCTTGGGAGGCGGAGACAGGAGGATCGTGCAGGTTCAAAGCCATCCTCGCTGGCTTAGGAGACCCTGTTTCCAAAAATAAACAAAGTATAAAATAGGTCTGGGAGTGTAGCCCAGAGGTAGAAGGGCTTCCAGGAACCCCAGTACCACCAAAAAAAAAAAAGTGTTGTATTTTCCTTTATCATCCTGTTGGATGGTCTTACCCCTGGGGATAGAAATACTGGTGCAGAGTAGCTTGTGTGAACACTACATCAAGTACAGAGCACATTGGCTGAGATTTTCAAAGCCAGAGATACTATGTGCCAACTCTATGTTCTATAAGCCCTGTTTTGGTTTTGCCTTTGACCCTGAGTCTATACACCAAGGACATTCCCAGTAGTGATAATCTCTCTGAAGGGGGAATCTTTTTACTCTATAAGGCACAGGTGCACCTACCAAAATTGAAAATGCCTTTCAATAAATTATTTTTCAATTTCCCCTCTATAAAACGCACAACCCATGACATTAGGGCTTAAAGCCTTAAAATATACATTATGAGTGTTTGGGTGCTACTTCCCAAACTTCATACAAGTTTTCATTTTCCAGAGACAGGTTTGCTTCATTCCAGTTGTGTTTGGCTGCTTGGCCCTGACGGTCTGTGTAGCTGATCTAGAGCAATTCAAATTCGCATGAAACCCAGTCTTCCAGAATGAGCGGTGGGTGGCAGGAACTGCTTGAGGCAGCAGCTGACAGTGGTGACAGGGAAAATATTCGGATCTCTACATGTGGGCTTCTTATCAAATTTATCTTAAGATTTGTTGAACTTTGCAAGGGAGATTAATTGGTATTAGGAGATAAATGTGCCTATGTCAAGATGTGTATATTAAACACTGATCTTATTAATTGGGCACTTTGGCCCCTAAAAAAAGATGTTGCTTGTCCAGAGAACATAGCGTTGACTGTCCTGGATTGATATTTAGACTGATGTTGGCATGGACTTTTAAGGAAATTATATCTTCATAATAACACCACCAACAACAGCTACAATGTCTTGAATGAATATAGTGATGTCCAAGAAGGGAGATGGGAAAGTAATTAAGAGGGAGAAAAGATAAGTAAAAATAAAGATTCTCATGCATCCTCCTCTTCAAAGGTTTGCCTTTGAGCATAGAAACAAACACGGGCTTGCTGAAGAGTTCCATCTGGGAATGCTGTTGTATTTCTCTACCTGCGTCTTAGTTTACTGGTGTTCTGCGCCTCCACTCAATGTTTTCTGAGATCTTGGGTTTTCTCTCTCAGAGTATTAACACATGGGATAAAGACAGGGCTTTTCAGCTTTATGCAGAGCACTTCATTTACGTCCTCCCCACTCTGGTACATGAGCCCCATTCTGCAAACAGGGAAAACTGAGGTCCAGGGGGGAAACCGCCTTTTCCAAGTCACACAGCAGAGGCCGAGGCTCGAACCTGGTTCATTCTTCTGACTCCAACTTCAAAATTGGTCCTACAAAAGGTAGGCTCAGACCTCATGATCTAGACACACCTGCCAGTTCCTTTCTCCACTTTAGTATCGGGAGTGAGGCTTAACTACCAATTAGGAAAAAGAACTGGCGTGCCTGAATTGCTAATTGTAATGTGAAATTAGCATTCCAGGTGAGAGAAAAACCACCCTGTTGGAGTAGCTTTGTGGACTGTAGCAGTGGCTGATTCATTTGTTTCATTCAATAAATGTTTATTATATGTTTACTAGGTGCCAGAGTGTTTCATACAGTGAGAAGCAAAGCTGCACAAAACAGTCTAGAGGCCTTGCCTTCTTAATGCTAGAGAGAGAAGACATAACAAAGATGTTAAGTTGTGTGATCAACACTCTGCTCGAAACAGAGCTGGTGATGATGTGAGAAAAAGACCAGTTAATGTTGGCAAAAATTCAGTGTTACCAATCCAGCATTCTCTTAATGACAATTTTAGGGTTTATTGCTATAAACTCATAGTAATTTTTAAAATTTCTATAGAAAAATAAGTTTATTATTGTGAGTCTGGAATTCTCTATCTCCTTCCCATCTCCTGTCTCCCCTGACTGACACCATTTTTTTTATAAAGTTTGTGAACATAAGATTTTTTTTTATAATCGCAATCTGTTAGTGTGGGGGCCAAATTTGGCTCCTAAATGAATTTCCCTGATTTTGATAGTGTTTCTTTCCCCCTACCCCTTCCTCTTTCTTTTATTTATTTATTTATTTATTGTTGTTGTTCTGGGGATTGAACTCAAGGACTTACGTATGCTAGGCAAACATTCTACTACTGAGCTATACCCCTAGTCCTTTAAATTATTTTTTAAATTTTAAGACAGGGTCTCACTGAGTTGCCAAGGCAGGCTTCAAACTTTTGATCCTCCTGCCTCAGCCTCCCCAGTAGCTGGAGTTAGAGGTGTGTGTTGCCACACCTGACAAGTATTTTGTTTTTTTTTTTTTTAAAAAAAAAAAAAAGCTTAATTCAGATAATGGAGAAGAAACTTCAGTGGAGTAAGGCAGGTGGTCCAGGGGAAGGGGCTGGTGGGGAGCGGGAGAATCAGTGAAGGAGCCACTCTTCCACTGACATTAGATAAATAGGCGAGAATACTAGTGTCGATCTCACTATCCTACATGGGGAAAGGGCAGGGGAGAAAGCCAGGGGAAGCCCACCCAGTGCCGTCCATGTTGCTGCCATCACTGTGAACTACGTGCACAATAAAAGTACAGGAGGAACTTAATTATAATAATTCAGTGTCACAGAGAATGCCTCAAAATCTAGATTTCTAAATTCTCAGGAGTAAGTGGAAGATTTCACTGTAGTAGGTTTGAATTTTATTTACTTATTTAATTTTTTGTGGTTTTGGGGAATGAAGCCGGGGACATTCTGCCCTGGATTACTCCCAGCATTATTTTATTTTTTATTTGGAAACATGGTCTTGCTGTGTTGATGAAAACTTCATTAAGTTGTTGAGGCTGCCCTTGAGCCAGTGATCCTAAGGTATTAGCCTCCCAAGTACTGGGATTACAGTTGTGCGCCACCATGCCCAGCAAGGTGTGAATGTTCACATGTGAGGAACTGGCTGGAGCCGAGTGGCAAGCATCCCCCTAAGATAGGGCATGTCTGCCTTCCCACGGCGCCACAGTCCCCAGTTATTCTAATTGTCTGCTGATTCCAAAGACAAGTGAGTTTGTTACCCTTGAAGAGGAAAATGTGTGTGTACTTAATACATATTTTATATATTGCATATATATTTATGTATTCAATTGTGGAGGGGTTGCAGTGAGACATACACTACTTCAAGTAAAGCCTGACCTGAGAAGTAAAGTAACAAGTATAGAAAGCACTGGGAGCCATTTACCAGCACATAAGGCTCTACGAATTTTGTTCAGGAAAGTTGGGTACGAACGTCAGATGGTTTGATGCGCGTAAAGACTTACAGACCCTTTGCCAGGTACCTGCACGTCGGAAAAAATGCAGCTGTCTCTTCCCTCCCACTGTTTGCAGTGATTCCGTCAAATTTTCTCTTGGTAGGTCAGCCCACCTGGTGTTCTCTGTTTACCGGTGCTGAATATCCCAAGGACTGAATTCAACTACTTCACGGAGACACGGTTTATTTTAGAAGAGCTGAATATCTCCGAATCATTTCACATATTCCGAGATGAAATCAATCTGCATCAGCTAAATGATGAGGGGAAGCTGTCTATAACGCTGGTTGGCAGCAGCGTCCTGGCTAGGTAAGGCTCAGTAGAGCCCGGTGGCTTTGGTCTCACCTCACGGGGCCTCTGGGCAGCTGGTCCTCGCTCAGGACTGTAGTGGCTTAGGCAGATGCATTGAAAGTAGAGGACATTCGGAAGAAAGGGAGTAGCTTTCCCTTCTTTTATGACAAAACTGGGGCTATGCCAATTAAATTCTGTGCTGTTACTTTTCAAGTATATATTTCAAATGCGCCATCTTTAAATTTTCCGATAGCAACAGGGTAGTACTATGTATTGATGCTTTAGACCTGAAGAAAACTGAAATAAAACATTAGGTAAAACCAAGAGTTTCTTAAGAAAGAAATCACACAGTGAACTAGAAAAATACATAGAGATAGGCCATGAAAATCATTCGATCATTGGTTTGTTCATTCACAGCATTTTATGCAACCGCAGGAGGAGGGATTTTTGAAAGTTTATATAATTCAGAGTTTTTATTTTGTGGACAGGAGACTCAAAACCCAGTGTTGCAAATGACTAGCCCGGGTACACACACAGTTAGTAGAGGAGTTCGTATTAGACCTTAGATCTGCCTCCTTCAGTAAGTACTTAAGTTGCTAATGGTGAGAGAATCCAAAGGTACATAGAGAGGAAAAGGGCAAACACTCTGCCTTCAAGGACCTCACAGAGATGCCCTCTGATAAGCTCTCTGCTGCGTCTAAGCGAGGACTCACCAGTTAAGCACCTCTGTAGCTTGAGATGTTCATTCTTTGCCCCATTTGTCAATTTGCTAATAGTTTATGACCTTCATCAATGGACATTGGCCTTGGTATACAGTAAATAAAAGTTCTTATTTATTAATTTTAAATATAATCTTTTTATAAGTGTATTTAAGCATTAATATGCTATAATACCAGTCATACAATTTGTTTAATGATAGTTTTGAAAATATTCTTCCTGCCCAGCCTGGTGGCCCACACTTCTAATCCCAGTATTTGGGAGGCTGAAACAGAAGGATAGCAGACCTGAGGCCAGCCTCAGCAATTTAGTGAGACCTTCAGCAACTTAGTGAAACCCTGTCTTTAAAAATATATTAAAAGAAAGAAAATATTCTTCCTTATGTGAGGCTGTTTTTATTCCCTATTTGAAACTATTGAAATTCTTTTGAATTTTTTGCACCAGTCAATTGTTAATTGTTGACAGGTGGCTAGAAGCTATTGATAGTTTGTTGTTTTTTTCTCACTATACTTATGTGTTATATTAGTTGTCATTCTGTCACTATAAGGAAATACCTAATACAGGCTCCTTATGTAATAAAGAGGGGTTGATTTGTGGCTCATGATTCTGAAAGTTCCGGTCTAAGATCAGGTGGCCTAACTGGTCTGGACCTCTGATTAAGGTGGCATTTCATGGTGGGTGTATGTGTAGGAGCAAAATAGTTACACCTCAAGCCAGAAACAAAGAGGCCATTTTATAGTATAAAATATGGCGACACAAGTGTTTCTAGTAGTGTCTGGCCTATAGGAGAAGCTCAGTACATGTTAGTATTATTTCCCTACAGGGAACCAAAAGAGACAGAATTGCTCAGATGTGAAGGTGTGCTAGGAATCTTCAGGAGGTCATCTGTTAAAGAAAATGTGCAAAGCCACGGAATAAGGCTCTACCCTTCTGAGTTGTGCCAGTTAACTCATATGTTTGGCTATTGGGAAGAAATAATTGTGCAGGAGCAGAGACTGAATAGTTCCCCTGAGTGAGGAAACCTGTCCTGTCTATTTCTCTCCCTCTCTTCCATTTGCTTTCCAGTGAGGACAAAACTTTGGAAGCTGCAGTCGTCAAAGTCATTGACCCGGCTGAGCAGGATGACGCTGAGTTTGCGTTCCGGGAGCCTTCCTCTTCCCTTGTGCTGAAGGAGCTGCTGCAGGAGGCTCCTGAGCTCATCACCGAGCAGCTGGCTCATCTCCTCAGAGGTGAGAGGCGCCCTTGCTAGTGAATACTGGCAGGCTTAATGGAGTGTCTCTGGACCTGCTCATGCAGAAAGAGCGGGATCCATTCCTGGGTTAACAATCCCTTTAAAGACCATGGGAAGCTTCATTAGAGAGGCAGGGAGTAGAGTTTGTTAAAGAGTAGCATTATATTGGATATTAGAAATGTGCATTTAAAAATATGCATGAAGGACACAAGAAAATTAAATGGAACTGCTGCCCCTCTGTTGGGAAGCGGACAGAGCTCCCCTGGCATTTTAATAGCCTCCAGAGGTGCCCTGCCCCACTGTGAATGTGCCCCAGAATTCCATGCTCCTGCCTTGAAACATCTCCTGATGCTTGCCAGTGCTTGGCTTATATAATACGGGTTGGATGGCAAAATAAACCCCTCTTATTTTGATGTATCGTTTGAGTCTTCCACAGTCACACGTCACCTCCTCTCACCTCCCATCGTTAACATACTTCATCTTCAGCCTGTTTTAAGCACTAAGGTTGCCAGTGCGTCCTCCCCAGTTACACGTGGCTCTCTGAATCCACGGGCTCCACACCCACGGAGCCAACCAACCTCAGATCGAGAATAGTTTAAATGTGTCTGCATGGAACATGTAGACTTTAGTCCTTGCCATTATTTTCCAAACAATACAACAACTCTTCATATAGAATTTCCATTGTAGTAGGTATTCTTAATCTAGTGATTTGATGTATTCGGGAGGATACGCAGTAGGTTAAGTGCAAATACTGTACCATTTTATGCATGAAAATTGAGCATCCACAGATTTTGGTACCCACCGGGGTCCTGGAACCCATCCCCACAGATACTGAGAGATGACTGAATTCTACGAATCTCTTTTTTCTCTCCATCAGCGAAGCCTCCTGCTTCCAAAGATGGAAATTTGCCAGTTTACTATGATGCCAGAAAAGTTCAGTTGTTTTCTCATGTTAAACACTGTTCTGGTGTTTGCATAAAGATTTTTGTTTTCTTTCAACAACCCATTTTGGACCTGGTAAACAGATTTTTTTTTTTCCTCAGATGTGTTTCACACAGGGAAGTAAAACATGGTCAGGAACAGACTGAGAGAGCTTTAAAAAGAGAAGGACCAAAAATCTCTCCTTCACTGTGTCCATTTCTACCCCAGTTTTGAGGTAAACGGTCCAAGAAGTCTATAGCTCCTGTCCAGATTTTAGCTATGGTGGCACCACTAAATCTGCCAAGTGGTGTGGGAGTGTGGATCAGACGCTCCGTGGGAGGCAGTGCCCTCAGCTGACCTAAGCGAGCGCAATAAGTTTTTTTGTGATAGAGCAGAGGGAAAACCAGCTAAGATGGAATTTATTTGCGCGTGAATATGTGCTATAGACAAGCACTAGAGAATATTTTGTTTAGATATCTAACTGAGAAATTTGGTTTATTATTTAAAAATATGTGTTGTTTAATTATTTATTAATTTTATTTATTAATTGTATTAATAATTAATTATTTGAGGAGTCAGTGAGTAGCTCATCAACATGTTTTTTTTGGGGGGGCAGGTCTGGGGATAGAACCCAGGGGCATTTGACCTCCGAGCTACACCCCTTACCCAATTTTTTATTCTTTATTTTGAAACAGGGTCTCAATGAGTTGCAGAGGGCCTCACTAAATAGCCGAGGCTGTCCGTGAACCGCAATCCTCCAGTCTCAGCCTCTGGAATGCTGGGATTACAAGTGTGCGCCACCACGCCCAGCTTAACATGTTTTTGATAAATAGTGAAATAATATGAAATTCTAATACACTGGTATAATATCTAACTTGGTTGTGTTGAAAACGACGAATTAGAAGGGATGCAGACTGTTTTGTTAGTCGTCTTCATTTTAGTTTGCCGAGCTATGCTAAAGGCTCTTGTTTTTTCTTGGCCTCAGAGACTTCTCACGAGGTGAAGCTTGAAATGGCTTTGGGAAGCTGGTGGGAGGTGGGTGTCATTTCCTTGTCACCTAGAAACTGGAAAGTGAGAGGATGAAGATCCCCAACCATGAGGACTGCCATTACAGCTCTGTTGCAAAAGAGCCAGGGCCACCTAATCCGGGAGGCAGAAGCCCGTAAGGGGGTACCAGTGGAAAGAGCAGACTGGAGAGGGCTCTAGAGACCTTTGACCACAGTGTATGTGTCTGTGTACTTGTGTATGTAGGTAGAGAAGAGATGGCCTATCTCTGGACAGTTTTGGCAAGGAGGAGCTAAAGATGGGGACCCAAGAGTCTGACTTTAAAGTGATGACCTGAATGTTTAGAGGTAAAAATATTTTAGGGCACTAGGTCAATCTTAAAACATCCTTTAGTAAATATAAGAAAGGAATCGAGTCAGATATTGGCAAATTCACTGAACTCAAACTTGGATTTTATAATTTTCTAATCAAGTATTAACATGGAATCTAAAGAATTTTCTTTATATATGTAATTCCTATAAATAATTTCAGCATTCTTTATTTTCACAACCCTCTTTCTAAAAACTTCTCTTTATAAGCAGCTAAGATTTTACTTTGTGTTATGGGGTGCTCTAAATTGTCATTAATTTGATATAATTTCTAAAAATGTATTTGTATATTTTTCTAGCTCCTAAAAGAAAACAAAAAATTAAACTATGCAAAATTAGGGCTAGAGATGTAGCTCAGTAGTAGAATACTTGCAAAACATACAAGAGGCCCAGAGCTCAGTTTCCAGTGACTGGTACATGCCTGTGCATGTGAGTGAGCTTACACACACACACACACACACACACACACACACACACAGCAAAATGTGTATTCTTCCTTTGACATGATGAATTTTCGATTTCCAGATGTTGTGAGATTAGATATCTTTGTCCGAGATTTTGAAAAACTTGATTGTTCTTTGCTATTTATTCCTATAATCATGTTCCAGACACATCATACTGAGACTCAATGGTCTGCTATAAATGGTGTGTGTGTGTGTGTGTGTGTGTGTGTGTGTGTGTGTGTGACTAGGGACTCAATTCAGGAGCATTCTATCTCTGAGTTGCCCCTACACACACACCATTTTAGTTTTCATTTTGAAACAGTCTCCTTAAGTTGCTGAGGGCATTGCTACATTGCTGAGGCTGATGTCAATCATGCAAATCCTGTCTCAGCCTCCCAGGTACCGGGATTACAGGCGCTCACCCCACACCTGGTTGATTCCATCAGTTTTTAGAGAAGACCCAAGGTGTGCCTCTTAGCCCACTCTGCTGGGGAAAACACCTACATTTCCAGTGTATTCCCTAATGTGTAAAGGGTGGGCCTCCTCTTCCTTCGTTTTGCTTGTTAGCTCCTTCTTCTGCTTTACTTGTGAGTCTTAGCGTATCCTAGAACTCTATCTTGGACATTGTTTTTAACCTCCACTCTAAGTTAAGATGACCTTGTTCACTTCCAAGACTTTACATAATATATCTAGGCTGTGACTCATGTGTCTCCTACCATGACCTCTCTTTAGAATTCTAGATTCATGTCCAGTGCCCATGTGACATCTTCACATGCCTTCCTAAAAAGCACCACCATTTAACATTGCCCTAATGAAACCTTTTAGTCCCCTGAACCTCCCAACTGCGCTCATTCTATTTCCCATTTCGGTAACAGGCCCAGCCACCTGCAGTTTTCATGACTGCACCAAATTCACTAGTGCTATGGCACTTCAATTTCCTTTCTGATTCTCACACATCCCTCTAATATTCTTAATGTCTAGAATTTGGATTTTGTCCTTCCAATAATAAAATGTTCCTTTTAAAAATAAATTTTCTAGAAGGACTAAGTTTATTTTACAGCATCACATTAAGTTTGAATTGTAATAAACAAAGCCACATTTTCTTATGTGTTGATTTTTACAGTGACTATAAACTTGCATACAATAAACATACTAGTTTAAAGTAAAAAATATTGCCTTTAGAAATAAGGTAGTATACGCTAAAGTACAATACGCTTATCTACTGGGTAAGTGATTTGGGCCATGTTTCTTTTAGAATTCTTCACAGATATTTAAAAAGTTACCCCTTGTCTTTAATACTTGCACTTTTTTTTTGCGGTACTGGAGATAGAACCCAGGGGCTACACCTTCAAGCTACACCCCCAGCCCTATTTTTTATTTTATTTTGAAACAGTGTCTCACTGAATTGTGGAGGGCCTTACTAAGTAGTAGCTGAGGCTGGCCATGAACCGGGATCCGCCAGTCTCAGCTGCCCAAATACTGGGATTATAAGTGTGCACCACCACGCCTGGCAATACTTGCACTTTTTGGTGGAATAGAAGTATAGAAAAATTTCTTTCTGCTTCATGTACTTAAACAATGTATGCCTAAACTGAAATAAAAAGGTCTTTTATTAAGACCTTTCATTATTACGAGTTGAAATTCTTCCCTTTAACCATTTTTATAGCTTTTAGAAATCCTAATAGAATTTGTTTTAGTATTTTGCAAGGATTTATTTTATTTTAATTTTTTGGTTGCATTATACACACATCTCTATGTAATTTCAGTAATTATGTATATAATTTAACTCCTTTGTAGAGCATTATACCTGTGCAGAAAACACTATAAAAATATCAGCTTAGTAAATCATCACAAAGGTAATTCCTTTTTATAATTACTCATATAAAAATTGAACAAGGAGACCTTTTCCATGCTCTTTCCCATCAGTACTAACTCCCTCCCTAACTAAAAGTAACTAGTATTCTGATCTGTATGATACATACTTCTTTGAGTTTTAAAATATGTTTACTACTCCTCTGGTTTGTACCCAATGACATTAGACATGGGTTTTGCCTGTTTTTGTACCTTACATAAAAATCATATGATATGCATCCTCACTGTCTTACATTATAGGATCTACTTGCATAGGTCAGTTGTCTATCATCTAGCTAGCTATCATCTATCTATAATTTTTTTTATTTATGTCCTTCCTTGTTGAATAGAATATTTGAGATGGCTTGCAAGAATGCATGAACTACAACAAAACAAAATTGTCAAGATCAAGAAAAAGAAAAGTAGTCAATGAAGGTATTCTTTATCTGTCTACTGAAATATGTTTTCTAATGAAACACCTTATCAAAATAGAATAATAAATGTGGAGGCATAAAACTAGCATTCAGTTTGAAACTTTGGATAGCAGCTCCCTAGAGCAAATCTAAACATAGAAATGTAGTTAGGCATGGCAGCACACACCTGTAATCCCAGTACTTGGGAGGCTGAGACTAGATGATCAAAGGTTCAAAGCCAGCCTCAGGAATTTAGTGAGGCTGTCAGCAATTTAGTGACACCCTGTTTCTAAATAATAAAATAAAAAGGGCTGGGGATGTAGCTCCGAGGTAAAATGCTCCTGGATTCAATACCTAGTACCACACAACAACAAATGAATAAAATATATAAATAAAACAAACGGAGTAACTGGTATTTGTGTTTGTATCAGTAACAATATGAATAGTAATATCACATTTCTATGTTTGTTTATTTATTTGTGGTACTGAGGAATGAACCCAGGGGCATTCTATCTCTGAGTTACACCCCCAGCTCTTTTAATTTTTTTTAAAATAGTGTCTCATTAAGTTGCTGAGGTTAGTTTCAAATCTGTTATCTTCCCGTCTTAGTCTCCCAAGTACTGAGATTGCAGGTGTGCACCACCACATCCCTCCTATTTCTTCATTTTAAAAAGACTCAACCGGGACTTCCGGGAAGATGGCAACCGAGAAAAGCGGGGCTTAAGAGTCCCGCTAACAACCAATCTCCATTACCACAAAAAGAGCGCCTTTCATAGCCAGAAAACACCATCACCAGAAAAACAAAAAAACCACCAGGCTCCAGAGAGAAAGCGGACTGAGAACAGAGCTCAGGGCCACAGAGGAGACACACGCGCCCGAGGACGCGGCAGCAGCGCCATACTGCCGGCGGCAGCGGCGAACTCAGCGGATGGCTACAGCAAGCCGAGGTGAGCCGATGCGGAACAGCCAGGCGGGATCTTTCGGCGCAGACAGCATTTAAAGCTCCCAGTGGCTGAGCTCAGCACACGCTGCAGGGATTCAGAGTGGAAATCAAAACCAGAGAAGAAAAAATACGCCAGCCTCATGGCCGAGGGCGTGGCAGAGGCGCCATATTGCCACCGGCGGCGGCAGCAGCAGTGAATTCACCGAGTCCAATACAGCTACATCTACGTACTCAAGAACAGTGAGTCAAATTGCGGGCCACAGAGGAGAAATCCCAGTATTGTGCCTCCTGGGACTTGACCCAGTGAGGGAGTGGTGGTGGCAGAGATATCACACCATAGGAGAGCGTGCAACCTGGCACCCCCCATAGTTTAAAGCAGCCTCTATCGACTCCCTGGGTCGGAGACTCTGTGATACAACCCAGTAAAGGAGTAGTAGGGTCTGAGATAATAGAGACTCGAGATCCAGAGCACCTTAAGTGAAGCCATAGTGACCCAAGGGAAGAACCCAGAGAAGGCACAAACCTCCGAAATCATGGGAAAGAGGAATAACACTGAAGTAATGAATGTGCACAACCCCACAACATCAGAACCTGATAAAACAGAAAATCAGAGATTTCTAGAAGATCAAATCAGGAAAATAACTGTAGAAATAATAGAAGTGCTTCGAAAAGAACTCAGAGAGAGCCAAAAAGAGATAAAGGATGCAATTAATGAAGTAAAGGCCTCAATTCAAAGCACAAACAACCGATTAGACCACATGGAGAACAGAATCTCGCTCTTAGAAGATGAGCAATCCAAAAATGAATGCATGGTTTCTAATCTAGAAAAAGATATCCAACAGCAGGAATCTGACATTGAAGAAATATGGGCCCATCTTAAGAGAGCTAACCTAAGAATAATTGGAATAGAGGAGGGAAAAGAAAGTGATACCAAAGGGATCAACAATCTCTTCAAGGAAGTAATAGCAGAAAATTTTCCAAATATAGAGCAAGAGGTTGATACACAGATCCAGGAAACTTATAGAACTCCCTTTAGACAGGATCGGAGAAGAGGATCCCCACGCCATATAATTGTCAAAATGACCAATGTGGAAGCCAAGCAGAGAATCTTAAAGGCAACAAAAACAAAGGGCCAAGTGACATTCAGAGGCAAACCAATTAGAATCACTCCAGACTTCCCAAACCAAGTCATGAGAGCCAGAAGGGCTTGGAGTAACATATTCCAAACTCTGAAAGAAAATAACTTCCAGCCAAAAATTTCCTATCCAGCAAAACTTTCTATCAAATTAGATGGAGAAATAAGAAGCTTCCATGACAAACAGAAACTGAAGGAATTTATGTCTTCAAAACCAGCGTTAGAGAAAATACTCAAAGAGATTAACTACAAAGAAGAAATAGGTAACACTCACCAGAACCAGAGAAACAAGAGTTTCCATCCAACAGACAACTAAGATTGGTTATCTGTGGAGATTCATTATTTATGTTAGTCTTACCTATCTCTAAATGGTATTGTTTGCCTTTATTGTTGTTAATTTTTAGGATTTCTAGTTGGAATATTAATATACCTTCAGATATAGCATTTGGAAATATTTTATCCAATTCTATTAGTAACTTTTAACTCTGTTTACATTGTCTTTGGATATACAATATTTTCTTTTATTTTTTAGGGAGTTTGTATATTCTTCTGTTGCCTGTGCCATTGAAATCATATCCAAGAAATCACTGCCAATTTCAATGTTGTGAGGTTTTATGACTCAGATTTTCTCCTAAAAGTTTATAGTCTTAAGATTTATATTTAGGTCTTTTATCTAGTTTGAGTTAATACTTGTATGTGGGATTAGGTAAGGGTCCAATTTTATTCTTTTCCATGTAATTATTATTTTTCAACAATATTTAGTTAAAAGATTATTATTTCCACCACCAAATGTTCGTGGAAACCTTGTCAAAAATAACTTGACAATATAGGGAAGAAGTTAGCTCTAGGCTTGTATTTAACTCCAATGGTCTATATATCTGCCTTTAGAACAGTACTACACTGTTTCAATTATTGTAGCTTTATATGGTTTGAAATCAGAAAATATACATCTTCTAGCTTTGTTTTTGCTTCGAGATTGTTTTGGGTATCTAGAGTCCATTTTCCATATCAGGATAGATTTTTTTCTGAAAAATAAATATATGATAGTTTCACCTAAAAAAAAGAAAAAAATATTCTCTGGTAAGAAAGAAAGCAAAAAGAAATATTGAAATGTTATCTTTAAGTCATCAAAAGCTTGGTATCAGACAAATGAAACTGTTATGTGAGATTATCATTTTTAATTTTGGATAAATTGCTATAATACTAGATGTCAACCACTAAGCCAAGCATGGGAGGGAGGGATGGGGAGAGAATGGGGTGGGGATCGGGTGGGGGCTGACTGGGCGATGTGTGCATGTTTGTCTACAAAAGTTTGTATCCCACTATGATGTATGAATACAGTGCACCAATAAAAATAAATTTAAAAAAAAAAAAAAAAAAAAAAAAAAAAATAAAAAGACTCAACCGAATCTAAACTTTCCCCCTGTGCATCAGTCTTCTCGAGAAGACAATGTTGCTGACATCCCCAGCTCTGCCCTTCTTTACCCAGGAACTACGCTCAGTGGGTCAGATCCTTCCCTTCTCAGTCAGTGCTCCGGGATTCCTTGGTAACCCTATGATGTAATCAGTTTCAACTTTAGCCTAGTGACCTTTGTTTCTGTTCCAGATTTCTTTTTTTATACATGATGGAGTCTTCTCTAAATGCAGAAAAAATATATTTAGATTAAATATTGGAACCTTTTTAATCTTATAACTTACTAATATCACTATCAAAGTATTTGCATGTACCATACTATTTTTAATCAAATATTGAGACAGAACCTGCTTCCCATGTTATTAAAAGGTTGTTGTTAAAAGGTCATCTATAGCCGGGCGTGGTGGCGCACGCTTGTAATCCTAGCAATAGGGGGAGGCTGAGAGCTGGTGGATCGCGGTTCTCGGACAGCCTCAGCTACTTAGTGAGGCCCTCTGCAACTCAGTGAGACCCGGTTTCAAAATAAAGAATAAAAAATAGGGCATGGGGTGTGGCCTCGGATGTCAAATGCCCTTGGGTTTCATCCCCAGACCCGCAAAAAAAAAAAAAAAGTCATCTATATACCAATAAAAAGGAAATACTGTGTTGTAAACATAGAAATAACCAGTGTGAGTTTCTCTGATAATCTCATCTGTCACTGTATCCTTTGGGTCCTGTAGAACAGTTGTGGGTAAATGTCAGCAGGTGCTTCTGTGGCCAAAGTGTTTCATGATTTGTGGAGGAATTAACAAAGTTGAAATAATTTGTATTTTCTTTTTTTTTAAATAACCATCACTGTTTATTAACTGACCATATTACCAAAAATACCATGGTAGACACTTTAGTTTATCCTTCCAACGGGGCTGTCAGTCTGATTGTCCCTGTTGCCAGCATTCCCACCTTCTACAAAATAAGTGGTCCTTTTCTTCATTCCACCTCGTGGAGAAGATAACTTGAAGGGCTACTGGAAGTTATTCAGTTTTTTGAAGCATTCCCAACAGCACAAATCTCATGTATCAGTTCCTCCATGCAGATAATGCCATATTTACTAAAGAGATCCAGCAATCAAAGTGCTATCTTTCAAGGTAATTTGCTTTTTATTGATTTTGCCTTTTACTAATCTCACATTTGAATGTGTGCAGTATCAGCAGTCCTTGGCATGTTATCTGAAGCCAGGCTGAACTTCACAAAGGTGTCTTTGAAGATCTGGAGAAGGGGAAGAGGCTGCTATGCCTTTCAGACCTTGGCGCTCACACCAAGGAAACTTCATAACAAACACTAATTTGAGGTCCATGGGTGCATAAAAGTTGTCAGCTTTTCTTACCATTTCCAGCCTTTTGAATCTCAGATCTATTATCCATACATCTGCCTACGTTCCTTGTGATAGTGGCCAGCTTGTTCATAGATAAGTCTCCTTATCTATCAAAGCATCTCTGGGCAGACTTCTTTCTCAGATGCATGCCCTGCTGCTGTGCAAAATTCCTTTGCATTTTCCTAAGGGTTTCTGGCATAGCAGAACCTCTTTTCCTCCTATCATCTTCCATGATTTCAGTTGGAAAAGAGGATGTATTTTCTTAAACTAAAATTTTTATAGTAGCTAGGTCTTCTTGTTGGTTGGTTGGTTGGTTTGGTCCTGGGGATTGAATTCCAGATGCTCTATTTCTGAGCTACATCCCTAACTCTTTAAGACAGGGTATCATTAAGTTGCCCAGGCGGGTCTTGAATTTATAATCTTTCTTCCTGCCTCAGCCTCCTGAGTCCCTGGGACCACAGGCGTGCACCACAGACAGAAAACTCAGAAAGCAAATCATTAGCATCCACGCTCACCTGGAAAAGCACATATTATGTAGCATTGCTTTCTAATTATTTGTGCGAGAAATTACTTGTGTAAGAAAAGAGAGTGCACATAGCAGATCACGGGTGACACTGATCTTTGGAAATGTGTCTCTTGGCTTCTCCATCCCCCTCCCCACCCTGTTTTCGCTGTGTGGTTTTTACTCTTATTGTCTTTCTCTTCTCCTTCCTACCCTCTTTATCTCTTTTTCTTCTTATTCTTCTCCCTCCTCTTGTTTCTAAGATCTTTTTGTTATTTCCCATCATGCTGCCACTTGTCTATGCCTAGAAGTCACCTGATGTCACAGTTTAGGTGGCCTGAACTTGGTACGTGGTTATGATATGAATTTGTGCCAAAGCAAACCGTTATAGACTGACCCTTGGACTCTTCAACCTTTGGTTTTATCTCCTCAGAGAGGGGTAGTAGAGGACTACTGCCAGATTTAAGATCCATTAGATTGCTGAATCATCACACCAGAGTTTGTGTGTATGTGCAGATGTGTATTTGTGTGTTTCTGGGAACCATCTGGCAATGAGATTTCAGCCACTGATTACCAGGCACAGTTCTGGTAAAAAAACCACGCTTTGCCAAAATGGCCTTTCACATTTATTTGTATGAGCCCTTCACAGCAGTTGCAGAGTAAAGAGTGAAACAATAGCAATTGCTCTTAGTTTAGGATAAAGTGGAAAAACTATACCCTAGGATAAAACAGAACAAAGCAACCCACTTACACAAAACCCTGCGTCCGTCTCTCTCTCTCTCTCTCTCTCTCTCTCTCTCTCTCTCTCTCTCTCTCTCTCTCTCTCTCTCTCCCCCCCCCCTTTCTGTTGGCAATTTTATTTGACCTTTAATAAGGAATCGTTGCTTGCTATTTTAGTAGTCTAGATTAACAGACTTCAAAAAGATCCTTTTAAGGAGGTCACATAGGGAAGAAACAGAGCCAAGATCCCCCCTCCCCCCGCCACTGCCCAAAGAGTGAATCATCTCTCTCCTGAAGTGGTTACGAAGTCCAAAAGGAATTACATCGCCTGCTTTGCTTAGGAAGAGGGAGGACTGTTTTGTTTTAGGAAGATGTTGGGGGTAGAAGAAAGAAATGATTGTTTCTGCTAGATATGAAATAAAAATGATTCTTCAACCTCTGAATGTTATTTCTTCTGTCGTACAAAGATAAGCCTCATTCTTAAATTCAGATATTTTAAATTTGTAAGAATATTAGTCACTGGATAATATGCTTTTTTATACCTTTTCCAACAAAAATATGAACAAGGTTGTAATTTTTTCCTTCTTTCTCTTTTCTCTCTCACTCCTGTGTGTTATTCATTCTTTAATATTTGTTTCAGTATGAAAAAAATCAATCTCAGGTGAAACCGAAAAGCTGTTTAAATATCCCCTTTTCTGCTAAGAATTCATCATGCAGACTATGCCTTTACTGTGCCAAATGTTTTCCCCAAACAACTTCTGACTCAGATACATCATGTTTAATATTAATGTGCTGCCGTAGCTTTTGGCAAGAGGCTCTTCACGTCTCCATTCTTTAAATAAAGAATATTGTGGTTAGGTGTTTTCTAATGAAATGAAGTATTCTTTAGTATCTGATTGTAATTGCTTTTTCCATTGCTTGCTGTTTATTCTGCTGCCCTCTCTACCGGCCTATGAATAGCTGGTATGCTTTGGGGTACAAGTTTATGGACCTAAGTATTTCCTTCTGCACCTTGCTGGAAATCAGGTCAATATTCACGCAAAGCAGGTCTGAGTCTGCTGGCAGGTGTTTTTGATGAATATCCTGATACTGATACTTAATCAGGTATGTAACTACTAAATGGTTTTCTAATGTGAGGCTGAAAATTTGCCATAGAGATAAGTCTCTGGGATAAAGTTGAGTCATAGATTTCTCATATAAACAAACAAAAACCCAGTGAACGATGAACATCTTCTGAAGTTAGTTTTTTCTACCTATTTTAGTACATAATTTCCTTTCTAATTGTCAAGTTGAATTAATCTTAAGCCAATGTCAGCAGCCTCTTTTCACTAAATTATTCTGTAGGATTCTTTAATGCAGTCTCTTTTAGATTAATTTTGAACACTGCTTTTCTATCTCATGCATTTAAAAAATAAAATTCCAAATCAAAGAAAATAGATTGTGGTTTGACTATAACACAAGCACATTTTTTTGTGAAATTTATCCCTAAGTATTTTATATTTGGCTACTATTGCATTCAAACATTTTTTAGTTGATTATTTGGGATTATTTATAAAAATACAGTTGTATTATTGACTTAAGATGCAGAAAGTTTGCTAACTTACTTATTATTTTAATGTCATTTATAGATTCTTAGAGTTTGTTACATGCACAAATGTATCATTCATGAGAAAAGATTGTTTTATTTTCTTCTCTTCCTTTTCCTCTTTAATTCATTTTCTTGCCTCATTGTTACATTTTTTTTACAATCTAAAAACCTTAGCATGCTACCTCTAACTCCTTAAATTTGTTCTACTGAAACGTATTTTAATGAAACATGTTTTAAACTACACATTATTATAAGTGTTGTATGCAATGAACACTGATTTATTTTAAACCATGCATTTAAATTGTCCAGTGATCTTTCCTCTCTGCATCTTTCTGCTTCCATCTGGAATAATTTTCTTTTCCTCCTATATTTCTTTTAGCACAGCTCTTTTAGTGATATATAGTTTCAGGGGTTTTTTGTTTATTCTGAAAGTAGCCTTGTTTTACCTTAATTTTCTCACTTGTTTTCAGACAATGTAGAATGCTAGAATGGTAGTAATTTCATATCAGCATTTTAAAGATATAATTCCATTGTCTTCTGACTTTTATCACTTTAGTTTAAGTTAGTCTCAATCTTATTGTAGTTTCTTTGACCCCAATGTGTTTTTCCTTCCTTTAATTTTTAGTAGTTTTACTGTCATTTGCCTATGAGTATTTTTCTTTGTGTCAATCCTAATTTGGGTGCATATTTTTTCATGAATGTAAAAATACTGTTTTTCCTCAATTTTAAAAATCAGCGCTTCTATTGCCCTTTCAAACTTTGCTTCCCCCTCATTCTCTCCTCTCCAGGAATAACTGTTGCGTGTGTACTATGCCTATATCTGCATCTTTTTACATACTTTTATTGGTGCATTATAGTCTCACATTATAATGCAATTCATAATGATAATGACATTCACGCACACAGCACTTGGTGAGTTTTCTCCCAGCTCCGGCCCCACTCCCCTCTTCCCAATACATGATATTGAACTGGCATTGATATTCTCATGCATGTATACAACGTCAGTGGAAGTGTTTCCTTCATTAATGATTAATCTCCCCCTTCCTCCTTCCTTCCCGCAAACCACTTTTTTCTCTCCACTGGAGTTTCTCCTCTATTATCTCAAGCCCCTCATATATACCAGTTACTACTCAGCTTCCACATATGAGAGAGGACATATGACTCTTCACTTTCTTTTCTTTTCTTTTTTCTTTTCTTTTTTTCTTTTTTTTTTTTTTTTGATGGTACTGGGGTTCCTGGAAGCCCTTCTACCTCCGGGCTACGCTCCCAGACATATTTTTATACTTTTTAAATTTGGAAACAGGGTAGCGCGGCTGATTTCGAACCTGTGCTATCCTCCTGTCTCCGCCTCCCAAGCGGGGGGGGGGGGTGTTTACAAGTGTGCGCCACCATGCCTGGCCTGACTCTTCACTTTCTATGACTGGCTAATCTCGCTTAACAAAATGTTCTTCAGGTTCATCTGTTTTCCTACAAGTGACATAATTCCTTGGTGAACATAAATTCAAAAATTCTAAACAGAATACTACTGATATATATTCAAAATGATATCAAGCAAGTACACATGACCAAGTTGGTTTCATTCCAGGGATGCAAGGCTTGTTCAACATATGCAAATCAATACAGGACACTCACTACATAAACAGAGCTAAGAACAAAGATCACGTGATCATCTCAATAGATGCTGAAAAAGCATTTGCCAAAACTCAACACCCCTCCAAAAAATGTTGCAGAAAATCAGAAGAAACTTACCTCAATATTATAAAGGCAATATACAATAAACCCAAAGCTAACATAATATTGAATGGGGAAACTGCTAGAATTCCCTTTAAAATCAGGAACAAGACAAAGATGTCTACTATCACCACTTATTCTTAAATAGTCCTTGAGACTCTAGTCAGAATTAAGGCAAGAGAAGGAAATCAAAAGAATACAAATAGGAAAAGAAGAACTAAAATTTTCTCTATTTGCAGATGACATGACCCTATACATAGAAGACCCCCAAACACTCAACCAAAAGACTTTTAGAGCTGGTCAACAAATTCAGCAAATTAGTAAGATATAAAATCAATCTAAAAAAATAAGTAGGTTTTCTATATGTCAACCAGGAATTAAACTGAAAAAGATATCCAGAAAAATTTCATTTACAGTAACCTCAAAAACAATAAAATACCTTGAAATAAACCTAACCAAGGAGGTCAAAGACCTCTACAATGAAAATATAAAACATTAAAGAAAAAATCAAAAAAGATCTTAGAAGATGGAAAGATCTCCCATGATTTTGGATAGGCAGAATAAATATTATCAAAATGGCCATTGTACCCAAATAATCAACAGAGTCAACATAATTACTATCAAAACACTAATGTCAATATCATTCTTCTCTGAGTTAGAAAAGTAAGTCCTAAATTTCATAATAGATCCATGTCATTTGTTTTTTATATTCATCTCTGTATTTTTCACCCCCCTTTCTGTGCTTCCATAAAGGTATTTTCCTGACGCATTTTCCAGTTTACTAATCTTTTCCTCAAGGTATCTAATTTGCTATAAACATATTTAATGTTCTTAAATGAAGTTATTATATTAAAAGTTTTTAGCTGGGCACACTTGTAATCCCAGCATCTGGGCGGCTGGGACAGGAGGATCATTCGTGATTGCGGACAGCCTCAGCTACTTAGTGAGGCCCTTTGCAACTCAGTGAGACCCTGTTTCAAAATAAAGAATAAAAAATAGGGCTGAGCGTGTAGCTCACAGGTAAAATGCCCCTGGGTTTCATCCCCAGTAATGCAAAAAAAAAAAGTTTTAAAAATGTTATTTGATCATTTTATTTATAGAATTTAATTCTCTACTGCAGTTCTCCAGTTAATTTTTAAAATTACTTTTGGCTATTTTCATTCTTTTTCCTCATGAGATTTTTTCCCTCTGCAGTGTCTGGTCTTTTGGTCTTATTTCCTTTATATCTGGTAAATATTTTATTGAGGATTGATTGTTGTATATGAAACTGCAGATCATGAGGCCATGGATTATGAGATTCTTTTGCTAAAGAGAGGACTTACTTTTGTACTTCAAAGGCATAAGAAAAGTGGCAGATAAACAGTCTATTTTGTATTTGAGAAGATGCAAGTCAGGATTTCAGTCTTCATGAATATTGGTCTGTTTTTGCTTCACTCCTTTCCTTGACAGGGCTTGGCAACCTTCTGAATAGGGCAGATAGTATTGAACTATTTTAGGCTTTGTGGGTCTTCATAACAACTATTCAACTTTGTCAGAGTACAAAAACATCCATAAACAACACATAAATTAATGAATGTGGCTGTGTTCCCATAAGACGTTGTTTACAAAAACAAGCAGTAAGCTAGATGGATCTCCAGACAAAAGGGTTTGAACTCTCGTTCTAGGGCATAGCTCCTCAGGCATCTATCTTGAAATCACGGTTATTTAAGATTGCTTCTCTATGGTGAGCCTAAACTCCAGTTTTAGTTTTCAAAGCTCTTTGAAACTATTGTTGAAAAGCGACACCTAATTTTTGGTTGGTCTCTTTTTTAAAATAAAAAAATTAAAATGCTTTTACCAGTACATTGTAATTGTATATCATAATAAGTTTCAGAGTGATAGAAACACACACAGCAGTTGGTATGCTTCCCTGCAGACCCACCCTTCTTCCTCCCCCTTTCCATAGTAACTGTTATTAAGAAGAGTGTTGAGAATTTCACACGTGCCCATAGCATTATCTGGAGTGTTGGCTTGGCTTCTCTGCACTTACCTTCTCTCCAAAATTTTAGTTTCTCACAGTGTCACTTGGGTAACTCATATACTCTCCTTAATATTTTGTTGGGGCTGTTGCCAATACAAGTTCTTTTCTTGTTTTTGCTATAAGTAGTCTACTTGAGCCAGAAGCAGATGGAGATCTTTTTTAAATTTTTTTTGTACTAGGATTGGAACCCAATGGCATTCTACCTCCGAGCTACAACACCTTATTCTTTATTTTGAAACAGGGTCTTGCTGAGTTGTAAAGGGCCTAAGTAGCTAAGGCTGTGCATGAACTGTGATCCTCCTATCTCAGCCTCCCAAATACTGAGATTACAAGCGTGTGCTACCACCACCGACCTGGAGGTCGTTTTTGAAATTCAGATTCTTCTTGACCTTAATAAGAGCTGAGGGAATCACCTTTTATATTTTGGGTTTTATGTCAGATATTGTCAGACTGAGAGGTGTATGCTCAAAGTCCAGTTGACTATTCTCAACCATTTAAATGACCATTTTAGCTTATACTTCTCATGCTAACCCTTTCTTAATTCTTATACTGAAAAATTCTCTTTTATTTGACCCTCCATGTATTTCTTTAATAACTTATTCTCTACATAGTAACCACAGTCATTTTTACAAAGTGTGAATTGGAGCATCAGATTCCTTCAGCTTAAAACTGTTTAATGGTCTTCCACTTGGAATACAAAAGTTAACCAAGGATGGTTTGTGAGACCCTTCATATCTGTTCATTGTCCACATCTCCAATCTAATTTTTCAACATTTTCCATCAAAACACCAAATCAGCAAATTACTCTGTAATCAAAAACCTGCAATTTAGAGCCAGCTTGTGAATCTTTATAATCAAATAATAGTAAATTACTGCAAAACTGTGCATGGTGCTTGAAATACCAGAAGCAGATGTCAGATTAACCAACTTGTCATACTCCTTAGTTGTTGACAGAGGAACTATACAATCATTTAGTTATGAGAAGAAAGAAGTTCAAGTGTAAAGTCCGTGATGTGATAAGTAGGAACAACATTCTCTGTGATCCTTTAAAAGGAATCGTGTTGACCAGATTTTTAAATAGTTTCCCGTTAATTCCCATTCGGAAATCACTTAAAACCAATGCATAACCACTTTTGTGTGTTCATGTGGGTGGTGGAAAGCTATGCATGTTGTTTCTTTATCCGTACGCTCTGTGCTATAGAGCATGCATGGGTCGGTGAAGTAGCAGACATCAATGCCTGAGGAATACCATATGGATTTTCCTGGCCCCTGTCCTTCCTGGCTGCTGGAAAGTTCAAGGGCATTTTTATCCGTATCTTGCAGGCAGCATCCTTTTCAAGTGGATGGCCATGGATTCAGACAAGATCTCGGAGAAGCAGGAAGAGATTCTTTCCATCCTGGAAGAAAAGTTTCCTAATTTGCCCCCAAGAGAAGACATCATCAGCATCCTGCAGGAGACCCAGTTCAGTGCCCAGGGTGAGTGCCAGTCCCCGGCTCCCTGCCTGCTTCCTCGTAGGAATGGCCTGTGTGGAGAGTGGTTGGGCCTGAGGAGGTGAATCTGAGCATATTTTTGTTTTCCTAGTTCTTGCTCTGTGCTGTGGAAGATTTTTCAGGCTCAGCTAGACGTAGGCAACCTGTCCTGTGGCCTCTTCTCCGAGATCTTTGTTCCTGGCCTCCGTGTGCCTAATGCACACTTTAGATGCATGGTTACCTGCTTGATCGAGCTCTATCTTGAGAACCTGGCAGGAAGGAGCAAGGTCAAGCACAATGGCGTTTCATAATCCAATTAATTCTAGAAGAAAAAGAGAGAAGGTAACTCAACTGATGAGATTGTTTGCTAAGTCTGGGCTTTTATCAGAACAAGGAATCTATAACTCATTGAAAGCCTAATTTATACAAGGTTCTGATGGCTTGTCTTGGCAGGGATGTTCTTCCTGAATCCTCATGACAGCCCTGAGACAGGTGCTCCATTATCCTCATTTTCCAGTTGAGAACACTGAAGCATAGAAAGCCCCCTTTGCTTTTCCAACACAAACACACACAGCTGGCAAGTGGCCAGACCAGGGTTTAAATCCAGGCTGTATATGCTTAAGGCACAAACACCAAATACACGACTTTCTCCCTTACTTTGGGATTCTCCAGTAGCAAAGCGGTTTACTGGGGAGGTGATCCCTGGAAACATGAATAAATTAATGAGGTGATTTATCAAGCAAGTTTGTTCAGTGGGAAGCCAGAGCTTAAGCCCACTAGGAAAGGAGTGGCAAATTTTATTGTTTGGCACCAGCCACAGGAAGTATTGAAACCACAGAAATTGACACACACTACAAATTAGGTTTTGTTGCTGCCTGTTAAATATTTACCAACAGATCAGTAGTAGGGGGCTCCCTTATCCCAGGAGTATTAATTCCTCAAAGCAGGTTCTGGTAGCCAGATATTTCCTCGGGAAAAATTGCAGATGCTGGTGGTCAAGCATCATGTGGGGGCAGCACACTGAGAAAGGAAGGCCCATGGAGATGTGTGTAGGGCCCTGGCAGACCTGATACCTGAGCACGGGTATAGTCATATTCTCATGCCTAGCTGCACAATGGCATACATTTTGTCATTCATTCTCAAAACTATACCAAACTTTTAATGTTACAATATATTCCATAAATCATTTTATGAAGCAGAAGAAAAATATATGGCTCTTCAGTCTTCCATTCAAATATATTTAGTGCCCGTTTCCCCATGCTGCTGCTGTGTTAGGGAGTTGACTCTGATGTTCTAAAAACATTTGGGAAGGAAACCTGTGCTTTAATAGGATTTGTTGTGCATCTTCTTCTAGGAGGGTAGGCCTAATCAGACATAATAATGTAGCATGAAAATTAAATATTAAGGCTGTTTTTTTGTGTGTGGGTCTGGGGATGGAACCCAGGGGCATTCAGACCTCCGAGCTACACCCCCTGCCCAATTTTTTATTCTTTATTTTGAAACCGGGTCTCACTGAGTTGCAGAGGGCCTCACTAAATAGCTGAGGCTGTCTGCAAACTGCAGTCCTCTGGTCTCAGCTTCCCGAATGCTGGGATTATAAGCGTGCGCCACCATGCCCGGCTCTGTTTTTTGATTTTCTGTGATAGACTTCTTGAAGTACTTTGGTCAACTGACAACTGTGCAGTTCAAGATAATTTAATCATTCTGGATTTTCCCCCTCCCATCAATTAAGGGATCAATACCCTCCACTGCTAAAGCCTATTATGAGGGTGTCCAAGTCAATTATGATAGCTTTATGAGTTACATTTATAAAGTGCACATTGAATTAAATTGTACTAGAAAACATAGGGGCTTGCCTAAAGGTGCCTTTAAACCAAAAATTTGGCCTTGTTTGGTATTTTTGACTACTTTTCATGATTATGATAGTTTTCTTTATTTTCCTGGCCCCACGCATTCCTTCCCTACTCTACCTGCTCTGGGCCTCCAGAGGCTGAGCTCGAGCATCCCATCCTCCGGAATCCTGTGGCCCTGGCTTCAGGTTGGGTTGGCCAAAGCAAGAGTCAGTGGCATGTAGAAAATGGTGGTGAGGCAGGATGAAACAGGCCGGATCTTTCTTCCCCATCCTCCCTGCTTTGGTGCTGGTTTCTGGAAGCCCCTCCTCCATAGTCCCAGATCTCTTTTCTTCTTTTGTCCCTTGGCTAGTCAGTATACACAGCACCCTCTATTATTCACTTATGCAGCCCGCCTCTCTGTACGTGTCCTGCCATTAAAGATCCTTCTTTTGCATCATCAGAAGTAGATTGTTTCTCTTGCTGGGATTATTTATTTATTTATTTATTTATTTATTTATTTATTTTTGTGGTAGTGAGGATGGAACCCAGGGGCATTGTGCCTCCAAGCTACACCCCAGCCCTATTTTTTAGTCTTTTTATTTTTTATTTATTTTATTTTATTTTTTGGTGGTACTGGGGTTCCTGGAAGCCCTTCTACATCCGGGCTACACTCCCAGACCTATTTTTTACATTTTTTATTTGGAAACAGGGTCTCATAAGCCAGCCTTGCTGGCTCCGAACCAGCGCGATCCTCCTGTCTCTGCCTCCCAAGTGCGGGGATTACAAGCACGCGCCACCACGCCCGGCTTAGTCTTCTTATTTTTGAAACAGGGTCTCACTGAGTTGCAAAGGGCTTCACTAAGTAGCCTAGGCTGACCAATCCTCCTGTCTGAGCCTCCTGAATGCTGGGATTACAAGATGTACCACCACACCGGCTTCCCTGCTGGGATCTTAACTGAAGCAGACATTGCTGTAAATGTGGTGTGTGTGTGTGTGTGTGTGTGTGTGTGTGTGTGTGTGTGTGATGGATAAAATTGCCATTAAAGATAAAATAATTAAAATTAATAGGGTGAATTTTTTATATGATCCCCAAGGGTAACATACTTTCCCCATCCCTGTTGTCTACAGGTTTAAGTATTGAGCAAGGAATGTTGAAAGATCTGAAGGAACTGTCAGATGGAGAAATAAAAGTGGCCATCAGTACTGTGAACATGACCCTCGAGGTAAGGGCGGGACGCATTTTTCACACAATCGCACCTGAGGCACAACTTTCTCAGCCACATAAATCAGTGTTAGATTTTTGCTGTGAGTGTTTCCTTGGGGTATATTTGACTTGGCAGGTAGGTTATTATTAGGGGTACAAACACTATGCCAAGTCAATGAACATGTCAAGCCTGGGTTCTTGAGACAAGAGCTATTTCATTCATCTCAGTAAAACAAAACCTAAAGCACAAGAACTTAGAAAAAGTCCTTGGCTTTTTAAACTCTTTGGATGTGTGTCCTTTTGGTAATTATGGTGACAACTCGATATTAATAAGGAACTTCTTTCCAGTCCGTTAAATGAGTGGCTCCGTGAATTCTACTCTTGTCTTTGTGCTTTTCCTTGGTAAATTATTTTTTGTCTACTTTGGGGGTTTTCAATGACTTGTGTGTTAATCTTAATTAACCCGACTAATGGGAACTATATTTTATGGTGCACATTTGTGCCTTTGCAGAAGCCTGCTTTTTTTTTTTTTTTTTCTGATGTATTGCCTTGTGCGAGCTACATACCTTAGGAGGTAGGTGGAGGCACCCGGCTTGTGAGGCAGGTGTGCAGAGATGAAATGTGCCGCACTGATATTTGTCTTTTGGCTTTTTAGAATTATAGGTTGCTGTTCCTTTTTTCCCTTGGCAATGATGACTTCGCCAGTGTATACATTTTAGGGGAAGAACAGGCATGCATGCTGATGTCTACACCACAGAAAACCCAAGAGCAAGCTTTTGTCTGTGAGCTCTTTGTAAAATTTATTCCCAGATGATTACCATCATGATCTGGATCACACACCTACGAGAGCCCCCGGAGGCTGACTGTGGTCACATTACTCAGCGCCTCACAGCTCCCAGGGCTCCTCTCCATGGTGCGGAGTCAGTGGATGGGCTCAGCTCTTTCTATGAGTTTTCAGATTGATGAGTGCTTCATATAACTAGTTGCCTATGTGAATCAATAAGCCGGGCGTGGCGGCGCACGCTTGTAATCCCAGCATGTGGGAGGCTGAGACAGGAGGATCGTGGTTCACAGACAGCCTCAGCTACTTAGTGAGGCCCTCTGCAACTCAGTGAGACCCAGTTTCAAAATAAAAAATAAAAAAAATAGGGCTGTGGTGTCGCTCGGAAATAGAATGCCCCTGTACCGCAAAAAAGGAAAGAAAGAAGGAAAGAAAGAAGGAAGAAAGAAAGAAAGAAAGAGAAAGAAAGAAAGAAAGAAAGAAAGAAAGAAAGAAAGAAAAAGAAAGACAGACAGACAATTTGGGATGTAGTAACTATGTAGTAACTAGATAATCACCTCTAATTAGAAATCTGTGTTGTGTCTAGAAACTCAAGAAAAACATGCATTTTGCAAGGGTCAGTAGCTCTGAGAATCATTTCTTCTAGTTCAAGCCTTAGGGTTTTCTTTCTCTTTCCCCCTCCCTTGTCCCCCTTCATTTAATGGCATCTTATTAGCTTTTAAATGCCTTGTTTGGAATTCTTTCTAAATTAACAGAGAACATCTTGTAATTGCTCAGGGAACTATCTGTAGTTAGCAAATTATTTTAAGGCTATTAATATTATAGACTTACTGTAGTTTTAATGTAGCTTCATTTATATTATAGGGGTTTATAAATGGCTTTGTCAGGAATGCTAAACTTAAATGTTTATCAAGCAGAATCAGTAATAAAAATGATCATCTTAATTTTGACAGCCATTTACATGGAGGTCCAGCAATTAATCAGGGGGTTAAGTGGGTCTCTGGAAGTGCGGCATGATGGTGGAGGAGGGGAGAAGGACACTGCGTGCATCACAAAGGGTATGGTTATGCTCTTATCAGCTGAACGACACTGATAATATCCCCACTTTTGCATCTTGGGGATAGTAAAGGTGACTGAGAAATGGAGAAAGAACTCCTAAGTGATATTCTATAACTTCCTTGAAAGAGAAAAATTCATAGCATTCATCCATTGAGTCTGTTTGGAAAATCTCCATGGTTAGGACAGGATTTGATTTTCTCCATCTGGATCATCCTGTGATGCGGGGTGTTTTCCTAATCTTTACTCATCTTTGGTTCTATTTCCACAGTCCTTTCACATTCGTGTCCACCTCACTTTTATAAATAATGATAGGATCCCCACAACTTTATCTTATGTGTTTTGGAAGAGTTAAATAATTGCCTTTTAAATCTAGATATATTCTCAAAGAAATCTTAGTAGCTAGGATTTTCTAAATCTTGCTTGTCTCTCAAAGCATGGCCAACCTAAGAACTTCATGATGACTCTGAGAAATGTTGATTTTCTTTTCTATTTTCTTTCTTTCTTTCTATCTTTCTTTCCTTCTATCTTTCTTTATCCTTTTTTTTTTTTTTTGTATTGGCAATTAACCCTCAGGAATCTCTACCACCAAGCCCCAGTCTTTTTATTTTTTTGTTTTGAGACAGGATACCACTAAGTTGCCCAGGATGAACATGAACTTAGAATCCTGCCTCAAGCTTGAAATTTCCTATTTTTCATTACTATTGTCTGAACTAAATTTAGTCTAGATGACAAACTTAGTTCGTTTATATGCATTTCATAATTTAATCATAGTTAGACAATATTTTTAGTTAATTGAGGGCAGTGATGCTATTTATTTATTTGTTATTTATTTATTTATTTATTTATTATGGTACTGGGGGTAGAACCCAGGGACTTTCTACCTCTGGGCTATACTCTCAGACCTATTTTCTAATTTATTTGGAAACAGGGTCTCACTAAGTTGCTGAGAGCTTCACTAAGTAGCCGAGGCTGGCTTCAAACCTGTGCAATCCTCCTGTCTCAGCCTCCCAAGTGCTGGGATTACAAGCATGCGCCACCACGCCTGGAACTATTTATTTTTTAACATCTATCTTTGCATAATATATGTAGTTAGAGTAAATGGGACTTTGGGGAGTGATAGGTAAAAACGGCCTCGCTGAAGTCAAAGCAGCAGGCCTTCTTATGGAGAGGACTGGGAAGCCAGGGCCGTGGAAAAGAGACTGCAGTCCCGTTCACACAGCCTCTGGCGCGTTCAGAGACTGGATGCAGCTGTGCCTTGTGGGAACACACAGCACGGAATGGAATTCACTTCACCAATCAATTATGGGACTGATGCTTGTATCTTTGTCACTGCTGATCTGACCATCAGAAGAGACTTTATGGGCTTCAAAGTATAGGGATAACTGGAACAAAATGTGTCTTTGTTCCTTTGTCTTTTACTCTACTGCTCAGCCTAGTTTGTACCCTGGTAAAGAGTGTATTGAGATGTCAGGGGAAAGGAACACATCTTTCAATTCTAACGAGGTACCACCGAAGAAACTGAGTTTCCTCATTGCACCTCACATAAACGGTTCCTTTGCTGACACCATTGCTTCTGCACCTCTGTTAAGCATCTCTTGATGGACTGTAAGTCATTAGTATCTTTACTCAGAAAGAACAATCACCAGGCACTGACCTGATCACTTTTCATATTAATTACATTATGATTTATTTATTTATTTTTCATGGTAATGGAAATTGAATCCAGAGGCATACTCTCTTTGAGCTACACCTTAGCCCTTTTAACATTTTTAAAAAATTTGAAACAGGGTCTCACTAAATTACTACATCGTACTCTGACACCTGGGATCCTCTTGCCTCAGCCTTCCAAGTCCTGGGATTACAGGTGTGCACCACGGTGTCAGACTATTTTTATGTCTGTACTATATCAGTTTGCTAGTACCACAAACTGTGTGGCTTGACAGAAACGTATGGTCTCCCAGTTTTGGACACTGGAGGTCTAAGATAAGGTAATAGCAGGATGAGTTCCTTCTAATAGTTGTGAGAATGAATCTGTTCCCTGCCTCTGGCCATTTTTGACGGTTTGCTGGCTCTCTTTGTTGTTCTTGGGCTTAAAGAAACATCACCTTGATCCCTGCCTTTATCCTTACATCATTTTCCCTCTGTCTGTGTCTCTGTGCCCTTATTTCTCCTGTTTTTAAAAAAAGAATAGCAGTCGTAACAAATTAGGGCCCACCTAATGATCTCATCTCATGACATACACAACAGCCCTATTTCCAAATACAGTCAGTGTAAGGTGCTAGCGGTTAGGACTTCAGCAGTGGGATTTTAGGGAGACATGATTCTACCCCTGACATATATTATGATAAATTTTCCAGACAACCTAAAAGAATAAAACGTATAATAAGACTTGTTTCTACGGACCTGTTGCCTGCTAAGCATATTTCATCTGTTGCTGCGACGTGTTTTTATCTTAAATCAGTTTCCTGTAAATAAGGAACAATGGGGAATTTCAGCTCTTGACATTCTCGTGTCCCTTTGGAGCCGGAATCACAAAGAATGGTTCAGGGCCATGTTCTCTCTGGGCTGCCCCTCTGCTGTGCTCTCAGCCGGCACTCCTTGGAGCCAGACACTCTGCTCTTTGGAACCCGGGAGGGAGAGCATGTGAGCCGCGTTCTGGCTGAGTGACTCAGATCCTGACTCATTCTGCTCTGCACGGAGAGTTCCGCCACGCCGCACCTCGGAACACTACACAGGAAAATTACCAGCGTTCATGCTAGCATCCGGAGCACAGACCAGAGCGCACTCCCAGATCACTGTTCAGCTCCCCCTGCAAAAGGAGAAGCTCACTCAGGCCTCAGTGGGCACAGCTGACCCACTGAAACGGATTCCAAACGGGGCAGATCAGCCTCAAACCTATACCAGTTTTAGGCACCGAAGATAATTTTTCATTGTTTGAGCTTGAAGGATTTTTGGAGGTCAAGATTAAACAACTGTATTTGTCTGCCTTCTTTTGTGATAGAATGTAGTTTCTCTTGGGGGAGGCATTTTATTAAGGTACTGGGTATTGAATCCAGGGGCATTCTATTCTGAGGTACACCCCAGCTCTATTTTATTTTTGTTTTGAAAGCCTTGCTTAAGTTGCTGAGGTCCTCACTAAATTTCTGAGGCTGGCCTTGGACCTATGATCCTCCTGTCTCAGCCTCCCAAATTTTGGGATTATAAGCATATTACCACCATGTCCAACTAGCATATGTTATTTTTGATAAGCATATTTTTCCATACACCAAAAAACATTTACACTGGGTTGTTTTTTCTTTTTTTATGGGTATTGGGGATTGAACCCAGAGGCATTCTACCTTCGAGCTACACCCCCAGCCTGATTTTTTTAATTTTAATTTTGAAACAGGGTCTCACTGAGTTGCGGAGGGCCTCACTAAGTAGCCGAGGTTGTCCGCGAACTGCGATCCTCTGGTCTCAGCCTCCCAAATGCTGGGATTACAAGCGTGCGCCACCACACCCGGCTCTGATTTTTATTTCTTATTTGGAAACAGGGTCTCACAAGATTGATGAGTCTCACTACTTGCTGAAGCTGTCCTCAAACCTGCCATCCTCCTGTCTCAGCTTCCGAAGTCAACTTGGTGCTCCATTGATAGCTTTTCTATATTTTATGTATTATTCAATTTCAAATGGACATAAATAATTCGCAAAGGCCTGTTTCTCTGTAAATAGACTATTTATCTACGTGATACAAAGCACCTTCATGTGTTTTCTAGCTGTTGAGTCACAGGGATTAAGTAACGCTATGATCTTGAATATATTTGTCCTCCCCCCATTCATATATTGAAACTTAATCCCTAATGCCACAGTATTAAGAGATGGAGCAGACGGGCGTGGTGGTGCACGCTTGTAATCTCAGCATTCCAGAGACTGAGACTGGAGGATCACGGTTCATGGCCAGCCTCAGCTACCTAGGCCCTTTGCAACTCAGGGAGACCCTGTTCCAAAATACAGAATTAAAAAATGAGGCTGGGGGTGTAGCTCAGACGTAGAATGCCCCTGGGTTCCATCTTTTATCTCAGATTAATAAAAAGATGGAGTGATTAAGTCAAATTATATGATTTAATTAAACATTGGGGTTAGTAGGGATTAAATTCAGGGCATTCTACATCCACGTTACACCCCCAGCTTCTTCAACTTATGTGACTATATTTTGAAACAGGGTCTCACTAAGTTGCTCAGGCTGGCCTCAAACCTGTGATTCTCCTGTCTCAGCCTCCCCTGTCCTAGGATCACAGGTGTGTACCACTGTGCCTGGCTATAGCATAGCTTGATTCTTATAATGACTCTGTTTAACTTGCAAAAATAAGTTTCCAGATTTCCTGAAAATTTAACAATAAGCTGTCACCAACCCTTATAAGCCAGTTTCAACACACCACTGGGAATCTGAATCTAGTTCTTATTGTAGGGAGGGGCACGTACATCTAAGGGGCTGAGAAATGAAGACAGCCTTGTTTGGAGACTCTATCAAAGAAGGCAAAACTGCTGTGATACCCATTCTGGGCCATTCGCTGTCAGACTTAGTCTATAACTTTTTCGACCCTTGCCTGCCAGTCTGAATGCATAGACAGTGTTAGTATACAGTCTGTGTCTTGTTGGATTCAAAGTTACTAGAGCTCTAGGGACATGCCAGTCACTTACATACAGTAAAGTATATCCCTTCATGAGATGCAGAAGGGCTCTTAAATTTTCTTAAATGTTAAACCAAAGAAATTGTGATTATTCTGAATCATCGAAAAAGTAGAACCTTTATTTATGAGTCGGAATTTACTTAGCTGGTTTTAATGCACTTTGGCTAATGGTATATTTCTGAAAGTTACTACTTTTATCTCAGATTAAGAGTAGGTAGGAAAACCAAACTACTAGACTAATGCATGCATATCTATGTTTATAGCTGCACAAATCACAATTGCCAGACTGTGGAACCAGCCAAGGTGTCCATCAACAGATGAATGGATTACAAAAATATGGGATATGTACACAATGGAATTTTACTCAGGCATAAAGAAGAACAAAATTACTTCATTTGCAGGGAAATGGATGGAACTGGAGAACATTATGCTAAGTGAGATTAGTCAGTCACAAAAAGTGACAAGTTGGATGTTCTCCCTAAGACGTGGAAGCTAAGGAGAAAATGGGACACAGGAAAAACTTCAAACCGAGAAAGAGGAAATCTTACATGAGTAAAGAAGGAGACCTAGCTGAAGGAGATGGGATGCACATGATGTACATTCACATATGTATCAAAGTCAGGCACTAAGCTGAACTGGAGGAGAAAGGGGGAGGGCATGGGTGGGAGTGGGAGAAGCTCTAAAACTGTTATGTGTGCATGTATGCTTCTACCATTCTGTACCACATAATAATGTGTGATTACAATGCACCAGTAAATTTATTTATATATTTTGGTGGTACTGGGGTTCCTGGAAGCCCTTCTACCGCCGGGCTACACTCCCAGACCTACTTTTACATTTTTATTTGGAAACAGGGTCTCCTAAGCCAGTGCACGCCGGCTGGCCCTGAACCAATGCAATCCTCCTGTCTCCGCCTCCCAAGCCCGGGGATTACAAGTGTGTGCCACCACGCCCAGCTTGCACCAGTAAATTTAAAAAGAGTAGGCAGGGACACCTGCAGCTGGATAGAACAGGCCATGTTTTAAGGACCAAAAAGCACCAAGTAAGGCGTATGTGTGTGGGGGATACTGGGAATTGTGAACCCAGGGGCACTGTACCACTGAACTACACCCCCAATCCTTTTTTTTTTTAATTTTGAAAAAGAATCTCTAATTTACTACACACTGGCCTCAAACCTGCCATCCTGTCTAAGCCTCCCAATACTGGGGTTATAGGTGTGTACCATTCTGCCCAGCTGAATAGTATATATCTATGTATTTTGGGGGGCACTAGGGATTGAACCAGGGGCATTCTACCTCCAAGCTTCACCCCACGGTCGGTCCTTTAATTTTTTTTTTTTGTTTTGAAATATGCTCTTGCTAATTTACTGAGAGTTTTATTAAATTGCAGAGGCTGGCCTCAAACCTGTGATCCTCCTGTCTTAGGTGCCCAAGCCCGGGGATTACTCATGTGTGCCACCACGCCTGGCTTGCCTGTAGAGTCTTTTTTTTTTTTCTTTTTTCTTTTTTTGGTGATACTGGGGTTCCTGGAAACCCTTCTACCTCCGGGCTCCACTCCCAGACCCACATTGTGTGTGGAAACAGGGTCTCTTAAGCCAGCACAGCTGGCTCCAAACCTGTGCGATCCTCCTGTCTCTGCCTCCCAAGCGCGGGTATTACAAGCGTGCGCCACCATGCCCGGCAGAGTCTTTCTTTTTTGAACACCAAACATCACGACTGTGTCTCCTCTCCTGGCCAGTGGCCACACATGCTGGGAGCCCGTGCGAGCGCCCTGGACACTCGTCCTTCCCACTCACTGCACTGTTCTCCTCAGCTGGAGGTGCCACGCTTGCTGTCTGCGATGCTACCTGAGTTGTCATCTTCTCTCTGAGCTCCTGCCCTCTTGGGCTGTGCTAGTGAGTCCTCATGATTCCCGTAGGACCACGTCATGGGTTTTCCCAACTCTTCATCACTTCCCATCTCTCCTCTTCTTAGTAGCTTTTGCACAGCTACTCCTCTCTCTGTATGTCCACAGGCTCCTTTCCAGGAACACGCTCCCATCTTCATGGCCAGTTCTCCTGCCTGGTACCACTGTACTTCCTTATAGTAACTTGAGGATGCATATTGGGCATTGAAAAGCCACTAAAAAGTCTTTCTATATGTCAGTGCCTTGGGGTGGGCTATTTCCAGTAACTCTGTCTCCTTATATATGTTCTTCATCATCTTTGGGGAATTAATGTAACATTGCATCTTTTTTTATTTTTTTTATTTTTTATTTTTTAATTTAATTTTTATTGGTGCATTATATTCATACAACTTATTGGGGTAAAAAACTTGTGTGTACAGACATGTACTCATCGCTGATTTAACCCCTACCCTATTCCCACCCCATTCCCTCCCCTCCCCTCCCTCCCTTGCTTGGCTTAGTGATTGACTTTGATATGTTTAAGTACTTTATGTGTTTTAGAGATTTTCCTCTTCCCCCCTCCTTTCTCCTCCTTTAGATTGTCTTGTTTGCTCCTCTATAGGATTTCCTCTTTCAAGAGTTCCTCCTATGACCCATTTCTCCCTAACTCTCACATATTAGGGAAAGCATCTGATTTCTTATTTTTTGTGACTGACTAATCTCACTTAGTATAATGTCATCTTATTTAAACAAAAACTGTGTTTCTAAATCTTTAAAAGTACGCAGGCAATTTAACTTTATTGGAATACTTTAGTAGGAAGAAGTAAGTTGGCCTCTCACCCATGAAGAAAGTAGGTAGAGGATGACTACATTTCTGACAAACTAGCTCCCAGACAGTGCAGAATCAGGCACCTCTCCCATCCCCCACTGACCTCTACTGTCTGTAGGTATTTGGAAAAGTCAGAGGAAGCCTTTGTTCTAGTCGTTTTAATCTTCCCATAAGTGACAAAAACCCAGGGAGTGAATGTGTTTACAACTTGAGCACTGCTGAGGAAACTAAGAAATAGTATTGCCCAAAAATTTATCCGGGCCAGTTCGATGTTTCTTTCTAGCACCGGATCTACTCTTCTGCATCTTTCCTCACGAGGAGGTGAAATCCTCGAGACATAGAGCTATGCTGGAATGACTGTTCTTTCACTTAGTAAATACATTCTAAAAGTGTACTAAGATGTCATTTTTTTTTTTTTTTTTTTTTTTAGTGGTACTGGGGTTCCTGGAAACCCTTCTACCTCCGGTCTACACTCCCAGACCTATTTTTTATATTTTTATTTGGAAACAGGGTCTTTTAAGCCAGCAAGCCCGGCTTCGAACCTCTAAGATGTCAGTTTGATGGTTTAATTTCTGGAAGGATTTAGCTAATTACATTTTCAGGCATGTACCTAGACTGGTTTTAGCTGCCTGGAATGACTTCTAACAGCAGTTGTTACTTACCTTTTCTCTTGTTTATGTTCCTCTGCTATTTTGCTGATTCCAAACCTGACCTTGGTTTAGATGAGCTGGATGGTCATAGCCCTGTGAATCATATGCAGTGTTGGAGTGGTTCATTACTACATTGTAGCAGCTTGTCGGAGAAAAGCAGGCCTTGAAACTAGAGCAAAACCCTAACTTTTCTGCCTCAGAGAAATCTTTTTAAAAGAGAACAGCTGAACCCTGGTGTGATAGTGCATACCTGTAATCCCAGTACTTGGGAGCTGAGATAGGATCTCAGGTTCAAGGCTAGCCTCAGCAACTTAGTGAGACTCTGTTCCAAGTTAAAACAAAAAAAGTCTAGGGGAGATGTACCTTGGCAGTAGAAAATGCCCCTAGGCATTCAACTGCGGTGGTAGACACCTATAATCCCAGTATCTAGGAGGCTGAGACAGGAGGATCACAGGTTCGAGGGCAGCCTCAGCAATGTAGCAAGACTCCACAACCTAGAAAGACGCTATTTCAAAACAAACTAAGGAAGGCTGGTGTGGCTTGGCTCCCAGTGCCCCCAAGAAAAAGCCCGAGAATAGTTTGCAGCAGCCCTCACACATACACAGATGCCGAGTGGCTCTCTAGTAACAAAGACTGTTTTTGAGTACATTTTAAAGTGGAATAATAAATTTATACCAAATAGAGGCAACCCAGATAAGTAAGAAAAGTCACACAAATGAGTAAGAGTAGTTACTTTCTAGAATAGACTGCACCGTCCTTGGTGGTTGAGATCTTATGATAGGTCAGTGGTGCCGCCTAGTGGCAGTAAAGGAAAAGTTTCTTCACAAATCCTCATGCCAGGCATGCCTGTGGCTTACTTCCCACTGTTCTGGGTTTTCTAAGTGCTTTCTTTTTATGCCAGAGTGCAACAGTCATTTTTTACTCACCTGCCTGGGGAGCTCAAGGAATGATGCTCTCACGCTGCACCATAGCTGGTAACAGCTCAGCTCAGCCTGGGCCGACAAACTGGACATGAGGTTGAAGAGCGCCCATGTGGGCGCTCACTCCAGCCACCTACTCACCCTTCAGTACAGTCGTGCGTCACCAGCCTCTACCGAGTTGCTCTGTGTGCCTCAGGTGTAGACTCGATCCTGTGATGCAATGGCTCTGCCCGCCATAAACATCTCAGTGCTCAGCTGGGAGACCAAAGAAGCATAGAGCTTGATTTGGGAAAAGGAGGCAGATCAGAAATATGCTCCCAGGAGGTAATATTGGAAAAAAAAAAAACACACTATGATCTGGGCATGGTGGCGCACTCTTGTAATTCCAGCATTCGGGAGGCTGAGACCAGAGGATTGCGGTTCATGGACAGCCTCAGCTATTTAGGCCCTCCGCAAATTAGTGAGACCCTGTTTCATAATAAAGAATAAAAAATAGGGCAGGGGGTGTAGCTTGGAGGTTGAATGCCCCTGGGCTCCATCACCAGATAACAAAGAAAGAAAGAAAGAAAGTCATGAGAAATTGACATATGTAAGCAAAATCTGAGGAGAGAGGGTTGTAGAAATTGGGGCCATGAGGGAGAGCATTTCAGGCCTGGGGAAGCACTGTGCTAATGTGAAGGACAGAGAATGTGGTCGCTGATTCTGGGTTCAAGCATCAGTGAAATGCCCTTTCCTCCAGTGTTTGGATCCATTTTGGATTTAGCTGTGGACAGTCCAGTGGGTGGACTCATGGGACACAAGACAGAGAAGAATACAAGCGAGAACATCATGGCACTTCAGGGCAACCTGTGTCAGGTGCGTCCGTCCAGTACTGCTGGAAAGTAGCGACCGAGACGGGGCTGCCCCGCGCTGGCTGATGGGGCACTGGCCATTACCAGAGCACGTGGCTGATTCCTCTTACTTGGTTACTCAGAGATAAGGCTGAAGGTTTTGCCTGTTGATCAGAGAAATGCTACAGGATGGAGACCTGAAATACAGAAACAGAGAAGACTGGGTAGACAGAGGGAAACAAGAATAATGACTGGATATGAGAGGAAATGGGACAGTGGCTGAGAAACCTCTCAGGTAGATGCAAGGTTAGAATCACTGGAGCCACTGGAAGAGCCCGGGGATGGAGCCATGGCACTGAGAGGGGGTAGGAAGAGGCACTTCTGCCTTAGGTGGCCCCGCGCGGTATCTGAGCAGAGATACAATGTGAAATACGATGGTGCGTAAAATGAAGACTTCAAACACTGAAATGAAGTCACAGTTCCTGTTTGGTCCTATAGAAAAATATAAGCACCGCACACTCATTTTTCCTCAGTTTTGAAACTTAAGGCAAACAAAAAAAAATCCGTAAGATCCTTCTAGTGGAGAAAATGATGCCAAGCATCAGGATGTGCTCAATTGTTTTAATAAATTTGTTCCTCCATCCAGCTCTCAGTGGGTGGAAAGTTCCTGGTTAGTCCCCCTAATTGTAAAGTGAATCTGAGTTCAGAAGGTCTCCCCTAGAGCCCAATTCTGGATTTTTTGAGGTTTTTTTTTTAAGTGCATTAGGACATTAGGACATTAGGTTGGTCCCTCTTGTCTCCCTGTATCTAATCTGTGTATTTCTGAGGATTTTGATACTATTGTTAACAATGAAATGAATGCTCAAGAAGTACTGTTAACCTGTTTTTACCTTTTGGATTTTCAAGTCAAAAACATCTATTTCCCAATATATGACATTTTAATAGTTGGGTCCTATGCCCAGAGTCTCTGACTTGGTAGATCTAGGGTGGGGCCTGATAGACTTTATTTCTAATACGTCCTAGGATGCTGCTGATCAGGGACTCTACTTGGAGCATCCTGGCTGACAGTGATGGGATTCAGGTCCCAACTGATGGCTGCTTGCATGCACACAGACACTGAGGGAGGGACTGACAGTCACTGAGTACCTACTACACTTCTGAAACTATTGCATGTGCTTTATGTTACTTGTCTCTTAAATTCCCGACACCTTTCTTACTCTGTAAGCAATGATATCTCACTGAGGGAAAATAAGATACCTCAAATCACAGAGTACTACTCCAACCCAGGGACATCTGACTCTAAAGTCTTGCTCTTTTCTCGTTATTCTGTGTTGAGTCACAGAGAGAGAAAAAAAGCTAATTGCTACCATAGATGATTACCTCATCTTTATTTTCCTGTGACTGTCTGACTGAATTAACTGGCTGTGGACACAGTGTAGGAGTTCTGGTATTGGGGACAAAAAGCCCCTGTTTCAATTAGCTACTACTGTACCCCAAACCTCATCAAAACTTCAAGAAACCTGGGTCTCCAGTATTTGTCATGATGTTGCTGGTTTTCTCAGAGCTCACTTAGGCTATACAGTCAGGGGGCAAGGACTGGTCAGGACTGGCTGATCTGGGGCAGCCTCACGCACACGGTTGGGCCACCACTGGGAAGGCAGGATGGAGGGCGAACACTGGCCCTCCTCTCCACGGCTTCTGTCATGCATGTGAAAGCGGAGGACATTCGAGATGGCAAAAGCAAGACTTTGGGGGGACAAGGCTGACAAGTCCCATGAGGTCCTGCCACATTCTGTAGGTCAAAACAAGTTATAGGGACATCGTAGACAGTGAGGAAAAAATACTCCACCTCCTGATAAAGAAGCTTGAAGTAATTTGTGATAATTTAAAATATGTTCGAACCCTTGAATAGGGCTATCTCCTTTTCTTATCCAGTTACTTGTGTGTAGTCATTGGTTGATTTCCAGCCAGAATGGAGTGCAGTATCCCCTTTCAGTACCAAACTCTGCAGATGCTCAAGTCTAATCAAAATGTGTAGATGGCTGGGCATGGTGGCGCACGCTTGTAATTCCTGTGCTTGGGAGGCTGAGACAAGTGGATCGCACAGATTCGAAGCCAGCCTCAGCTACTTAGTGAGGCTCTCAGCAACTTAGTGAGACCCTGTTTCCAAATAAAATATAAAATAGGTCTGAGAGTATAGCCAGGAGGTAGAAAGCCTCTGGGTTCTACTCTCAGTACCACCACACACAAAAAAATGTGTAGTGTTTGCATATAATGTATACTCATCCTAGATATAGACAGCCAACTGTATTTGCACCTTTTTCAAAGTCTTAGTTGTCTTTTTTTTTAAGATAAAGACAATCCTATTAAATATTTTTAACTTGTTAGAAGAGTCACATTACCAATGAGCATTGGAAAAGAACAGAAATCAGGTTCTTGCCTTTTGACTAATCCAACTAAAAATTATTTCCTCTTGAGATGAGAACATAGCTCCAGGACTCTAGTATTCTGTTGGCAAGCTTAAATGTCTCCAGTGATATAGAAAGTTTGTTGTTGTTATTGCTGTTTTGTTTGTTTGGGTCCTGGAGATTGAACCCAGGGACATTTTACCTCCAAGCTCATTTTAAATTTTTTACTTTGAAATAGGATCTTGCTAAATTGCTGAGGCTGGCTTCTGTCTCAGCCTTCCAAGTAATGTTATTACAGGTGTGTACTAGTATAGAAAATTTTTATGAACTATTTATTTATTATTTATTTATTTTGTGGTCCTGGATTAAACCCAGGGGCATTCTACCTCTGAGCTACACCCTAGCTGTATTTGTAACTCTTTATTTTGAAATAGGGTCTCATTAAGTTGCAGAGGGCCTCACTAAGTAGCTGAGGCTGGCTGCGAACCCACGATCCTTCTGTCTCAGTCTTCCAAGTATTGGGATTACAAGCGTGTGCCATCATACCTGGCAGTCGCATTTGATAAGAGCATTTTTGCTTGTTAAGACTCTGTAGAGTCCTAAGACAGTATAGGACATCTCATGCTGACAAGGTTAAAATGGCATGTTTTGTTTGTTTGTTTGTTTGTTTGTGCGATACTGGGGATAGAACCTAGGGGGGTTCTGCCTCGGAGCGACACCCCCAGCCCTATTTTTAATTCTTTATTTTGAAACAGGGTCTCAGTGAGTTGCAAAGGGCCTCACTAAGCAGCTGAGGCTGTCCATGAACAGCGATCCTCCTGTCTCAGCCTCCCAAATGCTGGGATTACAAGCATGCCCTACATGCCTGGCTTAAAATGGCTTTTATGATAGATCCACTCTTGAGATAACCCATTAATCCAGGAGCAGATTAATCAGTTCACAAGGGCAGTGTCTTCGTGACCAATTACATTTTAAAGATTCTACCTCTTAGCACCTCACAATGGGGGTTAAGTTTCAACATACGTTTGGTGGGGACATTCAAACTGTAGCACTAGGATACACAATTTTCTTTATTTTTAATTTTTTATTGGTGCATTGTAGTCGTACATCTTAATGGAGTACAAGATGGTGGAGGCATAGATGCACACGTCATCCAATTAGCCCTGACCCAGTTCCCGCCCCATTCCTTCCCCCTCCCTCCTTCTCATGTTTGGCTCAGTGATTGACTTTGATATGTTTGTTTAAGTACATCATGTACATTAGAGAATTTCCCTCTCCCCGCCATCCCTTCAGGTCACCTTTTTGCTCATCTATAGTATCTCCTTCTTTGTTTAGAGTTCCTCCTATGACTTTTTTTCTCCCTAGCTTCTGCATATTAGAGAGAGCATCCAATTTCTTATTTTTTTGTGACTGACTAATCTCACTTCGCATAATGTTCTCCAGTTCCATCCATTTCCCTTTAAATGAAGAAATTGTGTTTTTCTTTATGGCTGAGTAAAATTCCTTTGTGTATATATCCTATAGTTTTGTAATTCATCCATTTGTTGATGGACATTTTGGCTAGTTAAAAAAGTATTAAAATCTAGTTAAACAGCCTTAAACCTCTCACCATCTTAATGGGAACCAAAGGGTTGGAATTTGGAAGTAGACAAGAGGAGCTTGGGCAACAGGTTTGGAAAGGGCCATTTCAACCTGGAGACACCATGGACGTGTGCTCCGCTGGTGGCTGGGGGACCCATGGACGTGCACTCCGCTGGTGGCTGGAACATCTAGCGGGCAAGACGTACCTTCTGATTGGATTGACAGTGGGTTCTGGAATGGATAGCTGCAGTGAACTGGCTTCAACACAAGAAAATTGTGAGAGTGGTAGATACAGGAATGTTTACAGAAGGCTGGACCCAGAGATGTGTGAGAGACAGCATGCATGCATTTTTCTAAGATTTTTGTCCAAGAGGGTTGATTCAAAGTGAAAATAAAGCAGATTGTGGCTGAGAGAAGCTAGAGGCAACTCCAGCCTCCTAAGGGCTGGGAAAACAATGAGTAGGACTTCCTTCCAACTGTCTAGAAACACAGGGGAGATGGGAGTGCCAGCAGATGCACAGATCAGACAGACGATAAAACATGATGCAAACACCCAGAAAGAGCAGAGAGCACTAATATTTACACACTCCAGGAAGTAAGCGCGAAGTACTGACTCTCCCACCTCTCTCACCTCATCTCACTCTCTGTGCCCCAACCCAAAGACGGTCAGAAACTACAGTTTCTGATTAATGAGGAGTAGAAGGACCAAGTAAGGAGAGACTGAAGAGGAGACCACATTCCCTTACTCTAGCAATGGACCAGGCTGGGAGCGGGGAAAGCCTTAGCTCTATACAAGAATATAAGTTTGCCTGTGACATGGGACTGAGCATTTTACTACTGAATTTGGATTACACATTATGAATTAAAATTAATTGGGATGTATGGTAACTAAGAATATCCAGAGAAATCGTAGGCTTTGCCTGAGTTTTTCCATAGCATCAGGCTAAGAATTAGCCACACCACATGATTCCACAATTCAACCTGACAAGTCCTGCTTGTTCCGATCTATAAATCGTAGTCGTCTTTTATCTGTGGAGTGTCATGAAACTGAGTTCATACCCCTGTATACAAACTGTGTTTTTGTGCTATATAAATACCTATCATAAAGTTGAGTCTATAAATTGGCATACAAGATATTAATAACTACCAATGAAATGAAACAATTATAACAATAGACTTTAAAAAATATTATGTGAATGTGCATTCTCCTCTCAAAATATTATAACCTGCTGGGACCACAGTTGGCTGCAGGCTACTGAAACTGCAGAAAACAAAATTGCAGTTAGAGGAAGACAACTACGTACTCTATAGAAAGTATAGGGGAGGGGATGGTAAAGCAGACGGCCGTGTTCCTTCCCCATTCTACACATTCCTCCTTTCCAGGCATTTGCTTCTTTGTGAATTCTCTCCTTAATAACCTCTTTGGTTTTAACTCCTTGAAACTATTAGAAGTTAGATGGAGAAAGCCTCCAGGGAGGGAGCAGACATCTTCTGTTACCGTCTTCTGAGAACATTTCTGGGACGACCACATTTTGCTTGTGTGAACCCGCAATGAAGTGATCTGATAGGAAATCATTTGATAGGAAAGTGTGTAGGTGTTGGCACATTGAAAACTATGATGCTCAGTTCCTAGTTTTGTGGTGTATTTCAAGCGTGTTATACAAAAGGGGAAGAAAAGCTTTATTTTTCTTTCAAAGGGCAAGTATGCAGTATTAGAACTTTCCAATTATTAGTCTTTTTTCCAGACAAATTTAAAGTACCTGAAGTACTGAAGTATTCTTTGGTATTTGTTTAAGGTTTATTTGCAAGTTTAAACTTTTGGTATCCATCTGTTGTTTGATTTTTAGTTTTTGAAACTCACAAACTTCTCTCATTTTGTATTCATGTCTGAGTCAGGCACCAAGATGGTATATAAATTTGTTTTTGTTGCTAAAGAAGCAAGTAAACATGTTAACATTTAATCTTCCAGTAATGGAATCAGAAACAAAAATCTCAGCAACTTACAATACTGTCGAGAGATATTTCCCTGCTGCCTGTTGTGAGAAGTTAGGGTATGTAAAATAAATGATGTATGGAGCTGTAGGAACGCGACTTTCCCAGACTACCTTATGTCTAAGGAACATTAAACATAGGGTTCTCGTTTAGCAAATAAATAACCATTCATTTCAATGGCTTCATAGTCTGGACTTTCGTGCATATTTTTGCAAAGATAAGGAGAGGCCATTAGGGATTTAATATAAAATAAATCGCCAAGGGGTCTTCTTGTAGTCCTAGTCTTTCTGCCACATGGTGTGTTACTAATGTGCATAAATGGGCTTAAATGAATTTGTTATCTGTATTACATTTGCAGTATGTATATATTTATATATTATTTTTTAATTGTGTTTAAAAATAAAACATTAAATACATCATTTTGGGGAGTTGAGAACGTAGAATACGTAAATCAATCAGCTTCAATTAGTATTGAAAATGCCAGTATATTAGATTTGCCTGTGGGTGTATTTACCCCACAGAGTTTAATATATTTTAGTTTTGTCATCTATGAGGTAGCCATATGGTTAATTTGTCACCTTATAAGAATAGGCTGCTACAACCCCAGCTCGATTAATGACACTATGCTTATGCGCCACTGAAAGAGTCCACATCATGGCGGTTTTATTGATGCCCTAGGTCAGATTCTGAACACTGTCTCTGTGCAGCCCTGATGACTTCCACTAACCAGGGAGCTTAGTTGTTTTACTTTCTTCTTGGATTACTCTGACCACATTTACAGTTACAGGAAGAAAGTGGCAGGAAATGTTCTGCCTCCTATTAAACTATTTGAAGATGGTATTACATACACAAAGCAGTTGACCTAGAAGTTTATCTTTAGAATTTTTTTACAATGACAAGCAGAAATTAATTAAATTGTAATCTGGTAAGACTTAAAAGATGGATAGGTTCTTCTTTAGATTCAATTCTAAAATTATTTCAAATGATTTTGAAAGTATTTTAAATGATAGTCATTCACCTCAAAAGAGAAGCTTTTGATGTCTGTTCAGTAGAAATAGTTCTCATAAAAATTTGTGATTTTAAGAAATTGGAGATGCCAATTAATTTTTATTATTTTATTAATAATCTGCCAAGAAATATTAAATGATTGCATCCATGCTAAATATTTCATATTCCAAGCATAGACTGTGGGATAAATATATTTTTCTAGTGTTCTTTTCTGCTATTCAATTCTATTTGAAGGTACTATGTTCAAAGAACAAAAACTTTCTAAATTGCAGGCAGCCAATATTTTCTTTTTATGTAATTTTAATGCAATACTGCCGTGTGTAGAAATATTCATTCAATTAACACATCTACAAGATAAGCATTAGGCCTCGGTTAATAGATTTCACTCACATTTGTTTCTGAACACAAATGAAATAATTGCACCATGATCACTCTCCAGGAGAAGGGCAGTTGGTGAGCCTGCATGCGTAACCTTTGTACTGGCTGGTAAGAAAAGACTGCATATGTCGACTCCTCTCAGTTTGGCCAATTTATCATTTGGGGGTTGTTATTCTTGCTTTTATCCCTGCTTTACTGGAGATGTTTATGGGGCATGGGCTTTAGCAGCAGGAGGTGTTTTTTGAAAAATGTTAAGTGTAAAATAGATCTTGTAATTTATTCATATGTTATTCAGTGTTTGTTTCCACTCTTTGACAGTGTATGCACACAATCCAGTGCTTATGAAAACTCTTAAATAGATGAAAATCCCTCTTGCTTCTCTACCAGTTCAGATCAAGAGAGGAGCAAGGCTCGCTGCAGAGGTAAATTCTGCATCCAGGGTACTAGGGTGTGGTGTCTTCCCATACTGAAGCACTACCTGAAACAAGAGTTACTTGACCTCATGAAGCTTGTCGATCCTTGCCCAAACACAGAACTGCAACTTTAGGTAAAAATTTTAAGGGTTAAAAAAAGAAGAACTGGAAAATAAATTTGAATGTTTACATTTTAAAATTATGTTTACTTGTTTTAATTGCCCATAAGTAACATAAAAGTAATATGGACATTATCATTTAGCATCCATAAATGACAATTTAAAAAATCACCTCATTTGCATTTTGCTTTTCTGTTTCCAAATAAATGATCAATCATGTCTCAGGAAGAAGGAGAGCTGAGATTCTACTCCCTGGTGCTTTGAGCTCTTGGCTACCACTGCTGCCATTCAGAGATGAGCATTTGCCACAGAGGCCACATTTCAAGAACACTGGCACCTGGGCAGTGCTCTCACAAGGCCTTTTGTGGCCATGCAACTCTGTAATACAAAATTTCTCATGTGCATGTCATATTTGAGTATCAGAAAATTATAAACTATGCTAAAAAAGGCAGTGTTGACTTTAACAAAAATGCTAACCAAAATAGGGTTTTATGGTATCTCTACATACAGAGGTCACACAGTTCTTTTGTTTGTCTTCTTCTTTGAGTAAAACTGGTGTTGCCCCTGACCACCTGGCTTAATAGACTCATGAGGCAGAGTTCTTTAATATTCTGATAAGCATGTGCTCTTTCTCTGAGCTCAGCGTGATGTGGTATGCCACCTCTTATATTTAACTTAGAAAAGTTTTACAACCTCCTCCACACACACATTCTGAACCTTAATCCTTCTGTGTTCAATATTTCATTCAGCCGCTATGGTAAAAATCTTCATGTTTTATTTTGCACCCTGGCCAAATTTGGCAACACACGTAAGGAGTATTCACAATCAGTCGCTGAAAACCACAGCTCTTAAATTTTGATCTCATTGTCTTATATATGAAGTTTTCTACTTTGGTAGCCTGTATTCCTAGGAATTCTTTTCCAAGATTAAGTGCAGGCAAGACAGTAACTTGGGTTCCTTTTCCTTAGAACCTCTCCTGACTTTGGTCCTTGGGGGTCTTACCATTACTAGTACACAGCAGAGTTAGGAGAAGACTTTTTCAAGAAAAGAAGGGTTTTGCATCCTACCTAGACCATTTATTATAAGATCCTGTTCCTCCCAGATCTGTGGCCTGGCTGTGTGCTCAAGGACATTCTCCTAAGAATAGAAGGAATAGGGAAGGCTTCAGTATTCTGTGGTATTGGAGTTACCCCTGTGAGACCATTTGTATGTAAAATCTTTTCATCTTTTTCTTCATGTTAGGTTTTACAAAAATGGCCTTATGATATGCAATTGTTCACCCACATTTTTGGCAGCAGCCTCACAGTAGCTAAGAGGTGAAAGCGACCAAAGTGCCAACCAACAGATGAATGGAGAAATAAAATGTGGTATATTTATACAAACAATGGTATTCAGCTTTTAAAAGAAAGGAAAGTGGGACATGCTACACATGGATAAACCTTGGGGCATTGTGCTAAGTGGCAATGACAAAAATACAAATATTGTATGATCCTACTTATATGCCATATCTACACTAGTCAAGTTCATGGAGTAAAAAATATTACTAAGAAAGAATATGTGGTTTCTAATCAGATAACTACTATTGCTATTTTAAATAATATTGATAATGATAATAATAATAATAATAATATGCACAGAAGGTTGGAAATTTATAACAGTACACAAATGTCAAAGTGTTAAGTAGCCCCTTCTTTCTTCTTAGTCCTTCTCCCAAGAGTTGTGTGTGTGTGTGTGTGTGTGTGTGTGAAGTTTTATTTTGGAAATAATCTTAGCAAATGGGGGTATTACTCAGTGTTTTCCCAAGAAACAGAACCAATAGAATGTCAGTATATTCCACTCTCAAAGCCAGCAAGCTCAAGAGCCAAGAAGAGCTGAAGTCTTGGTTTGAGTCCAGTAGTCGTCTTTTGCAGTCAGGCAAGGGAAGTTTCTGCTTCTTCAGCCTCCTTCTTCTATGCTGGACTTCCACTGATTGGATGAGGCCCACCCACACTGAGGAGGGAGGGCAATCTGTTTTACTAGTCTATGGATTCAGATGTTAATCTCATCTAGAAACACATTCACAAATATCCCACCTAAGGTTTGGCCCAGTGTCTGGACATCCCATGGCCCAGTCAGTTGACATGTTAAAAATGAACCATCATAATGGGGGAAGGGAAATGGCGGCATTAACCAGGCATTGTTTCTATGTCATGGCAAAGCAGGTGTGCAAGTAGCATAAAGCATATGGTGAACATCTTTGGCAACATCGGGGAAGACATAAGGAGGCGTGCAAGGATGAGGACCTTCAGGACTCAAGTTCTTTTCCAGACTCCTCTTTGATTCTGCCTTCTTTCCCTCCATATTTCTTTGCACGTCTTCCTTGAGGGGCCCGTCCTTGTTGCTGCTGTGGACTGACACTGCTGTGATCACACTCTTCATTGCCTCTTACCTCACCTCTCCACCCCCTGCAGTCCATCCGTGAATTCCTGCCAACTCCTTTGCTACCAGCCTAAGAGGCCTCCCTCCCTTCCGTCCCCAAGGCTTCCTCCCACCTTCGCTCAGGTTCTTGTTCTCCGTCCATTGAACTACTGTAAAGCTCCTTTTTTAATTTACCTCCTCCTTGCTACATGAGTCCTTCTACCATCTACCTACTCTGCTTTCTAAATTACAAGTTGGGTGAGCCTTCACTACCTCTCCATCACCTGCGGTACACAGTGCGTGATCCTCAGCCGTACCTTCTGCCTTCCTCTGTGAAAACCCTTTACTTCATGCCTACCAGGTGGAATGACTTCCAAGTGAGCCTGAGGTGCCCATTCCCCCCCCCCCGTCGCTGTCCTCGCACTAGCACCCCTTCCTCTCACTTGCGTTTTTTTCTCTTGCTTTCTGCCAGCTCTTAAACTCTTGAGGCATAGAGCTTGCATCGCTTCCTGAACATCCTTCTGCTGTGAGGAATTGGGGGTCTGCCTCTTTGCTCTTTCCAGCTCCATTTATATTTCTCTATCAGAGCATTTATTGTCTATAACAAAACAGCTGTCTTGCTGGATTGCCATCCTCATGGGTACCATGACCTTCTTTGCGTATGGGGATGCTGTCTGCTTGGTGTAACTGGCTGTGGATTCCCATCCCTTGGCATAATGCCTGGCACTGAGCTGCTCCCTGTGGATGTGTCTGAGCAAAGAACACTGTGGTACAGCCTGTGCCAGCTCCCATTTCTACTACGTGGGTCTTCTGATGTTCATCACATTTCTTTATTCTGACTCTTTCCCCAACTTTCCCTTTCCTACCACCTTTTCCTGTTTCTCCTGTGGGTAGGGTAATTATCACAGTGAGGTTTTATGTTGATGGCCTGATCATTCAGTGATATTATTTCTTACTTTGGGCCATTGAACCACTAAGTTGCATGACCCCTGCTACATCCCTTGTCTTGGGTATTTTTAAAATTTTTATTGGTGTCTTGGCTATTAAAAAAAAACTTTAGAGTTGACAGGATTTGCAATTTGGGTTGCTTTAGAAAAGTATTTTGCTTTCTCCTTGGTAAAATTTTATTAGTGATCACATAACCTTTTGTAAGATAAAAGGAGTTGGTTTGTCTGAATTATACACCGACTTAATTTAGAATCTGGGTTAAATTGCAGATGAGGTGCCTTGAAGTGAGTGGCTGGAACAGTGAACTATTTCTTTGGCTTATAAGATTGCTTTGCCATAATCTTATCCATTTATCCATTCAAGTCTGACTATCTCAGAAATTTTCACAACAGGAAAAGTCAGTGTCTAGGCAGAAGTGTTTAATTTGGTAGCACATGATTTCTGGCTTTTTGATTAAAGTCTTATGTAACTTTTACATATCCCTGAGAATTTAAATTAGTGACAAGTAATTGCCAAATGTAGAAAATGGAATGAGTGATTCATTAAATGTGTCACATTTAGATTCTGCTAATGAAAACGTATAGTTTTTGAAGTGAGCAAAATATTTACATTTTTTCATTCCTTTACCTGCCTTTTTCGATTTCTATCCTTGTCTTCCTCTCTCTCCTCGGACTTGTTTATAAAAACCCATTAGGTAGAAATAACACAGTTCCATCACTTCCAGAACTTTGGCCACTCTCACAGGAGCCACAGGCAACTCAAAATGAGGTTTAATCACAAATTAAGACAAGTAGGGTGTGAACTCTCTCTGGGTTGAGGCTTATCATCCAGGACATTTGAAGATTCAATGGTGTCAGCTATGGTGCAATATACAGATGAGACCAGAGAGACCAGAAATAAGGCAGGAGTCTGTGCCTTCTACATGATTCCTCAACATTCGTCTGGGTGATGACATGAGCAGGTTTTTGAGGACTAGTGTTATCAGTGGTGGTACTATTCAGAAGAAGGTAGGCCTGATCTTTGGACACTTGCTTGTTGATAGCCAAATCTAGGTAGAATAACAGTTTATGCAGATTCGTTGTGGAGATGGGCCAAAGCTGTCCCTTAGCATCACACAGCTGGAGCCCAGCAACCTGGGCCAGTGCTATGCAACTAAGCCCCCATTCCCAGGCAAGGCTTGTCTGTTCTTCCCACTCTGACCTTGTGTTAAGAGCATCAGGATCCAAGACCTTCTTCTGACATCCTTCATAGCAGACAGAAGAGCATTGGAGGGTGTTTTTGTTTTGTTGTTGTTGTTGTTGTTGTTGTTGTTGTTGTTTTTCCTCCTAGCAGGTCTAGATGAAGAGTCTGATAATTTGGGAAGTCATCATCATCATAGATAATACATACCAAATGCTGAGTGTGTTCTGGATCATAGCTTCCCAAAGTCAGCAATGCTATTCCCTCCCTGCTGGGGAGGATACTGGAATGATCCAGAGGGTAGTAGTAACCTGAGGTGTAGTGGGGAGCATCAAATAAAAATAAGGGGGTTGTAGAAATGCCCAGGGTTGTGCTGAGTGTTTTTTTTCTTTCTGAAAAAGGGGCAGTATGCCCACAAGTTTAAGACTATATGTGACTTTTTTTTTTTATAAACTCAACATGGGCTGTCCTATTTAATTCTTTTTGTGTGTGTGTGGTACTGGGGGTAGAACCCAGAGGCTTTCTACCTCTGTGCTATACTCCCAGACCTATTTTTTATATTTTATATGGAAACAGGGTCTCACTAAGTTGATGAGAGCCTCACTAAGTAGCTGAGGCTGGGTTCAAACCTGTGCCATCCTCCTGTCTCAGCCTCCCAAGCGCTGGGATTACAAGTGTGCGCCACCATGCCCAGCCAGTCCTATTTAATTCTTATGGCCACTGGGTACAATAGTTACTCTTTGTATTCATATTTCATAGAGCAGGTGTTCAAGGCTTAGAAAGTGTAGGTAATCTGCTCAAGGTCACAGGGCTACTAAGAAGTGGAAAAAAACTAGCTTTATTCCCAGCATTCTTCTTAGAAGGCTGAGCTCTTACCTCCTGGGTTTAAAGCCTGGTTCAAGTTTCTGGTTCTGCCATTAGCCAGAAGAATATTTTTATTATCTCTGAACCACAATATCTCATCTGTAAAAAATAAATTTAAAAACCTACTTCATAGACTTGTTTTGAAGATAGAGTATGTAAGTATGTAAGATTCTTAGTAGTTCCTGATGCATACTAGGTAGTCAATAAAGAGTAACTAGTCTTATTAAAGCAGATTTGTGAAAACGACAGCAACAAGAATAATAATTTGTTTAGCCCTAGATAAAGCAAAATATTGTTAAGAAGCCAAAGGAGACTGGAGATAGAGGTCAGTGTTAGAGTGTTGGCCTACCATGTCCGAGGCCCTGAGTTTGATCCATGGCACTGGGGTAAAAAAAAGAAGCCAAGGGATATCTGAGGCTGCCCAAGCCCTTACTGTCTAAGTGCACATTATCCTTGCAGGCCTATTTGTTTTGCAAACCAGAGTAGAGGGAGTGTCTCATATGCTGGGATTCTATAGGCTGTGCTGTAAAGAACAAAGACCCACAGACAGGATACAGGAATTAAGCATCTGGAATTCTGGACCTAGATTTGTGGTGAGCTTGTCAGGTAAAGTTTCTCATGTAAATCACTCTGAGCCTTGTTTTTTGTTTGTCTGTTTTCCTTTCATGAACAGTAAGGGACGGGGCCGAGGATGGGGACTGGTAAATTAGATGAGCTCTGTAAGTGTTTTGCCTAACACATTCTATAATTTTAAATCTGGGCCGATTCAAACTGGCTCTGGAGAGTCAATGATGTCCCAGGTTCCTGCTCCCTTCATGTGCTATCTAAAAGGAATCTGGGACAAGATAAGGGATCCATTCATTCTGAGAAAGTTCCAGGTCCTCCAGGACCATCTGTGTTGCCATTAGCATCTCTAACGAGATGGTCCCAGAGAGGCTCCATGGGCCTTAGCTTAGCTTGCATGGACTTCATTATTCGTATTAGTCATTGTTGACCCCATCAGGGTAACATTTATCCACCCTGACCACAAGACCCATTATAATTTTTCCTATATACCTGAAATAACTCTCATATTTATTGTTTGCCATTTGCGATATTATTTATGCTATTTGCTTAACTCTTTGTACACTTATCTCCTGCTCTTTCAATGAGTGTTCTTTTAACTTAATAATTTGCAACCCTTCCATCCCAGGAAGAAATGAATGGTCAGAAAGCTCCCTCTGCACGATGCCTTGTCTACATATTGTGAATTCAGAAGGTGTGTCAAACCCCATGTGGCATAATAGACTTGGATTTGCATTTCACCAATTTCTTATACTAGCACTTTAACTTTGGGCAAGTAATATAACCCTAAGCCTTAATTTTGTTTGTAAAATGAGGTAGTGACTTCCACCTTTCAGGGAGCATGAAGAAAATGTAATTAAAATGAAATAACAAGCTAGCACATAGCACTCCCCTGGTAGCTGGCATCTAGGAAGATGAAAGGAAACTTTGACCTAAAAGACCAAAGTAAAAACAGGGTTAGGAATAATATTTTTAAGGTAGAAGGAATATTTACAAATTATAGGAAAGTGGCTAAATTCCTCACTTTATTTATTTATTTTATTTATTTTTTGTGGTACTGGTGATGGAACCCAGGGGCATTCTACCTCTGAGCTACACCCCAGCCCTATTTTTTAATTTTTATTTTGAAATAGGGTCTCACTGAGTTTCAAAGGGCCTCACTAAGTAGCTGAGGCTGTCTGCAAACTGTGATCCTCCTGTCTCAGCCTCCCAAATGCTGGGATTACAAGCGTGCACCACCACTTCCGGCAATTTCTCACTTTAAGAAGAAGAAAAGACCTAAACAAATAGCTACTAAATCTATAAAAAAATATTTAGCTTAGTAAGTAATGAATAAAATATATGTTTAACTGGCTGGAAGTATAGCTCAGTGGTAGAGCGCTTACAAACACACCCCCCAAAACATGTTTAAACCACAATATATTAGTTTTGCTCAGAGGATTATTCATTTTTTATAATATTACGTGTCCAGCCTAACCACATGTCCCTGCCAAAATGAAGTCACTCTGGGGCACATGGAGAGGCATCCCGCCACCCCCGTGTACCCGTCATCCTGCCCTCAGTGTGGCTTTAGTCCTGACCTGTCTCAGCACCCCACATGCACACTGCTCTGTGCTTGCTGCATGCAGGGCTCTGGAACCGCTGATCCTGGCCACGCTGTTGACTTCTCAGGGGCAGCAGGTCGGCATCGATGACACTATTGTATGCTCAGCTCTAGCCCAGGCACTTCTGTGCATTCTTCTCGACTTTAACAAGCTTTGGTCATAACTAGCTTGCATGGTAGTTAGATTTCTAAGCATGTTGCTTCTTGAATGTTTGTTGATTATTATGCTGCTCCACATAAGCGGAACAGTATTAATTAAAAATTGTAAAGATCATTTCTCCTTGTGTGTCTCATTCTGATGTTTGCTATATGGGAGGCTCAGTATCTCTCACAACAGCCTTCATTTATGGCAAACACACAGCCAGTGAAGAGGGGAAGCAGAGCTGCTCTCTTCGTCTGATCTCTGTACAACCTTTGCTCTCCCAGCCTGATTCTAATTTAATTATGTGTGGCTTTCCTAGCAATCGGGGTAGGAAGTGTGTTGCTACTGGTAGTTGTAAGAAACCTACTGACACCATCAAGTTGTACCAGAAGAGATGGAAAAAATCAGGCAGTTTTATCATGGCCTACTTCTTGGATTTGAAAATACAGATGTTGGAGGAGACTGATGAAATGTTCTAATGTTGCTGGGTGCAGTGGTGCTGAGACAGGAGGCTCATAGGCTTGAGGCCAATGTGTTATAACAGGTAGTGAGACCCTATTTCAAAATAAAATTGAAAAAGAGCTGGAAGTATAGTTCAGTGGTAGAATGCCATTGGGTTCAATTCCTTAAGAAAACACAGACAGACAGACAGACAGACACACACACGCACACACACACACACACACACAGTTTTGATGTTTTACCAGCATAATGACTCCCCATTGTCAATGAGGGCTCATTGTAACTAGATACCTTGTAGTGTCCTATAGTTGACATATCACTAGTTAATCTATTTATTAATTCATTATTTCAATAAATCAACTTCTGTGCTTGGCATGGGAATTGTTGAGACATAAAGACATGACTTTTTTTCTTTGAATTGCTCTCCAAAGATGATCGTGCCTTTAGAAAACCGCCTTCTAGAGGCTAGATGCTTACTTAAACTATGGCAAAGTTTGTCTGAAGAGCCCAGGGGAGGTTTCATGCAGGAAAAGAAAGCTCAAACTGTTGGAATGAGGACTCCTTATCCCTTTCTCCAGGGATCCTGCATTTTTAGGCCCACCATGTTGCAAATATCCAAGACTTCATTATCCAAGAAAGTGACCCTGCTGGGCATGGTGGCACCCTTTTAGGAGGCTAAGACAGTAGAATTGCGGTTTGCGGACAGCCTCAGCTACTTAGTGATGCCCTTTGCAACTCAGTGAGACCCTGTTTCAAAAATAAAGAATAAAATAATAGGGCTGGGGTGTAGCTTGGAGGTAGAATGTCCTGGGCTCAATCCCCAGTACTGCAAAAAGAAAAGAAAAGAAAGTGACCCAACCCTTCTGCCTTTTTTTTTTAATCCCTATTCATGATAAAGAAGATGTTTCACATATATCTGAGGTCTTATCACCTCATCCGGAGAACTAAGGCCTTAAGCTCCTTCCACAGGGACCCCTGACCGGACCCTCCCACCTGGGGTGGCATTATGGACCACAGAAATGCTTGTTGAAGATTTGTAGATACTCATCCTTGGTTGTCAATCGTCCAGGATGTGAGAGGAGAGGGAAGAGAAGTCTAGGCAGCAGAATATTGCCCAGTGGTGAAGAAGCCTCTGCATTAACTAAAACATGGTAAAATGCCACCAAAGTGGAATGGATTGTTTAAAAGTTTTCTTTTTAGATTTACTCAAGATGGCAAGGTGCTTGGTCAGGGCTTGTGCTGAAGCCAGGATGCAAAATATCTTCTGCACAAATGTAAGAAAGTCCATCTGAAATGGCGGAGGCTGAAGGGAATGAGAGGAGCCCGGGCTTGCACTTGCCCTCTCTGTCTCTCCCCGGGAAAGCCTGCTCCTCAGGAGTTTTCTCTTGGTCTTCCTGAGACCAAGGCACAGCCAGGGTAGCTACCTAATCTCCATCTTGAAGCTTATATACATGCCATTCCTTGAGAATAAAACAGAGACTTAGACATGGGAACTGGTTCGTTTAACTGGAAGAACCAGACCTGTCTGCGGGGATGTTACATGCCAAGATCTTAGGAGTCGCGCTCTACTTGAGAATCTGAGTCTTGTCCTTTTCTTACTGTAAGATTCGTCATGCCTTTGGTCTTCATTCACCAGAGGTGGCCTCACTTGGCTTCACTGTCAAGTCAGGACAGCGGGAACACTTAACAGCACGTGTTGTGTTTGACTGCCCGGCGCACTATTCTAACTACTTTCTTGCATGTGTTAAATACTTACAACTTCTGCCACCTACACCATCATCAACACCCTGATTTTACCGATGAGGTGGGTTGAGTTTCGCTCAAGGGCATGTGGCTATGGGTGAGGAGACCGACAGCTCAGGAAGTCTGGATCTGCAGTTAACGTGTCCACTTGACCCCCCTTCCCCTCAGGAAGTTTCACAAAGGGGAATGAGGGGTTTGTGAGTTTAAGGTCTTGTATACAGTAATTATCATCTGGGCCCACAAGCTGTTCTTAGTAGTTTTATTTTTGCAGGTCTGGGGATGAAATCCAGGGGCATTCGACCTTTGAGCTACATTCCCTTCCCTGTTTTTTATTCTTTATTTTGAAACCAGGTCTCACTGAGTTGCAAAGGGCCTCACTAAGTAGCTGAGGCTGTCTGATAACCACGATCCTCCAGTCTCAGCCTCCTGAATGCTGGGATTACAAGCTTCCACCACCAAGCCTGGCTATTATATATATATATTATATATATACTGGTGGTACTGGGGTTCCTGGAAGCCCTTCTACCTCCGGGCTACACTCCCAGACCTATTTTTATATTTTTATTTGGAAATAGGGTCTCTTAGCCAGCAAGGCTGGCTTCGAACCAGCATGATCCTCCTGTCTCTGCCTCCCAAGCGCGGGGATTACAAGCGTGCGCTACCACGCCTGGCTTCTTAGTATTTTTTAAATAAACATTTACTTGTGCTAGCTCCATCTACCATAAGAAATGTGTTTCTTTTGACTGGAGAGCATCTGTGGAGTGAGTTAACATTTGGTGCTTACTTAAGCTGCTTTGCCTCTTATGTCTTCAGCAAAGACAGGAAAATGATCACATAGGACATACCATGTCTTTAGGAGAATAAAGCCTTTCAAAGAAAGGGGCCCTGTGAGTTCCAGGGCCCTCAGAGCCCATTGTACAGAATAATAAAATCAGGTGAAAACATAAAGAACTCTAGCTGCTGGTGATGGCTCCAGAATCCAGGAAGTGAGCAAGTCTTTGAAGGGAGAACAGGAGCCAGGTAGAAGAAATGGCATCCTAGACAGAGAATGTTTCTAGAATAGCCACAGAGACCTTGGGTGAAGAAAGGTGGGCAACTGGGGAGGTGTTGAGAAGCTGAATGCTCCTGCAGTATAAGAGGACTTGAGATCAGAGGTGAACGGGTGAGCAGAGGCTGGGCTGCGAAGGTCCTCAGGCTTCTCTGGCGGGCAGAGAGGAGAGGCTGGTAGCTGTGGAAATATTGCTGAGGCTGTTTACGTAACCAGCCAGGACCTGCTAAAACTCTGAACCAAAGTAGTGTTTATGACCATAGAGAAAAACGGATGAGAGTGTGAGATGGTGGGTAAACTTTACTAACTCAAGGAAGAAAATTAACAGAAACTAGTAAGAGAGACGGTGAAATAATGCAAAAAAAGATAATATAGTAAGCATAGCAAATGACTAAAAATTTAAGTTAGCAATAAGGACACATTGATAGTAAATTGAAACGGTTGATTTTAAGAAGAATAAAATAGTAATCACATACTACTAAAACAATGCAATCTGATAATGAAACAAAAATCTAAAAAATATAAAACAGTTTGAAAATAAAAGCTGTAACATAAAAAGATCAAAGTTGATACAGTATGCCAAAACATTATGAGAAAATGTAATTTGAAATGAGGATTTTGAAAATATAAATTTCATCAAGATAAAAAAATTGATAGGACAAGATAAAACTCCTGGATTCTTAGCTGGAATTCTCAGACGTCGAAAATCCTCTGTGACTTGTCGGTGGGGAGGGGAGGTGCAGAGGACCCCGGCTCAGCAAACTGCTCAAATCTTGCCTCTGACAACCATGAAGACCCAGGAGAGCTTCCCTCCATCCCTGTGGTATCATCTGTCATCCTTCAGTGTCAGCGGTGTGTGTGTGCACGGGCCACGAGGAGTCTCTGGCTTTCTAATTTGCATGACTGGATTGGGGATCATGCTGTTTAATGCAATCAGTAATAAAGACAGAGTGGTGACTCTAGGAGATGAAGGAAGCGGAAGACAATGAGTTTGATCTGGAATGTTATGAGTTTTAAATATCTAAAGTTCATCTAAGGCAATGTAGCCAATACACAACATCTATTGGAAATAATAAGTAATAAGGGTGTGGGTATTAAGGTTAGTGGTAGGGATGAAAAAAGACTTAAAAGTTGTTGATATTCTTTGGGGGAGAGAGAAAACATCAACATGATAAGAGGATGGGTAGGTAAGGTGTCTGGAGAAAAAATAAAGACATGGAAGCACAGGCTGTAAGCTAATATGCTTCAAGAAAGGGACCCAAAGATGGCTGGACACTAGTGCTCGTAATAGAAGACCTGAACTCCTGATGCTGGCTTTGTTAGCTTAATTCAGGTGAACTGAGATCCTGTATGGGGTCCAGTCCCACTATTGGTTGTGACTCTCATAGACAGGGACAATGATTGTTCAACACTTCTTATACCCTGGTTCCTTTTGATCAATGTGAGTTTAAGTCCAATATTTCTTTAAATCTTAGTGTCACTTAGAGTTCTCTTTTTACTCCCCTATGAGCATCAGTTCAGAGATAACCATATTCACGGGGCCATTAGTGAACAAAGAGAGATGGAGTTCAGAGATATCTGCAGATGCACCTTAGCTGTCTGAACCCTCTCCGAACCTGGTAAATGATTCCTAAAAGATGAGCAAATTCAAATTCTGGCTTCTGCTGAGAATTGAATATTTCCCAAACTGCCTGGTGCACAGCCCCAGCTGAGACCTAATGCAAGTATTTTGCTTAAGAGAACCCGTAAATGCGAGGTGCTCTAACAATATGTGTCAAGCAGTGTGCAGCCGATGGTAGGAGTTAGATTTATGCATATTGTGGTTGTCCATTTCCAGCTGCTTTTGTGAAGTCAAACTTTTTTTATGTTAACAGATCACATTATTATCACATTTAGTGGAGAATAATGAGATATGGTGGTGATACATCATTGGCAGCTCATAACACCATTTGAAAACATGCTTGTTTTTAAGTCGGCAATAATGGGTCAAAGAGAGAGAGGCTCTCCCTGGCAGGCACACTCACTCACACACGATCACGGCTCTTAACAACTGGTCTTGAGAAGCTCTTTGTAAATGCCTTCTTGCGAGGAGTGACTCTCTACAGTGGCTCACATGTGTTCCCTATTTCTTCCAATAATCTAAGGGGATATGGATATCTCAAAGTTGAGAAAAATGACCAGTCAGATTTGCTAAAACTCTGAAGAGCACTCACCATGAAATGGGTAGAGGTTGCCTTCTATAAAAAGCTCATTTGATGTTGTGATGCAGATATAGAGAGAAATGAAGTATATTATGTAGGATAATATAAGGTTCCTTGCCTTTGCCTCATGCCTAAAGCTTAGGGGTATGTCCCATGAAGATCCCTCTTGCACCCCATATACTTACCTCAAGTTTTATAATCACATCATACCTTCAGCATGTGATAATACATTTCTTATGTGATAGTTAACCTTATAAGTGTCCCTTTTTGGTGCTTTACATTATTCAAGGTTTAGGAGATGAAGGAAATCCTGTTGGGCAGAGGGCATGCTATGCTTGTCATGTCTGGGGAATTTGCAAGTCAGAGATTTCTTCTATGAAATCTATGAGGGGCGGCCGAGGTGCCAGAAGGGCTGAAGGGTTAGAGGAAGGCGAGATTCTGTGGACCCTCAGAACTAGGCTAACCTGTGAATTTCATGCTGGAATGAAGCAAACAAAGGGGAGAGATCGGGATTCAAGTCATTTTTGGACTAGTAGATAGAATATGTAATGAAATTCCTAGAGCTGCTTGTAACACTGAACTCTTCAGGTAAAAATCAAAGTCTGGTGATATTAACAGAATGACATTTTTGAGGTCTTGAAATGTGCCCAATAATGAAAAATGAGTCCCAGTATGGACAAAGATACCTAGGATGATAGTTATCAGGTAATTCACTCCGTAATTACCATGTGTGTGCTATCCCATAGAGCTGTGCAAAGGTTTGAGCCTCATTTCGGCCTGCCTACCCAGGCCCTGGGCCAGTGTGCTGCTTCAGGAAACAAAACAGCCAACACAATATTCAGCAACAACATGGGGAGTCTTTGAACCAAACAAAATGTTACGCTACCAACACAGACATGGTATCTAAATATGAAAAATGAATATGGCTAGGTATATGGAGAATGTTTGACCAGAAGGGATCTTCAACGATCAAATCTTACAGTGGCTTTATTTTGCAGTTTAGAAAGTGGAGAGTAGGAAATACAGACTGACTTGATGATGAACATTTAGCGGAGGCAGCAGGCCCAGGACCTGGAGTTATCTCCCCACCTCAACCCCAGTGTTTCATCTTGTGGTCAACACATACTCTGTTCGGTTTGGTATATGCCTTGTGAGACCATTGTGATTTTCTTCTCTATTTCTCTCAGATTTAGTAATACTTATTTAGTAACTTTGTTTCAAATCCTAAATCATTTTCAAATAAATAACAAGAGTATCTTGTTTACCCTTTAAAGAACACATTGGTTTATTTTGGTTTATTTTGGAGTGTTGGAGATGGGACCCATGGCCTAGTAGCATGCTAGGCAAGTGTTCTACCACTGAGCTGCACCACTGGACACTGGCGGGCACCAAGTTATTGTTTCCTGTCCTTCCCTCTCAAGCAGGAAGCAGCCATAGGGCAAGGCTTGTTGATGTCTCACGATGACAGCAGGCCACCTCTCCCAGAGATATGGAAAAGTGGGCAAATAGAGAGGCAGAGGGACTGAACCAAGGTAAAGATCAAGGCTCAGGATAAATCCAAGAGTGACAGAAAAACCATAGGAAACCAGAAGCAAAAATGAGTAGTAAGTTGTAAGAGGCCTGTGACTAGGACAATAGAAATGAACAAAGAAAGTTAAGGTGTCAAGAATGTCTGAGTAAGCTGGGCGTGGTGGTGCACACTCCTAATCTGATGCTTGGGAGGCTGAGACAGGAGGATCACAGGTTTGTGGCCAGCTTCAGCTACTTAGTGAGGCCCTCTGCAACATAGTGAGACCGTTTTAAAATACAGAGTAAAAAATAGGGCTGGGGTGTAGCTTGGAGGCTGAATGCTCCTGGGTTCAATCCCCAGCACCACACACACACATAAATACACAATCAAAAAAAGAATGTCTGAACAGGAGATGAATGTGGCTTTATATAAATCCTTACTTCTGTGCTTTCTTTTGTGTTTGTAAGCAGGATTGTTAAAGGGGTTGGGAATATGCAGAACCATATCTAATTATTTAAACATTATATTTCTATCATGCTGTTTCCAGATATATCAGTTATCACAGCTGCACCATATATGTGGCCTCAGATGGTAAAGTCACCAGCCTCTCTTGTTTCCTTCTTGGAAGTGAATCCCACCATTTGAAGTGACAAATGACAGATATCAGCATACCCCAAACTTAAGTTGGGAACTATACACAATCTTCTAGGTTCTGGGCCTTGAGAGCAGCCTTTCTGTTCTTCACTGGGCCTATAGAATGTAAATACCTATCTCACTGGGCTGAGAACAGGATCAAATTAAGCACCTGCATGAAGTTACTTGCGGCACATATCAGGTCCTCTACAGATGTCTTCCTTTTGACCATTTTTCAACAGATTCCACAGGTCACATGACATCTGGTTAAAAATGCATAATCAGATACAGCTGATGTCTCTCAGGTGTCCACTTTGTGGCTCTGTGCTTTTCTGTTTAATCACTACAATACTGTTTAATCACTACAATAGCTTTCAAAAATCATTTGGGCATTTAAATAACAGACCAAAGAAATAGGACACATAATTTTGGTGGAGGGAGCTAAAAGAGATCCTAGAGTTTGTCTAATCCATAGACAACAATCTAAGGTCCAGAACATTTGCAGACAGCACATAGCTAGGTACTAGCAGGTCCACAATTAGAAGCCAGGACTTTTAAGCTTTGGTCTGATCTTCATTCCACCAACAAACTCACCCGGCCATGACGATGTCTAGTAGTCCTTGGTGCATTGAATGTCGAGAAACTGATGCTCATCCAGAGCCGCATCACTGATGAGACTCGAAGTGGACTACCTCTTGCTTATTGTCCTTGGTATTAAGATATTCAGTGTGTATGTTCCAATTCATTAGGACATAAAGCAATAGCACCTGAGGAAGTATCCCCAAGCCAAGCTTTACTACTTGCTTATAACTCTTAATTTTATTGTTCTTGACAAGAACTTATGTAGAACCTAATACATGGCAGGTATTCTCCAAAGGACCTTTAAAAACTAGCTCATTGAATCCTCATAACAGCTCTGCAGAGAAAATGCTACCACCATCTTCATTTTGCAGATAAAGAAAGCGAGGCACAAAGAGAATAAGAACTTTCCCAAGGTGGTGAAAATAGAAGGGGACAGACGCTCTCACTCTTACCATCCCCTCTACTTCTGAGGTGATTGGGAGGGCAGACTGTGTCTCACCACAAAGGTGTTCTTCAGTTCATTCCACTCCTTTTGGGGAGCGGTGTCACTTCTCCCCCAAGGGGCCTGAAGTTCTGTAGACTATCCCAGACTCCCTACATCTCTGATTATCTTGCTTGTCGACACCCTGACCCTGGTCTCCATTCTCTTCTCTCTAATACTTGGTTATAGGAATGCTGAGTCCAGTAAGGTGAATGGTCAGATAGCAAGACACTATCTATCAGTGTTCACCAACACTGCATGCTACCTGCTGGGCTCAGGGGCAGAGTGAAATCAAACACACACCCCTCTTATCCTCTTGGAACTTTTAATTCAGCGGGGAGCCTAGAAATTAAACAAATAATCACACAAATAACTATATACATCAAACAAATTTGAGGCTGTAAAGAAAACTACTAGAGGCTGTTATGAACAAACATAATAATGTAACCTACTTGGCATCAATGGTGTGTGTGGTGTGTGTGTGTGTGTGTGTGTGTGTGTGTGTGTGTGTGTGTGTAAAGCCTCCTTGAGAAATCGTGTACACCTAGGATCCACAACAGCAGGCTAGAAGAAGAGGGGCGAGTGCAGCCGTGCAGGGAGCTGCCGAGCAGAGGCTCTGAGGTAGGAATCAGATTGGCAATCCAGGAACCTAAAAGCACGTGTGTTGGATGCTGAATGGCTCATGGTGAATCCAGGGAAGGAGCCGGCGGCAAGGCTGGAGAGGTGCGGGCAGGGGTCAGACTGCATGGCCTCAGAGGCCAGAATAAGAAGGGCAGGGATCTGGCAAGGAATGGGCAGGAAGCGGGTAAGACAAAAGTAGAGACAGATTAGAGGCTGCCATCGCAGCTCTCGAGAGAGGCAACAATGGCTTGATATGGGCTGGACAGCAGTGGACACATTGGGTGCAAATCCAAGGTCTATATTTGACTTACAACAAACAGGATTTGTGGATGGACTGGCTGTGGGGCTTGGGGAGAAAAATGTCCTGGAGAATTCTCAGGTTGAGGTCTGCACATGTCCTTGGCTGAGGCGGCAGCCACAGGAGGGAAGGCGACAAGCACAGCCAGCCTTGCAGGGCGACTCTGGGCATGTCCTCTGCTAATACGCAGGGAAGCGGCTCCTCTACTTTGGTCCTCATTGGCTGTGCACGTGGCAACACCTGCCCAAATCCACAAAAAGGCCACCTTTGTGTTAGCTTCACTTTCCTTCTTGTTTTTAATTGAATATTGGATACAGGTGGCCAGACAAAATGATCTTCCAACTTTTCTCCCAATTAATTTTTTTTTTTCAGTACTGGGGATGGAACCCAGGGGCATACTACCTCCAAGCTGCACCCTCAACCCTAATTGTTATTCTTTATTTTGAAACAGGGTCTCACTGAGTTGCAAAGGGCCTCACTAAGTAGCTGAGGCTGTCCATGAGCCGAGATCCTCCAGTCTCAGCCTCCCGAATGCTGGGATAACAAGAGTGCGCCACCACACCTGGCTAATGAATATTTTTTATGCTTGATGTTTTTCATGCCTCTCTGTAAATTTGTTCCATTCTGAATTGGAGGGGAAGAAAGGAGTTGCTTCATTACAGGTTTATTGGCTGAAAACCAAATAAACATAGAAAAAAATTGGATCAGGCAGGTACCAATAACTAGTTTTTGTTTGTTTGTTTTGGTGGTACTGGGGGTGGAACCCTGGGGTTTTCTACCTCTGAGCTATACTCCCAGACCTATTTTATATTTTATTTGGAAATAGGGTCTCACTAACTTGCTGAGAGCCTCACTAAGTAATTGAGGCTGGCTTCGAACCTGTGCGATCCTACGGTCTCAGGCTCCCAAGTGCGGGGATTACAGGCGTGCACCACCACGCCCAGCCAATAACTACTTTTTAAAAATACTTTTTGAGCTATTATCTAGACTGAAATCCTTAATTGTACCACCAGTTATCTCTTTTTATGCATTTCTTGAATTAAAAGCTAACAAAGACACATCATTAAAATAATATTGTTATTCTTCCTACACAGAAAAATCAAGAATCTTTGCCCAAAGATGGATTTTGCTAGTGAGCAGAATCGACCTATTCTTCTTGCTAAGTCCCTGTCATAGACTTGTGTTTCATGAGCAGCCTTTACATGATTTCTTTGTGAGAAATATTTCTCTATAGAGAAGGAAGTTTATCACTTGGAATGTTAAATGCAATTATATTGACATATGGTGATAATGGGATAAAGCATACGGGTTAAAGGTTGGGGGAACCATGGCTTGGCAATTAGCGATGTAAATGAAACCTTCATTATCCATCATGCTGGGTAGTTGATGAGCTGTACAGTAAATCCGAGCCCACAGTCAGGACGGAGATAAGTCATTTCAGACAATACAGTTGAGCATTTATGAGCACCAGGGACAGTGTTTCAGATTCCTGTCATGGAGATTTCTTTACCTATTTGTCTGTGTTGAATAAAGACCTTATAAAGTACAAGCTAGAAGAGTTTCTTTCCACAAGAATAGATGTGGGATTCTAAAACTTTCTTTAAAAAATGTAGCAATATGATAGCAAAGGTAACTAAGATGTTGACGATTGATGTTTTCCATAAAACATCATAAAAGTACATCCCACATAAAATATGTATTGTAATACATTATTTGTCTTGAAGAAGAGCTTCGGTGTATTTTAAAATATACCAATCTATAAATTTAGAGATCCCAGTCATTCCCCAAAGAACCTTCTCCTGCAGGTTGGATTATGAAAGTAGCTACCATTTGTCAACACTCCACCAAACGACTCAGGACATCACTGGGTAAAGAAATAACATCTAAGCTTTTCACTCTCCATTGTTCACTTAATTATCTTGTGCATATTTTAGAGCATTTCCCATGAGCACAAGTATCGCCCATCCAGAAGGTTTGAATTTCATTGATTTTATATTGTATCAAAACCTGTTGTGCTCAAATTCTTCATATTAATCACATAACATAATATCTCCAAAGTGAGATGAAGAATAATTGGGGAAATGTTAAAAATTCATTTTTAAGTTAACTGGTGGTGTATCTAGAAAATTCAAGAAGTCTAACTGGAAAGGGGATGCTCTGTGGTGGTGCTCAGCCATCACCCACAATCAGAAATTGCTTTGTTGACAGTGAGGATAAATGGGGCCATGTCAAAGCTGTGAGTTCCCATAGCAGTAACAACAATAGTAATAACAAGTAGTTACATCTGACATTTACTAAATTATGCCTTCTGTCATTTCTTAATTCTCCAGAAGACAAGCTAAGATCATCTTAATTTCTTCTCCTAAGAGCCCAGTGTAGAAAGTCACAATATTCACTTTCTAAATGAGGAGACTGAGGCTCAGAGGTGAGAGGTAATCACCCAGTTTTCCAAGTTCATATTGCTGGCAAGAAACTGGGCTGGGCCTCAGATCCAGCCCAGGCCATCCCTTTGCCCCAGTTTGGCTCCACTTTGGGGGGCTTCTTCTGTTCATAATCATGCATTCAGTGCCTTCTACACTCTAGATCTTTCCCATCAAAGCCATATACACCAGAACATGCCTGTAATCCCAGGACTTGTGAAGCTAAGACAGGAAATTTCAGGTTCAAAGTCAGTCTCAGCAACTTCGAGACCCTCAGCACTTAGTAAGACCCCGTTTCAAAATAAAAATAAAATAAATCTGGGTGTGTGACGTGGAGATAGAATGTCTCTGGGTTCAATCCCAGCACCAACAAAACTAACTAACTAACTAACTAACTAAATAAATAAATGGCTAACAAACCTGCCAAACCAGAGGCAATTAGCTTTTCTTTTTTCTTTTTTCTTCTTTTTCTTTTTGGCGGTACTGGGGATAGAACCCAGGGGCATTCTACCTCTGAGCTACACACACTCCAACCCTATTTTTTAGTCTATCTATTTATTTATTTATTTATTTATTTATTTATTTATTTATTTATTTTGTGGTACTGGGGATGGAACCCTTCTACCTCCGGGCTATACTCCCAGACCTATTTTATATTTATATTTTTGGAAACAGGGTCCCTTAAGCCAGCAAGGCTGGCTTCGAACCTGCACAATCCTCCTGTCTCCGCCTCCCAAGCGCGGGGATTACAAGCGTGCATCACCACGCCTGGCTAATCTTTTTATTTTTGAAACAGGGTCTCACTGAGTTGCAAAGGGCCTCGCTAAGTAGCTGAGCTTGTCTGCAAACTACTATCCTCCCGCCTACCGAATGCTGGGATTATAAGCATGGGCTACCACGCCCGGCTCCGAGACAATTAGCTTTTAAGATTTCAAGAGAAAATCATTCCTCTCAATGAGTTAATTTCTTGAACTTGTCCCATATCTCTGTGTGGGGGAAAGGCTGCATTTCTGCCTGAGAACGCTGGCTGACTCCGCAGAGCTGAGGGGAAGCTGGGTCAGGGCAGCAGTCGGTGTTCTGTCCAACACACACTGCCCCTCCAGTGGCCTACAGCAGTGGTCCTCTGTCCCCCCCCCACCAAGGACACATGGGCACATCATGATCCCGAGCCCAGAGAGGGGGTTTAACCAGCTGGCCGAGGCAGGGGCCTGCGCCTGGTGGTGCTGAAGAGCTCCTCAGGTAATTGGAATGCACTGCTATGCACAGGACCTGGGCCCCTTGACCCTCACTGTCACCACTGCGTCTACCTCCCCTGCTGCGGACGCTGACTTCCTTGCTGTTCCTGCCACAAGCGTGCCTTTGCCTCCTGCTGCATCTGAGTGTTTGTCCCTCCAGAGGTCATGTTGAAATTAAACTAACACTGCGAGGGTGTTGGGAGGTGGCACCTCCTGGGTTTGGGTTCTGCTCTCATGAAGACACTACTGCCGTTATTTCAGGAGTGAGTTCACTACAACAGAAACGAGACCAGCCCCTCCTGCCCTCCCTCTGCCTCTTTGCCCTTCTGATTCCCGAGGCCCTCTGCCATGCTTGCTTGATGTTGGACGGCTCAGGTCTGTGAACTAATCCACTTCTGCTCATCATGGATGACCAGTCTGTGGGAATCTGTTACAACAGCACGTAATAGGCTGAGAGGCCCTGTCACCCCAGATAGCCACATAGTTAGCACCCAACTTACTTCGGTTCTTGCCCAAATACTATCCAAACCCTGAGGTCTTCCCTGACCGCTTTTGTAACAACGTCCCTTCCCCTGATGTTCTCTCTCTTTGTTTTCTGCACTGCCCTATCACTAGTTGACCTATGACATATTCACTTATTGGCATATGTTTTATGTATTCCTGACATTAAAATATAAATTTGATGAAGGCAAAGATGTGTGTGTGTGTGTGTGTGTGTGTGTGTGTGTGTGTGTGTGTTATACACCTCTGTATCCTCAGAGTCTGAAAGAATTCCTTGCATGGAGTAAGGGCTTAACAAATATTTATTAAATTGAATAGATGGGTAGATTTGGGAGGAAGTGCAAGAGGCCCTGCCTCTGGAATCCATCCCTGCAGTCAGTCGGCCAGCTGTCCGGAGTGGCTCTGTGCTAGGGCTCAGAGCTCTGCAGCCAAGGTGAGTGAGGCTGGTGGGGTGGTGGCTGGCCTGGCCTGTGTTGATTGTCTGCCTTCCTGCTGCTCCTGCACTCTTTTGTGACTCTCTTAGGGACAGGTGAAAAAGCCTCCCTACTAAAACCAAGCATGGCCCCCTCTCCTGCTCCACCTGGAATCCCTAACTGCCCCCTGACGCTCTGTCCCAGCAGCCCCAGGTGCCTGGGTCCTCGCACCTCCTCCCTTCTCTGCCCATCTCCAGTCTCCACTTCTCTCCTCCCCACACCTCCAAGAGCGTCTGAGTAAAATGGGATGATTTAAACCAAGTTTACCCCAAGCGAATTTTGAAGTTTTAGGGCGAATGTAAACAGTAATAGTCCTGGCACCCCTGAAGGAACTAAAGGTTGATTAGTAACTGAAAGTGCTTTTAACTACGCAAAGCATACAGTGGGCCTTTGTCAAGTGTTATTCCTTTTTGTCACTGAAAAAAGATGCATTCTGGCCGGGCATTCTCACTGACAGCCAACATTATCAGACTTTTCTTTTTGTCCTCTGGTGTCTCACACAGGGCCTTAGTGGTGAGTTTGGTTTGGTTTGTTTGTTTATTTTTCACCATTTAAAGTTGAGTTTGTCAGCCAGGCGTGGTGGCACACACTTGTAATCGGTACTTGGGAGGTTGAGACAGGAGGATCGCAGGTTTGCAGCCAGCCCCCTGCAACTTAGTGAGACCCTGTTTCAAAATAAAAAATAAAAAATAAATTGGGCTGGGGGTGTAGCTCAGAGGTAGAATGCCTCTGGGTTTCATCCCCAGCACCACAAAACAAATAAACCAATTAATTAATTAATTAACTAATAATTAATTGACTTTGTATAGTCCTGCTCAACTCTGTTCAAAAGGAGCAGGGGAAACTTTTTCTTCTTTTTTTAGAAATTGAAATATTGTTTTCCATAATTCACAGAGTGATTTTAGGGTGCTAAAAACTTAATGTAAATTAATTCTGTTTCTCACAACCCTCTCTGTGTAGTAGACAGTAGTAGATTTTTGTTGTTGTTGTTGTACTGGGAATTGAACCCAGGAGCATTCTACCTCTGAACCTATTTTTTTACCCCCAGCCCTATTTTTTATTTTTATTATTTACTTCGAAACAGGGTCTTACTGAGTTGGCTGGGCTGGCCACGAACTTGTGATCCTCCGGTCTCTTTCCCATGTTCTGGGATTACAGATGCATGCCACTGTAGCTCCCTACATTAGAGGGTTTTGTTTAACAGATGAGACAATGAGGATGAGGAATAAAAAATAATTCCTTGCTGGAGCAAACTTTGAAGTCATCTTTTTCTGTTCCTAAAATCTGCAACCTCTTCACTAACAATCCGAAGGTACTAGAACCCACCTGTTTCTCCATTTTAACGTCTCTTTGTAATCTTAGTTTTGTTCGGGTTTAAAGAACTGAACCTATTCTTTTCCCTCTCCTCTGTAGTGAGATAATCTCAGTGCAATTTGAAACCATCCAATTAAATTTAAAAATACCTGTCCTTTCCTAGCCCTGCAGACTTAAAAATAGATCTGCTGTCTTCTGAGTCATTTTCTTTAGTTTTCATTTGCCCTAACTCTTTGTGATTCCTGTTTCTCTACTTGTGTTTTTCTATCAATTACTTCCCACCTTTTTTCTGTGGGGCTATTTTTACCAAAATTAATTAGCACATAGGGTCTCCTAAGAATACTTTTTTGATAAGTTTCCTTTCCCAGTTGTAGCATAAGAATAGGGAAGAAAAGATTCTGACATTATTATTGTACATATGTATTTAGCACGCATTAGTTTGCATGTGATGTGACTGCGGGGTACTAGAACCCCATAATTGAATGCATTACAATTAGAAAGCCAGATAATATGAAAAAGAATAGAGTACGTGGCATAATATAAACTTTCTTTCTATTCAATCTAGTGTCCTCCCAAAATTTGCAAAAATTTCTGTTTCTTCAATGGAAAAGATTTCAGGGAAACATGGGCTGTTTGTTTCATTCCTTCTTAATCAACACATATAATAATTCAAAGTTGTTTTTTAAACTGAATGCATTCTGACCACGACAACCAAAGGGCACATTGGTAAAGTAAGATTAACTCGGAAATAGGCACGCGCTTAAGGTAGTAGAGGGGAGGTGAAGGTGGTGGGATCGCGATTCCAAATTTCAGAAATTCTATTTGTATGTGATCTGTTTCCTAATATCATTTGTTCCTTTTCAAAAATGGAAAGGGTTTGGAGCTAATTGGCACTTCTCTAGTTAAAGAGGGAATTTTTTTTCTCTAGTTAAAAGTGACTTTGTTGGGCTTTCTACTTTTTATTAAATCCACTTAGTTGTTGAAAACTAGGTATGGCTTCCTGTCAGTAATTTACATCCTCAAAAGCTGCAGTTAGGGGTCTCCAGCCGAGGAGACCGTGGCAAAGCCATAAAAGGTTGCGGCTGCTTTTCTTTAACGGTTGCCTAGACCTTGAAGACAAACAGTTCTCAGAGTTTCAAGTTTATGTATAAACTGAAGCACGTGGCTGGCTATGCTTCGACTTACCTAATGCTGTGGCTGCAGACCCCTGAAATGACTAAGGTCCTCTTTTAAACTGTTAAAATGGATCATTTGTTTTTGAAAAATTGCAGTTATGGAACTGAAGAGCCCATCCCTCAGCGAGCTTCTTCTTAGCCGTAACTCAGAAGCTGTGGCCTTTACATTAGTACTGTCTGTGTGGGCTCTGGTGTCTACCCAAGCAGGAGGTGGTCCATCAGTGACTAGGGAGCCAAAGATAACAAACAGAGGTTTCGTGGGCAGAGCCGCGTATTCCGCGGTCGGCCGTGGTGCACATTTGCTGCAATGTCACCTTGTGTTTGGCATCAGTAGAGTAGAAGCACCTTAGTGAACGCATGGAGTAACATGCTTTTTGTATTGTCTTTATCACCACTTTTCTGTGGACGCTGGGGATGGAACCCAGGGCCTGCATATGCTAGACAAGTGCTCCGCCACTGAGCTGCACCCTAGTCCTTCGTTACCTTTCAACCAGAAGATCTGAAGTGGTTTTGCTTTCTCGCTCAGCATCTGGTCTGCAAACTATCTCTGCGCAGTCTGTGGCCTGCGTGAGCAGTCCGAGGAATAGGGCAGCCTCCCCTTGGAAATGAATAGAGATGAAAGTAGAATGGATTAGCAGATTCTTGAATCTTCTCCTCAGCTGGAATAGCATTTAGGTTTGGGGTTTTTCTCCCCCATTTTCTGGATCTTGTTGAATTTTCTGAAAATCTGTCTGCTGAGTGAACATTTAGCAAATTTTCAGAAAATCTAATTTGCCACAAACTGCTTTGGTGCATATGGCTTCTTCAGCATTTCGTTCACTGTTACCTGAACACTTCCCTTGAGCTCAACAAGACACCCCTCCTCCCACCTCTGCTACCCTGGCCTCCCCAGCCCATGCCCCACCGTAGTTGTCTGCATTGCGCTTACCCTCCCGACCTTGCCATGGCTGGGTCTGTCTCCTGGATGGTGCAGGACTCCCCTTGAGCAGGGACTTTGTTGCTATAGTTCTTGCTCCCAGAAGAGCATCTGGCAGGTAGTAGGGCTTCCATCAGCATTTATTGAATGTGTGGGTAAATAATTCATATTTAGCATCTTTCGAGGATTTGGTAACTCTGAGTTTACCAGTTTTCATTTTATTATCACAGTAGTATTAAATAAATTTCTAAATTGATGAACCCTAAGGGATGTAATTAGGTTTAGTTTTCTTATTAATATAATTATTAATATACTTAAGAGATACATAAAAGCATATTTAACTACCAGTTATCAAAATTGTTAATGTTCACATGAGAATACAATTTAAATGATTATATAATTATAATTATATAATCAAAAGATTATGTATTGTATATTAAGTATATAATTGTATTATAAAATTATATGTATAATTATATATAATATATAATAATTATATATTAAAATATATAATTTATGCTATTATAATTTACAGATTATATTTTTTAGAATCATCTGTATGGTGTTCCCTGTCTTGCCAATACTTCAGTGTCTTTAGAAATGTTGCCAATAGAGCTGGGCGTGGTGGGACATGCTTGTAATCCCAATACTTGGGAGGCTGAGACAGGAGGATCTGAGTTTGCCCCCAGCCTCAGCTACTTAGTGAGGCCCTCTGTAACTTAGTGAGACCCTGTTTCAAAATAAAGAATAAAAAAAATCAGACTAGGGATGTAGCTTGGAGGTAGAATGCCTCTGAGCTCAATCCCCAGCAACACACACACACACACACACACACACACACACACACACACACACAATGTTACCAATAACCAGGGCATAGTGGCATACCCTTGTAATGTCAGTATTTGGGAGGCTGAGATAGGAGGATCACATGCTCTCAGCCAGCCTCAGCTACTTAGTGAGGCCCTCTGCAACTTAGTGAGACCCTGTTTCAAAATAAAGAATAAAAAAAATAGGGCTAGGGGTGTAGCTTGGAGGAAAAATGCCCCTGGGTTCCATTCCCAGTACAGAAAAAAAAAAAAAAAGAAAGGAAGAAAGAAGAAAGAAAGAAAGAAAGAAAAGTTGCCAACATCTCAACAACTATATCAATTTTAACTTGCTGTTTATAGCAATTTGCAGCCAAAATTTTATAGGTGATGACATTTTTCTGGTCACTTTGATTTGACAATGACTAATTTCTTTTACTAGAGTTCTAGAAATTTAACTTTTGGTACCTTTGTTCACAATTTTATTTTAATTTTAGCGATTATCAAATTTGAGGCACCAATTATATTGTCTACTCTACCAACACCTTCTGGATCTCTCCACTGTTCTTTTTTGATATTTGGAATTATTTTACCATTTTACTTTCTGTATTAAGTTGATCCAACTACTCTTGGTTAAAGAAAAAAATTTAAGCTTCATAGAAACTGTGAACATTAATAAGTTGTGTTGTTTAAGCTGCTTTCAACACCTTTGCAGGATTTTGTTGTAGTTGAAATGCAATTTATTATTTTTTAATTTTTTTAGCTTTAATTTATTTTAGTTTGACCATACTTTTCTCACTCCAGACATTTCTGAGTTGATTTTAGGTGAATGGCAGTTTATGTGTGTAACAATTTTTAAAAAGCAATTTTAAACCAGGCATGGTGGCGCTTGCTTGTAATCCCAGCATTTGGGAGGCTGAGACAGGAGGATCGCAGTTTGCAGCCATCCTCAGCTACTTAGTGAGGCCCTCTGAAACTTAGAGAGACCCTATTTCAAAAATGAAGAATAAAAAATAGGGCTGAGGGGTGTATCTTAGAGGTAGAATGCCCCTGGGTCCCATCCCCAGTACCGCCAAAAAAAAAAAAAAAAAAGAAAGAAAGAAAAGCAATTTATTGCCCATCAATAGAGGAAGGATGGAATCAGAGTATAGCAATGCAAAGAAATGCTATCAAGCTATTGAAAAAGAATATATTAACTCTGCATGTATTGACCCTAAGTCATATTTCAGGTACTAAATCCTTTTCAGTTTTTGAATCATATATTCACTTGGACAAATTAGTTAACATATCTGAAAAATAAGGTAACAGACTGGATTGAAAATGTGCTTAAAGAGAGAAATGTTATTACTTGGAAAAAGTCTTGGTATTTTAATGCCCTCCAAATTCTCATTCCCAAAAGCATTTGGTTCAAAGCCCAAAGAAACTTGAAATAAACTTAGATGAAATGGCAACATTCAACTAAACCCTACTGATTACTAACTTCTCTTTTATAATAATCAGCTTTTTATAACTCTAATGAAATACCCAACACAGGCTATTTGTGGAAATAAAGATATTGACTTAGCTTATATTTTTGGAAGCTGAAAGTCCAAATGGCCTAGTGCAGACTCAGTAAGAGCCACACCTTGGCTGCATCTCCGCATGTCACATGGCCAATGGCAGTGGTCCAGGCACATTGCATCTTGGAGCAAGGGATTGATTACATCTCAGACCAGGAGCAGACAGCCACGGTGGGGCCAAACTATGGCTTTTATGATAATCACTGCACAAGAACTCAAGGGTTGTATGCAAATGATTTCATGCTACTAATGACCTAAGGACCTCTCACAAGGCCCCACCTTCTAAAGGCCCCAGCAACAGTGTCACCCTGGCCTTCAATCACAAGCCCATGGCAAAATGTAGAGCTAGAAAAAAATCTTCAAAGGATGTTGCTTCAAAAAAGGGCTAAAAATGTTATAGTAAAATGACCAAGATTAAGTTTTTAATGACTTAAGAATTGTAGTGAATTGATAATCTAAAAATTGTCAGCAGTGACCTGTTATTCTGGTAGGGTACCTGCATTAAGTTAGGATGGTAGTAAGTCTTATCCTAAGAAATGACTTCATTGTGCTTGTTTTATTAGAGTGTTTATAATAAATTTCCAAGATTACTTTCAAGTTAATAAACAAAACTCTTAAATAGTTTTGAGAAACCTTGATAAATTGTTCATAATTTCAATTGCTACCACTTTTTTTGAATGTGATCTAGAAATACTGAATTAAATTTTAAATTCACATTCTTTTGATCTAGCAAGTCTGCTTTGATAAGCTCTCCTACAGAAATAAAAGCATAAGTATAAAAAAGATACACATTCAGTGTTTCTTATAATATTTTAAATTTAATAAAAAACTGAAAACAATTTTGTGTTTGTGTGTGTGGTACTGGGGATGGAACTCAGGGGCTTTCTACCTCCAAGCTACACTCCAGGACCTATTTTATATTTTATTTGTAAACAGGGTCTCACTAAAGTTTCTAAGAGCCTCACTAAGTAGCTGAGGCTGGTTTCGAACTTGCATGATCCTCCTGTCTCAGCCTCCCAAGTAGTGGGATTACAAGCAAGCACCACTACGCCTGGCTGAAAACATTTTTTTTGGGGGGGGGTACTGGGGGTGAAACCCAGAGGCTTTCTACCTCTGGGCTATACTCCCAGACCTATTTTATATTTTATTTGTAAACAGGGTCTCACTAAGTTGCTGAGAGCCTCACTCGTAGCTGAGACTGGCTTCGAACCCGTGCAATCCTCCTGTCTCAGCCTCCCAAGCACAGGAATTACAAGCATGCGCCACCACGCCCAGCTGAAAACAATTTTTAAAAAGCAATTTTAATGCCATCAATAGAGGAAAGATTGAATCAATTAGATTATAGTAGTGCAAAGAAATGCTATGGAGCTATTGAAAAAGAATATATTAACTCTGAATATCAACTCTAATTGATACTCTAATTGATATTGAGTAATAATATCATTTTTAGCTGAAGCATAATGTGTCTAATTTACTCTGTTTAAAAAAAAAACTCCACCCTATATATGTGAAGCATAGTGAAAAATTTGGAAAGATAATTCTCAAACTATGAACACTGGTTGAGGTAGAGATCCACTGAATGGATTGGAAGGGATCAGTATTATATATCTTTGAGTATGACTTATTAAAAACTAGCATGTATTATTTTTGTAATTTAAATTTTTTGATAAAGTATAATGTCTGCTAGTAGGAATTATGCAAAAGGAAGATTTACAAGTTCTTTTTAATGTAGCTTAGAATCCATGTAGAATCTCATACCACAGAAATGTCCAATGACTTAAGACTATCCCATTAAGTCCTAATTTTTCAATTTTGTGAACACAATAAACATTCAGATATAGCTGGGCAGTCGGGCGTGGTGGTGCACGCTTGTAATCCCCGCACTTGGGAGGCAGAGACAGGAGGATGGTGCAGGTTGGAAGCCAGCCTCACTGGTTTAAGAGACCCTGTTTCCAAATAAAAAATATAAAAATAAAAATAGGCCTGGGATGTAGAAGGGTTCCATCCCCAGTACCACCCCCCAATATATATATATATATATATATATATATATATATATATATATATAGGCATAGTTGTACAACCCATAATACCAGTACTTGGGAGGCTTAGACAGGAGGTTCAAAGGTTTGAAGCCAGCCTCAGGAACTTAGTGAGCTATCAGCAATTTAGCAAGACCCTGTTTCAAAACAAAAAATAAAATGGGTCTGAGGCTATAGATTGGAGGCAGAATGCCACTGAGTTCAATCTCCAGTATCACCAAAACAAAACAAAACAAATATAATTCCAAAATTATCATAAGTGCTATATTTGTTGCTCAATTTAAGTTTTATAGCTGTTCCACATGGGGATAATGGGTTAAATTATAGGAGATCCAAATTACTTAGGTGATAAGAAATTCAAAAGAAGTAGTTATATTAGGGTAAGATAAGATACACATTTTTTTTTCTGAATTGAGTTTTTAATGAGATAACTTCAGGTTTGGCTTCAAATAGTTGATAGTCCAATCAGTGAAGATTTTTTCCAACCTAAAGATAGAGACCTGAACAACTTTAGAAGTGCTGACCCAGGACAGGCAGGCTCTTAGAGGTCATTGACATCAAGGCATGGACAAGTCCTTCCTGTATGTGTGGGCAGAACTACACTTGCATGACCCTCCTCTTTAGTAGACGTTCATCAGTGCTGGGCCAGCCAGGGATGGGCGAGGGACCCCCTGACTTGCAATGCACAGATAGCTGGAGGGCAACTTCCAAATCATGGAAGAAAGGATGCGAAGATCAGAGAAATGTGACTCTGATTTGTTAATACCCTTGCCCTTCATGCTATTTCAGGATCCTGGTCAAGGACCCAAGAGGATTGGGAAGCCAGGAGAGTAGTAAGTAGTGAGACTGAAAAGATAAAGTCTGGGAACACTGAAATGGATAGTGTTCTGCACAGATGCAGGGCCAGTGTGCTTCTTCTTTAGTTGACTCATTACACACGGCGGGGGGGGGGGCGGGGGGGGACTTGTGTCAGGAAAGCTGGTTCATAGAAGACTCATATAGGGGAAAACAGTGTCATGAGATGAGCCTTTAAAGTCCCCCATATCAGGGTAGGAATAAAAAGAGAAGTAGAAAAGGTAGCAGGAAACAGCAATGAGAAAATTGTCATAGACACTAAAGTTCTAGAAATTCTTCAAAAAAGGAGGGTGATTAATAGAATCAAGGGAAACTAAGAAAGAAGAAACAAGGAGAAAATCTATTTTGAGTAGGTCTTTGGTGACTGTGGACAGCAGTTTCTATAGAGGTGAGAAAGTTTATTAGTTTGTTCAAAGGTATTTATCCCATTCTAGTTATGACAGGCAAGGTCTGTGCTTCATGAAGATTATCTTCTCCCTGGGGGGCAGGTGTGGTGCTGTTGGTAGAGGTAGACAATAAGCGATTAATAATGGGAATAAGATCGTTTTGAATAGTTATGTTGTATGTGTGTGAATTGAGAGTGACGGTGGTAAGGCTAGGCTGCAGGGTAGTACTTTAGACTGGAATAGAGAGCATGTTAGAGAGGAGGACCTCCCAGAGAAAGTGGCATTTGAGCACCCTGCATTACAAGAGGTCAGACACAGGTAAATAAGGGGATAGAACAGTGTAGGGTGAAGAAATCCTACAGTTCCAAGTCCCTAAAGTAGGAACGAGTCTCCATGTGCTCAAGGAAACACGAGAAGGCTGGGGGATTGGACCTCAGTGGGTGGGGAATGGTATGGGATGAAACAAGTGAGGTGTATGTGCACAAAACCATGTGCATGAAAACAAGATTCCCCAAAGAGGAAGGTGGGAAGAGGCACTGTGCACATGATCCAGCGGTCCCGGAAGCTATATTTGGCAGAAAAAGTGAAATGTTATTTGGTTCAGATGCAGAATTCAATGTTTTCTTTCAAGTAAAAGATAACTAAGCATCCTTAAAGTTAGAAAGAAAATAATCCACAAGGAAAGAGACATAACTCCTTTTCCCACAGTGGCCATTAGTAATACATCCTCCTCACAAAGCCAAGCTCTCAATGCTGGCGTTAATCTCACAAGAGAGGCTTTGCTGGGAAGTGAACATATGGCATCTCCCAAAACTTTTAGTTCTTCTTCTTGAAGCTAATTTGTAAAAACAAAACAAAACAAAAAACAACAACAACAACAACAACAATACCGAGGAGTGACATTGCACATACATTGGTGTATTTATTCTGGCATTAAAATTTTCTAGCCGGATGTGGTGGCACACGCTTGTAATCCCCATGCTTGGGAGGCGGAGACAGAAGTATCATGCAGGTTCGAAGCCAGCCACGCTGGCTTAAGAGGCCCTGTTTCCAAATAAAATATAAAATAGGTCTGGGATTGTAGCTCGGAGGTAGAAGGGTTCCATCCCCAGTACCACCAAAAAAAAAAAAAAAAAAAAAGTTTTTTTTTTCTAAAGGATGGGCCTTGGATGGAGAATTTTATAGATAGATTCTACAGACCACATACTCTGTCTTCATTTTATAAGTAAGGAAACTGAAACGCAGAAAAATATTCATTTGGTGAACTTTAGAAAGTTAAACCCATGACCTGATACTGTTTTCTAATTCCTGATCCAAATGGCTTCTTACTAGATACGGTTGTACCGTCTACATCTGAAAACTTAAACCCCATGGATGGATGGATGGATGGATGGATGGATGGATGGATGGATGGATGGATGGATGAATGGATGGTACTGACAGATGGATAGATGGATAGATGGACAGATGAATGGGTGAATGGAGGGACTGACAGATGGATAGATGGATGGATAGACAGATGGACAGATGAATGGGAGCTAGATGGATGGATTGATGGATGGATAGATGGATGATGCAAGAAACACTGAGCAGTCACCCCATCAGACAGTGTCGTAATTGCTAGAAACACAATATGAGAGCTCTTTATGACATCTGTCTCCACTTTCTCCTTCCCCTGGTTTTCTCAGTCTGTTTCAGGCAGGTTTATAAATCTACCATTTTATTGAGACTTATTTAGCTATTAGCTTTTTCTTGGCAGCATTCAAAACACTTCACTACTTCTCCCTCCTTTCATTTTAGCTTCTATGACATCATATTTCCTAAAATTTTTTAGGCTCCTGGAAATTCCTTCTCTATCTCCTTTGCTAATTCCTCTTATGTTTATCTTCTAAATATTGGAGTCCCCAGCTTGGTTACAGCCCATCAACTCTTCTCTAACTCCACACCCACTCTAGGCGATTGTATGTGGATAGACCACTACCTCCACCACCAAATGTCCACCTGCTACTGAACTCAAAGTTATACCTCTAACTTGCCTACTTGGCATCTCCAGTCTAATGTCTAATAAGCATTTCAAGTTGAATATTCCCTAATAGAACTTTTGAATTTTTCCTAACCTTCTACTTTACCATTTGTTTCTCTCTTGGCAAATAGATTTATCAAGTATCTTCTGTGTACCAGGTTCTATTCCACATGCTTCCCTTGCCACTATTGTTTCCCTCACTATAATCTTATGAATCTAATAAAGTTGAGATCCAAAAGTCAATTCTGGAAGTTCCTCTATAGTACATAAATCCTTGTCCAAACTGGAACTCTCATCTTGCCAGTATCTTTCCAACAGCATCCAAGTACTGTGACCCAAGTACATAGCCCATGGCAGCTCATTCCGTTTGCTCTCCATTTCTTCCTTATCCTCCTTTTTTTATCCTTTGTACTGAGGATTGAATCCAAAAGTATTTTTCTTTGAGTTAAAGTCCCAGCCCTGGTTTTACTTTTATTTAAACAGGATCTTGCTAAGTTGTTGAGGGTGGCCTCAAATAGCCGGGCATCATGGCATATGCCTGTGATCCCAGTATTTGAGAGGCTGAGACAGGAGGATCATAGGTCAAGGGCAGTCTCCTCTCCTATTCTTGATTCATGAAACCTCTCATTGTCTAACCACAGAATAGCTTTCTCCTGCTCCATCTTCACAGCCACTCCTCACTTTCTCCATATTGGGTCTCCTGACACATCTGGGAACTGCCATAACACACAGTACAAACTGGTTTGGAGCTGTCCCACTCCACGATCTATCAATTAAACTCTCATCAGAGAGTGCGGGAAAGGCAAGGAAACTCAGTAAGTGACACCTGAATGCTCTAATGGAGACAGGTAGAATGAATCCTCACCTGGTGATTATCCCCCCCCCCCCATCCTTAGAGCAATCAGGCAAATAGACTACCAATCTTTGGTTGATGTGACAGGTGTTATCATTGTGTTTTCTCCAGGAGAGAATAGGGAGGAGTCACATCTTACATTAGCCAGCACTCGTGTAAGAACAGCTAAGCCTTGCAATACACCTCACTTAGCCTAAAGTCACTACTTGTTTTGTCAATACCTACAAGGCCTGTGTACTGTAGTAAGTTCTGTTTGGGCAACTCTTTTCAACCTCACACAACTCTATGCGGCTAGTATTCATACTATACCCTGTTTACTTAACTCCAGCACCTGGACTCTTTATCATGTTATAACCCTGCTTCTCAGTGAAGAGACTTCAGTCTTCACATGACTTGACAAAAGACTAGAAAGGAGACAGAAGTTTATCAGTGGAGATGGAAAGAGAGCAGTTGAACCTCTTCTAGAAAGTGTGGATAGCAGGTGGAGGGAACACAGATGTGTAAGAGAAGATTATTTTGGAGACAGCAAGCCTGCAACAGGGCTGGGGCAGAAGACGTAGTGAGAAAGGATAGAAGTTGCCGGGCGTGGTGGCGCATGCTTGTAATCCCAGCATTCAGGAGGCTGAGATGTGAGGATCGTGGTTTGTGGACAGCCTCAGCTATTTAGTGAGGCCCTCTGCAACTCAGTGAGACCCGGTTTCAAAAAATAGGGCAGGAGGTGTAGCTTGGAGGTCAAATGCCCCTGGGTTCCACCCCCAAACCCACAAAAAAAAAAAAAAAGGATAGAAGTCACTTTATCAGTTAAAAATATAATAATTATAAACCAAAAACTGAATGTCCAGTGTTTGCTCTCTTTTGAAGATTCTTCTGTCTGGGATTTATTTTGAGTCCCACTACCAGCTCCTTACATAGTTTGTCTAGAACAATATTGTCAAGTTTCTGAAGCCAGTGAGGCTCTCGTGTCCCAACAGCTGTGCTGGTAATAAAGGGCCTGGAGTTCAGTCTGATCGTGTCATTAGTTTGTGTGGACCTCCACCTATAAACAAGAATCAGGGCCAAAGGTCCATGGTCAGTCCATGGTCAGTCATTCTACATAACCTGCATTTTGAACACGTGGGGGGAAAATAGGGAGATTTGGAGAGTTTTGGAAAGGGAATAAAGAGGGCCAGGAGTAGCATGGTGGCAAGTGTCTCACCACCTCTCACAGAGATGAAATGAACATTTGTGAGATCTGTGGGATGATTCAGAGGACACTAATATTACAAAGTGGATTTTAAAGTTGAACCTCTTCTAGAAAGTGCAAGCCAAGCAGACGACCATCTTGATTGTTTCTGGTCAGAGTTGCTTTCTCTCCACGCATTTCTGCAGCCTTTACCCCCCCCCCCCCATTATTATTAGGCTATCTAGAAATGACTTCAGTTGACTTCTTATATTAACATACTTTTGATGGCATAATAGAGAGTACTATCATTAACGATTTGGAAATGCATTGAATTATTAAGGGACTCAAATGCTACACTTTCAGTGGGTGAATTAGAACTTGAGACAATAAATTACATTTCTGAACAATAAAAGTTTGGTTGTTTCTAAACTGACTAAAAGATCTTTATTCCAACAGTTACTTTGGCTTAAAATTATCAACCTTAAAAATAATTATGGAGTTTCTTTCAGGCTCCAAGTATTTACTTAGGAAATATTTTAACACAATTTAAGTTATATGGCAATATTTTGAAGACTTTATAAAGACATGATAGGCACACTTGTTTGAGCATACTTGATATGGAGTATGTTACAGCTCCAGAATAGCATCATTTGTAGCAGTTCTGAATCCTTTAAAAATTATACCTGAGCTAAGAGCACACACTTGTAACTCCAGTACTTGGGATACTGAGACAGGAGGATCACAGTTTGTGGCTAGCCTCAGCAACTTAGTGAAGCCATCTGCAACTTAGAGAGATCCTGTTACAAAATAAAGAATGAAAAATAGGACTGGGGCATAGCTTGGAGGTAGAATGCCCCTAGGTTCCACCCCCAGTTCTGCAAAAAATAAAAATAAGAAATTAAAAATTATACCTGTATTTGCCTGTATATTTGTGCTCACTTGAAAAAGAAAAAAATTAAACCAGCAACCAATGCAATAGCCATAATTTTGTATGAAGCTATTAAAAATGTATCCCAAATGCGCTAGTCGGTCAATTATACTGCGGTTCGGAGATCATGAACTGGGGGGGGGGGCAATTTTGCTTAATGTTTTCAAGTCAAAAAATGTTTTTAAAGCCAGGCATGGTGATGCAGGCTTGTAATCTTAGTACTTGGAGGCTGAGACAGGAAGATCATGGGCTCACGGACAGTCTCAGCTTCTTAGTGAGACCCTTCGCAACTTAGTGAGACCCCGTTTCAAAAATAAAGGATAAAAAAAATAGGGCTGGTCATGTAGCTCAGAGGTAGAATGATCCTGGGTGGTTTAATCCCCAGTATCAAATAAAAATGGTTTTAAAAAGCATTTCAAAATTATTTGGTGAGAAATAATGCTTATGTTTTTCAGTGTTTTTTAAAGATTTATTTTCCAGTGGAAATTCAGAGCCACCTAGTGGCTCTGAAAAAACTCACAATGTTGAAAATATAAAATATGACTGCACAAAACTCCCAGCAAAAGAGAAAAACACTCATTTGACTCTGGTGTTTGATGCCCCAGGATACGTTAATATCTAGTTCTGGTCTACAAGATGAGAATTCCCACAAATTAAATAGATTATGCCTCTTGCTCATTTGGGGGTTAGAAACCCTTAAACATAGACTTGAGGTAGTATATATGACTATATATGACTAATTTCTGCAGTGTTTTAATACAGACACCACTTTACCAATGAGATACTTGTGACCTACACAAATATAAGCAACCTTTCCTTGCATACTCGTCTCCCCTTCCTGGAGAAGTTCGTGTATTTTACGTCTTGGGAGAAAAGAAGCTGGAATGGCAGTGTTACAAAAGATAGGGCCAGAGGTAGAAGTAATAAAGAAGGCCTGAGGGAGGCCTAAACTTGCCACATGAGGCATCAGATTCATATTTATTTGTGAGCACAGGATTCAAACAATTTTGTTCAATTCAGATCAGTTAGATTCAACACAACTCTATGGAATACATATTTCTTGCTAGGCACAGATGCAATAAATCTAAAGTGTTCAGGGAGCCAGCTCGGTCAAAGCAGAGACCGTTAACTGGAAGGACATAACAAGAAATGGGGTGAAAAGGTAGGACGTGGCCATGGTGTGCAATATTATGACACTTTCAGGTTACTCTGGGGGGACTGTGGACAAAGGTCATGGTAAGAGTTAGAAACACTAATCTGGATAGAGCAGAAGGGTGGATGGTGCAGGCTGTACCGATGTCAGAGCAGTCAGGTCACTCTAATAATTTTGGATAGATGCCAGAAACATAAAACCTCAAATGATTAAGGTAAGAAGAGAAACAGTGGGTCAGAATTAAAAAAGGAGTCTTTGGGAATGGAATGGGGAGCAGTGGAGGGAGTGTTAGAAGAGTCAGTCCAAACAATTTGCCTTAGAAGATGAGGGGGAGAAATATGGAAATATCACACGGTATCAGCAAAAGAAGTAAAGATGCCAGGAAAATGTCTAGTGTATGATGAGGAGAGTTTGGGCTTTGTTCTATGTTCATTCATTCATTCATTCATTCATTCATTCAGAAGCATGTGTGGAGGAGCTGGGGATGTGGCTCCATGGTAGAATATTTGCCTTACACCCTGGGTTCACTTTCCAGCTCTACAAAAGCAAAACAGAAAGATCCTCTCCTCGTTGGCGATAGAGAAGGAGGAGAAATGCATACATAAAATAAAATAAAATAAAGCCTATGTGGAGTACCTGGCATACAGTAGGTGCTTAGGCTGCAGGGGCCCCCATAGACACCCATAGCCAGCGGTTCAGGGAAGAGGTCCATCCTACCTCTACACCAAAGAGCCAAATTAGATTCCAATGACAGGCTCCTTGCCAAGTATACTAACTTATTTAAATTAATTTATTTATCCTTTAAAGCATAATTACAGCAGTTGGCCCACCTCTGTTAGACTCAGGGACTATGTTCCAAGAACAACAGAGGATATCTGAAACTGCAGAAAATTCTGAACCTTGTAGATACTGTTTTCTCCTATACATACACATATAAAGTTTAATTTATAAATTATGCATAGTAGAAAATAACTATAATAACTTACTGTAGATCATAGCAACCTTAGAATATGATTTTTTCTTTCCTTATTAAACTAACAACTTCTACCTTTTCACTTATAAGAAGCAGTTTATACCTTCTCTTTGACATATTCCAATTGCCAACATCATTACACTTGCTCTTTGAAGCCATTATTAAGCAAAATAAATGTTACGAACACGGGCACTGAGATATCGTGATAACCAAGTGGATATTAAATGACTAACAGACAGGTAACATGTACACCATGGATAGGCTGGGCAGAGGAATAACTGGTGGTAGCAAAGCGATTGACAGATTGACATGAAGCAGGTGGTTCAGAGCAGTATAGCACGAAATTTCATCACACTACTCAGAATGGCCTGCAATTTAAAACTTATACTTTATTTCTAGAATCTTCCACTTAACATATTCAGATGAAGGTTGACAAAGGAATGCAGAACTAAGATAAGGAGGAACCACTGTATTATTATGTTAATTGTACAAAGGAAGCAATTGTAAATCAAAGAGACACAGGATGAGTTTAAGTCACCCAAGAGCTCTGTGACAGAGGCAGGCTTCCAATGCTCTGTTTCCATGACACCTCTCTGGTTGTCTGCAGGACCCCATCAGGGAGGTGGGCAGCAGGCAAGGCCTGTGAGCTGGAACTCCGCCCCAGGGGTGGTGTACCCCAAAGGTCAGTGGCCTCTAGCCACTTCCTCCCTAGCTTGCAGTCTATTTCTCCAGAAAACACCTGCCTCTCCCTGGAGCAAGGCAGGCCCACTGACCTGCTGCATCGGAACCCTCCTGGGCTTTATTGCTTCTCCTGGTTCCCCTGGACAGGGCTGAGCATGGACTAGAGAGGGATCAGAGGCTTTGGCTCTGAGTTCTCAGCTATGCACTATAGGTAATTACGTTCCTCTACCAATCACAGAATTCTCTGGGGCCACAGCCTTCTCATCTGTATAATGAGAAAATGATCACCACTCACCCATACAATAATGTAGATGAAAGTGCTTTTATGGACCGTAGACTTCTATGGGGTATAAGATGCTGACACCTTTTCAAACACCCTGATTCAACAGAGCAACCATCTCCTTTCCTTGCTGTTTCCATTTCATTCTTCTGCAACTCTCTCACTAAGCCTCTAGCACCTCTGGAACTACAAGTATTGCGAGTTAGGCACACAGATTCTCCTAAAAAACAAACCAACAGTGGCTAGACAAGAGGGAAATGTTGCTCCTACCACTTAGTTCCATTAAGCCTGAACTTAATTGTGTTCTATGAGGTTTGGCTCAAAAGTTTCAGTATGGCTTTTCACACGAATTGTGTCAGAAGTACAAATACCATAAACTTACAAAGAACCACATCTAGAAGTCGGATTACTTTTGTTTCTTTGACACTTATTTAGGTTTGTAAATTTTGAATAAAAATTTTTGAAGTTTATATTTTGTTTTAGTCCTCTTTTTTTGTGGTACTGGGCATTGTACGAGCTATACCCCCAGCCCCCTATTTTTTAGTCTTTTTTATTTTTGAAACGGGGTCTCACTGAGCTGCAAAGGGCCTCACTAAGTAGCAGAGGCTGGCCATGAACCGAAATCCTCCTGTCTCAGCCTCCCAAACTCTGGGATTACAACGTGTGCCACCAGGCCCAGCTTGTTTTAGTCTTCTGATTATTAGATAGCAGACATTATCTGAAAGAAAAAGATTATAATTAAAAATATTGTTCTAAATTCACAAAGTTTAATAAGAGTAAAAAGAATTAAAAAACTCTCAAATGGTGAATTTATTTTCTAGCATTCATACTTCTGAAGCCATTAAAATGTAAAACTCACTAAGATTTGGGGTTTATATTGTATTTATAAACTACTGTCATTTTCCTAGGATTTTCTCAACATGAGATCCATGCCTGGCTGGCACTAGAATCCCTGGAGCAACTGTTCAAACGTTAATTCCTAGGCTCTGCCTCAAATCTCCTGCACAGGGGTCAGAAGCTTACATTTTAAATGGATTCCTTAGCTGATTTTTGTAAGCTCACATGCTAATATGAATTCTCAATGCTGTCATCTCCACCGTTCCACAAGAAACAAAGTTTTGCATTTCTTTATCAAATTCTTCCTCACGATGATCATCATCACAATAATTATTAGCAATAGAGCCCTTCACTTAGGTAGTGATTTTTTGGCATTCTCTAATATTAGTTGTTTCAAGCAAAAAAAAAAATCAGTTTTGGATATTTCAATCCAATTCCTGGTTTAGGCCCATTGCTCATTTGCATAGGAATAAAAAGCAGTTTTCAACAACTAATGCGGCTTACACTGTAGCTAAGCAATCAATAAAAGCTTCTCTGAGCTTGCCAGTTGACAGTATTTATTATTCTGGCAGTACTTAGTGCATCTAAATATTAACTAATTAATCTAGCTTGTAATATTCGCTGCTGGTTTCATTGAATGAGGTGGGAGTGGGTCAAATCTGCAGACCATTCACAGTCTCCAAATGCAAATAAAGTCACATTTGTTTGTAGGTGGAACCAAATGATTATAAATGAATGGCGGGCCATCTCCTGGGACTGGACATAAAGGTCCTGTAAACGCAGAATTGTATCAACAAACAGCTGTTGGGAAAATACTATTATGCGTAATAGCTGCTATTAAAATCCATTAGCAATCTTGATGGCCTGTTTGAATTTGATGCATCATTTGCTCTGAATAGCATTTCTTCCCAAAGTTTTGTGGTAGAATTTATGCAGATTGATAGGCGGTAGCAGTGACATTCTGGGAGATTAATACTGATTACACTTTGCTTGCACTGGCTAATCTGAGAAATGCTGTACGTACTGCAGTTTAAATATCACTGGGGAGAAAATGGACAGCGTGGAGAGACCACACTCCCACCCTCAGCCTTTTTTAGTGTGATACGTCATTTTGTTTCCATGACAAATGTTCATAAGCTATAAGCTGGAAGGGTCTCCTGTTTCTCACTTTTGAAATACTCTGGTTTTTCTCATCCTAATACCTTTTCAGGGGACTCCAGTGAAGCCTCTGGGAGGCCACCATGCCTCTGGGGCACAGCCTGGCCCCAAACATGCTTAATGAGATTTTGAAAAACGCACGTGTTAGCAGGAGACTGCAGCTGTTCCGAGGGGCAGGGAGCATCCTGGTGCTGGAGTGGAAAGCCAGTGCTTCCTCGTGGTGTGCCAGTCAAGCTCCAGTGCCAGAGCAGCACCATCTGGGCTCCCAGGGGCTCTCAGCCCAAGGAGAGCAGCCAGGGCCCTGCCCAGCTCTCGCTCCTGTGGGACCAAGGATTCAAGGGGATGTTTTCACACAGCCCAGAGGAGACATTCAGTCTACGTGTGTAGAATAAATCAAGTCAAGATGTGATTTTGTATCTTGAAAAGGACAGGCAATTGCAAAACCTCCCATTAGTTGAGATTGTCACCCAAAAAGCCCTGTTTGTCAATGTCACACATTTTTCATCTTCTTTCACTTTCTTGATAGTGGAAACAGATGGCAGGTAGGAGGTGGAAGGGAAGGATAGCAGATTATCAGAAGATGTTGTTTCTCAAAGCATCGTCCCCTGACCAGCAGATTCAGCCTCTCCAGAGGCCGGTGCCTCCCCCAGGACTTGGAATCAGAATCTGCATTTATACAAGACCCCTTCAGTACCTTCTCTGACTTCTCCAGGCTTCTCCAATCCTTCTTTCTGATCATAATGTAATTTGTCCCCATGCTCTTGAGACAGTTTAGCATCTTCCAAACTTAGCTGCATTAGGATTATAAGTTATTTGGGAAATGAAGCTTCATAATTTTTAAATTCCCAAATCTGATACATGGTATTCACAAAACCATCCATCCATCCATCCATCCATCCATCCATCCATCCATCTTTTCATTCATTCATTCATTCATTCATTCATTCATTCATTCAACATGTCTCGAAGCTGGATGTGGTGGCACAATCCTGTATTCCAGTACTTGGGAGTGTGGGACAAGAGTATCATAGATTCTCAGACCAGTCTCAGCAACTGAGACTCTGAGCAACTTACTGAGACCCTGTTTCAACATAATAAAAAGGGGGCCAGTAGGTATACTTAAGAGGTAGAATGCCCCTGGGTTCAACCCCTAGTACCAAGAAAAATAGAATTAAATAATGGGTATCTATTGAGTGGATATCAAGGATACAGGATGAATATGGCAAAGTCCTTGTCATTATAGTCCTAACATTGTGTTGGGGACAGGGAAAATGGACATTAAGCAAGTAAATAATTAAATATATAACATGAGTTCAGGCTTTTGTGTGTGTGTGTGTGTGTGGATCTGGGGATGGAACCCTGGGGCATTTGACCTCTGAGCTATACCCCCTGCTCTTTTTTATTCTTTATTTGGAAACAGGGTCTCACTAAGTTTTGGAGGGCCTCGCCAAATAGCTGAGGCTGTCCATGAACCACGGTCCTCTGGTCTGAGCCTCCCAAATGCTGGGATTACAAGCATACACCATCATGCCCGGCTGAGTTCAGGTTTTAAAAAGGTCTTTAAAATAAATTGGGGTCAGGGAGCACAGAGGACATTCAATAAATACCTGTATAACAAATAGCATGATTGCTTTAAAAGATGTCATGCGATGAAAAAGAGTGAGAAGGCCAGCTATAAATCTTTAACAGGTTTCAAATACAGAGGTGAAGGAGTTATGAAAGGTGTTTCGTGATTGGCCAAAGCAGGCATGCGCTGCCAGGATAGCACTGCAGGTGCCCAGGGAAAAAAGACAGGAGCAGACAGGCCTGTGAAGTCCATCAAGAATTGTTAGAACCACCCGAGGGCACCTCTTGCTTGCTTGCATGAAAAAGAAATGTCTGTGGGTAGATGATTCATTAGGATTTGCTAGGAAATAGAATTAGTGAGTTTGGGATGCCCTGGGACGTCTAAATTCCTAAGAATAAACACAAAGAGGGGTAGTGCTCAAGAAACAGATGCAGGCTGTTACTCTGCCTTTTTTTTTTTTTTTTTTTTTTTTTTTGGCTCGCTCAGCAGGTCCTGATAGTCACAGCCTGAGTCACTCTTAATACTTTTCTGTATGTTTGCTCACACCTGCATTGTTTACACTGAGGGAGGCTGGCCCATCCTTTTTTCCTTCCTTCCCACTTTTTCCCTCTCTTTCTTCTTTCTCCCTTCCAAGAGGAGACATAGCAATAATGCCTAGAGGAAAAAATTCCAGATTGTTATCTTGGCATCTGAGTTCCAATCTTGTCTTTTGCCTCTTACTAGCCATATGACCTTTTAATGGCTAATCATTAGAACATAGTTCTCAACCCTCAGTGTACATTGGAATCATTTTGGCAACTTAAAGAAAAAAAAAAAAACTATCGAAACCTTTCCCTGGCCCTGGTCATTTAGCCCAGACCTTCAGGGGAGAAATGAGCATAGGCAGGCCTGGGGGTGACTTTTCAAATGTAACATTCATTCCAATTGAAGAACCCTTACATCATCAACTCCATAAAGCTCCTCGCTACTCACGATACTGAATAGGACTGTATTTATTTTGTTGCAGTAAAAAAAAAAGGAAGAAAGAGAAAAAAAAGTAGGTTTATAATCACAGAAGGATCAAAGTTCTAATATGATTTTATAGGATTAGTTTATGTTGCAATTTTTAGTAAGAAACATGTTTTTTTGCAGCACTGGGGATGAAACCCAGGAGCATTCTACTTCTGAGCTACACACCCATCCCTATTTTTAATTCTTTATTTGGAAACAGGGTCTCACTGAGTTGCAAAGCATATTTTTAAAATATTTTCCTAGCTGAGCACTGTAGCACCTGTGATCCCAGTATTTTGAAGCCTGAGACAAGAGGATCTCAAGTTTGAGGCCAATACATGGTAACTTAGTGACATCCTGTTTCAAAATAAAAAAAGATAAAATAAAATATGTCTGGGGGTATAGCTCAGAGGTAGAATTCCTCTAGGTTTACTCTCTAGTACCACAAATAACAATAATATTAGATAATAATTATACCTTCTTTAGAGTTAGAAGGTAGTTTAAATGTCTTATTTGTAGATGATGTTTAAAAAAATAGTTGTCTTTTAAAATAGCCCAAAGATATTTATAAACTGTTCTCAAATTTTGGCTACTTAATCTTTAGGTTATTAAAGTATATTAAAGCTGGTATTTAGAAATTAAAAAGGAGATATCACCACAGATAGTGAAGAAATTCAAAAGATTATCAGAAACTAGTTTAAAAATTTATACTCAAATAGACTTGAAAACCTGGACGAAATTGATAGATTTCTAAGCACAGTTAACCTTCCTACACTCAGCCAAGAGGACATAGCAAGCCTAAACCAACCAATAACAACCAAAGAAATAGAAACGGCAATAAAAATTCTTCCACCAAAGAAAAGCCCAGGCCCAGATGGGTTTCCAGCTGAATTCTACAAAACCTTCAGTGAACAACTAATACCAATACTTCATAACTTGTTCCAGGAAATTGAAAGAGATGGAACTCTCCCAAATTCCTTCTATGAGGCCAGTATCACATTAATCCCCAAACCAAATAAAGACACCTCAAGAAAGGAAAACTACAGACCAATATCCTTAATGAACATAGATGCAAAAATTCTAAACAAAATATTAGCTATACGCATTCAAAACTATATCAAGAAAATAATACATCACGACCAAGTCGGTTTCATCCCAAGAAAAACAAGGCTGGTTCAACATATGCGAATCAATACATATTATTCACCACATAAATAGAACCAAGAACAAAAACCACATCATCATAGCAATAGATGCTGAAAAAGCATTCGACAAAATCCAACACCCATTTATGTTAAAAACACTGCAAAAAATTGGGATAGAAGGAAAGTACTTCAACATCATTAAGTCAATATATTGTAAACCCAAAGCCAACATTATATTGAATGGGGAAAAACTGCAAGAATTTCCGCTACAGTCAGGAACAAGACAAGGATGCCCACTATCACCACTCCTTTTCAATATAGTCCTTGAGACTCTTGCTGCAGCAATCAGACAAGAGAAGGAAATCAAAGGAATTCACATAGGAAGAGAGGAATTAAAATTATCCTTATTCGCAGATGACATGATCCTTTATCTGGAAGACCCAAAGAACTCAACCAAAAGACTTCTGGAGCTGATTGACAAATTCAGCAAAGTCGCAGGTTACAAAATCAACCTAAAGAAATCAGTGGCTTTTCTTTATGCCAACAACGAATCCACAATGAAAGAAACAAAAACAACAATTCCATTCACTATAACCTCAAAACCAATTAAATATCTAGGAATAAACCTAACCCAAGATGTAAAAGACCTCTACAACAAAAACTATAAAACATTAAAGAAAGAAATTGAAGAAGACCTTGGAAGATGGAAAGATCTCCCGTGCTCATGGATAGGCAGAATAAATATCATCAAAATGGCCATTCTGCCAAAACTGATCTATAGGTTTAATGCAATTCCCATTAAAATACCATTAAAATACCAGTGACATTCTTCAGAGACCTAGAAAAATCAATCATGAACTTTATATGGAGAAAGAAAAGACCTAGAATAGCCAAAGCAATCCTCAGTAATAAGAAACATGCAGGAGGCATTACAATCCCAGACTTCAAACTATACTATAGAGCAATAGTAGTAAAAACATCATGGTACTGGCACAAAAACAGATATACTGACCAGTGGATTAGAATAGAAGATACAGAAACAAACCCACACATCTTTAGTCAATTAATCTTTGACAAAGGGGCAAAACACATACGCTGGAGAAAAGACAGCCTTTTCAACAAGTGGTGCTGGGAGAACTGGCTAACCATTTGTAAAAAGATGAATCTAAACCCCTATATCTCACCAAACACAGGAATCAACTCAAGATAGATCAAAGACTTAGAAATTAGACCTGAGACTGTGAAGTTAGTAGAGGAGAGCATAGGTTCAACACTACAACATATTGGAACAGGCAGCAACTTTCTCAAAAAAACCTCCAAAGCTCAGGAAATTAAAGCAAGAATAAACAAGTGGGATAGCATCAAACTAAAAAGTTTCTTCTCATCAAAGGAAACTATCAATAACCTAAAGAGGAAGCCTACAGAATGGGAAAAGATCTTTACCAGCCACCATTCTAATAGGGGGCTAATATCCAGAATATACAAAGAGCTCAAAAGACTCTACACTAGCAAAACAAACAACCCAATCAAGAAATGGGCAAATGAACTAAATAGACACTTCACAAAAGAAGAGATACAAAGGGCCAATAGATACATGAAAAGATGTTCTTCATCACTGGCCATCAGGGAGATGCAAATCAAAACTACACTGAGATTCCATCTAACCCCAGTCAGAGTGGCAAGCATAAAGAAATCAAACAACAACAAATGCTGGCGAGGATGTGGGGAAAGAGGAACTCTCTTACACTGTTGGTGGGAATGCAAACTAGTTCAACCACTATGGAGATCTGTGTGGAGATTCCTAAGAAAGGTGGGAATAGATCCACCATATGATCCAGCTATACCACTCCTGGGTATCTTTCCAAAGGGGTTGAATTCAGAGAAATACAGCAACATATGCATACCTATGTTCATAGCAGCACAATTTGTAATAGCCAAAATATGGAACCAACCCAGATCACCATCAACAGATGAATGGATAGCAAAACTTTGGGAAATACACACAATGGAATTCTATTCAACCATAAAGAAGAACAAAATTATATCATTTGCAAGAAGATGGAAAGCCCTGGAGAACATTATGTTAAGTGAGATCAGACAAACACAGAAAGAGAAGATACATATGTTTCCTCTAATATGCCCAAACTAGGAAACACAAAGGATACCAGTGGGACTCCAGATATTAGAGGGGAAATACCAGCAAAGTTTGAATGGAAAGATAGGAGAGGAGGAAGGTTGATCCTGATTAATGAGGGTCTACACCTGAACATGTGTAAACTTATGAATAAGACATGGTTAACCTGGACAACCATTGGTGGGAGGGGGGAAGGGAAAACGGGGGTGGGGGGGAGAGGGCACCAAATATAGTTTAAATGTATACTATTTATGTTCAATAAAAAAATTGTTAAAAAAAAAAAGCTGGTATCTGGAGTCAGTTTTCCTGACTCCAACTCTTGATTCCATTTCATATCAAGCATGTTTTCTTAAGAAAGTTACTTAATTCCTCTGTACCTCAGTCTTCTATATCGATAGATTGGGGGAACCTCAATATTAACCTTTCCAAAAGGATAACTTTGAATAATAAATAAATTAATCCATGTAATATGCTCAGAGCAGTGCCAGCCATGCTTTAAGTTGTTATGGTTTGGTTTTTTAAATGATTCCCAGAAAAGTTCGTGTGTTAGATAATGCAACCAGGTTCAGAGATGGGCCATGGTTAAGGAGGGAGGTCACTAGGAGGATGGGCTTGGGAGTCATATCTGTCCCTAGCCCCCTCCTCTCAGTCTCTCTGCTTCCTGGCCATGATGAGATGAGAGTGGCTCTTTCTCTTCTGTCATGCCCTGAAGCCCTGCCTCTGAGCAGTTATGCTTGGAGCTGCCCAACTATGGACTGAAACCTTGACAATCTCTAAAACCATGAGCCAATAAACCTTTCTTCCTCTAAGTCGTGCCTGCCGGATATTTTGGTCACAGTGACATGAAAAGCTGACTAATATTTTAAATATTCAATGTTATTATCAATTTTCTCATCAAGAGACTCAAAGCCAATGGATAAAATTTTAAGGACATGACTTTGCTTCCATGTAAGGAAAAAGCTTTCTAATATCCTATCCCAAGATGAAATGAGCCATCACAGCTGGTCAGGAGTTTCCCATCTATACAAGTGTTCAATCCTAGGTTTCATAGCCACTTGTCAGAGTGAGGTACAAGGAATTTAAAAATTGAGTGGGAGATGGAGTTAAAGAACCTTTAAGGCTCCTCTCAAACCTGATATTTAATTTTTTCTTTCATTTTAATTTAAAACTATGTGATTCCATGAAGAACCTAACTAATCTATATTGTGGGAAAATAGTTTCAATGGATGTCCTTAAATGGTGCCATGGGTTTTATTGAGATTCTTGCTGGATATTTCTTCAAATTCAGGTTGAGTAGGAAGAAGACCCCTGCTTTCAATAACCATGACTAGTTTTCCTATTTGTAGAGTTTGGCAAAAAATATGCATGCATATATGTCATATATGTATGATCTGAGGATCTCTATATTCTATCACAATAACTGTCCAACAAAATCTATTTATTCATTGCAGCTAGAGATTGGAGGGATCAGTAAAAATTTCCAGAAATATTTTCTATGAGAGATTTTTCCAAATATGGTGAGTCAAACAAACCAAACAAGAACATTCCACCACATTCCACCCTGGATTTGCCTGGTATGTTCCCCAAGAAGTCAGTCACTGAAGCCTCTTCTTCCTGTGGCAAGGGCAGAAGGCGATCTGAGTAGATGGGACAGTCATTTAATGATTGGGATGTAACAAATTATCTCTTCTTCTATAAACGTGAAATATAAGCCAGAAATTATTTCTGTTTCCAGCAACTATGCAAAATAATACCTGTGCTGGCATTCAGCACAGAAGAAGCACTGACAATATGTTTTGAATTCCAGTCCCTTCATTGATGAGTTTCAGTGTTATTGACCCTACTAAGGTTTGTGTGTGCGTATGCGTGCCCTAGAGAGCTGCTACCATCTGTCAGTGAAGAGCATCTAGCATTCTTGCAAAAAACAGCTGTTTATATCCATCCAGACTGCTTAGCAGAGTGTATGAGCTGAGGCTATTTGTGAGGCAAAAGGCAAGTTCACTTCTTTTGCTTCACGCGTATGTTCCGGATCTAGATTTAGGTGGGCTAATATGCCGAGCCCAAAAGCTTGGCGAATTGGTACAGCAGGCCCTTCTGTTGAACATTAGTCATTTCTTCCCTTATCTTTATACTTGTCTCTTAGTCCAGTTCAATGTATATCAGTGAATTTTATGCCTTTGCAGCAGACTCAATCCCAGTCCACATTTCCACAAACAATCCTTTGAGTATATATTAGCAATTCCTAAATTGTATTTTTAGACCTGATTATTTTTTAATTGATTTCTAGGAACAGAAGGAAACCTTTGGAAAGACGTCACACAGCTCTCTTGGTTTTTATACAAGCACCACAGACATATTTCCTTCTCTCTACTCTTATTGCTACTGTCTTAGTTCAGTACCTCATCTCTTTTTACCCACAATATAGCAATGAAGACTATACTATAGCCAGTCATGTTGATTCATGCTATAACCCCAGTACTTGAGAGACTGAAACAGGAGGATTGGAGGTTCAAGGTCAGCCCTGGCAACTTAATGAGACCCTGTTTTAAAATTAAAAATAAGCCGGGCATGTTGGTGTATGTGTGTAGTCTCAGGATTTGGCAGGCTGAGACAGGAGGATTGTGGTTCGTGGCCAACCTCAGCTACTACTTAGTGAGGCTCTTTGCAACTCAGTGAGACCCTGTTTAATAAATAAATAAATAAATAAATAAATAAATAAATAAAAACATGGCTGGGGATGTAGCTCAGAGGTAAAATGCTCCTGAGACTAGACCATGGCACCTTTGTGTCCGTGTGCAAATTAGGGCAGAATTCCTCCCTACAATTCATATTTGGCCCACCCTAAAACATAGTGTTAGAGTGGAGCATGGCCTGGATTTCAGTCCTCTTCTTCTGTTGTTAGATGTCCTTGATTACAGAACTATTTGCAAGCGGTGGACCTGTGCATGAGATTCATGAAGCCATTTGTAGATGAGTGTGTAGGGGGAAGTTATTTTTGTTTCCTCTTTACTCTGTACTTGTGTCTACTAAATTGTGGTGATTTTTTCCTTGCCAAGCATTTCTTTAATTCCCTATAATTAAAGATAGGATACCAACTTGCTGTCCTACTATTCAATTCAATTTTGGCAATGTCTTGTGCAGATTCATAGGCCCAGTCCCACAAGACTGCCCCTGACTGTGGATGCCCATTGAAAGTCCAGGTCGTCACCTGTGCATCTGATAAACCAGCTATGAATCAGAGGTTCCCCTGACCCCTCCTCAGGTTCAGTAATCCATTAGAACTACTCATGGAACACAGGAAAACACTTGAGATAATGAAAGACAAGAACAGAGAAATGAAGATGCACATAGGTCAAGGTCTAGAAGGATCTTGGGCATAGAGCTTCTGTCCCCCTGGAAGTGGGGTGTGCCACCCTCTCAGCACATGAATGTGTTCACCAACCCAGAAGCTCTCCAGACACCATCCAGGAGCCCACCAAGAATCATCTCATTAGAACAAAAGATGTTTCTAGCACCTCTCTTGCTTAGGAAACCACAAGAGTTTTTAGAGTTCTGTGTCAAGAACTGGGATCAGAGACCAAATATATATTTAATATTTCACATACTAGTTTTCCAATCTTGAGTCCAAATCATTTCTAGTCCACCCTTATACACTAAAATGCGAATCAAATCATTCCCTGCTCCCATCTTAAAATCCTTCAGTGACTCTTAATACCTTTCCAGCTAAAGAAATACTTCCCTCTGTGGCAATAAGACTATACACCAGCTCTAACTTCACCTTCCTCCGCTCAGCTCGTCCTCCTGCACCCACTGTCCTGACCTCTGGGTGGGCCCCACAGTCTTTCCCACTGTCAGGTCTTGCTGCCTGCCGTTCTGCCCAAGATGCCTTCCCCACCTTCTTCGCCCAGGTGGACTCATCTCTTCTCTAATTGCAGTTCAGCCACCCAGCTTCTAAGAAGCTGTTACAATTTGAATATAGAATCTCCTGGAAAAGCTCGAGTGTTAGCAATGCAGAAATGTTCAGAGGTGAAGTCATTAAATCAGGGCTCTGATCTCATCAGTCAGTGAATCCATTTTGGGATGGATCATTTGAATGGACGTACTGTGTGGTAACTTACCTCCAAGTGGACTGGAGGAGGAAGGCTACTGGGAGTGTGGCTTTGGGAACTATGTCTAGCCCAGGCACCTGCCTCTGGTCTTTCCATGACTTCCATGAGGTGAGCAGCTGTCCTTATCTAACCCCTGCCACCATGATGTTCTGCCTTGGAGTGGGCCAACCATGGACTGAACCTCTAACACAGGAGCCTAAATAAACCTTTTCTCTTCTAAGTTGCACTTGTTGGGTATTTTGGTCACAGCAATGAAAAAATTAACTCATACAGAAGCCCACACTGAGGTTCCAACTCAGATTGTTTCTCGTGTTTTATGGAGATACAATTTACATACACCAGAAAGTTCACTTTTTAAATAGTACAATCCAGTGGTTTTGTTAGTGCATTTACAGACTTGTGCCACTGTCACCATAATCTAATTTTAGGACATTTTTATTACTGCCAAAAAACCCCTGTAACCCATTAGCAGTTACTCCCCAATCCTCTTGTCTCCACCCCTAGACACAGGCAGTCACTAATCTGCTGTCTCTAAAGATGTCCAGTGTGAATTTATTGTCCTTCCTCTGGGCCTAACTGCATCCCCTTAGCTTGCCCAATCGTCTTTCCAGCCCATCTCCTCCAGTAAACCTAAATTAAAGGTCTTCTTGGCCTCATAGCTCCAGCTTTGTATCCTTAGAATCCAGCTTAATTTGGCAACATGTTGGAAACTAAAGTTTGACGAAAAAGAGAAAAAGGATTTTGCACCTAAACTATCTTTTCTCCCTAATGTCTACTGCTTCAAATATTAGGATTTATTCTCATTCTCTTAGAAAAGTGCCTTCTTAACAAAAGGAAATGTCCAAACTTGGCCAGAATTCCTAGGAGGGGAGAAGTGGAGAGTGTAGAGGAAAAACTAAGACAGATGGAGCTCCACTTAAACAGGAGAATTGCCACAGAGGAATTTCTTGCCATCCTTAAATGTTTCTGCTTGAGGAATCCCATGGAGAATCCATGTCTTAAGGGGACTAGTTGCTTATCTTCCCTTGAAGGAATTACCTCCACGCACACAAGAACCAACTCAGTTATAGAAGCAGAGAGCAGAATTGTTGGGGTCCAACAAAACTCAGATGGGATGGAAGCTTTTCCTCTGACCAGAGTGATGCTAGGCAAATTGCTAGTCCCCTCTGAGCCCCAGTCTTCTCACCTATAAAATGGGGAAGTATATAGAACTATAAAGATAAATTAAAAGAAGAGTATGTTTCAAGAATACAAAAATTCCTGGAAACTGAAGGGTCAATAGAATAACTTTTTCATTAGTTTAGGACTCTGATTTTAAAGACTAAAAACTAACTTGTCTCCAGTTAAGCGGAAAAGAACGGAAAATTTTACTGCTTCATATTACTAAGTCACAAACTTTCACTTTTAGCTCTGTCCGAGATATATAAAACAATCAAGTTTTTCCCCCTACTCTCATATATCACCCCAATCAAGCATTATTCTCCGTCAGACACTGAGTGTCTCACAGTCCAATTCCATTCCAATACCTTCTACCCCAGGGGAGCATCAGACGGCAGATTCAGGCAGGGCTCAGTCCCACGTGGCTGCCCTACTTCACATGTCAGCCACCAGGCTCAGCCTCTGGAACTTTTTACCCACAAATTAGAGTTCTGACAATCCCCTTCTCAGGTTCATTTAGTTTGCTACAATCAGCTTTTGAACTAGAGGAAACACACTTATCTACTTATTAGAAAAGATCTGGATGAAGAGACAGGGGAGATGTCTAGGGCAGGGCACGCAGTGAGGAGCAGAGATTCCACGTCTGGGACACCACCTCCAGAGAGCTCCACAGGTTCCTCTCTGCTCCTCAAAGCCAGGTTTGGGTTTCTGATAAAGGCTTCATTGTATAGGATGGTTGGTTAAATCATTGGCCACTGGTGATCAACTTAACCTTCAAGCCCTCTGCCCTCTCGCCTTTCTGGAAGTTGGAAAATGTCCCGGCCCTCTAATCAGGCCTTGATATTTCCTGTGATTAGTCCTTATTCTGAGCTATCTAGTCCCCCTACCTTCACCCCAAAAGTCATCTCAGCATACAGAAAACACTCTTACCACGACAGAGCTTCCAAGGGTTTTAGGCAGCTTCCCACAGCACCACCCCTGCTTCTCTGAGTTGGCATCATTCTGTTCTAAGTCTGTTCCTCAGTTAGGGGCTTCTTCCTCCAAGCTCAGAGGACAGTGGTGCTTATGGTGGCACATGCTCCTTCCTTCTAACCGGTTTCCAGGAAAGCAGTGAGAGGGGGTGACCATGATTAGTCCAACTTGGAATACACACAGTTGTGAAAGAGAATTGCCATTAAAATAGACAAAAAATGGACCCAACACATTTATTTTAGTCCACAATGTCAAAATGTATTGAATCACAATAAATTCACAAGCTACACCACCCGCATGACTTGCTCTCCATTTAGTACTTGTGAGTTACCAGAAAGCTATAGACCAATTGATCACAAGTTACTTCATTTCAATCTTAACTTTTAATATCTGTAACACTCAAGTCTCACACCACAATTTGCACAAATATATGTACCCACACAATGCCAGTAGAGGGTATCAACACAATTGGTACATATGTATATTGTATAGCAATTATATAATTGCTGTGCATTTGTATTGTAATATATTTAATGTTTGGCATATATAATATATGGCAGAGAGCAGATATGAATGCGAAAAGTTGCTGTGGTCAGACAGAGTTTTAAGGAAGCAGCTCCATGGAGTTGTCAAAGTCTGGACCCCGATGGACAGTTTTACCGTGTCAGTTGCAAGTGTCAGCTGAGAGTGGGCCTTGCATAGTCTTCAGGCCAGGAGAAGCAGCACTGAGCTTGGGGAGTGAGCAGTTCACTGCTGTGGCCGAGTTCCTGGGCAAGGCTTGTGACCAGTGAGCAGGTGCAGATACCCCCTTAGGTAAGGTAAGACCCCACCTGTGTGATCCCCAAGGCCCTGGAGCCTCCCCATCCCCCATCCCTGTGAGGCAGCTCTGCACTAATGGAGGCCTTCTGTGGTCCCCAGTCTAGGAGGAATCCTCCCTGACTGCGCATCTGCCGCTCTAGCTCCCTTTATTGTGTTGACCTTCGGATGTTCCGTTGCCTCGTTTAAATCTTACAAGGACATTTGCCAACCGAATAAATGGTTATAATAGTGCAGCCTCTGAACTCGGCATAGGAGATGGATCTGTGGAGTGTTTTCTTGTTTGGTAGATAATGACTTGCGTTTCGTTCAGAAGGAACTGACTGTTTAACAAATGAGTTGCTGAAGGCGTCTGCCTCAGTTAACTCTCATGACCACTAGTGCTGCTGCGTGCACGTAGCCAAACTCCAGCACATTATCCACAGCATAAAACAAAGACAAAACCGTGGTTCCTTTTATTACGCTCTCATTTTTACCTCGTTATGTTTAAATTATAAAAAGAATACATGTTTATTTTAAGAAAAATGATGCAAAATACCTAAAGAGATAGTTCGTAAATTATCTTACACCAATATGTCCTCAACTACCTCCCCACAAGGAAACCGAAGTTGTGAATTCTGTGTACACAATTGCACACTGACATGTATACATATGTATGGAATTATGGAATATGTAATTTATTGATATGAATAATAGGCTCATACTATACACATTATTCTGGAATTTTCTTCCTCTTAATATCTCAGTCAAAGATCCATATTTAAGTGAGTGTTTTAATATTAAACAGATTCCTTGTTATAATGGGATGGATATGATTGTCTCCGTGGGAAGTGGGGACACAAAGAGAGGACTGTCCACAGTTTTTTTGCCACCATGACTAATGCTCTATTACTATTGTCCCATGTATTTTTACACAGTATTGATTCTCTTTTACGAAATACTTCCTCAGAACCATTGAATCATTGATTCAAAACTATGTTTAATTTTAATAGTGTCTTATTATTTTCCAGAAATTTGCTATAGCCCCACTCTTACCAGCTGCATTTGAGAAGACAGTTTTCTTGATCCTTAGCAGATTTCGTTTTTTATCTTTTAAAAGTTTTAGACATTTAGTAGTACTGGAATTACAGGGCGCACTACCATGCCTGACTTAGAGTACGTATTAGAGAGACTTTATTTTAATGATTTTGGCCACGCCCTTTAAACTGGCTCATGCTGGGTCAATACGTTAACCTTTCAAAACCTAATTTTGAAGTTATCTCCTAGAATTAGAAGTGATTTCTGCTCTTCAATGAGCAATGGATATTCAGTATTTAGTTGAAGATTTTATTGAGATTTAGTTGAAGTCTACAATTCTCCAAGAACCATTAAATTTTTGAAAATTGTTGACAGCAAATCTTGACCTGATGTTTATGGTCCTTAACCTCTTAATACATTTTGTTGCACACTATCTGTGTTCTTTGGAGGGGCTTCCCTGAGATCCACTGGGCTTAATACATAGTTTACATTATGAACATAATTTTATCTTTATTAAGTAAAAGTATTCTGAGAAACAAAATGTATCACTGGCCCCTGTTCTCTATTCCGATTTGGAATTACAGACCTATACTGGGGAAAGGCTGAGTGGAGCTTGCTACCCCCATTCTTTGTTACCATTATTAATGATGGCATTAAAGAATATTAATAATATCATTTATCGAATATGCACTGTGTGTAGGCACTGCTATAAACTGAGAGCTGGAGGCAATGACTCTTCACAGTGGGCCACAGAACTCGTCAAAGACAGCTGTGTTGAATACAGCTAGAACCCAAGTCAGGAGTTCTGTTCTGCCCCCGTCACATTCACTCCCACATCTACTGTATCTTTGTCGTGTTTTTTCTCTTATTCCTTAGTACTCTCTTTCATTTCTGTGGCATGGTGTTCTGGTTGGGAAATTGGATGGGAATAATGAAACACAGAGGAAGCTGTGAATGGTATGGATTGGCTGCAGTCTTATCTTGTCCCTATATCTGGTTTCTTCCTTTTAGAACGAGGTTCAAACATCAGCTCTGCTCACTTTCCAGGGTGATTGTGAGCTGCGATGAGGTAACAATAATTCAAGTAGCTTGAATTATAAAATATTAAAGTATCAATCTACAGTTCTTATTAATAACAACTTTATTGAGATATGGTTCACATGCTATACAATTATCCTTTAGAAGAGTATAATTCATTAGATGTTAGTACATTCAGAGTTGCGCAAGCACGACTGCTATCTAGTTTTAGAACATTTCATCACCCCCAAAAGAAATAGCTTCTCCCACAAGTAATAGTTACTCCCATACTCTCTTTTCTCATTGCCTCAGAAACCACTAACCTATTTTCTGACTTATTTCACTCCAACTTACCATTTTATTTTATTTTATTTTTTTGTAGTGTAGGGGATTGAACCCATGGATATTCTAACTTCTAGGTATTTCCCAGCCTTTTTTATTTTTTGTTTTGAATCAGGGTCTCACTAGGTTGCTGAGGGCCTTGCTGATTTGACGAGGCTGGCCTCAAACCCATGATTCTCCTCTCTTAGCTCCTAAATACTGGGGTTTCAGGCATGTGTCACCACACCTTGCTTCAATTTACCATTCTCAACGTTCAGAGTTCTAAACAGAGGTTTCCTAGGATTGGATTCTCAAAAAAAGAAAAACAATAACAACGAAGATGACTCTGATCATATCTGAAATGCAGGTTTTGGGTCTCCTGAATTTGGGGACCAAAGGTGCAGCTTAGGGACCCGCCATCTTCAGAGAGGATCAGGGAGCTTGCAGACCTGCAGTGGTTAAATCAATAGTTAATGATGTTTCTCATGTAATTTGAGCCTCTAGTTTGTTTATGCTAGACCAACTTTATCCATACTCCAAACAAATTATCTCTTATAATTACCAGCCCGAAGATAAATCTCTAAATGTTTTTCTGATGATAGTGCTGTGGTTGGCAGGTGTTAAAAGTGCCTCCCAGGGACAAAGATTGAAGATGAGCTTGTTCCCACAAATCCTTCAGGCGAGGATGTTGAGCTTTCTATCCTGCCATGTGCAAAGGAGCCTTGTATGGTGCCCCGTTAATGAAATCTAATAGGCAAAGGTCGTACATCTTTACAAAGAAAAATGCAAAGCTGATGTGTGATAAATGGGCTCTGTGGGGCTTGGTGGATGAGGTTTGGTGATAAAATTCATGTTTAAACAGTCTTCTTGGTTTCTCTCTAATGTTCATGTCTATGCCTTAAATAGCCCCTCATAGCATTTCTTGTTACCTGGTAGAATGATTAAAATAAATACAAAAATAAGCTGTCTCTGTGTGTTTAGTGCCTTAATCCAAAGTGACTGGTCATCCATTGTAAATATTAAACATTAACCACCAGAACAGACAGTTTACATTAGAAAAGGGTCTTTAAACCCTTTTAAGAAAAAAATTTACCTACTTTAAATGTGCTTTTTAAAGTCTCTTTAAAGCAAAAAGTCCTAGACTCTATATGCTTTAATCACCATCATCAGAATACAAAATAATGCATGCGACTGTGCAAGCTTTTATCCCCAAATGTGTGCTGTTTCAGAAATTACCGAGCAAGTTAAATCTGGAATTATAAAGAGTTAAATAAATCAGATATTGTTGAATCAAATCACTGCTGGTTTTGGGAGAAGTTATCAGTTCATTTGCTGTAGTTGTACTGCTGAGCTAAGAGACAGTTCAATAAATCAACTCAAGCTTGATGGATTCTTCAATTCATTGAAATGAGTGCATGGAAGAGAAAAGAAATCTCTTAGTATTCCCTCTTTGACAAAAGGGTATGCAAAGAGCCTGAATGGATGAATGGTTGATTAATTTTGCCAGAAATTTTCTTGACAGCAGGAAATATGTTTTTGCATTACTCTGTTTGCCTGGGATTTATTTGGTAGAATATGAATTATTACATGCAAATTTGTACCTGAAGCTATGTTGCTAACATAGACAACTACCGCTACAATTTCTTACCACAGAACCTAAAATTTTTTTGTAGAGTCTTACACTCTACACGCTTACGGGCTGCCCCGTGGTGGTGTACGTAAATGTCTGCTCTTACTGATCTTAGTAGTGCAGCTAAACATGTCTGTGATTCAATATTGAGCTTGGTTTGCAAGCTCATCTGTGCCTCTCTCATGGGAAGATAGGGCTGGAGGCAACCAAGTGCCAAAGCTTGATAATTTCTAGAGTCATCAACCTGGCAGCTTACTTATAGAGTCTTACCTTTAAATAAAGAAGAGAAGGCATAAGGTATCCCCTGTGCTTTCTATTCATAGCAAGCCAATAAACAAGCACATTTCTTAGCTTGATCTCACCAAGAATGGGTGCAGCTGCACATGAAAAGACCGTGGCTGCTGTTGATGACAGTTGAAGTTCATGAAACAGATACAGGGAGTAGCCTCTCTATCACCACCTCCTACCTTGCCCACAAAGAGTGATGCTCTGCCCTTTAGGTGACCTTTCATGGGCCAGTGTGGAGGAAAGGGAGGAAGGCTTATGGTTCTCAGGAATGGGATTAGTGCACTCATAACAGAGGCCTGCAGAGGGACTCTCGCCTCTTCTACCACACAAAGAGGCAGTAAAAGGAAGGTAGCCCATAAAGCAGGAAACCGGCTCTCACCGGACACAGGATCTGTCATTACCTTCACCTTGGACATTCCAGCCTCTAGAGATATGAGAAAAATATTTCTATTGCTAATAAGCTACCCAGGTTATGATATTTTGTTATAGCAGCTGGAATAGAATAACACACCACTCAAAAATTATTTTCTGTTCACTTTATTTTCTTTCTAGGGGTTAAAGCTGGAACTTCCTCTTTTCTTTAGGTATCAGACTAGAAATTATCTATGGCAATAAGACACACCATATAACATTTTGCCTAATTTCTCATTATGTATGTGCTTTTTTGCACACACCAATATTGACTCTCTCGAAAGCTTACCACCACGGTGTTTGTACTACTTCTGAAAGTAAATGTATATAGAGATTCTGCCTTTGAAGTTTTTGAACACACATACATATACATGCATTCTCTGTTTTCTCTCTCTTTCTCTCTCTCTCTCTTACACACACACACATACACACACACACACACACACACACACACACACACACACACCACTAAGCTGTGAATCTGCAAAATATTTTCATCAACTCTTCAAATTTGATATCTCATACTTTCTCTTTAGATTACAATAAGAGAATGAGAAATTATTAAAAAGAAGATAATGTTAAGTAGGAAGATTCCACTTATGTCCTTATCAGATGTGACATTTAACCACAAATGAGATCAAACCACATATGCAGTATACTAGAATAAAGCTCAGAAAACTTGGGCTCTGGCTCCTGTTCCATCTGCAGATAAATATGTCTGACATTGGGAATATTCCTGAACTTCTCGAGCTTCTTCTTTTGTTTTTGTTCAATGGGTATTGCTAATTTTTAATCTTACTACCAGTTAAAAAATTACTAAGTATTAATTCAGATTACTTAGATCATATATAGAAAAACCAACAAGGCTCTATAGGCATAAAATTTTACTTTCTTTTTTTGTGTGGTACTGGGGATAGAACCTGGGGGCATTCTAGCTCCAAGCTATACCCCACCATATTTTGTTATTCTTTATTTTGAAACAGGGTCTCACTAAATTGCTGAGGGCCTCACTAAGTAGCTGAGGCTGCTCACGAACCGCGATCCTCTAGTCTCAGCCTCCCGAATGCTGGGACTACAAGCTTGTGCCACCATGCCCAGCTTCAAACTTTAACTTTATACTTAAGTATCACCACTCTTTTAGATTCTGATTCTTTGCATATTATCAAACTTTGTTTAGGAAAACTTACCCAGTCTGGCATAACCTAATGAATAATCCTAAAATCTTCCATAGTCTGCCTTCCAATTATTTCTGCTATTTTCTTTCTCTACCTTCTAGGGGTACAGATGATAGATTCCTCCAATTCTTTTGGCGTCTCAGTGACTTATTTGTTAGCTTCCATGTGGCTAGCTACCAATTATGAACAGCGGGGAAAACATTATTCACAAATAACACAATCACAAAACAACTATCTTCCATAAAAAGTAAGAAACCGTTTCTAAAATATTAAAAAGTAATAATTTAGAAAAAGATTTTCTCCAACAGTGGTCTCTGTTCCTGTAAATGTTTGCTTCTGTTATTACAATCACTTAAGTAGGTTTTTATAAGCTATGAGTTTATCTCTCTCATTCTTTGGTTGTAAGTGGCAGAAATTCAACTCAAATTTGCTTAAGGAAAAAAAGCCAAATTAAATGCTCAAGAGATAGTTGAGGATAGGTGTAACTTCTGATAGACTTGAACCCAAACTGGTCATCATAGCTGATCTCTTCTTTCTCTACCTCTTGCTTCTGGTTTTTCTGTGTCGGCCTCGCTCTCAGAGCACCTCTCTCCATGACTCCACGAAGGCCCTGGGCAGCTCCAAGCTTATATGATCCTTAGATCTCTGGATTCCAGAGGAAAAGGGAGCTTTATAAACCTCTATGAAGTCTCTGATTCACCTGTCTCAGTTCATGTGTTATTTTCGAAACCATCACTGTGGCCCAGTGGATGGAGTAGAGCTTGATTCAGCTTGTGTCATCTGCCACACGTAGGGCTCAGTTTAGGGGTCTGGAAAGGCCACGTCAGTCACTGAAGTAAAAATGATTCCTCCCTACTTTATGACATATCAGCCACAGATACTTCAAAGTTTGGACAATGCTGGAGAATGTAAAAGGAGACTTCAGGGCAGCTTTCTGCACTGTGCCTGGCCCTCCAGGGGACAAGGAGAAGGAGGAGATCTACAGAAACATAGCCATGCAGCGTGGCGCAACGCTGTGGTCAACAACAGACCATGTGTGCTGGTGGCATAAATCAGTGGATTACCTGACTGATAGTGTAAAAAGTTTTGGGGATTGTTCAAAAATATGGTAAGATCACCTTAGAATCTGTCATATTCATTTAGACTTAATAAACACATAAAGAAAAATCAATGGTTTCATGTTGATTCCAAAGACACTGTATATTCATGGAATGGAACCGTGGTTTCTAGAACAAGCTCTGTTGATCAGCAACACCATTTTGTTCTTAAAGATGCTGCGGCGTGTTTTTCAGATGCTGGAGCAGTGCTATTGAGGGGCAGGGGATTCATTGCGGGAGGCTGAGTACACGAGCAGAAAGAGACTCCAGATAAGTGGCTGCTCAGTCAGGCAGGAGAGTGGTCACTCAGATCAGGCAGAAATATCACTCTATTGTTATTTCCCAGCTTGACAGGTGCTTTGCTATTTTTAGAAAATTTTCAGAATCAATATAAAATGCCAGAGATGGTGAAAAGACTGGTTCTATTTTTAGAAAATTTTCAGAATCAATATAAAATGCCAGAGATGGTGAAAAGACTGGTTCTATCGTAGACAGTAGAGTCATGTGTTGCTAAATGACAGGCCCGTGTCCTGAGAGCTTTGTCATCAGGTGATTCCATCATTATGTGATATCAGAGATGAGTTTAACTTATAGGTCGATCACTCCACATGGCCACTTGATGTAATCAAGACACAGCAAACACTAGGTGTTTGACAAGGCATCACATAGCTTTTTATTTTTTATTTATTTATTTTTTTTGGTGGTACTGTGGTTCCTGGAAGCCCTTCTTCCTCCGGGCTACACTCCCAGTCCTATTTTATATTTTTGAAACAGGGTCTCTTACGCCAGCACGGCTGGCTTCGAACCTGCGCGATCCTCCTGTCTCCGCCTCCCAAGCGTGGGGATTACAAGCGTGTGCCACCACGCCCGGCTAGCTTTTTATTTTTTAATTTATTTTGTGGCATTGGGGATTGAATTTAGAGGCATTTTACCTCCAAGCTACACACCAGCCCTTTTTGTATCTTTTATTTTTAAAACAGGGTATCTCTATGTTATTGAGGCTGGTCTCAAACCTTCAATTCTCCTGTCTCAGCCTCCCACATACTGGGATTTCAGGTGTGTGCGCCACACCTGGCTACAGAACACTATTTCACATTAAACATTTTTATATAAGTAGAAGGAGTATATTCTAAAATACTAGTAAAAAGTATACTATTGTCAATACATAAACCAGTAATATAATCATGTATTACTATTATCTACTATTAAGTATTGTAGATAACTGTGCATGTTGAGCTTTTACGAAGCAAGCTATGTTCGCTGATATCAGCATCTCCATGAACACAAGAATTTAGCTATGACATTTTGATGGCTATTGTGTTAGTTGATGATGGGAGTTTTTCGGTCCCATTTCATCCCATGTGACCACCATTGTACATTAGTCCATCAGTCATGGCAGCGTCATCATGCAGCTTGTGACTGGATTTCTGTAGATCTCCTCTCTGCAGGCAGAGTGCTAGGCATCATGCAGAAAGCTGCCCTGAAGATTCAGTCTCGCCTTCCCCAAATAGGAGGATCGCATGGGCTTCAGTTGTCACCTGCAGCTGGTAGTTTATATCCTGTGCCTCACTTCTACCATGAACTTTAAGCAACCTGTTTACCAAGACATTCAGAAATCCTTGTGCTTTTCAGTTCTTTTTATTGGACATTTTCATTTAAGTGCTTTTGGTGCTTTGGTAAGAATTTTTGAAGGGCACAATGACCATCTAAGCCATGGTCTCTGTTTATCAGCTAGTTTGAAACACAGGAATTATTAAATGAAATACAAGTTAGGAGATAGTGTTCTAGGATGCATGCTAGGGATGGGCATGATTTGGGAGCTTAAAGGAAATTGGAGGTAAGAGATTGTTTCACTCAGAATCTTCATGTCTGGGATCTAAACCTCTGACATGGAATAATGCTTACAGAATCTGGGGAGGGTCAGAGGTCATCGTTCATTTTGAGGCTGGCTTCGGCAGCAGCTACCCTTCCTCAGGACACCCTGGCAGGGAGCAGAGAGTGTAAAGGTAGGGGAGGAGGGACGTAAATAGCCAGGCCTGCCTTCAGAGTGTGAGGTCTGGGGGACATTTTAATTTCAAACCATAACGAATGTAACTCCATGAGAGATGGGCAGACTTTGGAGGGGAAGCGGGTGGAAGGAACTCTGCATTCCGCTCAAGGATGACCTCAGCCTATCCCAGAATTTTCTACATTAGACGGAGACAAGGCACCCCTGTTGGAGGTTTCGGTTCACTTGTTGGGTGTCTCTATTTGCCATGAAGGGTGAGGCATTTCTCCACACAAGTTTCTGTCAATAAGTCAGTACCAGAATGAGGTATCAGTGTGATTAGGAGGACTCTTGAACAGGAGGAAACGGCTTCCTGTCTAAACTCCTAGCGGCAGAGCAGGTGTATGGGCAATATTGGCATTCTATTAGGAAGCAAGTGAGAAAAGAGTTGAGAATAATGTGGAAAAGGCAGGTAAATACAGACAGACATAGAGGTTTTCTAAATCATGAGCCTTGGCTCGGGTCCAGTGGTGGCTGAGACCTGTATCTCCCCCACTTAATCCATCTCAGACAGAGTGGTCTGCAAGACATGTGCCAGAAGCCAGCAGATCCAGGTCGCATGCTCTTTGAGCCTCACTAATGAGACATCTCAAGCCCCAGGAAAAAACCAGACACAAACTACAAAACCTGGACACTGCTCCTTCTCAAGTTGATTGGACCTGCCCACCGGAGACTATGGAGAATCAGGTTGCTTGGCTTTGCAGCTGGATAAGAAATAAAATAACATCAGCAGTTGCTTGATTCGAAAGTTAGATTAATTGAAAAAGTAAACAAAATAGGATGATTCAAAACTCACATTAAAAAAATCAAGCCAAATGTGTGTGTGAGTAGCAAGAATGGTGGCTTTCTTAGAGCATCCACGCCATGATAAAGAAAACCTTGGCCTTTCCTAGAAGATGTGTCTAAGTGCAATTTTCCATGACATAAATATACATATCAGGACCTGTTAGGAAACTGGACATTTGCTGTTGGTAGGAGTGTACAGTTTTGAGGTTTCCTATAAGCAACCAAGGTCTGCCTTGGTCACCAGCAAAATGCAATTGGAAGTCACTATTCTGTTAACCATATTCTCAGTTTGAAATAATTTCCTCTAAAACACGAGGGCCCTATACTCTAAGGTCTCATATTTTTTGGGTTTCTCATTTTTTAAAAGAAAGTATTAAGAATATCCATTGCATCCTTTTGGGTTCACTGCTAGCATTGTCTTTTTTGGGTTTTATTTCACAGTGAATCCCCCTCCTCTCTTAAATGGCTCCTAACAGTGTATGTTTTGCATCCTACATGGATTAGCAGCACAGCAGACACCTGGGAGACTGCGGCAGTGCAGCCTCTCAGGCCCCACCCTGACCTATTGAATCAGTCTGCAGTTTAACAGGCATCCCAGGTGATTTGTGTTAAGGAGGCTTAGGTCAATATATCTTGAAACTCAATCCGCTTATTTTTGAGGTAAGCAGAGGTAAGGCTGTACAACTTGCCTTTGATAGGAGAGACTCTTAATTGATCTTCCCTTAACTAATGTGCTGAGCTAAACAACATTCTCCATTCTGCTCTGTAGAACATACTGACTAATAACCTCAGCTGAATGCTGGGAGCTAACTTAAAACTCTTCAAGAAAACACAGGTGTGCACACCCGCAACTGAATCCATTGTTTACCAAGTATCAGCTGTGTTTGTTCGAAACCTGTTCCTAGTACTTAATATAATTACATGATTTTGAATAAACGGATGATACAGGAATAAGATAATCATTTTTAAGATTCAAGGAAATGAAAGTAAACATGTTCTCAATAAAAAATATGTTCTCAAATGATGAAAATGCAGGTGTAAAAATTTAGGGTGTAAAAATTCAGAAGAAATCTGCAGTCAGATTGTTCACACATGTCCTAAGTTTTTATTCTGTATTAATGAAACTGCAATTAAAAATTGGGCTTTCCATGTACAATTTATGCAACAAAAGTGATGGGAAGCTCCTATAAACACATACTCAAGTCTTTTAAGGAGCTTGGTTGTACATGAAAATTTTACAAATAAATGCATAATTTTGTGTTCAAATTTGAATAAAAGTGCTATTTTATAATAAGACATTTATTTTTTAACAATTTTCCTCTATGACCAAGTTCTTAATTAGCCAACTGCTTGTCCTAATCATATCAGCTATTGTGCACAAAAACAAATAGTAGAAAGTGTCTACATATATAGCTTTAAAGAAAATAGACAAAAGGAAAAATAGACAAAAGGATTTTTTTTTTTTTTTGGTGGTACTGGGAATGGAACCCTTCTACCTCCGGGCTACACTCCCAGACCTATTTTATATTTTTGTTTGGAAACAGGGTCTCTTAAGCCAGCACGGCTGGCTTCGAACCTGCGCGATCCTCCTGTCTCCGCCTCCCAAGCGTGGGGATTACAAGCGTGCGCCACCACGCCCGGCAAAAAATAGACAAAAGGATTCTATTGCCTTACTATGCTCTTCCTCTTTTTAAATTGAGAATCTGAGGCCCAGAAAGGTGATATGTCTTGTTTAAATCAAAGTGCGGTTCTCATTTTTATATGATTTTATTGGTGCAGTGTAATTGTACACGATAGTGAGATTCATAGTGATATATTCATAAATGCACGTGACATCATTTGATCTGTTTCCTTCCCTGCACCTCACCTCCTCCCTCCCCCAACCTCCTTCCACTGTTCTACTGGTATTTCTCATTATTTTCATGAGGTACTTTTTCCCCCCTCTGCCTTCCACAGATAAAGGAAAACATGGCCCTTGGTTTTCTGAGTCTGGCTGATCTCACGTAGCATAATGTTCTCTAGTTCATTTATCCTCCTGCAAATGACATTATTTTGTTCTTTATAGCTGAGTAAAACTGCACTGTGTATATAAACCATGTTTTCTTTATTCACTCATCTATTGATGGACACCTAGGCTGGTTCCATAACTTGGCTATCGTGAATTGTGTTGCCATAAACATGGGTATGAATGGGGAAAAATGGTACTGTACTGAAAGTACAACAAAGAATAAGAAATGGAGCCCATGTTTCTGAAAATTAATTCATGTGTTTCCATTAAAGCTAATCAGAATTTAAGAATAAAAAGAAAGTGTGGTTCTCAAAAGGCTTCCGAAATCACAAACTCTGGAACTAGGACTCTGGGGTTTTCAGGAGCTTTCCGTGTGATTCTGATGTAGCTGAAGTTTGACGATCATTGACTTAGATCCCACAAGAATGGCCACGTGGTGGAGAAGAACCCATTTTTCCATTAATCTGGGCTATTGCTCTTTCTGGTTAATTTGTCAAGCATTTTCTCTAAACCTGACAGTTCTTTTAATCAGAAATTCTGTAGCTTACATCATTTAATCAAGGGCTACAACAAAATAATCGTATATAGGAAAAAGACTCTAACATACATAAAATAGAAAGATATTTTTTAAACTGTCCCAATGATGGATAATTTCTAATGGTCTAACTGGATAGACACATTTGCTGGTAATAGAGTCCTAGCAGTCTGTCTTGTGGCAATCACTGGGACCACTGTATATTGAGGGCTGAGATCCTGAGCCAAGCATTTTCCACGTAATCTCATTTTTAAAGTAGGTTATTATCCTCAATTTTCAGGTGGAGGGGCTAAACCTAAATATAGTCACATGACTTTCCCATAGGTACAGAGATGGCCAAGTGTGAGGCTAGGATTTGCATCCTGTGTTGCTAGATTCCCACACTGACTTTTTTAAGCATTATAGTTGGTTATCTACTCTTTGGGGGAAAGTATGACTACTAAAATCAAATGTGAAAAAAATAAAATAAAATGTGAACCAAAACTTTGCAATCTGGGTTTTCCCTAGTGACCTGATGACTAGAGAACAACAACAAAAAATCACACAGACTTGAAACATGCTTTTTGAATCATATGAACTAGTAGTCTCCATTCTACCTGCTCACTGAAAAACAGGCCTGCTCTTACACCAATCTCATCGAAATCTCATGGAGTGGGCTCAGAGTCCTTGTTTTAATTTGTGTTTAGTAGCTGCCCAGATTATTCTGAGATACAGCCAAGGTTAAGAACCAGTGATATGGACGCACGTGTGTAACTAAGTCAGGCCCATCAAAAGTGGGTTTTAATGACTCTCTTTATGTAGCCTGCCAGCTAGTCCTGGAATATTTGCCACATCTCAGGCATGTCACATTATATTTCGATTTCCTCAAATATCTTTCACATTTTGGGTTAAAAGGTAAGTTTTCATATTTTTAAGAATCTCAAACAAAATTTAGTGTTTAAAAATGCCCTGTCTCTCATAGCTCATTTATAATAATAAAACTTTTGTAAAAAAAAAAATTCTGGAAAACACCTATGTTTACTTCCTTTTCCTATAATAGGAAGTGGATGTTTTATAAAATTCTGGAATTTTTTTCAAACCATCATGCTATTTTTTGTTTAGGAAATCAAATTGCTGCTTAATTTATAAGTATACTAATCTAAACCAAAAGACAATGGGGGAAATTTTGCATTTTTACCAGCTTAGAAAAAATAAATAGTTGGCCATTGAGTACAAATTATTCATGTAAATGCTCCCCATAACTGATTTATTTGTTATAGTTCTCCTATCCCTTATGCCAGACAGAATTAACTTTGTGTTTTGCTTTACATTTCTGAAAAAAGTATATGACTCAAGTTATTTATGTATTTATTTTTTGTGGTACTGGGGATGGAACCCAGGGGCATTCTACCTCCAAGCTACACCTCCAGGCCTATTTTTATTCTTTATTTTGAAACAGGGTCTCACTAAGTTGTTGAGGGCCTCGCTAAGTAGCTGAGGCCGTCTGCAAACAATGATCCTCCAGTCTCAGCCTCCCCAATGCTGGGATTACAAGCATGCACCACCACACCCAGCTGAGTTCTTTTTTTTTTAAATTCAGAAGATTTCCTTACTATTATTCTTTAAGGCAGTGGTTCTTAACTGAGCTGATCTCTTTCTCTCCCCCTGAAACATTTGGCAATATCCAAAGACCTAGGTACAGGTGGGGGAAGAGGGAGTTTGCTACTAGTATCTACTGATTAGAGGCTAGGGTTGCTGCAGAGCATCCTAGGATGCGCAGAGCATCCCCTACAACAGAAAGAACCAGCCCAAATGCCAGCACTAAGGTGATGATCGCACTGTAAAATGATTGTTTTTACCTGCTATAAATTTAGATTTTTTTCTGCATTTGGCTTTCCTGGAGTTCTTCCATAAGTAACTCTTAGTTAAAATGATAACAAGTAATTCTACTCCTTTTCCACCAGAATGAGATCAAGGCCTTCCTTTCTACCTGGAAAGCAATGACTGGAGGACATTTCTAAGCCCTCATGCTTAGTATGAATAGCAATGGTGGTTTGGTGGTGAGGGTGGAGATTTAAGCTCCTGAAGATTTCAGGAGCCAAAAAGAGACTCCCTTTTGTTGATCTGAAAGAAACAAAATAAAGGAGTTTTAGTCTTTTTTCCTGATTGTTTGGATAGGGCTGTATATTTTTAATTGATTAAATATAACTTTCAGTTTATTTATTTATTTATTTATTTTGGAACTGGGGATTTAACCCAGGGCCATTCTATCTCCAACATGCACCCCAGCCCTACTTTTTATTCTTTATTTTGAAACAGGGTCTAATTAAGTTGTGGAGGGCCTCACTAATTTGCTGAGGCTGGTAGTGAACTTGGAAAACTCCTGTCTCAGTCTCCCAAGTACTGGGATTAGATGCATGTGCCACCATACCCAACTATAATTTTCATTTTATAAGAGCAAGACTTTCATAGTTTTGGGGGGCTTTGTCATTTTTCTTTGTATATGGACTTGGGGATTAAACCAGAGTTTAAACATGCTAGGCAAGGGCTCCATAATTGAGCTGTAATCCCGGCCTTATAATACCCTTCCAAATTAAAGTGTAAAATTCCTTGAAAATGAAAGCCAAGTCAGTTACCTTACTAAAGATATTTTTCTAAGTATCATCTCTTTCCCTATAGACTCGAGCCTACCTACAGGCTTATCTGTTCAGCATTTCTCTTCCAGGAAATGACTATTATCCACCAGCCTGGTGATAACAGTGCCATGGCTGTGCTTTCTGGGCTTTCAAATCCTCCTCAGTTGTTGGCCCCAGGACAAAACAAGTAAACCAAGCAGGAAAATATAAAATATAATAAGTAGATATAAAAAGATCCAAAGTTCTTTTTCCAAGGTTTCCAAACTCAAGACCAAAAGCTCCAAGGTCTGCATTGAGTCGCTACAGCCACCCATGTTTCCCACCAGGTGGAGGCTGCCAGGTGGCTGCGGGGAGCAGGTAAAGCCAGAGGGGATGGGGAGGTGGGGGCCCGCACCACCTTAGCAACTCCGGCTGCCATCCCTTCTTCCTAGGCTCCCCAAATTCTTCTAACTTTCCCTTTACTTAAGTCCATGATCATTAAGTCTGTGACAACAAGACAATCACAACAATGCAGCATCCTTAACCTGAAAAAGGAATTCCTCAAGCTCCCCACACACAGGCATCTCCAGGGGAAGATAAAACCACAGACCCCAGAGTGTATCTGTTTTCAGGAGGGGGTTTTCTGGTAATTAGCTTCGATTTCAACAAATGGCACACACAGACTGTTGGCTCTGCATGTGTGCAACAAGATTGGTGTTTACCCTATTATATTCCAATTTAAGAATGGCATAAAGTTTATCAGTGAGCAAATGGTAAGAGCAAGAACACATAGATGAGTGGTGAGAGGTGTGTGTGTCTTGATTTTTTTTAGATGTTGAAAAGAATTAATTACTTTCATGGAGCTGGTAGCAAAGGGGACACAACCATTTAAACTTGGTGATGGTTGGGTATTTTTAGCAAATGGGCTGTCAGCAGAAAGGCTTCATTAGACCCATCAGGATATCTGCCCATGAAGAACGAATCCCAAACAGTACTGACAAGTTTCCTTGAGCCAAAATGATAAAGCACCTCTGACAAGAGCCATATTGTGCTCCCCATGTGGAGAGCCTGAGAAACCAAGAGGCAGTGTGGTCTTCATTTGGTCAGGTTAATGTTGACACAGCCTAGGAGACGTGTGTGAGGCACCCCACAAGTGCTCTCGAGATTTGCCTGGTGGTTTCCAGACAGCAGAAAGAGGAACCCAGGCAGGAAAGAACATCTCTTGTTTTTTTCGAAATAGTCTTCAAATGACTTGATTTATTTTTGCAGAGGAAAACAAATAAAGCCACAAACGTTCAGGCTCATGGCTCAAAACATACAAAAAGAGACTTTTTTTTACATCTACATGTAATTATGGAAATAATTTATTACTATTATTTTTATTTGGTTTTTAGATTGTAGCCCAGGTTCTACCATCCTTCCCAAATAAAAGCATGCCTGCTGAATGCTTAAAGGATAAAGGGTTATCCTTTACACACATCCCAAATTATTCTTTCTCATTTAGGAATTCTTATAAATATACATGAACAAAAAAAGGGGCCCTTAAGGAGAACAACCGATTAGCCCTTTCCTTGCCATTAATGTATGTCTATACGGTAGCAGAAAGCTTTGATAATTATTGGTCTGTCCTTAAGAATATAAATTAAACTGAACTAGTTAATGAGGTTATGACTTATCAGTCTTTAATTGGTCGAGACACTCCCCTTATCTAAGTATTCATTCTACTATTAAGGCCTGTGAGAGTGCATAGGCCCACTCTTCCATGAAGGACACTATTCAAGCCCCTTTTTCCAGGGCTAGTTCTCACTGGTGCAGCATCAGTCCCTTTATTTTTATTATTTATTTATTTATTTATTTACAGTAATGGGGATGGAACCTAGGAGCATTCTACCTCCGATCTACACCCCCAGCCCAATTTTTTATTCTTTATTTTTGAAACAGGATCTCACTAAGTTGCAGAGGGCCTCACTAAGTAGCCGAGGCTGTCCGTGAACTGTGATCCTCCAGTCTCAGCCTCCCGAATGCTGGGATTACAAGCATGCGCCACCATGCCAGAGACAGCAAGGAAGATGTTGTCTCTGTCACAAAGACAACATCTAAAACCAGCCCAGGTCTTTTTTCAAGTTCTTAAATTTGTACTGATTTATCGCATCTCTCTCTTTCTCTGTCTCTCTTTCTCTCCATAATGATATGTTATAGAAGTTAATTCGCACTTGTCCCATCACACAAGAGCAGGAATTTGCAATTAACATGTGATCACCCCTTCTATTTTCTAACTTAAGTGAGGGCTTTACAAGACCTTACTCTTTGAAGACTCTTGGGTATTCCTTTCATACTTGTTATGGTTTGGATTTAAAATGTACCCACACCTTACGTGTTGAACAAGGCAGACAAATTCCAGGTGGGACATGGCTGCCAGGGAAGGGATCCAGGAGTTATGCCTGGGGCCAGTGTCTTTCCCCTGGCTGGCTACTGCAGCTTCTTCTCTCCCCGGCTAACATGAGCTGTCAACAAGCTCTCACCCTCTCTCTGCTCCTCACCACGAAGCCCCAGGACCTGCTGTCACAGCTCCTGCTCCGGAGCAGGCCTAACCTGGACTGGAATCTCTAGAACTATGAGCAAATAAAATTCTTCTTCCTCTAAGTCCTGCATGTCGGGTATTTGGGTCACAGAAGTAAGAATGCTGACTAAAACAATACTCGTGACATATCCCACCTAAATTTAAGTGTCTGCACTTAGATAACATAGCTGTAAATGTCTTCAATAGTTGTGCCTTAAAAAGATGGTTCTTTTATAGGCTTCTCTTATGAAGATACTCACTTGGTCAGGGGGAAAACAAAACAAAACAGTCCTCTTGAATCTTCCTGCTCTCCTCCACAGATCCTACTTCCTGGTTTTTTGTGGGCCTTTGAGCAGAAAAGATTATGTTGGGAGCATATTTAGAGCATGCAAGTTTTATATATGGAATGGTAAAGTGGGATTCTTCCATTATTTGGGTGTCTAAGTTATTAGAGCAAGAAAAACTACATGAGTGTAATTCTGGATAAACAGTGATTATGCTTTGTCTACTTTTTTTCACCCCTGTGTACACAGGCAGGCCCCAAATCTCAAAAGTGCGTGATGATGCAAAAATACAATAACATCCTTCCTTATAGATGTTTTTTGGACTTCCAATTTTAGGTTTTTACATGTAATTAACAGTCATCCCATATTTATGTTTTATAGAGTGGGTGAAAAACTGGGAATTGATCATAAACTATGGTAATATTACCTCTTCAAAAGTTTAAACAGTGTATTATAATTCGCAGTTGTCAAATCCAAGGACATTTCTCACTTGTGCATAGTGACAAAGGAGAATCCGTACTAAATTGAAGTAAATGAAATGAAAAAAAAATTTTTTTTTTTTTTTTTTGGTGGTGCTGAGGACACTCCACCTCTGAGCTATGCACCCAGCCCGATTTTTTATGCTTTATTTTTGATAGGGTCTCACTAAGTTGCAGAGAGCCTCACTAAGTAGCTAAGGCTGGCCATGAGCCCGTATCCTTCTTTCTCAGCCTCCCAAGTACTGGGATTACAAGCGTGCTCTACCACGCCCAGCCAAAAACTTTTAAAATTTTTATTTATTTATTTACTTATTCATTTATTTATTTTGCAGTACTGGGAATGGATCCCAGGGGCATTCTACATCTGAGCTATACCCTCGGTCCTATTTTTTATTCTTTATTTTGAAACAGGGTCTCACTGAGTTGCAAAGGGCCTCACTAAGTAGCTGAGGCTGGCCGTGAACCTCGATCCTCCTGTCTCAGCCTCCCAAATGCTGGGATTACAAGCATGCATCACTGCGCCTGGCTTAAATTTTTTTTTTTTTACTAAAATAAAAACTAAATTAATGAGTAATATCTTCAGTGATGGAAAATCTCTTTCTAGGATAACATAGAAGTTAAAACATGGCCTCTGAAGTTCCATTATCCAGGTCTGAGGTCCCTCTGCACACAGATGACCTGTGCGACAGAACTGCTTAACTCCCAAAGCCTCCCTTTCCTTGGTGCAAAACAGAGAAAACACCACTGACCTTATGGGACATTAAATAAGATCATGCAAAGCATTTAACAAAGTGCTTAATGCAGAAGCAGTACTTAGTTAAGTTGTGCTAAGCTACCTATTCTTGATTTAAATAAAAAAATCAATTGAGCAACAAATAAAATATTTTATATGCATATATGTTACAGATTAGTTTATATGTTGTAATATTTTTCATTTTCACAAAAATTTTACAGAAAAGTCCTCTCTTTAACTATAAAGAATGAAAATATGTACTGTCTGACTCCACTTTAAAAATTGGACATATAGTTTTAATAGACCCAGTGAAGTTTTTAAGTACTAAGATGCCTTGACTACCTTAAAAAACTATACGAACAATAGAGTGTAAAAAAATGATGCATGGGAAATATCTTTGCTTACCAATTAAAGAATGTATGAAAAAAAGAATAAAAATCTCTTAATTTATGCATTTTGTGTTCTCATAAATCATTTTCCTGTCAAAATTATCAGGCTTTATTATTGCTGAATATTTTAAACATCATAATAGAATTTTGGTAGCATAAATCATAAAGCTTTCAGTTAGAACATTTGTATACATACCTCAGCATTTTTCTTATATCTTGATTAAAAAATAGCCCCCAGTCTAGATATAAATTCATGCAAAGTATAAATGTCAAACCATATTCTTAAATTTCAATAACTCAGCAATCCCTGCTGCCCACTGTGCTTACAAGGTAGTTATGGATCGTCAAACTCTGAGACTTACTACTCTCCAAATACTGTTATACGAGCATGTGTTTTAATATTGGTAATGATTTTTTTCTGCAAGCATCCTTCCTACAAGTGATAACGACCCACCTGATTTTTCCATTTCCAGCATTGAGAAAAAGATTTTTAGGCATAAAAAATCTAGAAATAGCTTGTCTTTGACATTACAAAATAATTTACTTCATTGAGTAAAAGCCCTAGTCAATATTTTTTATTTGTAATTTGTAAGGGAGACAAATGCTTTGGAGTGTGTGTGTAGTACAGAATGCTGAACCTAAGTGGAGAGAATTCGCATCAGGAGTAGAATTCATCGCAGGGCATTTGACACTCAGAGGGAAGAGGTGAAATTATGAAAAAGACCGTCCCCGGTGATTTATCTGAAGGAAGGACTACTGCGCATTTTTGACGCTTTAAAAGCTATTATTTGCATAATGACAAATAAAAGTTCCTTCACTGACTCTAACTTGGAAGTAAGGATTCAAAAATCCATGAATGAGTCGAGTGCTGCCTTACTGGTAGGCTTTTTATCTTAATCATTGAACAACGTTGCTTCCCGTTTAACTTGGCGCGGCTGCCTCTGTCATCTCACATGGAGGATCCCAAGTGGATCACTTAAGTGACTTAGATGTGGGGCTCAGAGGCTCATGTGCATTCTAAAGAATATAAGGCAAAGAACTGTAATCTCAGTAACCAGTTCTCATACACAGAACCTTGCAGAAATATTTTCTGTGGATCAGATTAATCCCATAAAGCCTGAAAATGACCTTTGACTAGTGTAAAAACCAGGAAAGGAAAAAGACCCAACATTTATTGTCTCCTGTATGCCAGGCACTAAGCCAGCGTTTATTAATGTTTTTTCTCCCAACAATTCTATGAGGGGTGTGGGGTGGGGGAGAGGGATCTAAAGTCAGAGGTGAAGTCACTCACACTCAGCTAGCTGATGCCAAAGGAGGGAGCACCTTAAAATAATTAAGAGAAACAAAGAGATTTAAGATTAGCAATTTGGCTCATTGAGACAGTTTTAATATCAGCTATCTTAATGTCCATTGTATATTAGATTTCAAAACATATCTTCCACTTAACACTGTGAGTGTTTTGTTTGTTTGTTTTGTTTTTTGTTTGGTGGTACTAGGGTTCCTGGAAACCCTTCTGCTTCTGGGCTACCCTCCAGATCTTTTTTATATTTTTACTTAGAAACAGGGTCTCTTAAGCCAGCACGGCTGGCTTCGAACCTGCGCGATCCTCCTGTCTCCGCTTCCCAAGCATGGGGATTATAAGTGTGCGCCACCACGCCTGGCTATGAGTGTTTTTATTTTTTAATACTAAGTATTCTTTTCTTTTTTGTGTGTGTGGTACTGGGGATTGAGCCCTGGGATATTCTATCTCCAAGCTATACTTCTAACTGTATCTTACTTATTTATGTGTTTATTTATGTATTTATTTATTTTGTGGTGCTGAGGATGATGGAACCCAGGGACATTCTACCTTCAAGCTGCATCCCAGCCCCATTATTTTATTCTTTATTTTGAAACAAGGTCTCGTTGAGTTGCAAAAGGACCTCATTAAGTAGCTGAGGTTGTCCACAAACCACGATTCTCCTGTCTCAGCCTCCCAAATGCAGGGATTTCGAGCATGCATCACTACTTCCTGCTACTTTTTATTTTGTAACAGGGTCTCACTAAATTGCTGAGGCTGGCCTTGAACCTGCAATCTTCCTGTCTCTGCCTCCCAACTACTGTGATTACAGGTGTGCACTACCACATCTGGACACTAAATATTCTTTGATAGTATAATTTAGTAGCAGTATAATATTAATTTGTGTGACTTTCATAATTTACTGAGCCATTTTTAGTTGTTGGATATTTAGATTTTGTTTCCAAGTTTTAGTTATTAAATAATTCCATAAATACTTCATCCACAGATTTTGTATGCATATTCAATTGTTTCTTTAGAATATATTTGAAAAAGTGGCATGGGTGTGCCTTTTTGGATATATTTACTAATAGTAGGAAAGAAGAATATTAAAATTTTTATTATCCAAGAATCTCTTTGATTAATGAGTTCAGATATTTTGGGCTGTTTGTATTCCAATTGCAAATTATCTTTTATGTTTTCCATTGGTCTGTCTATTTCTCATTGATTTATTTCAACTCTGACTCTCAAGGACTTCAAACTTACCTCCTTCCAGTCAAAAACCATAAAACAATAATGAGTAATGATGATTGCACTGGGCAACTTTTGAATAGGAGAGTGTCATTATTTGATTTACATTTTTAAAGAGCTCTCTCATGATGCTGTGTGGAGAACTGATTGTAGGGAGAAAAGGGAGGTCCCTGGGGAGCAGCCACCCAAAGTCAGGCAAGAGATGAGAGTGGCTGAGGCTAGGACAGCCGTGGATATGGAGAGAAATTAGTCAAGTATTTGAACCTGAGCTAAGTTTCTTTTCTCTTCTTTTCTTTTCTGTACTTAGAATTGAATCTAGAGACATTCTACCTCTGAGCTATACCTCCAGCCCTACTTATTTTTTATGGTGAAACAGAGTCTCACTAAGTTGCTAAGCCTCTCCTATCTCAGCCTCCCAAGTACTGGGATTACAGGTATGAGCCACCATGCCTGGCTTAAGACATGTTTGAAAGAGTTTGCTGATAGATGATGTGAGGAACAAGGAAACAGCAGAACCAAGAACAATTCCTAGGTGTTTGGCTTGAGTAGCTGGCTGCCATTTTCTGACAGAGGAAGCTTGGGAAGGCTGTCAGTAATCGTTCTGAGGCTGATTACACATTTACCAGGAGCATCATATCGTGTACACTCATCATCACTGGCAGACAGATGGTTTATAGACAATGTGGCTGGATAAGATCACCAAAAGAACGTGTAAAGAAGAAGGAGAGGGGTTTGGGAAGCAGCCTGGTGCAGGGGACATTGGGAGGTCTAGGGGGGAGAGCAACAAGGAGGGGTGACTGAGGAGTGGCCAACGAGTTGGGGAAATACATGGCGTGTGGTGGAGGGGAGTGCAGCGCTGCAAAGAAGAGGCAGGGGCAATCTGTGCAGTTCTGTGGGAAAGTCAAATGGGGGATTTGGCAGCCTGGAAGTGGGTGGAGGCTTGGGGGGAAAGCTGGAGTCTGGCAGGCAGTAGGAGGGATTGAGAAGGAGAGCCGTGTGGAGGAAGAGGAAGGGGCTTTCTCTCTTAGGGAATAGCCACATTTACTCACTCCGGTGTTTATAAGCCATCATTCAGATCACTGTATTTCATGTGATGCACGGAAGCTACCAGCACATAGCACGAAGACTAATCTTTCAGAGTAATGGAGTAAGGAGTAAAATAGGATTTTGCGAGAATGGAATTTTCCGCTGTATTTGCCTGTGCGCTTTCGACTATGATTGCAGTAAATTTACTGGACACTATCACTGTACGATCTTGGGTCTTGGGTCATCATGATTGTCAACCATTTTTAGGGTTCTATTTCTATAAGATGCTGAATCTATACCTTAGCTTTTTTTCCCCCAGAACTGGGGATTGAACCAGGGACATTCTACCTCTGAGCTACATTTCCAGCCCTATTTTTTCTTCCTTCCTTCCTTCCTTCCTTCCTGTCTTTCTTTCTTGAAACAGGATCATACTAAATTGCAGAAGGTCTCACTAGCTTTTGACAAATAAAAGAGCTTTATTTTATTAATTTTTAAAGTAATTTTATTTGTTTATTTATTTATTTATTTGTCTGGGGCATTCTACCTCTGAGCTACAACCTCTGCCCTATTTTTTATTCTTTATTTTGAAACCGGGTCTCACTGAGTTACAGAGGGCCTCACTAAGAAGCTGAGGCTGTCTGCAAACCACGATCCTTCAGGTCTCAGCCTTCCTAATGCTGGGATTACAAGCGTGCGCCACCACGCCAGGCTATAAAAGAGCTTTTTTCTCGCTGCATTTCCAGAACTTCCTATGCTCAAGCTAGGAGTTACTCAGGCAAAAAGACTCCAGACCTCTAAAAACGTTCAATATTTGAATCTTTGGAACCATGGATGACGAAGGGTGGTGTGAGGCAGCACCTGCCACTCTTCTTAAGTGGTGAAATGTGTCTGGAATTGTCCCAGCTGCAATGATTAAAAAGATAACTTCCTAAATTCCAAGCAGGGATTATAGATGGAGCTCATAAATGCAGAGGAGGTGTGTTCCTGGGAATTGTAAATTAAAGGGAGAGAGTGTCTTTATATTTTCTAAACCCTAAGCAAAATAAGCGGGAAAGTACATATGCATGTACATAATTTTAACTTAAGGTGGGGGAAACATTATGGAAACATTTGAGCAGATTAACAAATCGTATTTGTATACATGTAACTAAAACAGTAATTTATCAGGTAGCAGGCAGATGGGGGGAATAAAATGCCAACCTGTATCTACAGTTGGGTTGTGTTGATGATGAAGTGCTGTTTATTCAGGGCCAGCCTAGCTTGTCAGCAACATAAGAGCCATCGCAGCACACGACTCCCTGCGTAGCTAGAAGACAATAATAAATTATCTCCTATGCAAACAGCACCGGCATAAAAGCAGAACAAACAGACTGTGCTTTCTGGATTCCTAAAGGTTCTCACTCATCCCCTTGTTTGATTCTGTTTCAAATGTGAAACCTTGATGTTATCCTAAGGCCAAGAGGGTCAGATCTGGCTTGGACAATTATATTAGGGTATACAGAATATTGTTGTTGATAATCACTTTTGGGGGTTACTGGAAATCGTAAGTATTTTCTTTCTCTAACATGCCTAAGTGATTCAGATGTTTGTGGTGGTTGTTTTATCAACATTTTATTTGATATTATTTTATATTATAGAATCAGAGTCTTTCAGAGGAAAGCTGAGAGGACGTTAAGCAAAGAACCTGGATGCTAAGAATCGCTTGAAGGATATTTCCATGTCAGATTTTGGTATCCATGTCAGAAGTTCTTATCTAGTAGGTTGGGGATTGGACACTGAAAACCTGATGAGAAATACATACCCCAGGGTAATTTTTATTACAGGGAGCTTGTGCAAGGAATCTGGATCTGAGAGCACGAACACCAGTCCTATGAGACTACTGAGAGCCCCAAATACTGGTTTTCAGGAAACCGTGTCAACTGACAAATGCCTCCCTAGGGCAGTGTTTTGTGGATTTCAGTGTGTGTGGAATCACCCAGGGTAGGTAGAAAAGGTGGATTCAGCTTCTGTGGCTCCGGGGCATGGCCTGAGACTCTGCATAGTAATAAGATGGCCGGTGCGACCAGTACTGCTGGACTTGAGTCCAACAAGATGCTGGAGCCATCAGTGTTAACACAGAAGAATCCAAACAGGCCAGGATGCAGCCATCGTCCTTGGATAGCAAACAGTTCACAAGCAAAGCTTAGGATGCTGATTCTTCTGCATCCTAATCTTGAGCTCTGATAGTGAGTAAAACCTGCCCCCTCCTGTTGGAATGGCACAGCCAGGAGTGTAGTGATAACTAGTATCAAATATGAAAATCTCTTTGAAATAGTATATTCTTTCAAGGATCTATATGGGTATTTGGGGGATTTTACATACAGAATAAAATGTTTGGAAAGGAAAATTGTAGAACTTCTCACACCAAAGCCTTCAGTGATTAAAGATAAGATATAGGTAGTAGCTGTCCATTCGTGGTTTTCCTTGGGACCAGATCTTTCATCATTCACAATGGTAAAAAGCTCAGCATTTTATCTATTAAATGCACAGTGTGTGTAAAATAAGGTTCCTTTTTAAAAAATAAAAAGCTCATTCTAAACATCTACTTCTGCCATTGGGTAAACTTGTTGTTGTTGTTGTTGTTTTGTTTTGTTTTTTATTTTTGTGGATCTGGGGATGGAACCCAGGGGCATTTGACCACTGAGCTATACCCCCTACCCTATTTTTTTATTTTGAAACAGGGTCTCACTAAGTTGCAGAGGGCCTTACTAAGTAGCTGAGGCTGTCCCTGAACTGTGATCCTCCCATCTCAGCCTCCAGAATGCTGGGATTACAAGTGTGCGCCACCATGTCTGGCTGGATGAACTTGTTTTTGTTGTTTATTTTGTTTGTTTGCTTGGTACTGAGGGTTGAAGCCAGGGGCACTCTACCTTACCAGCAACAATTTTTCACTCAGTAGCATAACAAACTGATTATATGTGGCGATTTTATATAAATATACACACATATGTATGCACACACACACACACACACACACACACACACACACACACACACATATATATATATATATATATATATATATATATATATATATATATATATATAATCGTTACTAGGTATCCACAGGATTGTTTGCAGGACCCCCCTCCTGAATACTAAAACCTGAGGATGCTCAAGTCCATTATATAAAATGGCATAGTATTTACACATAATCCATATGCATCTTCCCATATACTTGAAATCATCATTAGATTACTTATGATACTTAATACTATAATGCTATGTAAATAATTTCATGGTGTTTTGTTTAGGAACTAATGACAAAGATAAGGTCTGTACATGTTCGGTACATATGAAATTTTGTTTCCGGAACATACATGATCCGCAGTTGATTGGATCCACAGATGTAGAACCCACAAATATGGAAGACTGATTCTATAATACATTTAAGCTATGATAGAGGATTATGTAGCAGGGACTATTCTGTGTATGTATCTCTTTGGTCACTCAACAGATATTTCTTCCTCAGCTAGTATATGCCAGGTGGTGTGCTTTGGGCAAGAATGTGATCTTCACTATACTTACTTAAGGAAGAAAGGTAATCATGGAGACAAAGTGGTTCTCTGTGCTGAAGAGACCAACATATTTTCTGCAAACAAGATGAGCCACAGGCCTGGGTGCTTTCTGCAATTATTCATTGCTGGAGTAAAAAATCACTCTGTAAACTCAGTTAATTTCATCCTTAGACATTTCTATTTAGAGCTATTAATAGTCATTAGAAAACAAAATTTTAGGAAAAACAGTAATTCCCTCTTATTTTTCGAGTGATAGGTTATGATTGTGAGCAACATACATTCTCATGTAGATCTCATATATGACAAAGGAATAAATATTTTTGTAACATTGGTATCAAATAAATATTTTAGGGAAAAATATTATTTGTTCCTCATCTAACCTCTAATAGCAAAGACTAATAGTCTAATAATAGCAAAGACTCTTTCATTTGTTTTGGTCTGGGAAACCTTTAAGTAAAGTTTATTTTAAACTATAGCATGAAAGCTTCCAATCTTTCTCAAAGCAAAGTATCTTTTTCACTTGCCTCTAATAATAAATATGTGTCCTAGTATAAGACCGGACCGATTTGTGGCACAAATCCTCACAGCTGAGCAGTCTGACATTAATAGCAAATGTCCTGTTGTTTCAGAACTGTCTGTTTCACAGCAATATCACCAGTGATCTGAAAGCATTCACAGACAAGTTTGGTTTTGACGTCCTCATCCTGTTTGCCAGCTACCTGTCGGAGGAGCAGCAGCCACGACGGCAGATCGCTGTGTATTCTCAGAACCTGGAACTGTGCAGCCAGGTGAGCCTTCCTCTGACCCCAGCTCATTTCACTGCAGCCTAACCTGCTGGCTTTTAAATCATGTGCTAGGAGATGGGAATGGACGGGCATCTTATAATAAGTTGGCCCAGATAGAGTCCTAAAGCTTGAATTTTAGGAAATATTGGGTATAGTTTGCACATTGGCCTTTTGAAAGAGCCTGTGTCCATTTCATGTTGCTATAACAAGACACCTGAGTCTGGATAGTTCATAAAGAACAGAGGTTTATTTAGCTCACAGTTCTAGAGACTCAAAAGCATGTTGCTGGCATCTGCTTGGCTCTGTTGAAGGCCTTATAGGAAATGGCATCACAGTGGTGAGAGTATGATGTGCAGAAGAGATTGTAAGGTAAGAGAGGAAGCAGGAGAGCAGGCTGACAGCTGAACTTGCTTTATAACCCACTCTTATGAGGATGAGTTCAGTCCCTTGAAACCTCCATTATTCCTTTCTGAGGGTGGCACCCCCATGATGTAACCTCTTCCCACTAAGCTCCATCTCTTAAAGGTCCCACCAACATAATGGGACCAAGATTTCCTACATGTGAACCTTTGGCGAACGCACAAAATCCATAGCAGAGCCCCATAACAATGTCTCTTCCAGACTGAATCCACAGAGAAAAAGCTCAGATCTGTCTCACTCAAATAAGGGCAAATCTACCTTCAGGTGCTGTTATTTGTTAGGTTTAGTTTCTGTCTCAAAACCTATTGGGTGCCTAGTGTTTAGTAACTGGTGATCTGATTATTTATTTATTTATTTATTTATTTTTGTGGTACTGGGGATGGAACCCAGGGGCATTTTACCCCTGAGCTACACCCCCAGCCCTATTTTTTTATTCTTTATTTTGAAACAAAGTCTCACTAATTTGCAGAAGGCCTCACTAAGTAGTAGGTGAGGCTGTCCTTAAACCGCAATCCTCCTGTCTCAGCCTCCCAAATGCTGGGATTACAAGCATGCACCACCATTCCCCACTGGATCCTTTAATCAAAGTTTATCTGTTTATAGGTATTAAGATTCTGACAACAAATGGGTCCTCTATCTAGGTTAATAACAAAGCCTTTTAAAATCCCAAGTCCTAGCAAATGAAAAAAAAAGAATTGAACAAAATTAATCACAATAGACCACCGAATATACCAAGCCAGTGTACTTGCTAACTAATATGAGGACACATGCTTGCCATTGTGTGAGCCTCATGGGCTCAGAACACTTTTGTCCCTCCTCTTTTCTCACCAATGCATTAGGCGCTGGGGGATCCACAGGTGGTCAGAGGCACAGTCTCCACTCCTTTCTTTTCTACATCCTTCCTTTCTGCCCTCCAAGGGCTCCACTGTAGCATTCTTAACACATGACTGTACATACTCTGGTTTTCTCTCTTGGCTTTCTCATATCCAAAGAGGACCCCCTGCTGCATGCGCCTCTCACACCCTGTCCTCTGACACACATGCATGTCCTAACCTCTTTAAATTATTTTAAAAAATGACTGTCAGCTGGGTGTGGTGGTGCACGCTTGTAATTCCAGCATTCAGGAGGCTGTGACTGGAGGATCACAGTTTGCGGACAGCCTCAGCTACTTAGTGAGGCTCTTTGCATCTCAGTGAGACCCTGTTTCAAATTTAAAAAGAATAAAAAATAGGGCAGTGGGTGTAGCTCAAAGGTCGAATGCCCCTGGGTTCTATCCCCGGACCAGCAAAAAAAAAAAAAAAAAAAAAAAAAAGACTGTCAAACTCTTGTAATTGTATCTGACATAGGAAAGCTCTATCTATGTGAGTCCTGTGGTTATTAGCATATGGGTTGGGTTGTGTGTGTGTGTGTGTGTGTGTGTGTGTGTGTGTTGTTTTGTTTTTGGTACTGGGGGTTAAATTCAGGGGCATTTTACCTCTGAGCCAAGTAAATGTTTATTTTGAAGCAGTTTCTCACTAAGTTGTTGAGTATGACTAAGTTACTGAGGCTTTCGTGTCTTACATTATATAATTCCAGGTTGTTTGAAGTCTTCTTTTTAGATACAGATTCATTTTATATTAATTAAACTAAGAAGGACAAATCGCAAAGGGCAGGGACTGCTGTGTGCTCACATGAGCCCTGTGCTTCCCGACAGATTTGCTGTGAGCTGGAAGAGAGTCAGAACCCTTGCCTAGAGCTGGAGCCCTTTGAATGCAGCTGTGATGAGATCCTGGTGTATCAGCTGGAGGACCCTTCGGTAACTTGCGATCAGGTGGTTCTCCTCATCAAGGAAGTCATCAATAGGAGATGCCCAGAGATGGCCTCTAACAGCCGGACATCCTCCACGGAAGCCGTGGCGGGCAGCGCCCCCCTCTCCCAGGGCTCTTCCGGGATCATGGAGTTGTATGGTTCCGACATAGAGCCGCAGCCCAGCTCTGTGAATTTCATAGAAAACCCTCCTGACCTCAGTGATTCTAACCAGGCTCAGGTGGATGTCAACGTGGACCTCGTTAGTCCAGACAGCGGGCTGGCCACCATTAGAAGTAGCCGTTCATCCAAGGAGAGCTCGGTCTTCCTCAGTGATGACAGTCCAGTGGGAGAAGGTGCTGGGCCCCACCACAGCCTGCTCCCAGGATTTGACTCCTATAGTCCCATCCCCGAAGGGGTGGTGGCGGAGGAGCACGCACGCTCTGGGGAACACGGTGAACACTTTGACCTCTTCAGCTTTGACTCAGCGCCCATGGTTTCTGGGCAGTCCCAACCATCTTCGCATTCTGCAGACTACTCTCCGGCAGACGACTTCCCCAACAGTGACTCATCTGAAGGGCAGCTCCCCACCGGGCCTAAAGGCCTTGATGCAATGGAGGCCAACATGTCCAACTACTCATCCAGTTCACTTTTGTCAGAGGCCGGCAAAGACAGCCTTGTGGAATTTGATGAGGAGTTTGACCAGAGACAAGAAAGTCTTAGAGATAACTCTGAAAGAAATTTGAATGTGATGGGTTTTATGGGAGATGAATCTCTTTCACCTGAAAGGCTGGAAAATATTGGCAAGAGGATGCCACCCACCCCTATGAATAGCTTTGTAGAAAGTTCACCGCCCACTGAAGAGCCAGCTGCACTCTATCCAGAAGATATGACCCCAAAAGAGATTGACACCGGGCACCTGGGGCCACCTCAGACCCGTGCACGGTGCAGAGGCTGGTGGAGTGGTTTGGAAATGGACTCTAAAAACATTGCAGATACATGGAGTTCCAGTGAACAGGAATCTATTTTCCAAAGCCCTGAATCCTGGAAAGATCAGAAGCCCAGCCCGCTGGACAGGAAAGCCTCAGATTCTATATTTCAACCAAAGAATCTTGAATTCTCCACGTCAAATCCTTGGGAGTCTGAATTTGATGATCCTGAGCTGGGTAGCAATGCTATTCAAAACCAGAAAGAAGAAAGCTTGCCATTTCAGAACCTGCCCGCCGAGAGGTCACATTTGCCAAATGCCCAAGAGACAAACCACATGCTAGAAGACTTTTCTGCTCTGTGGTGCTCTGATCGCTCTCCCACAGCAAGGCCTGAACCCTGGGGAAATCCTGCAGATGGTGGTGAACCAGCAGCTGCAACATCATTCCCAGCCTGGAGCGCATTCAGTAAAGAAGACAATGCCGAAGCTTTGAAAAATACCTGGAATCTTCACCCAACGAGTGGTGAGACCCTTTCTGTGAGGGACCCGAGTGAGTGGGCCATGGCAAAAAGTGGGTTTTCTTTTCCACCTGAAGACCTACTGGACAATTCCCCCAGTGAGGCAAATAATGAAGCGACTCCAGAAGTCTGGGGTGTGAAGGACAGTGACTCCAGAGATCATAGCACTGTATCTGGAAATCCCAGTTCTGATCTGGAACATGCCTGGAATAACTCTAAGCCACTACGGGAAGACCAAGATGCTTTAGTGGATCCTAATGCAAGGCGGAAGGGATATGAGAAGGTAGATTCCTGGAACCTTTTTGAAGAGAGTGTTAAGAAAGGAGGGTCAGACATCCTTGCTCCTTGGGAAGATTCCTTCTTATATAAATGTTCTGATTACAGTGCATCCAACGTAGGAGAAGATTCAGTGCCTTCCCCCTTAGATACCAACTACTCGACCTCTGACTCTTACACATCACCCACATTTGCTGGAGATGATAAAGAAACTGAAAACAAACCATTTTCAAGAGAGGAAGGTTTGGAGTCACGGGATGCTAACTCTGCTGCAGAGGAGACTGAAGTTCCCCCGCAGGCACCACCTAGAAATCGAATCAGTTCTGGTCCTGGGAACCTAGACATGTGGGCTTCACCTCACACAGATGATAATCCTGTAGTAGATGCCACTCACGACCCAGATACAGATTTCTTCAAGACAGAGTGCCCAGAGGGGAAGAATGTGTCCATTGAGGATGACCTGGGGGAAAGCAGCCAGTCCAGTTATGACGACCCCAGCATGATGCAGCTGTACAATGAAACCAACAGGCAGCTCACACTTCTGCACAGCAGCACCAACTCCCGACAGGCGGCCCCTGACAACCTGGACCTGTGGAACAAAGTCATTCTAGAGGACACGCAGTCCACCGCAACCATCTCAGACATGGATAACAACCTGGACTGGGACGACTGCAGTGGGGGTGTGGCCATTAACAGCGACGGTCAAGCAGAAGGGTACGTGGCAGATAGTGCGGAACCAGAAACCCGGTTTTCAGTGAGACAGCTGGAACCCTGGGGCACTGAGTATCAGGAAGCAAATCAGGTAGATTGGGAGCCCGCTGTTGAGCACGCCGATGACAGTGGTCCCAAGGAATATCACACCCTGAATGAGAAGAGCGGGCAGCTCATTGCAAACAGCATTTGGGATTCTGTCGTGAGAGATAAAGACATGTCATCATTCAGGTTACCCAGTGGTCCCCCTTACTTTAGAGATTCAGAGCAAAGCAGTTTGCCTGCGGAAAGTCCCAGTCATTCAGCAAATGCTGGGGACAGTCACACCCTACAAGTGCTAGAAGCCCCTGGAATCAGCGAGTCAGCTGCAGTGACACCTCATCCTGACAGCCAGATCACATGGACAGACACCATGCATGATGATACAGAATCCTTCGTGGCCAGGCTTGAGAATCCAGGACATTTTGCACACTCAGATTCATGGACAGGCCGCAGCTACGGGCAAAGTGAGGTTGAGAAGGAAGAAGTGCCAGGAGCCTCCAACAGGGGGAGCTCCGATGAGGAGGAAGTGGTGGGCTCTGGAGTGGACAGTGCCTCGGGGACTTCTGGCAAAGGGCCTGGTGATCAGGATCTCTCTTCTCCAGTGGCTTCTGAGCACCACGAAGTCTGCGCTGAATCAGACAACGTCCACTCGCTTTCAGCCACTTGTAGTCCTCAAACCAAGGAACCAGAGGAGGTTTTAGAGTATGAGCAGGGAGCCTACAATCAAGACCCCTGGGATGTACAGACAGGCGTGTCCACAAATGACCCGCGGGCAAAGACAACTTATGAAGAGTCCCTCAGAAAGCACAGAAATTCTGATGAAGCTACTGAGATTTCAGGTGGGATGGATTTACCAAAACATGTATCTTTAACTGAAATGGATCATGAGGAAACTGAAGAACATGGCAGGCAGGATCCAGAGAGCATGAGCGACAGTCCACCTCATGAATCTCTCCAAAGCCTTGACCTCTGGGATGGCTCTAGAGACAGCGATATACGGGACAACCACGCAAGTTCTGAGGTTTCAAAGAATCTTGAATTAAAGGGTACAGAAAACAGCTTTCCAGGAGCCAGTCCATCTGGAACTTATGACAAAGACAGTATTTCTAGCGCATACACTCATTCAAGTGTGTCGAGTCCTGACCTACACGATTCTTTGGCTTCTTCGTCTCCCTGGAGCCATGGACCCCGCACTGGGCCTCAGGAAGAGGATCAAGATGATTGGAGCAAACAGAGTCACCAGGAGTCTGAACCAACCCCTACCTATGGCCGAGGAGAAGTACTTACTGAAATGAAGGATATGGAGAAAAACAGGGACAAGTTTGAAAACAGCTTTGATCACAAGGTTCCTGACTTTTTAGAGGTTTGGAATAAGTCAGTGGATGATGATTCCTTATCCTCTTCATCCAGCCCTGAAACAGGCAAATATCCTGAATATGCCGGTGCCTATCAGGAAAGAAATCTAATGGTGAGCCATCAGGAGGAAAATGCAGGTGACATTCCCGACACTGTGCAGCCAGAAGATGCCAAAGTCGTTTCAACAGGCCCAGGCTCTGAGGATGACAGTGTAGGTAATGAAGGGTCAGGAGGGAAGGAGGACCACTTGGTCACTTGTCAAGTTGCTCAGAGCGAAACCAGCCCTTGGGATTCCTTGAAGGAATCTAAGTTCCTGGCCACAGCAGATCCCAAGACCGAGGAGTTTTCTGGCAGTTCACAACCAGCAGAGAATTTGAAGCCAAACCCATTCTGTGACAGTCAGCACTGGAACTTCTCACCGCCCACAGAGGCTGACATACAGACCACGGCAGCAGCGGAGCAGGAGATGAGATCCTTTCTAGAAATGGTGAAGGCAGGAGATGACAGATGGCAAATGCTTCCCCACACTGAACCAAAGAGTGAAGATCATTCTAAGCTGGAAATGCTGGGCTTCTCGGCTGAGAGCAGCGAGTGGTGGGCTGCCCCTCCACAGGCAGGGGGACCCCATGAAAGTGCCCTCGAAGGGGAGCTATCCAACTCCAATGGGGTCTCAGAGACGAATTCTCCAGCATACCAAAACGTGGCTCCCTGGGGAGGGCCCATTCAAGGGGATGCTGAATCCAAGGAAACACACTCTGCTAAGCCTTTCAGTGATAAACTTCAGTCTCCTTTTCTGGATGATAATGGGGACACCTCCCATGAGCAGCTTTGGAACATTCAGCCGAGGCAGCTAGACCCAGATACTGATCAGGTTAGCCAGCTTGTGATATTGGACCAAATGAAAGCAAAAGATGCTATAGAGCAAACCTTCATGTCTTCTGCTGGCAATCAACTCCCTTCGGAAATACCTCCTCAAGAGCCGAGTCAGGAAATGATGCTCTCTGTCTGGGATCAGCCAGACCCAGCATCTACTCACACCGAGGACAATGAGTGTGTCATAGCTAATGCTTCCACTACTGAGTGTCACGAAGTAAGTTGGTGGGAACAAGAAAAATCATACCTAGGCGAGGTGACACATTCAAATATGGCCGCAGAAAATTTCCCTACCCTGAGTTCTCCTGCCCAGTTGATGAAAAAGGATGACTCTGAATGGGATGATTCTGAGGACCCCCAAGGTACCTTTGTTCCAGATATTTTGCCTGGTAACATTCAAGAGGATGGGCGGCTGGCCTCAGCCTCACCTGACTTGTGGGTAGATGTCAAGCAGCCCAGCAGTTTAAAAGCAGATGGTGAGAATCCCGATATTCTGACTCACTGTGACCAGGACAGCAATTCTCAGGCCTCCAGCAGCCCTGATTTATGTCACGATTCTGAAGCAAAGCAAGAGACCAAGCAGAACTCCAGTGTTTGCATGGAATCCCAAGTGGAATCTGGCAAATTTGATCTTTCTGAGCTAAAGATGAGTGAAGAACCCAGCCAGGAGCCTGGGCAGGAATTTGCTTCACACAATTCAGAACTCTGTTCTGAAAACACCCTCCCACTGCGTCCAGTCAACAATGGAGCGAATGCAAAGGACTGGCCTCAGTCTACCTCTGGTAGCGTTTCTCCAGAACCTTCTGAAATGTATGGTAATGATACAGGCTTAAACACATCAGAAAAGGAAGCAAGCCCAGATACGGCATTGGTTTCAGAACCCATGGACAGGACCATCCCAAGGATTGAGAACGTGGAAACTAGCATTTTTGTAACTCACCAGGAGCCAGCTATGGAAGGCAGCAGCTCCTGGGTTTCAGAAGACTTCTCCCCTGAGAGTCAGACAGGTGGAAGAGCTGCAGGTGACTATGAGCAGACTTCTGCTCTTGAGAACCCTGCCGTGGGTCCTGAGGCTTTGCTAGCCTCGGACACCTGTCTGGAAGTGAGCGACACTGCCTTTGACCTCAGTGATGCATCAGGTCTCAACACGTCCACAGGAACAATCGACGACATGAGCAAACTGACCTTATCAGAAGGTCATCCCGAAACACCCCTTGAGGGGGATGCGGGGAGGCACGAGGTCTGCTCCTCGGAAGCCTCGTGGGGTGATTTTGAGTATGACGTAATGGGCCAGAACATCGATGAAGACTTCTTGAGAGAGCCTGAACACTTCGTCTATGGTGGGGACCCTCCCTGGGAGGAAGACGCTCTGACGCAGTCGCTGGCACCGTTCACACCTCCCTTTGACTTGTCCTATCTGACAGAACCTACCCAAGGTGCTGAAGCCACAGAGGAAACCAGGTCTCCAGAGGATGTGTCTTTGGGGAGCGAGGCGGCGGCGATGTTGCTCTCTGCCCTTCCCGATCAAAGTGGGGGGAAATGCACTGAGACCCAAATCAAACAACCTGGACACCAGCGGGTCATGTTGCATATTCATGAAGACCCTGTGCCAGTTTCTTTGCCCGTAGGAGGCGCGGACTCCAATACTGAGTTATCTCCATCAAACATTGACTGGGAAGTAGAAACAAATAATTCTGATTCACCAGCAGGTGGAGACATGGGAACACCAAATGGTAAGAAACATCCCCTCCCTCTACTCCCAAAGAAAACTGCTGCTTCTATTAAACTAGATTGTAAAAAATTATCTTCCTACCAGCGTAGGTAAAGAGGAGCTAACTTTTGCAGTGCTTGCTAACCAAGACTTGTATAACAGCTGTAAAATATAGCTCATAATACCTATCTGTGATTGCACATGAGACTATTAAGCAGCACCATAAAATAAAACTATTTTTAAAATTGTCTCTTTGCAGATAAGCATTTGCAAAGATCCCACATCACATAATGTGTTAATTAAGCTTCGTTCCCCTCTTCTCACTTCCATCTTCATCTTCTAGGTGCCAACAAGGAAATATTAGAGTTAGAGGAAGAAAAAATAATTCTTCCTCCAGAGACTGAGCAGATAGCATCAGAATCCAAGGAGGAAGAACACACGGACAAGAGCGAAGATCACCATGCACTGCGCATGGATTACATACTAGTAAGCCATGAAAGGAATTCACCCCTGAAGCCAGAGGCCTGTGAAGTAAGAGAAAGCATCTCTGAATTAGGAGGATCGCACATAGGTTCTGAAGAGACAGGGTGGCCAGGAACTCAGTTAGCAAGCTTCCCAGACACAAGTCAGCCTGCCTCCTTAAATGAAAACAAAGATCCTTCTGCAGAGAAAATGTCTCCCAATGATGACAAGAGGTCATCTCTTGAAAGCCCTGCACAAGATCCGAGTTGGATGGTCTTGGGCCACGGTGAGGTTGGCGATCCGTCCTTGGAAGCCAGGGACTCGGGGACTGGATGGTTTTGTAAGACTGTGGAGCCATTCTCTGATCTCAGCTTGGCCAAGGATCCCCAGATGCAGGCCCTGGCAGAAATGAAGCCTCTCCAGTCCTTAGCACTAGAGGAAGTCTCTGGTGAGGGTAGCCAATCACAGAGGAGCAGGAGCCGAGGCAGGGCTGGCTCAGAAGCAGTTCTGTTGCAGCCCGTCACCCATGACAATGAATGGGAAATGCTTTCACCACAGACTTCTCAGAAAAACAGGATCCAAGAGAGAGAAGTAGAAGAGGAGACAGAGTTCCTCGAGCCTGGAACCAGGAAACCAAGACCAAAGGGGTAAGCAAAATACTCAATATTTTTTTCTTAAAAATTATTTTTATACAGAAAACAGAAAAATGGTGAGGGGCTATGGAATGTGAAGAACACCCAGATCGTGAGAGCTTCGCTTACATTTATTGCAAGGTATATCATCAGTAGAGGCAGCTGCTAGAGAACTATAGCCATTACGATGATTTGTGTACATTCTCAAACAAACAAAAATCTTTCGTCCAGAGTTTTATGTCAATAGCTATACAACTCCAAATCGGGCCATTGGAAATGGGATGGGGCGGCACTGTGTTTATTCAGCACGTATGTGCAATGCAGTTTGCACACATCATCTAATTTGATTCTCGCACACTGGCGGGTGGAGGGGACAGAGTGGATGAGGAAGAAGGAATTTAAGGCTCAGCAATTTTCTGTAACTTCCCTAGATCTAAGTAATCATAGAGTGAATACTCTAAGCTTCAAACCTTTCCATCTCCAAAGCCTAAACCTTTCTGGATCACATATGGCCTATCTTGAAGAAAAGGTATTTTCCATTTTATTTAAGCACCTAACTTTTTGTAGGGATAAGGCTTTATAGCAGGCTCAAGATTTGAGTATGTCTGGGCATGGTAGCACACGCCTGTGATCCCAGTACTTGGGAGTTTGGGACAGGAGGATGGCAGGTTCCAGGCCAGCCTTAGCAACTTAGCAAGGCCCTCAGCAACTTGGTGAGACATTGTTTCAAAATAAAAAAGGGCTGGGATTATAGCTCAGAGGTAGAATGGATGGGTCACAGTTTAGAAGTAGAATAAATGGGGATTGAACCCAAGGACATTACCTAGGTTCAATCCCTAGTTTAAAAAAAAAAATCACCACCTAATTGGCTGAGAAACTGACAAGATCATCACATCATTCATTCATTCATTTCTTCATTCAGTCTCATGGTGCTGGAGAATGTGTTGTGTGTTCCGTTTCTGGGTGTCTGGAGGGGTATACAGCAGGCAGCAGGATGTTGTTACTGCTACTTTCCAGATTTCACTCTGATGAAGCTGCTTCGGGTTTTTATTCCTCTTCATTTGCCCTTATCAAGGTCCCTCTCCTGCTTTCAGGGATGAAAGGGCAAACAATAAAAGCAAAGTAAGTAAAGAAGAAAGGTACGTTGTCTCTTTGCAATGGAGGAAAGACGGTTTTCTCCTGCTCAGTTTGATAGTTAAAGGACTGTACACACTGTGCACCTTGGTTCACATGCCCACTGTGAGCCACGGGATCCGAGCTGCAGCCCGGCTCTGCCATTACCAGTTGGGTGTTTTAGGATTAGCCTCAGGTTTACTCATCTGTGAAACTGGTGGGTCAGGCTGGATGCTCTCAGGCCTTCCGACAGTATTAGCTTCTGCAAACTTACTTTATGTGGAGACCGAATGTGTCCAAAAGAGCTTTGGCATTTGCAGATTACATTTCTTGATGAAAGGAACAGAGAAGATAGAAGCAAAACAGGGGTCTGACGGTTACTAAATGCCACCGCGAGCTAAAGGCAGCGCCATGGTCCAGCTTCATCAACCAGACATTTTCAGCTGGCCTAATCTCTCCTTTTCCTGTCAAGCTACTTCCTCCCAGAGAGACCCCAGATCCATTATCAGAAAGAGAGTAGCAGATGGATCCCAGCAGCCCTGCTGGCATTGTTATGGATTGAGCTAAGAGCTCGGGCAGCTAGGAGTTGGCTGAGCAGTTGTTTGGCTTTTATTGCATTTTGCACATGCCCCTGGAACCCAACAGATGCCAGCCAGTGTTGGATTGTGCCACTAGCACATTTTTTTCCAATGGGAAAGAAAAGATTTCTTTGCTCATCTCTTTCCACTCAGCCCTTGTCCGTAATTAAGCTTTTATCACAATGCGGGCTGGGGCAAATTTCAGCACAGCATTGCTATTCATGTCTGCATAAATAATTTACTCTGTGTCTGAAAGTTTCCCTTTGTGCTAATTTTTGGGAAGATGCAGAGTCGCCTAAAACAGTGGTTCTCTAAGTGGGAGCCTAAGACCAGTACCATCAGAATGCTTAGTAGAAAATGTGACTGACCAGCCAGGCCTTGGTGGCGCATATTTATATACACATACACACACATCAATGATAGAATATATAGGTGGTGGTGGTGGTGGTGGTGGTGTGTGTGTGTGTGTGTGTGTGTGTGTGTGTGTGTCCTATTGTATGTGTGTATCCTCCCATTGGGGGTATGGCTCCAAGGTGGAAAGCCTCTGGGTTCAATCCCTTCGGAGGGAAGAGAGAGAGAGAGAGAGAGAGAGAGAGAGAGAGAGAGAGAGAGAGAGAGAGAGAGAGAGAGAGAGAGAAGGAAGGTAGGTAAATGATGGACTCCACCCCAGTTTCCCTTCCTCATCAAGAACTCCAGTGCTTGCCCCTTGCCAGCTCTCCTTCAGCATTCCCGGAGGTTCAGATGCACACTGAAGTTTGAGTACTGTTCTACATCATACCCCTAGCCTTGGATTTACATTTCAATAAAGAATTCAGAGTATATGAAAAGATAGATAATAGTGAAGATAGTTTATGACACATGTCAGTTTAACCTTAAAGTATCTACCAACTCAGGGTATGCGCTATCCATAGCTACCAAGCGCTCTGTGTGCATCGTGTGTGGTCAGATTATACGAGGGAGGGAATGATAAGAGGAGTGACACCTACATGGAGCAGATCCCTGGTGGTTTATTAGCTATCACGAGGCAGGGTGCCCAGAGCCTACTATACTTTAAAGGCTCATGAGAATGTTTCACTTTAAGAAAAGGATGGTTGCACTCCTGTGTGTATTATATTTGTCTCTATACCAAAAGAGTTGCAATACATATACGTACATATTTATGGGTTTTTTCATTTTAAGGAAGAAAGAGGCCCATGAAACTGAAGGGCCCACATAAGTCATAATGTATTTGAGAGGTTACAAGTACAGATGGGCATTAAAGGAAGATTGTAATTTGGAAGGGCAGAGAAGAAGCCAGCAGAGGGTCAAATGCTGGTTCCCCGGGACAGTGACGGATGTGCCTGACCTTCCCAGTGCAGCCACAGAGCACATCTGCAGCCTTGCTCAAGATGCAGAGACAGAGTGTGGTAAGAAGAATGATGTGCAAAAAATGGGGCAATGGTGTTGCACATTATCTAGCATTTTCTGGAGGAACAGAAATGATAGGATACATACACACATGTGAATATATATATACATATATATGTACCCAGTTATTGATATGTGTATGTGTGGATCCTATGAGAGAGAGAGAGAAAGAATGATAACACGTAAGAATAGTCTTACATGATTATAACACTGGCAAATGCAAACTCTGGTAAGCAGGCCAGCAACCTAGAAGCTCTGGCAGGTTCAGTCAATACTGAGAGAAGTACCAATGCTAAGGGCCACAAGCTGAAAGCTCGGGCAGGTGTGTCTATTATTGCTGTTTTGAGTATGATTCTTTCTTCAGGAGACTTCAGACTTCTCTCTTGAAGCCTTCACTGACTGGCAGAGGCAATGGACGGTAATTAGCTTTACTTGAAACCTAATAACTTCAATTATAATCACTTCTACAAAGTACCTTGACAGCAAGGAACATCTAGCCTTGTGTTTGACCAAATAACTTCACCAAGTATTGGTGAAGTAGCTTCACCAAGTTGCCAAATAGCATTAACTACCACAGGTGATAGTCAAATGCCCGAACTATAGCATCAAACCATTAACAAAAATTATATTCATCTGAATCATATGAAATAATCTAAATTATATATAAAATTGCAAATTACATAAAACTGCATGAAACTGTGACAACCAATACACATATTGGTTTTCCATAGGTATGGGGCAAGAAAATATCTGTGTGAGGTGATGGAAAGAAATAATTTTCAAGAGGTCTGAGAATACTGATAATACTTATTGTGTAATATTTTAGAGGAATATGCCCCAGCATGGGTGCAAGGAATGGGAGGGTGTCACATGAACATTGTGTGTGTGTATGTGTGTGTGTGTGTGTCTGTCTGTCTGTCTGTTTGTATTGCTATGAATTAAACCCATGGCCTTAAGCATGCCAGGCAGGGGTTCTACCACTGATCTTCATCCACAGCCCCTCACATAGACTTTGAAATGGCGTATTTAGAAGTAACCTGAAGCCGGGCGTGGTGGCGCACGCTTGTAATCCCAGCATTTGGGAGGCGGAGACTGGAGGATCATTGTTCGCGGACAGCCCCAGCTACTTAGTGAGGCCCTCTGCAACTCAGTGAGACCCTGTTTCAAAATAAAGAATAAAAAATAGGGCCGGGGATGTAGCTCAGAGGTCAAATGCCTCTGGGTTCCATCTCCAGACAGACCAGCAAAAAAAAAAAAAAAAAAAAGCTAGAAGTAACCTGACCCACATATTTGTGATGATACATCTTACTTCCTAGCTCTGTGACGTTGTGAGGTGAGGTATTGAATACTCCCTAAAATAAAAATGACCTTTAAATATATGTCATATGCCACTCAATCTATCATGAGCTCTATGCATTTTACCTTTTAAAATTAGTAATTTTTTACCTTTTTTCCTGTCTGATGAAACTATAGAAGAGAACTCCTCTTCTCCCCTGTGAGCGACACCGTTAGACCTTCTTTTGGTTTTCATGAGGTCTTCTGAAATCAGGCTTTTTCTATCTTTGACTTATATTTGAGGAGTTAGTGCATTGGTTCTCTTATCTACAGCATGTCAAAAGTGAAAAACAGATAAAGAATCTCTAAACTTGCTTTCTTAATATTGGATAATGGGAACTCTGAGAGTAATCCAGCTATGTGACTACAGAGAGCCTTTCTGAGCCTTGCCGTTTCTATAGGTTATATCCCAGTTCCAAATATTTGTCCCTGCTCAGACCTTAGTTGATATTCCAAACACTCCAGCTTTTCCATGCTAATTCACTATTTTTTGCATTTTTCTGAACTAAACATGGAATACCAAACTTGGCACTTACTCTATGTTAATTTATTTGTGTAATTTTAGTTGATCATTTGGTGCATTATTTTTGGTAACTTGGTTGTGATAAATTTGGTCTCATTAAAAGTACTTTAATATGAAGTCAGGACTCTCATCAGCAGGATGTATTAATGTATCAGGGACACAGAAAGAAATGGATGACACATTCAAATTAGGAAAACAGAACAGATATTTAATAAAAGAAGAATTTGATGGAGGAACCCACAAGGAATAGTGCAATGGCCCAGGTTTAGTAGCAATAAAGCTGTAATAATAACTCCTATCTCTCAGGGGTACGGGGAAGGAGTAATTACCAGAATCTAGAATAAGAATCTCAAGAATTTAGGGTAGAGCTGGTCATGGTGCCACACGTTTGTAATCCTAGTCCTTGAGAAGCTGAAATGGGAGGGTCATGTTTGAGGCCAGCCTCAGCACTTAGTGAGACCCTCAGTAACTTAGCAAGACCTGGGGGAAAGCCCACCAAGTGCTATGTGCATGTATTCAGTATCACTGTGAACTACATTATTGTGTGAGACTATAATACATCAATTAAAGTACAAAAATGAAAAATAAAAGGGGGTATCGCTCAGAGCTAGAATACCCCTGGATTCTGTGCCCATGAAAGAAAAAAAGCAAAGCAATTAATTGATTTAGGATAGAAAAGGCCAGGATGAGAGGACTGAGCGCTTCTCTTTCCCTCTCGTCCTCCCTCCCTCTCACCTCCCACCAGCATCCTCATTGGTCAAAACCAAGTGGGAGTAAGAGGGTGAGGGGACCTGGCAGGGAGCAAGGTGGAGAAGGTAGGGGAGTGGAGCTGCAAAGGCCAACAGATGTTATGCAGCACAGCTGGCTGGGGGTGGAGGTAGAACCTCAGCTTCTGGACAGCGTACTGATGCCCAGGTTTAGTTAACTCTTCCTCCGGGACATTGGAGGATCTGTTTCCAAGATCTCTGTGCATCCTTTTGGAACAAAGTCAGTCCAGCATTGGATTACCCTTTGGAAGAGTCCAAACTGTGAGTTCTGAACCCACAATTTTGTAGCCTCCCTCTCCCACCCCTGGGGATATTTGCTAATATCTGGAGAGAATTCTAATTGTCACAACTGTGGTGGTTGATACTGTCTTCTAACTTCTTAGAAACTAGGGATGCTGTTAGACATGCTACAGTGCACCAGCTCTCGCCCTGCCCCCACGCACACAGCAAAGGATTGTCCAGCCCCAGGTGTCCCGGGTACCAGAGAGAGAACCCTACTCTAGTCCACTGCCTTACTCTTTTCCTACCACTTGTTTGCTCTCAGAAAAGATCTTTCATGTGTTTGTTTAATTGATTTTGTTGCACCTGTCTTCACCTATGAGAATGTACCCTCTAGGAATGCAGGCAGTTGGCTTGTCTTCTTCATTAGCATATGTAGCCCTGGTACTTAGAATGGCTCCTACCAACTATTATTAGTTGCAATCACAAATATCCCTGGTTGAATGAATGGGAAAGAAATGTATTTTGTCTAATATAATTTGCTTTTAATGAAGCTGTAAAAATATCAGGTGTTTGCTGTTCCTTTTCCCAAGGGAGACGTGCTAAATTTAGTTTTGGGAGTACTATACATCTTTCTTTTCTAAACTTGCAAAATCCATCTTTTCCCTTCTTATGAAATGTGAGACCATAGTTGTCTATATTTAGTGTTACTATGCTTCTCCTGTTTGTTATAATTCTTATGACTTTAAGAGTTGTTATTCATTGAATTCAACATCATAGAGAAATGTAGCTATTACCTAAACCATAGTTATTACAACCTCTTCAGTTTGAATGTCCCTTTTCCTTTTTGGAGAGGAAAATTTGTTTTGACTTAGTCATCTCTTACACCATCGGCTCAAGCAGTAGTTGTCAATCTATGATCTTCAAAAATCCCTTTTATTTTCATCTTTTAAACCTCAATTCACTAAAGAATCACTTGAAAGTATTAATTAGGCTCTCCAAGAGTAACCTAAGACTCTATTCAGGAACTTGACATCTACAATGCCCCTTTTGCCAGCATAACAATTGGGATGCCATTTATCACACTTATGCAGTGATTCTTATTTTAAAAACTAATTGAGCCGGGCATGGTGGCACACGCTTGTAATCCTAGTACATGGGAGACCAAGACAGGAAGATTGCAGGTTCGCAGCCAGCCTCAGCTACTTAATGAGGCCTCCTGCAAGTTAGTGCGACTCTGTTTCGAAAATAAAGAATAAAGCCGGGCGTGGTGGCGCACTCTTGTAATCCCCGGGCTTGGGAGGCGGAGACTGGAGGATCGCGCAGGTTCCAAGCCAGCTGTGCTGGCATAAGAGACCCTGTTTCCAAAAAATAAAAAAAAAGTATAAAAAATAGGTCTGGGAGTATAGCCCGGAGGTAGAAGGGCTTCCAGGAACCCCAGTACCACCAAGGAATAAATAAATAAATAAATAAGAAAAGAAGGGGAAAAATAAAGAATAAAAAATGGAGCTGTGGGTATAGCTCAGAGGCAGAATGCCCCTGGGTTCGATCCCCAGTACCACAAAATAATTAATTAATTAATTAATTAAATACTAATTGCCTCCGTATAGGAATAAAATATCACATTTCCTTAGATGTTGGCTCCAAGCCGATTTTGGCCAGGCACAATCTGGGAGAATAATCTGTAAGACAAAAGGCAGGCTCATTGGCAATAGCCAATGCCCCACGCTTCTATTTAATGAAGTATTATTAAACATTTTTGAGATATCTGTGATTGGTCTGATGACAATAACCTACTCACTTCCCATATCAACTACTGACTTTTAAAACCAATATTTAAAACAGAACTAGCAGCTGGGATGGTGGTGCACATTTGTAATCCATTACTTGGGAAGCTGAGGCAGGAGTATCACTGGTTCAAAGTCAGCCTCGGCGACTTAGTGAGATCATCTGCAACTCAGTGAGACCTTGTTTCCAAATAATAAAGAATAAAATAGGTCTAGGGGTGTATCTCAGAGGTAGAATGCCCTGGGTTCCATCCCAATACCACACACACACACACACACACACACAAAAGAAAAAAACAGAACTAATTACAGTGCCTCTTCCACCCATCTGTATCTCCTCTTCTCTAGTCCTCAACTGCTGCCTTTCCCACCTGGAGAGGAAAACCCCTTTCATGATTCGCCACTCCATAAAGAAAAGGCCCCAGTTTTTAGCCTTTACCCTGGGCAGAGACATTCCCAAGACCAACCCGCTCTGAAGCTATCTTTTCTCCCATGATGCTTCTTGGGAAATCCACCTATACTTTTGCCGAACTTCTGCCAGCCAGTGACACTGCACAGTGATGCTCTCCTGCTGGCCCCCACCAGGGCTCCTCTATAGCTGTAATCCTATGACACCTGAAAAGTTATTTCATAACTACTCATAATTCTGAAGAATTTTGTAGTCTTGAGGTCTCCAAATGAATTAAAGATATAAAAATTTGCTACCTATTCTTCCTGTCTCACTGTCCCTCCCCAGTCAGTATGGGGAGGGACAGTTGATGTTCTTCACTGAAGGACAGATGCTATCTGATTTAACCATGTCTGGTCCTCTGCTGTCTCATTCCCTAGGACTGCCCCATCCTCCTCTTCTATCACGATCCTCCCTCTCCCCAAATGTCTGTGGCTGTGGTGTTCCAGGTCTGCAGTCTCAGTACTTGAGAGGCTGAGACAGGAGGATCAAGGCCAGGTTCAAGGCCAGCCTCAGCAACTTAGCCAAAACTTCTTTTAGAATAAAAAAGGGCTGGAAGTTATAGCAAGGAGGTAGAATATCCCTGGGTTCAATCCCCAGTACCAAAAATAAATAAATAATAAGAAAAAAAAATACAACATGTGATTTCTACTTACTTTTTTTTGGGGGGGGTGGTGGTTATGGGGATGGAACCCTTCTACCTCCAGGCTACCCTCCCAGACCTATTTTTATATTTTTTATTTGGAAACAGGGTCTCTTAAGCCAGCGAGGCTGGCTTCAAACCGGCGTGACCCTCCTGTCTCCACCTCCCAAGCACAGGGATTACAAGCATGTGCCACCACGACTGGCTTCTACTTACTTTTTCAAATTAACTTGTTTTGCCTTATGACCAGAAGTCTTTGGTTTATCAGATGATATATTTTTTCCTTTGAAGATGATACAAATTATATATAAAGTCTAAATTTTTTCTGAAAACTTTTAATTCAAAAAAATTTCTAATTAGGAGGTTGGCTAAAACTTTCTATTATGGTTCTATTATGTAAAACTTATTTAATTTTTTAAAATATTTTTGCAGTACTGAGGATTGGAACCAGGGGCTTTTTAACTCCAAGCTACATCCCCAGCCCTATTTTTATTTTATCTTAAAATAGGGTCTCACTAAGTTGCAGATGCACAAACCTGCAATCTTCCTGTCTCAGCCTCCCAAGTACTGGGATTACAAGCATGCACCACCACACCTGGCTATGGTTTTATTTTTCTTAATTCAATATTTCTGCTGGCATTCTTAGAATTAATAATATTATTAGCACACATTTGTCGCAAGATTTTTAAAAAACCCATATGTTATAATTTTAAAGCACTGGTGTTATTACTATTGGGTTTTGTGAAGGAGCAGTCTGAGGCGCTATGCTATTTAGTCACAGCTTGCCAATCAGTGGTGGAAGTCAGATGAAATTTGAGCCTGTCTCTGTGGTTCACAGCTGAACCTCCATTTGCCTCTGCCTCCTAATAGTCACAGCCGTCTGGATCATGGGCGAGCATCCTAACTTTCTCTAGAACCTTCAGTTGAACTTCTTTACCTGTTATACTTTCATGGTCCATTTTATTAGTATCTTAAACATTGTTCACTAAGTGAAAATAGCTACATTGCGTCTTATGTGGTCGTGCTGTGAAGCTACGTGGTGTGTGTGTGTGTGTGTGTGTGTGTGTGTGTGTGTGTGCGCGCGCGCGTGTGTGTAAATCCCTGGCAACCTGTGTTTTTAGCCCAATCATGTTCAGTCTCACTTAGAAAGAGCAGCAGTTTTTCTGGGGGAACATAAAAATCAAGGAGGCGTTTCTGACACCACGACCCGATTGAAAGTGTTATATTCCCAAATAAAACTCTGCCCCTGCCCAGCCCGCCGGCGCCCTGGGAGATCGGGAGGCAGGTGATCATCCTTATTTAGACGTGCCGGGGATCATGTGACCAGAAAATGGAGGCGAATCTGTATCTCCAGTTAAGTGCTCCAGAAGGGAGATGCTGAAGAGCAGGGACCGCGCATCCTTCTGGCCCTCCCTCTAGGAGCCTCCCGTCATCCTCCGAAGGTAAGTGAGTCCCGGCGCCGCTGGAGGAGGGTCAGGTGCAGCGAGGGCGGCTTGCGATGGCGAGCGTGATTCCGGAGCCCTGTCTACAGCTGCTGGGAAGTTGCAGGGGGAGAGAGGAGGCCGGACCCTGCCGGGTCCAGCGGCCGCTGGCGGCGGGGTTTCATTCTGCGCCTTTCTCTACCGGAAAGGCTTGAGGTCTCCATGCGGCCCGCCCCTTTCCTGGTCACCAGGTGATCAGCAAACACGAACCCTGCGTTGCTGTAATCTTATTTTATTCCTTTACATCTACGCTAAAAGTGGAGATAGAAAATTAAAAGATGTGACAATTATGAAACTGTTTAGGACTACTGCCTGATGAGTATTACTGATAACGTTCATTTAGATTGCATGTGGAGGGCACCCTTGGAACGGTGGCATTTTTATTTTTCCTATTATTCTTAAAACTTATTGAAACGAGTACCTAGTACCATCCACCTCCTTCTGTTGTTCTAGTGAGACTGGGAATCTTTACATCCCACCTGAGTTCTAAGCTGCAGAAGTAGGTCATCCTAAAAACAGGCGTCTGCTGTTTTCTTTGACTTTTTAAAATCAAAAGACAGAAAGAATACTTGCAGAAGAATATCAATATTTCACTGAGAAACTAAGTTACGTGAAGTAATACGTAGGTTGTAATATTCCTGCGTGGTAACTAGGAAAACTAAACTCTCGCCTCGAAGAAGTGGTTAAAGTATGACTGCCTGAGATCAGAGAACTAGCCATGTAGAATTAAGGCAGAGGCAGCGTTTCCATCAACTGCCTCTTTCTGGATATGAACGCTGGACGTACTCAATCCCACAGTACAGTTCTGGCCCCTCCCACCAGACGCCTCCCCAGCCCTATAGAGCAAAATAGAAGCTGCTTCCAAATGAGTCATTTCAGAAGTCTTCATTTGATGAAAGTTTTTAAAAAATTATTATTGATAACATGCACAGAATGGAAAACCCAGAATAAGTGGGTTAAGATGTTAAAAAAAATTGGCCCATGAAAACCACTCTATGGAAATGTCTCTTGGCAAATTTGATGCTTTGGGGATGGTGAAAGCTCTGTACTTTAAAGTACCTTGGACTCAGCTCTGCAACAAAAAAAAAAAAAAAAAAAAAAAAAAAGAACAAGATGAGTTCATTTGCAGTTAACAGCATCTAAGTGTCCTGCAGAGGCTTAGCTTTGTAATGCAAAGTTACCCTTTATGTAGCAAATAAGGTCTAACACCCCATAGATAGTTAAGGATAATGAGCCAGATTCTCCTGCCTATTAACCAGAAGTTAAATGGACTCTCCCAATGGTTAGGGCTCTCTTTGGTGCATCCTAGTGAATTCCCATTTCCATTCTACTTGCATTTTCTTTCCTGAGTGGCTTTGTATTCCTAAAAAGACTTATCTCTTCAATAAAAGGTGCTTATATATAAAAGATAAAGGGCTGTGACATCGGCTTGCTCTTTAAGCTTCATGCTCCCTAGTTAGCTAGCAGGCAAGGTATGAAGTTTCCACGTACATTCAAACATTCAAAATAGGGTACAATGGGAAAGCATGAGTCCACTTACAGCAAATAAAAGCTGAGTTTTTCTTCTTAGCCTGGAAATATTTGCTTTTTGTTTGCCATGCTAAGACTTCACATAGGCTTTACATAAAGTCGAGTTCCAGCCAGAGTTATATTTGTATTGGGGATGGTTTTTCAATTTCTTACCAATTTCAGTTAATGATACAGTCAGGGGAAGAAGAGGAAGAATGAGAAGGACAGAAGCAAGGATAGCAAAAGACAGATTCTGCCCCTCTGGTATCCTGTCTGCATCCGAGCTGACAAAGAACAGTTGGCTGTGGCTTCTGGATTAAAAATGGTGGACACTGGGGTGCTTGTGGCTGGGTGCCTAGGAGGGCAGGTGGAGGACACAGCAGGGGAGGTACTGGGAGGTCTGTGTACCTTCGCCATCCGAAGGCCATTGTCACTGTTGGTTCTCCTGGTAGTAGGATCTTTATCTACTATTTTGATAGTTGCTCCATTCTCTGTATTTAGTGTTTATTTTTTGTGATACCTGGGATCAAACCCAGGGCCTCACAGGAGCGCAGTGCTCTACCACTTAGCCATATACCCAGCTCCTCTGTATGGTTTTTGCATCCTAAGATCATTGCTAAAGTAAGCTGAATACATTTTAGAATTTATCTGGACTTGCTTCTTGAGTTAATAGACATCAACAACAATAAAATAACAAAAATGATCCTTAGGGAGAATGAGTGACTGGCCTAAAATCACCAGGTTAGTGGTTAGGCTGGGCTCAGAACCCAGAGCTCTTGATATTGAGCTACTTATTTAGCCCAGGGTATCTGAGAAGCTCTTAGCAAAATCTAGTCCATGCATTTAAATTTTTCTCAGGGTTTAAAAAAAATCGATCCTATTTTCAGGATAAGGTGGCATTTCCTGATTCTTCTGCAACTTTTACACTTATATACATTTAGGGAAAATGAAACTAGAACGGATGCATTTATTATGAGCAGGTTGCTGTCCTTAAGGACTGCATGTGGTCCAAAGGTAAGTAAGATGCAATCTCTTACCTCACCCTAGTGGGAGGAGGAAACAAAACCAATGGCTTACAAATAAAGGAGTGAAATCAGTTCCATAAGAGATATAGCCAGGGGCTCTGGGTGCTTTCAGGTAAGAGTGTTGCTTCATTTCCTTTGTTGTGGAAGAGCTAGCACAAATAAAAGAGCATGAATGGGGTAGACTCAATAGGTTGAAGGAAGCATTTCAGCTGGAGTCAGGAAGGCTATCAGTTGAACTTGGGAGATTAAAAGAAATGGACTTTGCATGAAGGGCTGAATAGCTGGGGAAATGAAGGGTGGATTGATGCAAATGGTTGAGAGCACCAAGGATCCAACATAAAAGTTTGTACTTTATAAATGTATTATGTTGGTACTTGAAGCCAGTGTTTTTGAGCTAGATGTTGGGATGGGCAATGAGCTGGCAATGGTATGGGAGAAATGGAAGATGAGATTGGAGGTGAGAGTCCACGTGACACATAATAAAGGCTGGCACAGTGCCTGTAACAAAAGGAAGGGAGGCCTGTCCAGAAATGCAGACACAAAGGAAGCTAGATGATTTGAAAGTTGAGGAAGATGAGAACCATCTGGGGAGGTGCCTGGAGAACTGGCAAGCTTGACGATAGGTCATCTTTTCATTCAGCATCATTAAGATTTGCAGCCCAGAGTTACATGATATAATATAAGCAAAGTGAAGAAAGCATGAAACTCTTTCCTTATCAGAGCAAGATAGGGCCAGCTTTGCCAGGGCACTTGCTAACAGTGCTAACTTTTCTGTATCTGATTTGTCAGCCTCTGGGCACACTTTCTGTTTCAGCCAGCATTCTTACTGCTATAAATTAAAATGGCTGGCTGCACTACCTTACAAGAAGGGAGATTTATTTGCTCACAGTTGTCTGGAGACTTTGGATTCAGTGTATGTGAGGCCAAGGTCTATGGATCTCAGGGCATTGCCGTGGGAAGAAAGAGAGGGGGAGAGAGGGAGAGCAAGGCTCTGCTTTCATTTTGTGGACCAAGAGAGCAAACAAGCAAGGCAGTTCAAAAACAAAAGCAGAGTCCCTAAGGCCACACCCCCCAGGGACCCAGCTCCTCCAGCCACACCCCGCCTGCCTAGGTTACCACCCAGATAAACCCATTAGATTGGGTTTGTCCACCGATGAGATTGCAGCCCTATGATTTAATTACATGAACTCTGAACATTAATACGAAAACTCTTCAGGAAGCATTCTATAACCCAGCAGCCTCAATACTGGACTCTGGTCTCTCTGAAGACACTTTCCACAAGAGCACACGTCTGCAAACCTCTGCTTACTGTGGTGCTCCTGTTGGGGTGAAGAGGGTGGTGACACTTTCCTCTGGTTGCTTCTCCCTCCTGAGCAATGACTGTATGACTTTCATCTTACAGAGATTGGAGAACACCCAGCCCCAGGACAGGGATCGGGCCTAATGCTGCCCATGACGAGTTCTAGAGAGATTCTGACTCACAGATTAGAAAACCAGAATGAGTATTGCTTGATTGTAGGCATAGGAGCTGAAGAGAAAGTAGGGAAAAAAGGAGAACACAGATATAATCTATCCTTAACCATCTCCCCATTTTACCCCAAAGGCCAAGTACCACCTCCTGTCTGGAGACTTCCAGCTTGATCCATTCTGTGACAGCAGCTGGAGCAACTACTCCTATCTCAGATTCCATGCTCACCTCTCATGGCATGTAGCCCTTCCTGCCTCTTTTGTGTGAACTTTTATGTATCTTTGTCTTCCTAGACTTTAGACTTTCTGAGAACAGAATATCTCTCTGATTCACTTTTTGGTCCACACTCCCCCAAACTAGTTCAACCCTCTCCATGTGGTTCTGGCACTCAGAACTCTAGCATGTTTCTTTGACCTCTTTCCTGAACAAACAGCCTGAGAAACAAAAGTGGGCATCAGAGAGAAGCTGCTTATGTGCAGGCTTGTGGGAAACTAGAAGTCCCAAGCAGACGACCACAATGGTTTAGGTGTAGTTTTGCCTGGAGATAGGGATTTTTCAAAGTCTCTTCCAGCTCAGAACTTCACAATCCAACATGTGCTTTCCATACTGCTGTGAACAGCAAGATGTCGGTGTTTTCCAGACCCAACATGGAATTCCCACTCATAATAACAGTGTTGCCCATGAAGCAAGAGAATTACCAAAGGAACAAAAATGTTTACCACTTAGCAATTACGTTTTTTAACATCCAGCTCCCAGAAATATCCAGGAAAGGCTGAAATTGTAAGTTCTAGAAATAGCTCTTCCTAAAATAAAACAGGAGTGAAGCCACCAGAGTGTGAGCCCAAGAGAGCAGCTGAGCAGAAGGTAGGTTAGGAGGACAGCTAAAATGAATATGAAAAGAGGGCTAGAGATCACTGATCTCGAGAAAGATCAATGCTGTAACGGTGGGCTGGGGTGTAGCTCAGTGGTAGAGCACCTGCCTAGCATGTGCAGGGCCCTGGGTCCAGTCTCCAGTGCGTGTGTATGCATTGTGTGTGCACACTTAGATTAACTGATAGATATAGATAAAGAAGAGAAGAAGAAGAAACCACCCTGGGATGGCGTTGAGCCCTGCCTTGGGAAGCCTGTGAGGAAACTTTCTTAGTATATTAGACTACCTTCAGGGCTGATCAAAACTCATGTGTTTGCTATTAGGGTGGAGACTGGATTCCCTAAGATAAACTCACCAATTTTTTTAATGTACTTGCCAATCTATTAGATAAGCTTGTTTCTCACTAGCCTGATGAGCATGTGGCTGGTACTAGGCTTTTGAGTTTATTTCCCAGTACCACCTTCTACCAGCAGAGACCAGGTAACCGAAAAATGTGAGTGATGTATAAGACAGTCATGAACTCAGTCCCATGCCATGCTTTACTTCTGTGAACAACAATGACGAAAAAGCCCCAGCACATCCCTCCCACCCCCAATACGTAGAGCTGTCCACCTTTACACCATGAAGACAGAGCCATGACGAATGGCCGCAGGATCAGCTCTCCTGTGAGGTTGACGCAGCTGTGTGATTACTGAACATATCCCTCAAGAGAGTTTGAATTTAATCAAGTCTCATAAATTAGCCTCGTAAGATGTGATTATACTCTGCAGTGGAGTACTTGGAAGTCAGGGTTTCTCGCAGTCTACAGGGGTAGCCTGGGATATTTTCTCCCTCTCTAGATCTGCCAGACAACAGTAGAAGGGCTTTCTAGGAGAGGAGAGGAGAGGAGATGAAGAACTGATAAGTTCCTTGCATAATAAAGATTCTGCTTGAAATTGGATATGCTGGTAAAGATAAAAAGTATTATTATTAATAAATGGGTTGGGGCAATTACTATTAGTTTGCTGGGGCTCCCATAACAAAGTGCTACAGCACGGATTATTTAAACAGTCAAAATTTATTTTCTCACGGTTCTGGAAGGCCCAAAGTCTGAAGCCAAGGTGTCAGCAGGGTTGCCTGCAGATGGCTGCTTATTCCTATGTGTTCTGGGAAGGACACCAGTAAAATCAGACTAGAGCCCACCCTTACAACCTTACCTTAACTTAATTACCCTTGCAAAAACCTTATCCCCCCCCACAAACCCCAAACATTCACGTTTTGAGATACTAGGGATATAGGGCCTCCATGTTTGACTTTTGCAGGTCTCAGTTTGGCTGATAATATATACGACAGTGTGGCAGTGAGCCAGATATGGTGGTATGCAATTGTAATCCCGGTGCTTGGGAGACTGAGATAGGAGGATCCAAGTTCAAGGCCAGCTTCAGCAATTTGGCAAGGTCCACAGTAACTTAGACCCTGTTTTAAAATAAAAAATAAAATAGGGCTAGGGAGTATAGGTCAGAGATAAAATGCCCCTGGGCTCAGTCCTCAATGCCCATCCTCTCCCCTTATGCAGAATGTGACCGTGGATGTGCTGAGAATTCCTCACAGCTCGGTGACTGGTGACAGCTTGCTTTTCTTCGACTGATCTGAAAGGCTTAGGAGAAACTCCATGCAGGAGAATGAGTTTGGAGTAGAGAAACAAAGGAACTTCTTTCCAACTTTGCATTGGGGATCTAAGGGCATCCTGAGTCTTCACAGAACATTGAACCTTGAGTGCACTCTGCAATCTCTCTTGCCAGGAGCTGGCTAACTTAGAGCTGTTAGACTTCAACTATGGGGGGCAGAGGCAGGAAGGGGTCGGGGACCTGGAATTAAGTGTGTGGCTACTCCTGCTCTTCTCCCTTCCTCCAGTCACTAAGGAAACCATGCTGGGAGGCAAGCCATCAGGGAAGACAACCTCTAGTAGCTTGTTTTAAAAATAGAAGTAGAAGACAGACGATAGAAGTAAAGAGCAGAATGGGCTTCTAGAAGCTGGAGGAACCAAGTGGGGAAATAGGGAGCCGTTGGCCAAAAGGCCCAACATTACAGTTAGACAAGAGGAATGAGCTCTAGTAACCTATTACAAAGAATCCTCATGATCATCAATAATATACACTGTGTGTTTCAAAATTATAAAAAGAGTAGACTTTAAATGTCTGTACCACACATAAAAATGTTGTGTGAAGTGATGGATTTGTCAATTCAAGTTGATTTAATCATTCCACAATGTAAATATATATCAGAATAATACCATATCATACCCCATAAATATATACAATTATGATTTCTTCATTAAAATATATGTTTTACATTTATGTATTTATATGCAATTCATATCTATGTACATGGGTATATATACAATGAGTATATATTTATATATAAATAAGCATATATATAATATGTATATATTATATATAAAGAAGCCTCAGGTTTCAGGGCATGTTCTCTTCTTGCATGATATTCTTTTGTTTGCATTCAGGATTAGAGGAGTGATATATCCATACACATGTATTCACCCAACAAATATAAGAAGGCCAGTCCATTTCAAGCATAACTTCCCTGATACTTCATTACTTCATATGGCAGCTAAGTGTGTCTGTCTGTCTGTCTGTCTGTCTGTCTGTCTGTCTGTCTGTCTTCTCTCTCTCTCTCTCTCTCTCTCTCTCCTGATACTGGAGATTTCCAGTACTTCTGATGCTGGGGATTTCCAGTACCTATGAGCTACACACTAAGACCTATTTTAATGTTGATTATGGAACAGGATCTCACCAAGTTACCTTGAGCTACTGGCCTTGGTCCCTAACTCTGTATTTTCCCCCCTCCTCCTCCTCCTCCTCCTCCTCCTCCTCCTCCTCCTCCTCCTCCTCCTCCTCCCTTCTTCCTTCTTCTTCTTTCTTCTTTTTTCAGTACTGGGCATGGAACCCAGGGGCATTGTACCTCCAAGCTCCACCCCCAGCCCTACTTTTTTAGTCTTTTTATTTTTGAAGCAGGGTCTCTCTGAGTTGCTAAGGGCCTTGCTAAGTAGCTGAGGCTGTCCGCAGACCACGATCCTCCAGTCTCAGCCTCCTGAATGATGGGATTACAAGCATGAGCCACCAGGCCCAGCTCCCTAACTCTGTATTTCTGAGCAAACATATACCACATGCCAGGTCCTTGATAGCAATGGTCCTGTTTGATCACCACTACATTCACAGAACCTTCAAATGGCTCCTGGTCCATAGTAGACAACCAGCCAATATTTGCTGAGTGAATAGAAATAGAGGGAAACAATATCCAAGGCCATACCTATTTTTCCAGTCTTTTTTTTTTTTTAATCAATCAGTGCACTATAGATAGCCGGTGTCAAAAACCCAACTTATCCTGGCTGACATTTAGGAATTCAGCAACTAACTTGGTTCTAGTCAGAGGTAAATCCTGAAGCTCAAATTATCAATGTTTATCATCGTTTTCTCCACCTATTGTCTCCATTCACAATATGTTGGGTTCTTTTCTCCAAAAAGCCTGCCTTCAGCTTCCCTTCAGCTGGCAATCCCCACTGAAAGGATGTCTTTTTCCCAGAAGTTCCAACAAAGTTTGGGTTGAGTCTCACTGGAACAAATTAGATCACATGCTTTTCCTAGAACCAATCACTGTGTGCTGATTGGTCAGGCCTGGTCACATGGGCCTCTCTGAAGAGAGAGGAAGTTAACCACAACCTCAACCCTGTACTCAATATGATGGAGAGTTGATTCTCCAAAAGGAAACAGAAGTGCTATCAAAACAGGATAGAATCTGGGCAGGATAACACTGGAAATACTATTGTATCCGGAAATAGTAATATTTCTTTACTTTTTTGTGCTTTCTGTACTTTGGTTATATGTGGCCACACATGGTCCAAAAATATTAAATGGGAAATTCTAGAAGCAAACAATTCATAAATTTTAAGTAATTTTTATTACAACATATTATTGTAATTATTTTATCTTACTAGTGATCACTGTTAATCTCTTATTGTGCCTGATTTATAAGTTTATATGTTAATATGTATAGAAAATATCTTAGGTAGTTTAGTTATATCTTAGGTATGTATGTATGTATGTATGTATGTATAGGAAAAAATTTAGTTTATGTAGAGTTTGGTACTATCTATGGCTTTGAGAAGATGAAGAAATGTTTGGGGACTATAACAGAACTTTCTGAAGATAAGGAGACTACTGTAAACTAAAATTATTAATGGTGGTCATCCATAAGGGTAAAATTAGGAATATTTTTCTTTATATATTCTTTATTTTCTTATGTATGTTTTATATACATATAATTGTATATAATACATAAAAATTTAAATATAATTTTACTTATATATAAAATCTATTTTCTAAGCTTTGTACAAGTAGCATGTTTGTTTCATTGTGTGTGTGTGTGTGTGTGTGTGTGTGTGTGTGTGTGTTACTAGGGATAGAACCTAGGGCCATTTTACCTTCAAGCTATACCCCCAGCCTATTTTTTATTCTTTATTTTGAAACAGGGTCTCACTGAGTTGCAAATGGCTTCCCTAAGTAGATGAGGCTGGTTGAGAACTGTGATCCTCCTGTTTCAGCCACCCAAATGCTGGGATTACAAGTGTTGCCATCATGCCTGGCTTTAGCATGAATTTTTTAAATGAATAAGCAGCTAGCCTTTTAAGTCTTTAAGAAAATAAAACCTTTTTAAAAGTTAAAAAATGCTCGCTCTGCTGAGGGGCTTCCTGGGAGGGTCAGGACCAAGTCTCTTCTCTTTCCTGTGGTCTTTACCACTGTCACTGTCTCTGGTCCATTCTGGATTCTGTAGGGGGATTTTATTTCCTCATCTCCTCTGCCTTTGCCAGTTCCCATGACTCTGAAAATTCCTCAGTTTTTAAAAAATGTATATTAAAATATTAGTTCCTTTTTCAAAAAAAACAATCCATTTGGTCTCCATTTAAAATTTCAATGAGGCCGGGCGTGGTGGTGCACGCTTGTAATCCCCGTGCTTGGGAGGCTGAGACAGGAGGATCGCACGGGTTCAAAGCCAGCCTCAGCTACTTAGTGAGGCTTTCAGCAACTTAGTGAGACCCTGTTTCCAAATAAAATATAAAAAAAAAAAAGGTCTGGGAATATACCCCGGAGGTAGAAAGCCTCTGGGTTCCACCCCCAGTACCACCAAAAATAAAAATAAAAAATAAAATAAATAAAATAAAATTTCAAGGAGCCAGATACCATGTTGCACACTTATAATCTCAGGTATTTGGAGGCTGAGGCAAAAGGATCCTGAGTTCAAGGCCAGCCTGCACAACTTAGTGAGACCCTGCCTTTAAAATAATAGTAATAAAATTTCAAGCTGGGCGTGGTAATGCACTTAGGAGGCTCAAACAGGAGGCCAGCACACAGAACTTAGCAAGACCTTGTTTTGAAATAAAAAATATGGCCGGGCGTGGTGGCGCACGCTTGTAATCCCCGCGCTTGGGAGGCGGAGACAGGAGGATCGCGCAGGTTCGAAGCCAGCCGCGCTGGCGTAAGAGACCCTGTTTCAAAAATATAAAATAGGTCTGGGAGTGTAGCCCGGAGGTAGAAGGGCTTCCAGGAACCCCAGTACCACCAAAAAAAAAAAAAAAAAAAAAGAAATAAAAAATATGAAGGGCTAGGGGTATAGCTCAGTAGTAGAATTCCCTGGGTTCAACCCCCAGTACAATAGTAATGTTAAAAAAAATCAGGGGGTCAATATCTCTTTAAAAAGGCACACCCTGACTGGGTTAGATTTAATTGCCAAGTTAAAAAAATGTATCTGATAAGAATGTTGAGTAGTAATAGAGAGTTATCCTAGCTGATAAGGAGTTTATAGCATAATTCTGGGATTTTTTTTTTTTACACGTGTCTTATGGGACATTTGGAATAACTTATTTCCACAAACAGAAAACTCGTGCCGGAACAGCTGAGGAGCCACTTTCTGAAGGTTCAGGTGCAAAAACGATGCCTATGCAGTGTCAACACCATCAGCTGTCACAGGAGACGAAAGCTCCGCACATCTCAGTGGGGACAAACAAAATGGATGTCCTTCACAGACACCCCAGAGCCCCGTGTCCCCGGGGGCTGCAGCTAGCAATTTATGAAGCTAAAGTGGGCTGATGAAAACTCTATCTTGTAGTCACTCTCAGGACATCTGCTCAGGACAAGAGCCGGGCGTGGTGGTGCACACCTGTAACCCCAGTACTGGAAAGGAGTGAGGGGCTGAGACAGGAGGATCCAGCCTCAGCTGCTGAGTGAGGCCCTCTGCAACTTAGTGAGACCCTGTTTCAAAATAAAGAATAAAAAATAGCACTAGAGGTATAGCTTGGAGTAGAATGCCCCTGGGTTCAATCCCCAGTATTGAAAAAAAATTTAGTTAAAAACATACTAAATAAAATATGCCATTTTAACCACTGTTGGGCCTACAGCCAAGTGGTGTGAAGTACATTCACACTGCTATGCAATAGCCCTCTAGAACTTTTCTTCTTGTAGAAATAAAACTCTATAAACAACTCCCCACTTACTCTTTCTCCAGATCTTGGCATCCCCCATTCTGATTTCTTTCTTTCTTTCTTTCTTTTTTTTTTTTTTTTGTGGGTCTGGGGATGGAACCCAGGGGCATTCGACCTCCGAGGTACACCCCCTGCCCTATTTTTTATTCTTTATTTTGAAACAGGATTTCACTAAATTGCGAAGGGCCTCACTAAGTAGCTGAGGCTGTCCCCGAACCATGATCCTATGGTCTCACCCTCCCAAATGCTGGGATTACAAGCACCACACGCGGATTCATTCTGATTCCTGTATCTATGGATTTGGCTACTTTAGATGGTTCACATAAGTGGAATCATACAGTGTTGTATTTTTGTTGACTGGCTAGCATAATGTCCTAAAGGTTTGTTCTTCCTATCTGCCTGTGATAGAATTTTCAAGGTTCATTCAGCTGATCAATCTGAGATAGCAGTCTTGAGTCTTTACTGTTTTCCTGTGTCTTTTCTGGGAAAAATAAAAATACCACACAGTTATTTAGGCTGCATTTTCCAGGTTTTTAGATGCAGCCCAAGACGTCAGAAAGGCTCCCTGTTTCACTAGGTTATGCCTCAGAGCTCTGCTTCCCAAACTGTGTTCTGCATTAACCTGCTACTCAAAAGAACAACTGCCGGGCGTGATGGCGCACGCTTTTAATCCCCCGGCTTGGGAGGTGGAGAGCAGGTTCGTAGTCAGCCTCCCTGGCTTAAGAGACCCTGTTTCCAAATAAATAAAAAATACAAAATAGGTCTGGGAGTGTAGCCCGGAGGTAGAAGGGCTTCCGGGAACCCCAGTACCACAAAAAAGTGTAAAAAAAAAATAAAAATAAAAAAGAACAACAATAACAACAACTACAAAAAGATAAAAAGAAAAAATTTCTTGTCCAAATGAGGCAAATAAACTGGGCACTATGGTGCACACTGGTAATCCCAGTACTTGGGAAGCTGAGACAGGAAGATTGCAGGTTCGAAGCCAGCCTCAGCAAATTAGACCCTGTTTCAGAAATTTTAAAATATATTTTTAAAAGGCCTGGAGATATATCTTAGAGATAGAATGTTCCTGGGTTCAATCCCAAATACAATAAAAGAAGGAAGGAAGGAAAGAAAAACATCAAAAAGATTTGTTTTCTCTTTAGAAAATCAGGGTCTCTAACAGGGTCATGTACCTTCTAAAGACCCCAAAGAAAATATAATTTACAGTGTTTCATACACTTACTTAGCACGGAGATCTTTGACATAAATATTTAGAACTGATCTTCTAGGTACAGATTTTGAGAAACAGTGGTTTAAACATAAAACCATGAACCCCTTTCTGCGTCTCAGTTGCCTCCAGGACTCTCAGGATCACTCAGGTATTAGTCCTTGCTTTGTGCAAAGCTCCTGTCTGCCCATCAGCCCCAGGCCTGAGCTCCTGGGGAGCCGGCCTCCAGAGTGCATTCCAGGAATCCGCCTGTATCTTTCCAGGGCCTGCATCCTGACCTTCCCAAGGTCACTGGGATCTGAGAGGTGACTCCATTTCCAAACACAGAGAGTGACTGTGTGGGAGGGAAAAGATAAAGGAATCTAACGCCTGGGGAAAGCAAGGAACTAATGGGCCATCAGGAAGGAAATCCAGAAAATAAAACCAGGATGCTCTTACCAAAAAGACAGTGCCCTGGTGTGGGAATCCTCAGCGATGTGGCAAATGTTTCCCGAGTACTGGCTGCAGGCTGGAGCCCTCAGCCCCTGATGGAAGATCTCTTGACTTCACCTACCCTTTTCACTTGTGAGAAGGTCAGAAAATAACGCCTTAGAGAGATAAAATAAAAAAGCAGCGTTGGGCTGAGGTGAAGCGCAGTGGTGCTGTGTGCTCGGCATTCTCAGGTCCCTGGGTTCCATCCCCTGCAATAAAAAAAAGTTAATTCTGAAGACATTTAGAATCAGAGGCACTATGTGAAATCAAAGACCTTCCCCCCCCCTTTAAGAACCAGAAGAGCTTAAATAAAATAATGAAATGTTTGATAAGTAAAAATAATAATTAAGAAAAAATCTCAAACCAAATAAACAAAAAACAGCAAATCTAACAAAATAGACAAAGCAACTGTAAAAAAAAAAAAAACAGGGAAAAGAATCGACTGTTGGAGAAAAGAAACTATTAAAAGATAGAATACGGATGTTGAGAAAACAGACGGCAAAACAAGGATAAATTCAGTGCAATTTAAAGCAACCGACTGCAAAAGATGAATCCGCAGGCTATATATAGCGCTGCCGTGAGAAGCAGGTAGTGCGGTGTCTTATTTATTTTAATATCCCCATCGCTTGCTCAGATTAGACAGTCAGAAAATACTTGTGAAGATGAACGGATATGATAGATGTGGCGCAGGGGCCGGTGCCCCGTGAGCCTGGCTTAGAGGCTGGCTCCAGAGGCTGACACCCCCCTCCCCGCCCTGCCATTCCTGCCCTCCCACTTCATTTTGGAAGCTCTCATGAGCTCTGAGACATGGCAGTGGATGCAGCAGCCTAATACTGCTACAGATAAACGACGGAAGCGGGGCCTACTGAGCATTGTTTTTTTCTAATGTTGATTCCAATTTTCCCAAGTGAAGATTTCTAGAAACTCTTATAGAATCTTTTGTGTGTGTGTGAGTGTGTGTGTGTGTGTGAGTGTGTGTGTGTGTGTGTGTGTGTGTGTGTGTGTGTGTGTGAGTGTGTGTGTGTGTGTGTGAGATGCTGAGGATTGAACCCAGGGGCATTTTTACCACTGAGCTACATCTCTAGCCTATTTTATTTTTTATTTAGAAACAGGGTTTCACCAAAGTTGCTAAGAGCCTCACAAAGTTGCTGAGGCTAGCCGCGATCCTCGCATCTCAGCCTCCGGAGTATGGGGATTTTAGGCAGGTGCCACCACACCCAGCTATATCTTATTATGTTTTAAATTGCCTTTCATTTTTAAAGGTTACCACATGCTTGTGTTTTAAAAATTGAAGCAACAGAGCCGGGCGTGGTGGCGCACGCTTGTAATCCCCGCGCTTGGGAGGCAGAGACAGGGGAATCACACAGGTTCAAAGCTAGCCACGCGCACTGGCTTAGGAGACCCTGTTTCCAAATAAAAATGTAAAAATAGGTCTGGGAGTGTAGCCCGGAGGTAGAAGGGCTTCCAGGAACCCCAGTACCACCTAATAATAATAATAATAATAATAATAATAATAATATAAAAATAAAAAATAAAAATTGAAGCAACATAAAAAAGTAAATTGATAAAAGTAAAAAGATCCCTTCCTTCTCTGTATCTACTCCACATAGATTTCTACAATTAACAGTATATTCTGCTGTTTCTAGATATCATCTATAGCTAAAGCTATATACAAACATATATTTTTATTGATTCTAGGAATCGAATCCAGAGGTATTTTACCTCTAGGGTAGACCTCTAGACCTAGTGTGTGTGTGTGTGTGTGTGTGTGTGTGTGTGTGTGTGTGTGTGTTACTGGGAATTGAACCCAGAGGCATTCTCCCTCTGAGCTACACCTCCAAACCAATTTTATTTCTTATTTGGAAACAGGATCATATTAGGTTGCTGAGAGCCTCATTAAGTTGCTGAGGCTGTCCACAAACCTGTGATCCTTCTGTCTCAGCCTCCCAAGTACTAGAATTATAAGCATGAGCTACCACGCCCAGCTTATATTTTATTTTGAAATAATGTCCCGCTAAATTGCTGAGGCTGGCCTTGAATATGCAATCCTCCTGTCTTAACCTCCCAAGTAGAATTGCAGGCATGTGCTTCCATGCCCAACTATACATAAACTTTTTGGTTCTGGGGTATTGAACCTAGGGCCATTGTACTTCTGAGCTATACTGTTAGCCCTTTTTATTTTTTATTTTGAAACAGGTTCTCACTAAGTTGCTGAGGCTGTCCTTGAAACCACAATCCTTCTGGTTCAGCCTCTGAAAATTACAGGCCTGCACCTCCACACCCATCTTATAAATGTATATAATTTTACAGAAATAGCATCTTTCTAAATGTGCCACCATTATTTGACTTTTTTAAAATTTCGTACTGGGGATAAAACCTAGGGGCATTCTACTTCCAACCCTACACCCAGCCCTAATTTTCATTCTTTATTTTTAAACAGGGTCTCACTGAGTTGCAAAGGCCTCACTAAGTAGCTGAGCCTGTCCTCCTGTCTCAGCCTCCCTAATGCTGGATTGCAAGAAAGCACCACCATTGCCCTGTTCATTTCTTGATTTTTTAACTTAACATATTTTAAATATGTTTAATACCTATCAGTATATTTAAAATTTTTTTCATTGAAATACTAGTGAATTTCATGCTATATTGAATTACTCTTTTATGCACATTTAGATTATCTTTCCTATTTTTGTAAATAAAAAAAGTAAAACCTCAATTCTTTCCATTTCAAGCGCAGCCCCCCCCAAAAAAAATTTCTTTGAGTAGAAAATTTTCTTTAGTTACTGAAGAATACCTAGGGTCCAGAGCCAAGTGAAAATGGTATAACATATTTTTTTTCCCAAAGAGAAAGGCAGTTAGAAGATCTCAACAACTGGACTAGATGATTCTCTCAAGGCTTCTTAAAAGGTGCCTCACATTTACCGACCTCAACCATCCCTCTAGTCTCTGAGAGCAGAATGGGAAGGAAGGGAGGGCGGGGATTATCAGGCCCACTGCCTGGTTAGGAGTGCTGGGCACCCTTCCTGCCCCTCCAGAGCCAAGTGAGGGTTGCTCTAGAGGCATAGGTTACGTCCAGATAAGCCCACTGTACTTTGAAAATATCCTAAATCAAAAATACACCTACTAGACCTGGTCCAGCAGGCATAGCCGAGCAGCACGCTGCAGAGGCTTACTTGTTTGCAGTGGGGCTGGGAGCTGCCTCTCTCTGCCGCTGCCCAGCAGAGATGTTCACACCACGTACCGCCAGCCAGGAAGAGATCGAAGCCCAGAATCAGCAGCACAGCGTCTACTGCATGCAGATTGCTTTTGCACCATGGTAAAGTGAAAAGATCATTGAGATAAACCATCGTTAGTTGGGATGTCAGCATTTGCAGATGAAGTCTTTAGAGTGGCAATCCAGTTAAAATAAGATGATTAAAATAGACCCTAATCTGACACTGGGACATACTGGTGTCTTTATAAAAAGAGACCAGGACACACACACACACACACACACACACACACACACACACACACACGATTATTATGTGAAGCTTGAAAGGGAAGACAGTCATCTCTAAGCCAAGGAGAGGAGACTCAGAAGAAACCAATCCTGCTAAAGTCTTGCTTTTACACACTAGCCTTCTTTGGGCTTGTTGGGAAACACATTTCTCTTGGTTAACACCCCAGTTTATGGCAGCCAGAGCAGGCTAGCATACCACCCGAGTGGAGCAGGCCCCAGGCAGGGCGGTGACAGACACCGAGGACAAGGACAGGCTAGGGCTAGGCAGGTGCCAGGCAGGGGCAGCGGGGCGCTCCACGGTGCCTGAGGAGCTACCCAGGGCTGGCTGGGAGCATGAGGAGAGGTCAGCCCCCGGCTCCTCCCCACCCTCTCTGGGATCTAAGATCCCGGAGTGGGTGGGGGAGAGCCCCTCCTATCCCAACGCTGTTGTCCTTGGCTTGGAAGACTGCTTTCTATTCCGAAGAAAACAAGTGTCTGCTTCTCTTCTCCCTTCCTTCCCCCATAAGAACCTCGTCCTTTCTTAGCCAGAAAAGAACGTCCTGCCCTTTGCATCCAAGGTCCTCAAAGAGGGCACGGTAAAGGCCTCACTGGGTAAACGGCCTAATTACACGCAGGGTCATTGCGTCTCTGTAGAACTCTGTAAGAATCATCTAATACTCCCCCATCATATTTTGAAGAAGGGCTTACCTAATAATTGAAAGTTACTCATTGGAAGAGAATTTTGTTCTGTTTTGCTGTGGGGCTCAAACCCAGAGTTTCATACACGCTAAGCATGTACTTGCCCCAGCCACTTCCCTCCCCAGCTCCACTGAAAGGGAATCTTTGCTGGGCGTGGTGGCGCACGCTTGTAATCCCAGCATTTGGGAGGCTGAGATTGGAGGATCCCAGTTCTTGGCCAGCCTCAGCTAATTCGTGAGGCCCTATGCAAGTTAGTGAGACCCTGTTTCAAAATAAAGAATAAAAAATAGGGCAAGGGGTGTAGCTCGGAGGTCAAATGCCCCTGGGTTCCATCCTCAGACCTGCAAAAAAAAAAAAAGAAAGAGAATCTTTTCATTTATTATAACAAGGCACCCATCATCGCCACCCCAGCTTAAATTTTTTTTTTGGTACCAGAGATTGAGTCCAGGAACATTCTATCTCCAATCTACACTCCAGCCTTATTTTTTATTTTGAAACAAGATTTCACTAAGCTGCTGAGGCTGGCCGCAGACCTGCGATCCTCCTGTCTCACCCTCTCAAGTACTGAAGTCATAGTTGTGTGACACCACATCTTGCTCAGAGTCAAGGTTGACTATAGTCAAGGTCGAGTCTGTAGCGACAGTCCAAGGAGCGCTTTCCGGAAGAGCAGGCTGCATTCACACCTTTAAACAAGTGTGCATATCCGTAGCTGTTTATTCATCTTCACTGTTGCCTGTTCTCTAGGAGCTTTGGGGGGTGGCGGGGTGAGGGAGGAGTGGGAGGCCGACAGTCCAATCAGAAACTGTGGGAAGGTGCCTAGCATTCATGTGAGGAGCACAGGTGCCAGGGAAGCAGGGCGCCCCCTCTTCTCCTCTTAGAGGGTTCAGTGGATCTCGATGAATGAAGTCCAGGGACTAGCGGAGAGCATAGAGATATGATCGTCTATTTTAAGTCAGGGAAAGAGAGGGGACAAAGCAGCTCCCACTCACACAACGAGGGGAAGGGAGGTCTTGGAAACAGAGTGACCCAACTGGGCTCTTTAAACTTTATTGAAGGTTTCTATCTGCTCTTTTATGATTGGTCAGAATCTACTTTTGAGGAACCAGTGACTTCTACACAATTTTTTTTTTTTCAGTACTGGAGAGGGAACCCATGGGCATCCTTCTTCCAACCTACACCCCCAGCCCTATTTTTATTTTTTATTTTGAATCAGGGTCTCACTGGGTTGCAAAGGACCTCACTAAGTAGCTGAGGCTAGCAGAGAACCCTGATCCTCCTGTCTCAGCCTCCCAAATGCTGGGATTACAAGCGTGCACCACCATGTCCGGCTACTCTGCACAATTTTGATCCTTAATTTTAATGATTATTTTGTGGGCTGGTCAGGGCCCTGATTTCCTGGCACCCACCAGTCACTAACCTTTCTGCCTACCTCCCCCCAACCTCACAGACAAAGGGATGTAGATGGTCTTTTTCCTTTCTGTTCCCAGGTTAGGGCTGGACCCGGCCCAACTCTCTGGGTTAAGGTGAGACCAGGGACTGAGATGATTAAATCGAGTTATAGAAGACAACCAGATTGGCAGGGCTAAATGAAGAGAGGAAAATGAGACAGTAGGTTGGGATCAGGGGCCTCCTGAGCCCTGAACTTGGGGCAGGACGGTTTCCCTGAGGCAGTTGGAATGTTAAAAGGATTTGAAATAGAAGAGGAAGCTGGGCTTGGTGGCAATATTGGCATGTAGTCTCAATACTTGGGAGACTAAGATAGGAAGAAGCCAGACTCAGCAATTTAGCAAGGCCCTCAGCAACTTGGGGAAACCCTGTTTTGAAATAAAAAATAAAGTAGGGCTGGGAGTGAAGCTTGATGGCAGAATGCCCCTGGATTCAATGCCCAGTACATACATACATACATACATGTGGAAGATGATATCCAGGTGGGGATGGAAAGCGTAGTCAATTAATGATTTGGAGGTGGGAGAGAATAAGGTCAGAAATGGAGAAAAAGGTCAAGGGTTTCTTCAAGAGCAACCTTGAACCCAGGCGTGATCAGGAGGAATGGAGAGGAGAGGATGAGGCAAATCTGTGGGCTCGTGTGGCCAACTGGATGCAAAGGGAAAGAAAGTAAGTTCAAGCGCCATTTTAAAGCTGCTGTGCCCAGGTGGTTTGTAGAGACGCTCAGTAAATTGGGGAATATATTAGTTAGCTAGTGCTATGTAATAAATTCTCCCCAAACTTCTAAGCTTGAAACAATAGACGTTTGTGATCTTCTAGTTTTGTGTTAGGAATTGAGTAGAGGGGCTAGGTGGTTCTGGCCCAGGGTCTCTTACCAAGTTGCCCCTGCGACATCAGCCAGGGCCACAGTCGTCTGAAGGCTCGAATCGGGCAGAGAGTCTCCTTCCAGGGTGGTTGCTTCCATGGCTGTTGGCAGAAACTGTTCTGTCCTAGATTTTTATTTTTAGTTTTTGGTGCTGGGGCTGGGAGCCAGGGCTCTGTGCTAAGCATGTGCTCTACCACTAAGCGACACTCCCAGCGCCTCTTCTCTGAATTAGGAAGCCACATGGACCTCTCTCCAGAAGGCTCTTGAGTGTCCTTTCAAAATGGCAGCTGGCATCCTGCAGACGATGCAGGATGATCTCGGATCACTCTCAGGAGTGATCCGAGAGAGAAGAGGAAGCCACAAGGCCCCTGAGGCTTAGTATTAGAAGTCATACATGGTCACTTCTAGCTTATTCTGTTTTTGGAAGCAAATCCCTAAGCACTCTACACTTAAAGGAAAGAGAATTAAGCTTCATCTTTTGAAGGGGGGTGTCAAGGAATTAGGGGACATTCTTTGAAACCATCACAGAGAATGTAGGATGCATCTAATTAGTGCAGAAGATGCCACACTCCGCTTTATATAGGTTAGTTTGAAGTACAATTGAGTACTCCTGCTTGTGAACTATAATTTGCTTGAGATTGTGCCATCTGATTTAATATGTTAACAGATAAATTATTGCCTACTATAGTTGTAGAAAAAATATTAGAAGAGGATGGCATATTGCTTGCAGCAAGATGTAGAATGCTCCAAGCATTATTCCCCATTCAGAGCCAAGCATTTAATTTTTACTCAAAAACCAAAACAAATTTAAGCTTTTCTTCTGTTCTTGCTCATTGTTGCTCAGATTTTAGTATTTGTAAGATTCAAATACTCTGAAGAATTTTGTACACAAAACCACTTACGCTATGTTGTGCTGTGCTATGGCGTGGTGGAATATAACTATAATCCCAGCTACTCTGGACACTGAGGCAGGAGGATCTCAAATTTGAAGCCAGCCCTGGCAACTTAGTGGAACTTTGTCCAAAATAAAAAATAAAAAGACTGCTGATGTATCTCCGTGGAAGAGCCCTCCTGGGTTTAATCCCTTGTAGTGCCCAATCAAAAACACCTGACTTATACTGTATTCAAGAACAACTCAAGAAACTTGGAGACAGGCTTCTGTGTGTGGTTTTGTTTATTTTATTTTATTTTATTTTATTTTATTTTATTTTATTTCTTGGCTACCTGCAGAGTTTTGTAATCTGACCCTGAGTGAGGAGACTGCATTCATCCCGGTCCCCGAGAACCCACAGCTGTCTAATTTGGGGCATTTTGCAAATTCCATAGGGAAGGTGCCAGCTCCTATTGTTTGCAGTCCTTTTCTTTCCCTGTTCCCACCTCCTTCCTCCATCTCCTTTCTGCCAACTGGCTTCCAGGATGCTTGTTCCTGCTTGGCTACAGAGCTTATCTGTCCCAGGGGGCTTGAGGCTCAGCTGGGCAGGGAATTGTTGCCAAGAGCCTGTTTCATGGGCTTGACCGCAGCTTCCTGTTGTGGGACCTCTCTTCCTTGGTAGCAGCCTGATTAAGCAGAGTGTGAAACCCCAGCAAGTCGGTGTTGCCTCCCACTTTGAGCAATTTGATAAGTACCCTGGGGTTCACGGAGTGGCATGTACTGTTAGTTTCAATCTTGCAGCTACTTTATCAGGCATAAATCCTGAAATGGCAATCTTCCAACCACTGTGCTAATTCGTGTACTTAACAAAGGCTGGCAAGCACCTCATAAAAACTATTGTGTGTTTTTTATCTCCATTTCTAGAAAAGGCAGCTTTATCAGAGATGCATATCATACTTGACTTGAAGAAAGCCAGGAGAATTTGAGTGATTCTGACATAAAGGAACTTTCTATTTATATAATCAGTTTCCCCCAATAGATCAGCTAACCATCAGTATTTTTCTAAAGAACAATCAGTCCCATGTCCCCCATGCCTTGACCTGCTACCCTGCTTCTTTTGACAATATGTATATGCATATTTTAATATTGTGAGTATGATTGTTCCTGCAGAGGGGTGTCACCTGCTGCTGGGTGTACGTGCCTGTCAGGAGGCATTACCATCTAGAAATGTTATCTGTGTGTGTGCCAAGTCTTAGTCCACTGCTCATTTGCTATTAAAAAGAATCCCGCTTCAAGCAAAGCTAATTTTACAACAATCACATCCTTCCAGATTCAGTGATGCTGACATGCACAGCATAGAAAGGGCTTTATTTTGTGTCTTTTCGAAAGGCAAGAGGGTGCCTTGCACCATGTCCAAAAGTTCTGCATTCGTGTCCTTCCCTCTCGGCGGGGTCAGCACTGTGGTGCTACTGCAGCTAGCTTTATGAAGAAGCATGAACGTCAGACAAACGCAGTGTACTAATCTTTGCGGGACCCATTCTCCAACTGGAGAATTCTGTTTACGTCATTGTTCTTCATTTGGTGTGTGGCATTCGTGGTCATTAGAAAGGGGACATGGCTTATTTATTCTTTTTTCTAGCTGCACTCTTAGCTAATTAAGCCCATCTTATTTTCTACTATTTGAATTTAAGGCTATTTATTGTCCTCTAGGAACTTCTTTAGCTGCTTTCACACGTTTTGCCACATAGGACTTTATTGTTCAGTCACTTATAAGTGTGTTTCTGCCTCCATACTTTTTGTGATTGAGTTCTAGATATAAAACCCTGAAATCAGAGAATATAATGCATGTGCTGCTGACATTTGGTATCTTATGAGACATCCTATATTGTCAGTTTTGAAAAGAAAATGTGTATTTTTATTAACTGCAGATCTATTATATCAGGCTTTGTTATTCCTTTTCTTGCCGGCTTATTTATTTGGTAGCATCATGCACATGTTGAGAGTACTCTACCATAGTAGAGCGACAGCCCAGCCCCAGATCTGCCAATGTCATGTATTTCTTTTCAAATTCATTAATCGGTTCTTGAAAGGTACATTCAACCTTCCCATGAAATTCATAATTTACTAATAATTTATATTAATATTTTGTTTTATGCATTTTGAGGCTATGTTAAAAGAATATTGGCTCTGGATTGCTACATCTTTTGAAGATGTATTCCTTCTAGCACTAAATAGTAATTATTTTATTTTATGTTTTGGTACTAGGAATTGAACCTAAGCATGTTCTATCCCAGAACTTCACCCTCAGTTCTTTTTGTTTATTTATTTTTATTTTGAAACAGAGTTTCGCTTAGGTTTCTGAGGGTCACTCTAAATGGATGAGGCTGACCTTGAACTGAGATCTCTGTCTCGGCCTCCCAGTTTCTGGAATTACAGACGTACGTCACCACCTCAACCTTACAACTTTTGTTCCCATATTGCCGTTTCCACTTTGTCTGACATTGATGCTTTCTTGGGTTTAATCTTTTTCTGATGCATCTTTTTTTCTCACTGAATTGTCAGTGCTTCTGCTTCATGATGTGTTAGAAGTTTCTTTTTGCAGCAGCATGGCTACTTAGGGCTCCAGTGATATTGCCTGATATGATAAACAGCTCCAGATCTTACTGCTTTGACACAACAATGGTTTAAGAAGTATTTAATCCTTACAGTCTCTTTCCTACTGCCCTCCCCCCCCCTCTCTCTCTCATTAATGTTACTGCCAATTAAAATTGGTTTTTTTTTTTTTTATAAAAGCTTTTCTTTCAGAGGGTTGTATTTTTATTTGGTTGGCTTGTTTGTGGCACTGGGGCTTGTACCCATAGGTATTGCACTTCCAGCCCTTTTGATTTTGAAACAGAGTTTCTCTAGGTTGATGAGGGGCTCATTAAATGACTAAGGCAGGCCTCGAACCTGTTATCTTGCTCTCTCATCTTCTGAAGTACTGGAATCAAGGTGTGTTCCTCCATGCGCTGCCAGAGTTTGTTTCTTTTTTTTTTCTTCTTCTTCTTTTTTTTTTAGTCCTAAATAGATTTCCAAACTGGGTGTGGTGGTACATGCCTGTAATCCCAGTACTTTTGGAGGCTGAGACAGGAGGAGGGTCCCATGTTCCAGAAAATCCTCATCAACTTAGTGAGACCCTCAGCAACCTAGCAAGACCCTGTTTCAAAATAAAAAATAAATAGGGCTGGAGGTGTAGCTCAGGGGTATAATGCTCCTGGGTTCAATCTCAGCACCAAAACCAAAACAAAACATCATAAGCAGATTCCAGTGAATCATAGGTTAATTAATAATTAATGAATTAATCATAATTAACTAATTTAGTTTGTATATCTCCAATGGTTATAGATACATTTTTATTTCAACTTCTTGATTTTGGTTTTCTATCTCATTTAGGTAATATAAATTGAAATCTTCTTCAGTTAAAGAGTCTTGAATTCGTATAGATTGCTTTTTATTTTCTACCCAAGTTCCTAGGCTGACTGTGTTTTCCAAGGCCAGAGGACAGAGCTTTTTTATCATCCTTTTTAATTAGGGGGCAGTTCTCTAAGCGGCAGGTCTATGCTTTCTCCCAGGGGTTGGAGGTCTCCTCTACTATCATCTTTCTGATAACTCTTCATTCCTGGACCCCAAGGATTTCTCTTGATTTTTTTTTCTTTATGTACTGGGGATTGAATCCAGGAGCATTCTTCTTTCAAGCTACACCCCCAGCCCTATTTTTCTATTTTTTTTAACTTTTTTTTATTGGTGCAATGTATTCATACATCATAATGGAATTAAAGAAAAAAAAAACTTTTGTAGACATACATGCACACATTGCCCAGTCAGCCCCCACCCGATCCCCACCCCATTCCCTCCCCATCTCTCCTTCCCATGCTTGGCTTAGTGGTTGACATCTAGTATTATAGCAATTTATCCAAAATTAAAAATGATAATCTCACAGAACAGTTTCATTTGTCTGATACCAAGCTTTTGATGACATAAATATAACATTTCAATATTTCTTTTTGCTTTCTTTCTTACCAGAGAATATTTGTTTCTTTTTTTTTTTAGGTGAAACTATCATACATTTATTTATTTATTTTTCAGAAAAAAATCTATCCTAATATGGAATATGGACTCTAGATACCCAAAACGATCTCAAAAAAGAACAAAGCTGGAAGATGTATATTTTCTGATTTCAAACCATGTAAAGCTATAATAATTGAAACAGTATAGTACTGTTCTAAAGGCAGATATATAGACCATTGGAGTTAAGTAAAAGCCTAGAGATAAATTCTTCCATATATTGTCAAGTTATTTTTGACAAGGTTTCCACGAACATTTGGTGGAGGAAATAATAATCTTTTAACTAAATATTGTTGAAAAATAATAATTACATGAAAAAGAATAAAACTGGACTCTTACCTAACCCCATATACAAATATTAACTCAAATTAGATAAAAGATCTAAATATAATTCTTAAGACTATAAACTTTTAGAAGAAAATCTGGGTCATAAAACCTTACAACATTGAAATTGGCAGTGATTTCTTGGATATGATTTCAATGGCACAGGCAACAAAAGGGTATACAAACTCCCTAAAAAATAAAAAAATATTGTATATCCAAAGACAATGTAAACAGAGTTAAAAGTTACTGATAGAATGGGATAAAATATTTCCAAATGCTATATCTGAAGGTATATTAATATTCCAAATAGATATCCTAAAAATACAATTTAGAAATAGGTAAAAGACTAATATAAATAATAAATCTCCACAGATAACCAATCTTAGTTGTCTGTTGGATAGAAAATCTTGTTTCTCTGGTTCTGGTGTGTGTTACCTAATTCTACATTGTAGTTAATCTCTTTGAGTATTTTCTCTAGTGCTGGTTTTGAAGACATAAATTCCTTCAGTTTCTGTTTGTCCTGGAAGCTTCTTATTTCTCCATCTAATTTGATAGAAAGTTTTGCTGGGTAGGAAATTTTTGGCTGGAAGTTGTTTTCTTTCAGAATTGGGAATATGTTACCCCAAGCCCTTCTGGCTCTCATGACTTGGTTTGGGAAGTCTGGAGTGATTCTAATTGGTTTGCCTCTGAATGTCACTTGGCCCTTTGTTTTTGTTGCCTTTAAGATTCTCTGCTTGGCTTCCACATTGGTCATTTTGACAATTATGTGGCGTGGGGATCCTCTTCTCAGATCCTGTCTAAAGGGAGTTCTATACATTTCCTGGACCTATGTATCAACCTCTTGCTCTGTGTTTGGAAAATTTTCTGCCATTACTTCCTTGAAGAGATTGTTGATCCCTTTGTTTGACCTTCTTTTCCCTCCTCTATTCCAATTATTCCTAGGTTAGCTCTCTTAAAATAGGCCCATATTTCTTCAATGTCAGATTCCTGCTGTCGAATTTTTTTTCTAAATTAGAAACTATGCGTTCATTTTTGGAGTGATCATCTTCTAAGAGCGAGATTCTATTCTCCATGTGGTCTAATAGGTTGTTTGTACTTTGAACTGAGGCCTTTAGTTCATTAATTGCATCCTTTATCTCTTTTTGGCTCTCCCTAAATTCTTTTCGAAAGTCCTCTATTATTTCTACAGTTATTTTCCTGATTTGATCTTCTAGAAATCTCTGAATTTCTGTTTTATCGGGTTCTGATGTTGTGGGGTTGTGGGCATTCATTGCTCCATTGTTATTCCTCTTTCCCATGTTTTCAGAAGTTTGTGCCTTCTCTGGGTTCTTCTCTTGGGTCACTCTGACTTCATTTAAGGTGATCTGGATCTCGAGTCTGTGGTATCTCAGTCCCCACTACTCCTTTACTGGGTTGTATTGCAGAGTCTCAGACCCAGGGAGTCAATCGAGGCTGCTTTAGACCATGAGGGGTGCCAGGTTGGGTGTTCTCCTATGGTGTGATATCTCTGCCACCGCCACTCCCCCACTGGATCAAGTCCCTGGGAGTGCAGTACTGGGATTTCTTCTCTAGGGGCCGTAATTTGACTCACTGTTGTTGAGTGCGCTGATGGAGCTGTAGTGGACTCAGTGAATTTGCTGCTGCTGCCGCTGGTGGCAATATGGCACCGCTGTCATGCCCTCGGCCATGAGGCTGGCGTATTTTTCTCTGGTTTTGAGCTCCGCTCTGAGTCCCTGCAGGGTGTGCTGAGCCCAGCCACTGGGAGCTTTAGATGCTCCCTGAGCCAAAAAATCTGCCGAATCCCACCCGGCTGTTCCGCAGCCGCTCACTTCAGCTTGCTGTCTGCCGCTCCTCTCTGGAGCCCTGTGGGCTGTTGCGTGCTTTGGTCTGGTGCTGTCCGGTGAGCTCGCTGTTGCCGCCGGCAGTATGGTGTTGCTGCTGCTGCGTCCTCGTCCGGGAGGCCGGCATATCTTCTCTGTGGCTCTGAGCTCCGTTCTAAGTCCCCCTCCTCTTGGAGCCTGGTGCTGCAAGGGAAGATGGCGTCCGCACAGCTCCGGGCAGCGGCTCTAGCTGCAACACTGTGGTCTGGTTTCTTTCTGGTGTCTCGTTTTTCCAGTCCTCTTTTTCTCTGTCACTTGTAATTACATTTTTTGTTTCTCTGCTAATGGTGTTTTCTGGCTATGAAAGGCACTGATTTTGTGGTAATAGAGACTGGTTGTCAGCGGGCCTTGTAAGTCTCACTTTTCTCCGTTGCCATCTTCCTGGAAGTCCTATTCTTTATTTTGAAGCAGGGTCTCACTAAATCGCAGAGGGCCTTACTAAGTAGCTAAGGCTGGTCGCGAACCTGTGATCCTCCTCTCTCAGCCTTCCAAGTACTGGGATTATAAGCGTGTACCACCACACCTGGCTTTTGATTTCTTTTAAGCTCTGAAATATATGAATTTGTTGCTGTTTGGATATTCCATTTCATATGGCATTTCTGGTATTTATAAGGATACAGTGGTCCCACCTAATAGGAAGGATAAATGTTCCAAGACATTCTGTGGATGCCTGAAACCACTGGTGGCACTGAATCCTATATATGTATACTATATTTTTCTATGTATTCATAAGCAGGATAAAGTTAAGGTTATAAATTAGGCATAGTAGATTAAGAACTACAACTAATGATGATAAAATAGAACAATTATAATAATATATTGTAACAAAATTGTTTAGAGCTTACAAATTGCTTATTTCTGGGATTTCCCACTTAATATTTTTTTTCTTTCTTTTTCTTTTTCTTTTTCTTTTTCTTTTTCTTTTTCTTTTTTGGTGGTGGTACTGGGGTTCCTGGAAACCCTTCTACCTCCGGGTTATACTCCCAGACCTATTTTTATATTTTTATTTGGAAACAGGGTCTCTTAAGCCAGTGTGGCTGTCCTCGAACCTGCGCGATCCTCCTGTCTCTGCCTCCCAAGAGCGGGGATTACAAGCGTGCGCTATCATGCCCGGCTCCACTTAATATTTTCAGTCTGCAATTGGCTACAGGTAACTGGAGCCATGGAAAGTGCAACTGTGAATAGGAGGAACTTCTGCACCATCTTGGCAGACATGGCAAGGTGTAACTGTTAGTCCTTCTCCTTTACAGCAAAGAGAAAGCTGCAAAGTGAATGCTCGAGGGTCACTAACTTGCAGTTAATATCAGTATTTTATTTTACTGTATTTGACTTATATCATTACATTTGATTTATGTCATCATACACACTAGTGATACAAACCTTCCTTTAAAAGTAACTTAAATAGAATATCAACTTAATGAAACATTTTGTGGCAGGTGATAGATGACCCTGACAAAAAAACCATAAAGGTGATAGATCAATAGTAAAGTTTATAGAACACTTGAAAACATTTGTCACCTTTCTTTGCTTGTTCTTCTTTGGGGGTGTGTGCGGTATACTGGGGATTGAACTCAGGAACATTCTATCTCTGTGCTAAAACACTTGCTCTTTTCATTTTTTTGTTTTGAGGCAGCATCTCACTAAGTTTCTGTGCTATAACACTAGCTCTTTTTAATTTTTTATTTATTTTTTTTTGTTTTGAAACAGCATCTCACTAAGTTTCTGAAGGCCTCGCTAAATTGCTAAGGCTGGCCTTGAGCCTGTGGTCCTCTGGTCTCAGCCTCTCAAGTACTGGGATTTCAGACATGTGCTATCACACCTGGCTTGGTTCTCACTTATTAAAGTGTCCTTCCATGCTTTAGTGGCCTAGACAAGAAGATTGTACTGTCACAGGAGACCTGTTTGAGAATGTGGGATGTGGGTTATTCAGATTAGGAAACAAAATTTTGACCATACTCTGAGTCACGTATTCCCTTCCAAACAAACAGAAGTCAGGGGTATAGTCAGATAGGGCTGGATGATAATATGGTAACAAGTAAGCTCTAAGGTCTCACCTGAACAGAACAGAAATGAATTTGTTATTCACATACCTACCAAGCTTTAGTTGAGACCTCCGCTCGCCACAGGCGATCAGGACACAGCCTGGCAGAACGCTGAGCACAGGGGAGCAAGGCGGAGGAGGTGGCACCTCGTCGTGAGCTCTCGAGCCTTCTGTCCACTGGGACATCTGCCATGGCCACTCTTTTCACCAGCCACAGCGAGTTTCATGGCCACCCTCATTTCTAAGAAGCAGGAAAATGTAGTATTACTATGTGACCAATGGTTACAAGCCAGAAATAATGGCTGAAGAACAATAACGTTACAGCACCGACCAGCAAGGAAGCTACAGAACAGCGGGGCCACGTCCTCTAGGTGGAGACATGTAGCTAGTTCAGCCATAGCAGAATCAGACTTGTGTTTACAGCTCTTTCCACCTCTTGTTAGCTCCATTTTGTGTTGAGAAAACCCCAAATCAAACATTTGCTACCGGTGGATAAAACAAGATTACCCACCTTTAAGCTGGGCTGATTTGCTGCCTAACAGATCCTAAGAGGCTTTCAATACTGATCTTAAACCCAGGGCTCCAGCTCAGCAGTGGCTCCTTTGCCTAGCATGTCTGAGGTCCAGGTTCCATCCTGAGCACTAAAATACAAAACAAAACAAAATAAAACCCATCCTGCTTCACTGCCAACTACTCTGTTTGGTTTGGCCACTTCATTTCTACAAATATTTATGAGCCTAATGTATGAATGTGATTAAAGTATTTACAAAGAGCATGGGCTGGGTTTCTCCCACATTTGCTTCTAGGCTGTCCTGGCTCAGATTCCCCTTTGTCTCTGGGGTTTCTGCACAGATCCCCATGGCTTCTTTAATACCCACGACTTGGGACAGCCCTCCCTTCCATCAGCCCCTGGTCACGGCTTTCGGCTTCTCCCTTCCCCAGAGATGCTGCCACCGGCTTCCTACAACCTTCTTTACAGGGTTTTCTACTTTGTGCTCAGGGAGTATTGAACGGCAAAGGTTCTACTCACTAATATCAATGAGTTTGGGAAGATTTCCATACTCTGTGGAGATCTGGGAAGTTGTGAAATTATCCCTTGCCTGGGCTAACATACAAATTATAGTGACCTTAATTATGTCTTGTCTAACCATGACACATGCTTCAGCTAAACTACTGCTCTTGACATCATTTTTTTTCCAATGGGAAGTGGGAGACCCTAAACTTAAATAATATTTAATAATGTATGGTAGTTATAATTTATGTAATATATATTATACCTATTTTTCATAGTCATTGTGATGTTGGTGTTTATTATAGCCATGTAAAATCACAGAAACTGATAGCTAATCTTCTCAAAGTTAATCATCTTGTTGGTACTAACAGTAGAACCTCATATCTAGGACTTCTTCAGTTAGTCCATGATAATGCCCATAACTCGCAAGCATTAATAAAACATAGCATGCAAGCTGCTATTTTTAAACACCTTTATGTGCTCTGGCAGGCCAATAAGAATCTGATATCTCCACTTTTCTAAGGTTGACTTTTAGACAAAGAATGAGAGAAATTACATACACACGCATTTAGGGTATTCCTGGCTCACGAATTCAGTCCAGCACGTCTTGATTAGGTATTTGCTTGTTCTGACTGCTGAAGATATAGTAGTGAAGCAGACAGATGTGGTTCCTGGCCTCGAGGCATCACTTTCATGGGAGATAACAACTGTAATGGGATGAAAGGAGCCACAGTGACCACAGATAACAATGCTTTTTAGTGCTTACCCTCAGCCATTTCACATTCTCCTTTATTGGTAAGAAAACTGAGGCAGAAAAAGATAATTTGACACACAGTAATGGAGTTGAGGTCTGAATCCAGATGCTCTTAATAGCATTTTGCTTCTTTATAGATACTAGAAAGTTGATATCAGGAAAGCACACACAGATGTCACCAGAAAACAATGGGTTAGTGTAACAAAAAAAAAGTTGACAAACTACAGCAATGTGGGAAACCAGGCCTCCATCCCTCTAGGTATCAGGACTTTCAAAATTAGGGCCTACCATGGCCTCCGCCTCGTGTACCTCCTCCTCCACCTCTGTGGCTGAATAATCTGGTCTGCTTCCAGCTAGCATGGTGTGTGTCTGTTGACACAGCTTCTCTTGTTCTTGCTATACATTATTGCCGTACTCACATGCCAGCCTCTTACTCTTTTTCAGCCCTGCTGGATGAAACCCAGCACCTTGCACATGCTGGGCAAGTGCTCTACTACAGGGCACCCCAGCCTTGCTCGGGTCTTGCTGCTCTGGTACAAGTTTTATTTTTTTTTTTATTTTTTATTTTTTTGGTGGTACTGGGGTTCCTGGAAACCCTTCTACCTCCGGGTTATACTCCCAGACCTATTTATATATATATTTTTTATTTGGAAACAGGGTCTCTTATGCCAGCGCAGCTGACTTCAAACCAGCGCGGTCCTCCTGTCTCCGCCTCCCAAGCGTGGGGATTACAAGCAAGCGCCACCACACCTGGCCCAAGTTTTATTTTAAATAACACTCAGAGTCAAAGCCACAAAAAATATGTAGATAAACTCCATGTGTTACTTAGCTCTCTGTCAATGTGATAAAGTACTGGAGATAATCGTCTTAAAAGGAGAAATAAGTATTCAGGCTTGTGGTTTTAAAGGTTCCCATCCATGGTCACCTGGGCCTTTGTCAATCCTGAACGACACTTTGCTTTGGGCCTGTGGCTAGGCAGATCATCACAACAGGAGCGTGTGACAGCTCCCCTCATGGGGGCTGACTAGCAAAGAGAGGGAGAAGGGGCTGGGGTCCCAATGTCCCCTTCAGAGGCACATCCCCAATGACTTATTCATCTTCCACTAGGCCCTACCTTTTTTTTTCTGCTTCTTTTGCAGTGCTGGGGGTTGAATCCAGGGTGTTGTGTCTACTAGGAAAGTGTTATAGCACTGAGCCACATCCCGGCCCTGGGCCCCACTCTTACAAGGTTCTACAATTTTTACAATCTCCCAGTAGAACCACAGGCTGGGAACTAAGGTTTTGGCATATGGGCCTTTGGGGGGTGTTTAGGATCCAACCTGTAACACTCCCTGATGCTGTGGGTTCCTTTGTTGTTGTTTTTTTGTCACTGGAGATTGAACCCAGAGATGCTCTATATTCAAGCTACACTCCCAATCCCTTTTATTTTAAAACAGGGTCTAAGTTGCTGACAGTCTTACTAAGTTGCTAAGCTCTATCTTAATTCTACAATTCTCTTGTCTCAGCCTCCTGAGTGCTGGGATTACAGACATATGCCACCATCCCAGGCTGATGCTGTGTTTCTGAAGGGGGTCAATGGGGTGGCAGGTAAGGGTGTAGGTCCTTATGTCTCTCCAGGGGAACAGCACTGAGACACTGGAGGTATTGGCCATCATTTCAATCCACCATCCCACCTTTACCCAAAAAAGAGGTTGGTCTGTTTTGTTTCTCTCTATTCTCAGCTCATGGTTCACACTCAATACACTCTTGTTGAAAGATGAAGCAAGTGCAATTATCACTTGAGGTGTAGTTTATTTTGCCAACATAGTGCTTTACTGATATGAAAGGGATTTTATTTGGATCCTAGAGAAGTTGATCAAACTCCAAAGGCTTGGTCGACGCAGAATGACATGGAGAAACATGAGAGAGAGACAGACAGACAGAGACAGAGAGAGACACAGAGGCAGAGAGACAGAGAGACAGCTCAAATCTAGATTTAGATTAGTGTATCATGAATAGTCATCCTAGATGACTAAGTTACATGGGCTCCACTAAGAAAGAAAATATATTATTACAATAAATGAGGATTTGATGAACAAGGGTTAGAAAACAAAAAGAAGCCAGAGAAATTTATGGTCAGCCGGGTGTGGTGGCACACACTTACAATCCCAACATTTGGGAGGCTGAGACAGGAGGATCTCAGTTGACGGACAGCCTCACCTACTTAGTGAGGCCCTTTCCAACTTGGTGAGACCCTGTGTCAAAATAAAGAATAAAAAATATGGCCGGGGATGTAGCCTGGAGGCAGAATGCCCCTGGGTTTCATTCCCAGTACCATACCACAAAAAAAAAAAAAAAAAAAGGAAAGGGGGGGAAAAAAAAGAAAGAAAGAAATTTATGGTCTACAAGAGTCAACTTCCTAGAAGGGCCTATGGATTTTACCCCAACTTTCCCAGTATTTTCCCATTTCCCTACATTGTCTTACCAAGTGAGCTAATATAGATGGGCCTGGGCTGAGCACTGCGTAGAGACAGAAGCTGATAAGTTGTGACCAGAACCGTCTTCTCCAACGTATGTTTCACAATGAAGCTTTAAATGCTCAAAGAAAAAGAAAGAAAATGGCATTGGTCTTCTCAGGAATATTAAGTACTTTACTTTCATTGCCTAATCTTTCAACAACTGAATAAAATAGGCTGTATATCCCTAGAGGGTATGCTGGCCTCTGCTCATGTCCTGTTTCTGAATTTTATTTTTTTTTACCTGGAATGTATTTGTTTATGTGAGCTGATAGGAACAGCGGCTTCTGTACACAAGTACAATTGGTGTGCGCAGTGTCCATGAAATTGGTGTTCGTGGTTCTCATTATGTTAATTGCAGATACTCTTTATTCTAATATGGAGCTACCTACCAATGGAGTCAGTACACCTATTGGCTTATTTCGTAGGAGTTGAACATTTTACCCTGTCGTCTCTGGGTTTCCTTTTCAAAGAACATAAAGTTCCATGCAGCTGTTTGCACTCTGCTTTGTTTTCTTTCAGGCTGCTGTCAGAGGATGTAGGAATGGACATCCCCTTTGAGGAGGGAGTGCCAAGTCCAGACGCTGCAGACATGAGGCCTGGTGAGAGAAGCGTGTGTTCATTTCTTTTAAGTGGTATTCTGCATTCATCAAACGTTTTCAGTACTCAGCGAGAGCCATTTCCTTTGCATTCAACTTGTGACAGCAGTGATAAAAGTGAAGAGAGGGGACAAATGTCTGAGAAGAAGGTGTTGGGCTCAATTTGGTTAATTTCAGTCACTTTGAATATTGGGGCTGACTAGCTTGGGCCACATTTTATCTACTGGGCCATGGCCTTATCTCTGACATTTTCAATTTCTGTGATAACTGGCTAGTGAATACCATAATACCAAATTCTGACTCATGTCTAAGTTCACCAAATTTATACAAAATTGTGTGATTATTAAGATTGGAAATGGGATGTTAAGAATGCTGAGTATCCAACATATAAGAAACCAAGCCAGGACTAGGAACATAGCTCAGTGGTAGATATTTGTCTAGCATGCATGAGGGAGGACCTGGGTTTGATCCTCAGAACCCCAATACACAAACAAGGAAAATCACCAGGTGTAGTGGCACATGCATGTAATCCCAGCATTTGGGAGGCAGAGACAGGAGGATCACAGTTCACAGACAGCCTCACTACTACTTAGTGAGGCCCTTTGCAACTCAGTGAGAACCTGTTTCAAAATAAAGAATAAAAAATAGGGCTGGGGTAGAATAGCTCGGAGGTAGAATGCCCGTGGGTTCCATCTCCAGTACTGCAAAAATAAAAGAAAGAAAATCCTGAAACAATAAACTGATACTATTAGAATTTAAATCCAAGGCATGCAAAATAGAATTTTGAATTTTCGGTTGCAACATACATGACTGTCACTTTGCACTAGATTCACTCTCTTGGACTGCACCAACTCCAACATCATACCAAGATCCCAGACCTTGACATTATTGTCAAACCTAAAATGGGAAAGGAAGAAGGGTGATAGTTATATTCATTTTCTGTCCTTGCAGAGAAAATGCATTCTTCAAAATACTAATCATGTGACATAATACTAGTCATGAGACGTAATTATCTTTAGCTCTCCTATGGCCATGGCAACCACTGTATGTCTTTCTCACTTTTCAAGATTCACGATATACTTTTGAATTATAAAGGGACTAATGCTATGGTTAGTAGCTATAAACATATGGCTATTTAAATTAATTAAAATTAAAATGTAAAATTTCATTCTCCAATTGCACTAGCCTTAGTTTAAGTACCTACTAGCCATATATAGGACATTTCCATCACTACAAAAATTATTTTAGATACCATTGCACTAAGGATTCCTGTTATGTAGAAACTCAGTATTTTTCAAGTATATTTATTGGCCAACAGAAACATTTTTCAATTAATACATAGGACATTATATGGTATACAGTTTGGGTGATGTTGTATACAGAAAATAAAAATCTTAATAGTAAAGGAAGAGTACCAATTTCCTTATAATGAGGCCATAATTAGAATTTCAAAGTTAAAGGGTATACCCAATGGCCTTCAAAATACTTTGTGTTGGATAAACCTATCACTTCTCATTTTAGATGAAGACCTAAATAAAATAAAATAAAAATACACAAAGCAATTCTTTAAAAGATATCAACTGAGTGTCTTGTAATTAAATTCATTTCTGACACTACCTGGAGATGGTACCAGTTCCCACAAGTTAAGGGCTCAGTCCCACAAGACCACCCAAATTTAGACACCAAGATTGGATCTGTGCTTCTGGCTATAAATTGGGGTTTCTGTCCCGCTCCTAGGGTTTAATAATGTGCTAGGACAGATCACAGGACTCATAGAAGGACTTTAATTACATTTACTGGCTCACCATACAGGGTATTATAAAGGACACAGACGAGCAGTTAGACCATGAGTTGCACAGGTTTTACATTTCCTCCTTTTGATCATGACTGAAAGTAGCAATAGTCAATCAGTGGCGCATATGATGATTTTATGTAGATCTTGACCCTTGATGCTGGAAAGGCCCATGGAGGAGAGAAAGAGGCAGTTGTAGATAAAATTTTAAGGCCATATGTAGATAAAATTTTAAGGCCATATGTCAGTAACAAGGAGGCAGTCAGGGGGGTTTAGGCAATAACTTGATATACTTCATTGGAGGTTGCCTAGTGAGGAAGAGTGATTGCTTCTAGGCAATATGAGGTTATTCAGGAAGCAGAAATAGTTAAGCAATGAGTTATACATTATATTAAAATTCTATAAATACAAGCAATAATGAGAATATCAAACAGTAGTAATGACACCATCAGTAAGGAATTGTTGCCAGTAAAAATCTGATTCAAACCATCCTTTTAAAAATTCTTCCAAGGTCATTTAAAGGGTTTTTTGTTGTTGTTGTTTGTTTTTTTTTGTCTTTTTGGAACCAGGATTGAACCCAGAGCACCCCACTTGCAAAGCAGGCACTTGCCACTGAGCTACATCCCGGCCCCTCCCAGGGTCATTTAAACGCCAATTTATTTTTTGGTCTTTTTTTTTTTTTTCAAACAGTTGACTAGGTGGGTGATATTTGATGATTTGTCAGCTATATAGATATGGCATTCTGTATTACTAACAGCACAAGTGCCCCTTGAGAAGTGATGATGATGTAAAATGCCATGTGGCTTTGTAAGACTTCTTTTCTCAGTAAGGACATTTTAGTATTTACCAAGCTTAAAGTTTATTGGTTGCCATGTAAGGCTTGTTTGGTAAAATCAGCTAATACATCCATGTGGGCAGTTGCATCCTGAAGCCCTAAAGTAGGAACAAACAAATACTTTCCATTTACTTTCATGGTCATAGCACTGAAATATTGATCAGATCTATATGGCCATGAGTAGTGAAAAGTTAGCAGAGCTCATATCAAAGGAAGCCAAATATGCCTCTGTGTCTAGGAAAGTCCAAAGTACAATGTCCTGTCCAACCAAGGAAAGTCAGGGCCAAAGACAGGTTACACAGAGCCACTGAGTTACATTACTCACTATCCAATAAATGCTAGATCACCATCCCTAGCCAGTCCTGATACACAGCAAAACATGAATGAATACCATGCAAGATTCAGAGTATTATTTAGTTGACTCACTTTGGTATGATTATGTTGTTCCCAACATTAGAAGGCCTCAAAACATCAATAACTAGGTTAAGCCATGTGAGTATTAATCCCATACTTGGGCAACAGTTTCTTTTACAATGTAGTCAAAATCACCTTTGGGTTTTTATTCCAACCTTTTTAATGATGATCTTATGATATTATCACATAAAAATGTAAAATTATGTCCAAGATGATCAAGACTTTGATTTATGGGCCAGTTATAGTAAATGCCTCTGGGTGGAGTTTGAGGAGTTTGGGTTAGGATATAATTGTTTCCTCTGGAAGCTCATGAGCAGAGCAACCTGGATCTGAGAGCTCACAGCTTTAGTAGCTGTTTCCTTAGATGTTTTAGCAAGAGTTCAGGATGATTGCTGAGCTAAAGCAATGAATTCATGGGGCCTTTTCTCAGTCCAGGCCAGTCTGATACTTGATGTTGCTACTGTTCTTCTGCTTTAGAACCTCCTAATTCTCTGGATCTTAATGGCACGCATCCTCGGAGAGTCAAGCTCACAGCTCCAAATATCAATCTTTCTCTGGACCAAAGTGAAGGATCTGTTCTCTCTGATGATAACCTAGACAGTCCAGATGAAATTGATATCAATGTGGATGAACTCGACACGCCTGATGAAGCGGATTCTTTTGAGTACCCTGCCTCTGGTAAGTCACTAAGTTGGCAAGGCCCAAATGAAAAATAAAATATTTTCTAAGTGGCATGAAGCACAAACCTCCAGCACCTTCTGTGACTCTAGAAGCTTCCGTGTGTTTCTCAGCCATGGTTGACAGTTCCGAGCATGCCAAAGCAGGATGGTTTCCAGAGGTCTTTCATAACCATTGCTCTTTTGTCTCCTGCTCTTTGCAGGCCGGGTGCTAAGCACGGGGGAGGGAAGGCTGTTACCACTTGTATTGTAAGAAACCTGGGGCTGGGTTTGCAGGAAAAAATCATTTAATCTAGAAGATACAACTTGATGGGGAGAAATCAAATCAACTTCTTTGTACAAGTTCCCACTCTCTGGAATGCTAATTCCTCCAGATCTTTACATCACCAGCTCCTCCTCCTAATTCTGACTGTCCCCTCCTCAGAGAGGCCTTCCTCGACCTCCGCAGTCTACTCCCACCCCATCACTGGTCTAAGCCAGCATTCATTTTCTTTTCTCTGAACCACAAGTTTAAATTTATTTATTTATTTTTGGTACTGGAAATGAGATCAGGGGGCATTCTACCTCTAAGCTACACTCCCAACCCTTTTTATTTCTTTATTTTGAAACAGGTTCTCCCTAAGTTGCTGGAAATTTATTATTTAACAATTTGTTTGATTGTTGCTGTGTTTATTGTTTCTCTTTTTCCACTGGAACATATGCTTTGTGAGGGCAGAAACTTCAATATGTTTGATGCTTTTATTTCCAAAACGTAGGAAGGAAGAAGGGATGGAGTGAGTAGATGGGGAAAAACAAAAAGGAAGATGAAAAGTGGTCAAGTTAAAGACTGACCCTCCCGATTTGGATTTGTATATAAATCTTACTTTAGTTCTTTCCCTTGATCCAAAAAGTTTGATATGTTAAAAAGCATATGTACAGGCCGGGTGTGGTGGCACACGCCTGTAATGCCCATGCTTGGGAGGTGGAGACAGGAGGTTCGCGTGGGTTCGAAGCCAGCCTCGCTGGCTTAAGAAACCCTGTTTCCAAATAAAAATATAAAAATAGGTCTGGTAGTGTAGCTCGGAATTAGAAGGGTTTCCAGGAACTCCAGTACCACCAAAAAAAAAAAAAAAAAAAAGCATATGTACATATATGTACATATAAAGCATTTACTTAAAAAAATAGGTAGTTTCTGTTTCACTTCTAGTCAGGTGGCATTCTCTAAAATTATAATATTTGAAAGTCAAAGTGAGAGTTGTAGCCACGGGTATTGCCATTTTCTTGTTATTGTTTGTGTGTGTGTGTGTGTGTGTGTGTGTGTTTCTAGGGATTGGACACAGGGGCATTCTACCTTCAAACTATACCCCAAGTCCTATTTTTTATTCTACATTTTTGAGACAGGGTCTCACTAAGTTGTGGAGGGTCTCACTAAGTAGCTGAGGTTGGTGGTGAACCTGTGATCCTCTTGTCTCAGCCTCCCAAGTATTGGAATACTGGAATTACAGGTGTAGGTGTGCTCCACCATGCCCAGCAAGTTTATCATGAGAGAGAGAGAGAGAGAGAGAGGGAGAGAAAATGTTTGTGGATGGGGGAGGCACTTGGGATTGAACCCAAGGGAATTCTAGCTCTGAGCTACACCCCTAGACTGTTATTCAAAAAAGGGTCTCACTAAGTTGCAGAGCACCTCACTGAATAGCTGAAGCAGGCCACAGATCTGCAATCCTCCTGTCTCAGTTTCCCAAGTACGGGGATTATAAGCATGCTCCATCATGCCTGGCTCTTTTAAGTAGAGATTTTATCATATTCATGAATTTCTCAGTAGACTTCTTTTGGTATCCATAGAAGGTTGGTTCTGGGACCCTAAATAGATACTCAAACCCAAGGATATTCAAATCCTTTATATAAAATGGCACAATTAGAAATACAACATACACACATTCTTTCTTTAGATAAACTGTTATTTACAATACCTAGCACGAGATAAGTGCTATGTAAATAGTTGTATTGTTTTATAATAATGACAAGGAAAAAATGTCTGTACAATTTCAGTGTAGATGTAGGTGTTTTCCCCTATATAATTTCTGTGCAGATGGTTGAATCTGCACATGTGGAACCTGTGGGTACAGAGGGCTGATTGTAGTTAGCTGTGTATTTGATCTTGTAGGTTATGATACCCAAATATGAAATGAAGGAAAGTCTTGAACTGAGAGTTGTTCCTACCACTCCGATAAGTCTCCCGTGGCTACCCCATCCATCCCAGCTGTCCGGGTCCTTTTCCTGCTAATACACTGGCTTTAAATCCCACCGAAGATGTTGTGGCATGACTGCGCCCCCCTTCTCCCCCCCCTTTACCTCCCTGTTGCTGTGGAAAGCTTTGTCACACCACATCTGAACCTTTTACTTTTATAAATAGTCAAACTGTCAAGCAAAGAGGTGGTGGCTGAGCAAGCTGGTAATTAAATCCGCCACTTGCTGATACAGTTCTTTTTATTTAGTTGACATAAGTATGTTGAAATGAGCCAGTTCAGTGGCCACAACCCTCCTCCCAGATCCTAAGCTCAAAGGACAGAATTGTAATGCAAGTTGTAGTCTAAAATTTGCCTTGATTTTCAAATAAAAATGTGTCTTTGACACTTTCAAACAAACAAGCGGAAACAAAGTACATCTAAATAGCTATATTTTGTAAACATGAAGACATGGATTGCCGCTTCACAAGAAGAATGGAATGTAAATACATTTTAGTCCTGAAGTATGAAATAAGTGCTTAAAAACTGCACGCTTTGGGGGTTCTCATGCAAGTATTTTAAAACTAGGCCTATGTGTTCTAGGTAACATTGGAGTGTTTCAGAAGCATACTTTATTTAATGAATGTTTGTGTAGGATTTATTTTAATTGCTCTGTTAATATTAACTACTTTGATCTTTGTGTCACCTTGACAAAATAGGTGTTTTTTTCCACTGTAAATAAGAGAGCAGTGAGGCTCAGAGAGGTTAATAGTTTGCCTAAGGTCACAGAGCCAAGATTCTAACCTGGAGTTGTTGTTTTTGACTTCAGGCCCTTCAGGCCCATGCTACTCCCTGTGAGTGGACCAGCACTATGTAGGACAGGGGTTTTCCTTTTTACTTGATTAAGCATACCTACCCACGCCCCAGCACGATGCCCCCCTCACTCCATACATTTTTTTTTTTTATCTAGCCATTTTCATAATTTGACTTTTACTTTCCGGTCTAAAAGATTTTCCTGTCATTTGTCTCTTTTTATGTAGTAGCAGATGACCAAACACCTCTTAAAGCGTATTTGCCCAATAAGGCATATGGAGAGTTTTAAGATATCAAAAATCATTTAAAATTTTAAATAAAAAAATTTACATTTAAAAAATTCAAAAAAAATTAAATTAGAAGATATTAAAGTGGTCTTTACATCCAAGCAACTCTAGCAGTTATGCTCAAACAGTTGAGAAATATAACTTAAGGTCCCAATATAATTAAAATGGATTTCCTTTGATAGTTACAATGTGCCTAAGAGGTCAGAAATAGATATATAGTGAAGGACCTAGGAGGTCTGTATTTTATATTAAGGGCTATCTTTGTTTAAATGCTTTGTTAAGCCAGTCTTAGAAATTTTTAAAAAATACCCAAAGGCAGAAAAAAATGATGACTTATTTTTATTTTTCACATCTAACACAAAGTCATTTTTACCATAACTCAGACACCAGCAAAGGCATTTCATAAGGGAAGTGGAAAAATGATAAAGAATTTTCGCCTGCATAGTTCTGATAAGGACGTTATAGGAAACACTCATGTCTCTTCTACTTTTTCTTCCTGGGTTCTCATTCAGAGATCTTGTCTAAGCTGGATTTTCTGATATCCCTAATAACAGTTTTCTGGGTTGTGATGCACCTCAACATTATTTCCAGATAACCAGGGAGTCACTTTGAGTAACAGCCTTGTTTATGCTCTATATTTTCACAGCCTACAGGCAACTGGCTTGTAAAATTAATTCCTTGTTTTAGCTCTGCATATAAACTAACCAAGTGTTGAAATTGCTGTGTTTTACCCACAAGCAGCCTTATGCTGTAATAGTGTTGGCTAGAAAAATGGTTTTTCTTTGTGTCATTGTACACTGAGTTTTTACAGTCAAATTAACTTACTACCTGCTATTTGCCACCCAAAGAATGTGAAAGGTTTCTTAACTGTATTCCAATAGTAAGAACAACTTCAAGCATATTGCCTTCTAAGAGTATTCATGTTACCCAAGAAAGATCATAATATGCAGCCGGGTGTGGTGGTGCACACTCGTAATCCCTGTGCTTGGGAGGCGGAGACAGGAGGATCGCACAGGTTCGAAGCCAGCCTCGCTAGCTTAAGAGACCCTGTTTCCAAAAATAAAATAGGTCTGGGAGTGTAGCCCGGAGGTAGAAGGGCTTCCACACAAGTGTGTATCGGTACAGGAAGGCTACAGCTGACTTCATAATGAACCCCAAGAATGGATTCTCCAATGTGGTGTCTGTAGCACAGAACATTCAAGAGCTTATGTGCTTAATCACCCCAAGAAGACAAAGGGAAAGTTCTTACCTCTCCCCTGCGTATGAGGGCTTCTTTTTTCAGTTTTTATTTATTTTTATTGGCGCACTTTACACGAGTTTGTCATCTACAGACACCAGCTGATCATTGAGAAGAGAAAGCAGGCATTTCTTAACGAAGAGGGTGGGAGACTAAGCATTAAATTTGGAGGGTCTGGAGATAGAGTTTAAAGATAACTGAACATTTTTGCAAATAATCAGAAAATGAAAAGTGGGAAAGATGATACTTTATAGTTATGGGAGAATTATTAAGATCAGGAGGCTAATGCTACCAGAAGGGAGTCAGCGAAGCTGTCTTTACTTCTTACCAGCTTACATTATGTCTTCTAGAAGCAAACTCCTAAAAGAGCTTAATATACCCCTTGCTCGTAAGTAACTCCCTTTTCCCCCATTTAAATCAGGCAGAAGAGAAAGGAAAGGAGGAGCCCCAGCAACCTGCCAGCTCCCACACTCTGAAACATTAGGAATAACACCTCATAAAAACCCTAGTCTCATGCTTTTATTCCAAAATGAGTAATAATGCACAGTGCTTGGGAGGCTGAGACAGGAGGATTGTCAGCCTCAGCAACTTATTGAGACCTTTGGCAATGTAGTGAGACTCTGTTTCAGTATAAAAAGACTGGGGGTATAGCTTAGAGGTAGAATGCCACTGAGTTCAATCCCCATTACCAAAGAAAAAGAAGGTGAGGATATGCTTTTAGTATATTAATTTTTTTTTTTGCGGGTCTGGGGATGAAACCCAGGGGCATTCTACCTCCGAGCTACAACCCCAGCCCTATTTTTTATTCTTTATTTTGATACAGGGTCTCACTGAGTTGCAAATGGCCTCACTAAGTAGTAGCTGAGGCTGTCCGCGAACCGCGATCCTCCTGTCTCAACCTCCCGAATGCTGGGATTACAAGCGTGCGCCGCCATGCACGGCTTAAAATTTTTAAAAATTCAGTTAACTATATAAAAATTTTACATAAATGTTAAGGCTCAACACAAGGAAGTATAATAATTACAATACCTGACAAATATCTGTATTAAGAACTACACCAGATCAATAAGGAGTGCCATAGGCAAAGGATTTGACAGGAACTTCCATGTCTTAGCAAATAAACATTTTTAAATGAAAATTTCAAATAAAAACAACTGCGTGATTCTTTATCTTAAATTGTCAAGGGTTAAGAACTCTGATGGCTCCCAATGTTACCATAATGGAAAGAAATGGGACTCTCATATATTTCGTTATGAAATATTCAAGGATAAAAATGTTCATAAAAACTTCAAGTGCTTATGCCCAGCATTCCATTGCTAAAACATTCCCAATAACAACATGTGCAGAAATGAGGTGAGACCCATGTAAAGATGTTCAATGAAATAACTCTCTTGTGAAAAAAATACTCAAGATTAATTAGAGTTTCTCTTAAGTTATCTTCTAGGAGCTTTATAGTTTTGCATTTTTTATATTTAGGTCCATGGTTCATTTTGAGTTAATTTGTGTAAAGGCTCCAAAGTCTGGGTCTAGGTTCATTTTTCTGATACGGATGTTCCACTGACTTAACATCACTGGTTGTTAAGACTGTCTTTGTCCCATTTTACAACTTTGGCTCCCTTGTCAGAGATCAGTTGACTATATTGTCATGGTATGTGCTTTAACCAGAATAAAGAATGCTGAATACAGAAATTTTTTCAGTGAGAAAACTTCAGTAAAAGCATGCAGAAAACAAAACAACCTTATTTCCACTCTACAGAGATCACCAGGGCCAAACTAGAGCAGGCCAGAGGGCGCCAAACATGGCGCAGAGGGCCGGAGGATGGTGGTTCCGTGTGTGTGTGTGTGTGTGTGTGTGTGTGTGTGTGTGTGTGTGTACGCTTGTGCGTGTGTGTATTAGGACATCAGAAGACAAGCCTGTATCAGAGCTGAGAGGATATGAGTACAGAGAAACAAAATAGGAACTAGGGTTCCAGGAATTAGGAATTAGGGTCCTAGGAGCCCGGATTAGTGTCTAAGGTACTTAACCCAAGCAAAAAGGGATTCTGAACAGATGGGTGGATTTGCACCAGCCACACAGTGCTTGGTTAGGAGCCAAAGGTGGATGCTTCTGTCCTCACTAAGCTGCAGAGTGCCAGTGGGACACAGTGGGCGCAGGCGTGAGCCAAGGCTGGAGGTGGCGGTAGATGTTGCTGTTGGCAAAAAAATAAAAAGTCTGGGATTGTTTCCCAACTGAGCTCCATTTTCTTGTTCTAAGTCACAGGTAATTAGCCCTTTGGAATGTATAGTCCCCGAATCTTTTGGATTGTAACGGCTTTGTCCTGCCTCCCTTATAGATTACCTGTGTTTCCAGGAACCGGCCCCAGCCTCCCTTTACTTATCCACTCACCTGCATAGTTTTATTGCGTGTTCTGAGTAGATTCCAAGCTCTGTAGAGCATGTGCTGGTAGACGCTAGTATTGAACATGATCTGGGCACAGTTCCTTGGCCCAAAGAACTCACAGCCTCTTTGGAAAATAAGTAAGAATGAGAATCACACATTTGAGGCACAGAGTGATAACTTAGACGAATTGGAAAAGGTAGAGGTTTTTACTTTATTTACTTACTAAACCTGTGGTCTGGGACAAATTACATCACGGTCTGTTTTTTCTTTGTTTTTGTCCATTTTAATATCTACTATTATACCTGGTACAAGGTGGTAGCTGCTCAATAGAGTCATGCTGCTATTATTATCAAAGTCCCATAGAAAGAATACAAGGAAAGTGTAGTACAAATTCAAAAGCTTTTTTCTACAAACAGAAAAATATCTCAGAATTATTAGTAAGATTATAAATAGTGTTTTCCTTCAAATTACTTCAAGATACAAAGATTAAAACTGAGCTTAATGGTACGTGACTATAATCCCAGTACTTGGGAGGCTGAGACAGGAGGATCACAAGTTTAAGGCCAGCCTCAGCAATTTAACAAGAGTCTCAGCAACTTACTGAGACCATGTTTCAAAATAAATAAAAGGGGCCGGTGGTATAGCTTGAAGGTAGAACACATCTGGACTCAATCCCCAGTATGTACATGAGTGTACATATATATGTAACAACCATTGAACCTTACCATGCTGTAAAATTATAATACATTAATAAAATATTTTTAACGAATAACAATTATTAAATTCTATTAGTACTGTTGGTAAAAATAGAAAAAATACTGCTTACTCTTAAAGAAAACAAAACAGGGTTGCTCTTTTTGGATGCAAAGAGTAAATATCTTTCCAAAGAATAGTCGGATATAAGAATGTTGTTCCTTATTTATCTGTACACTTAGGAGTTTTGTGAATTGGGGAGCCTTAGAATATTTCTGGTCTACAAAGTTGTTTATTTCTAACTTGCTATAAAAACTTTCTACAGCATATTTTGAAACAGAAGTTACAGGAAGTAATATCAATTTTACATCCAGATGTGCTCTAGAACAGGTCCAACCCTGTTGTAAGAGTCTTAGAGCGAGGGTCTTGGCTGGTAGTATTTGTCAAGACATCAAGCTAAAGGCCCCCAAACACTCGGACGGTCAGGAGATGAGGCCCAAGGAAACCAAGATGGGCCTGAGAAGCAGCCTTCCGCCCCACCAGGAAGACCTGCAGTCTCTACCTGCATGGTCAGGGATGAGTCGGTACCCGCTTATCCCTCAGTGGGCCACTCCTGACACAAGACAGCCCTGACTCACCTAGCCCCACCCGCAGCAGGACCCTCACAACGGATTTGGTTCAGCCAGTCTTTTTTATGAAGACTGCACAGAGTGGACATAATGCAGCGAGGGTGTGTTTGTGGCGAGGGTGGGTTGCACTCCACGTAGAAACGCCAGGGGACTGCTTACAGTCCAGTGGTTTTGCCGCCTCTGCTGTGGCCTCTGCTGCTGTCAGCTCTGCTCTGTGCTTCATTTCCAGAAGATCCCACAGCCAACAAAGATTCAGGTCAAGAGTCAGAGTCTATTCCAGAATATACGGCAGAAGAGGAGCGGGAAGACAACCGGCTGTGGAGGACGGTGGTGATTGGAGAGCAGGAGCAGCGGATTGACATGAAGGTCATCGAGCCCTACCGCAGGGTCATTGCCCACGGAGGTATTCATGCTCTGTGGATCTGGGAAGTGGGAGGGGCGGCACGCTTTAAAACTAGAAAACAAAACTGGGGCCGGGCATGATGGTGCATGCTTGTAATCCCAGCATTTGGGAGGCTGAGACAGGAGCATTGCGCAGGTTCGAAGCCAGCCTCAGCTACTTAGTGAGGCCCTTTGCAACTCAGCGAGACCCTGTTTCAAAATAAAAGAATAAAAAAATAGGGCTGGGGGTGTCGCTCAAAGGTAGAATGCCCTGGGGTTCCATCCCCAGGCCTGCAAAAACAAAAACAAAAAAACAAAAAACTAGGGTTGCTTGTAGCATGACCTCTCAGAGACCGTATTTTACAGTTTGTGTTCAGGGTACTGAGAGCTAAGTATGTAACATCATAGTCTGTTCATTAAAATTTTTCTGCTGTATTAATGTCTAGGGAATTCCTGTCAGTGGGGTGGAACTGAATAGTTCTTAGTAATGCTGTGCCCTGCAGTAAGGCCAGTCCCCTAGTGGGGTTTCTAGTTACAAAACACCATTTGTATCCTCTTCAGTTGCTTTAGGGAATCTTTTTAGACTCAGCCTGGGAATTTTTTTTCTACATAAATCTTGTTTTTTTTTGTAAACGCCATTAAATCTAGGCCTGCTAGGCAGCATTGAAGCCTCCACTTGGTGAGGCAGCAGGGAAAGGGAGATGCTTATTCTGTGTGTCTAGTGCTTTCTTAGTGGCTCCGATTCATTTGAGACTCACAGAAAGAGAAGCCGGAGCCACACATGTACCACTGTGGACTTCGAGGCACCACGGGCACCGCCCAGCTTCTTCCAGAAAAAGTGCAAGCCGACACGGCAATCGCTGCTCCCACGCTCTGTCTTCCTTAACGATGACAGGGAAACAAGGGTCTTGGCATAGCAATTAAATCTGCTGCCGCATTTGTTTCTAACGCACACAAGGACGTCTTGTTATTTCGGCCAAACATCCCTCTTAGCAGATCTGTCCGTTTCTACCCCAAACACTTCTACCTCCACCCAGGGGATCCTCCTTGACCGTGACTGAGCCCTTGGCCATCACCTTTCTTCACCTGGCCTCCAGTGTCCTGGTGTGGCAACATGGCCCCATGAGAGAGGGGCCAAGGACAGTTCCCTCTGAGAACAGCCTTCCTCACAGTCCTTCCCAGTGAAGGTGGGCCTGATCTTGCTGGGGACGAGGGGACCCTCTTGTCCTGAGGGTGGGAACCATGACTGAAACACCCACAGGTCTTCCCAGCAGGCGGTCCCTCCTTTGCACCACCCAGCAGGTTCGTTTGCTCTGGGGAAATCAAAATCGAGCAAGGCTGACTCTAAGAGTGGCCTGCACTTGTTCTAAAAAGTATAGAAAATGCAGAAAAGTCAGTGGGGAGCCCTGGAGCATACCTATAATCCCTCTACTCAGGGGGCTGAGACATAGGATCACACATCTAAGGCCAGCCTCAGTAACTTAGCAAGACACTGTTTCAAAATAAAGTAAAAAGGGTGGGGATGTTGCTCAAAGTAGGTTGTCCCTGAGTTCAGTCCCCAGTACCAAATAAATAAGTCTGTCAGGGTACATCCAAATCACCCAGAGATAATCCCTATGACATTTTATATCCTTAGCTTTTTAAAATACTTGTATTGGTGGGTTATAATTATCATGGTCTCATAGCGACATTCAAACACTCACACACCACCGTGTTGCTGCTGCTGTACGACTGAATCCTCTCTAAAAACTTCAGTAGCCTCGCCTGTTTGTTTTCCAACCCTGGTGAAGTCAGGTGGGCTGGGTGGATGGGTTAAGCCCATCGGCTGGTGCCTGAATCAGAAGAGAATTATCGCCAATACACAGGTGGCAAGGAAAGGTCATCGCCTCTGCCTGTCAAGGTCACTATGAAAACCCACCCGAGACCTCGGGGCCAGCCTGATTTGCTGAGGTCTCCGTGCCCCGCCCTCCTCTGCTTTGTTTGCTCTTCTCCATCATGTGTCTCGAGCTTGGCCTATGTCTGTGTGACTGTCCGGTTCCTTTGGAAGGGGCCTTCCTTCTCCCCGGCTCGCCCTCTACCTTTCCCAGGTGCCCCCGCATGGCTGCCTCTGGCTGCACCCATCGGTACCGTAGTGAAGGCCAGCTTTCCTACACCCAGCCAGCCGTGTGCCCGTGGGTGACGCCCGTTGGGATGTTGCCTCTGAATTTGCCAAAGCTTCGTCTTCTGCCGTGGAAGCTCACGCCGCTCTCAGACCTCATGATGAAAACATTTCTCAGGCACCAGCCTGTCGTGTTTGTCATCCTGCCTTCTGATGAGCATTTGAAAAGCGGACTGCCCAGTGGGCTCGAGTCCTGAGCGGGCGCTTGGCACTTTGCTCTGAGGACGGCTCCTCAAGCAGGCCCTGTGGGACGCACCCGCTGCAGGGCGCTCTGCAGCCGCTGCGAGGTGGGCACAGTCGCGGAAGCTGGCCCCCAATTCACACCCTGCCAACCATTCCCGATGTGCTTGAATAAATAATTCGGCCTTCAGCTTTGGTGAGCTTGCTGAGGTGCTGCCGTAGGCCCTGAGTGCGCACGGAGGAGTGCGACAGCTAGGCCTGTCTCTGCCACAAGCGAGTCTCTGCCTTTGGCATGCCACGCCTCTTCTCTCAGCCTCAATTACTCCATCAGTTGAATTAGACTGATCCCAACACCAGTGTTCCCATCCTACGACCCCAGGAGCAATACCCCTGCCATCTGCTTACATAAAAAGAAAAAAAAGCAAAGAGCATTCTGGGTAGGTTTGCTCGGTCAGCGGCATGGGGTCATGGTGAGGTCAGAACTGGCTCTTTTGAACTTGAGACAGAGAACACATTTAAAGAGTCGAGGACAGTCGCGCCAAAGAATTTTAACAACGAGTTTTCCTCTTGTTCTTTTTCTTTTACTTCTCTTATCCCACTCTAGGAGACTCAGGTAACCTCTGCAGTGTTGCTGGACAATGCTCCTGGAAAGAATGCGCAGAAGAGTTGCGGCTGGTGTGTGTGTGTGTGTGTCTTGGCTGCGACTGTGCCATCTTTCCCTCTCTCTCCATCCCATTTGCTGGCCAGCAAACTTGTGTTCCATCCTTTCATGCCTCTGTGTGCTGCCCAGGTAAGGCTTGCGTGGTCGCTTCCCAGGGCCCAGGAGGCTCCCCGGAGGGAAGCGCCACCCCACCACACACGCCCTACCTTCACCTCGTGATCGTGAAGACAGAGCCTGGCAAGATGAGTGTTTTAGAAACCAAGCCCCATGTGAATCACGCTATTGCCAACAGGCAGCTTTGCCTGAATAAGCTGCCTATTTTAGCAGAGAAATTAAATAGTTTAGCTGACCCCAGAACACACTGAGGGGGAGCATGTCAAGGAGCAAATGGTCCTGCTCATTCTAGTGACCGCGCTCTGCCCGCAGTTATCGCCTGAAGTATCTCCAGGGCCTGACTGTGGCGTGGACTCGATGTAGGAGGAAAATTTTCAGGTGGAAATCTTTTTACTTCTGTTTCTTTTCTCAAATCATCTTCTCCCCTTCTACATTCTCTTTTCTTGTTTACCTCTTCTTATAGTGACTCTGCCATTAAGCACAAAGAGCCATTTTCTTTTTTTTCAGCATTAATAAATCTTTATTACAAAATCAATAGGATATAGAAAGAAGAGAAGAAAAAAGCAGTGTGCTGCCATGTGCACTAGAGAGCCAGAAAATGGAACTCTGACCCTTTTTCGAGACCCTAGCCCTTAAATAGATTGTGCATTGGTATCTTCTTATCAGCATCACCAAGGCAATGGGCCAGTAACTCATTTCTTGGGCAGGTGGCGGCTCTTTGTCTCTAGACAGTGCACTTACTAAGTACAGGGGATAAGTTCAGCAATTGTATATAAACTGCTATTCCTTATCTACACAATGATCATGCAGCAGTAAGTTGACCCATCAGTATTCTTTGGATTAATTGAACGCTGGGGAACGTCACACTAGGCACTTATATAATAAGCTGAGTTGCCATTTAAGACTTCTGAAGAACTATTTATAAATGTCCATCCTGCCCTTAAAATTGTAGAAAAAGGAAATCAGTGTAATTGAGTAGTCATGATCTTGAAAATATTCTGACACCCTGAAGCCAGACAAATACATTTAGAAAGATGTATTTTTATCTGTGTGTGCTTGCACTTGCCTGTAATCCCAGTATTTAGGAGATTGAGACAGGAGGATTGCAGGTTCAAAGACAGCCTCAGCAACTTAGCGAGACTCTGAGCAATCTAGCAAGACCCTATTTCAAAACAAAAAATAAAAACTGCTGTTATTATAGCTTGAAGGTAGAATGCCTCTGGGTTTAATCCCTGGTAACACACCACACACACACACACACACACACACACACACACACACACGAATGATGTGTTCTTACTTGTTAATTCGTAGTCCTGTTTCTGTTGTCTCTTTGAACTCACCTTTCATTGTGCGGAGTTGGAAACGCATATGTTTGTGCTGTCAGCTAAGCTACTACATCCTTCGTGACTTTCCATTTAGTTATAAATCTTCAGAAATAAAATTGGTAGAACAAGGACTTCTTATATTAAATACTCCGTCTGCTGTCTCATCTGTATTTTCATTCTGAAAAGAATCTGATAAATACCTTTATACTGGAAACAGTGGAGCTAGAGAAAACAGTCCAAAAGAAGCGACTGGACTGACCTTTCGCAAGCGCGTGCTGGGTCGGGCGCGCACCTGTGAGACGGCATCTTATCATTTATACTGTGTGCAGCGTAAATATTGTATGCAACAACCTCAAATTAGTAACATTAACAAACACACAACCGGATGTATTTTTAGTTGGTTTCATTCTCCCCCACCTTGCTTGCAATATAGTCACACTCTGTCTTTGTAGATAATAGCGTATTAAATTGCTTTTCAGGAATTCTTTAACCCACCTACATTTGTACCTAGCCATGTGACCACCAGGGAGGTGCTTCTGAAAAATACTTCTGCGGGATACTTTTTAGACTTCTGAAAAAAATGAGACATCCTGAGTTCTGGAGGATCAGGCCAGGCATGGAGATGCGTCCTGTCCTCCTACTCAAAGCTCTGACGGGATCTCTATTAAATGATTCTTAAGTCCAGAACTGTATGATACTAACTGCAAGTATTTTTTTTTTTTTTTTTTAGTGGTACTGGGGTTCCTGGAAGCCCTTCTATCTCCGGGCTACACTCCCAGACCTATTTTTACATTTTTATTTGGAAACAGGGTCTCCTAAGCCAGCGCGCGCGGCTGGCTTCGAACCTGCGCGATCCTCCTGTTTCTGCCTCCCAAGCACGGGGATTACAAGCGTGCGCCACCAGGCCCGGCTCAAACTGCAAGTATTTTAATGGAGATATTTTTAAACAATGATAGGGAAGCCGGGTGTGGTGGCGCACGCTTGTAATCCCAGCATTTAGGAGGCTGAGACAGGAAGATTGCAGTTCCTAGACATCCTTAGCTACTTAGTGAGGCCCTTTGCAACTCAGTGAGACACTTTCAAAATAAAAAAATAAAAAAATTGGGCTGGGGGTGTCGCTCGGAGATAGAATGCCCCTGGGTTCCATCCTCAGTACTGAAAAAAAAAAAAAAGTGATAGGGGCTGGGTGTGGTGCTACCCGCTTGTAATCCCAGTACTTGGGAGGCTGAGACAGGAGGATAGTGGTTTGCGGATAGCATCAGCCACTTAGTGAGGCCCTCTACAACTTAGTGAAACCCTGCTTAAAAGTAAAGAATAAAAAATAGGACTAGGGGTATAGCTTGAAGGTAAAATGCCCTTGGGTTCAACTTTCAGTTCTGAAAAAAAAAATAAAAAAAGATAGGGGTTGGCGTGTAGGTCAGTGGTAGAACGCGTGCGAGGTCCTGGGTTCATTCCTCAGACACACACACTTCTTCCCACATACCTACCTACCTAGGGGGATTTGACAGACACCTTTGAGCTTACCACAAAGATGAGCTGTGATAAAACATAAAATTTGCTTAAAAGATGAGGCAATGCTGAAATTATATTGGGGGTTTCAAAAGATAGGAATAATGTCCCAAGATGCATTTATGTATTTCTTAATCCTCAACGTCTCAGTGGCCGCACCTGCTTACAATGCCCATGTCCTGTTTTCTCAACACCACCTGCAAGTGGAACTGCTACCCCCATTCCCTCTTATCAGGAAGTAATGCTCAGGTTTTCCCCAAAGCACACATTTTCATAAAACTCCAGCTTTTGCCTGGCTCTTTTCTAACACGCCCCATTAAGAGATGAGGCTCTGAGCCTTGTGCTCAGTTATTCCAGACTTGGCTAGAGCTATCTGAGTGTAACCTTACTGCCTCTTGAGTCCAGGCATCCCAGAGGCACTCCAGGCATGTGAGCAGGCCTGGAAATCTAAAGAAAGATGTGTTATGAATCTACTCACTAGTATCTGTTTACAGGATGTGTGGGTCTGAGTTGATATTACAGTTCAGTGACTGAATTCTCCCAATCAACTGGGGTCTAACACTAAAAGCTAAAGAGGATTGAGAAGAACTCTTTCTTAGCTATCAGAATAAAGAAGTATTATATAAATTAGCTTGTTTGGAAATTAATATTGTATAAATTAGAATCTCATCAGTCAACTGGTGTGGCCTCAGACTGGGGGTGTAGAATATTTGCCTGCCATGCAGAGGGTCCTGGGTTCAATTCCCGGCACTAGGGGAAAAAAAGTTTTACCTTCTTTAATGAGTTGAATGTTTATGCACATCATTTGCAACCATATCTAACACATAAAATCATCCAAATATAATCAAACTATATATCTAAGACTATATAACACATTAGTCATTAAGAGATAATTATGTGCCTCTATGTTTCTAAAACTGTGTTTGCTATGATTCCCATAGTATATTTACACCCATGCACACGCTTGCCAAGGCTTTGATTTATCCTTTGGGTTCACGATTCCCTTGCTAAGTGCTTTCGGTCGGTTACAAATGTCTCTCTGTCTGTCCCCAGGGTGCTATGGGGACGGTCTTAATGCCATCATTGTGTTTGCTGCCTGTTTTCTGCCAGACAGCAGTCGGGCGGATTACCACTATGTCATGGAAAACCTTTTCCTGTGAGTGATACTTCTGACGTTTGAATCAATGTCTGTGGCATGCCATGGCAGAGAGAGCATCTTTAATTAAGGGAAGTAGAAACTGTAGACATTCTGAGCCTTTGTTAAAAGTCAGTAGGATTTCTCTCAAGAAATGAGTCTCAAGAGGGATTCCTATGAGGACTTCTTTTGTCAGTGAAATACATAGAAAAAGAACATAAATAGTTTGGCCTGCATTTTAAAATGTTGTAACATTTTCTTTGAGCAAAGTACTGTTCTTATTTCCTGATGACATTTTCTTATCTGATGAGAAATTAACTTCATTAATAGTCTATCCTTGATTAGTGGGAGTCGCCTTTAATGTTCAGTGACATTGTTGACATTTTAGAAAGTCAGGATTTTAACCTGCATATTTTTCTAGGATGTGTGAAATAAACTTTTTTTCTAAAAGATAACCAAATGAATGAGCAATACTCACTCTCAGAAAAATGATCTTAGGTAACTGTATTGTCCCCAAGCGGTAAGATGCACAGCTTTTTAAAAAAAATGTCATTCACTCTGTAATTTAAATGCTACATAATAATGGTGAATTATGATGCAAATGGATGCAATATTTCATATGGGAACTGAAAACACTCCCCTTCTTTCCTGTGATCAGATATGTAATAAGTACTTTAGAGCTGATGGTCGCTGAAGACTACATGATTGTGTACTTGAATGGAGCAACACCGAGGCGGAAGATGCCCGGGCTGGGCTGGATGAAGAAATGCTACCAGATGATCGACAGGCGGTACGTGGCTCTGTCCTCTCTCCACTGCCTTGACTCCCGGGTGTTACAGATCCCAAATCAAACTCCCTTTCCATCTACCAAATACACAGCTGCGTCTTAGAAACATTGAGCTCTGAATATTTGAAGCAATAAATTATAGAAATATTAATACAAGTGTCATCTGATGCCCCAAAGTTGAAATAAAGCAGTCCTCAGACTCTGTTGAGTGACTTCTCAAACCTGGCAGACCAAGTGTAGTTTAAACTGTGCAGGCACTGTTGCTACATGGAATGAGTATTTTGGCCAAATACTCAGGATTTTTAGAGGCATCCTGTGCCCTGGCTGCTATCTGTGTACACCAGACAGTGGTGGTTTGCGTTGTTCTCTTATTTCATGGTTCATTGTCAATTCAAGGTAATCCCAGCGGGTCACTTCCCCAAGACACTTTACTTCTATTCATACTGGGGATTTATGAGGAAAAACACTTTATTGCTATATATAGGAAAATTGGTATTATAAACATACAAATTTATGATATCTAATATGCATTGCATCTCCTTAAATGGGCCCCCTTGCAAAAGTAAAATGAAAGTGTCCTGGTTGTGTGTGTGTGTGTGTGTGTGTGTGTGTGTGTGTGTGTGTACATGTGTGCATGTGTTTACTGGGCATTGAATCCAGAGGCATTCTACCTTTGAATTATACCCCCAGCCCCATTATATATTTTATTTTGAAACAGGATCTCACTAAGTTGTGGAGGCTGGCCACAAACCTGAGATCCTCCTGTCTCAGCCTCCCAAGTCCTAGAATTACAGGTGTGTACCACCATGCCTGGCTGCCCTGTTACATTTAAATAAAGCCTGTTTTACTGGCTAAACATTAACAATTAGCATTGCTAATTGTATCCTTTTCAGAAAAATAAAGAAATGATGACAAAAATGAAAAGCATCATTAAACAGAAATATGCCATGATAGTTATACATTATGCACTCCAAGAATACCATCATTCTATTTTACATTTATTTCTATGAGAAAAAGGAGGTTTGACTCATACAAATTTCAAATTATGTCTCAAAAGTCATTATTAATTATGGCTATTTCACACATTTTTATAAGATAATAATGACTTTCTTAGACCTCTCTAAAATTATACAAATTTTTATTTGGAGATTTATTTTGTTTAAATTCCCAATAAAAATGGGTTAAGAGTAATATGCATGTTTTTCTTTTTTCAAAATAGGTTGCGTAAAAATTTGAAATCATTCCTCATTGTTCATCCGTCTTGGTTCATCAGAACAATCCTTGCAGTCACACGACCTTTTATAAGGTACAGTTATATTCTAGTAGAAGTGCTAGTAGTTTTTTAAGAAGTCTGTAAATTGTCTTATAAATAAGAACTTATAAGCTAAGAGTACCCAGGAACATTTATTTTGCCTTTGTCTTTCCTGAATAAACACTTTGGGCTATCTATCAAGAGTTCCTGATTAAGAGTGAGAATTATACATTAATGAATATTTCCTCCTCATCATTATAAAACATGAGTCTAAATTGCTTCCAGTAGCCGGGCGTCGTGGCGCACACTGGTAATCCCAGCATTCGGGAGGCTGAGACCGGAGGATCGCGGTTCGCGGACAGCCTCAGCTACTTAGTGAGGCCCTCTGCAACTCAGTGAGACCCGGTTTCAAAATAAAGAATAAAATAAAATAGGGCAGGAGGTGTAGCTTGGAGGTTGAATACCCTTGGGTTCCACCCCCAGACCCACAAAAAAAAAAATAAAATAAAATAAATAAATAAATAAATAAATAAATAAATAAATTGCTTCCTGTAACATAAAGTATGAAGTGGTAAGATTTCTATTCCACATAAGAAGAATAGACAATACTTTTGTGTGTGTAGGAGGGGTACTGCTAATTGAACCCAGGGGCATTCTACCTCCGAACTACACCCTGAGCCCTATTTTTTTTTTTTGAAACAAGGTATTGCTTAGTTGATGAGCGTCTCACTATTTGCTGAGACTGTCCTCAAACCTACGATCCTCCTTTCTCAGCCTTACAAGTACTAGGATTACAAGCGTGTACCACCCACACAGCTTAGACAATACTTTTAAAGTGGTACATTATTAGCCGGTGTGGTGGTACACGCTTGTAATCCCCGCGCTTGGGAGGCTGAGACAGGAGGATCGCACATGTTCTAAGCCAGCTTCAGCGACTTAGTGAGACCCTGTTTCCAAGTAAAGTATAAAATAGGTCTGGGAGTATAGCCCTGAGGTAGAAAGCCCCTGGGTTCCATCCCCAGTACCCAAAAAGAAGTGGTATATTATTTTATAGATAATGGAAAAGCAGAGTAACATGAAAATGGAAAATAAAGACTAACCAAGGACAGTAACAGTATCTTAATTGTTCCATTTCTTCTGAACAAATATCAAAAAGCTCACCAAAATTTAGTAGAGTCTGAGCAGCCATTTTGAGAGCTGTATTTTTTTTTTTATGGTGGTACTGGGGTTCCTGGAAACCCTTCTACCTTTCGGCTACACTCCCAGACACCCATTTTTTATATTTTTATTTGGAAACAGGGTCTCTTAAAAGCCAGCGCGGCCAGCTTTGAACCCGTGAGATCCTCCTGTCTCCACCTCCCAAGCGTAGGGATTACAAGCGTGCGCCACCACGCCCGGCATGAGAGCTGTATTTTAATCAAATATGAGAATTCTTAGTTTCAATTCAATGAATGTCTATTTAATAGTTCCTCTGAGTTAGTTCCTATGTATATTTAGAGGACGCAAACAAAAAAAGATATTGCTCATCATATAGTAAGACTTGAGACAGTTAAAGGAATATTATTTATCTCCTAGAGAGCTTAAAAAATAAAATAAAGTCTGGCCTTCCATTTGCATAGATTATAGAGCTGGAAGTGAAGTTCAGTGACAGAGTGCTTGTCTGGATCCTGGGTTGAATCCCCAGCTCTGCAAGAGAGAGAGGGATGGTAGCTCTAGTGCTGTGGTAAATTGCATCCAATAATGGCCTCCATTTATTGGGTACTTATCTGCATTATTTCATTCAGCCCTAATGACTGTTCTCTTAAGCAGATACTTTTTATTATTTCCATTACATAGAAAAAAGCCCTGAGGCTTAGACAGGTCAAACAAATTGTCTAAAGCAGAATCCAGGAAACACCATTTGGAAAGGATCAAAGTGCATCGATTTCAGTCTTTATTGGTGACATAAAGTCCAGTCTTGAATACTCAACTAAACAAATAGGTGGCTGTGTTCTGATCAACCTTTATTTATGAATACTGAAATGGAACTTCCGGTAGTTTCCACATATCACAAAATTTTCTAAATTGGTGGAGTTTTTTTTCCTCCCACCATGTTTAAAATGTAGAAACCATTCTTAGCCGCAGGACTGTAAATCGAGGCAGTAAGCTGGCCTTGGATCGTGGGCTGTGCTTTGCAGCCCCAGGTCTAGGATGGCAGAGGCAACACGTGATGTGCTCAGGCTCATTCTAAGAACACCGAGGTCAAGAACTCCACCACTGTGTCCTACAGTTCCATCATGTACATGCCTTAAGGATACCCCCCTTTACTGGAGCACAACTATGATCTCAGCTTCTTGGGGGGCTAAAGCAGGAGGATAGCAAATTTGAGTCCATCCTAGGCAACTTAGCAAGACCCGGTCTCAAAATAAAAAAATAGAAGCTGGGTGTGGTGGTCCACACTTTTAATCCCAGCTTTTGGGAGGCTGAGACCGGAGGAGCGCAGTTTGCGGACAGCCTCAGCTATTTAGTGAGGCCCTCCGCAACTTAGTGAGACCCTATTTCAAAATAAAGAATAAAAAAATAGGCCAGGGGGTGTAGCTCAGAGGTCAAATGCCCCTGGGTTCCATCCCCAGACCCGCAAAAAAAAAAAAAAAAAAAAAGAAAGAAAAAAAATAGAAAGGCTTCAGGTTCCGGCCTGTATGCAGTAGGTCAGTGAGACCCTATCTCAAAATAAAAATTAAAAGGGCTGAAGTATGGCTTAGAGGTAGAACACCCCTGGATTCAATCCCTGGTACCACACACAAAATAAATAAATAAGTGAATAAATAAATAAATAAGGCTGGAGATGTGGCTCAGTGGTAGAGCACTTGCCTCGCATGCAGAAGGTCCTAGGTTTAATACACACACACACACACACACACACACACACACACACACACACTAAAAAATAAAGACACCCTTCTACTTTTGAAATAGTTTATATCAGTGTTACCAACTTCTAGACCTGAAAGAAAGACACTAAAATGTATTTATTATAGGTCTTTTCACATCTAAAGGGTAACATCTATGATGGAGATAAATGACAAATTCATTTTGTGTGGTTATTTTTTTTTAATGTGTGTGGGGGGGGGCTGGGCACTGGGGATTGAATTCAGGAGATTCTACCTCTGAACTATACCCCCAGTCCTATTTTATTTATTTTTGCGGTATAGAGATGGAACTCAGGGGCATTGTACCTCCGAGCTACACTCCAGCCCTATGTTTTAGTTTTTATTTTGAATCAGGGTCTCACTGAGTTGCAGAGGGCCTCACTAAGCAGCTGAAGCTGTCTGTGAACCACGATCCTCCTGTCTCAGCCTCCCAAATGCTGGGATTACAAGCGTGCGCCACCACATCTGGCTAGCCCACCACATCTGGCTAGCCCTATTTTATTTTTTATTTTGGAAACAGAATCTTGCTAAGTTCCTGAGGCTGATCTTGAACCTATGATCCTCCTGTATCAACCCACCAAGTACTGAAATTCCAGGCATGAGCCACCGTATCTGGCTGGCAGATACATCTTAACAATTCAGTTGTCTGTGCTGAGCACCGGATTAGGTGCTAGAGACTAAGAAATCACAGAGCTCAAGAGTGGTCCCCAGGGAGCTCATACCCAGCAGCAGATATAGGCAGATAAATAGACATTACAACATGGGGTGCAGTTGAAGCACTTCAGGGGCGATAAGGCAAGTGAGAGTTTTGGGGTGACGTGCAAAGTGAAGGCTGAGAGTCTGTCAAGAGAGGCTCCGGCCGGGCGTGGTGGCGCACACTTGTAATCCCAGCATTTGGGAGACTGAGGCAGAAGGATCGTGGTTCACGGCCAGCCTCAGCTACTTAGTGAGGCCCTTTGCAACTCAGTGAGACCTTGTTTCAAAATAAAGAATAAAAAATAGGACTTGGGGTGTAGCTCGAAGGTAGAATGCCCCCGGGTTCTAGTGTCTCACTGAGTAGCTGAGGATAGCTGTGAATCCAGGATCCTCCTGTTTCAGCCTCCCAAGTACTAGGATTACAAATGAATGAGAGAGAGAAGGGCTCCAGAAGCATTTCAGAGGTGAGTTCTGAAGGACAGTGGGTTGGCTTGCTGAAATTGGAGAGAAGAGCAGTCCACGTTGAGGAAACAGGAGAGGAAGGAGCAGATGTGACTGCACCCAGGGGAGAGCAGGTCTGTCTGGAGGACTGACTCAAACCGGAGGCAGCAGGCGTGGGGCTGCAAGGCTTCCTCTTGCATGACCTCTTCCTGCCTCTCACCCATTCATGTAGACTTTTATCAAAACCTGAATTTGGGAGCTGATGGACTCAGTGGCGGAACACTTTCCCATCATGCACGAGGCTCTGGGTTTGATTTCTACTTCTGCAAATCAAAACACAAACAACACCTCTGAATTTAGCTCACAAGTCCAAAGGAAGGAAGATTCTTAGCATAGTCTGTGATAGAAGGAGGGTGCGTGTTCATTTGAAACCATTCAAGAAGGCTAGATCCTTCCCTTTCAAGTGGAATGATTGCTTTTTTAACCTGTACCCGCAAGTTCTGCACCTGCAGATTCAACTAACTGCAAATCAAAAATATTTAAAAAACAAACAAAAATATATCTCTGAACATGTCCAGACTTTTACTGCATGCATCACAGTACACTGAACAATACAGTTAACAACTATTTACATAGCACTTGCATTGTATTGCATTATATTAAGTATTATAAGTAATCTAGACATAACTTCGAGTATATGAGAGGGTATGCACAGGCCATTTGTAAATACTATACCAATTTAGGGAAGAGACTTAAGGGTCATGAGATTTTGGTATCTTGGGAAATCCAGGAGCCAGTCCTCCACAGATAGCATGGGACTATTGTAGGTGAAATCTAAAAAAGTTCAACTCATAGAAATAAGGGATAGATGGGTGGTTACTAGGGACTGGGGTTGGGAAAATGGTCAAAAGATAGAAATTTTCAGTTGCAGGATTTTTTTTTTTTTCAGTACTAGGGATTGAACCCAGGTGTATTCTACCTCTGAGCTATACCCCCGGCCCTATTTTTTATTCTTTACTTTGAAACAGTGTCTCACTAAGTAGCTGAGGATAGCTGTGAATCAATCCATGATCCTCCTATCTCAGCCTCCCAAGTACTAGGATTATAAATGAATGATACCACGGCCAGCTTAAAGGAATAATTTCAAGATAGCTATTGTACAACACGGTGACTATAATGAATAATATTAGATTCTTTAAAATTGCTGAGAGCTGGGCCTGGTGGCACACGCTTGTAATCCCAGCATTTGGAAGGCTGAGACTGGAGGATCACGGTTCGCAGCCAGCCTCGGCTACTTAGTGAGACCCTGTCTCAAAATAAAAAATAAAAAACAGGGCTAGGGGTATAGCTCAGAGGTAGAATGCCCCTGGATTCCATCCCCAGTAACACACACACACACACACACACACACACACACACACACACACACAAATTGCCAAGAGAGTAGATTTTAAGCATTCTCAGCACAAAAAAGCCTTATGTAAGTGAGGTATACTTATGTTAACCAGCTCAATCTTGCCATTTCACAATGTATATATATTTCAAAACATTATGTCGAACTGAGCCTGGGGGCTCATGCCTGTAATCTCAGTGTTTAGGAGACTGAGACAAGAAGATCTCCGAATCAAAGACAACCTCAGCAACTTAGTGAGACCCTCTGCAACTTAGGAGATCCTGTTTCAAAATAAAAAAATTAAAAAGGGCTGGTATGTAGCTCAGAGGTAGAGTGCCCCAGGGTTCAATCTCGATACCAAATACAAATATATAAAAAAATCACATTGTACACAATAAACATATACAACTCTTACTTGTCAGTTAAAAAAGCAAAGCAAAGAAAACAACAACAGAACAGCGTCTGGCCCATAATGATTACTCCAATAATGGTAGCCTTTCTTCCTAAGAGTACGGGACATGGCACTCAGCCCATCAAGGCTTGGGGGCTGGAGTACACTCTACTCAGTGGTAGAATACATGCTGAGCATATGTGAGGTGGTGGGTTCAAGCCTTAGCACCAAATATTAACAAACAACAACACGAAAAGTTGTCAAGAAGAGACATTGACCTTAGAAGGGAGTAGTAATTAATGATAATGATTTTTTTTTCTCTTTTAGTTCAAAATTCAGCAGTAAAATTAAATATGTTAACAGCTTAGCGGAACTCAGTGGGCTGATTCCAATGGATTGCATCCACATCCCAGAGAGCATCACCAAGTGAGTCGGATGGCTTTGAACACTTAGTAAGAAATAGGACATATTTGGAGAGGGGGGCTGGAAAAGGGCTCACTTGTAGACTAGCCGGTAGGAAAACGGCACCGTATTTTTAAGTAAACTTTAAATATTGTCCAGTAGGTAGTTTTTTCTTTAACCTCTAGATTGCTGTTTTTTTTTTTTTTTTTTTAGATATTACATCACATAATCTTGTCTTGGAATTATTAGTTATTGATCATTTTTTACCTTGAATTTTACTTCCACTTTGGAGAAAGCAGAAATATTAGCAGTATATCTTTTATGTGTGGCCCCATGCTACACAGAGGCAATAGGACCTTACTTAGCCTGGTTTGGACTTCATTAATTCCATATATAAAGTAATTTATCTGCATGAGTATAGGAAAATATAGAATGAAATAACATTTTTCTATATATTCCATTGTTGCAAAGAACCAATTATTTTCTGCTTACCATATTTTGGGGAGTTTTCATATCTGTTCTTGGTGCTGGGGGTTGAACTCAAAGAGGTTCTACCTCTGAGCTATACCCTGAAACTTTTTCTTTTAAAATTGGGCCTCGCTAAGTTGCTGAGGCCCTCACTAGATTGCTGAGTCTGGCCTCTAACCTGAGATCCTCCTGTCTCAACTTCTAGAGTACTGGGATTACCGTCGGAGGCCACCACACCCAGCTTGCTTATTATTTTTGTCCCCTCTGGTGGAATCTGACTCCGCCGTTATTTATTTGATTAGAATTAAGAGGGACTTGAGCATTCGCTCAAAGGAAAAAGACAAGTATTGCTTATCTTCCTCCATGAGACAGACTGCAAAATGGACCTCCCAGTTTGGACTTCCAAAAGAGTCCTCTCACTTAAAACAGAGCAAAAGAAAACCACAGAAAATGAAGAAAAGGATTCTCACTTACTGTGTGTCTACGATGCTTCTGAAGGGCCAGGCATGAAGGAGCTCTGTTTGTCATTTATTTAACTCCCATAACAAACTCCCTGTTAGAGATGCCCGGAAGATAATAAGTTACTTATAGGAAAAATACATAGGAAGCAGGGAGAGGTGGAACTAAAATTCAAGTCCAGGTCAGCCTATCACCAAAATTCCTGTGGTCTTTTTTTTTTTTTTTTTAAGATTTGTTTTATCTCCCTTAAAGTGTCTGCCTAAATTTAGATCTCACAAGTTGATACATTTGGTTTTCCTTCATCCTCAATTAGGCATGATCAGGGGATGCTTGTGGGCTTGGGAGTCATCAGTTGGCTCAGCTGAATCAGCCAGTGCCCATAAGATCCTAATGATGGCTCCAATCCTCATTAGCTTCATAGAGTTCCCACACCCAACAACCTCACAGCTCTGGTCTGCTGCCCATCTCCAAAATCCACTCCTAGTCTTTACATTAAAAAGGTGCTGGCCACACACCTCTTATAATCCATCTTCCCTGGGGTGGGGGAGACAAGGATATTCTCTCTTTCACTGGAAATGGGTACTGGTCACTTTCCTGGTAAATAATGTTCCCATGGGGTGGCAGAGACAATGGAATGAAAAGAGAATGGGCTTTGGAGGCTATTCAGTTTGAACCTCGTCTTCTGCTTCTCAACATCTCTGAGACTCTGGGCAACTTATTAACCCTCTCCGAGTCTCAGCTTCAGCATCTGTGAGATGAGGAAGTAACTCGCACTCGTGGCATGGTCTTAAGGATTAAATAATGTGCATAAAGCATTCAGGAAGCCTCCTGGCACAGAGCTGGTAATCTATAAGGTTATTTACTGTGATCAAGATGCTTTTGGAAACTTACTGCAATATGGGGATTTTTTTTTAAAAAAGCTAAATATGGCCAGGGCCCTTTTCCTTCTTCTACGATATCAGTTCTCAAAGGTTGCATTTGGGGAAAGTTACTTCAAGAGGAAGGGTTCCATTTAGAAAGACTTTCTTCCTGGAGGGAGCAGTTTTAGCACCACGATGTCTCTCCCTTGTCTGTGATTCCCTGTCTTTTGTACTCCATCTCGAGATGTCCTTTCTGCTGTTTCTATCATGGGCCTTCAGTGCCCCGTTTTCACATTATGCAATTTTTCAAATTGATACAACCCATAACTCCTTTCTATTGCTGAAGAGGCTTCAAAAGACTTGATATCAGCCAATCCTGAGACCGGCATTCGCCTGGGATGGAGCCTGTCAACAAAGAGCTTGAATGATAGAAAAATCTGCAAAACTTGGAATCCAGGATTACAGTCATTCTCATTAGTTGTGGCAGTGATGCTTCATAAAGTCACTGAAAACATTTAAATTAGTGAATCCTAGAAGAAATAAAGGGTTAGGTTCCTTTAGCCTCTGGCCACATTTCATCACCCAGTCAAATTCTAACTGACTTTATGTGTGTTTCTGTTAAAGAAACATATAAAGACATTTATTATGTTGTTATTTCCTAACAGTGGACTCGAGGCAGCACTATAAGTTATGCCTAAACAACTCTTCTCTGACACAGTGATTCTGTGGAAGGCACGTCACGGCCTTCTTGTACTTAGGAACATTAGATACTGTGCTTGAGGATAATTTTAAATAGTCAAATCACCCACAAAAAGCACAAAAATGAGAAAAACATGCCACTAAATAAACTAAGCAAAGGACAGATTTTCCGCGTGAAACAAGAAGGCGGAGACTCACCTTAAGTGCCCCCAGCTGGTGATGTAGACTCTAAGCAACCCAGATTTTTTTTTTTTTTTTTTTTGCCACCCTGTGCATGTCCGCAAATGACCCAAAAAGTACCACATATTGATTTTAGGATTACAAATATGTTTTAGTAAACAGGCAAACTTGCAAATATGGATGTTCAAATAAAAAGAATTAACTGTGACTATTTATAAATTATAAATCAGTGATAATAACTAACAAAAATAAGTCCTCTCCCCAAACCTAATTTAACCGTTTGGACAGGCTTTCTCTCTCTTAATTATGTCTGACTACCGTTTAAAACACTCACCAGTCATTTTCCTCGTCTGTTTGCTCCTTATCCTCACAGTATCCATTTTTTTATCTCGTAAGGTACGATGAAGACAGATCTTTTAAGAGAAGTGTGAGGTAAAATACTCCTGATCTCCCTTCACGCTGGACCCCTGTGTGTGCACTCCGATGTCTTTACTCACGGGTGACCTCAACACGCTACCAGAGCCGGGCGGTGTTTGTTGTCTCAGTCCCCTGTCTGCCATTCCTGGTCTTTGTCCTGTGTGTGAAGCTGTTGAGGTCACCCCGGTTTGCAACTGAAACCTACTAAACCAGACACACCCCTGTCTCGGCCCAGGCTGCAAGCTAATGTTAACGGTACCCAACACACTGGTGTGGGTGTTTTCAGCTTTACTTAGCCAGCATGTTTCTGATCCCTTTCTTTGCGACTTTTTTTAATCTACCTTCATGAAGGAATTTGCAGAGTGAACACACCCGAACGCCCAGTGGGATGAAATGCCACCATGTTTAGCTGAGTGTATCTCAGCGCTGCAGAGGATGGTCTATAAAAGCGTACGCGTGCCACTTAGCCTTTGCCTCGGCTTTGCTGGGTGATCGTCTCATGCTCTGCTTGCTTCTTTTTTGTTTCTTTTCTACTGCGGTAATTTTTGCTCGTGCAGACTGGATGAAGAACTGAGGGAAGCATCCGAAGCAGCTAAGTAAGACTTGGTTTTCATTTGGCAGCTGGCGTGTTGTTGGCTTAAATTTCAGGAATGACTGGGGAGAATCTGCATGCCTGTTTTATCCTCACACCCTGATAATAATGCTATACTTTAAAAATTCCCTCTTCCCCGTGGTAAATGTACTCTTACTCTGTTACTCTTACTACAATCTGTTTTCCCACGAGTTTGGTTGTCTTGAGGAAAGCATTTGTCACTGTTTAATTTTTTTTAATATAAGTGCAATTCTAGACACCGTAACAAAAGAGCACGTCACGGGCACTGCCACAGCGAGTGTGACATCCATGAGACCTCTGGGTTTACTGAGGCAAAGAAACTCACAAAATCACATTCATGGAAAGAAATGATAGCAAGTCAAATTTTGGAAGGTTATTTTTAATCTGTCAGGTTTTTGTAAAAGCAATTTAAATTCCAGGATTTAAAACTATATCTTATTAAGCAAGTTGGAAATATTGCTTAACTCACAGCCTCCAAGCAATTTTGATAAATAGAGAGGGAAAAGTCATTGCTCACTATTGTTGAGTATGATGTACAAAAAAATCAAAGACAGAACTCTCAAGAGAATAGACAATGAAGACACGCCAATGGTTTTATTCAATGAGTTATTTAATGAGGAAATACGTAAAGTGTTAAAAATCAACTTGAAAAGCATTTGAGAAGCTAAGTATCTGTAGGATCCCCCTCTTATCATCAGGGGACTGGTTCCAAGACATTCCATGGATGCCTGAAACGGCAAACAGTATCTATCAATCCTTGAATATACCATGTTATTTTCCTATATATACATATGTATGAAAAAGTTTAATTTATAAATTTGGTAGTGTAGGAGATTAACGATAACCATCAATAAAATAGAATAATTAGCTGGGCGTGGTGGCGCACGCTTGTAATCCCCGCGCTTGGGAGGCGGAGACAGGAGGATCACGCAGGTTCGTAGCCAGCCACACTGGCTTAAGAGACCCTGTTTCCAAAATATAAAAAAATAGGTCTGGGAGTGTATCACCAAAAAAAAAATATATATATATATATAGATATAGATATAGATAGATAGATAGATATAGAAAGATAGAATAATTATAATAATATACTATAAAAGTTAATTAAAACTTAAAAATTGTTTAATATTTTGACCAGTGGTAATTAAAACAACAGAAAGTGCAATTGCAGTAAGAGGGGGATTACTGTATAAGCAATTTATAGAAGATGTTTGGATAATATTACTGGGTTCAAACAAAACTGCTTAATGTTCAGTAGGGCAATAAACTTTAACATCAGGTTATCTTTTCCACTGGTCAAAAAATATTTGCATCTCTGCTGGATAAGTTATCCCTCTGCCCCTGCACAGCTGTAAAATAGCCCTGGAAAGTCAGTTCAAATACCCAATCATTTGTTTCTCTTGTTGCCAAGTTTCAAAGCAAGTTTAGACACCGTATGTTATGTAGATAAGCACTATTTAGAAAGTCTGCTATGTTAAGTACATTAAGTTTCTTCCCCATTTCAAATATTGCTTTCACTGTTAATTGTTATAGCAAGATCTTGTTTTAAAAGATATTACAAAAGCCAAAAGCCTGGGTAATCTCCAAACAGCTACAAATTCTAAATAAATATAATCTAAATAGTGAAGCTTTTCTGCTTAGTTGTAAACAAATGCCAATTCCTCATTAAAACAAATCCATTTAGACATTTTTTCCTATGGTTAATTTTTATCGAAGGCAACTTATAGTTACTTGTAGTACAGATCTTTTGCATTAAAAATTAAAGGAGCTGGGCATGGTGGTGCACGCTTGTAATCTCAGCCTCTGGGAGGCAGAGTCTGGAGGATCACAGTTTGCTGACAGCCTCAGCTACTTAGTGAGACACTTAGCTACTCAGTGAAACCCTGTTTCAAAAATAAAAAGGACTAAAAAATAGGGCTGGGGGTGTAGCTCAGAGGTACAGTGTCCCTGGGCTCCATCCCCAGTACTGCAAGAAAGAAAGAAAGAAAGAAAGAAAGAAAGAAAGAAAGAAAGAAAGAAAGAAAGAAAGAAAGAAAGAAAGAAAGAGAGAGAAAGAAAGAAAGAAAGAAAGAAGGAAGGAGAAAGGAAGAAAGAAAAATTTAACACTGGTTTTGACATTTTACCATTACAATATTCCTATTTTTTTCTTTTTTATCTAAACTGAATTTTCTTAGTTTCTAAGTAAGCAGTGTGGAAGAAAGAGATTAGGATTCTAGGAAACAAATTTTGGTATAACGTATCTCTTTAGCATTTATCTTCACTGAAAATGATTTGTGTCATGAGACTCCCCCAGAGAGAAACATGATGACTTTCTCTTCAGATTTATTTTTTTAGGATGATAACATATTTGTGGAATTAAGGAGCTATTAAAAAAAAAAAACAGACCGAGAGGGAACATCAATAATCTTCCAGAATATGACTATTCAAAGTCATATTCTCATTTTCTTTTTTCATTATTACCATAAAATCTTGACTCTTTCTCTGTTTATTCCCCCTCTGACATGATACTCTCTTCTGTTTAGCTGCTATAGTAAAACAGTTACTATTTTTGGTTTAATGGAGTGGATTTCTCTTTTTTCTCTCCAGTCCATCACCTGTACCTAAGTAGTTCAGGTGATTCTGAAAAATGTTAGTATTTTTTGCGTTAACAGATGTGCCCTGATTTTCCACATCACTTTCTTAGAAACTGGGACTAACCAAAGGCAAATATATACTTTACCAAAGAACAAAGCCTGGCTGTTGTGTTGCTTCCTTCCAGTAGTGTTTTTAAAACATCCTCCCTCTGTCTTTACAAACACATCCCACCACTTAAAGCGCATGTCGCCTCAAGTTAGCTTTTAGAAGGTGATTTGCTCAGCCGCACTAGCATTTGTGTAAAATCTTAGATCAGGAAGCAGAATATTTTCAAAGAATTAATAGGACACACGGACCATTCTTATTTTGAAAACAGGGAAGAATTCATCCACTGCCCTTAGAGTGACAGTATTCAACGGTTTGCAAATTGCTGTTTTCTTTGGGAAGATTACTCAGACTTAGAAACAGAAAGGCTGGGTTTGGAAAATTGTCCTTTCTTGATCCCATTCCAGCTTTTTCAGATTTTTCTAGCACGCTGTCAACACTTTCTTGACTGTCCTTATTCACTAGAGTAGCCAAATACTCTCCATAGAAATACCAGACACCACCCTGAGGGTGAGGGATGAGGGAGGGGAACCACTACCCTGACTAGGGAGAGAGCTTTCTGCCATTAAAAAAATGACTAATTTTAGTCACAGAACCTTTTATGTACAAACAGATAAATTAGCTTGGGGAACCATTCACATTGCAAAAGATTTCTTGCATTTAAAAAGAATCAGAGAATCTTTTTTAAATGGTGTTTGCCAATAATAAAACATTTACCAGAAGGGTGAAAAATAGAAGTTGAAATAATACTAAATATTAATCAGGAATTAATATAAGCAAACTTGAAAGTTGCTACCAGAGGAATCACACCAACATGGAGTGTCAAAAACAGCTAATATTATATAAAAAGCATAAAGACCATCAAAAGCTTTCACTTCATTGTCTTTTGTGGTTACATTTTTCTCGGGGACATGATCACTTGAGGTTAGTGTTGGGGTCCATTGGTATTTCCTGACCACAGCTCAGCTGTATGGAGTGGTAAGTGTCCTTTTATTTTTCTATAATAACCACAGCAAGAAAAGCGGACACTGGCCTTTTGTTTTCTGTTTTTCTTTTAGCAACATGGGAAATCCTTTCTTGTAAAAATGGAAAGCTAATTGTGTTCATGTGTAAACAAAATTAGGCTACCTGAGAAGGATTTTCCTTTGTGTATATTTGGTTATTTGGTGTACAAATAAAATTTTGCAATATGATTGTTTTCTGGAAAAGATTGATCTGATAATCAGGGGGAAAGTGACCAGAATCGAGACCACTGGAAGTATTTGGCATATTTTAGCCTTTCCTTTATGCCTCTAAATCAAGAATAATTACTGTATTGCAGAACTGATGATGAGAAACTGCACAGTGTAATCTCATCCTCTACGCAGGTGTAGATTTGTTCGGTCTTAGCAGAGGACACATTAAACAGTGTCAAATGTCTGACGTAGCTGCGACAGTGGAGGGATTGTTGACTACTTTCTATTTTCTCCTTGCACTCAGAACTAGCTGCCTTTACAATGATCCAGAAATGTCTTCTATGGAGAAGGAGTAAGAATTCACCCTTGATAACAGCTATGCGGTTACTCGTAGTGTTGATGGCTGGGTTCTGAAAGAAAAATTTTAAATGCATCCAGGATCGGGTAAACCCCACTTAGATGTTCAGCTCTCCTGTGCTCCACTCCTCAAATTGGAAACTTAAAGAGAAACATGCCATCTTAACACGGTCTCGTCTGTGATCACTGCTAAAAACAACCTATATCTTTACATGGCGTTCTATTTTTTTCAATCCAAAAAGAGGAAGAAAAAGTGAATTCTGGGGCCACACATAAGACCATTTGGGTGAGAGAAATGCAACTCTGCTTTCTGGATTACATCATCCATTTTAATTAGTGAAAGCTGCAACTTCTGTGCAGACTTAATATTTTGGTGGAAAGAGACGAGATATCCTTGTTTTGCAAATTCTGGGAGGCAGCTGAGTCTGCACGAGACTTTAGGAATGAACTAGTTGGATGCTTCCCATCCTGTGAGATAGAAGTCTGACACGTATTGCTTTCCTACCATGAGCCAGACTCTATGTAAAATGCTCACAGCAGCATCTGATTGTAATCCTCAGAACAAGCTTCTGAGATACATATTTCAGATGAGCAAGAGAGGCATAGGGAGATTATCTAGCCAATTCAATGTGCCATGGTCATAAAAAAAAAAGGCCCAGAAATGGGATTCCAACCTTGGCAGTGCAGATTTACAGCCAATGGGTTTGGTTTTGTTGTGTTGTAGTACTGGGAATGGAACCCAGAGGCCTTCTACCTCTGAGCTAGACCCTCAGCCCTGTTTTATTTTTTATTTGGAAACAGGTTCTTTCTAAGTTGCTGAGATGCTCCATAAGTTTCTGAGGCTGGCTTCGAACTTGCCATCCTCCTGTCTCAGCCTCCCAAGTACTGGGATTACAGGGAAGCTCCACCATGCACAGCTAATCAATGTTTTTTGTTTTGTTTTTTAATTAGAAAGATAGTCTTTGTGCTCCAAAGGGTGTGCCACCTATCCCCTAACCAAGGACCCAAATTACTCTCCTAAGAGTATAGAGTTAGTCTGTGATCAGGATAGTTTCAGAGAAGAAATGGTGGCTGCCATCGTGTTCTTAGACAGAGCCTGACCACCCAACAAGGGGCTCCTAGTTTAGTTTGAGTGATAGAGAATTAAACATTGTCCTTGTGCCCAGGAACTAAGGAGAGGCAAAGATCAGGCTTAAATGTGCCTCTATTGTTACTTTTTCTTTCAAAAGAAAAAAGAGAGAGAAGTTGGAAAATTTCAGTGCAATGTCTGCGCAGTTGCCATGTTGACTTTACAGCTTAAAAACAGTTTAGGAACAAAATTCCAAAGAGGAACTCCCAACAGAAAAGGGCACAGAAGGACAAACATTGTGAGGGAGCCTATCAAACCAGCAGCTATTTCTCTGAAAGCCACTCTTGTCCTACCTTTTGAGATGAAGGTCAACAATTGCTTCAGGCAAACTGTCACATGAAATTCTGCAAAGCAAACCTATCTCATCTTGCAAATATAATACATACTTTTCTTCCTGGAGCAAAACAGCACTGTGTTGAGTAATTCATAGCACCCAGATAATAACTTTGAAAAAGACATGCCCCCAAGCCCGGTTTCTCTCCAGCCTATCGCTGCTACATCTTGGGGCTTACCCACTCCTTTGCCTGCCTTGTCTGTTCGCTCCTCCTCGTTGGTATCTAGGGCTGTTTGGGTTGGGATGAGGCAGATGTTGCTTCTTGTCTGGGTTCGTTCCAGGGCCGGGCATGAGGGAGGGAGGGATGCTGTAAATTGTTATGTCACTTCCCACTTGAAAGGGCACATTCTTCTCCCAGCTTCCCCCTTCTTCAGCCCTGTCTCCCTAAGCCCTCCTGACCACAGGATCACCATAAGAGGGACGAGATCCCAGACAAGAATGGGCAAGATTTTTATTTATTTATTTTGTTTATTTATATTTTGCTGGCTTCTAATCTTGGATTTGGGGGTTTTCTTGTATTAGAGGAAGGGGCTTCTTCTGGCTCTGTTCACTCTAGGCTCTCTAGGACAGAGTCGAGCCCTGTATGGAAGCATTTTACTCCTTCTGTGCCTAGTAGTACAGGAGAGAGAAAAAAGTGAAATCTGAGGATACTTCCTGAAGTGCTCTTTCAACACAGTGGTTTCTCTCTCTCTCTCTCTCTCTCTCTCTCTCTCTCTCTCTCTCTCTCTCTCTCTCTCTCTCTCTCATAACTAAAATTCTTCTGACTAGTCACTGGATTTTAGTTCTCTTGGCTGGGGGCACTAGGAAGTTGTCTTGTGTTCACTAAAAGGCAGAAGATAAACATATGTGGTTTGTGGGAAGAAAAAAAGAATTTTGGGGGCCTCGAACCCAGAGCACAAACATACTGGGCCAGCACTCTCTACCACTGACCTACAACCCCCAGCCCTCAAGGAAACTTTACACTTACTCGTTAGATATTAGAGTTCTCATGAGATACTCTTAAAAACAAACTTTTCTTTAGTTAAAAGATCCATTTCATTAAGGGAAGCTAACCCCTTCCAGTTCAATCCTTCAGCTCCTGGACAGAATTTTATTTGTTTATTTTTTGTACTACTGGGAATTGAACCCAGGGGCATACTACTTCTGAGCTCAACCCTAGCCCTATTTTTTATTATTTATTTTGAAACAGTTGCAGAGGGCCTAAATAGCTGAGGCTGGCCATGAACCTGCAATCTTCTTGTCTCAGCCTCCCGAGTACTGGGATTACAAGTGTGCGCCACTGCGCCCAGCTTTTTTATATATTTACGTATTTATTTATTTATTTATTTTTGTGGCATTGAAAATTGAACCCAAGGGTGTTCTACCTTTGAGTTATCCTCAGCCCTTTTTAAAAAGTTTGAAACAAGGTCTTGCCAAGTTAGCAAGGCTGACCTTGAACCCGAGATCTCCTTGTCTCAGTTAAGTACTGGGATTACAGGTTTGCACTATCACACCCACCATATATAGCTTTCATATAAATATATATGTATATAATATATCCACATATATTACCTATATATGTACATAATATATATCCATATACATGTAACCTATATATTATATACATATTACCTATTGATTATATTTAAGAGGGAAGTTACTGGACTGGCTAATACAGCCACCGAGACAGGAAAGGCCCACCATGCCGCTGGAGAGCCAGTAGCTGCTCAGTCCAAGAAGCTGAAAGCTTCAGAACGAGAGACTAGAAAGCAGCCTCCTTCTGAGGACAAAGGCCCAGAGGCTCCCCAGAGAACCGCTGGTCTGAGTCTGCATTCAAAGGCCCCCAGTGATAGCAACAGGAAAGCTGTGCCCACTGAGGAAGGAGGGCAGGAGCAGAGAGCAAGGGGCCCTTCTGCCCGGCCTATTGGATGGTGCCCCCCACGGCAGGGAAGGTCTTCCCCACTCAGTTCACAGAGGGCATGCTTATCCTCTCTGGAAACAACCTCACGGACACACTGGGAAGTGTGTTCTGCCTGCATCCAGTCAAGTTGACACCTCAAATTAACCATAGAAAGAAGAAAGCTCATGCACTACAAATACATTCTTATTTCCAAATGCTACAGTGCTCCTTATCTGAATTGTCTTTGGGAAGGAGCCTTCACACACATCTTTTGCTTCCTTGGGTCATTTTGAAAAGGTATAAAATGCTTCCAGAGACAATATTGTGGAAATAAACAGACTCTTTATTTTATCTCTAAAAGCTTGGAAACTAGGGAAGGGTTGTGTTTTGTCAGATTTTTCTAGTTCCAGAAATTTGCATGACTTATTTTTAGTATGTCTGTTAAGGAAAAAAGCAAATGTGCGCCACTCATGTCACTACTGATGTTTCTCATTTATCTCCTATGTTCTTTCTCTCTCTTTTCTTCTCTTTTCAGTATTGACCTGAAACTGAAAGAAAAGCCCTAGCTGGCCATGGCTGGAGGAGGAAGATACTTCTGGCTTCATGGTCCTGCTGAAAAGTATCTACCTGGAAGAGACAGGGTTGATATTGTTTCCAGTTTGCACTACCTGGTGTCATTCTAAATTTCTAAGGGGAAAACAGAAAGGGAATTTGTTTACTCTGAATATGTTTTATGAAATTGTGTGTATTTTCCTATTTTGCCAATTACGTGCCTCAAAGATTTTAGTTGAACCTTAGCAAGAACGTAGGACCTTCCATTTCAATATTTGGTTAACCTTTGGTGCGGTGGTACTTGGTCCCAAAGACTGGTGTGTACCGGTAAGATCATTTGAACCGACTGGCAAAGCCTCAGTGGGCTCGTTTCCATAGGTTAGCTGATTTCTCCCTAACAATCGCTTTAGAGTCACAGTCCACAGGGCTCAATTCTCCCCCAGGAAAGTTACTCCCCATCACTCATCTTTGAAAGTCTAAGCCTGCTTAGGACAGCCCTAAACTAGACACAGGTTCAAAGCCATCATCACATGAGATTTCAACTTCTCAAAGGAAAGCCAGGCTTTCTGGCATCGATTTTATTTTAATTATCATGACTTAGGTAAGTTGATTTTTTAAAAAAAATCATTTCTCTGATGAGTGCTGAAGGTCTTCATATAGTGATATATTCAAGGATTCATGTGAATGTTAACAAGTCTATGCTTCAGCCCATAAACTCGGCTCAACAAGTCATGCTTGTAAGTGTCAAGGGTTCAGGTCTAAGTGACCCAGTCTAAAATTATTTAGCAACAGACAATTACCCAAATTTCTCTCTCACATGCATTATAAAATGTGATCTGTTTTAAGACACTATACTCTGATTACAGGTTTTAAATCCCAGCATTCGGGAGGCTGAGACTAGAGGATTGTGGTTTGCAGAGCCTCAGCTACTTAAGGCTCTTTGCAACTCAGTGAGACCCTGTTTCAAAATAAAGAATAAAAATTAGGGCTGGGGGTGTAGCTCAGAGGTAGACTGTCCCTGGGTTCCATCCCCAGCAACAAAAAGAATTAAATGTAACTATTCCTATCATTTACAAAATTATAATTATCTTATGCCCTTTTAAAAGCCAATGTAATTTCAAATATATAATCCTCCAGCAGAGGTTGGCAAACTACCAAATCCAGGGTCCCATCATAAGCTAAGGTTAGTTGTGTGTGTGTGTGTGTGTGTGTGTGTGTGTGTTACTGGTGATGGAACCCACGGCTTTGCTACCTCTGGGCTACACTCTAAGACCTATTTTATATTTTATATTTTATTTGGAAACAGGGTCTTAGTAAGCTGCTTAGAGCCTCACTAAGTAGCTGAGGCTGACTTCAAACCTGAGGGCTCTCCCTGTCTCACCCTCCCAAGTACTGGGATTACAAGTGTTGTACCACCACGCCCAGCTAAGGATGGTTTTCACATCTGTGATTGAGAAAAATATATATTTTTAAATATTTCATGACAACACAAGAAAATTATTCAAATTTTAGTATCTGCCAAACATGGAGGTACACTCCTATACTCTAATACTTAGGAGGCTGAGACAGGGGGATTGTAGGTTAAAGGCCAGCCTCAGCTGCTTAGCAAGGCCCTCAGCAATTTGATGAGACCCTATTTTCAAATAAAAAATAAAATAGGGGTGGACCTAAGGACATTTCCCCAATATTCCAGCTGGTTCACCTGCTTAACACTTGCACTCAGTGGTGTACCGTTTAGGAAGATGAACTATGTGGCCCCCCTTGACCTACTGGACCTCTGAAGCAGTGAGGAATTCAGTGTTAAACTTAGTGACTCAAACCTGAGGGGCTGAAGCTGCCCATAGAGGGCTTGCGTTTCAGCTAACCATTTGCTTTTCTTATATACTTTTATTTGGTGCACTGTAATTGTACATCATACTGAGGTATAGAGAGATAGGAACATACATGCACATATCTTTCGAGGGAAGAGCTCCACTTTTTTTTTTTTTCAAATTGTCCAGCTTGTTTATGGAAGACTTCTCAGGTGAAATGCTGTTTGAAATTTTGTCTTCCCATACAGAAATTATGAGCATCTTTCCCAGTCAATGCTTCTGTTTGGGCCGTTCTATGGGCTGCAAACCCATTCTGATATTTAGGCACCTGCTATTTTATTATCTTAAAAGACAGAGGGATTTAATTGCACGTGCTAGAAAAAAGCTGCCCTGTAAATTCAACCCAAGTAAGTAGAACCCTAGGCGAATCCTGAAAAAAAAAAAAAAATAGTCCCTAAGCAGATAGGTAGACAGATGCCAACTTTCACATCAGTCGACTCTCTTGCTCTTGCATTCTGAGCATTCTTGCTTTGGTTCTGACTTCTGGAAACTTTGCACTTTTCCTATAGATTTGTAGTTCAGGGAACCAAGGGGTCATTGGGGGCAAAGGTAGTGGTTTTTACTCAAAGTGGCAACTGTTCATTGCATAGCTCTGATTAAGAGAAAGAATGAAATTCTGCACAGAAGATACTGTGGAGGAGTGAGAAAGCTTGAGGCAATTGCTGGATGGGGAAGAAAATCCCAAAGTTCCTGTCGAAGCCATACAATGTTTTCTAGGGTTACGCCAAGGAGGCGTACTCAGACGCGGGAGGAAGTCACTACCCTAGCCTTCCCTATTAAGGCATCGTTTTGAGGATTCAGTTATGGCACTGTGTTTGCAGCTCTCCTCACAATGCCTCAGTAGTTTGCTCCTTTAGAAACATTTAGATGTGCACAAATTAATCTTTTATATATTTAAAGATTTTTCTACTGTGCATTGGATTGCTCAGAATAAAGTATCTATTAGACTTTCTTTGGGAAAATAAATAAGTTCTCCCTAAATAGTGTGGATTATTAATATAAAAGTATGTAATGACAATATGTCTATATAGCCTCTCTGTATAATTCAGAAATAAAAAATCGATTCCACAAGGTATGGCTTGCTTCCTTTGAGTCAGCAAGAATCTTTCTACGGCTTCTCATACAATGGTTTTATTTGGACCACAGTTAGTTTGGCACTTGGCACCAGATAGCTATATATATTTTAGCTTTCTTAGTTGCCCAAACTTCCTTCTCACTTTATTTTTGCCATTCATGTGTCAAAGTCCAAGGTACTAACCTCACTTTCAACTGTACTGTTTTCCACTTTGGTTAAGCAATATCTCAACATCAGAAATATCTCCATGTTTAAAGTTACTTGATTTTACTAACTTCTTTTTTCTTTCTTACTGCAGTGTATATATGGTATATATTTGCTTTTAAATTAAAATGAATTTAAGGCTGGAGGTGTAGCTCAGTGGTAGAGTGCATGATTAGCCGGGAAAAAATATTAAAGTTTGCTGGGCGTGGTGGTGCATGTTTGTAATCCCTGCGCTTGGGAGGCTGAGACAGGAGGATCACGCAGGTTCAAAGCCAGCCTCTCTTGCTTAAAAGACCATGTTTCCAAATTATATATATATATATAATCTGGGAGTGTAGCCCAAAGGTACAAGGGTTCCATTCCCAGTACCACCAAAAAAAAACCCCAAAAACATTAAGGTTTGATCTACAGCAACACACACACACACACACACACACACACACACACACACACACACACACTGGGTGTGGAAGAAAATCCAAATGCATTTAATGTCATTTTATTTTTGTTTTTTGTTTTCTTTTTCAGCTTTCATAACCACTGGGCATTGTAACACACACATATAATACTAGTACTTTGGAAGCTAAGACAGGAGGACCTTAGGGCTGAGGCGAGCCTCCGAAGCCTAGCAAGTCCCTGGAGTCCCTGTTTCAAAATAAAAATAAGAAGGGCTGGCGTGCCGGAAGTGGTGGCACATGCTTGTAATCCCAGTTCTTGGGAGGCTGAGACAAGATTGCAGGTTTGAGACCAGCCTCAGCAACTTAGCAAGACTCAGCAACCTAGCAAGATCCTGTTTCAAAACAAGTAATAAAAAGGTGAGGTGGGAGGACTGGAGGTATATCTCAGAGGTAGAACACTTCCCGGTATAAACCCCAGTAAACACACACACACACACACACACACACACACACACACACACACTTAATAAGCAGATGGGTATTTCTGCTTCCTGGAAAGCTGTTGAGTTAGTTACTTAGCTGGGCGTGGCGGCGCACTCTTGTAATTCCAGCATTCGGGAGGCTGAGACCGGAGGATGGTGGTTACCAGACAGCCTCAGCTACTTAGTGAGGTCCTCCGCAACTTAGTAAGACACTGTTCAAAATAAAGAATAAAAAAAAAAAATAGGGCAGGGGGTGTGTCTTGGAGGTCAAATGCCCCTGGGTTCCATCCCCAGACACACACACACACACACACACACACGCACGCACACACACACACACACACACACACACACAAAATAAGTTACTTTACAAAGTGAGATATTGCATGCTCTCATCATCTAGGAATGAGTTGTAGTGTATATTGTTCTCAACTCAAGAAAGGAAAGAAAAAGAAAAAGCTAACTTGTAATTGCAAGCAAAGGAGGACCATGCTACCACACGGTGGACCATTAGATTCATTCTGCTACCATTACCTAACGAAGGTGGTGCAAGTTGGAAGCAAGCTGGATGTCCAGCACTAGGGGAAAGGATGGGAAAATGTAGTATATGCACACTGAGATATACGACACAGTTGTGAGAAGCCACAAACTACACACTCGTAGAGCAACACTGAAATCCCAAGGTCAAGCTGAAACAGCAAAAGCAAACTCAGTATCTATAGCATGATGCTATTTACATAACTTGTAAACACACACATGCCCAAAGCAAAGTTACATATTGTGTAAAATCCATGAATATTTAAGGACTTAGCACATTCGTTGGAGCAAGTGTAGGGCACAAGGATCTGGGATAAAGCTGGAAGCTGAATTCAAAATAAAAATCAAGGGGGGGGGTCTTTTATGAAATAAAGTTAAAATGTTGTTAAATGAAGACAAACTTTCAGCCACTAAAGCCAAGGCTTAGTTGTGGATCTCAGGAGAGCGGTGTTAAGGCACTGTGGGTCCCCGGGCTGTTCCCTTCCACAGCTTCCCGGGAGCACTGGCTGCATCCACGTGCCGGCGCCGGCGCTTGCTGGGCGCTCGGCCTGGCTGCATCATCCTGCACATCATGGAGAGTTTAATTAAGCTGGTGCCGTTGACATCAACTCCACAAGGCTGTGGACTTTACAGAGCAAGGAGACGGCCTTCTGAGGCCAGTTTTCTTAGACAATTTCATTCACATTCATCCAAAATGACTGTCTTTCACCAGGCAGAATGACTTCTCATCCTGCTGTCTACTGGCTCTGTAGCCCTATCCCTAGTGAGGCCCCTGCAGCTCTTACACGGGATCGTATTTTCCTTGTGAAACTCATCTTTCTTAGATCAGTGCTGAGTTAGCTGGTTTTAGCCCGTATTTGTTATCTATGGCAACATTAACAAAGGGCAGTGGATTCCTCTTACCCATGGTAGTTATCGTCCATAAAGTTGGTGAAAGCACTGAATCAGCGTGTACTGGTCCATGACTTGCACGGGGAATTCCTATGAGCCCCCAGCCACATTTGTACCAACTGATCAATACATAAGCCGGTTTTATGTGTGCTTTTGTCCAAAGATACCTAAGTTAATGTATGTCAGTTTATTAACACTGAGCTCACAGCCAACATATATACATATATATTCACATATATAGCACATCAATATATATTCATATATACACACATATATGTATATATTCACAGCCTGTATATAACTCAGGCCTGAAAAGAGTTTCTCTCAAGTGTATTTTCTCCATAAGACATATCATGGGGGCTGAGAGCGGGGCTCAGAGGTAGAGCACAGGCTTAGCATACTCAACACCCTGGGTTTCATCCCTAGCACCAAAACAAAAGAACACACAACACAGCCTTCTTGCATTTAGGAAAACTGAATACTTGTAGGCCATTTTAAACAGTGACCAACACACACACACACACACACACACACACACACACACACACGCCATTATAATCATCTAGACTTTGCAGATAGCACTTGTTTACAGTAGAGAGCAAACACACAGACAGCGTCACTTTGTTCGACCTCAGCTGGAGCTTGTACCTCAAGCAACTCAAAGTTTTTGCCACTCTTTACAGGTCCACAAATGATTAAAAGTGCTATGAATATTGATATAGTGGATATAAACAAATTTTAGTAAATGAATTTTGTTGGCAATGGAGTCTGAGAAAGTCACAAATAAATAATCATAGAATCAAAAGTAACTTGGTAAGGCAATTTACTTCTGCAGAAGGGTGTGCAACGGACATGAAGTCTGGTAAGGAGGCACACCGGGCTGGAATGGCAGCCTGCTCCTTTTATTCCTCAGTCTTACTCCTTACCTTGATTTGGGGAGGTCTTGGTTCACAACTCTGTTCAACTGGCCATTCTCTAATACAGACAGAAACAGTTTCAACAACAACAACAACAAAAACAAACAGAGCCTTAGGGTGCACTCTGCACTTCTTAGTTTACTGCTTAAGACAAAGTTTAGATGCAGTTTAGGTACACTGCATCCTTTGGCTTACTGCTAGGTCAAACAAAGCTTAAGGTATACTCTTGGAACAAACTGGTACACACGTTACTTAATCGACTCAGGCTATCATTGCAAATGAATGCTTAAACTACAATCACAACATGGAAAGGAGTGCATTTCTATGTAATTTTGCTGCTTCGATAGAAAATTTGTTTTTTATTTCTTAAAATTTGCAAGGATGGAATCTATGAATAATGAAAATCTGCTGTGCCTCAGGACATAGCACCCTTAATGCATACTTGAAATCTCTGTTTCTGTGGGTCAGAAAGCCAGTCTCACTCCTTCCAGCCCCTGCAGTTCAGGCCTCCTCCCAGGGGCAGTCTCTCAGGTGGAGTCAAGGTGTTGGCTCAGGGCCTCCTCCAAGGCTCCTGAAGGGTTGGCTGGGACAGAATCTAGCCCCCAAATCACTCACCTGTGTTGGCAAATTCTCTGCTGTCTGTCAGCTAGAGGCGGCCCTCAGGTCGTTGGCTGGAGGGTCTGTGCAACTTGGCGGCTTGTTTCATTGAAATCAAAGAGGGAGCGATGCCTGCAAGTTGGAAGTTACATTTTTTGGTAATGTAATCACAAAAGTGACATCTTGGAATTTTTGCTCATTTCTATTACTAAAAGCAAGTCCCTAGGTTCAACCCAATGTCAGGAGGACAGTATTACACAGGGCATAAATACCAAGAGGTAGGGGTCACTGGAAGCCACCCTAGACATCTGCTTACTATACTCATAAGTCTTCTGAAACTTCTCTTTGAGTTCCTCTGTTTCCTCTCTGTGCTGGTATTGGGAAATTGTCTCGGTATTGGTTTCCAACAAAAATGTAAAAGGTGGTCAGAGCCTGGGTGCTGCACAAGCACTCAAGCAGAAAAAAAGAGAAAAAAACAAGAGCTTTGCCTATTACACTTCAGAATTCACACCCACCCTCATCCTTTGCCCCAATATTAACCCATAGTAAGAATGTAGAGGCAATTAGAGCCTTTAGCCTTCAAAATATTTTTATGCAAAATATATTTATGCAAATATATTTATGCAATTAGCAGCAATTAGGTCACAAGTAGCTCTGGCACACCTCAAAAGCTATGGAGACAGCAAGAGCCTTATTCTCTGCTCTGAGAGGTTACACGCTGCTTCATTGGTATAATTAGTGCCTCTGTTTCCCCACTTTTCTCTGTGACCTGGCCTTGATATGCAGAATGTAAGCTCAGAATGTTACTTCAAAGTACCACCAATTAGCCGGGCGTGGTGGCGCACCCTTGTAATCCCCATGCTTGGGAGGCGGAGACAGGAGGATCGCTCAGGTTCGAAGCTCAGGTTCGAAGCCAGCCGTGCTGGCTTAAGGGACCCTGTTACCAAATAAAAAAATATAAAACAGGCCTGGGAGTGTAGCCCGGAGGTACAAGGGCTTCCAGGAACCCCAGTACCATCAAAAATCCCAAAACAAAAACAAACAAAAACAACAACAACAAAGTACCACCAGTTAATGGGCAACTGATACAGCAAAGGTAAAAAAGAAGATAAACTTACACTTAGACAAGATAATGCAACCTGCCTAAAATAAGTTGCTAGCCTGTTGCCTTGGTAATGCTGATTAGAGCATACACACCAATTAAAAAAAAAAAAAACCTTATTTAAGGGCTGGGGCCGGAGAGGGGCAGGGTTCCCTGTTCCCGGCTCTCCAGCATGTCTGACAGGCACGCCGCTTTCCTTCTCTTCCCTTTCTATTTCCCAATGACTTTGTAGTAACAATTTGTTGAAGCTGCAACTGAGCTGCCTTTTAGTTTTAATTTCCTAATTCAACAAATTTTATTTCAATCAAATACAAAAGCCCTCAGCACCATTACACCCATAACACTCTCCATGGTTTTCTTTCCTTGGCGCATTCTTCTGTCTCCCTGGGACTTCTTCAGCCAATATATTTCTTTAGATTATGCATGTCCTAATTTCTATCTTAGTCTCAAAATATCATGTTCCCACTCAGTCTCAGTGCCCTCTCCAATCTCTATGGGAAAAATAAATTCTCTTTCCTGAGTTCTCTTCCCATATCTCTACCGTCTTATTGTCTTTGAAATCACACATACTAGGATTTAATCTCGGTTCTGCTCACTTGGCTATATTACTTTGGACAAGTTATTTAACTCAATTTATCAATTTTTTAACATGGATAAAACTCTCATCATACAAGTTTAAGTAATGGCTACATTAGACTTAAATGCCCAGCCTAGTGCTTAATACAGAGAAAGAATTTTAAAAAATACTTGTTCTCTCATCTTTCTTTCTTCGTCTTCCCACTCACTCGCCCGGCCTTTTGTCTGTGAGTCCGCCAGCATCTCCAAACCCACTGCTTGCCCCACCATTGGACTATTTCAGCATCGCATTTCCTCCTCTAGCCCCTCTTCCAAATACATAAATTCCTTTACCCTGATAGAGCTACACTAATCCATTTCCTGACCAGTCTCCACCTTTTATCTCTACTTAGTTTGCCTCTTGTTTTTACTTTTTATTGGGAAACAATCTTTTTTTAATTTTTTAATTTTTTATTGGTGCACTGTATTCATACATCATAGTGGGATAAAAAAAAAAACTTTTGTAGGCATACATGCACTCATAGCCCAGTTAGCCCCTAACCGATCTCCACCCCGTTCCCTCCCCATCCCTCCTTCCCATGCTTGGCTTAGTGGTTGACATCTAGTATTATAGCAATTTATCCAAAATTAAAAATCTCACATAACAGTTTCATTTGTCTGATGCTAAGCTTTTGATGACTTAAAGATAACATTTCAATATTTCTTTTTGCTTTCTTTCTTACCAGAGAATATTTTTTTCTTTTTTTTTTTTTTTAGGTGAAACTATCATATATTTATTTATTTATTTTTCAGAAAAAAATCTGTCCTAATATGGAATATGGACTCTAGATACCCAAAACGATCTCGAAAAAGAACAAAGCTGGAAGATGTATATTTTCTGATTTCAAACCATATAAAGCTACAATAATGGAAACAGTGTACTACTGTTCTGAAGGCAGATATATAAACCATTGGAGTTAAATAAAAGCCTAGAGATAAATTCTTCCATATATTGTCAAGTTATTTTTGACAAGGTTTCCACGAACATTTGGTGGAGGAAATAATAATCTTTTAACTAAATATTGTTGAAAAATAATAATTACATGAAAAAGAATAAAACTGGACCCTTACCTAATCCCATATACAAATACTAACTCAAAATAGATAAAAGACCTAAATATAAACTTAAGACTATAAACTTTTAGAAGAAAATCTGGGTCATAAAACCTCACAACATTGAAATTGGCAGTGATTTCTTGGATATGATTTCAATGGCACAGGCAACAGAAGGGTATACAAACTCCCTAAAAAATAAAAAAAAATTGTATATCCAAAGACAATGTAAACAGAGTTAAAAGTTACTGATAGAATGGGATAAAATATTTCCAAATGCTATATCTGAAGGTATATTAATATTCCAACTAGAAATCCTCAAAATTAGCAACAATAAAAGCAAACAATACAATTTAGAGATATGTTAAAGACTAATATAAATAATGAATCTCCACAGATAACCAATCTTAGTTGTCTGTTGGATGGAAAATCTTGTTTCTCTGGTTCTGGTATATGTTACCTATTTCTTCTTTGTAGTTAATCTCTTTGAGTATTTTCTCTAGCGATGGTTTTGAAGACATAAATTCCTTCAGTTTCTGTTTGTCCTGGAAGCTTCTTATTTCCCCATCTAATTTGATAGAAAGTTTTGCTGGGTAGGAAATTTTTGGCTGGAAGTTGTTTTCTTTCAGAGTTTGGAATATATTACTCCAAGCCCTTCTGGCTCTCATGTCTTGGATTGGGAAGTCTGGAGTGATTCTAATTGGTTTGCCTCTGAATGTCACTTGGCCCTTTGTTTTTGTTGCCTTTAAGATTCTCTGCTTGGCTTCCACATTGGTCATTTTGACAATTATGTGGCGTGGGGATCCTCTTCTCAGATTCTGTCTAATGGGAGTTCTATACGTTTCCTGGACCTGTGTATCAACCTCTTGCTCTATGTTTGGAAAATTTTCTGTTATTACTTCCTTGAAGAGATTGTTGATCCCTTTGTTTGACCCTCTTTTCCCTCCTCTATTCCAATTATTCCTAGGTTAGCTCTCTTAAAAGAGGCCCATATTTCTTCAATGTCAGATTCCTGTTTGTCGGATATTTTTTTCTAAATTAGAAACTATGCGTTCATTTTTGGAGTGATCATTTTCTAAGAGTGAGATTCTATTCTCCATGTGGTCTAATCGGTTGTTTGTACTTTGAATTGAGGCCTTTAGTTCATTAATTGCATCCTTTATCTCTTTTTGGCTCTCTCTGAATTCTTTTCAAAAAACCTCTATTATTTCTACAGTTATTTTCCTGATTTGATCTTCTAGAAATCTCTGAATTTCTGTTTTATCGGGTACTGATGTTGTGGAGTTGTGGGCATTCATTGCTCCATTGTTATTCCTCTTTCCCATGATTTCAGAAGTTTGTGCCTTCTCTGGGTTCTTCCCTTGTGTCACTCTGACTTCACTTAAGGTACTCTGGATCTCCAGTCTGTGATATCTCAGTCCCCACTACTCCTTTACTGGGTTCTATCGCAGAGTCTCAGACCCAGGGAGTCAATCGAGGCTGCTTTAGACCATGGGGGGGTGCCAAGTTGGGCATTCTCCTATGGTGTGATATCTCTGCCACTGCCACTCCCCCACTGGGTCAAGTCCCTGGGAGTGCAGTACTGGGATTTCTTCTCTAGGGGCCACAATTTGACTCACTGTTGTTGAATGCGCTGATGGAGCTGTAGTGGACTCGGTGAATTCGTTGCTGCTGCCGCCGGTGGCAATATGGTGCCACTGCCACGCCCTTGGCCATGAGGCTGGCGTATTTCTTCTCTGGTTTTGAGCTCCGCTCTGAGTCCCTGCAGGGTGTGCTGAGCCCAGCCACTGGGAGCTTTAGATACTTCCTGTGCCTAAAAATCTGCTGAATCCCACCCGGCTGTTCCGCAGTGGCTCACCTCGGCTTGCTGTCCACCGCTCTTCACTGGAGCCTGGTGGGCTATTGAGTGTGTTGGTCTGTAGCCGTCCAGGGAAGTCGCCGCTGCCGCCTGTAGTAAGGCACTGCTGCTGCGTCCTCGGGTGTGAGGCCGATGTATCTCCTCTCTGGCTCTGAGCTCCGTTCTGAGTCCCCCTCTTCTCTGGGGCCTGGTGCTGCAAGGTGGAAACAATCTTAAACATGCAAGAACAGTAAAATAAATGACTTTTCCTGAAACGCTACAGGATGCCTCACCACCCCCAAATATTTGTGTGTGTTATATATAAAAATATTTTTGGCCTCAATCAAATCAAAGAGTTAACATGGAAACATTACTACCTACTGTCTAATCCTCAGACATCCTTAAGTGCCACCTATCATCTCAGTAAATGTCCTTTGTAGCAAAAAGATCTGATCCAGAATCCTATGTTATGTTTACTTGCCATGTTTCCTTAGCATCCTTCAACCTAGCCTAATTCTTCAGCCTATGACTTTATTAATCTTGACATTTATGCAGATTACTCACCATTGCTCCATAGACTATCCCTGGACTTGGATTTGGTTGTTGGATTAGGTCACTCATCTTTGACAGCATTATTTCAGAACTGATTCATGTTTTTCTGTTCTTTCTTTCTTTTTTTTTTTTTCTTTTCTTTTTTTTTTTTTTGGTGGTACTGGGGTTCCTGGAAACCCTTCTACCTCCAGGTTACACTCCCAGACCTATTTTTTATATTTTTTTATTTGGAAACAGGGTCTCCTAAGCCAGCATGGCTGGCTTTGAACCTGTGCGATCCTCCTGTCTCTGCCTCCCAAGCACGGGGATTACAAGCATGCGCCACCACACCCGCAATTCATGTTTTTCTAATTGCACTCCACTGGTGTGCACTTTGAACACTTGATTAAGACAATGTCAACAAAGTACTCCCACTGTAAAAGTACTCATTGTCATTAATGAGTACTCTCCTAGGACGTGTCTGGGAGTATGTAGATAGACTGTAGCCCAGCAGACTTCCGGTTTACTGATTCGGCTGGGCGTGGTGGTTCACTTCTGTACCTGGTACTTGGAAGACTGAGACAGAAGAAATCGCAGATTCAAGGTCATGCCAGCAACTTAGTGAGACCTTTAGAAATGTACAAACCCCTGTTTCAAAGTAAAATATACATAGGGTAGGGGATATGGTTCTGAGGTAGAATGCCCCTGGGTTCAATTTCTAGTACCCCAAATCAAACAATAAACTTGTGTAATATTACTTTATTCAATAGATTATGATCTATTGGTGTTATTTATTTTGATCCTAAATTGCCCCTAATCTGGCCATTTGAAGCCCCTTTGGTCTGGTTTTTGTGCTCTGTGACAAGTTTTCATCATTCTTGAGAAATTTTTACTCTCTGGCACAATGTTGCAGACTCAGCTTGTATATCTCCCCTGCCCCAGCCCTGGAACCACCTATTTCTTTCCAGATCTCTGAAAACACACACACATCTCTATTTAAGCCTATCTATGTATATTGAAGTCTATGAATTCATTATGGTATTTCCTATCCTGAAACCAATTCAACCTATCATGCAGATGTCCTTCCAGTGATCCACTGAAAGTAGTCACCTCCTTCCTATTAGTCCCAGCTCAGGGGGAAAAAAAAGGCCCTGAGGCTTCCTTTTATTGTACTAAATATGGCCAGATCATCTCTCAACCCCCTACTGTAACTGAGGGATGCATGGTAGAGTTTGATTGGTCCTGGGTCCTATGCTTACCCTTGGAGGTAGAGGATAAAATTATTTCCTACAAAGCATAGTGAGTGACTGAGATGGAGGACAGCCTCGGCAATTTAGTGAGGCTCTCACAACTTTGAAAGACCCTGTTTCCAAATAAAAAATAAAATAGTCTGAGGGGTAGACTGCCCCTGGGTTCAACCCTTAGAGAGGAGGGTGGCTCTCAAAGGAAAATGGGTATTGACTATTTCCAAAAAGAAGTCGAGTTAAATGTTCAAGGTCAGTTAGGGCCTCTGTGTTTGTCTTGAAGTCTAAGCAGGCTCTCAGTAGTAGATCAGGAGCAGAGGACACCATCAATCAGACCTGAGCAAGGCCACCTCAGAAGCTCAGAGTGGAGATAGCAGGATGGGTCATTCTCCGCCCTACACACTCAGTTTAGCTTTCAAGTTAGTGTAATTGTGAAACCTCCAGACAGGGAGGGCTGTGGAGAGGACCCTAAGCCTCTATTACACCCACCGGGTAACACCAACATAAGCCTTAGAGACTTGTAAAAATTTCTTCAACTAATAAGACTCAACAGAGAAGGATTTTCCAGTAACTTCAAAGCACTTGCACACTTTATGTTAAAAATTACATTCTTGCCATAAAAGCAATTTCCCCAAATCCATACTATATAGCTAGCATTTTAATATAAACAGAATAAACAACCTTTGTGTTATATTGGTTATGTGTCATTATATATACATACATACATAGATGTAATTCATGATCTTTGGGGGGTGGGGGTACTGGCAATTGAAACCAGGGGCATTCTACCCTTGCCCCATGGCCTCAGCCCTTTTTAATTCTTTATTTTGAAACAGGATCTTGCTAAGTTGCTGAGGGCTTTGCTAGGCTGGCCTCAAATGTGAGCTCCTCCTCTCTCAGCCTCCCAGGTACAGAGATTGAAGGTGTTATTTCTAGATGTTGAATGTCTCCTGAAGAGCTCATGTCCTAGTGTTCAGAGCTCTTGTAATGAAGCTGCGAAGGTTGTAATCTCATCAATGTACAGATCTGTTGTGATGGATTTACTGGACAGAGTCCTAGGCAGGTGGGGTGCGGCTGGAGGTGGGTCCCTGGGGGTGTGACCTTAGGGACTGTGCTTCTGCCTTTGAGTCCCCTCTCTCTCATGCGCTCTTGCTTCCGGCCCCCATGATTGAGAGCAGGGCCTTGCCCTCGGCCTCCTCCCGCTGCTTGCCATTGTCAGGCCCTGAGCTCTGCAGATGTCACCCGGCTGGACATGGACTGAAACTCTGTGATCTCTGAAAGACTATGAGCAAATAAGTCTTCGTTCCTCTAAACTGTATGGTCAGTCATTTTTAATTACAGCAATGAATGTGCCACCACACCCGGCCATGATCTATTTTTTATTAAAAAATAGAGAAAAGTAGAAAGAAGAAGAAAGGAAAAGCCCTAGTTCTCCTCTATATTGCCACTCAAACATCAGAACAAGCAACATTTTGGCGAAACATGAGTTTTATATGACAATTAAAAAGCATAGAGCTGGAAACAAGAGAACCAGAACATAAACAGAGGGACCAATGCACATCTGAATTTTTTTGGTAGTGGTCACTGATATCTCTTGTTGTAGTTAATTTTCTTGATATATAAAATAAAGCTTCATTATTTTGTTTTCTACTTGAAGGATACATGCTTATTGAAAAACAGAACAAAACAGAGAGCGTAGAAAAGAGGCTTAAAATCACCTACTCCCACCACTTAGTCAGCATTATTTGTTAAAAGAGTTTCAGAACAATCTTTCCAGATGTATTTTTATGAAAAACATCTCACTAGCTATTGAGATGCTATGCCAAGCTTGTATTCCAAACATCTTTCTATGCCCAAAGTATTTTAGGTAATTTCCTAGAAATACAGAAAGATAATCTTTAACTGTAAGGGAAGTGAGAGGCACCAAGGCCAGTCTTTGAAATCTCAGCTCTCCCTAAAGACACAAGGAATCTTGGACTGTGCAAGGCAGAGAAAGACATTGAATTGACCAGTGAGCTTTAAAGAAAAAATAGCTTTACCCCTAACTCCCTTTAATAAGTGAAAACACCACATAAATGAAGAATATAACACACAAAAAAGACTTTCCTCAATCCAAGAACAGGCTAAGCATCAACCCCTTGGACTGTAGTTTGGAGAGGCAGTGTTAGTAAAAGAGCCTTGATCAATTAGGAATGAAGACCAGTAAGCTCAGTACTTGATAATGTTTACTTTCTTTGTAATCCCTGCATAGCTTCTACCTTCCTTCCCTGTTCTCTGCAGTGTAGAATGATCTACGCGATCCAGAGCCGCCATCATAGCTATAGTGGGTGAAGAAATGACTTTGACCACTAGCAACTTTGAAATTGGAAACCACTTAGGACACAAGTAGCAGAAATTCAAATAGAGACTCTTACTATGTTTTATTTTATTTTAATTCTCCCCCCAAATATGTAATGAACATAAAATTGTTTTTGTTTTTGTTTTGGGATTTTTTTTTTTTTTTCGGTACTAGGGATGGAACCCAGGGGCATTCTACCTTTGAGCTACACCCCGGCCCTATTTTTTATTCTTTATTTTGAAACCGGGTCTCACTGAATTGCAAAGGGCCTAAGTAGCTGAGGCTGGCCACGAACCGTGATCCTTCAATCTCAGCCTCCCAAAAAGCTGGGATTACAAGTGTGCACCACCATGCCCGGCTCAGAATGTAAGAGATATATATATATATATATATATATATATATATATATATATATATATATATATATATATATATATTTTTTTTTTTTTTTTTTTTTTTTGGTGGTACTGGGGTTCCCTGGAAGCCCTTCTACCTCCAGGCTACACTCCCAGACCTATTTTATATTTTTTTAAATTTGGAAACAGGGTCTCTGAAGCCAGCGCGGCTGACTTCGAACCTGCACGATCCTCCTATTTCCGCCTCCCAAGAGCGGGGATTACAAGCGTGTGCCACCATGCCCGGCAGAATGTAAGGTTTTTTTTTAATGCAATGTGTTTGTTGTAAAAATTTCAGACAAATATGTATATACAGTCCCCTTGTCTCATTCAGTTGTTGTTTCATTGCATATAGCCCCAAATCTGATCTGAGTGGCTTGATTCAACCCATTTATTCATCGTGCTCACTACCTGCAATTTGGGCAGACTCTGGAGAAATGGCTGGGCTCTGTCCCACACGGCACGGGGCCACTTGGCTGCCACTGGAGGAGATATATATATATATACTGGGAATTGAACCCAGAGGAACTCTACTTCTGAGCTACACCCCTAGCCCAATTTTTTATTTTTATTTTGAAACTAGGTCTCACTAAGTTGTGGAGGGCCTCACTAAGTAGCTGAGGTTAGCCTCGAACCAGGATCCTCCTGTCTCAGCCTCCTATATACTGGGATTACATGTGCATGCCACCACATTCGGCGGGAGGAGCCACTTTTGAGAAGTCCGACTACCCTGGAAGGCAAGTTGTTTAACATGTTAGGTACATATAAAGCTATAATCTTCCTAAAGATGGTTGCCATCCAAGTACTTTCTTAAAGAATGAGATCTTTAAAGGAAAGAAATAGAGTAGCCTCCTCCCACTTCCTAAAATACAATTTTGGAAAAGTTAAAGCATGACTTTTATACACATATAAAGTGAACAGATGTCAAAGATTCATTCTGCTCACTCATTAATTATATTAAGTAAAACATCAACCCTGACTAAAAGAACAAAAAAGTAAGATTAATAGATGATAGATAAGTTGAACATCAAGAATGTTCAAATGAATGACTTGCAAATAATGCAAACACAGGCAGTACTCAATGTAATAATAAGATGTAATGTTTGGGGCTATTCCTACAGTAGGTATCTGCTCTGAGTCATATTCCTTTCTAGGGAAAAGACCTCCATTCTTCAGTCTCATCCATGTACAGATGGAGTTGTCCCCATGCCACCCCATATTTTTCACCTGGGGATGTGTCCCAGGCCTAGACAAGAGAGCATCCCAATTCCCCCATGATAGGCTCAGGGAAGGAAGTGTGGCCCCACTGGAACCCAGAAGAGATGCGATTTGGCAGAGACTTTTAAGAAAGGTAGCATCTATCATATGTCCAGGGCACTTGAAAATGGGAGGGTGCAGGTCTGAACTTGCTGACAAATGTCCTATCACAACCCAAACAAAGCCTGAAATAAAGAAGCACAAAAGAACAAACAGAGTCAAACAAGAGAAAGGAACAGCATCCTGATGACATTGAGACCTTGAATCAACTGTGTAACTCGAATACAACCTTAATCCAAGACTTTTACACTGCAATAGCCAGTATATTTCTGTTAGGTTTCTTTGTTTAAGCCAGGTAAGTTGGCTCCAAACAATTCCTTGTAGTACAGGGACACCAGCTCTGATTTCTCCTGTGATACCCCATTAAACATGAATTTACCCATCTGGACTTCCATTTCCACTATGCAAAAGGAAAAGGCAATATCTCCTATAAAGAGTTATAAAGATTAGCCAGGCCCGGTGGCTCACATCTGTAATCCTACTCCTTGGGAGGCTGAGACAGAAGGATTGCAGGTGAGCCTCGGCAATTTAGTGGGGCCCTCTGCAACTTAGCAAGACCCTGTTTCAAAATATAAAAATTAAATAAGATAGGGCTATGGAGTGTAGTTCAGAGAAAGAATTCCCCTGGGTTCAATTATCAATACAAAAGAAAAGCAAAGAGTTATAAAGATTGGTTAGATAATAAATATAAATAAACCTTTACAATGCCAACCTAAAACAAATATCACATAATTTTTCTAAATTAAATTATATCTGGTTCTAATTCTTTGCTATAGTTTGGACCTATGTGTCCCCCAATATTCATATGTTGGAACTTTATAGGATGAGATTAAGAGAGAGGGCTTTTCAGGGGTGACTAATTCATATGGACTCCCTCCTCCCAAGTGCAAAAAGTGCCCTTGTACAGCATTCGAGGAGCTAGCTAGGCACTTTTGCCTGTCTACCATCTACCATGCAACACACAGTGCAGGCCCCCTTCTATCACATGAAAATGCAGCAGTAGGCCCCCACCAGACAACAAATGCTCGTTCCTTGATCCTGGAATTCCAGCCTCCAGAATGGTGCCTATTTATAAGCTTATTATTTATAAATATTATTTTTAAGCTATTCACTCTTTATTTATACACTACTTATAAATTACCCACTGTGATAATTTTGTTATAGCTATACAGATTGACCAAGATATACCTATTTACTAGGATTAGAAAATTTCCAATACCACTCACTAAGAGCTCTCTTTTCCTCTGTGCTGGTAAAATGTGTCAAAAATTGCCTAGACAAGATTGTTTGGTTTTTAATAAATCATGGTTGATATTAACATGTTCTCTAAGATGCTATGGTCCATTCAGTGGCTTCATAGACTCTTTGGCATTTGAGAGATCTGGCAACTTTCATGTATCTCCTGATAACATGATCTTAAATGTTTAGCATCCCCAAGCAAATGCATCTGTCTACTCCATCAGAAGCCCGGCTGCCTCCTACATGACTCCTGCTCAGGATGCTCGTGCATGCCTCTGCACACGTTGCCTCCAGTCCCTAGAGGCACTGACTTTGGACAAGTTCTTCTCTTTTGACCCTGTGGTCCCATCTCCAGACTCTACCTTCTTTCCCCCATGTACACCTGGCTAAATCTACACCAACACACACACACACACACACACACACACACACACACACACACACGCCTATATAGAGTTCTAAAACAGATGCTTTGAGAGTTTGTTTGGGGCTGAGAAATACAAAAAATTCATTAACAGCCAGTGATAGGCAGTCTTGGAGAGACTCCCGGTGATCCCGCCTCTTGGTATTCACGCTCTTGTGCAATTCTGTCCTCTGAGTGTGGGCTGGACCTAGTGACTCACTTCTCACAAACAGAATACTGCAAAAGTGATAAAATGTCACTTCCAAAATTAGCTCACAAAACAACAGTGACTTCTATCTTGCTTGCGCTCCCTCGCTCTCTTCCTTCCTCACTGCTCTATAGGAAGCCAGTTGCCATATTGAGAGCTGCCCAACAGAGACTCCCACGTGGCAAGGAACTGAAATCTAGGACAGCAGCCAGGGAGGACCCGAGGCTCGCCAAAAGCCACGTGAGTGGGGCCGGACGCAGATGGATCCTCCTTCCCTAAGATGCTCCTGGAGGTATGCGGAACCCTGGCCAAATCTCCAGGCCAGCTAAGCAGCTGATGCTGGACTTGCAGGAACTGAGAGAATAAGTATTTTATCCTTTTTTAATCCACCAAGATTCAGACTGATTTGTTACACAGTGATGGATCACTAGTACACCACCTTTAAGACCTGCTGCCCAGAATTTCCTTGAAAAGAGGGTAAAATTGTGTTTTCATTTTTTGAAAATCTCTTCTAGCTGAAGTAGGAAACAACAATAAATAGCCTGTTAAAGCATCTGGAGAAAACAAAATCTACCTGAAGTAATGCAAGGAGAAAGAACAGGAATTCCTATAAAGGGAGGTTGCCACCTCCTGGCATGGTCACTCTGCACTCTGCCCACAGTGAAGAAAGGCCAGAACTTCTGGCTGGGCACAGTGGTGCAAGCCTGTACTCCCAGTATTTGGGAGGCTAAGATAGGAGGATCTCAGGTTCAAAGCCAGACTCGGCAACTTAGCGAGATCCTTGGCAACTTACCAAGACCCTGTTTCAAAATAAAAATAAAAGAAAAAGGGTTATGGGTGTAGCTCAAAGGTAGAGGCCCCTGAATTCAATTCCCAGGTACCTAAGCAAAACAAAATAATGGTCATGACCTCTGAGCTGCATGGTACTCAACACCACCTCTCACCTCCCCAAGAGTAGAAAGGAAGAATACCTGCTAATGCTCAGAGAGAGGGAAACGTCTGCCTAAGTCCCTAGCCAACCACTGTCCTCCCTGAAGAAACCTAACCTGCTTCTATGTTTGTTTTTATATCATTCATCCATCCATTCATTCATTGCAGTACTATGGGTTTAGACCAAGGGCATTCCACCCCTAAGCTATACACCCCCAGCTCTTTTTATTTTTTGAGAGACTGTCTCTCTAAGTTGCCCAGGCTGGCCTCGAACTTATCATCCTCCTGCCTCAGTCCAGTACTGAGCAATCTGTTCCAATGACCTCAAAAAAGTAACAAGCTGATCTTAGCCTAGGATCCAATGTCAACAGAATTTCTAGATGGAAGTCTCCAAAGGCTGGAACTCCCTCCACTGTCTTTGGACTCTACTGAAAGCCTACAGAGTCAGCTGCAGCTCCCAGAACCAAAGCCCAGCACCAAGGCTGCCTCGAGAGTGTGAGCTCACCCAGGGGACCTGACCGCAGACAGGTGCTGGTGTCCAAGAAGATGGGCTCTGGGGTGGCTCTGGACCCATCTCCTCCCATGAGGAAGGCATCAGCTCCTGTGCACAGCGCGCCCCTGCAGTAGGGGAGAGGCTGTGGTTGTACAACCACAACATTGTGTTCAATGTCATCAATCCCTGCCGTGCATAGTCTGTGCAAGAGGAATGGTGACTCTGGGCTAATGCTACACTGTGAGCCCTGAGTGTGGGCAGAAAGCATTTGAAAACACTTTCTAGACAAAAATGTCTCACCTTCCCGACATTGTCTAGTCAATGAGTTTTCCGGCTTTTGTGAGTCTTCATACTTCCCAAATGGAGGAGAGTTGAGGAGATAGAGCCAAAACAGAGCAAGACCGGCCATCTCTTCATCACCCCGTTCGTCATACTCCAATGACTATGGAAGTCCAGTCTGCTTGTGGCCACAAAGATAAACAAAGATATAGTACCCAGCGATAATGTACAAAGGGTTTGTGGCCAGTCTCGGAGGTGATTTAAGCCTCGGAGGTGATTTAAGCCTCTACCCCACCTTTGGGGCATGGAAAATATCCCCACATGGAAGTTACATCTCCTGCATTCTCTGGTTCCAGTCTTTATACCTAATGTGCAAGTGACTATCTCTTAACTTTAATTTGGAAAACTCTAAGAGGAGAGACTCCTAGTTTCTGCCTGACATAGGAGTTTAAATTTGTCTCTTCCACTGAGCATGGAGATGCACGCCTATAATCCCAGATTCAAAAAAGGTTAAAGAAGTAGAAACTTATCAGGAAATTCTCTAAGTAAAGTTAAGCTAAGTTCAGATGCTGGGCGGCTGCTTTGCCAAAGCCAATGAACTATGAATGATTACCAAACAGCATACCTCACACTAAAAAGTCTAACAATGTAGGTCAAACAAGTGTGCTAGACAATATATAAATTCTATGCATTTAGAGCACTTCAAATGATTAGCAAAATAACACAATACAACAAACAGGGAGTTGGAGATCATAAACCAAGTCCAGGAATGGAAGAGGAGATTCTCAAGTTGGCCCCGGTACCTAGAAAGCTACAGTCCTGCTGCTCCTCCATCAGTGAGAAGAGCAGGACCAGAGCAAGTTGCTGGACTGACTGGAGGCACACACAGGCCGACTTGTGACTTCAGCAGGGCTCAGTGCTGCTTGTGAACAAAGCTGTTCTTTTTAAAGTTGTTGTGGGGTGCTGCCAAGCTCATTCAGGCTTATCGAGCCCTATCAGACTCCTGTCAGTAGCCACAAATGTATTGATGATGTAAGTCCATCAGAGCTGAGAAGGAATCGTAAGATGCAAGGGTCTGTTATCAACTGCAGCACAAGGGTGCTGGTCTGACCCTATGCTTTCAGTTTCTGAAGTTGTCTGAGCTATATGCTAGCTTGTCTGAATAAGCTGTTTATCATTTTCTAAAATTGTTTTATATCTCCTGCTCTACACACACACACACACACACACACACACACACACACACACGGTCTCTTGTCACCAACAAAAGAAAAGCTGAACAAATTGAAAACCCATAATTCTTCTACCTACCAGAGGACTAAGGTCACACAGCAAACTTCTACCTGTAAAATTGAGGAGTAGGGCAGACAGGTACAGAGTTACAACTTACCAGAGCAACAGCCCAGAAGAGAAATGTCCAGAGAAAAAAACAGTTTTGAGTTAGGAAAGCCTGAAAATTTGAGTCGCTAACAAATTGCCGGAGGACATATCTGAGAGGTAAAATTTTAAGGCAGACAAAGACAGACTTCAGACTCCATAAGAAGACAAAAAGAAATAAGGCTTTCAAGTTGACTGTCCAGAGGATTAATTGGCCCAGAAGACTCTCAGAGCCTCCTTAAGAATTGAGACTGCAAATCCATCAACCCGGGTCTTAGCCCTTGGAGGTCACACTCAGAAAGCGGCCCACCTTCTGGGCTCTGGATCCTTGGCTCAGATTCAGCTGATACCTGGGGATGATGTGAAAGGAATCAGAGGCCTGCACAGCACAGAGGGATGCCTCCAAAGGAAAAAGAGACTGGGTCTGCCACAGAGGCAGCCACAGGTAGCTCTTACCTAGGAGACCGCATCTGTATCACAAAGCAGCCCTGACTTGCTGTACACATCTCCCCCTCCCAGCCTCCCATGGACTGGGCCTTCTTTTCTCTCTCTAGAAGCCCACTGTCCCTGTAAACTCTGTATAGGGGTCTGCCATCTTGTCCCTCCTTAAACCTAATACTCCCATCCTTTAGACATGTAATAAATGTTGTATTCTTTCTCTTGTTAAAAAACACACAGTGAAGCCGGATATGGAGGCACACTCTTGTAATCCCAGTACTTGGGAAGCTGAGACAGGAGGATCCCATGTTAAAAGCCAGTCTCAGCAACTTTGTGAGGCCTTCAGCAACCTAGTGAGACCCTGTTTCCAAATAAGAAATAAAATGGGGCTGGGGTGTAGCTTGGAGGTAGAATGTCTCTGGGTTCTATCCCCAGCTCAGAGAAAGTCTCCCTAGTGCTGTTAGCAGAAAGTGAGAAAAGTGAGAAAAGTAGCCTTCAGTCTGTGTGTGCGGGTGGAGGGCGCTGGGGATGGAACCCAAGGGCAGTCTACCTCTGAGCTCTATCATCAGCCCAATTTTATCTTCTGTTTCTGAAACAGGGTCTTGTTAAGTTGCTGAGGATCCACTAAGTTGCTGAGGCTGGCCTTGAACTGGTCATTCTCCTGTCTCAGGCTCCCAAGTACTGAGATTACAGGCATAAGGTACCACGACTAACAAAAGGAACCATTTTAAAATATGCTCAGACTATTTCGTCCTTCAACAAGTCTGTCCTCAAGAAGAGCTAACGCCTAACTAACTTGAGGAAAGGCATATACCTAATACCAACCATTCTAGCCTTCTGGTGTCACCTAAGAGGGTGGAGGCCGAGGGCAGAATAGAGAGCAAACTGAGAGGCATTGTGCAGGTCCCAGCCCAGGGGTGCAGACTCACTCAGAGTGAGAGGTAGCTGTGGCACTAGGGAATCCTTCCCCTCGCTCAGTCCTCCCCCACCACATCAGTAGCTTCCTAATACTAGGATTCTGGGAAAACAACTAAAAATGCTGTTTAATAAGTCTCCAGAGAATAGGAAGTGGTTTCTACAGAAGCCCTAAGACATCGGGGAGGCCAAAACGCAAGCACAGATGACAGTTTGCCTTCTGCCACCTACAGCTACAGCCATCTCAGCCCAAAGCCTGGCCCCACACGTGAACTCTCACACCCAAGACCTGTTTATAGCAGTTCCTTGACTCATTCACTGGCCAGGTTTCAACCCCCAAATGGTAAGGCATAATACAAGACAATGATGATTGTGTTGTAGTGTTGGAGAGGTTAGTAAAAGCAGAAATTAATCTTTTTTATTTATTTATTTATTTTTATTTTTAAATTTATTTTTACTGGTACATTGTAATCATACATCACATTGGAATACAAGACTTGAGAGGATATACAAGCATACATCATCCAATTAGCCCTCATCCAGTCCCCATCCCATTCCCTCCCACTCCCTCGATCCCATGCTTGTTTGGTGATTAACTTTGATATGTATGTTTATGTACCTCCTGCTTTTTAAAGAGGATCCATCCTCCTTATTCCATACCCTCTGATTGGTCACCTTAATTATTTCACTATAGGGCCCTTTCTATAGCTCAACCACGTCCTGATGCCCCTTTCCTCCTAGTTATTGCTGATTAGGGGAAGCATCTGGTTTTAATTTTCTGCGATATTTCTCTGTGCATGCCACGTTGCAAATACTGATCCCACTCTTGACGGCCCCAGTAGTGGCCTGGCTACCCGGTGGACTGATCCAGACCTCGCTGGCTCAAGCAGTGGCCTTGCCTCATAGGAGGCCCCAATTCTGGTCTTGCTGGCCCCGACACTGGCCTAACCCCTCGGCAGGCTCTGATCCCGGCCTCGGAGGCCCCAGCACTGGCCTTGCCTCGTGACAGGCTCCAATCCCAGCCTCGCTGGCCCCTGCACCGGCCTAACCCCTCAGCAGGCTCTGATCCCGGCCTCGGAGGCCTCAATAGTGGCCTTGCCTCACGGAAGGCTCCGATGCCGGCCGTTGGCCCCGGCACCGTCCTAACCCCTCGGCAGGCTCCTATCCCGGCCTTGGAGGCCCCAGCACCGGCCTTGCCTCATGACAGGCTCTGATCCCGGCCTCGCTGGCCCCTGCACTGGCCTAATCCCTCGGCAGGATCCGATCCTGGCCTCGGAGGCCTCAATAGTGGCCTTGCCTCATGGAAGGCTCTGATGCTGGCTGTTGGCCCCAGCACCATCCTAACCCCTCGGCAGGCTCCGATCCCGGCCTTGGAGGCCCCAGCACCGGCCCTGCCTCATGGCAGGCTCCGATCCCGGCCTCACTGGTCCCAGCACCGGCCTAACCCCTCGGCAGGCTCCGATCCTGGCCTCGGCAGGCTCTAATCCGAGCACCCTCTTGGCTCAACTATTTGTTCCATGTTCTCGAGGGTGTGTGGTTAGTAGCATTCTGCCTCTGGGGTCATTACTTCAAAGGTTCCAGGTGTAATGCATCAGATCTCTGCCTCCCTGGAGTACTGGCCACTGCCATTGCCACTGCCTCCACCATTTCAAATCTTTCCCAAGCTCTTTTTCCACTCTGAATGTTGTCCAATCTTCCTAAGCATGTGTGATGGTAGCATTCGACCTTTGGTATAATTTCTCCAAAAATAAAAATAAAATAAAAATAAGGTTGGTAGGCTCCGATTTCTGCTTCTCCTGAATACAAGTCTCCACCGCCAACGCAGAGACCGCTTTCAGCACTGCCTTCCTCCTTGGTCTCCGCTAAAGTCTCTCTCCTTACGGGTTATGTCCAAGATTCTTAACAATGTAGAGAAGAAGCAGTCCTCCTTAGCGGGGAATTTTTCCAATAATTCCAGTTCATTTGGATAAGTTTTGTCTGCATCTCCAGTATTCTGGCATCGCCATGGCCTCCTTGACCCCTCTCCGATATTTTCCTTTTTTCTTTTTCTTTTCCTTTTTTACAGGGTCCTTCAGGGTGGAAAGAGGGTCACCTAGGGGTGCCCCACCAGCGCCTGCCCACCTGCCAAGGGTCGGGGCCAGAGGCCCGGACCACAAGGTCCTTTCGGGTGGAAAGGGGATCGCCTAGGAGTGCTCCACCAGCACCTGCCCACCCACCCAGTGTCGAGGCCAGGGTCCTGGACCACAGGGTCCTTCCGGGTGGGGAGGGGTCGCCTAGGGGTGCCCCGCCAGCGCCTACCCACCCGCCCAGGGTCGGGGCCAGGCCCGGACCACATGGTCCTTCTGGGTTGAGAGGGGGTCGCCAAATGGTGCCCCACCAGTGCCAGACCACCTGCCCAGGGTCGGGGCCAGAGGCCCGGACCACAGGCTTTTTTTTAATTTTTGAAACAGAGTCTCACTAGGTTGTGGAGGGCCTCACTAAGTATGTGAGGCTGGTAGGGAACCCAGATCTTCCTGTCTTAGTCTTTCAAGTCCTGGGATTACAAGCATGTGCCACCACATGTGGCTTGGGGTTTATTTATTTATTTATTTTTTCAAAACAAAGCCGATTTCTTCTTGCTGGCAAGTAAGCAGAGTTTGAAGCCTTTTTAATCGTATCATAGATTACATTTATTTACTATACTTTCCTGAGTTGTCGCATGCAAGTAATGTTTTAATGTTATCTATCTTCTATGCTGTTCCTGGAAATTTACTATTAGAATAGATTAAACTACTTTTAAAAAAGATTAATTAGGCGCTGGCGGGGCACCCTTAGGCGACCCCCTCCCCACCCGGAAGGACCCTGTGGTCCAGACCTCTGGCCCCAACCCTGGCCTGTGGGCAGGCACTGGCGGGGCACCCTTAGGCGACCCCTCCCCACCCGGAAGGACCCTGTGGTCCAGGCCCCTGGCCCCGACCCTGGGCGGGTGGGCAGGCGCTGGCCAGGGCACCCATAGGCGACCACCTTTCCACCCGGAAGGACCCTGTGGTCCTGGCCTCTCGCTCCGACCCTGGGCGGGTGGGCAGGCGCTGGTGGGGTACCCTTAGGCGACCCCCTCCCCACCCGGAAGGACCCTGTGGTCCTGGCCTCTGGCCCCGACCCTGGCCTGTGGGCAGGCGTTGGTGGGGCACCCTTAGGCGACCCCCTCCCCACCCGGAAGAACCCTGTGGTCCGGGCCCCTGGCCCCAACCCTGGGCGGGTGGGCAAGTGCTGGTGGGGCACCCTTCGGCGACCCCCTCTCCACCCAGAAGGACCCTGTGGTCCGGGCCTCTGGTCCCGATCCTGGGCAGGTGGGCAGGCATTGATGAGGCACCCCTAGGTGACCCCCTTTCCACCCTGAAGGACCCTGTAAAAAAGGAAAAGAAAAAGAAAAAAGGAAAATATCGGAGAGGGGTCAAGGAGGCCATGGCGATGCCAGAATACTGGAGATGCAGACAAAACTTATCCAAATGAACTGGAATTATTGGAAAAATTCCCCGCTAAGGAGGACTGCTTCTTCTCTACATTGTTAAGAATCTTGGACATCACCTGTAAGGAGAGAGACTTTAGCGGAGACCAAGGAGGAAGGCAGTGCTGAAAGCGGTCTCCGCATTGGCGGTGGAGACTTGTATTCAGGAGAAGCAGAAATCGGAGCCTACCAACCTTATTTTTATTTTATTTTTATTTTTGGAGAAATTATACCAAAGGTCGAATGCTACCATCACACATGCTTAGGAAGATTGGACAACATTCAGAGTGGAAAAAGAGCTTGGGAAAGATTTGAAATGGTGGAGGCAGTGGCAATGGCAGTGGCCAGTACTCCAGGGAGGCAGAGATCTGATGCATTACACCTGGAACCTTTGAAGTAATGACCCCAGAGGCAGAATGCTACTACCACGCACCCTCGAGAACATGGAACAAATTGTTGAGCCAAGAGGGTGCTCGGATTAGAGCTTGCCGAGGGGTGAGGCCAGCGACGGACACAGCAAAGCTGGGATTGGAGCCTGTCTTGAGGCAAGGCCAGTGCTGGAGCCTCCGAGGCCGGGATCAGAGCCTGCCGAGTGGTTAGGCCGGTGCTGGGGCCAGTGAAGCTGGGATCGGATCATGCCATGAGGCAAGGCCGGTGCTGGGGCCTCCAAGGCCGGGATCGGAGCCTGCCGAGGGATTAGGCCGGTGCTGGGGCCAGTGAGGCCAGAATCAGAGCCTCCCATGAGGCAAGGCCGGTGCTGGGGCCTCCAAGGCTGGAATCGGAGCCTGCCGAAGGGTTAGGCCAGTGCCGGGGCCAGCAATGCCAGGATCAGAGCTTACCGTGAGGCAAGGTCGGTGCTGGGGCCTCTGAGGCCGAGATCGGAGTCTGCCAAGGGATCAGGCTGGTTTCGGGGCCAACGGTCAGCATCGGAGCCTTCCGTGAAGCAAGGCCAGTGCTGGGGCCTCCAAAGCTGGGATCAGAGCGTGCTGAGGGGTTAGGCCAGTGCTGGGGCCAGCGGCCGGCATTGGAGCCTTCCGTGAGGCAAGGCCGCTATTGAGGCCTCCAAGGCCGGGATCGGAGCCTGCCGAGGGGTCAGGCCGGTGCCAGGGCCAGCATGGCCGGGATCGGAGCCTGCCGTTAAGCAAGGCCGGTGATGGGGCCTCTGAGGCTGGAATCAGAGCCTGCTGAGGTGTTAGGCTGGTGCCGGGGCCAGCGGCCATCATCGGAGCCTTCCGTTAGGCAAGGCCAGTGATGGGGCCTTCGAGGCCAGGATCAGAGCCTGCTGAGGGGTTAGGCCGGTGCTGGGGCCAGCAGCCAGCATCGGAGCCTTCCGTGAAGCAAGGCCACTATTGAGGTTTCTGAGGCCGAAATCAGAGCCTGCCGAGGGGTTAGGCCGGTGCCAGGGCCAACGCCGGTATTGGAGCCTTCCGTGAGGCAAGGCCGCTCTTGAGGCCTCTGAGGCTGGGATCAGAGCCTGCCAAGGGGTTAGGCCGGTGCTGGAGCTAGCGAGGCCAGCATCAGAGCCTGCCGTGAGACAAGGCCGGTGCCGAGTCCCTGAGGCCAGAATTGGAGTCTGCCAAGGGGTTAGGCCGATGCCGGGACCAGTGGCTGGCATCAGAGCCTTCCACGAGGCAAGGCCGCTATTGAGACCTCTGAGGCCAGTATCAGAGCCTGCTGAGGGGTTAGGCCGGTGCTGGGACCAGCGGTCGGCATCGGAGCTTTCTGTGAGGCAAGGCCGCTATTGAGGACTCTGAGGCCAGGATCGGAGCCTGCCGAGGGTTTAGGCCGGTGCTGGTTAGGCCAGTGCTGGGGCCAGCGAGGCCAGGATCAGAGCCTGCCGCGAGGCAAGGCTGGTGCCGGGGTCTCAGAGGCCAGGATCGGAGCCTGCCGAGGGATTAGGCCAGTGCCAGGGCCAGTGGCCGGCATCAGAGCCTTCCGTGAGGCAAGGCCGCTACTGAGGCCTCCAAGGCCTGGATCGGAGCCTGCCAAGGGGTTAGGCCGATGCCGGGACCATCGGCTAGCATTGGAGCCTGCCATGAGGAAGGCTGGTGCTGGGGCCTTCCGAGGCCAAGATCGGAGCCAGCTGAGGGGTTAGGCTGGTGTCGGGGCCAGCAAGACCAGAATTGGGGCCTCCCACGAGGCAAGGCCACTGCTTGAGCCAGCAAGGTCTGGATCAGACCACCGGGTAGCCAGGCCACTACTGAGGCCGTCAAGAGTGGGATCAGTACTTGCAACGTGGCATGCACAGAGAAATACCGCAGAAAATTAAAACCAGATGTTTCCCCTAATCAGCAATAACTAGGAGGAAAGGGGCAACAGGAAGAGGTCGAGCTATAGAAAGGGCCCTATAGTGAAGCAACTAGGGTGACCAATCAGAGGGTATGGAATAGGGGAGGATGGATTCTCTTTAAAAAGCAGGAGGTACATAAACATACGTATCAAAGTTAATCACCAAACAAGCATGGGATCGAGGGAGGGGGAGGGAATGGGATGGGGACTGGATGAGGGCTAAATGGATGATGTATGCTTGTATATCCTCTCAAGCCTTGTATTACAATGTGATGTATGATTACAATGTACCAATAAAAATAAATTAAAAAATAAAAAATAAAAATAAATAAATAAAAGAAGCTGGGCATGGTAGTGCATACTTGTAATCCCCACGCTTGGGAGGCAGAGACAGGAGGATCACGCAGGTTTGAAGCCAGCCATGCTGGCTTAAGAGACCCTGTTTTCAAATTTTAAAAAGTATAAAAATATGTCTTGGGAGTGTAGCCCAGAGGTAGGATTTCCAGAAATTACAGTACCACCAAAAATAAATTAATTAATTAAATAAAAATAAAAAAGAATAAAAATTTGGGCTGGTAGTATAGCTTGAAAATAGAATGCCCTTGGGTTCAATCCCCCTCACCACAAAAAAAAAATTAAATAAATAAATAAATAAATAATAATAAATAATCCAAATGTTGCCATTGTCTAGAAAAATGTAACAGATTTATTTATAATTGCTATAAAGTTAAACTGCTGAAACTTGTCCACTAAAATTTTTCACTCATTTTACTGAATTGCATCTCCATATTTATATTAAAAATTAATGCATAAATGAAAATGGAAAAACCTAGCTGGGCATTGTGGCACATGCTTGTCATCCTAGTACTTGGGAGGCTGAGACAGGAAGATTGCGAGTTTGTGGCCAGCCTCAGCTACTAATGCCCTCTGCAACTTAGTGAGGCCCTGTTTCAAAATAAAGAATAAATAATAGGGCTGGGAGAGTAGAGCTCAGAGGTAGAATGCCCTGGAAACAAAGAAAGAGAAAATGGAAAAACTGCCAATACCTGATTTTCATTCCCTGTTTTTCTACACATATAATGCTTAGATACATTTGATCACATGGGGACCATCAATTCCAAACAGGAAGTTTATTTATTTATTTATTTATTTATTTATTTATTTATTTTTGAGAAGGAATGTTTTCCATCATAGTGGATTTTTTTTTGGGGGGGAGGGCAGGTATAGGGATGGAACCCAGGGGCATTCGACCTCTGAGCTACACCCCTGCCCTATTTTTTATTCTTTATTTTGAAACTGAGTCTCACTGAGTTGCAGAGGGCCTCACTAAGTAGCTGAAGCTGTCGGCGAACCGCTATCCTCAGGCCTCAGCCTCCTGAATCCAGGCCCTAACATGAGGTTTCTTCCCCGTTCCAGTAGAGGGCACACTCTTGCCAGTGCTGATGCAGCCACTTGCTTCCTGAGTGCTTACACCTTGGGGCCAATGGGCTTTGTAGGAGCCATGATATAGAGGCCTCCTGACTTAGTCCCTCCTCCCTCAGCTGGAACTTGGCCAGCTACAGGTAGCTCTCCATGGTCAGTGGGGCTAGATGGCTGCAAAGACCATTCAAAAGCAGAAATTAATTTTCCCAGACTCTAGGGTTGATAAGCACCAAAGGTTGCTTATTCTGGAGCCATAATCCAGAAGCTAAGGCAGGTGGACAGCTTGAGGCAGGCAGGGCTGGCCACACTGCCTACCGCTCTGTGCCGCTAAGTATAAAGGACAGGATCGACTGGTCAGATGGCTCCAGTCACATTTTCATTTTACGCTTATTACGTACTGTGTTGCGTTTATGGTGTGGAATTTCTTCTGTTCCTCCACTTACGAAAGAGGAATCCCATCTCACAAGCATTTTTGAAAAACAGAGACAACAATCTGGAGCAGGTTCAAACAAATTTCTCAATTCATAGATAAAAGAGGTAACAAAAGTTAAATTCAGTTTAAAGATTACAAGTTCCTTTCTCTTTAAATTCAGATGACTTGGATCAGAGACTTGGAACATGCCTGTAATCACAGTACTTGGGAGGCTAAGACTGAACAATCATGAGTTAGAGGTCAACTTCAGCAATTAAGTGAAACTCTGTTTCAAAATAAAAAATAAGGGGCTGGGATGTAGCTCAGTGGCAAAGCGCCTGCTTTGCAGGTGTGGCACTCTGGGTTCGATCCCTGGTTCCAAAAAAAAAACAAAAAAAAAAACAAAAAAAGAACCCTTTTAAAATAAAAAATAAGCTGGGTGTGGGGGCGCATGCTTGTAATCCCAGCATTTGGTAGGCTGAGACAGGAGGATCTTGGTCCACAGACAGCCTCAACTACTTAGTTCGCAGACAGCCTCAGCTACTTAATGAGGCCCTTTGCAACCCAGTGAAACCCTGTTTCAAAATAAAGAAGTAGCCAGGCATGGTGGCTCATGCTTGTAATCCCAGCATTTGGGAGGCTGAGACAGGAGGATCACAAGCTCAAGGCCAGCCTCAGGCACTTAGTGAGGCCCTTTGCAACTCAGTGAGACCCTGTTTCAAAATAATGAATATGTATTCATTATTTTGGGGTGTTGGGAGTGTTGCTTGGAGGTAGAATGCCCCTGGGTTACATCCCCAGTACCGCAAAAAAAAATTAAAGTCAATTAAATTATTTAAATTAAATTGTTGAATTTTTGTACTCTGCTAATCAGTGCTAAGGGAGTAAGAGGCAGAGTGTGTACGGCCCTGCTCTGCCACTAACTAGATATGTAATGGTGTGTGTGTGTGTGTGTGTGTGTGTGTGTGTATGTGTGTGTGTCTGTGTGTGTCTGTGTGTGTTACTGGGGATGGAACCCAGGGGCATTCTACGCCTGAGCTACGCCCCTTTATGTTGTTGTTGTTGTTGTTGTTTTGAAACAGGATCTCGCTAGGTTGCTGGCAATCTCAGTAAGTTTGCTGAGGCTGGCCTTGAATCTGGATCCTCCTGGACCAGCCTCCCAAGTACTAGGATTACAGGCGTGCACCATCCCTCCCAATGGAACCTCGTTTCGTTATATTTAAGTAAATATGAATTCTCTGCTTCAGCCAAACAAAGGGAAGCGATGAAGCGTAAGTCTAGAGCGCTGTTCGCAGGTGCTCAGGGCTCCCACAGACGCCTGACGTTAGTCTCATTCTCCCTTCTCATTCCTGCCCACGGCATGCCTATCCTTCAAGTACGGGACACATGACTTTAAAAATAAACAGAATTTTGCCGGGCGTGGTGGCGCACGCTTGTAATCCCCGCGCTTGGGAGGCAGAGACAGGAGGATCGCGCAGGTTCGAAGCCAGCTGCGCGCGCTGGCTTAGGAGACCCTGTTTCCAAATAAAAATGTGAAAATAGGTCTGGGAGGGTAGCCCAGAGGTAGAAGGGCTTCCAGGAACCCCAGGACCACCAAAATAAATAAATAAATAAATAAATAAATAAATAAATAAATAAAACAGAATTTTGATTCAAGTATTGGCCACAAAAAATAATTTTTAAAAGGGTGAGGACGTAGCTCAGAAGTAGAATCCCCCTGGGTCCAATCTCTAGTTCCCAAAATAAAATAAAATGCAAGGAATGTGGTAATTACAGCTCAGTGATAGAGTGTTTGCCAAGCATGCACAGGGTACTGGGCTTAAATTCTCTGTACCTCAAAGATAAATAAATGAATCGCTAAAACATTATTATTATTATTATTATCATCATTATCATTATTATTTATTATATTGAACCCAGGGGCATTCTGTCTCCAAGCTAGCCCCCTGGCCCTGTTTTATTCTGTATTTTGAAACAGGGTCTCATTAAGTTGCCTTGCTTTATTGCTGAGGCTGTCCTTTAACCTGCGATCCTCCTGTCTCAGCCTCCCAAGCACTGAGATTACAAGCATGTGCCACCACTCCTGGCTAAAAGCACATTTTCAAGTGAGCTGGGAGTGGTGGCACATGCTTGTAATTTCAGCTGTTTGGAAAGCTAAGGCAGGGGGCTTCACACTTGAGGTCGGCCTGAGCACTTTGGGGAAATCTTGTCTCAAAATAAAAAAGTAAAAAGGGCTAGAGATAGAGCCCTTGCCCAACATGCGTGAAGCCCTGGGGTTGAGCCCCAGTACCCCAAATCAATAAATAATAAAATAAATGAAAGAGCTGGGATATTTCTAAAAGGGACTGGCCAGAGTCCTGGATGAGCTGATGTCTATTAACAGAGACAGCTGGATGGAGCGAGCAGACAGAGGAAGGAAGAATAGGTGGTTTGCCTCCAGCAGCTATTTTAGCACCACGTAGCTGCTGTGTTTTATTAGGATGGGATTAAGCCCACTCTAGCAAGGTGTCCTAAGTCCATCCATGGAATTGCTTCCTGCTTCTCAAAGTGATTAGTTTAGATGCGGCCTCTAAGGGGACTTAACCATGAGGATTGGTTGAGGGCCAGCCAATCAAAGCCAAGCGTAGGCTGTTGCTGGGCATGTCGGGATCTCCCTCCGAGGAGTGTGAAGGCCGACAAAGGCAGCCCTTTACAAGAGGCGCAGAGGAGTTGCTAATGGAAGTCAGAAATCAAGACACGGTGGGAAACAGAGCCAGGGGTGGGAGCGACCAAAGAATCCATGGGGCCAGTACCATCGAGCTACAACCCCAGCTCTTCTCCCCCTTTTTATATTTTGAAATAAGGTCTTGCTAAGTTGCTGAGGCTGGTCTCAAACCTATAATCCTCCTGCCTCGGCCTCCCAGGGACTGGGGTCATAGCCTTGTGCCACTGAGCCCAGCATGACGGGGCAGAAAGAGAAGGGAGAGCGTCAACAAGCCGGGAATCGGCAGGGACAGGCGGCATCTCCATAACAGCGCTCTGCAATCATTTTTAATCTCTCCCTTTGGGCTGAAGCAGAGAATTTATATTCATTCAGCATGCAACATCTACGCTTGTTTTACACCTTTTTTTTTTTTTTGTACTGAGAATTGAACCTGCGGCAGTCTACTTCTAAGCTACATCCCAGCCCTTTTTATTTTTTAATTGTGAAATATAGTCTTGTTATGTTGCTGAGAGCCCCACTAAGTTGCTGAAGCTGGCCTCGAACCTGGGATCCTCCAGCCTCAGCCTCCCAAGTACTGAGATTACAGGCGTGCAAATTACATCCAGAAATAATTTTAAATTTGAATTTGTGTTTTATAAGTAAAACCTGATTGGACAATTTAGCAGTCATGACACTGAAAGAGATAGAGCAGTGTGGTATGAGCTGGTCTTGTCAACCCATTTCCATGTAGAGCTGGAGAAGCTGGGCTCGGTGGTGCAAGGCTATGACCCCAGTCCCTGGGAGGCCGAGGCAGGAGGATTATAGGTTTGAGACCAGCCTCAGCAACTTAGCAAGACCTTATTTCAAAATTTAAAAAGGGGGAGAAGAGCTGGGGTTGTAGCTCGATGGTAGAAAACCCCTGGGTTCAATCCCCAATACCAGAAAAATCAAAAGAGAGAAAACAAACTCATGTAATGTTGGTGATGTGTCCAGCATTCTGGGGGTAGAGCACGTCTCTGGGCCGGTACAGGGGTGAGCTCTGGCTGTGACCTAGGAAGGCTGGGGGCACATGGAGCCTGGAGAGGCCATGCTTACCACGGGCCCCAGAGCTCACTGAGAACACAGAAAGAAGCAGTGGTCAGTGATACTCTAAGAAACACAAGGGGCAGGAGCCCGGCGCATCCAGCGTTACTTCCCCGTAGCAGCCAGCCGCTCAGCTGGAGGATGGCGTGGAAGGAAAGGGAAAGTCCCTCGTCCTCTCAGCGGAGACTGTGGTTAAAAGCCGAGCTGGCTATTCAAAAGCAGCGCTGTTGCTTTGTTCAATGTTTCTATTGATCTGGTTAGAACAAAGTCCACGAGTGTGTAAAAATTACAAGATACAATCGTGTCATCTCAACGATTCCGTGTTGTAAATCATTCAAGTTCAAGTAGTTTGCATTTTAAACTGACGTTTCTGATAAAATGATGAGTGGTCAACTCATGCTAGTTATTAAAAATGTTTCTTTAGACTGGGCGTAGTGGCGCACGCCTGTAATCCCAGCACTGGGGAGGCTGAGACGGGAGGATCGCCAGCAGGTTCGTCGCCAGCCTCAGCAACTTAGTGAGACCCTGTTTCCAAATGAAGAATAAAAAATTGGGCTGGGGGGATAGCTAAGAGGTAGAATGCCCCTGTGTTCCATCCCCAGTACCGCAAATATATATATATTTCTTTATAAAGAACGACATTAAAGCCCGGCATGGTAGCACACGCTTGTAATCCCCGCGCTTGGGAGGCGGAGACAGGAGGATTGTGCAGGTTCGAAGCCAGGCTTGCTGGCTTAAAAGACCCTGTTTCCAAATAAAAATATAAATAGGTCTGGGAATGAATCCCAGAGGTAAAAGGGCCCTGGGTTCCAGTAACACCAAAAAAAAAAAAAAAGAGTCCTAGTTTTTATTTTGTACTGGCCCACAGACGACATTTTAAGATGTGATTCAACCCCCGCCCCCTTCTGTACCGGGGATTGGGCCCAAGGGCACTCTACCTCTGAGCTACACCCTCAGCCCTCCTTATTTTTTAAGTTTGAAACAGGGACTCACTAAGTGGCCTCAAGCCTGCAATCCTCGCAGCCTCCCTGGTGATGGGATTAGAGGCTGCATCACTGGTCCCGACTAGAGCCAAGTGGCGAAGGCAGACAAATCTGGCCAGTGCAGCTCACAAAAGCTGCTGGTTGTTTTCCTGATATCAGGTTTTACTGAAATGAATACATAAAAGACAGGCAAAGCATTCTCTTTCTGGCTTATCAGTAACAATAATAATTGTATAACTTGAAATGTGACATTTTTGGGTCACTTGCTTTAGTCTCCTTATCTGTGTGATGAGATAATTCCTTCCAGGCAGGAATTCAAAAGATACTCTCTTCCTACACACACACACACACACACACACACACACACACACACACACTCTTCTTGACTTCTGCAGGCCCTCCCTGGAGCTGAAGGAGGCTCCATCTTTCCTCAACTGTACCTGGCAAGCACTTAGCCTCTGGCTTGAGTGTACGCTCTTTAAGAACTGGAATATGTCATGCCTCAAACCAAACCCATCCATGCACAGCCCGTACCCTAGAATCAATATCAATACCGTGTAGAAGCCAGGCATGGTGACTGTAATCCCAGTACCCGGGAGGCTGACACAGGAGGTTTGAGGCTAGCCTCAGCAATGTAGCAAGGCTCTCAGCAATTTAGCAAGACCCTGTTTCAAAATAAAAAATAAATAAATAAAAAGGGCTGAGGGTATAGCTCGGAGGTAGAACACCCCTAGGTTTAATATCCAGTACCAGAAAAAAAAATTAAATTTTAAGTATTGCCAAAGCCAGGCATAGTGGCTCATACCTGTAACCCCAATACTTGAGAGGCTGAGACAGGAAGATTGCAGGTTCAAGCCCAACTGCAGCAACTTAGTGAGACCCTGTTTCAAAATAAAGAAATAAAGAAGCCCGGGGGTATAGTTTGGAGGTAGAATGTTCCTGGGTCCAATCCCCAGTAGAAAAATAAATAAGGAATATTTAAAACTAAAAAATAAAAACTAATAAAAACTAAGAATATCCATCTGGGGGTGTAGCTCAGTGGTAGAGTGTATGCTTAGCACGTACATTTCGACTTTGATCCCCAGCACCAAAAAAAAAAAAGGCGACAGTAGTGCAGCAGCCATGCTCAGGGTCCGCCTGGTGACTGTGCAGGTTGAGCCCACAAGCTGGCTTTGCCTGGGAGCTTGTTAGAAATTCAGGTTGGCATCGAATATATCATAATGAAACTCGCTATTCTGTGTCATTAATATGCCTCAGTAAAAAAAAAAAAAAAAAAAGAAAGGAAGAAATAGAGGTTGTCAGGTCCCTCCCACCTCAGACCCGACGGGTTCGAATCTGCAGGAAGCAGGGCCCCAGGTCGGTTGTTTGAGGGGTGCTGAAGTGTGGCCAGGTCCAGTCTGGTCTGGACCGCCGAGGCCTCATCTCAGGGCCAGGTGGTGGGCAATGAAAGCGCGTTCTCGGATCCGCCTACCCGGGCCCTGCCCGTCACTCACCGGGACCTTACCAACCCACTGCCCGCCGGCCTTTCTGAAAACCAATTTCCGAGGCTTTGTTCAGATCTCAGGTTTCACCTGCCGTCTGTCCACCCAAGGCCTTCGTATATTCATAAATCCCTGTGGCAACAGAAAGGTCACAGAGCGGCCCAGAGCAGCTTGCCTTTGCTGGGCAGGTTTGAGCGGTGGCCACAGGCAAAGCCCCGACAACACAGGAAAGCCCGTAGCTTACACACGAGTGCGTGGCTGACATGACTTACTACCGACAGTCACAAAGCGAGTCCTGTTCCCGCCTCTGGATGCTATTTAATTCCATTTCTTTCCCTACTTTGCGAGCTTTTAAAATTTCTCAGAAGCCAGGTGTGATGGCGCACGCTTGTAATCCCAGTACTTGGGAGGCTAAGGCAAGAGGATTGCGGGTTTGAGGCCAGCCTCAACTACTTAGTGAGGTCCTCTGCAGCTTAGTGAGACCCTGTTTCAAAATAAAGAATAAAAAATAGGACTGGAGATGTAGCTCAGATGTAGAATGCCCCCTGAGAATGCCATGACTCCTGGCTAAATTTTTAAAACTTTATTATTATTATTGGTACTGGGAATTGAACCCAGAGGTATTCTACCTCTGAGCTATACTCCCAGCCCTATTTTATTTTTTATTTTGAAACAGGATCTCACTAAATTGCCTAGGGCCTCACCAAGTTGCTGAGGCTATCCTCGAACCTGCAATCCTCCTGTTTCAGCCTCCCAAGTACTGGGATTACAGGTATATACCACCACAGCCTGGCTACCATATTTTTAAAGAAGGAAATTTATTTTATTTTTATTTATTTATTTATTTTTTTGAGTGTGTGATACTGGGGTTCCTGGAAGCCCTTCTGTCTCTGGGCTACACTCCCAGACCTATTTTATATTTTTTTTTATTTGGAAACAGGGTCTCTTAAGCCAGAGGCTGGCTCAGAACCAGCGCGATCCTCCTGTCTCTGCCTCCCAAGCACGGGGATTACAAGCGTGCGCCACCACGCCCGGCCCGAAAGAAGGAAATGTAAAAAGCAGGCATTCAAGAAGTTTCTAAGAATAACAACTTGAAAAAATTAAATCAAAATTAGGAACTTCCTCCTTCTTTTTTCACTTTAAACTTCAGAAATGAAATAGAGTCAGCCCGCAGCCAAGCGTCATTGCGCCTCTGTGTTACAAGTCAGCGTGGCCTCTCTTGCATAATGGCAACTCCTTTTCTTCTACATGGGAGTGAAGAAAGATGAGAAAGATGAAGGAAGGAAGGAAAGAAAGAGAGAGAAAGAAAGAAAGAAAGAAACGACAGAAAGAAAGAAAGAAACGACAGAAAGTTCTGGAAAGACACCTGCTGCTCTTTTAGGCTGTGGCTGCTTTTTCTTTATCCCAAAACCAACCACAAGAGTCCCCGGATGGCCGAGCTCGTCAGGAGCCAGTACTGGCTGAGTAGCTGTTTATAATGTCAACCACTGTTTTGCGTGTGTGTGTGTGTGTGTGTGTGTGTGCGCGCGCGCGTGTGTGTGATACTGGGGATGGAAACCAGGGGCCTTCTACCTCGGGGCTACACTCGCAGCACGCTTGTAATCCCTGCGCTTGGGAGGCGGAGACAGGAGGATCATGCAGGTTCAAAGCCAGCCCCGCGTGCTGGCTTAGGAGACCCTGTTTCCAAATAAAAATATAAAATAGGTCTGGGAGTGTAGCCCAGAGGTAGAAGGGCTTCCAGGAACCCCAGTACCACCAAAAATAAAAAAAATAAAGTGTGTGTGTGTGTGTGTGTGTGTGTGTGTGTGTGTTACTGGAGGTAGAACCCAGGGACTTTTCTACCTCTGGGTTGTACTGCCAGACCTATTTTTTTATACTTTATTTGTAAACAGGGTCTCACTAAGTTGCTGAGAGCCTCACTAAGTAGCTGAGGCTGGCTTCGAACCTGTGCGATCCTCCAGTCTCAGCCTCCCAAGTGCTGGGATTACAAGCGTGCGCCACCATGTTCAGCTAGATCTCTCAATTTTAAAACCAAACTCTCATGGCCCCTGACTGAGACCTGAAATGGGAAACAGAAGACAACCTAGGGTTGGGGTGAGGATTTTGCAGCTCCAGTCCTTCACCCTTAACTCAGGCAGGAGAAGCAAAGACACACCCGTGCAATTAGCTCCTTGGGGCTGAGGTTTTATTGCATTTGCCATGTGCTGTGAAGTATTTGCTTATAAATCGCCTTGCTTGCACAATGCTTGCATTCTTTTTTTTTTTTTTTTTTTTTTTTTTAATCAACAGCTCAAGACATTTGGAAGCATGAGTGGCAGGGACATTTTAAATTCATGGGAAATACAAAACTCCCTTTGTGGGCATTGGTTTCAGCTGCCGCCTCAGGTAACAAGAGTTGAGCTAAGTTTTCCTTCTTTTCCTTTCCTTATCCATTGATCCTGTGGCCAAGGTGCTATCCAGTAGCCCAATGACCCCCAGGCTGAGGGAGACAGGAGATGAAAGCAAGCTAATTCACCAGATGGAGAGTGGGGCGGTTTCGCCGGGAGGCAGCTGCTTGTCCGAGGCCAGCTAGGCAGCGGGTTCAAATGGTCACATCCTGCTTCCAAAGCCAGCTCCAAGGAGATCCCAAAGGGCCCGGGCTGGGAAGGAGATGGAGAGTTCTCACCGCCTCTCCTTCATTCCCCCAGGACCTGCATCTAGGAAGACCCACGCTGGAAAGCCCCACCGTCAGCCCGGAGTCTCGCCGTTACATTCCTCTTGCTCAAGTCCTGTTTCTGGGCTTGGAAGGGTCACTCAGGGGTAGATCACCTGCTGAGCATGTTAGAGGCCCTGGGTTTGAGCCCCGGCACCAAACAAGCCCCCAGACAAATCCTGTTTCTGCCTTTGGTTATTTTTACTTCTCTGCACTTTAGTCTCTTGGTTAAGTTATTTTTACTTCTCTGTCCTTTAATCTCTTCATTTGTAAATTAGAGGCAATACTATAATCTATTTTCCTGGCCTTCAGAATAAGAAAAATCAACAAGAATTTATACACAATGGCCCAACAGCCCAGGGCACGCACGTAGAGCTTAACAAGAAGTAGCAGCAATGGTAGCAGTAGTTGTTTTAAAATCGGGCCTTCTTGCAGTTGTTTTTAAGAAGTGACACTGAGGCCCCTGGCCAGACCACGCGTAGCACGCCAGACCCCTGGAGAAGCTGGGCACAGTAAGATGCTGTGTCCCAGGCAGGGGTCGCGCAGGGCACGCCAGCAGGGGCCTGGGTCGCGGGACTCTGGGCCCTGGGCCAGACCGCACGTAGCACACCAGATCCCTGGAGAAACCGGGCCCAGTAAGACTCTGGGTCCCAGGCAGGGGTTGGGTGGGGCACTCTGGACCCTGGAACAGCTGGATCCCGGGTCGCAGGACTCTGGGCCCCAGGTGGAATAGTGCAGAGCACGCTAGACCCATAGGGAAACTGACCGGGTCACAGTGCTACTGAGTGCCTGATCCCACTACCTCCTCAAACCACATATACTGTCTTCTCTTATTTAAAGAAAAAAAGGAAAAGAAAAAGAAAAAGGAAAAATATCGGAGAGGGGTTAAGAAGGCCGTGGCGGATGCCAGGACACTGGAGATGCAGACAAAACTTATCCAAATGCACTGGAACTTATGGAAAAATTCCCCGTGAAGGAGGACTGCTGTTTCTCTATATTGTTAAGAATCTTGGACATCACCTGTAAAAAGAGAGTTTAGCAGAGACCAAGGAGAATGGCGGTGCTGAAAGCGGTCTCCGCGATGGCAGAGGAGACTTGTATTCAGGAGAAGCAGAAATTGGATCCTACCAACCTTATTTTTTGGAGAAATTACACCAAATGTCAAATGCTACCGCCACGCATGCTTAGGAGCACTGGACATCATTCAGAGTGGAAAAAGAGCTTGGGAAGGATTTGAAATGGTGGAGGCAGTGGCAATGGCAGTGGCCAGTACTCAGGGGAGGCAGAGATCTGATGCATTACACCTGGAACCTTTGAAATAATAACCCCAGAGGCAGAATGCTACCACCATGCACCCTCGAGAACATAGGGCAATTGGTTAGACGAAGAGGGTGCTCGGATTGGAGCCTGCCGAGGGGTGAGGCCGGCAACGGACACAGCAAAGCTGGGATTGGAGCCTGCCATGAGGCAAGGCCGGTGCTGGAGCCTCCGAGGCCGGGATTGGAGCCTGCTGAGGGGTTAGGCTGGTGCTGGGGCCAGTGAGGCCGGGATCAGAGCCTGCTGTGAGGCAAGGCTGGTGCTGGAGCCTTTGAGGCCAGGATCGGAGCCTGCCGAGGGGTTAGGCCAGTGCCAGGGCCAGCAAGGCCGGGATTGGAGCCTGCCATGAGGCAAGGCCGGTTCTGGAGCTTCGAGACAGTGATCGGAGCCTGCTGAGGGGTTAGGCCGGTGCCGGGGCCAATGGCCGACATCGGAGCCTGCCGTGAGGCAAGGCCACTACTGAAGCCTCCGAGGCCGAGATTGGAGCCTGCCGAGGGGTTAGGCTGGTGCCAGGGCCAGCAAGGCCAGGATTGGAGCTCACCATGAGGAAAGGCCAGTGCTGGGGCCTCAGAGGCCTGGATTGGAGCCTGCCGAGGGGTTAGGCCAGTGCCGGGACCAGTGGCCGGCATTGGAGCCTTCCGTGAGGCAAGGCCACTACTGAGGCCTCCAAGGCTGGATCGGAGCCTGCCGAGGGGTTAGACCGGGGTTGGGGCCAGTGGCCGGCATTGGAGTTCACCGTGAGGCAAGGCCGGTGCTGGGGCCTCCAAGACCGGGATCGGAGCCTGCAGAGGGGTTAGACTGGTGTCGGGGCCAATGGCCCGCATCGGAGCCTGCCGTGAGGCAAGGCTGCTACTGGGGTCTCCGAGGCCGGGATTGAAGCCAGCTGAGGGGTTAGGCTGGTGTCGGGGCCAGCGAGACCAGAATCGGAGCCTCCCATGAGGCAAGGCTGCTGCTTGAGCCAGCAAGGTCTGGATCAGTCCACCGGGTAGCCAGGCCACTACTGGGGCCGTCAAGAGTGGGATCCGTACTTGCAACGCGGCATGCACAGAGAAATATCACAGAAAATAAAAATCAGATGCTTCCCCTAATCAGCAAAAACTAGGAGGAAAGGGGCAACAGGAAGAGGTCGAGCTATAGAAAGGGCCCTATAGTAAAGCAACTAAGGTGACCAATCAGAGGGTATGGAATAAGGAGGATGGAGCCTCTTTAAAATGCAGGAGGTACATAAACAAATGTATCAAAGTTACTCACCAAACAAGTATGGGATGGAGGGAGGGGGAGGGAATGGGATGGGGGCTGGATGAGGGCTAATTGGATGATGTGTGCTTGTATATCCTCTCAAGTCTTGTAGTCTAATGTGATATATGATTACAATGCACCAATTAAAAAAATAAAAAATGAAAAATAAAAGAAGTGACACTGAAAGAGTGGTTTATGTAGAGACACATTAGTGGATGTTAATTGTCTCCCATCTGTATTTATGGGTGTTAGTTCAACGGCTGTACTAGTTTCAAAGCTGTATTATAAGAGTAAAGCATATTTAAGAACTTTACAGCACTAAATATTAGGAATTAAACCATTTTCTTATATTTTAAAAAAATCTGGTGTTCAAGGAACAAAGGGCAGGATCAGCAGAGAGTGGATGGAGCCCCAGCTGGCTCATTTCTAGGAGAACCAATGGTTTCTGCGTAGCTACATCCCTGAGTCACGAGTAGTCGGAGCCACGTCATCATCCACAAAAACATTTCTTCCTCCTTGACTGTTTCCCCACTCCATCTTCAGCTTTTTCTTTCTTTCTCCTCTCCTCTCTTTGTCTTTCACCCAAAGTCCCGTCAACATTAACTTTACTCTTTCTTTACAGAGCAAGGTTAGGGATGGCAGCTCACGGAGCTCAGGTCCACCTGCCTCTCCAAGGCGGGGAGGCGCGGAGCAAACGCACTTCGGAAGCCAACATTGCAGGCTTCTTCCTCTCTCCTCTTCATCTTCTCTCTCTCTCTCTTTCTCTCTTTGCTCTTTACAACTTTTCAACTTTCTCTGTTCCCCCTGGAGTTTCTGTAATTTCAGGGGGAAATTACAAATATACAGATTAATTGGCAATATATAGCTTAACAAAGGGAAAATGCATACAAATGCATTAGCATGCATATGGGAATGACATGCAACGTCTGAGGCTCACCCATGTAGCTGGAGTTTAGGGCCTTTAGGCTGCTGAGGAGTGAGCGTGCGCGATGGGGAGGGGGTTAGAGAAGAAAACACTAGTCTTATGGAGATAAAGTCTCCCGGTAACTACATCAGAAGGCCACCTCTGGCCATGTCTGTCTAGGCCAGGAGTCAGGTCTTCAATTTCTCTTCCTGTGGGGGAAAAATATTTTCCAAGCAAATAGGAGATCTAATGGGAAAACCTCCTCCTACATCTGAGTGTGAGTATGAATTTCTTCTTACGAAAGGTCAGTGTTTCAGAGCCCTCCCTTTGCCTGCAGCCCCTCTGAACAGCCGTGTGGAAATACACGAGCACAGAAGGGAGGTGGCTGGTCTATTCTGATCGTCCTCAACCCCAGCTCCTGGAAGAAAGATTCCAAATGGCTGAACGTGAGCCATGCGCTTGCCATTACAGGTATGGCAAGGTAAGCTCCCTGGGAACTAGAGCTTCCTAAGTAGGAGACAGGCCTGGGTTTGTTTGTTTGTTTGTTTGTTTGTTTGTTTGTTTTGTGTCACTGGGGATTGAACCCAGGAGCATTCTACCTCTGAGCTACATCCCCAGCCCTAATTTGTTTTCATTTTGAAATAGGGTCTCACTACTTACTGAGGCTGTCCTCAAAACTGTGATCCTCCTGTCTCAGCCTCCCAAGTACTGGGATTACCAGCTTAGAATGATCTGTAAAAGAAGAGGTGACAATTCCCCAGTAGAAATCAGAAAGGAAGAATGGGCTTCGGGGTCATGGTGGAGCTAAAGAAGAAAGAGCTACAGCACTGTGCGGCCAGAACAAAATTGTGCGTATTCTTTTCCTCCTTTCCATCCATGTGTCCATTCGCTCAGCTATGAGTATATTCGCCTGTGAGTGTCCAGATCCCAGGAATGCTTCACCTGAACTTGAGGCTGCCTAGAAATTGTCATAGTAAAATACGCATTAAAATATTTTTGAGTGCTGGGCACAGTGGTGCACACCTATAGTACCAGTAGTTGTGAAGCTGAGACAGGAGAATCGCAAGTTTGAAATCAGCCTTAGCAATTTAGTGAGGCTCTCAGCAACTTAGTGACACCCTGTTTCCAAATAAAAAAAATAAAAAGTAAATCAGGGAGGGGGTGTGTATCTCTGAGGTGGAAGGCCCTGGGTTCCATCCCCAGTACCACAAAAAATTAAAAATTAAAAATTAAAAATTAAAAAAGTCAGGAATGAAGCTTGAAAGTAGAATGCCTCTGGGTTCGATTCCCAGTACCACAAAAAGAAAAGACTATACATATTACTAAAAAAAAAAATTTAAGCTGGGAGTGGTGGCACACACTTATAATCCCAGTACGTGAGAGGCTGAGACAGGAGGATCCAGGTTCACGGCCAGCCTCAGCTACTTAGTGAGGCCCTCTAAACTTAGTGAGACCCTGATTCAAAATAAAGAATAAAAAAATAGGTTTGGGAATATAGCTCAATGGTAGAATGCCCCTGGGTTCAATCCCCAGTATAATAAATAAATAAATAAATAAATAAATAAATAAATTAAAAGAATTGATACACTATCCTTATCAACTGTTATCATCAACTTGACTATCTCTATAGAGCAAACCCCAAAGATGGCCACTCGCACCTTATCCACAACTAAGTTTGAAGTTGACCACCAAATTTTCCTCTCTAGTCTGAGTCTTGCAGAGAGAATCTGAGGCATTATCTCCTTCCTGGATGGAGCCAAGGGCCTCTTCTTTACCCACCTAGCTCCATATGGTCCACCAGTCTCAATATGGCCCAGACTGCGAACCAGGTTGATGGGTCCTTGAATGAGCATCAAGGCTCCATCAAGACGCAGCATGTGCACATCTGTGATGAGCAGGAAGGAAGGCTTGTCGGCCCCATGCCTCCAGTGTCTCACTGACACTAGCGACTAGCTTCTAACTTGCCTTCAAGGATGCCCTCTCCTCTCCTTCTGCTGCTGCGGCCCACACCGCGACCAGGCCTTGTCTCTTCAGCTCTTCACTGATCGCTTGCCCAAGTCTCGCCTGCTCAAGTCCACTCCCCAAGCTGCTGTTTAGAAAACTCTTACCTACAGTTCAAGTGTGGTCCATGTGCCTGGCTTGCTGAAAACCCTGCCGGTCACGTCTTCCTTCCCAGATGCCACAGATGGAAGTGAGGTACCTGAGCAATGCCAACATCAAACGATGAGGACCACTGGGGCTTGGGGTAGCTGAGGGCTCCTGCTCTGCTTAGAGATGTTTAGATTTTATTCAAATGCCATGCCAACTGGAAAAGCAGCAACTTCAATCTAAAAGGAGTCCATGAGCAATGAATCTGCCACCTTGGGAAAGTCTTCTTCTCAGTGTGACAGGGAAGACTTCTCAGGCGCCATGTCTACTGCTGACGCAGCTTCATTACCACCCGGCTCTGCTCCATTTCTCCTGTGTTCGGTGTCTTTCTGCTTATTATCCCCCATCCAATTTCCTGTTTATTCTTTCTTCAAATCTCAAAAAAAAATAATAATTTTCTGGATCATTCCCCTACCCACTCCTAGATGAGCCACCATTTAATTTCTGTGCTTTTCCAGAACTTTTTTCTGGGACTGGTGCTATTGCTGTGTGACATGGTGCTTACCTAGTGTGTACAAGGCCCTGGGTTTGATCTCTTGTATAATAAACAAAACCAAAAAAACCTTTTTGCTATTCCCTCTGATTGCATTAACTACATTATTTTAAAATTATATATTTACTGTGGTTTTTAAGGAATTTCAGTTACTTGAGAACAGGGACATTGTGCCATATGTAAGTGATACTCTGTGCTTATATCCTTAATTACCACTCATCAAATATTTGGTACATCAAGCTGGGCCTGGCGGTACACACCTGTAATCTCAGTACCTGGGAAGCCGAGACAAGAGGATTGCAGGTTTGAGGCCAACCTCTTAGCAGGACCCTGGTTCAAAATAAAAAATTAATAACTAAAAATGACTGGAGGTGTAGCTTGGAGATAAAATGCCCTCGGGTTCTACCTCAGTACACAAAAAAAATTGCTACAACAAAGCCAAACCTAAGACTTCAAAATACTTCTGTTGGAAGCCAAAAGTTATCTCTTAGCTGGTGTTAGCTTGTTGCTAGGCAAACACTCTGTGTTCCAATTATTCATTCTAGATGTGAACAGCATACTTTCCCAATAGGTTTTTATGAAGTCAAATGAAATGGGATGTGCATGAATTAATAGCACACTGCCTCGTATTTTGTTGGGATTCAGAAACTGTAACATTTTAATGGAGCTGTGTCCAAAAATGGCTCCAAATTCAAGTGGCTCCAAGTGCAGGTTATCAATGGCCACGTGGCTCTTCTAATTATTCCTGGTCCTCTTTTCTATTGCTTTGTTGTAAACATGCTATGAAGACATTTTCTTTAGAAACTTCTTGTTATAAACCTTCTTTTGGCCACAATAAAAGCACCTCATCAATTTCCTGGATTAGAGGCCTATGGGAAAAATGTTCTCATTCTCTGTGGCTCCCATTAGATGTTCTCCACAGTAGCAAATAAAGTAAAAACCATGCAGCTGAAAGCACACGGTGGTGTCCAGAATAAAGGCTACCTTGAGGGAGTATTGACCGAGAGTGTCATGAAGGAGCTGGCTGGGTGCTGGGAACACTCTCCACCTTAATCTGCGTGGTGTTTACACAGGTGTATATGTCTAACATCACCCAGCCAGGCCAAATGGTGGCCCCAGAGGAGATGCTGAACTCTTAACTTCCAGTACCTATGACTCAACCTTAACTGAAAATAGTCTTTCCGGATGTAATCAAGTTATGATAAGGTCATTAGGGTGGGTCCTAACTCAATATGATTGGTGTCCTTATCAAAAGAGGGAAATTCAGACAAAGACACAGAGAAATGCCACATGAAAACCTAGGCACAGATTGGAGGAATTCAAAGACGTGGAGTCCCCACCAGCAGATGGGAAGCGGTGAGGGAGGAGTGCCCAAGGACCGAAGCTCTGCTAACACCATGCTTTTGGACAGCTAGCATCCGGAACGGTGACAATGAACTTCTGTTTTTTCCTTCAGCCAGTTTGTGGTGCGCCATTAGGGCGGTCTTAGCAAATGAATACGGAGCTTGGTGCTGAAAATAAAAATATGACAAATACCAGAAATGTGGAAGTGGCTTTGGTGTTGGGTAATGGAGAGAGGCTGAGAAAGTTTTCAGAAACTCACTAGTAACAACCTGAACTGACTTGAAGAAGTGATGGTAGAAATATGAACATTAAAGTCGATTCTCTTGAACATCCAGAGAGAGGTGAAGAGAGCTGAGAAAACTTCTAACATTCTTATTTTTTTATACTAGGAATTAAACTTAGAGGCATCATACCCCCAAGCTATCCTCCCAGTTCTTTTTGTTTTTTATTTTTATTTTGAAATAGGCTCTCACTAAATTGCTGAGGTTGGCCATGAACTTGCCATCTTCCTGTCTCAACCTCCTAAGTACTGGGATTGCAAGCATGCACCAGCATACCCAGCTGCTGCTATTGTTTAGAAAAGACATATATCATCATGAAAAAAAGTTGCTAGAAACAGGAATATTAAAGGAGATTTTGGTGAGCCTCAGCTAGAAATGAAGGACATGTTATTAGACAGTATAGGAAAGGTGATCTTTGTTATAAAGGCACCAGAAAACTTGGCTGCTATTCAACTTTTTGTGCAAAGTAGAACTTGTAAGCAATAAATTTGGATATTTAGCTGAGGTGACTTTTAAGCCAAGTCTAGAGGTACAGATGGTTCAGTTAACCTGCTATAACAGGGCCAACGGTGTGGCTGGTCAACTGTGTTGCCAAAGAAATTAGGTGTGTGATTTATGAATCCAGTCAAGTATGGTAACAGAAGTCAGGAATAAAGATTTAATTATCCAGAAATCTGTGAAGGACCCTCTGTAGTCCCCTTGTGTGCCCCCCTGGGTTACATGGGAGACCCATGGGGCTTTTGAGAATTTTATACCAGTGGAATGCTCCAGCCTGGCCTCAAAGGGAGAGAGACAAGATGAAATTAAGTAAGAATGAGTCTGGGGCAAAGACACGGATGCAGAGTTGATGGGACCCTGGTGGGACAAGAGGGCAGGCTAGAATCCTGGGGGTGGGGGAGCAAAAGGGACCTAGCCTCAAGCAGAGGATTATTCTCAGCCTGGGAAATCTAACGGCATTTCCCTCCTGGACTGTGCAATTGTGTAAAGCCAATCACTTCTTTATTCCTTGCGGTGCTTGCTTCCATGAGGTCCCCGTTACACAGCTAAGCCTAGGTCCAATGGTTCTTCCCCGGTTCTCTGCTCAGTGGCACACCAGTCTCTGCATCCTCCCATTAGCCCATTTTTGAGGTGCTTGTGCTCTGGACACACAGATTCCCCACTTTAGGCAGCACAACCCTAAGCGATGATTCTCTTAGCAGGAGAGAAGCCCGAAGCTCCACCACGCTCCCTGTACATCTTTTACAGGCCACCCACAGAGCCTCCCGCCTTCCTTAAAGGGCAACTTCCTTCATCCAATGTGCCCTTCTCAGCCTACACACACACCTCCCATAAACTCACCTTCAGCACTTTCTAGAAATCTTCCACAGGGAGCTACTGGATATTATGTGACCCGGGGAAAGACCCACACCAGTCAGGATCAGAGGAGCTCCTGCCGCTCAGCTCTGCTCAAGGATGACAGGCTGTGGCCAAACGGATGTGCTGAGAAGTGAGAACAGTGCGTGTGTGTGTGTGTGTGTGTGTGTGTGTGTGTGTGTGTGTATGTGTGTGTGTGTTGGCTCAAAGCATAGAAAAGCAGCTCCACAGCTCTGCAGGCACTGCTCTATCTCTTTGCTGTAGCTGGGTCCAAACTCGTAGATATTTTTCCTTTCAAAAGATACAGAAGGCCTGGCGTGGTACCCCATGCCTAAAATACCAGTCTTGGGAGGCTGAGATTACATGTTGGAGACCAACCTCAGCTACTGAGTGAGGCCCTCTGCAACTTAGCAAGACCCTGTTTCAAAATACAAAATAAAATAAAAGTGGGTTGTGGCTCATAGGCAGAATGCCCCAAGGCTCATCCCCCCCGGCACCCTTAAAACACACACAAAGTAAAAATTAGGAAAAATTAATTTCAGTATAATTCATTTAATCCAGTAGCTCAAGATTATTCTTTCAAAATATGATCAATATTTAAAAAACATCAAGATATGTTACATTCTTTTTTAACTAAGTCTTCAAAATCTGGTGTGTGTTTTATACTTGCAGCACATCTCAATTCGGAAAACACACATCATGTGCTCAGAAAGCACAGCTACCCCGTGGTTACTTCATGGGCAGCCCAGCTCTACAGGCTGGGCGTCCATTCCTGTTCAAGGGTGGGGAAGGGCCAGGTCTTCTGCTGCAAGGCACAGAAGGGAGCTGGGAGTCTAGCTGCTTTCTTATTGTTCCATCCTGGGAAGTGAACCCAGGAGCACTCTACCACCGAGCTACATCCTTGGCCCTTTTTATGTTTTATTTTGAGACAGGGTCTCTCTCAGTTGCTGAGACTGGCCTCGAACTTGTGAGCCTCCTCCTTCAGCTCCCCAAGTGCTGGATTCAGGCACCCAGCCTCACTGCTTTTAAAAGACTTCCCAGCAGGGCGTGGTGCACAGGCATGTAATCCCAGCATTCAGGAGGCCGAGACCAGAGGATCGCGATTCGCAGACAGCCTCAGCTACTTAGTGAGGCCCTCCGCAACTCAGTGAGACCCCGTTTCAAAATAAAAAATAAAAAATTATGCTGGAGGTGTAGCTCAGAGGTAGAATGCTTCTGGGTTCCATCGCCAGTACTGCAACAATAAATAAATAAATAAATTAATTAAAAGTAGGCCTAGGGTTAGAGCTCAGAGATAGAGTGCCCCTGGGTTCCATCCCCAGTACTGAAAAACAAACAAACAACAAAAAAAAAAAAACAACTTTCCACCAAGGCACCTGTTTCGCCTTCTGTCTCACTTTAGGGACCTCTGATGGCACTGACCCCCCCCACCACCACCACACCATGTGATTTCCTTCTGCTGGGCTAGGTCAGCGTGCACTTGCCCATTGACTTTTCATATTTCAGTTTTTTCCTGCTATTTTCTTTCCTCCCAATCCGTTTGTCTTATGAGCCTGTGCCTTCTAAATAAATCGCTCACTGTCATTTTAATGAGATTTCAGGAGAAAACAGAAAAACATGTATGCGCCAGCCGCCATCTTCGTCTCATGATCCACACTTCCCTTATCAGTGGGTGAGGAGGCTTCTTCTTCTTTCTTAAAAATTCGGTAAACATGTTTTTATTGTGTGTCTGGTGTTTGGGTTTAATTCATCCACAACCCCAAGGACATCAACAAATGCATGGAGAAAGGGACAGCCAGGAGGGTGGCTCAGCCTTCAAAGCGTCCAGCCAGGTGACACCAATGGCCCCGCGGAGCCCAGCCAGCCACTCCTCGCCTCTGAGCTGCGAAGTCCTGCAGAAATAAGCGAGGCTGCAGGGAAAGAGACTGCGACAGCCGCCGGCCTTTCAACCTCGTGGCCCAGCCCTGGCTACAAGTGACCACTTCCTTATACTCTTCATGCCTCTTTCTTTAGCCAAAGACTTCTTAGAGTAACTCTGCCTTTCCAGAAGGTACCGAGTTTTCTTTCTTTTTTCTTTTTCTTTTTTTAGTTTGAAACAGGGTCTCACTAATTTGTGGAGGGTCTTGCTAAGTTGCTGAGGTTGTCCTCGAATATGGTAGCCTCCTTTTCCAGCCTCCCTAGTTCTGGGATTACAGGCCTGCACCGTCACTCCCAGCCCTGAATTCCTTCTTGTGCCTGAAATCTTTTTGAAATGAAGTTAGAAGTGGAGCACAGTGATGCACAACTCAAACTTCAGTAGTTGGGAGGCTGAGACAGGAGGAGTGATCACAGGTTCAAGGCCAGCTCGTGCTAAATAGTGAGATCCGATTTCTAAATAAATAAAAAAATAAAAATCTGGGTCTGATGGCACACACCTCTACTCCCAGTCCTTGGGAGGCTGAGATAGGAGGATCATAGGTTCAAGTCCAGCCTCAGCAACTTAGCGAGGCTCCCAGCAATTTAGTGAGACCCTGATTCCAAATAGAAAATAAAATAGGGTTGAGGATGGAGATAGAAGGCCCCTGGGTTCCATACCCAGTACCATAATAAATAAATAAATAAATAAATAAATAAATAAATAAATAATAAAAAGGACTGGAGGTATGACTCAGAGGTAGAACTCCCATGTTTAGATAAAATAAAAATAGCCAGGATCAGGTGCAGTGGTGCATGCCTGTGATCCCAGTGACTCGGGAGGCTGAGGCAGGAGGATCTCAAATTTGAGGTCAACCTGAGCAATTTAGAACCATCATGTCTCAAAATAAAAAAGGGGGCTTGAGATATAGCTCAGTGGTGAAGCAGCCCTGGATTTGAACCCCAGTATGGCAAAAAGAAATGATTAAATATAAAAATAAATAAAAGGAAGCTGGGCACTTTGGAACCTTAGACTCCTGTCTTCCTATGTGACCTATTTAGAGCCGGTGCTTTGAGGTCCTCTTTTTGCTTTGGTTTTGCACTCATTAATTCATTATTCTAGAATCCAAGAGTCAACGAAAGCTATTTCATTATGTATTAGAGTCTCTTCTAAAAATGTCAGAGACGGAATTTGCATTCATAATACAAATAAAAAATGTCTTAAATTCATTCCTTTTGCGTAGGAGGAAACTTGGAAGTCAAGAACTTTTCAGATTAAGAGACTCCATTCGGGAGGCGTCTTTTCTTGAAGTAAGGCATGGCTTCATGACCTACTACACACATCTGAACAGCGGGCAGTAAAGAAAAGGGAAGTCCTAGATATTGCTACAGTGGTTTCAGAACACAGAAGGAAATGTCCACAGAGGAGATGATAAAGAGAAGTAAATTTGGGGGTTGGGTGTCATTGAAGGAAGAATTTTACTCTTACAATGCGTGCAGTAAAATGATCAGTAAATACGCAAACTGAATTAAATTAGAAATTTTTCTTTCCTTTTTCTTTTCAGTACTGGGTATGGAATCCAGAGGCATTCTGCCTCTGAGCTATACCCCCAGCCTATTATTTATTCTTTATTTTGAAACAGGGTGTCACTGAGTTGCAAAGGGCCTCACTAAGTAGCTGAGGCTGTCCATGAACCACGGCCCTCCTGTCTCGGCCTCCCAAATGCTGGGATTACAAGCGTGCTCCACCAGGCCCGGCTAAATTAGAAGATTTTCAAAGCACTTCTCATGCTTACCAGGCTCTGGTTTCATAAAACCTAGCATGCTCTGATGGAATGCTGCTGCCACTTCCCAGGCATCCCATACTCTATTTCCCCAGCACATATTTTCAGCTCTATGTGTTGGAATATATTTTATTCACATAGTTTTATTATTCAGAGAGAAAAATGATTGCCCTACTAAAAATTTGCATTTCATTAATATATCCTGATAAAATGTTTTCTTATACCAATGTAATGTTTACATAGGTGTTCATAGTTTTCAGAACATTTCAGGATACCTTATCTCATTTCATCTACATAATAACTATATTTTATAAAGCACAAAAAGAGACTATTATTGGGTCATATTTATTGCTTATTGCTTAGTGATTAGCTTTTTTGTCATTCTATACTACAAAGGACAGGAGGGAGAACAGGCTTCCACAGCGAGTACAGCGCACAGCGGGACCAGGCGAGGCTTCCTAGCTCCTCGCAGGACTCCCACCCACTGGAGAGCTTCGCCACTAGCCTTTACCCCTGCTCAGAGACGGTTTCCAAAACCAACTCCACCAGAAGCCAACTCGAAATACGTGTCATGGGGATGGTTTAGGACAAATAAAGAAATGTTTCTCCTCCCCATTTTCCTCCCCCTCTACCCTCTTCTAGCAGAACAGTTCAGTTCTAAAGCTAGGGGGGTAGAGACAGCTGGGCGTCTCTGGAGTGAAGGTCGTTATTCACGGATTTCGGCTTTCGTGGCCCGCTCCCTGCTCCTCTGTCATCATACGACCTCTCTCTCTTGCACACACTCCTATCCTGGGTCAATAGCGTCAGAGTCAGAGGGCTGAGGAGGGCGCCATCAACCCGGGACCAAGCCTTCAACACATCGGCTTTGGAGTGACATTTAAGGCCCAAGCTACAACCCACATACACATCAAAAACCACAAGTCCACCCGGTAATGTTTACAACTCCCACCTCCAACGAACAACTCTGGCTTCCGTTATCCTTCTGTTTCCTCATTTGCTCAACCCCCTATATTTAGTCAATCTCCCATCATGGTGACGGCCCCCTCGTCCTTGTAGACATCCTCACCACCCTGTCCTTGCTCAAGCCGTCCCACTGCGCCCTCCTTGGCCCTCTGGCTCTGACGGTCAGTCCATGCCATCATCTCCCACGTGGATGCTTTCTTAGTCTGTTTTGTGTTGTTATAACAAAATCCCAGAAGCCGGATGAATTACAAAGAGAAAAGGTGTATTTAGGTCAGTTTTGGAGGCCCAACAACATGGCATCTGCTTTGGCTTGAGAATCTCTCATGCTCAGAGGCAGAATGCCTCTGGATTCCATACCCAGTACTGAAAAGAAAAAGGAAAGAAAAATTTCTAATTTAATTCAGTTTGCGTATTTACTGATCATTTTACTGCACGCATTGTAAGAGTAAAATTCTTCCTTCAATAACACCCAACCCCCAAATTTACTTCTCTTTATCATCTCCTCTGTGGACATTTCCTTCTGTGTTCTGAAACCACTGTAGCTATATCCAGGATATTGTTGGGAGATGGTGGAAACTTTAGGAAGCAGCCCTACTTGAGGGAAGTAGATTAGAGGAGGTGAGACTTGTAGGATATTTTGGGACTCTAGCCTGTTCCTGTCTCTCTTTCTCTTTGCCCCCTGGCTCCCATGAAGTAAGAAGTTTCTCCACCATGTGCTGCCCTTGCCGTGGTGTTTTGCTTTGCCACAGACCCAAAGGCAATAGGGCCAAGCGACCACAGACTAAAGCCTTTTAAACCATGGGCCAAAATAAATCTTTTCTCCTTTATGTTGACTTTCTTTAGTACATTGTCACAGTGACAGAAAGCTGACTAATACAGTGTGCAAATGTATAGATATATGTACATATAGTTGTATGTATTTACCTACATACATCCTCCAGCTTTGTCTACTAAGAAGTCCTCTAATAGCAGTGAACACAGGCCATATTTTATCTTCTAGATCCCACCTTCCACAAAAAGGAACCAGAGATTCTTGGAGAAATGGCTGATTTCAGGGCAGAGGCATAGAATTCAGGAATATAAATCTTAGCTGGGCATGGCGGCACATGCCTACAATCCTTGGGAGGCTGAGACAGGAGGAATGCAGATTCAAAGCCAGCCTCAGCAATTTAGCAGGCTCTCAGCAACTCAGGAGACTCTGTTTCAAAATAAAAACCACAAAAGGGCTGGGGGAATAGCTCAGAGGTAGAATGCCCCTGGGTTCCATCCCCAGACCCACAAAAAAATAAATTAAAAAAAAAACACAGTCCATGTCGTCTGCAGGAAAAGGAGTGAGATGTTACACTAAGTGATATCAGCCAGTCTTGGAAAGCCAAGGGTCTAATGTTTCCTCTCTGTGTGGGAGCGAATGAGAAAAAAGGAAATGAGAAGACTTGAGATAATTGAGGAGAGAGACCAAGGGAGGAGTGGGAGGGGTGGGGGAGGGAGAAAGGGAGGAGAAAAGGGAGAACTGATGAAAGAAACAGTTCAAATTATACTTCGCCCATGTGTGAAGATATTGCTGCCAATCTCACTGTTGTGTGCAGAGCAGAGATAGTGGGGTGGGGTTTGAAGGGAAACATCCCAAGTCCTGTATGCATGTTTGTTTGTGGGACTTTGAGCCTCCCTAGGATGTGTAATTATAATGCACCAATGAAAGTATAGTTTTTATGAAGCAGACCTCTGCCACCATGCACTCTTTTAAGACGGAGTGGCGGACCCACCTTAACCAAGTGGTGAGTGTGAGCACCCTCCGTCATAGGGAAAGTGTGTCCCTGATCGGGAAGGGAATGAGAAGACCAGAAAGACGGGAGAAAAATTCTTGCCAACCGGGCATGGTGACGCTCACCTGTAATCCCAGTAACAGAGGATCACAGGTTCCCAGCCAGCCTCAGCAACTTAGTGAGACTGTGCATCAGAAGAAAAGAATAAAGCCGGGCGTGGTGGTGCACACTTGTGATCCCAGCATTCAGGAGGCTGAGACAGGGGATCGCGGTTCCTGGATAGCCTCAGCTCAGCTACTGTGAGGCCCTCTGCAACTCAGTGAGACCCTGTTTCAAAATAAAGATTAAAATATAGAATAAAATAAAGATTAAAATATAGGGTGTATCTCAGAGGTCAAATGCCCCTGGGTTCCATCCCAAAACCCACAAAAAAAAAGGATAAAAGAATAAAATAGGACTGGGGGTGTAGCTCAGAGGTTGAATGCCCTTGAGGTTCTATCCCTAGTAACACACACACACACACACACACACACACACACACACTCCTACCAAAAATACATAAATTGAATTTTACATCAAACCCCAATTGAGTGGTTTTTACAAAACAACTGGTGTATAATCTTCAAAGTATCTACACTGGCCAGGAGTGGTGGCGCACGCTTGTAATCCCTGGGCTTGGGAGGCGGAGAAAGGAGGATCACGCAGGTTTGAAGCCAACCGCTCAGGCTTAAGAGACCCTGTTCCCAAATTAAATAAATAAATAAATAAATAAATAAATAAATAAATAAAATAGGTCTGGAAGTGTATCCCAGAGATTGAAGGGTCTCCAGGAACCCCCAGTACCACCCCCAAAGAAAGTATCTACACTGGTTAGTTTTGGATGTCGGCATGACTAGATTGAGGGGTCTAGACAATTGGTGAATTACCCTTCTGGGTATGTGTGCGAGAGATGACTCCAGAGATGATTGGTTTGTGGAGCCGCAGACTGAGAGTAGAAGCCCCACCCTGAATGTTGGTGCCAATGGCCCAGCAGCGATGGGATGGCGAAGAAGGGAGGCACACCCGCTCCCCTCCCGCGACCCTTGACAACGCCCCGGCTCCTCCTCTGTGGCTGTGAACACCTTGCACATTCTTTGGATTTCAGAGCCTGGGAATGGCACCAGCGGACCGCTAGAGCCTTGGGCTTTGGCCTTGGCCACACTGTACTTTCAGCCTCTCACCTGAGGTTTCCGACTCCCAGGACTGAGCATTACAGGGTTGCCTGCCTCTCAAACCTGCAGATTCCACTGTGGAACTTTTCAGCCTCCATGGTCACGTGAGCCAATCCAATAGAGTTACATGGATACAGATTCCCTGGCGGGATGGGAAGGAAGCCTGTGTAATGCAGAGTCAAAGCCCAGGAAGTCGAGGACGGACTCAGTGCCTAACCCCTGTACCCTGGAGGAAATTAAAGTGTCCACAACTAAATGCAAGGAGAGATTCTCAGATGAATCCATTTGCTGCCATGACCCAGGGTTCAACCGCTGACATTCAAATAGGACCCAAGAATCAGCTGGTGGTAGCAGAACAATTTTAATTTACAGATTCAAACGAACAGGTTGTGTTTCTGTCCAAGAATGTCATGGTTTTTAGGAAATACCCGTGAAGTATCCAGGGGAGATGGTGTGCCGTGTAGTCAACTTACTACCACACGGCTCAAGGGCAAACCTTCTTTGTACTTGCTCTTGCAAGTTTTCTGTAAGTTTGAAATTGTCCAGAATAAAATGTATTGTGAAACAAACTTAGTTGTCTCTTGACTGTTTATTTTGGGCACTAGAGAAGGAACTCGGGTGTCTTACATGCTAAACACACACTCCCAGCCCCTAGTTATCAGGATTTAAATAATTTTTTTATTGGTGCACTGTAGTCACACATCTTAATGGGGTACAAGATGGTGGAGGCACAGGTGCACACAGCACTCGCCGAGCCCCTCCCCAATTCCCACCCCAGTCCCTCCCCCCCTCCTTCTCATGTTTGGCTTCGTGATTGCCTTTGATGTTTGTGAATGTGCATCATGCACCTTAGGGCACTTCCCTCTCCCCCTCCCTCCCCTCAGTCAGGTCGCCTTATTTGCTCATCTATAGTTCCTCCTCCTCCACCTAGAGTCCCTCCCGTGACCCATTTTCTCCCTAGCTTTCACATATGATGGAGACATCTGATTTCTTATTTTTGTGACTAATCTCATGTAGCACAATGTTCTCCAGTTCCATCCATTTCCTTGTAAATGACATAATTTTGTTCTTTATGGCTGAGTAAAATTCCACTGCGTACATATTCCATAATTTTGTAATCCATTCATCTGTTGATGGACGTCTTGGCTGGTTCCATAGTTTGGCAATGGTGAATTGTGCAGCTATGAGCTTGGATATGCATGCATTAGTTTGGTAGTTTGCTTTCCATTCTTTTGGGTAGATACCCAGAAGTGGTATTGCTGGCCGGGCGTGGTGACGCACGCTCGTAATCCCAGCATTCAGGAGGCTGAGACCAGAGGATCGCAGTTCTCAGACAGCCTCAGCTACTTAGTGAGGCCCTCTGCAACTCAGTGAGACCCGGTTTCAAAATAAAGAATAAAAAATATAGCTGGGGGTATAGCTTAGAAGTAGAATGCCCCTGGGTTAAAACCACAGTACTACAAACCCCAGAACCACACAAAAAAAAAAAAAAAAAAAAAGAGCTGGGGATGTAGCTCGGAGGTAGAACATCCCGGGTTCCATCCCCAATACCGAAAGAGAGAGAAAAAGAGAGATAGAAATATGATATTACATCAAGAAATACAATGCGGCCAAATGCTGCTTTCAGAGCTGAGGCAGGGAATTTAAGAGTACGAACCTAGCTGCACGCGGTGGTGCACATCTGTAAACCCCAGTATTTGGGAGGCTGAGAAAAGAGGATCACAGATTTGAGGCCAGTCTCATTAACTTAACAAGACTGTTTCTCCTTTCTCTTCTTTACTTGCCTTCTTCTTTTTTTTTTTTTTTTTTTTTTTTGAAACAGGGTCTCTCTAGATTGCTGAATCTCACTAAGTTGCTGAGGCTGGTCTCAAACCTATGATTCTCCAGTCTCAGACTCCAAAATATTGCATCACTATGACCCTGTTTCAGATAAAAAATAAAAAGGGCTGGGGTTTAGCTCAGAGATAGAACACCCCCGGATTCAGTCCCCAGTGTCACATATACGCACACAAAAAGATGCGATGCTGGCAGGAAAGGGTTAAGTGATACCATCAGCACAGATTCCTTTTCTAGCAAACAGGATGGACTTGGCAGTAAGCTACCCATTCAGGTGGAAAATGAGGTAAAGCCACGCCTATTCTAAACAAGACAACAAAAAGGCTTTTCTTACTCTCTTACCACAGACAGGCCTAGAGAAAATAGGTAGAAGCAACTTGCATGAAAAGGAAATGGTCACATTTTTCATTCAATTATTATTGAGAAAGGGTTTTTTTCCTCATATTTTTAAAAAGCAAACCTGCAATGCATGGGGGTGCACGCCTGTAATCCCAGTACTTGGGAGGCTGAGACAGAAGAATTGCAAGTTCAAGAACAGCCTCAGCTACTTAGCAAGATTCTCAAAAACCAGCCAGGTGCGTTGGTGCACGCTTGTAATCCCAGCATTCGGGGGTTGACACCCAGGATTGTGGCTCAAGGACAGCCTCAGATACTTAGTGAGGCCTTTGCCACTCAGTGAGACCCTGTTTCAAAATAAAAAATAAACCCGGGCGTGGTGGCGCACGCTTGTAATCCCGCACTTGGGAGGCCAAGACAGGAGGATTGCACAGGTTTGAAGCCAGTCTCAGCTACTGAGTGAGGCTCTCAGCAACTTAACCCCTGTTTCCAAATAAATATAAAATAGGTCTGGGAGTATAGCCCGGAGGTAGAAAGCCTCTTGGTCCCACCCCCAGTACCACAAGAAAGAAGGAAAGGAAGGAAGGAAGGAAGGAAGGAAGGAAGGAAGGAAGGATAAAAAATAGGGCTGGGGGTGTAGCTTGGAGGTAAAATGCCCCTGGGTTCTATCCCCAGTACAAAAAAAAAAAAAAGATTCCCAATAATCTAGTGAGATGCTGTAATCAAAACAAAAAGTAAAAAAGGGCTAGAGGTGTAGCTCAGGGCTAAAGTGCTCCTGGGTTCAATCCCCAGTAAAACACACACACACACACACACACACACACACACACACAAACACACTTTAAACAATAAAATTAGTTTTCTCCTTTCATGTAAAGAAAAAATTCCATTCCATTGAGAAGCTTTGAACGTGAAAAGAGTTTCCTCAAACATAATTTTAGAAAATAGACAAAAATAAAATAAAATTGTACCACCCAACACCAGTATCACGCTCCTTTGAGTCTTTTCCTGTGGCTTCTTTGTAAACAGCTGTAATTCTAGCGAGTGATTAGACGTCGCCAAGTGTGGTCTGAAGCGGCAGAACGGCTGAGTACAGACTCAGCCTACGAAGTCCCACCTCAGGCCTCTGCTACCGCGTGCGACTCCAAGCTACTTCCTAACCTGTCCTAAGCCCCAGTTTTCTCATACATCAAGTAGGGACAATATATTTATTTATGAAAAGATTAAGTAAGATAATGAATGTAATAACTTAGCATAGTGCATGGCACATTGTATGCATTCAGTAAATACTTATATCATAAATAATATATATATAAGATATGTAATATAATAAAGTTTTTAAAAAACTTTTTTTTTTTTTTTGCGGTACTGGGGATGGAACCCAGGGGCATTTTACTTCTGAGCTCCATCCCAGCCCTATTTTTTATTCTTTATTTTGAAACAGGGTCTCACTGAGTCGCAAGGACCTCACTAAGTAGCTGAGGCTGGCTGCAAACTGCAATCCTCTTGTCTCAGTCTGCCGAATGCTGGGATTACGGGCATGTGCCACCAAACAGGCTCTACATAAACTATTCTTATTTAAGAAAATTAAACAAGATCTGAACAAATGAAAGAAATTATGTTCTTGAATGGAAAAACAAATACCACGGAAATGCCAGTTCTGACAAAATTAGCATATACATTTAGTATACTTTCTATTTCACGCTGTGTTAGTTTCCTGTGGTGGCTATCACGAGTTTGGTGGCTCAGACACCACAAAATTATCCTCTGACAGCTCTGGAAGTTGAAAGCCCAACGGCATTTTCTTCTGATGCCGTGGCCTGTGCCCGTGCCCCTCCATGGCCCTGTGCGGAAGGCTTGGGCCCCGCACGCAGCACTCGAGCTGGTGGACCCTTTGGGAGGCTGGGTCTGGCTGGAATCCTTCCATTTGTATGGGAGCATGTCCTTGAAGGGACATTGGGCCCTGGTCCCTCCCTTCTCTCTTTGCTTCCTGGCTGTAGAGGGTGAACAGATTCCTCTGCTGCCCGTTCCCACTATGATGTACCACCTTCCCACAGATCCAGAAGCAACAGGGCCAAACGACCACAGACGGGAACTTTCAAAACTGTGAGCTAAAACAAACCTTTCCTCTTTTTAAGTTGATTGTTTTAGGCACTTAATTTGCAGTAATGGAAAGTTGGCTGCACACTGAGCTAAAGTCAAGGTATCAGCAAGGCTGGTTCTTTCTGGAAGTGTGGAGGGAAGACTCCACTTCCTCATGTTTCTGTTTCTATCGGTTACTTGATTCTTGGCCCCTTCTTCCTTCTTCAAGTGTCACTTCAGTCTCTGCTCTGTCAGCATGCCACCTCCACTCTGGCTCTGACTCCTGTGTCCCTCTTACAAGGATCTCCAGCATTACACTGAATCTATAGGGTACTTCAAGATAATCTCCCCATCCCTGAAGCATTTTTATCACATCTACAAAGTCCCTTTTGCCATCACAACATCCGCAAGTTCCAGCTCTAGCAGGAGGGCCTGTGGGGTAGGCGGGAGACACTGTCGATCTACCACAAACACCAATGAGATTTTTGCAATTGTTGCAGAAGAAGAAATACCCAAGAACAGCCAAGATCACACGAGGACAATGGCCACCAAACAGAAAGGCATTACAGTAAGATCAATTTAGCATTATAGAGAGAATAGATTAGAAAAATAGATTATTCTATTAGGAATAAAATAGAGAATCCAGAAAGATATCTCAATATCTACAAAAAAATTTTTTTTCTAGTACTGGGAATTGAACCAGAGCTTTGTGGATGCATTAACTCTACCATTGAGCTACACCCATAGTCCTAGATATATTAAAAAAAAAAAAAAAAGTAACACTTGACGAAAGTGTTATTTCAACTCAAAAATAAAAGAATGCGCTAGTTTTTAGTTTTTAGAGACCTTTTGGAAGTACTAAAGATTTAACCTAAGGCCTCACAAATGCCACACAAGTGCTTCGCCACCGAGCTACACCTCCAGCCCTAGAATGAGTTAATTAACAAGTGATGTTAGCACAACTATTAAGTCACAAAAAGAAATTTAAAGTAAACCTCTATCTCACATGATACAAATGGCACGTGCCTGGTAAAGCAGGAGTATGGCAGATGTGCGGCTAGCCTGGGCAACTGAGTGGGACCCTCTCTCAAAATGAAAAATAGAAAGAACTGAGGGTGTAGTTGGGTGGTAGAAGGCCCCTCTGTTCAATCCCTAGAATTTCAGTAAATAAACAAAGACTTAAATGAAAACTAAAACAGCAATAACAAAAAATTGCATATGAAAACCCAGGGTATGCACAATTTAGGAAATGAACTATATCATCTTAACAGAGACTAAAAACCACTTATCTGTAAAATGTGCCAGGTACAAAATCAATTGACAAAAAAAAAGTTTCAAAAAAAAAAAAACTGTAATGTCCAAGCCAAGTGTTTGTGTCTCCAACACACAAAGAGCCCTTACAAATAGACAGGAATGAGCCCAACAGCCCATGAAACCCACAGGAGCTGCCTGCCTGTCAGCTGCTACGTTCTTCCGTCTTTCTATCTTAAGGGAGGTTGGCTCATCTCTGGGCAGCATTTTCAGAGTTCTAAAATGCTCCTATTTTATAATGCTGAAGCTGTTAAAAACCAAATGAATAATGATTTTGCAAGTGACTAATACAAAAATGGTTATCTTTTCCTGCCAGTGAGAAAATCAAATATTTTTTTTTTACTTCTCTCTAGCGCCATTTAAATTGAAAAAAAGAATGTTCTTATTTTTATGATTTCTTTCCATTTCTTTTTCTCTGTTAAAGATTGCTTAAAAGTTCTCATAATGAGCTAAGCTTCAGGGAATTGTTTTTGTTGTTGTTTTGTTTTTGTAACAAGACTCGCTGTTATTTTGCTTTGCAGAGTAGTTCTCCCATTTGAATTTCAGATCGTAAGGCTGGGTACTCTTTTAATTGCAACCAGTCAATGTCCTCCCTTCCTATTCAGTAAACTGATGCTACGTTGACAAGAAAAAAACAAAGGGCCAGAGTTGGCAACAAAGGGGGAACTTGCCTATAATTTCACTTCAGAAACCACCACTCCTTTGAATCTGCAAGACTGTTACAATGCTAACATTTCGTGGGCATTCCACTTTTTAAAACGGGTTTGTCCGTAGACACCAGATCCCTTCAGAGAGAAAGCATTTGCAAAGCCACATCTGTTTTTAGCATGGGCTACTTTGATGTAGCCTACCTTCTGAAAGGCAGTTACATTTTAAAAGGGTCCCAAGGGCCTGGGATGTAGCTCAGTGGTAAAGTACTTGCCTCTTAGGCACAACACCGGAGGAGGAGGAGGAGGAGGAGGAGGAGGAGGAGGAGGAGGAGGAGGAGGAGGAGGAGGAAACAAGAAAAGGGCAAAAAAAATTGCATTTCCATCAACAGAAAGAAGACTTTGAGGGGTGGGCTGGGAAGGTGGTCTTTTACTGCACAGCTAACGTGACAGCTCTAACCACTGTTTAATGAATTGCTAGCAAGAGCTGGCATTTGGGAAGAGATTCTGATGCTCACAACTATTTCATCTGCATGTCCTCAGCTGATTAACACAGGCCTCCTGGGTTGGGATACTAGCTTTTATGCCCATGGATGTGTAGGACAAGGACAGGGAAGCCCCCTGGGAGCTCGGCGACTCCCTGCAGCTGGCAGGCTTATGCCCTGACTCAAGGGCTGGCCTCTTTCCCCAGGACCATGCTGAGGCCTCCACCCACTGGGGAAACCAGGCCTGCTGATGAGTCAAGGCCGACTTTGGAAGGCTCTCCTTGCAGACTGGTCCAAGCAGGGCAGCTGTTTTTCTGATGTCTCCTCCATAGAAATAAGGGAATGGCTGTACCAGACCTGTCAACTGTCAAAGAGCTCTTTGTGCAAATAAATCCCAGTTTTTATGAACTATGATTACAGACAGGGCTGCTTCCCACCCGCTCAGCACTTCTAATCAAAAGGTTGCTGTTTCAGCTGTGTCTGGCATTCCTCCAGAAATCTCTTGACCATCTGTATTGTGAATTGTAGATTCGTGGATGAGCAAACTTGGAAGGCTGGAGAAAAGACAGAGGAAAAGCCCAAGGTAAACCAAAAAGCCTTCATTTTTAATGAAAAAAAATTATCTTCTTGTCAAAATTCCTGGTGATACATTATTGTAAAGTTCAAAAAGTAAACATGAAAGTTATTAATTACTAGAGGAAAATACATTTTTATTGTATTTACACTGAGCAAAGTCACCTGGTTTTTACTTATACTCCCCTATCAAGACTAGCTGGTATGAGGGCATATGTGTAAAAGTTATCAATATTTGTTGAATTAATTAATGGATGGATGTGTCCTTTGATGGGGAGGGAAAGAAATCATGAGGGCAGAAACAACAGAAACATGGCAGCTTCCTTTGGGATGTCTTTCCTTATGGCTAACTCTAAAATAAGAGCATGGAACCCTGAGGTTAATTGCTTACAGCGGAGCAAGGTGGCCCGCAGCCACAATCATAGGACTTGGAAAGCTGGAGGATCACAGGTTTGGGGCCAACCTCAGCAACTTGCGAGACCCTGCTTCAAAATAAAAAAAAAAAATAATAACCTGTAATCCCAGTATTTGGGAGTCTGAAACAAAAGGATTGTAGCTTCGAGGTGAGGCCCTCAGCAATTTAGCAAGCAAAAAATAAAATAGGACTAGGTGTGTAGCTCAGAGATAGAACACTCCTGGGTTCAATCCCCAGTACCAAAATAAACAAATGTATACATACATACATACATACATACATACATACATACATACACACATCCTAAAAGGAAGGGTTTGGAGTGTAGCTCAGAGGTACAATACCCCTGGGTTCAGTCCCCAGTACTACTATTACAAGTAATAATAATAATGATAATTGATTAGTGCACTCAGAGACTAGCTACCTTGACCATGGGGAAATCTACCTTGAATATTTGAAAATTTGGGGTGTTGTTGAAGGCAAGTCTTTCAAATATAGGTTTGTAACTGGTGCACACAGCAAGACAAAAGTTTCGAGATAGAAGTTTTAAAGAATCTTTAAGAGAAACCCATCATTTGGTACTATTTAGTGAACAGCTGAACAGTCTGATGTTCACTGAAATGTTTTTTCCAAGGGTATTTGCAACTTTTATTATCCTGAGCAAGAGTTTCCTGGAACAGAACAGTCATGGTGATGAAGACAGTGGAATAGTAAGGTCGTGGGAACGGAGAGAGCCAGAGTACAGTCAGAAACCTCTAGACAGGGTCGGCAAACTATCACACAAAGGCCAACTCTGGCCTAAGTGGGTTTTTTTGTGTAAATAAAGTTTTATTGGAACATGGCTACATTCATTCCTCTAAGTACCACTATGACTGCTTTTATACTAAAAACACAGAATTAAGTAGTTTTGACAAAGACTGTGGCCATAAAGACTAAAATAGTTACTATCTGACACTTTACAGACTTTTGCTAAGTCTTGACACAAATAGCAAGCTGTGTGGGAGTAGATAGTTTCACTTCCCATTATATCTATTCATTCATTATGTATGTAGGTATTAATTACCTAACGTGTGCCAGGCACCTTTGTTACCAAATCCTGGTACCTGCTTCGATTTGCCAAATCAAATAATTGAGATAAGCTTTTGAAAAGAAGCAAAAAGAAATCTTTTGATTTACTAGGAAATTGAAGAAACCAGTGAACTTAAGAGTTCAGGAACAAGACCTGTATTCTCACCAAACAAAGAAATTGGGTCCTTTTTAAGAATTAGCTCTTGAGGGTCATGCTGGTGTCTTATCAGAAGGGATGCAGTTTATGTCTAAATCTTCCTTGAATAAGGTTTCTTTTTCCAGATCCAGCATGACCAAGGTCATACTGATGTGCTATCAAAAGGGGCACAGTTCATGTCTGAGTCTTCTTTGAGATAGTTCTAATTCAGATCTACAGGTGCCAGATCCCCTTACATCAATAAATGGAATATGACCGGGTTGGAAGCAGCCCTGTTACACCTTTGTAGGTGTTGAGAATGTGGCATTCAACAAGACAGATGCCTGCTCTCATGGAAACAAATAAATAAAGTAAGTTAGATGGAGAGGAGTGATATTGCTGAAACGGGGGTTTCTTGAGAAGAAACCCGGCGAGTTCTTGTCTACGGTGAGCGAAGAATGACACTCGCAGACCTCAGGAAGGGGAGTAAAAGGTTTATTGGAAGCAGCAGGGAATGGGGAAAGGGTGGCTGAACACCTCCAAAGGGGCTGGAACTCTGGGTCCAGCAGCTGCCTTCAGGACAATACTTGAGAGTAGCCCAAGCCGAATTGCCTTCAGGTGCAGGCTGCTTTCTTCCGGAGTCCACGCGATCTGCCAGAAGGGAATAGAGAAAAGTGGCCGAACACCCCATAGGGGCGGTCGGAACTCCGGGGTCCAGTAGCTGCCTTCAGGGTCACTACCCCAGTGTCTCTCAGGGCCAATACAACTTGTGTGCGTGCGCACGCACGAGAGAGGGGTGGGGGATCAGCTCCCCAAAAGGGGAGGGGGTCCTGAGCAGGAAAGTCCCCCTTTTGCCATACTGTCAGGCCTTGCCTGACCGCTTGCAAGTCCGCTTTTGGTTAGGGTGACTTTGGGGATTCCAAGGAGAATTTGCATAGGGTATTTGCAAGTCCTTTGAAGGGTCTCCTTTCAGGAATGCCAGACTTGCTGGGTGGGTTTGTTGATTAGTAAACAGATGGCTTTGTGAAGCTCTGGCCTTCTTATCTCTGAGCCTTTGGAGTTTCAGGCATTTGTCACCCCTCAGGAAACTCAGGAAATTAACTTTTTTCTACCAAGGCCTTTTCCCTATCTGCCTATTTCCTTTCTATCTCCTCATTGCTATGGTCTGAATGTGTCTCCAAAGTTTTTATATTGAAAAATCAATCCACAGTGCAATAGCACTGGGAAGTGGCAGCCTAAGAAGTGACAAGGCCCTGGGAGCTCTGTCATCCCAAGTGGACTAGCGCTGTCAGGGCAGCAGTGGGCTCCCAACCAAAGGACGAGTTGGGCTCCTTTCTTCTCAACCTTTTGTTTCCTGCCATGGGATGATGATGTGGTTAGAAGGCCCTCACCAGATGTAGGAATCTCAATCTTGAACTCCAGTCTCCAGAATCAAGAGCCAAATAAACTGCTATTGTATTTATTTATTTATATATTTATTTATTTTTGCAGTACTGAGGATTTGACTCGAGGGGAGGGGGAGTTGTATCTTTGAGCTACGCTCCCAGCCCTATTTTATTTATTGTTTATCTTGAAACAGAGCTTTGCTAAGTTGCTGAGGGCCTCAGTAAATTGCTGAGGGCCTCAGTAAATTGCTGAGGGCTTCACTAAATTGCTAAGGCTGGCCTCAAACCGGCAATCATCCTGTCTCAGCCTCCCAAATATTGGGATTGTAGATGTGTGCCATTAAGCCCAGTGTAAACTTCTATTATTAATCACCAATCTGTGGTATTTTGTTATAGCAGCACACATAGATGATGACAGCCAAGAAGTACAACTAAGCATGAAGGAAGATAGAAAGATAGAGTTGGTAGAAGGGGACAAAAGACACTCTTTAGAATGTGACAATGAAGCAGGGCCTCTCAAGAGGTAATCTGAGTAAGAATCGACTGAGGGGGTACAGAAATGCCAAGTGTCTGGAGCCTGGAATAAGCTTGAACCAGGTAAGCAAATGCAGAAGGGAAAGAGCTGGAACTGGAGGGCCAGCAAGGGCTAAATGCAGCAGGAGAGACTTAGAGTAAGTGGCAGGTTTGAACTTCTGAACATGATGGAAAACAACTCTGGCCACATGTGGGTGAGTTGACTCTAGAGGGACAGATCAGAGGTAGAGAAAAACCACAGGAAGAAGTCATGTTTAGACTGCACAGCAGGAATTGGAGATGATGGGGAACATTTGCGTGATTTGGGACTAATTATAAATGCACAGCAAATAAGACCTGCAAATGAGCTCTCCAAACTGGAAAGCACTGCACATCAGGGGGATTATGAAGTATGAGAGAAAGGCTGGAGTGGAGGACAATTCCGAGGGTGTAGAATTAAGTGATGGGTGAATGATCAAGCCATCACTGAGGTGGGGGGAGACTTGTAAGCAAGCAAGCCTGAAATTAAGACCTGAGCATGGTGGCACACGCTTGTAATCCCAGCATTTGAGAGGCTGAGACAGGAAGATCATGGTTCGCGGACAGCCTCAACTACTTAGTGAGGCCCTTTGCAGCTCAGTGAGTCCCTGTTTCAAAATAAAGAGTTAAGCCGGGCGTGGTGGCGCACGCTTGTAATCCTCGCACTTGGGAGGCTGAGACAGGAGGATCACACAGGTTCGAAGCCAGCCTCAGCTACTTAGTGAGGCTCTCAACAACTTAGTGAGACCCTGTTTCCAAATAAAATATTAAAAAATAGGTCTGGGAGTACAGCCTGGAGGTAGAAAGCCTCTGGGTTCCATCCCCAGTACCACCAAAATAAATAAATAAATAAATAAATAAATAAATAAATAAAGAGTTAAAATGGGGCTGGGGGTATAGCTAGGGGGTATACTGCCCCTGGGTTTCATCCCCAGTACCACACACACACACACACACACACACACACACACACACACACACAAAGCAGTTTTGTTTAGGATGAGGAGGATGGTAGAGTCACAGGCATAGCATGCAGGAGGCCCTGGGTCCTAGCCCAGCACCAATAAAATTAAAAGAGCTTTTTGCTTTTTCTTATTAAATTTCACATGCCTATTAGACATCCAACTGAAGATGTCAGGTTGACAGGTAGATATAAATATATGCAAAAGGAATAATTTGGCATAAGGTCTGATTTGAAATTCACTTGCGTATAGGTGGTCTTCTAAGCCACAACATTTGGTAAGACCACCCAAGGAATGACTATAAATAAAGAAAAGGGATGATTACCAAACCAGGGGCCAGTGTTCCAGCTAGTGGCTGGAGCTGGTCCGGTCTGCTAGTGAGAGCTGATTCAGCACATCTTTTCCCAACTCGGTGACATCACGCCACTAGCTTGCATTCAACCACAGTGGGAATATTTGCATCATGGAAATTGGGAGCTGCTGCTCCCAGGGTACTCTTTTGCCATATAGCAGGTTGTTAAACATTGACCAGCCTCCTCCTTCCTCCTGTGGGGCCCTCACATTCAAAATTCAGTAAAATAAGAAAGGCAGCATGAAAGAGCGAGAAGGATGGAGCATGGACCAGAAGAGAGCATCACCAACCTCAACCGCGGGCCCAGACACAACGGCACAGTTTGGCTTTTCTCTCCCTCCATAGTGGATGTCAGCACTTGTCATGAAGAGAACATATTGTCACTGGGAGGAGGGTCCTGAAGACGTCCCCAAAGAGAGGTGGCCCTCAACTCAGGCTGTGATGGTACTTGAGGTTGTCACAGAAAGGGATTTCAGGACAGGTCAGAGAAAGATTTTATTGAGAGAAAGAAAGGAGTATGTCCTCAGGGAGGCAGAATAAAGTACAGATGTTGAAGGAGAAGAACGCACTAGCTACATCTTAGCCAAGCTTATTTATACATGCAAAATCTATAGTATAGGGACATGAGCTAAGAGGATGTTTTTAGTTCTCCTTTCGGAGACTGGATATATTATTATCTACTAAGGGTTGTCTCTTCCTCCTCCTCCCTCCTTGCTAAGTTGTGAGGAGTCTTGCTAAATTGCTGAGGTGACTCCAAACATGCAATCTTCCTGTCTCAGCCTCCCAGAAAATGGGATTATAGACATGTGTCACTGCACCCAGCTATTCTTCATTCTTTTTATTTTTTATTTTTATTTACTAATTTTTTATTTTTGGTGGTACTGGGGTTCCTGGAAACCATTCTACCTCTGGGCTACGCTCCCAGACCTATTTTATGCTTTTTATTTGGAAACAGGGTCTCCTAAGCCAGCGCAGCTGGCTTCGAACCTGCGCGATCCTCCTGTCTCTGTCTCCCTAGTGCGGGGATTACCAGCGTGCGCCACCACGCCCAGCCAGCTATTCTTCATTCTTAATGAAAAAATATATAATAATTTTTCCATCTGGATGTTTTGTTATTTTGTTTTGCGAACTTAGAAACAGAAACATTGATGTAACATTGAGGGCTTGATTAAAAGTATGACACACAGTTGAAATAATCCGATGACCTATGGATGAGGACCATAATCGGTTTAATTGTGCTATTTGTCATCAGAGTATATGAAAGTGAACTTTGAGTCTAAATACTGAATTGTTTTTTGTACTGGAGATAGAGCCCAGGTACGTTTTACCTCTGAGCTATACCCCAGCCACTTTTATTTTGTATTTTAAAACAGAATCTTTGTAAGTTACTGAGGGTCTTACTAAATTATTGAGACTAGCCTTTAAACTGCAATCCTCCTCTCTCAGCCTCCCAGGTGCTGGGATCACAGGCATGTGCCACCACATCCAGCTGAATCTGGACTTTTAATCATGGTCACTCTTGTTTACTTTCTCAGGTCTCCTTTCTACCTCTTCTTATGTCTTCTATCCCATGTCAATATCACATACAGAAACATAGATCTTGTTGTTTAAACTTCAATTTGATTCTTCACTTAGTGACTTTAATTAATTTCTGTAAAACCTGATGCTCTGAGAATCCATCTCATGAAAAAAATATTTCCCAGAATTTTTTTTCCCCGATGGAACCCAGGTGCATACTACCTCCAAGCTACACCCCCAGCCCTATATTTTTATCCTTTATTTTGAAACGGGGTCTCACTGAGTTGCACTAAGTCATAGTTGAGGCTGACCGAGAACCACGATCCTCCTGTCTCAGGCTCCCGAATGCCGGGATTACAAGCGTGTGCCACCACGCTCCACTTTCCCAGAATTTTCCACATACAGAAAAATATATCAGTTGACTATTTAGAGCAAGTTTAAGTAAACAATAGAGAATGTCAAAAAGTAAACGGAGGTACAACGGCACTAATGCACATGATGTGCATTCACAAACACATCAGAGTCAATCACTAAGCCAAACATGAGAAGGAGGGAGGAGGAGAGAAGGCGTGGGAGCTGGGGAAGGGCTATTGGGTGCTGTGTGTAGGTACGCCCCCACCATCTTGTACTCCATTAAGATGTATGACTACAATACACCAGTAAACGATTTTTAAAAAGACTTTGTAATATACAGAGCAATTCATAAATTGAGGAAGACCAGATAGACCAAAAGTGGTTTAGAACTCCGCTGACAAATTGTCAGGGCTAGGTATTTATGAGGTCAAAGTGGAAGCAAAATAAAGAAATTATCTGACTGGTTGCAATTACATAGCTGCTGTCTTTGTTTTAACTAGTTAAAATATCCCTAATCACACAGTCATAGGTTAGTTGGCTGCTTATGATTGGCAGAAGTCGTGTTTGGTTCTTGTCTAATTCAGGCATCAACCAGAAATGACACAAGTTAAATTTCACTTTTGCCTGCAGTTTAAGGAAGGTTAAGGCTGTGCTTGTGGCCTCATTAGTTTTGCTTGCTCAGGAATGTTCAGGCACAATCTCCATTATAATAGTTTGGCTTTCACAATTCCTTCCTGTGAGTCATCCTCTCAACCAACTGGGAGCGTAACCAGAGGGCACACATAGTATTTCTCCCAGTTACTGTTTTGACTTAGCCATTGGAACAAAACATCAGATAGGCGAGACTAGTATTACCAGCCGGCACCCTGGAGCTAGAGTGCAAAGGCACCTTCAGCAATTGCACATTTGCTGTTGGTTTGCTGGCATTGTCCCGTCCAGGTGGCAATCATTTGGTGGCAAGCAGCTACTGGAAAGTACTCAAAACCGGGAGAATATGATACTTCTAGGGGTGATCACAATAACTAGAAGAACAAAAGTTAAGGATTGAAAAATTCCTCTGAGCAAAGATTCTTAGGAGCCAATATTTAGCCAACTGAATAACTCAGTGGAGAGGAAAGCACTTATCTGATGAAAAACTAGTATTTGTCTTAAATCCTATAAATTTGGGGCAACAACTTCTAATACATAAACCTAGTCACATTTTTTAAATGAATTAAAGTATAGGCTCCTCCTTGTTGAACAGATAAAGTATAAATAACTTCCATTTTGAGTGCCATTGTGTTGCTAGAAAAAAAATTCAAGGTATGATTCTGTGAGAATAAAAGAAAATCAAAAAGGTTAATATTTGGAACAAACCGCACTCTTTGGAGTCCAGAGGACACCTAGTCCAGACGAGTCCTAAATCAGCTCGAAGTATCTAAGATTCTTCATCTTAGGACGGAGATGACAGTTGCAGTCTAATGGGTTTTCCTGGCTTGCAGTGGGAGCGTCTCTGGTTACATCACCGGGTGTCTGCTGAACTTTCTGAGTGACCCACATAGCAGCAGGCCTGGAACTTATCTGTACATGATATTTTTGTATGGTCCCCATCTGTTTCTTCTTTGCTTTGCTTTTATTTTATTTTATTCTTTGAGATAACGTCTCACTATACTGCCCAGGCTGTTCCCTAATTTCAGTTTTACAATGGTGCATTAGCCATATGCAATCAATTTTGAATTTTCATCTTTCCCCAGGCCAGCCACATGGGGTCTAAGACCCTCTAGTGATGTTGAGCCGCCGGATTGTGGTGGTGATCACATGACGACAGCCATTCCCATGACCACAAGGGTGTAGGACAGAGAGATTCTACAGCAGACTGCATTCAACAAATTCCAGTAGGTATTTAATAGTTTATACAATGGGCTTTGAGCTACTTGATTTTGCCCAAGTATGGGTTAATGTAAGTGTTCTGAGCACATGTAAGATACACAAGGCTAATTATAATGCTCGGTAGGTTAGGTATATTAAATATTATTCATTACTCCACCCTGGTTTTGTAGTCCCCAGCTGGACTCACTAAATGTTTACCCTGTCTTTATCTTGCTTGTCTTTGGGAGGGGGGCAGAGGGTACTAGGATTGAACTCAGGGACATTTTTTTTTTGGTGGTATTGGGGTTCCTGGAAGCCCTTCTACCTCTGGGCTACACTCCCAGACCTATTTTATATTTTTGAAACAGGGTCTCTTACGCCAGCGCGGCTGGCTTCGAACCTGCGCGATCCTCCTGTCTCTGCCTCCCAAGCGCGGGGATTACAAGCATACGCCACCACGCCCGGCTGAACTCAGGGACATTTTATCTCCCAGCTACATCCTCAGCCCTAATTTTTATTTTAAAACAGGGTCTCGCTAATTTGCAGAGATTGACTTCAAACCTTCAATCCTCCTGTATCAGCCTCTCAAGTACACAGGTGTGTGCCACTATGCCCCACCCTAATCTTATTTTGAGGACAGGATGCCTGAAGGCCAGAGGCTTCTCTTCGGGCTCCTCTTCGGGCAGGCTGCAGAAACTGAGGGGTGTAAGGTGCGCTGGAGTGACCAATAGACAAGCTCTAACTTTATTATGATAAAAGGCACGAGTATCCCTCCCGACTCTTCCCCTCGTTTCTTTTACCGCATCTCTATAACTCCCTGATCCCCAAAGGTAGGAAGCTGGTTTATGACTTTATACTCCCCTTGTTTGGAGATCAAATTAGTCTCCTTCATTGTTCACTAGTGCTCAGTCTTCTTGGTTCCACAATTTCCAGAGGGGAAAAAGGACCCAGCCTTTGGACTAAAAAACTGGTACTATTTTTAATTTATGATATTTTCAACTGTGGTTTCTGTTGTTGTGATGGTGATAGTGGTACTGGGGATCGAACCCAGGAACATTCTGCTTCTGAGCTACACCCCAGCCCATTTTATTTATTTTATTTTGAAATAGGATCTTACCAAGTTACTGCATGCTGGCCTCAAACCTGAGATTCCCCTTGTCTCAGCCTCTCTAATACTGGGATTGCAGGCCTGTGCCATCGCACCTGGCTGTAGTGATTTTAAAAAGTCAACCAGTTTTAATTTACAAGATTTGGGAAAAGAGAATTGTTCTTTTTTTTATGAAAGTAGAAAAAAGCTCAGATTCAATCCAATTTACAGAGAGATTACAAAAGCTCAAAATAAATAAATAAGACTAGGATTTGATAGTGGTTTCACTAGTTTTTTTATATCCTCATTTTTACAAAAATGATAAGTTAATTCTTTCAGATTCACTACATTTGTCTTGATTATTTGTATTAGTGGAAGAAGAATGGTTATTTATTTACTTATTTATTTATTTATTTTGCGGTACTGAGGATGGAACCCAGGGGCATTCTACGTCCGAGCTGCACCCCCAGCCCTATTTTTTATGTATTCTTTATTTTGAAACAGGGTTTCACTGAGTTGCATAGGACCTCACTAAGTAGCTGAGGCTATCTGCGAACCATGATCCTCCTGTCTCAGCCTCTCAAATGCTGGGATTACAAGTGTGAGCCACCACTCCTGGCTCTATGTATATTTTAAAATGTAAATTTAATTAATTTAATCAGTGCTTTAGTAATATCTAGAGGGAGTTATTGACTTTGTATTAGCCAAACTTAGTTTTTTTTTAAATCTGGTAATGAGAAATAATCAGATTAGACATTTAAAAACTTCTCTAGAATTAGAAACCAAGTCCCAGTTATATAAGAGCAGATCTGTATTGAGCCAATGCAAATACTCATTTAGCAAGTAAGAATATTTAATAGGAGCTTCCAAATTCTGAAACTCAAAGGTAAAATGCCCCTGGGTTCCATCCCCAGTATTGCAAAAATAAATAAATAAATAAATAAATAAATAAATAAATAATAAGAGCCAGTTATGGTGGGACATACCTGTAATTCAAGTAGTTGGGAGGCTGAGACAGGAGGATTGCAGATCCAAGGCCAGCCTCAAAAACTTAGTGAGACCCTGTTTCAAAATAAAACATAAAATTATGCTCAAGGTATAGCTCAGAGGTACAGTGCCCCTGGATTCAATTCCTAGAATCACACCCACACAAAAAAAGATAGAATGACTTTTATTCCCATAATGAAAACATATAGTTTGCATACTTTCCCTGTTAAAAACACATTCTAGTTTCTTTGTAAATTTTTTTTACAAAGTTGTTTTCTTTCATCCTTATTATTTGTAATAACTTAATTACATATGTAAATTAGGATTTCTAACCCTTAGAAAGTATAATATTTAGTGAACACTAGGAGGGATATTGTAATGGTTAGACGTAGAATGGCCCCTTGAAGAGCTCATAAATTGGCATTTGGAGCTGATTCAGTTGAGTCAAGAGGGCTGTGGTCCCAGCAGTGGAGAGAAGCATTGTATTGGCTTCCCCTGGGTGGTACTCGTAGGCTGGTAGGGTGAGGCTGGAGGTAGCCTGGAGGTGCAGCCTTCAGGATTATATCAAGGGTTCCTCCTCCCCCTGCTCCCTCTCTTGCTTCCAGAGTCCATGATGTGAACAAGCCCATGTGCTCTTCCTCACTATACCCTGAGATCCATGGTCCCCAGCTTCACATGGACTGAGCCCAAAATCGTAAGAAAATAAATCTTCTTTCCTCTAAATTATGTGGTCAGATCTTTGGATTGTAGCTGCAAGAATGCTAACGGATATAGGCATGATTTCATAGCTTTAATAGCATATCCTTCCTCATAGCTTGGGACATGCTCATTGACAAAACCAACGATGTCTCTTTCCTCTTCAACAAGAACTGAGTGACATTTTAAAGTTCCAAGTTATCAAAAATATTTGGAAAAAATACTTTGTTTCCAAATAAAAATATAAAATAGGTCTGGGAGTGTAGCCCGGAGATAGAAGGGTTCCATCCCCAGTACCCCCAAAAACAACAAAAAACAAATTTGGCAACTTTTCAGACATTCAAACACTAAACAAAACTAGCAGTCAGCTCAAGTTATTTTTCTTGTTGACAAATTTTGTAACAAAAATAACATGAACTAATTTTATTAGTAACACTAGATAGGCTATACCTTTTATCAAATCAGCATATCCTTATTTATTAAGTCCTATGAACTTAGAGGCAATTTGGGTTAGTTCTTGTCTTACCCAAGAAAATAATTTATGCAAGCATGTAACATTCTGTAGGACAGCCAGGTAACACTCTTAATTTTTTTCTTAAAACACCATTTTAGCAAGGTGTGGTAGCACATGCTTATAATCCCAGCATTTGAGAGGCTGAGACAGGAAGATCGTGGTTTGCAGCCAAGCTCAGATACTTAGTGAGGACCTTTGCAACTCAGTGAGACCCTGTTTCAAAATAAAGAATAAAAAATAGGGCTGGGGGTACAGCTCGGAGGTAGAATGCCCCTGGGTTCCATCCCAAGAAATGCAAAAAAAAAAAAAAAGAGAAGAGAAAAGAAAAATACCACTTGATTTGGGTGTATGAAATACATGAATAACACACATGAACAAACAGATGTGAACAGAGATTCATGGCTTTTTTTCTAAAATTCTAGCAAGTACCAACCCCCAGTGACTTGTTCCTCTTAGGGATTGTTGGTGGGTTCTCCTTCAAACACCACGCTTATTAAAAAGTAAACTGAGGCACAATAAAATATTAAGGAGTTTGTTTGAATTGAAAGCAAACGACAAATTGGAGAACATCAGACCAAAGCATACTTAGTGTTTCAAAGACCAATCATTGGGGACAAGAATTTGTGAGATAAATATAAAAGCAAAATAAAGTGCTTATTTGATTGGCTGCGGTTACAAAATTGCCATTTAAAGAAATATTTTGGACTATTCCACACAATCCTATGTTAACTGGATGCTGACTAGTATGAAATGATAAAGAAAAAGAACCCAAGTAAACTTTTGTTTATGTTTACAGTTCAACCAAGGTTAGGACTATTTTTTATAATTATACTTTTAAAAGCTGAAATCATAGATTCATGGAAAGTTGCAAATATAGTACAAAGAGGTCTCCTGTGTCTTTTACCCATTTCTCTTATATAATTATAGTGTGAGGTCAAAACCATGAATTTGACAGTATAATGCATGTATCATTTTATTGCATGTGTCTGTGTAATAACTACTGTAAGATAGGGAACTATTCCGAGAGCAGAGAGAACGCCTTCCTACCACCTGTTTCAGTGAATTTTTGTTTCTCTTTTTGCTCGCAGTACTGGGGATCAGCTCAGGGCCTCAGGCATGCTAGCAAATGCTCAACTACTCAAATGCATCCCCAGCCCCTAAATTCAGGGTGAGGGCACCATTTAGCCAGGTGTGGTGACACATGCTTGTAATTCCAGGATGCGGGAGGCTGAGATAGGAGGATTGCTTCGGGCCAGCCTCAGCTACTTAGTGAGGCCCTTTACAAATTAGTGAGGCCCCGTTTCAAAACAAAGAATACAAAAATAGAGCTAAGGGATGTAGCTCAGAGGTAAAATGGCCCTCAGTTCAATCCTCAGTACCAACGAGAGGAAAAAAAAGACCATTTAATTAATTTATTAATTTATCTATTTACTGTGGTACTGGAGATTGAGCCTCAAGGCATTCTACCTTCCTGCTATACTCCCAGCCCTATTTTATTTTTACTTTATTTTTATTTTTTGTGGTACTAGGGATGGAACTCAGGGGCATTCCACCTTCAAGCTACACCCCAGCCCTACTTTTTATTCTTTATTTTGAAACCGGGTCTCGCTGAGTTGCAGAGGGCCTCACTGAGGAGCTGAGGCTGGCCAGGAACCGCGATCCTCCTGAATGCTGAGCGTGCACCATCACGCCCGGCTTATTTTTATTTTGAAACAGGGTCTCACTAATTTGTAAAGGGCCTCACTAAGTAGCTGAGGCTGTCCTTGAACCTATGATCCTCCTATCTTAGCCTCCTAACTACTAGATTACAGGCCTGCACCACCACACTCTGCATTTAACGACTGTTTTAAAGACCTAGCTAGTTTCTGTTTGCTCAGGAATTTTCCAGGTCTAGTTTCCATTTTAATTTTTGAGTTAATTTTTAATTAATGAGTAGGTACACAAAACCCAAATTGTCATTGTCGTCATTACAGTTACTGTTTCTTTAGAACCTATATGGAGCAAACAGTGCAAAGATGACTTATCCCTCATTTTGTGGAAGAAGAAAACAAGTATCTGAGAAAAAGAAGGAAGACAAAAGCAACCTTTTGAACTGAAGCTGGGAGAAATATGTTCTTTAATTATGCAGTTAAGAAAGTGATCACATAAGCAGAGCATATATTTGATTAAGAACCACCGCCAGGAACAGCGCTGTACACCTGTAATCTTAGTACTTGGGAGACTGACTCAGGAGGATGACAGGTTTGAGGCCAGCCTCGGCAACTCACTGAGAATGTGTTTCCAACAAAAAACAATAAATAAATAAATAAATAAATAATACATAAATACATAAATAGGTCTAGAGTGTAGCTTGGAGGTAGAATGTCCCTGGGTAAATAAAATAAAGCAGGGAGTGATCGTGATTGGGCCCTGTCAGTCAAAGCCACATGAACAGTGGCGTCTGCTCGAGGGTACCCTCTACACTCCTTTCCGAAGCACATCGTTGCGGTTTCGAGTCGGCTTGGAGGCGCTAGGGGACATTCTAATCCAACACGGCAGCATCTGGTAGCCAACCCAGCGCAGTGACACGGGCAGGCCAGCAGGCAGCCGCGGGCGCACACAGCCCCACACCCACTTCATCTCCCTTCAGTGGCAGCCACGATGTTTCCCCGTGGGTCCCGCGGTAGCCCTGACCCTTTTTTTTTTTTATTGGTGCATTATATTCATACAACTTATTGGGGTAAAAAACTTGTGTGTACAAACATGTACTCATCGCTGATTTAACCACTACCCAAACCCTACCCTATTCCCTCCCCGTCCCTCCCTCCCTTGCTTGGCTTAGTGATTGACTTCGATATGTTTAAGTACATTGTGAGCTTTAGAGATTTTCCTCTTCCCCCCTCATTTCTCCTCCTTTAGGTTGTCTTGTTTGCTCCTCTTTTCTCCCTAACTCTCACATATTAGGGAAAGCATCTGATTTCTTATTTTTTGTGCCTGACTAATCTCACTTAGCATAATGTCCTCCAGTTCCATCCATTTCCCTGAAAATGACGTAATTGACTTTTTTTTTTTATGGCTGAGTAAAATTCCATTGTGTACATATCCTGCAGTTTTGTAATCCATTCATCTGTTGATGGACATCTTGGCTGGTTCCATAGTTTGGCTATGGTGAATTGTGCAGCTATGAACATAGATACACATGCATTAGTTTGGTAGTTTGGTTTCTTTTCTTTTGGGTAGATACCCAACAGTGGTATTGCTGGATCGAATGGTAGATTTGTTGCCATTCTTCTGAGGATTCTCCATACTGTTTTCCAAAGTGGTTGCACTAATTTGCAATCCCATCAACACTGTCTTAGAGTTCCCACTTCTCCACATCCTCGCCAGCATCTGTTGTTGTTTGTGTTTTGAATGATGGCCATTCTAGTTGGAGTTAGGTGAAATCTCAGGGTAGTTTTGATTTGCATCTCTCTGATTGCCAGGGATGTTGAGCATTTTTTCATGCATTTACTGGCCATTTGAATTTCTTCTTTTGTGAAGTGTCTATTTACTTCATTTGCCCATTTTGTTATTGAATGCTTTGTTTTCTTAGTGTTGAGTTTCTTGAGTTCTCTGTATATTCTAGATATTAGTCCTCTATCAGTGGTGTAGGTGGCAAAAATCTTCTCCCATTCTGTTGGCTCTCGATTGAGGTTCTTGATAGTTTCCTTTGCTGAACAGAAGCTCTTCAGTTTCATGCAATCCCATGTATTGATTCTCCTTTTAATTTGTTGTGCCTTTGGGGTCTTGTTGAGGAAATGTTTGTCTGTGCCTATGTGTTGTAGTGTTGGACCTATGCCCTCTTCAAGGAGCTTCAAAGTCTCTGGTTTAATTTCCAAGTCTTTGATCCATCATGAGTTGACTTTTGTACAGGGTGAAAAAGTGGGATTAACATCCAATTTTCTGCATATGGTTAACCAGTTTTGCCAACACCATTTGTTGAAGAGGCTATCTTTTTTCCGGTGTATGATTTTGGCCCCTTTATCAAAAATCAATTGGCTGAAAGTGTGTGGACTTGTTTCTGGGTCTTCTATTCTGCTCCATTGGTCTATATATCTGTTCTTTTGCCAGTACCATGCTGTTTTTATTACAATGGCTTTGTAGTATAAAGTCAGGTATTGTGATTCCTCCTGCGTGGTTTTTGTTGCTGAGAACTACCTTGGCTATTCTGGGCTTTTTGTTATTCCAGATAAATTTAAGGACTGATTTTTCTATGTCTGTGAGGAATGATCTTGGTAGTTTAATGGGCATTGCATTAAATCTGTAGATCACTTTTGGGAGGATGGCCATTTTAATGATATTAATTCTGCCAATCCATGAACATGGAAGGTCTTTCCATCTTCTAAGATCTTCTTCGATTTCTTTTTTCAGTGTTTTATAATTTTCTTTGTAGAGATATTTTACCTCCTTTGTCAAGTTTATTCCTAGGTATTTTATTTTTTTGTGGGAGATCCTGAGTGGAAGTGTTTTCTGAATTTCTTTTTCAGTGGATTTATGGTTGGTGTACAGGAAAGCTTCTGATTTTTTAAGATTGATTTTGTATCCAGATACCTTGCTGAATTTGTTGATCAGTTCTATAAGCCTTTTGGTTGAGTTTGTTGGGTTTTCTAAATATAGTATCATGTCATCTGCAAATAGTGAAAGCTTAAGTTCTTCTTTTCCTACTTGTACTCCTTTGATTTCCTTTTCTTGCCTTATTGCTCTGGCTAGAGTCTCTAGTACTATATTGAAGAGAAGTGGTGATAGTGGACATCCTTGTCTCGTTCCAGTTTTTAGGGGGAATTCTTGAAGTTTTTCCCCATTTAATATGATGTTGGCAGTGGGCTTATTGTAGATTGCCTTACTAATGTTGAGATATGTTCCTTCTATTCCAATTCTCTGCAATGTTTTTATCATAAATGGGTGTTGAATTTTATCAAATGCTTTTTCAGCATCTATTGAGATGATCATGTGGTTTTTGTCTTTGATTCTGTTTATATGATGAATTACATGGATTGATTTTCGTATATTGAACCAGCCTTGCATCCCTGGGATGAACCCTACCTGGTCATGGTGAATGATTTTCTTGATGTGGTTTTGAATGCGTGTTGCTAGTATTTTGTTTAATAGTTTTGCATCCAAGTTCATCAGAGATATAGGCCTGTAGTTTTTCTTCCTTGAACTGTCTTTATTCGGTTTGGGTATTAGTGTGATGTTGGCTTCATAGAATGTATTTGGGAGAGTCCCGGTTTTTTCTATTTCCCGAAATAGTTTGAGTAGTATTGGGATTAGCTCTTCTATAAAGGTTTTATAGAATTCACTTGGGAAACCATCTGGTCCCGGGCTTTTCTTTGATGGTAAGCTCTTTATTGCTGTTTCAATCTATTTGATTGTTATTGGTTGGTTTAAGTGTTCTATATCTTCTTGACTCAGTTTAGGAAGGTTGTATTTATCTAGGAAGTTGTCGATTTCCTCCAGATTTTCCATTTTGTTGGAGTATAGTTTTTCAAAGTAGTTTCTGATAATCCTCTGGATTTCTACGCTGTCAGTAGTAATGTCTCCTTTTTCATCCCTTATCTTCATAATTTGGGTTGATTCTCTCTTTTTTTTAGTTAGGTTGGCTAGTGGTTTATCAATCTTGTTAATTTTTTCAAGAAACCAGCTTTTGGTTTTGTTGATTTTCTGTATTGTTTTTTTATTCTCTATTTAGTTAATTTCTGCTCTAATTTTAATAATTTCCCGTCTTCTGCTGGCTTTGGGGTTCAAGTGTTCCTGCTTTTCAAGGGCTTTGAGGTGTGTCATAAGGCTATTTATTTGAAGATTTTCTGTTTTTCTTATGTGAGCACTCAGTGCTATAAATTTTCCTCTTAATACTGCCTTCAAAGTGTCCCAGAGGTTTTGATATGTTGTTTCTTTATTTTCATTTGTTTCTAGAAATTTCTTGATTTCACCTGTTACATCTTCTATGACCCATTCTTCATTCAGAAGTGTGGTGTTCAGTCTCCACATGTTTATGTTGTTTCTCTGGGTCTTCTTATAGTTAATTTCTAATTTCATTCCATTATGGTCTGAAATGACACAGGGAAGTATGTAACATTTTTTAAATTTGCTAGTGCTCATTTTGTGTCCCAGGATGTGATCTATTTTGGAGAAGGTTCCGTGAGCAGCTGAGAAAAATGTAAACTCTGCTGTAGTTGGGTGAAATATTCTATATGTGTCCAACAGGTCCATTTGGTTAATGGTGTTCTTTAGTTCTGAGACATCTTTACTGACCTTTTGTCTGGAAGATCGGTCTAGTATTGTGAGAGGTGTGTTGAAGTCTCCCAGTATTATTGTGTTGGGATTTATGTGTGACTTCATGTCACAAAGAGTTTGATTTATGAAAGTAGCTGCCCCTATGTTTGGGGCATAGATGTTGATTATAGTTATTTCCTCTTGCTGGACTATTCCTTTTACCAGTAAAATGTGACCTTCTTTGTCTCTTCTAATAAGTTTGGGTTTGAAGTCTAAGTTGTCTGATATCATAGTTGCTACTCCTGCTTGTCTTCGAGTACCATTAGCATGGATTACCTTGCTCCAGCCCTTTACCTTGAGTTTGTTCCTATCTTTACTTGTAAGGTGTGTTTCTTGTAAGCAGCAGATGGATAGATTCTGGCTTTTAATACATTTTGCCACTTTATGTCTTTTTATTGGGGAGTTGAGGCCGTTTACATTCAGTGTGATTATAGAGAGATAATTTTTAATTCCCAACATGTTAAGATCTTATTTCTGTTTGAGATACTGTTTATTCTTCTTTGCTTAGTTGTCTGCTGGATGGGAATTCTTGTTTCTTTGGTTCTGGCGTGTATTACCCATTTCCTCTTTGCAGTTAATCTCCTTGAGTATTTTCTCTAGCGCTGGTTTTGAAGACATAAATTCCTTCAGTTGCTGTTTGTCATGGAAGCTTCTTATTTCCCCATCTAATTTGATGGATAGTTTTGCTGGGTAGGAAATTTTTGGCTGGAAGTTGTTTTCTTTCAGAGTTGGGAATATGTTACTCTGTGCCCTTCTGGCTTTCATAACTTGGTTTGGGAAGTCTGGAGTGATTCTAATTGGTTTGCCTCTGAATGTCACGTGGCCTTTTGTTTTTGTTGCCTTTAAGATTCTCTCCTTGGCTTCCACATTAGTCATTTTGACAATTATGTGGCGTGGGGATCCTCTTCTCTGATCCTGTCTAAAGGGAGTTCTATAAGTTTCCTGGACCTGTGTATCGACCTCTTGCTCTATGTTTGGAAAATTTTCTGCTATTACTTCCTTGAAGAGATTGTTGATCCCTTTGGTTTCACCTTCTTTTCCCTCCTCTATTCCAATTATTCTTGGGTTAGCTCTCTTGAAATGGGCCCATATTTCTTCAATGTCAGATTCTGCTGTCGGGGTTTTTTTTCTAAATTAGAAACTATGCGTTCATTTTTGGAATGTTCATCTTCAAGAAGCGAGATTCTATTCTCCATGTGGTCTAATTTGTTGTTTATACTTTGAATTGAGGCCTTTACTTCATTAATTGCATCCTTTATCTCTTTTTGACTCTCCCTAAATTCTTTTCGAAAGTCCTCTATTATTTCTAAAGTTATTTTCCTAATTTGATCTTCTAGAGATCTTTGGATTTCTGTGTTATCAGATTCTGATGTTGTTGGGTTGTTGGCATTCACTGCTCCATTGTTATTTCTCTTTCCCATGATTTTGGAAGTCTGTGCCTTCTCTGGGTTCTTCCCTGAGTCACTACGAGTTCACTTAAGATGCTCTGGATCTCGTGTCTGTGGTATCTCAGTCACCACTACTCCTTTACTGGGTTGTATCACAAAGTCTCAGACCCAGGGAGTCAATCGAGGCTGCTTAGACCGTGGGGGGGTGCCAAGTTGGGCGTTCTCCAGCGGGGAGTTGTGACTATGGTATGATATCTCTGCCACTGCCACTCCCCCACTGGGCTGCACTGCTAAAATCTCCGACCCAGGGAGACTATCTGCGCAAGTCCCTGGGAGTGCAGTACTGGGATTTCTCCTCTAGTGGCCGTAATTTGACTCATGGTTGTTGAGTGCGCTGATGGAGCTGTAGAGAACTTGGTGGATTCGCTGCTGCCGCCACTGGCAATATGGCACCACTGCCATGCCCTTGGCCATGATGCGGCGTATTTCTTTTCTGGTTTTGAGCTCTGCTCTGAGTCCCTGCCAGGTGTGCTGTGCCTGGCCCTTGGGAGCTTTAGATGCTCCCTGCGCCAACAAAACTGCTGCTTGCCGACCAGCTGTTCAGCACCTGCTCACCTCGGCTCGCTGTCCACCCCTCCTCTCTGGAGCCTGGCAGCTGGTTGAGTGCGTTGGTCTTCAGCTGTCCGGTGAACTCGCCGCTGCTGCTGGCAATAAGACGCTGCTGTCGCGTCCTCGGCTGTGAGGTTGGTGTAGTTCTTCTCTGGTTTTGAGCTCCGCTGAGTCCCCATGGGGTGTGCTGATCCCGGCCCTTGGGAGCTTTAGACGCTCCTTGCACCAGAGAAACTACTGACTGCCGTCCGGCTGTTCAACAGCAGCTCACCTTGGCTCGCTGTCCACCCCTCCTCTCAGGCGCCTGGTGGCTGGTTGAGTGGATTGGTCTAGGGCTGTCCGGTGAACTCGCCGCTTCCGCCAGCAGTAAGATGCTGCTTCTGCATCCTAGGCCACGAGGCCAGAGTACCTCCTCTCTGGATTTGAGCTCTGTTTTGAGTCTCCCTCCTCTCTGGAGCCTGGTGTTGCTAGGGGAGATGTAGGCCGCGCCGCTCCGGCCGCTCTGCACCACGGGTCTGGCCACTCCGGCCGCTCTGGCCGTTCCGCAACATGGCTCTGGCTGCTCCGGCTGTTCTGGCCACTCTGCTCTGGCTGCTCTGGCCGCTCCACTCCATGGCTCCGGCCAATCCGCGCTGCGGCTCCGGCTGCTCCGGCCGATCCAGCCACGGCTGCGGCTCTGACTGCTCCATGCTGCAGCTCTGGCCGCTCCGGCTGCTCCGGCCGCTCTGCGCCGTGGCGGGTGCGGCACTTCAGGCTGTTTTTTTTCTGGTGTCTTGTTTTTCAGCCCTTTTTCTCTGTCCCTTGTATTTACCATTTTTATTTCTTTGCTGGTGGTGTTTTCTGGCTCTGAAAGGCGCTGGTTTTGTGGTAATAGAGTTTGATTGTTAGCGGGACTTGTAAGTGCCACTTTCCTCCGTCGCCATCTTCCCGGAAGTCCGCCCTGACCCTTTTCTTCCCTGCCACACTTTCACATTTTGCTTCATATTTTGCCTTAGAAAGAAAGCTCATCCAATCTCCAGAAATCCCCATATTTTGCTCCACGGGATTCTGAACAGACAAGTAGAAAGTTACTTGTTGGTGTGCAGACAATAGACAAGAGGTAAGGATACCTTCCTTTTTATTTATTTGTATAATCATTATTATTGGGGTGTATGTGTATGTGTGTGTGTGTGTGTGTGTGTGTGTGTGTGTGTGTGTGTAGGTGTGGTGCTGCGGACTGGATGCAGGGACTTTGTACCTCTGACTTACAGCTTCAGCCTTATTTTATTTTTTATTTTGAAAGGGTCTTGCTAAATAGCTGAGGAGTTTGCTAAATTGGTGAGGCTGGCCTTGAACTTGAGATCCTCCGGTCGGAGCCTCCCAAGTACTGGGATTACAGGCATGTGCCGCTGCATGCTTGGCTAGATTACCATTGTTATTGTTATTAATGTTGTTAATTTCTGTCCACCTGGGACCTGATCTTCTGCTTTGAAAAAAGAATGATTCTTGAGAGGCTGAGACAGGAGGATCTTGGTTCACAGACAGCCTCAGCTACTTAGTGAGGTCCTGTGCAACTCAGTGAGATCCTGTTTCAAAATAAAGAATAAAAAATAGGAGCCGGGCATGGTGGCACACACTTTTAGACTGGAGGACTGTGGTTCGCGGAGAGCCCCAGCTACTTAGTGAGGCCCTTTCCAACTCAGTGAAACCCTGTTTTAAGAATATAGAGACTACGCCGGGCGTGGTGGCGCATGTAATCCCCGCAGTCTGAGAGTGTAGCCTGGAGGTAGAAGGGCTTCCAGGAACCCCAGTCCCACCACTAATAATAATAATAATAATAATAATAATAATAATAATAATAATATATGTGTATATATAGAGAGAGAGACTAAAAATAGGGCTGGAGGTGCAGCTCCAAGGCACAATGTCCCTGGGTTCCATCCCCACTACTGCAAATAAATAAATACAAATTTAAAAAGATAAGCCAGGCGTGGTGGCACACGCTTGTAATCTCAGCATTCAGGAGCTGAGACTGGAGGATGGCGGTTCTCGGAGAGCCTCAGCTACTTAGTGAAGCCCTCTACAACTTAGTGAGACCCTGTTTCAAATTAAAGAATAAAAAAATAGAGCAGAGGGTGTAGCTTTTAGGTTGAATGCCCCTGGGTTCCATCTTCAGACCAGCAAAAAATAAATAAATTAATTAATTAATTAAAATTAAAATAAAGCCGGGCATGGTGGTGCACGCTTGTAATCCCAGCATTTGGGAGGCTGAGACTGGAGGATCATGGTTCGCCGACAGCTTCAGCCACCTAGTGAGGCCCTCTGCAACTCAGTGAGACCCAGTTTCAAAATAAAGAATAAAAATAGGGCAGGGATGTGTAGCTCGGAGGTTGAATGCCCCTGGGTTCCACACCAGACCCGCAATAAATAAATAAATAAATAAATAAATAAAAATAATAATAAATAAAAATAAAAAAGACTACAAAATAGGGCTGGTAATGTAGCTTGGAGGTACAATGCCCCTGGGTTCCATCCCCAGTACAGCATTAAAAAAAAAAAAAGAAAGAAAAGAAAAAAAAAAAAGAAAAAGAATGATTCACCTCATCTGATTTTTTTTTTAATTTGAAAACAGGGTCTTGATAAATTTCTGAGAGCCTCACCAAGTTGCTAAGGCTTCGAACCTGTTATTCGTGGGTCTCAGCCTCCCAAGTACTGGTATTACCGGCGTGTGCCGCCACACCTTGCTTCTCTGAATGTTTGTGTGCTCCTGTGTACTGAGACACAGCCATCTCTTCTCCACCTTCAATTCTCAGCAGGGGCAGAGGACTCATGACAAACTGTGGTTTCAAAAGGAAACCCACATGTTCGTGCCATTTCAAAAGTCCACGTCATCATGTGGGTTCCCTAGGTGTTAAGGATGAGTCTTCATTTTCCGCTATCAGCTCTCACTACCAATTTACTCTCCTCTGTTGCAATGCCCAGCTTACCATTTTCCCTACAAGAGCGGATTCACATGTGGCAAAACTCCAAAGCTTTCCAGGAGGAAACATCTGGACGATGCCCTAGACAAAATCGAAAGAGAGCATTAAGAGATGCAAGCTGCTGCCCATTGGCCCGTACAGCCACACCCACTAAGAGAGGAGCCAATCACTGAAACCCATCAGCTGGAAGGGTAGCCTTTCCTACCTCGTGGGGGATGCTACGGAATATGGAAGAAAAAAAAATAAGCGAATAGATTACAAGGTGTGCAAGACCCATGTTTTCATCCTAACTCACTTTGATTAACGCGTTCTTTCATGTATTTATTCTTTCGATACTTGAGAACCTACTATGCACCAAGCACTATCCTGTTCTCAGTTTCAAAAACATGACACCTCTGCCCTCAAGAAATCTAAGATTAAGTGTATACTTGAGATGACTCTGTCAATATACCTAACCTCTAAAATACCTTAAAGGATAAATAATACCTGTCTCAAGGGTAATGATAAAAATGGAGCAATACTTGTAAAATGTTCCATTATACAGTGGATGTGATATGCAGGAAATAAATTTCAGCCATTATTACTTTTAATGCCCCCTCCTTTGTTCATCTGTTTCCCAAGTTCCTCCCTCAGTTAAGCCAAATACTTCTAAAAATGTCACTAAACCAATAATCAATAGATCAATAGTATTCCAGATTTGATATTTATAATCCTGTGGTTTTTATTTATTTATCTTATGGTACTAGGGATTGAATCTAAGGGTGTTTTAGCACTGAGCTACACCCCAGGACTTTTTATTTTTCACTTTGAGACAGGAGCTTGTTAAGTTGCCCTGCAATCTTGAACCTGCAACCCTTGTGTCTCAGCCTCCCAAATACAGGAATTACAGGCCTGCACCTCAGCTCTGGCTTTGAGCCTGTAATTTTTAAAGGTGTGGGTTTTTCCTGGAGTGAGTTGGAGCAAGCCTCTAAAGCCTGAGGCCAAGGGACACTGAGTTCATACTTCAAACCTCTTATCAGGATAGAAAACCAACAGTAGGGTGGAGGAGATTGATGGAGCAGGGTCGGTACATAAATGGTCTGGGGAGCAGATACTTCAACACTCAACTGGGGTAATGCAAAGTTATTTAATGTCTCAGGCATACAGGGCAATCTCAAAGAAAGACACTTTACTTTTTTTTTTATAACATTTTCTTCTCTTTTTTATGGCACAGAGGATTGAACCCTGGGGCATTCTATCTCTGAGCTAAACTACCGCCCTGATTTTATTTTTATTTGGAAACAAGGTCTCGCTGTTTTGGAGGGCCTCACTAAGTTGTCAAGGCTGGCTTTGAACTTGCCATTTTTCTGTCTCAGCCTCCCAAGTACTGGGATTACAAGCATGTACCACCATGCCCAGCTTACTTTTTTAATAACATTTTTATGCAGTGTTTCAGAACACTTTAAATGTTAAGTGTCTTTAGATTTGCTATTAAATTCAGCAAATGCTTAGTTAGAATTCATGTTCATCAAGTCAGGCGTGGTGGCACATGCTTGTAATCCCCGTGCTTGGGAGGCGGAAACAGGAGGATCGTGCAGGTTTGAAGCTAGCCTCACTGGCTTAAGAGACCCTGTTTTCAAATAAAAATATAAAAATAGGTCTGGGAGTGTAGCCCGGAGGTAGAAGGGTTTCCAGGAACTCTAGTACCACACACACACAAAAAAAATCATGTTCATCAAAGGTAGAAGTTCTCATTTTTTTACTAAATTATAATATGACCTTAAACTTAAGTAAATTTTTATGTGTAAGTTTCCAACAGTTAGTTAGCATAGAAGTTAATCTGGAGGGAGAAAAGGGGGATTGTTTTATCCCAAGTTTAAAAATAATCACTGAGCATGGTGACACATGCTTGTAATCCCAGCATTCGGGAGGTAGAGACCTGAGGATTGCAGTTCACAGACAGCCTCAGCTACTTAGTGAGGCCCTTTGCAACTCAGTGAGACCCTGTTTCAAAACTAAAAAGACTACCTCCGAGTCTGGGATCAAAGCCTGCCAAGGGGTGAGGCCGGTGCCAGGGCCAACGAGGCCGGGATCAGATCCTGCCATGTGGCGAGGCCAGTGCTGGGGTCAGCAAGGCTGGGATTGGTGCCTGCCATGTGCTGAGGCCACAGCTAGAGCCAGCAAGGCCAGGATAGGAGCTTGCCTTAAGGCAAGGCCGGTGCTGGGGCCTCCAAGGCTGGGATCGGAGCCTGCCATGAGGCAAGGCTGGTGCTGGAGCCAGCGAGGCCAGGATCAGAGTCTGCCAAGTGGCCAGGCCGGTGCCAGGGCCTTCAAAAGTGGGATCAAAAACTTGCAATGTGGTAAACACAGAGAAATATCACAGAAAATAAAAAAATCAGATGCTTTCTCTAATATGCAAAAACTAGGACGAAATGGGTAATAGGAGGAAATCTAGTTGAAAGGACCCTATGGAGGAGCAATTAAGGTGACCAATCAGAGGGGATGGGATGGGGGAGGATGGAATCTCTTTAAAACTCATGATGTACATAAACAAATGTGTCAAAGTTAATCATCAATCAAGCATGGGATCAAGGGAGGGGGAGGGAATAGGATGGGAATTGGATAAAGGCTAATTGGATGATGTGTGCTTGTATATCCTCACAAGTCTTGTATTCCATTGTGATGTTTGACTACAATGCACCAATATAAATATATTAAAATTTAAAAAAATTTAAAAACTAAAAAGACTAAAAAATAGGACCAGGGGTGTAGCTCAGAGGTAGAATCCCCCTAGGTTCATTCTCAGTATAAAAATAAATTAATAATCAAGTTGGTTGTTTTGTTTGCATTTTTATTTTGTTTCCTACCTCTGTGGATGTGAAACAAACATACCTTTGTATCCGCTAAATGAGTAACTTGAGCTTCAGCCAAAAAAAAAAAAAAACCTGGCTACTAATAATCAGATGTGATGCAAAAATTATACTAGAAAGGTTATTCTACATCTATAGAAATTAACGGGGTGGTTGTAAGAGTTCTGTGAATTTTCCAGTAAAGAAAACAACTAAAGAGAAAGGGTTTTTTGTTGCAGAAAGTTTGGACCAAAGCAGAAACAGATTTGAAATCACATTCATTTAGGGAATTTATAGTCAATCCAATCTATTCTTTTCCTGGGGGAAGCTGTGAGGTAGACCACTCAGGACAACTGGGCACTAAAGGCACAAGGCATTGGGCATGGTGGTGCACACCTAATGATCTCAGGACTTGGGAGGCTGAGACAGGAGGGTTGCAGGTTTGAGGACAGCCTCAGCAAGTAATGAGACTTTCATCAACCTAGTAAGACTCTGTCTCAAAATAACAAAATAGGGCTGGGGGAGTAGCTCAGAAGTATAATGTCCATGGGTTCAATCCCCAGTACCACACACACACACACACACACAAAAACTACATTCATAATCTTTGAGTTGTGGTTTACTGAACCAATTAGCAGGGACCCATTAATAAAAGAATGTATTTTAGCTTCCAGATAGTGCCAGTATGGTGATATTGCATTGATGAGCATAAACCGTTTCTCTCTTGTTAAATCAATCGAAGTATAGAAGTAATTTCTTTTTTCTAAGTCTAGCAGGTCATTGTTGGCGATGACTATCCCTACTTCCACCACATATGTCAGAAAATAGTTGTTCTTTTTTCCTCTTAACTTGACAGCAATAAAATATCTGTGTTTTCATGTATATATGATGTTCTTCAACTTGGGCAAAATGGCACGTTTTCATCAACTGGAATTTCAAAGTATAATTCAGAAGAAAAGAAGGCACTATGAAGAAGGGAGGAGTTCCCAACGCCCTCTGTTGCTTGAGTACTCAACGATTACTCCTCTTCCTAAACAGTGAACCAGAATTTTGTTCAAACTTCTACTCCTCAGACAGGCTGTCATATTCTCCTCTCATTTGGTGTGGAGTCCAGGTTTCTGTCAAGAGCAGCTGTAAACTCCAATACTGCCCGTAGGGGCCCCGATGTTTGCAGTGTCCTGGGTGTTAGCAGTAGGCCTCCTGCAGGATTCCTCTTTACCCTGGTGGACACCCTAATGCCTAGGTGTCAGACCCAGGCCAGGTGTCTTTCTCAGTGGAAATGTGCTTATGTTGGCAAATGCTCTTGTGTCTGACCTTTGCCCAGTGGTTTTGTTTTGGTTTGTTTTGGTTAGGTTCTATAGTGTTGGTGGTGATTGAACCCAGGGGCATTTTACCTCAGAGCTACAACCCCCAGATCAATTTTATTTTTTAATTTTTAAACAGAATTGCAGAGTGTGGTGGTGTGTACTTCTAATCCCAGTATTGGGGAGACTGAGAAAGGAGGATTGCAGGTTCCTGGTCAACTACAGCTACTTAGTAAGACCTTGTTTTGAAATAAAGAATAAAAAATAGAGTTGGGGGTGTAGCTCAGAGGTAGAATGCCCCTGGGTTCCATCCCCAGTTCAGCAAAAAGAAAGAGATGGGGCGGATAAGGAGAAAAAGGAAGAAAGAAACAGGGTCTTGCTAAGTTACCGAGGCTGTTCCTGAACCTGCGATCGTCCTGTCTCAGCCTCTCAAGTCCTGGAATTATAGGCACGCACCACCACACCTAACTCTATGCTCAGTTTATTTCCACCAAGATAGCCATGTCTAGAAGCCTGATAGAAGTTAGGTTTGGGTGTATCTGTCAGATGAGCTATGGAGGACATTGCACAATGAAACACATGAAATAACAGCATCATGTGCTACTTACTACAGCTCTCAGGAAGACAGGGGTAGTGCGCATCACAGGGCCTATGGGAATGGGGAAGCCATTTGAGACATGACCTCAACCAGGGGTTTGGGAGATAGACTGAGAAGGACCTTGGAGCCAGAGTCTTCACTGGGGCACCATCACCTAAGCAGGTGTCCTGCAGGGAGCTCTAGTTGGTGGCACAGAGCAAGCAGCTACAGTGTGTTTGAGAGTTGGTCACTGTGGCAGATCTGCACAGTCCGCAGCAGATGTGAGGACCAATGGGGCCGGTCAAGGAGGTCATACCCAGCTGTGTCACAGGGAGGTGATCACCACGACATGGTCATAAAAGGCAGCAATCTTGATGACTCACCCTGAGGAATGGGATGAGGTGGCGATTTGGAAACTGTGTTAAGGGTGACTGGAGCCCTGCTTTCAATATGATAAAGTCCAACTCGTGTTCAAAAGGGATGTTAAGGCAAGGTGAAGTTATAAGAGTTGACTTTAAAGGGTGGCTTTTTTCCAGCTCAGAATTTTATCTAAAAATCACAAACTTTTTTTTTTTTTTTTTTTTTTTTGGTGGTATTGGGGGTGGAACCCAGAGGTTTTCTACTTCCGGGCTCTACTCCCAGACCTATTTTTTTATATTTTTATTTGGAAATAGGGTCTCACTAAGTTGCAGAGGGCCTAAGTAGCTGAGGCTGTCCTTGAACTGCGATCCTCCTGTCTCAGCCTCCCAAATGCCGGGATTACAAGCGTGCGCCACCGTGCCTGGCTGGACAATACTTTCAAAGCATTATTTTAAAACGTATTTTGTAGCCGGGAGTGGTGGCGCATGCTTGTAATCCCGTAATCCCAGTCCTTGGGAAGCTGAGCAGTTCAAGGGATATTCTGCAAAATAACTGGCCTGAACCTCTTCAGAAGTTGTGTGTGTGTGTGTGTGTGTGTGTGTGTGTGTGTGTGTGTGTGTTGAACCTAAGTGCATTCTACCTCTGAGTTACATCTACAGCCCTATTTTTTTTTTTTTTTTGGTGGTACTGGGGTTCCTGGAAGCCCTTCTACCTTCGGGCTACACTCCCAGACCTATTTTTTATATTTTTTTAATTTGGAAACAGGGTCTCCTAAACCAGTGCGCGGCTGGCTTCGAACCTGCGCGATCCTCCTGTCTCCACCTCCCAAGCGCGGGGATTACAAGCGTGCGCCACCATGCCTGGCAGCCCTATTTTATTCTTTATTTTGAAACAGGGTCTCACTAAGTTGTAAAGGTCCTCACTAAGTAGCTGAGTCTAGCTGTGAACCTGCAATCCTCCAGTCTCAGCCTCCCAAGTACTGGGATTTCAAGTGTGTGCCACCATACCCAGCTTTTTAAAAAATTTTCTAACTAAAAGTTTGATTCCTACAGGCTCATGCCTGTAATCCCTGTACTTGGGAGGCTGAGACAGGAGGATCTCAGGGTGGAGGACAGCCTCAGCAAGTAGTGAGACTCTCATCAACCTAGTGTGACTCTGTCTCCAAATAAGAAATAGATGGGCTGGGGGTGTTGCTCAAAGGTAGAATGCCTCTGGGTTCAATTCCCCGTACCACACACACACACAAAGAAGTTTGATTGAGAAATGGTACTTCATCAGATGCCCTGCTTGAAAATGTCTGCACGAGCCAGGCATGAGAGTGCACGCCTGTGATCAAGTGCTTGGGAGGGTAAGTCAAGAGAACAGGTTCAAGTTCAGCCTCAACAACTTAGTGAGACCTTCAGCAACTCAGTGAGACCCCCGCCAGAAATTTAGCAAGACCCTGTTCAAAATAAAAAGGCCAGAGGTGTAGCTCTGAATGCTCCTGGATTCAATCTCAGTACTAAAGTACTGATAATAAGTCCTGTGCATCTCAGGCTATGTGAGTACAGTATTATAAATGCACTAATGCCACTGAAATGTACACTTAAATGTGTGTGTGTGTGTGTGTGTGTGTGGTACCGGGGACTGAACTCCGAGGCATTCTACCTCCAAGCTATACCCCCCAGCCCTATTTTTTATTCCTTTGTGTGTGTGTGTGTGTGTGTGTGTGTGTGTGTGTGGTACTGGGGGTGGAACCCAGGGGTTTTTCTACCTCTGGACTATATTCCCAGACCTATTTTATACTTTACTTGGAAAAACATGGTCTCACTAAGTTGCTGAGAGCTTCACTAAGTATCTGAAGCTGGCTTTGAACCTGTGCGATCCTCCTGTCTCAGCCTCCCAAAGCGCTGGGATATATAATATATATCATAGTCTTAAAAAAAACATATATATATTTTACCTCTCTCTCTCTCTCTCTCTCTCTCTCTCTCTATATATATATATATATATATATATATATATATATATATGTTTTTTAAGACTATGACCAAATGTCTGCATCCAGTCTTTTTCCCTCTGCAAGAGCAAAGATCCTCCCGTGAAGACATCCTGTCTGACCCACACAGGGAGGGCCAAGAGATAAGACCCCGCCAGGTCAGCACGTGCTGGGAGCCACTGAGCCTCAGGCAGCTGCTGGCTGCATCCCGCTTTTCTGGATTACTCTGGACGACCACAGTGCGAGCTGCTTCACCCTGGCGGTGCCTCTTCAATGGCCGGGTGTGTGGACCTCTCAGGCGGGCACCTAGCCAGGAAAAGTTTGCTGAGGTCGGGTCTAACGCATGGGACCAGGTGTCTGGAGCGTTTCTATTTTGTCTCGATTTTTTAATGGAAAAGCGAATGAACTAACAACGCGGGCACAGTTCCAAAAGGGTTATTCGGCGGGCTCGGCAGCTCGGGGAGCAGCTGCAGAGGTTTAAATCGAGGTGGAGTGGGCGGCGGGGAGGCGCTCAGCGGGCGGAGCCTCGTAGCCCCGCCCCCGGCCTTGGCGGAGCGGTGATGTGGCCAGAAGCAACTGTCAGCAAACCGTGCTCCTTTGCCTCTCATTGTGTAGTGGGGCTCTTCGAAGTGCCCAGGTGGCATAATTTCTTCCACTTTCTTTTTCCTTTTCCTTTTCTTATTCTTTTTCTATTTTCCCTTTTGTGTGTGTGTGTGTGTGTGTGGCCCTGGGGATTGAACCCAGAGGTGTTCTACCTTTGAGCTACACGCCCCAGCCCAGTTTTATTTCTTATTTGGAAACAAGGTCTCTCTAGGTTGATAAGAGTCTCACTACTTGCTAAAGCTGGCCTTGAACCTGCCATTCTACTGTCTCAGCCTCCCAAGTAGCAGGATTACAGGTGTGTGCCACCACACCTGGAGTAGGATGATTTAAAAAATTATATATATACAACATATGGAATATATATACTCCATTTGAGCACGCAGACTCACAGGCACATTGTGATCCTGTGCTCCCTAAGGCTTTAGTTAAGCACCATCATTGCCTGCGGATGCCGCAACATGTGTCTCCTCCCAAGTGATTCTACAACATCATCAAGGTGGAGCCGGGCGAATCCCAGCATTTGGGAGACTGAGACAGGAGGATCTCAGTTCTTGGACAGCCTCGGCTACTTAGTGAGGCCCCTTTGCAACTTAGATCCTGTTTCAAAATAAAAGAATAAAAAAAAAAATAGCGCTGGTGGTGTACTTGGAGGTAGAATGCTCCTGGGTTTCATCTCCAGTACCACAAAAAAAAAAAAAAAAGAAAGAAAGAAAGAAAGAAAGAAAGAAAGAAGAAAGTGAAGTCATTCTGGATTTCTTTTTATTCCTACTACGTGTCTTAATTTAGGACAGAATTAATTTACTTACCATTATGAAAGGTAAAAGAAATTAGCATAATAATGACTTCCTGAATTTCTCTCTCTCTCTCTCTCTCTCTCTCTCTCTCTCTCTCTCTCTCTCTCTCTCTCTCTCCCTCTGCTTTCCAATGTTTGTTTTTCTTTATGGTTGCATAAAATTTCATTGTGTGTATAGATCTCACATTCTCTTCATCCTTTCATCTTCCTTTGGCACCTAGGTTGGTTCTGCAATTTGGCTTTTTTTAATTGTGCTGCTATAAACATAGATAGGCCTGCATCACTATAGTTCTCTGACTTTAATCGTTTGGGAAAGACACGGAGGAGTGGGATGGCCGGGTCCTGTGGTGGTTCTCTTCTTGGTCCATGTGGCCCGTGAATGCAAGCACAAGATGTGTCACAGGAAGTGTCAGGGGACACTGCCAGCATCACACTGGCTACGGTCTCACTGCCAAGTCTTCTTATAAGTAGGAATACACTCTGAAATAGCGACAAATGCTATACTAAATACAAAAGCAAGCAACATAGTCATTCGCCATCATCATGAAGTATTATATAGAGCACATGTGTATATATTGTTTTTGTAGTGCTTGGGGGTGGAACCCAGGGTCTTGCACATGCCAGGCAAGTGCTCTACCGCTGAGTCACATTCTCAGCCCTGAAAGAGAGCATGTTCTTAAGCTTAAGCAACGATTAAAAGTATCAGGTAGTGGGAGCAGGAGGGCCATCAGTGTGTAAGAGACACCACTGGACAGGCAGGTTCGGACCAAACAAGGAGGCTTTGGTTTGGTGGGCTTGCTGCCGCTGTCCGTAAGGTACACACACTTTTACCATAGAAAAGGGATTTTGATATGTTCCAAAGTCCTCGAGGCTCATATTGCACTCAGGTCAAACAGTCCATAAAGCACCCTGGATCTTACACTGGTTACTGGCTGCCTTCGGATTCCAGTTGAGAGTCCCATCTGACTGTAAGAATGTTCTCCTTTTTGTTTTCTTCTAAAGCCATAAAGCAAACAGCCAGCTCTGGTGAAGGCTGGGATCAGTGGACGTTCCTTCCCCTGTGTTAGCAACACAGAGAGAGGAGGAAATAATAGAGACGCTTAAGGAAGTGGTTCTTTACAAAATACATAGTGGTTTTGATTTTGTTTGGTTTCTAATCTGAAAGGGAATTTTCTGGCAGCAGCCTTTCAGCAAGGAGTCCATTGTACCCGGGGTGCTCAACGGTTGCTTGGCAGGAAGATAAGTGGTCTGACTCAGTCGACGGTGGTGTTCTCTGATTTTTTTGAGCCCTCAGAACTGAACGCCATGGTTCTGGAGCTCATACAAACAACCTGGGCTGGGGATTTAGGAAAAGCCTAAGCGGAAGGTTTCTAGGGTTGGTACACTGGTGCTTACAGAAAACCAGAGCTTCCTGCTTTTATGAAAGAAATCATTTTGAGTGAATATAGTGGGTGTAATTTTTTAAATAGCAGATATATTTGAAAAAACCACAGTTTCATACCTTAATGAATGTGCTGGTTGTTTATTTTTTAAATTGAAATATCTGGCAAATGATTAAACATGGCCAACTTACACACAATTTTCCGATATTAGTGAAAGGCTGATTTGGACAGCATTCAACAAAATAGTCAGGAAGTGCCATAAATGACAAATGAGAAAAAGTTGCTGGAAAAAAAAAACAGGGGAAAGCATTTACCAGGAACAACGCACCCGTTAGTCACAGTAGGCAAAGTGCCAGGGACCCCCCGTAATGCTTTTAGAGACCTACAAAAATGACTTAAGTTTTATTTCAATAAAATTTGGAGTGGAAAATGAATACATTACAAAAAATCAACACCGACTATATTCACCTTTGTGCTGATACAGTTATAAAATGCAATTATATGTGTGTGTGTGCTACTGGTGATTGAACCCAAGGGCATTCTACCTCTAAGCTATACCACCATTCCTATTTTATTTTTTATTTTGAAACAGGGTCTCACTAAATCACCACACCTTTTTTTTTTTTAACATTTTTAAAGGGAGAAAAAAGCCCACAAAAGCAAAAACTTTCTTAGGCCTTAATGTGGCCATGATGATTACTAAATATGTTGGCTCAAAAGCCCTGCAGCTAAAAGTCTTCAGTTAAATTACCACTGTAACGCCCACATATTGCTGGCTGTACGGCCCCATCTCCAGAGGTGTAGATCTCAGTCCACCTTGCAAAGTTTCTCCAGCTGCTTCTGGAAGCCTCTTCCCCAAGCTCAGTAACTGCACCAGTCAGACTCATCTGTGCTCTCTTCTATTGCCAGGAAACCATGTTGGGAGACGCCTCACCGGTATGACGCAAGCTGGCATCTACACCAGCTTTTATGTCTAGATGCTGTTTCTAAGACATCATCCCCTCCAGGGACCCAGACAGCATGCAGTGCCTCCCATCATGACCCCGCGCCAGGGCTGTGCTGCAGACACCCAGGAATAGGGTCTGCGGTCTATAAATCTGGGTAGCACGTCTTCACTGATTACCCAAAACGGCTTTGCTTGCACTTGAAGCTTCTCAAAATCCCTTCGATGAGCAGCAATTCTAGTTCATCTCTGGTCTCTGTGCTTAGACCGAGGAGCAGACAGCCTCCTGTCTTCACTTTCCCATTTGCCCTTGTCTCTCGTCACAGGCATCCAAAGACATCTTCCTCAAAGGTTCTGTCCTTCAAAGAGAATACAGACGTCGCTTTGGTGTTATCCCACGCACAGTTCATAGTTCTCATCACACACTCATACATACATACATACATACATACATACATGCACACACACAAATCCACACAAGAAAGTAAAAGCCAAATACTTCAAAAACCAGTATCAACTTTTCAACTTTCAAAAACAGTAAGGATAGATAAAAAACAAACAATTGTTAATACACTACATAACAATATAATAATAAATTATAAAATAAAATAGTAAGCAATTGTGAATACACCATATTATTAGCAGTGAACAGCCTTTTTATATTTTATAAAGAGATAGAGTCTCACTAAGTTGCTAGGCTGGCCAGAAACTTGCAATCCTCCTGCCATAACTCCTTAGGAACTGGGATTACAGGCAAGTGCCATCACCCCTGGCTCTGGTGAACAATTTTTTTTTTTTTTCTTGCAGTACTGGGGATGGAACCCAGGGGCATTCTACCTCCAAGCAACACCCCCAGTCCTATTTTTTATTCTTTATTTTGAAACAGGGTCTCACTGAGTTGCAAAGGGCCTGACTAAGTAGCTAAGGCTGGCTTTGAACTTGTACAATTCTTCTGTCTCAGCCTCCCAAATGCTGGGATTACAAGCATGTGCCACCATGCCCAACTTCTTCCAGGGAACAATTTTGATCCATCATACCTAATTTTAAAAATGTGCAAATGATAGTTCTAGACTGACAGCAAAAGGATAAAATAAGTGTCACACGCTGGATGTCAAAGCCCAAGTATTATGGCAGCTGCAAGCCCCTTCGGTGAAATGGTTGAGGAAACAAACTGGAAATCAGCGGTGAGTGGGAAGGCTTTTACTGGTGAAAGACATGTTAGCTCTCATTGCAGCCTGGGAAAGCTCACTTTGCAAGAGGCATATTCGGAAGCAGGGAAGGAAAGTCGGAACCTCAACCACCTGCTCCCTCCCCAGCCACTAAACCCCTTGCTGCCTTAGAGAGCATACCGGAGACCACGGATGCGACAGTCCTCACCCAGACCATACCTCCTCTTTGGAGGCACTAGAAATATTTCATGATTTAAAGACAACAAACAGCCGGGCATGGTGGCGCATGCTTGTAATCCCCGCGCTCGGGAGGCTGAGACAGGAGGATCGCACAGGTTCGAAGCCAGCCTCAGCTACTTAGTGAGGCTCTCAGCAACTTAGTGAGACCCTGTTTCCAAATAAAATATAAAATGGGTCTGGGAGTATAGCCCAGAGGTAGAAAGCCTCTGGGTTCCACCCCCAGTACCACCAAAAAAAAAAACTAAATAAAATAAAATAAAAAATAATAAATAAATAAATAAATAAATAAAAGAGACCCTGTTTCCACATAAAAAAGTAAAAAAAATAGGTCTGGGAGTGTAGCCCGTGGGAGTGTATCCCGGAGGTAGAAGGGCTTCGAGGAATCCCAGTACCACCAATAAATAAATAAATAAATAAAATAAAGACAACAAATAACTGGTGAATTTTATTTTTAATTAATTTATTTATTTACTTATTTATTTTGCAGTACTGGGGATGGAACCCAGGGGCATTCTGCCTCCAAGCTACACCCCTAGCCCTATTTTTTTATTCTTTATTTTGAAACAGGGTCTCACGGAATTGCAAAGGGCCTCACTAAGTAGCTGAGGCTGTCTGTGAATGGCGATCCTCCAGTCTCAGCCTCCCAAATGTTGGAATTACAAGCATGTGATACCATGTCCAGCTTAATTAATTTAATTTTAAGGTACTGGAGATTAAGCCCAGGGGTGTTTTACCTCTGAGCTATACCCCTAGGCCTATTTTTTATTCTTTATCGTGTGTGTGTGTGTGTGTATGTGTGTGTGTGTGTGTGTGCGCGCACGCGTGTGTAGTAGTGGGGATGTAACTCAGGGGCATTCTACCTATGAGCTACATGCCCAGTCCTATTTATTTATTTATTTATTTATTTATTTATTTATTTATGTATTTATTTTTTACTTTTTGCGGTACTGGGGATGGAACCCAGAGGCATTCTACCTCTGGGCTGCACCTCCAAGCTACACCTCCAGCCCTATTTTTTTTATTATTTATTTTGAAGCAGGGTCTCCCTGAGTTGCAAAGGGCCTCACTAAGTAGCTGAGGCTGTCCACGAACCCGGGTCCTCCTGTGTCAGCCTCCCAAATGCTGAGATTATAAGCATGTACAACCACGCCCAGCTTATTCTTTATTTTGAAACAGAGTCTCACTGAGTTGCAAAAGGCCTCACTAAATAGCTGAGACTGGCCACAAACCTGAGATCGTCCTGTCTCAGCCTCCCAAGTACTGGAATTACAAGCATGCATCACCAAGCTGCAGCTCAACGGGTAGCTTTTATATGGAGATATATTTACTTAATTTGGGAAATTGGATTGATTTGATTTTCCTTGATATTGCAAGTGTTCAACTCCTGCATAAGGTATTTAATGTCTGAAGGGGTGGTAATGTGATACACATTCACTTTTTGAAAGGACAAGGGATGATCTCCTTCCAAGTTCCCCATGAGTCAGGAAGAGCATGGGGGAGATTATATTGGTCTTCAGCTGTTCATGAGAGAGAGAATCAGAAGCCCGCACAAGGGATCCTAGAGCAGGATGAAGGGAAACACCTTTACAAAGGATGAAGGGTGCTCTGTCCTTATTCGGAATCCAGTAAGGACCCTGTTGTGAATTCATCCAACTTAGTTGAGTCATGCTCAGCTCTCAGACTGTTTTTGCTGGAAAATGGTGGGTACCAAAGTTTGAGGGAGTGAAATTTAGCTACACTCTCCTAATCTCACAATCAAATCACAAGGAAAGCAAGTTCAGATAAAATTCAGCCTCCTGTTCAACTGGTGACTATACAGACATTCATCAGAAATCATCAAAGAGTTGCTATTCTTGTGGTCACTGTGAAGTCTGGACATGAGGCCTGGCCAGAGGAGGGCCAAAAATAAAAGGAACAAAGAAAGAGAAGACCCCCTGACCATTGCCCTGCCCAGAGAGATGACCTGGTCCTAGCCCACCAAGCAGTGGCTTACACGACTACTGTTGTTTCTCCCCTTCTTCCTTACCCATAAAAGCCCAAGTCTGTAAGGGAGGTGGGCTTCTGACTCTCTGGGCTCTTCCCTTTTCAGTTGCCTCCTTTCAGGTTTTATTCCTGAATAAAGCCTGTTCTTTGCTGTCCAGCCCTCTTTTCTTTGTATCCATATACACCAACAATTCTCCTGTTAGCGTAATAAAAATCTAGATCTGTAACCTGCTAGGAGGTCCAATGGCTAGTTGCACACAATATTTACAAGCAGCAGACAATACTTCCAAAATGTTTGCCTTTTAGTTGACATTATTCAAAGTCTTTCTATGAGCTGGGCACGGTGGCGCACACTTGTAATCCCAGCATTCAAGAGGCTGAGACAGGAGGATCGAGGTTCATGGACAGCCTCAGCTAATACTTAGTGAGGCTCTTGGCAACTCAGTGAGACCTTGTTTCAAAATAAAGAATAAAATATAGGGCTGGGGGTGTAGCTCAGATGTAGAATGGCCCTGAGTTCTATCCTCAGTACCACAAAAACGTTTACACCCTGGCTATACATGAACAGAGAGGTTCTTTAAGGTATGTTTAGCCAATTTTCATATTTTCAATACCTTTAACATCACCAATGAGATCTCATTTTTAAGATTCACCATGCGAAGTAATTTCCTAATGAAGTTACTAGTTTCTCCATTAAAATTGTTTTTCTGAGCCGGGCGTGGTGGCGCACACTTGTAATCCCTGCGCTTGGGAGGCTGAGACAGGAGGATCGCACAGGTTTGAAGCCAGCCTCGGCTACTTAGTAAGGCTCTCAGCAACTTAGTGAGACCCTGTTTCCAAATAAAATATAAAATGGGTCTGGGAGTATAGCTAGGAGGTAGAAAGCCTCTGGGTTCCACCCTCAGTACCACACAAAAAAATTATTTTTCTGATATTTAGTAAGATTAGCCAAGTGTTGGTGTGATGAACGTAATCCTTTCTGATTTAATACTGGCTGACCATCCCTTGACTAGGCATTTTGAATTACCTCCAATATTTGGCTTAACCAGAATAACAGATTTAAAACATCACCATATATTGCTGAAATTTTTTAAATAGATGACGGTGGCTGCGGCATCATGGCAGCATCTGCACATCTGCCACTATTCAGAACACCTTGGACACCATGCAAATGACAGGGAACATCTAGAGTCAGAGTCCAATAGGATCTACAAGCAAAGCGACTTTCTCTTCACTCTTAATTATGGACAGAAATTTAGACACAGTTGAGGGAGAGGGAGATTAGAAAGCAAAACTCTGGAGGAAGTGATATCCCTAGTGGAGCAGCAGTTTAAACCTAAAGAATAAAAATATAAATGAAACACTTTGGAGTTATATTACTAATAGAATTAAGAAAATTTAACAGAATTAACACAATTAAATGCTCCTTTTATATGAAAATGGAAGCCACAATTTTCCACATTAAAGCTGAGATATCTCAAAGTGAAATTATATTTTTGTATCCCTGAATTTTATAGGCTGATGTGACTATGAATTATATCTGTATAGAATAATCGCATACATATTCAGGCCTGGAGGCAGATTCAAGACCAGCCTCAGCAACCTAGCAAGACTCAGCAACCTAGCAAGACTGTTTCAAACAAAAATAAAGTGGTGTGATTTATTTTTTTTAAAGTGTCATATTCTTGTAATCCCAGTACTTGAGAGGCTGAGACAGGAGGATCACAGGTTTGCAGCCAGCCTCAGCTACTTAGTGAGGCCCTCCGAAACTTAATGAGATTAATTTCTTAATTTCAAAATCAAGAATAAATAATAGGGCTGGGGTGTAGCTTGGAGGTAGAATACCCCTGAGTTCTGTTATGGTTTGGGAAACTGTCCCAAGGGATCTTTGTTAGACCCCTGGGGAATAATTTCCCAAAAACTCCCCAAAGAAACAAAAAAATAGAAAAACAGAAAAGAGTGCAGATTCTTGTCCTGAGCTAAGGGTAAATATACATTAGCCCAGACTCTTGCTGAAGATTTAAAGAAGTTTATTAAAAAGAAAGAAAATACAGAATACAGTTATAGCCCCATGCCAGAATGGCATGGGGTGGGGGGTTGGTTCAAATGAATACCCCACCAAAGATACAACATGTGGACTGGACTTTTTATACCCATGACCTCCATCTTGTTTATGTAATTTTGATGTAGTAAACGTCCCTGTAAGGTTCCTCCCCCAGCAAGTTGTGGCAAGGTGTGTCCTTTCAGGAAGGTCGACCCCTCCTCCCATCCTAGCTAGATTATTCAATTATTATGTAAACCTGTCTTTAGAATGAGGATGAGGAAGTCCTAGTTCCCCTCTCCTATAGACTTGCTAATTACCTTTAGCTAGGTTAATTTACATTGGAATAATTGCCTGCTTCTAAGCAGAAACCAAGTCCTTTCACAGATTTGCCCCTCACCCAGTTTTTGGAATATATTAATAATCATAGCTTTCTCAAATCTTCCTAGGTCATTCCCAATACTGGTACAAGTTCAACTTCTAGAAATGAAAGAAAGGAAGAGAGAGAGAGAGAGAGAGAGAGAGAGAGAGAGAGAGAGAGAGAGAGAGAGAGAGAGGAAAGAGGAGGTAACAGTGTCAGGATTTGTAATCTTTGAAAATTTGTTTCTCATATTTTCTGGGCTTACTTATCTTCCCTTATCTCTTGATATATTTGACAGAGTGTTTTTGGAAATTCCAGTTCTGCTAAGGGAAATCAAGTTAAGCAATGGTGGGCTTGTCTGCCTGAGAGACTCAAGGCGGGTGGCGCAGAGCACTGTGGGTGCCAGTCCACTAATGGCCCTGGGAGTGAGGAGAGAGGCTCCCCAAAGGGAGGAAGACTCCAAGCACAGACAGGTCTGCCAAACTGTGCCTCGCCAGAGTGTTTATTATACCCTCTTCTAAAATTACCTAAGTGTGAATTCCTAAACTACTGTTATTGCGGAAGCAGAAGAGACTCCATTTTGGAGGCTCAGTTTGTCTCCCCTGATATTATCGTGTAACTAAATCCCCTTATCGTGTAACTAAGCCCCCCTCCTGTTTTAAGCTGCTAATCTAAAGTTTTACCTTGTACCTCTAGAAGTGATCTAGCTAATTGCAGCTAGCTGGGGGACCACTCCGCTGCCATATGCAAATGGCTACCTGAAATTCCTGTGTTTTGTGGTATCCCCCCCCAACAATTCCTCCACCCTCTGACCTGGGGTGGAGCCTAGGCCTCACCCAACACCTGACCACCAAGATACCCTAACTTGCGAAGAGTTTTCCCCTTCTGTAACCTGCTTGCATATCCCTTACAAGCCCCTAACCCCTGTCAATCCGGGCACCCCTCTAGTCTGAGTTCTAGACTGAGGGCTCCGCTGCTGGCCAGCTAATAAAGGCTTCAATTAGCACATTCCCTTGGACTCATGAGTCTCTCATTTCTTGCTAACTCTGCATAAAACATTATAAAGTGCATACTGGTCAGTTTTTATATGAACTTATGATTTTGATAGAAAGATCAGCTGGGAGTGAGGGTGCACGCTTGTAATCCTGGCATGTGGGAGGCTGAGACAAGAAGATGGCATTCGCAGACAGCCTCAGCTACTACTTAGTGAATCCCTATGCAACTCAGGGGGACCCAGGGGCATTCTCCCTCCAACCTACACTGCCACACTCCCTCCCCCTTTTTAAATTGAAACAGGGTCTCACTAAGTTGCTCTGGTGTGCCTCATCTTTATGAAAGACCAGTTAGTAGTTTCTGTTACGGTGAAATATGTTACGGTGTGGGAATGTTATGGCTGTGGGGAAACTGTCCCCAGGGACCCCTTTTAGGGTCCCAGACACAATTTCCCTCAAACCACAACAAAACCCCAAAAAACAGAAAAACTACGGTTTCTTGTCCTGAGCTAAGAGTAAAAACACATTAGCCCGGACTCTTGCTGAAGATTTAAAGAAGTTTATTAAAAAGATAAAAATACAGAAGATAGTTACAGCTCCATGCCAGAATGGCATTGGGGGGGTCAAATGAATGCCCACCCCAAGATACAGCACGTGGACGGGCTTTTTATACCCATGACCTCCATCTTGTTTACGTAATTCTGATGTAGTAAATGTCCCTGTAAGGTTCCTTCCCCAGCAAGGTGTGGCAAGGTGTCTCCTTTCATGAAGGTCGAAGGTCAACCCCCTGCTCCTTCCTCCCTAGAATATCATGTAGATCTGTCTTTAGAAAGAGGAAGCCCTAGCTCCCCTCTCCTATGGACTTGCTAATCTAAGTCAATAGCTAAGTCAATAGCTGTTTGCTTCCTGACTGAAGCCAAGCCTTTCTCTCCCCAGGTCTGCCATTTTGACACAATTATTTTTGAAATATATCTATTAATAATCAGAACTTTCTCAAATCTTCCTAAGCCATTCCCAATACTGGTACAGTTTCCTTACATTAAAAGTCAAGGAAATTAAAATACTTGGAAGAATTCTCAATTCCAGGAAATGAAAAGTGACTAAAAGCCTCCTACTCTGGGATTATTTACAATCCCCCAAGGATGTGTGTGTGTGTGTGTGTGTGTGTGTGTGTGTGGCGTGTGTGTGTGTGTGTGTGTGTGTATACACACACAGAATTAACAGTGATGCAGATGGATATAGAAACTTGTGTATAGAACTCTCTGGCTAAATTCATTGAATTTCTGACAGCCTGTCTCAACTGGAACTGTTACGGTGTGAGATGATATGGTTTTGGGGAAACTGTCCCCAAGGACCCCTATTAAGAGTTCCAGACACAATTTCCCACAAACCACAAAATACCCTAAACAGAAAAACCGCAGGTTCTTGTCCTGAGCTAAGGGTAAATGCACATTAGCTCAGACTCTTGCTCAAGATTTAAAGAAGTTTATTGTATAGTTAAAAATAGAGTTAGGGGGTTTAGGGGGGAGGCAAAAACACCAACCAGGTTATCAGAGGCCGCTGTTTTATTCGGACCCGGCACCCTCTGGAGAGTCAGCTGGCCAAGGGGGAAGAGACCGATGGGCCACGTGTCTGGAAAATTGCACATAGTCCTGATTGTTCGGCTGAGTCACGTGGTGGATCGGAGGCACCGCTGTTTTATAGGCATGCTGATTCTCTCATGACATCTGTAGCATCGCGATGTTTGGAGTCTTGAGGCACCTGGAGTCTCGCGATATCTCCGCTTCCTGTTACGCTGTGACATCACGTGGAGGAGGGACCCAACTTATCATCCCGGCCTTTTGGTGATAATGGGTGGAGACCGAGTCTTAAGCTACTCTCTACTGTCAGGGGGCATCGTAGGGGGGCCCCTTGGCCGGGAGAGGTTGGGTCCTCCAGAAGTGGGCAGGTGGGAGTATGGCTGCAGCATGAGTCGGAGGTTACCCTGGACAGCTTGGTGATGTGCGTTCGAGGAGACTTTATCAGCTGAGGAGCTATTAAAGTAAAGGCAAATCGTGAGAGCAGTGAGTGGGTCTGGAGCATCGGTAACGGATTTTAGGGAGTCTAATACTTATGGTTGTTTGGCATCTGGAGAGGGAGAGCATCATACTATGTAAATGAATGGACCTGCTAAAATAAAAACATTAAAGAGAATTATGCAGAGAAAAACAAAGCTTAGTGGGCCCCAAAACTGCGCAAGACAATTTGTCATGAGGCTATTGTAGCAGAGCCCTTTGTAGACTCGCCCTGAGCTTCAGGCAGAGCAATTTTGTCCTGTAAAAGAGGGCCTGTAGTGCTTGGGCAGGAGAGACCGCTGTCGATCCCCTATACTGAGATCAGAAAAGGAAAAACTAGAACCTGAAAGGATGGAAGGACTGAGCAGGCAACCACAAAGGAGACTGGCTTACCTGCTACCTGGACAGTTACCCTGGGCTGGCAAGGAGGATGGAGGTTGAGGGATCCAGGAGCCATCAGTCTTCGGCCAGGCTGAGTAGGGCCAGTGGCAGGGCCTGGTCTGGAAAGGTGGTCCCCCTGTGTTGAGGCACCTGGGGCTCACCCTTTTCCAAGGGCACTGTTCCAGTGTCCCTCCTGGCCGCATGCCGGGCACGGTCTGATTGGTGTGCGTGGTCTTGCCGCACTTGAGGCAGGCTCCTGGAGGTAGTTGTCGTTGCTGTCCCACTAAGCTTTGTTTTTCTCAGGAAGGAAGGAAGGAAGGAAGGAAGGAAGGAAGGAAGGAAGGAAATTAGGGCTGGCAATGTAGCTCAGAGGTAGAATGCCCCCTGGGTATCCATCCCAGTACAAAAAAAAAAAAAAAAAAAAAAGAATGTTTCTGGGAGATATATTTGATCCAAATTTCAAAGTTCTTCTATTGTCCTGGAGAAACATCATCCTGTGGTGCTAGAAGCAGAAGCCAGAGCCTCACACATGCTAGGAAAGTTCTTTACCACTGAGCTACACTCTCAGCCTTGATTTCTTTTTTTAAAGCAACTATTAGAAACTTTCTAGTGTTCACAAGTTTATTCATAGCTGATTGACCCATTTTGACTCCAATTGGAAGCAATGCAAATGTCCATCAATGGTAAAATGAATAAAAGTTGGGTATTCATGAATGGAATTCTACACAGCAAGTATAAAAAAACTACTGCTGCATAAAACAACATGGGTAGATCTCACAGGCATGACACACAGCAAATGAAGCTAGAGACCGAAACTTTGAAATTGAAGGTGGGGGTCGCGAGGGAGGTAAACACCAGCCTAGTTAACTGCTGACCGTGGGGCAAGGGACCAATGAGCCGTGCGGGGTCAGCAGAGTAGCACGGGGGAGTGAAAGTACCCCGACTTTTAAAGAGAGCGTTTGGGGTGGGCTAGCAGTGTGGGGATGCCGGTTCTCCTGGGACGTCTAGAGTCTTGCGATGCCTGAGGTCTGTCTCGCGATGTTTGGAGTCTCATGACACCTGGAGTCTCCCACTATTGGCTTGCCACTGCGGGGTCCCGTGGGGGAAGGGAGGGACCTGACCTGTCAGATACAAGAGTTAAAACCAGTTATATATTCAAGAACACGCAAAAACTAATTTGTTGTGGTAGCTGTCCATATGAGACTATAAGGTAGGTAAAAATATAATTAGGTCTTTTCTATCAAAGGAATAGCTTGACTTGGGCTTCATTTTGTACAACTGCCACTGTGTAACCTTATCTGTGCTCATGGTTTTTTTTAAATAGCATTTCCTGGAAATTGCTCATGCCAATCCCTCCCCCATCTCCCCTTCAGCCAATGGTATAAAGATTGTAAGGCTCTGTTCCACCCATAGGAGCACAGCATAGAAGCCCTCACTGGAAAGAAAACGCCCAGCAGTTTAGTTTTCCACCATGCTGTTTCTGCACACTGACTCACTGTGGCAAGACCTCTCTCTCTCTCTCTCTCTCTCTCTCTCTCTCTCTCTCTCTCTCTGTCTCTCTCTCTCTCTCTCTCTCTGTCTCTCTCTCTCTCTCTCTCTCTCTCTCTCTCTCTCTCCTCTCTCTCTCCCTCTCCCTCTCCCTCTCCCTCTCCCTCTCCCTCTCCCTCTCCCTCTCTCTCTCTCTCTCTCTCTCTCTCTCTCTCTCTCTCTCAGTACTGAGGTTGTAACCCAGGGACATTCTACCTCTGAGCTATACCCCCAGCACTATTTTTTTATTCTTTATTTTGAAACAGGGTCTCACTGAGTAGCTGAGTCTGCAAACTGCGATCCTCCTGTCTCAGCCTCCCAAATGCTAGGATTACAAGAGTGTGCCACCACGCCGGCTGCAAAGTCTCTTTTTGCAAAAAGTAAATTTCACCATGCAGAGCTGCTTTCAAATATGTATCTTTTTTATGACACCATAGAAATTTACTTCTGACAGGTGAAAAGTTATGGACAGTGAGCAGGGCGTGGTGGCGCATGCTTGTGATCCCAGCATTTGGGAGGCTGAGACCGGAGAATCGTGGTTTGCAGACAGCCTCAGCTACTTAGTGAGGTCCTCTGCAACTCAGTGAGACCCGGTTTCAAAATAAATAATAAAAATAGGGCAGGGGGTGTAGCTCGGAGGTAGAATGCCCCTGGGTTCCATCCCCAGACCCGCAAAAAAAAAAAAAAAAAAAAAAAAAAAAAGTTATAGACAGTGAGAGGCAAGAGGGAGATTTTAGGGGTGCTATGGCTTCACAAGCCATCTATATACATATCCATCTGTATTGAGAATATGTCTACTTTGTTATATGTATATTGTACTTCAAAAAAACATAGTGTTTAGCCAGGAGTGGTGGCACACACTTGTAATCCCAGCGCTTGAGAGGCTGAGACCAGGAGGATCACATGGGTTCGAAGCCAGCCTCAGCTACTTAGTGAGGCTCTCAGCAACTTAGTGAGACCCTCTTTCCAAATAAAATATAAAATAGGTTTGAGAGTATAGCCCAGAGATAGAAAGTCCCTCAGTTTCATTCCAGTACCTCAAAAAAAAAAAAAAAAACCAGTCCCCCACCCCAGTCCAATTTTTATTCTTTTATTTCAAAACAAGGTCTCACTATGTTGCAAAGGGCCTTACTAGATTGCTGAGGCTGGCTGTCATCCTCCTATCTCAGCCTCCTAAGTACTGGGATTACAGGCATGCACCACTGTGCCTAGCTCAGGTAGCAAAATTTTAAGAGAATCATCCTAGAGCTAAACATGAAGAATGTGTTGTGTTATATATTTTCAGTAATTTTTTACTAATCTAAAGTGGTAATAATGAATGATTATTATTAATTATTGATTAATAATTTATCTCAATTTCTATTGTTAATGTGGTAAAAGGGCATGCATGGATGAAGAAGATATAACTGCCTTCAAAGGCATGCTCATGCTAATTCTGAGAATTGGTCTCCGTCAGGGACTTGCGTTGGATCATTGGATCCAATCCTGCTGAAAACAGGACCACGTGACAAGCTATGCTTTGTTTTCCTAGTAGACCCAGGACACAGTTAAGAATAAGCCAGGCATATCTTGACGCAGTTAGAAATGAGCCAGGCATATCTTGACGCAGTTAAGAATGAGCTAGGGCCGGGCGTGGTGGCGCACTCTTGTAATTCCAGTGCTTGGGAGTCTGAGACAGAAAGACCCCAATTCACAGAAAGCCTCAGCTAATTAGTGGGGCCTTTGCAACTCAGTGAGACCCTGTTTCAAAATAAAGAATAAAAAATAAGGCTGGGGATGTAGCTCTCAGAAGCAGAATGCCCCTAGGTCCCATCCCCAGTACCTAAAAAAAAAAAAAAAAAAAAAAAAAAAAAGCTGGGCATATCTTGATACGATCTAATAAGCCTTAGTGAACAAAATAAGCCTTATCTTGATACGATCTAATAAGCCTTAGTGAACAAAATCTTTCATAGAGATTTTGGTTAAAATTAACTAAGAAAGCTTGTTTGCTAATTTTGCTTCTTTCTGCTGCTTATGCGCAATTCATGGTATAAATGATGTGGAAAAATAAATCTCGGGGCTTGGAGCACGACTTCTCGGTCCCCGAGCCTTAGTGTCCTTGTCTGCGTCTTCCAGTGCTCTGCGTCCACTTGCCTTCCATGGTAAAAGGGACTCTATGGCTGGGACCAGGCGAAGGACATGGGGAAATTATCTTGGGTCATCCCAGGTGGGCCTGGAGCACTAACTGGCGTTATAAGAAGGAAGCGGAGGAGTGAAAGTCAGAGAGAGGGCCTTACGGTGACAGAGGGACAGGGCTTGAAGCTGCTCTGCTTTGTAAGTGCAAGACGGCCCAGGAGGCAAAGCGGCAAAGAAGGGCGCTCCAGCAGGGGAAGGGGCGGGGACACATTCTGCCTCATGGACCCAGGGGCCAGCCCTGAGGACACTTGGATCTTAGAGTCCTGACCCACCTCCCAAAGCACAAGATCGATGTTGCTCTTAAGCCACTAAGTTTGCAGCAACTTGTTACAACAACAATAGGTAATTAATAATTAATACAAAGGAAAAGGAAGATAAGCTCAAATATTGGCTTTCTATCCCATTTCTTGTTTGCTTTTCATTGACATGCAGAAATCACAGGAAATGCCTTTTGCTCAAGTAAATTTATTTATTTACTTACTTATTTATTGGTGGTTCTGAGGATTGAACCCAGGGGTTCTACCTCTGAGGCACATCCCCAGCCCTTAAAAAGATAAAATAGAGCCGGGTGTGGTGGCATACCTTGTAATCCCAGTGTTCGGGAGGCTGAGACTGGAGGATCATGGTTCATGGACAGCCTCAGCTACTTAGTGAGGCCCTTCAAAGCTCGGTGAGCCCCTGTTTCAAAATAAATAATAAAAAAATTGGGCAGGAAGCTCGGAGGTCAAATGCCCCTGGGTTCCACCCCCAGACCCCCCCCAAAAAAAATAAAATAATTAATTTTTAAATGTTGTAATTTTTTTTTTTTTTTTTTTTTTTTTTGCGGTACTGGGGATGGAACCAGGGGCATTCTACCTCTGAGCTACAGCCCAGCACTATTTTTTATTCTTTATTTTGAAACAGGTCTCACTGAGTTGCACAGTGTCTCACTAAGTAGCTGAGACTGTCCATGAGCCGCAATCCTCCTCCCGAATGCTGGGATTACAAGTGTGCCCGGCTTTTTTTTTTTTTTTTTTTGGTGGTAATGGGGATGGAACCCTGGGGCTTTCTACCTCTGGGCTACACTTCCAGATCTATTAGATCTATTTTTATATTTTATTAGAAACAGGGAGTCGGGCGTGGTGGCGCATGCTTGTAATCCCCGTGCTTGAGAGGCAGAGACAGGAGGATCACGCTGGTTCGGAGCCAGCCTCGCTGGCTTAAGAGACCCTGTTTCCAAATTAAAAAATATAAAATAGGTCTGGGAGTGTAGCCCGGCGGTACAAGGGCTTCCAGGAACCCCAGTACTACAAAAAAGAAAGAAAGAAAAAAAGAAAGAAAGAAAGAAGGAAAGAAAGAAATAAAGAAAGAAAGAAAGAAAGAAAGAAAGAAAGAAAGAAAGAAGAAAGAAAGAAAGAAAGAAAGAAAAGAGGGAGCCAGGCATGGTGGCACATGCTTGTAATCCCTGCACTTGGGAGGCTGAGACAGGAGGATCACACAGGTTCAAAGCCAGCCTCAGCTACTTAGTGAGGCTCTCAGCAACTTTTTGAGACCCTGTTTCCAAATAAAATATAAAATAGGTCTGAGAGTATAGCCCAGAGATAGAAAGCCTCTGGGTTCCATCCCCAGTATCACAGAAAGAAAGAAAGAAAGAAAGAAAGAAAGAAAGAAAGAAAGAAAGAAAGAAAGAAAGAAAGAAAGAAAGAAAAGAAAAGAAGAGAAAGAAAAGAAGAAAAAGAAAAGAGAAACAGGGTCTCACTTAGTTGCTGAGAGCCTCACTAAGTAGCTGAGGCTGGCTTCGAACCTGTGTGATCCTCCTGTCTCAGCCTCCCAAGTGCAGGGATTACAAGTATGCACCACCATGCCTGACTAACCCAGCTTTTTTTTAAATTTTAAAACAAGACCTTGTTAAGTTCTGAGGGTCTCACTAAATCTCTGAGGCTGGTCTTGAACCTGCAAGCATATTTTTATTTTTATTGTGTGTGTGTGTGTGTGTGTGTGTGTGTGTGTGTGTGTGTGTGTGTGTGTGGTACTGGGGATGGAACTCAAGGGGATTCTACCTCATAGCTACACACCCAGCCCTACTTTTAATTCTTTATTTTTTTGAAACAGGATTTCACTGAGTTGCAAAGGGCCTTACTAAGTAGTAGATGAGGCTGGCTGTGAACCTGGATCCTCCTGTCTCAGCCTCCCAAATGCTGGGATTACAAGCGTGCGCCACCATGCCCAGCTACAAATCACCTTTCAGATCAATACCAACAGTGGAGTATTCTTTCTTGTTTGAATAGTACCAACACTTTCAGACTAACAGGTTTTATGTAAAAATAACAATAACCATTTTTTTCAAGCTGGACACTGTGGTGCATGTCTATAATCCAGATACTTGGAAGGCTGAGGCTGGAGGATTACAATTTCAAAGCCAGGCTGGAAAATTTAGCAAGACCCTGACTCAAAATAAAATTCAAAAAAGGAGCAGGGGATGGTGATACCTACCTGTAATCCCAGTACTTGGGAGGCTGAGACAGGATGGTCACAACTTCGACCTGCCTCAGAAACTTAGTAAGGCCCAGTTTAAAAATAAAAAAATAAAATAAGGCTGGGGGCTGGGGGTGTGACCTGGAGGTTAAATGCCACTGGGCTGAATCCCCAGTGTTACAATACATACATATATAATACATACATACATACATACATACATACATGTTTTTTTCAAGGGCTGGAGATGTCTCTCAGGCGTAGTGCTTACCTGGCATGTGTGTGAGGCTCTGGCTTCAAGCCCCAATACTGCATGAATAATAACAACCACTTTTTAAATTATAAGATATATATATCATCCTTGCATAAAGCATTTAAGCAAACGAGTCTCCTTTATCAACTCCAAATATCTGCTGTCAAAATGTCTTAGGGCCATCATGCCGGGCGTGGTGGCACACGCTTGTAATCCCCGTGCTTGAGAGGTGGAGACAGGAGGATCGCGCTGGTTCAAAGACAGCCTCACTGGCTTAAGAGACCCTGTTTCCAAATTAAAAAAATACAAAATACAAAATAGGTCTGGGAGTGTAGCCCCAAGGTAGAAAGGCTTCCAGGAAACCCAGTGCCAGAAAAAAAAAAAAAAAAAAAGTCTTAGGGCCATTATGAGTAATGTCTGCCTGAGAATTCTCACATCAGTACCTGGGATGGTAAAGGTCACACGGAAACTGAACTAAGAAATGTTAGTTTCTACCATGTCATTATTCACAGCATTATCTACTCATTGTGGAAACCAAAGGAAGCAGATAGCTTCCTGCTGTCCTCGCCCGTCTTGCATTTGGCCAAAGGATGGTCCAGCTGGAGGGTCAGTGTCTATGAGACTTTGTCACAGCCTTGGACACCCAAGTTGCACAGTGACTGTTACCCTCTCCTTTTTCCATGCTGGGGACTTTTCAGATCTGAGTGAACTACAGCTGAAGGCTGGGGACTAAATGGCTCAAAAGGGAGAATCTTCAACCCAAGCAGGTAGACCAAGGTATGTTACTGGAACTGAAACCACATGCTGTGGAGGTTGACATACGTCAGTGTGTTTTGTGGGAGAGGATGGGTCATGCTGCCTGGCCGTCGTGATAGGCTGAGGAAAAGGCTCAGGAGAAAAATGTTATCAACTCTAAAGTAATATATAGGTGCTGGCACTCTTCCTGTAGTGTCTACATAGAGTTCTGAAATTGGGAAAGAGTTTAATGAGGTGACTGAATCCACTGAGCAGCTATCCATTTGTAATCTCCAAGAAAAAAAAAATGTCTTTTACAAGTTTTCTAAGTTTGGGAAGAGTGACTTCTGATTGCCCATCACTAAACTGATAGCTTGATATGAAACCCCGGGAGGATGAAATGGCTCTTGTTTTTATCTAATCCCCCAATTTTTTCTTTAAGCCTAAGCCACCCCTCTGAACACTGGTATGGACACACAGCCCAGGAGTTGTCACACTCCCCCTGGCCATTGTGAATGTCCAGTGGTGGACAACTGGGATCCTTTTCAAGGATGTTTTTGCAGAAAATGAAGGAAAAGACAGGAGCTAAGCTGTTGTGTCTTGGAAATGGCCAGCAGCCATATTCCCAGCTAAGCAGTGACACCTGAGGATATGACATTTCAGCCAAAGCCCTGTGAGCTGCAGAGTTGCCCTGTGTACCCATCGCAAGCCACTCCTCGGGCTGCTCACACTGGGGACAGCTCCACCCTTCTGTGGTTTCGTTCCTGGAACTAGAATTTCTCCATTTCTGTTTGAGTCAATTCAGTTTGCGTTTCCATCAACATAACAGGAACCTGACAATTAGAGATGTATAGAAAATGAGATATGGGCACTGCCCTCAGAGAACTTAAGAGTTATGTGAAAAGATAGGAACAATTAGGAATAAAGAATGAATTAGGCTGGTCATGATGGCACGTGCTTGTAATCCCAATACTTGGGAGGCTGGGACAGGAGGATTGCAAGTTCAAAACCAGCCTCGGCAACTTGGTGAGGCTCTCAGCAACCTAGAGAGATCCTGTTTCCAAATAAGATATAAAATTGGGCTAGGGGTGTAGATTGGAGGTAGAATGGCTCTGGGTTCAATCTCTAGTACAAAAAAAATGAATAAGAATAGGTTAGGCATTGTGTGGTACTTGTTGTGTGGAGACCCTTGCAAGAGGTAAATCTGTTGTCAAATATAGAAAGAATTCGGGAGAGTGGACAGTTGAGTGGTTTAGAACAATAGCCACGTGCCACGGGACTCTGAAATGCCCTGCCATAGTTTAAACAATGTGGAATTCTGAAAGACAGTGGATGGCGTGGAAAGGACAAAGCTTCAGAGTTAGACCTGGAGTGAAACTCGGCTTGCTGCTTCCTGGCTGTCTTCTTTACCTGAAAATAACACACTCTTTTTGCATGCCTGTAGCTCTATGGAAACTCAGCTTTCTCCCTGACGAGGCCAGCAGAAGGTAACTTCCAGGAAGGTAAGTTCTGTGGCTCAGCCTTGTTCTCAGGGACCCCAGTCTCTCCTGTCACGTTAGGTCACAGATGATGCGGGTCATTCCTGGCATCACATCTAGGCAACATCAAATCCAGAGATTCCGTATCTTCCAATGTCCTTTTAGGAGTTCAAACCCTTTTGCAAAACATCCAAAGCCCAGCAGATTTTCCCTCCTTGGCCAAAACAAAAGTCACAAACCAATTTGCAACTGCAATGCTGACACAGGGAGCGACTCTACATTGATCTTCCTAATCAGAACCTATATCTAAGAGATGAGCTAGATTGCTCTCCTCCGAAACATGTGAGTGGTGTGTGGGGGGAGAGAAGTGTTCTGCACTAAAAACAACGAGGCACTACCAGCTAGAAAGAGGGGGGCAAAAGGGTGAAACTGGGCGTAATAGCATATGCTTGTAATTCCAGCATTTGGGAGGCTGAGACAGGGAGGATCCAGGTTCGTGGCCAGCCTCAGCTACTACTTACTTAGTGAGGTCCTTTGCAACTCAGTGAAACCCTGTTTCAAAATAAAATAATAAAAAATAGGGCTGAGGGTGTAGCTCGGAGGTAGAATGCCCCCGGAGGATTCCATCCCCAGTACCAAAAAAAGGGGGGGGGCATAGAACCAGGCCTGGTGGTGCATGCCTGTATGCCAATACTTGGGAGAGTGAGACAGGAAAAATGCAGGTCGAAGGATGGCCTCAGCAACTCAATGAGGCCCTTGGCTACTCAGGGAGACCCTGTTTCAATTTAAATGAATAAATAAGGCTAGGAGTATAGCTAAAAGGTAGAATACCCTGGGTTCAATTCCTTGTACTGTGAGAAAAAAGGAAGGAAGGGAGACAAAAGGAAGGCAGGAAGGAAAGAAGGAAGGAAGGGAGGGAGGAGAAAGAGGGGCAATAAGTTACATGACAACTAATAATGAATGTCTGATGGGGTGACAAGGAATTATGAAGAATCCCTGAGCCTTGGTTTTCTCATCTATAGACTGAAATTCAAAATAAGGATCATGAGAAATAAATGGAAAATCAATTTATTTAGCACGAGTAAGTTCTTAAGAAATATTTATTCACTTTTTCTCTTTCCTTTTTTATTCAAACAAATATTTGACCACATTCTTTTGGAACATCTATTAGGCACCAGGCTCTGTCCTAGGCATGAGACATGATAGTGAAAAAGATAGACACAATCTCTGGTGCTCAAAATTGGGCAAGAGAGATAAATAATGAACAGTATCTGATGCTGAGTAGTTGCAATAGCAATTGTGGGGGTGCTGAAGAGATGTGGGGGGAAATATCATATTCAAAGACTCTTTTGACATTTCCTTTTCAACTTAGGGAGCAAAGAAAAGGGTAGCATTTTATTTCTCCTGAGCATCAAATACAGAGAGAAGTGTTCATCACATTCTGTCTCTCTTTGGGCTCATTTACCTTTTTGAAAAATAAATGACTATTTTGGTTATGCTTTCTTTGCTGGCGTTAGCAGATTTAAAATGAGCCAGATTTAACCTAATATTGGTTGACTTCCATCTCATAAGAGAAATTTAAAAGTATTTTTGATTCACACATAATAATTATGTGTATTTATGGAGTACAACATTATGCTTCCATATATGTATAAAAAGTTTTTGTTAAATCTCTCCTTATCTATGGCTAAAAGAATACAATTATTTCTTCAGTTCATCTCAACAAATGGTAACAGCTACAAGGGCAGCATAAAGCATAGGTATAACTTTACAAAAATTTTAAGTTAGGCGTAATGGCACATGCCTGTAATCCTAGTACTGGGAGGACTAGACAGGAGGATCACAGATTCGAGGCCAGCATCAACAACTGAACAAAACCCTGTTTTAAAATTTAAAAAAATGTAAAAGAAAAAAAAGAGGGCTGGGGTGTAGCTCAGAGGTAGAATGCCACTGGGTTCAATCTCTAGTAACACACACACACACACACACACACACACACACACACACACACACATTTTCAGTTGGAGCAGAACAGTAAACCTGAATGTACTAAGGCTGAGTTTCTTCAGAAAACTTCACAACTCCTGCGCTGTCATAAAGATCACACAGAAGTGCTACATCACATTTACAAATTATATAATTCAGGGTTTCCTCGATCTGGTTGCGTATTACAATGCTTTAAGGCGTTTGTTGAAAGTAGATACCATTAGTTCTCACTATTCTGGATTCTGTGTTTACGAATTTGCCTCCTCACTAAGATTTTTTGGTAACCTCAAAATCAATACCTTTGTGACTTTCATGGTCACCTAGGAACACGCAGGGTGAGTCACGCAACACGCACGTTCCTCGCTGAGGTCTAACAAGGCAGGGCCGCCTCTTGTTTCGGCTCTCGTTCTGCAAGCAATCGTCCTCTTCATGGTCTACTTAGTACCGTATCTTTTGCATTTTTATGCTTATTGTTGGTTAGCTTGCTGTTTAAAATTGCTCCCACGCGTGGTGCTGAGGTGTGGTTGGTCTAGAGCTTTTAAGCGCAGAAAAGCTGTGAGGTGCCTCACAGAGAGAAAACGTGGGCTGGAGAAGCTTTATTCAGGCCTCACCTGGAGGGTTCTTGGCTATGAGTTCAATGATGAATCAACAACCATGTTTATCCTAAAGAAGGAGGAGGAGGAGGAAAAGGAAGAGGAGGAGAAGAAGAGGAGGAGGAAGAAATTTGCTCATCTGGCCTGAAGCTGTTCCCAAAGTCCTAAAGTTCCAGCCATTGTGCATGATAAAACAGAGGCTAAATCTGTGGGCTCAAGAAGTAATAACATACTTTTAGAAAGCACACTACACAACATTATTGGGAGACTGAAAGCCCAAGAAACTTGTTTTTGGCTAGTACTGGTTAGATCACACAATTTTATTTTTTTATTTTATTCTTTTGGTACTGGACTTGAACCCTGTGGCATTTTAACCCTGGGCTATATCCTTAGCCCTTTCCTATTTGTATATTTTATTTTTAAACAAGGTCTCACTAAATTGTTAAGGCTGTTCTCTAATCAGAGATCCTTCTGTCTCAGCCTCCCAAGTATTGAGATTACAGGCATGTGCCACCACACCTGGCTGGATCACACATTTTGTTTTTATTTATTTATTTATTTATTTATTTATTTATTTATTTATTTATTTGCGGTCCTGGAGATTGAACCCAGGGACATTCTACCTCCAAGCTACATCCTCAGCCCTACTCTTTATTCTTTATTTTGAAATAGAGTCTCACTAAGTTTCAGAGAACCCCACTAAGTAGCTGAGGCTGTTTGCAAACCTATGATCCTCCTGTCTCAGCCTCCCAAGTACTGGAATCACAGGCATGCACCACTACACCTGGCTTGGATCAAATATTTAAAAGGTAATGAGATAAGAAAAGATAGTAGGCAAGGTTGGTTCTGTAAATTTGAAGGCTATGAAACAATTTCTTGAAATGTCTGTTAAGTCCTAGGCAGGAAAAGGCTTACTCGGCAGATAAACCATAGGACATAATGGTGGATCCCTTGCTGAACATCGTAATGGAGATCCTCAAGAACCTCACTTGTATTTCCTCTTACAGCCATAGTTGAGCATTCTGCTAAGTTAGTATTTGCTACGGCTTTATAGAATGTAGCCTTGTGAAGAGCAAGAACTGACCATATCTGGTTCACCCTATTGATCGCAAAACTTAAGATAGGGCCCAGTCACCGACATTTTTATCAACCCCTCCCTTTGATTCTAAAACAGTCTAATATTTGGGAATTTGCTATAACTTGTTTCTACACAATTCCAAAAGCCTACTTTCTTTTCTTTTCTTTTCTTTTCTTTTTTTTTTTTTTTTTTGTGGTACTGGAGGTGGAACCCAGAGGAGGCTTTCTCCCTCCGGGCTATATGCCCAGACCTATTTTCTATTTTATTTGGAAACAGGGTCTCACTAAGTTGCTGAGAGCCTCACTAAGTAGCTGAGGCTGGCTTCGAACCTGCGCGATCCTCCTGTCTCAGCCTCCCAAGCGCAGGGATTACAAGCGTGCACCACCATGCCCGGCCAAAAGCCTACTTTCAATAGACTTCATTTCTCTGAGTTAATAAGATTCAATGGTAGAAGCTTTAGCTGCTTCACAAGAACTTGTTTTGCCTCCTGTGATCAGCTAGAAAGGAAATAAGTGATAGGTCGGGTCCCTCCATTCCCCAAGATCCTGCAGTGGGGACAGGAGGCAGAACCCTGGAAGCCAGAAGTTGAGATATCGTGAGACTCCAGGTATCGCGAGACTCCAGATGTCACAAGAGAATCAGCATTCCCACACTGCTAGCCCCACCTCAAGTCGCCCCCTGCTTTAAATATCAGGGTACATCTGCTCCCCTGTGCGACTCTACTGACTTCATGGCTCATCGGTCCTTTTCCTCACAGTTGGCATACCCACCTGAAGGTGCCGGTTGATTAAAGCAGCTTTTGATAACTAGGCTGGTGTTTACCTCCTTCGCGACCCCCGCTCAATTTCAACATTACAGTAAGCTGGGTGACTTTTTTCATTTTAACAATGATTTATTTATTTATTTATTTATTTATTTATTTATTTATTTTTTGGTGCTGCAGATTGAACCTAAATCCCCTCTACTTCCAAGCTACACCCCTAGCCTCCCTCCACCACACACACACAATTTTTAATATTTATTTATTTATTTATTTATTTATTATGGTACTGGGGATGGAACCTAGGGGCATTATACCTCCAAGCTACACCCTCAGCCCTATTTTATTTTAAAACAGAGTCTCACTGAATTGCAGAGGGCCTCACTAAGTAGCTGAGGCTGTCTATGAACCACAATCCTCCTGTCTCAGCCTCCCAAACGCTGGGATTACAAGCGTGCACCACCACACCCAGCCAACATACACTTTCTTAAAAGCTGGGTCTCACTAGGTTACTGAGGCTAGTCTCAAACCTGAGATCTTCCTGTCTAAGCCTCCCAAGTACTAGGATTACGGATGTACACTACCACACTCAGCTCTGTGTATACGTGTGTAAGTGCAGTAGTCAGGATTAAGCCCAGGGACATTCTACCTCTGAGTGATTCCACCAGCCCTTTTAATGTTGTTTTTGTTTATTTATTTATTTTGAAACAGGGTATTGCTAAATTGCTGAGTGTTTCACCAAGTTGCTGAGGCTGGCCTCAAACTTTCAGTCCTTCTCTCTTAGACTCCCAAGTACTGGGATTATAGGCATGTGCCACCATGCCAAAGCTATGATAGTTCATTCTTGAAAGAAATCATATCTACCTGTTGAGACATTCTGCATTGATTTATCCATCTTCTCGCCCATCAAATTTAAGCTCTGTATGGATAGCAGCCACAAATATTTGGTTACCTCTAAACACACACAATCTTTAGGGGTATCATCGGTTCAGGAAGGACTATGCTCTTGGCATCTAGTGAGGAGAGGCCAAGAATGTGACCAAACGTCCTATAATACATAGAATAACCTCCACCTATAACACAGGATATTTGGCCTAAAATGTCAACAGTGTCAGAGTTGAGGAAAACATGCATAGATAGATGTAATGAACCCCACAGGCAAATTCTCACCCTTGGATCCTGCAGTGCAGCCAGACTCTATTGTAAACAGTACTGAATCAAAACCCTGCAACCCGCTTAGCATGTGGACAATTCCTGGGCGCACCTTCTCTCTCTCCTGTTCCACTGGTGTGTTGTTGCTCCCTTAAGCCAAGAATGAATGTTTTGTTTATAAATCAAGTTTGTACACACATGTTTTTCCCGTTTCATTATCCATCCCTATTTTCTTGTTCACATAAAATGGAGTCCAGTGTCATAGGAAACAGGTGTAGCCTGACCTTCTTGGTAGAGCATCCGTAAATGGCTTGTGGGGAAAACACAGCCAAGGACCCATGGATGTGCACAGTCCCCTCCTGCTAGTTCTTTTCTCCTCTTACTCAACAAAAGAACTCAACTTGCTGGAGACACCAATTCCATGACCCTATGTGAGGGACTGGTCCTCCTTTCTGGCTCCTTGGATCATAGGCTTTAGTAGTGAGGAAAGGTCACTGGATTCCTAAAGATCACATTTTCTGAAAAAAATTTTGTGGGTAGAAAAAAAAAATGACAGGACACTTTTTTTTGTGTGTGTGTGTGTGTGTGTGTGTGTGTGTGGTGGTGGTACTGGGGATGGGACCCAGGGGCTTTCTACCTCTGGGCTACACTCCAGACCTATTTTTATATTTTATTAGAAACAGGGTCTCACTAAGTTGCTGAGAGCCTCACTAAGTAGCTGAGGCTGGCTTCGAACCTGTGCGATCCTCCTGTGTCAGCCTCCCACGCGCGGGGATTACAAGCATGCACCACCACGCCCGGCTCTGATAGGACACTTTAATTCAGATGTGGCATTTAGTTTTCAATAAGGTTTTGTTTCACCGAGAGAACAAAGACAAGCTGAATTTAGCTAAGAAATGGTTGTAACTATATATTTTCCATCTATTATTATAATTTCTGCCTATTTGAGAAAAAAATCTAAAATGACACTTTTTTCTTCAAGAGTAGTTAATTAAAGATTAAGCAAATTAATCAACTTTATTAGTTTATCAGATATTTATTTATTTATTTATTTTTGTGTGTGGTACTGGGGGTGGGGCCCAAGGGCTTTTCTACCTCCGGGCTATAATCCCAGACCTATTTTACATTTTTATTTGGAAACAGGGTCTCTTAAGCCAGTGAGACTGGCTTTGAATCTGTGCGCTCCTCCTGTCTCACCCTCCCAAGCTCAGGGATTACAAGCATGCGCCACCACGCCCGGCCTCATCAGGCCTTTAATAAGAACTTAGTGAAAGTATCATCATCTGTGCTGGGTCCAAAATACAAAAATAAAGAGGATACATTCTCTGCCCCAGTGAGTAATATTAGCAGTTAATCTAACATTCTAATATGCGTTTTCTGTTAAAAATTTAGCTACATATTGGGAGAAAACATTTGCCAATTTGTACATGATAAAGGACTGCAAACCAAAATAAGCAAAGAATACTTAAAATTCAGCAGTGTTTCAAAATGGGCAAAAGATCTGAACAGACACCTCACCTAAAATGATATATTAATGGGGAACAATCATATGCAAAGATGCCCAAATACATCATTAGAGAATCGTAAAATAAAACAACAATAGGACATCACTACACACCTACTGGATTTCGGAGCCCAAATCCAGAACACTGACAACACGGAGTGCTGTGAGGATGCGGAGCAACGGGATCGCGCATGCGCTGCTGACAGGCATGCAAATGAAGCGGTCACTCGGGAAGGCCTTTGGCAGTTTCTCACTGAAGTAAACATGCTCTCTCTCACTATACAACACATAATCATGTCTTTGATATTTACCCAAAAGAGCTAAAAATGGATGTACACAGAAAACCTGCACATGTATTTGTATAGTGGTTTTATTTGTAATTCCTGAAGCTTGGAAGCCACCAAGGATGTCCTTTTTGTAAGTGAATAGAAAAATAGACTGTGAAGGACTAGGAGAGAAGCTTCCCTAACATGAGCAAGACCCAACACTGGAGAAAACAAAACAAAACCGTAATACATCCATATGATAGGGTATTATTTAGTACTAAAAAAAAATGAGTTCTCAGGGTATTAAAAATACATGTAGTGTAAGACCCCCGCCGAGGGGAGACCCTCAATCAACCTCGGGATAAGCGACGTCAAGTACCACGAGAGACTACGTCCTTGATGCAATGAGCAAAAGGTTTATTAAGGAGCCAGTGCACTGGGGCCGACTCGTATAGGAGTTCGGCCCCGAGCAACTGAAAGCGTGGATATTTATAGGGAAAAGACCACCAGTTAGGGGGGTAGGGGTTTGGGCCAGATTGCATGCGTTTACAGAAAATTACAGAATCATTTGAAAAGTACATTCTGTAGTCAGGTGTTAGATAAGATACCAAGTGTAGTCAGTAAGCTCCCGGGTCAAGGCGCTCTGACCCAGTCAGTATAGATAAGATGGGGTGGGCTTATCGCATATTTTACATTCCTAAGCTGTAAGCTGCAGTAAAATATACTTTTCTTTTTAACTATTAGCTGGCTGCTAGGGGCTTATGATTTTTCTTCTAAATGGAGCCTTTCAGTAGGAGCCGGGCATAGTGGCACACGCTTGTAATCCCCGCGCTTGGGAGGCTGAGACAGGAGGATCGTGCAGGTTTGAAGCCAGCCTCAGCTACTTAGTGAGACCCTGTTTCCAAATAAAATATTAAAAAATAGGTCTGGGAGTGCAGCCTGGAGATAGAAAGCCCCTGGGTTCTATCCCCAATACCACACACACACAAAAAAAAAAATACATGTAGGGAACTTGAACAATTATCACTGTGCAAAAGAAGCCATTCTGGACAGGCTACAAGTTATATGCTTCCAACCTATATCATTCTGGAAAAGGCAAAACTATGGAGATAAAAAGACCAGTAATTGGCAGGGGTTAGAGATGAAGAAGGGATAAGTAGACTGGGCACAGAGAATTTTTATACAGTGAAACCACAGGTCTCCTTTACAATCTCTTGGGTTTTCTATGGCATGAAAGCAATATTATTCAGTAGAAACTAGTGTTTGAATTTTTATCTTTCTGAGCTACTAACGTGTGGTAAGATACTCTCTTGTGGTGCTGAGCTATGCACACAGCTCCCAGCCAGCCATGCATCCATAATGCTGAGAAACCAGTGCCCCAGTGAACTGAGCTGCTAAGCTGTGATGTTCAGTAGGCTAGGTGTACCAAGTGCATTTCCAACCTATGATATTTTCAACATGCAGCAGGTTTATAGAGATGTAACGCTTCATAAATCAAGGAGTATCTGTATTTTGTCTGATACTAAATGGTGGATATATATCATTACACTATTGTCAAATACCAAGAGCGACTCCTAATGTAAACTATGGGTTTGGGGTGATAATGAAGTTCCATCAGTTATAACAAGTGTTCCACTCTGGGGTAGGATGTTGATCACCAAGAAGGCTGTGCATGCAGATGAAAGGAGAGATTGAAGATATAAGAAAGTATGGAAATTCTTTGTACTTTCCACTTACTTTTGCTATGAACTGAAAATGGCTCTAAAAATGTGTGTAGCATGGTGGCACACACTTGTAATCCCAGTACTTGGGAGGCTGACACAGGAGGATCGCAGGTTGTGGCCAGCTTTAGCTACTTAGTGAGGCACTCTGCAACTAAGTGAAACCCTATTTCAAAGAAAGAATAAAATGAGGTTGGGTGTGTACCTTGGAGGTGGAATGCCCCTGGAACCCCAGTACTGCAAAACATAAAATAAATGTCTATGTTTATTACTAACCACGAATATCTGTGTGGAGTGCAGACATGTGAATATAAGAGAATGTGGCCAATTGTAGACTACAATAGTTAGACTCTGTTGCTTGCATAAGAAAACGTAACTGAAAATCATAACTGAAAATCAAACATCTTGCAAACTCAGGGCTCTGGCTTAAGGTAACCCTGAACTCAAGAACTCAATAAATGTCCTCCTACCAATAGAATATTGGAAGAGGACTGTGGGATGACGGTGTGGAGAAGAAAAATGAGTTTTGAGGAAAAAACAGTTCAAATAATGTTATATCTATTTTTGAAGATTTCACTAACAAGTACGGGGGGGGGAGCGAGGTGTGATACAGAGAGAAATATATCAAAGAACACATGCACATACGAACACATCACTTTAAACCTTACTATGATATATAATTAAAATCCAACAATGTATAAAAATTAAAAATATAAAAAGATGAATTTACTGAAAAAAAAGGAAAAAAGTAACGCAGTACCGGCCTGGGCTCAGCTTGATCTGGGGCTCAAAAGACAGCCCCATGATGCCATGTGTGTGTCCCCACCTCTCCCCTGCACTCCCTTGGTGCTGAGCGACTCACCTGCTTCCTGTAAGGTGAGGTGCGCACAGCAGCTCCAGCTCTGACACTCTCCGCTCACATGGACTGAACAATGGGAACAGGTGGAGCGAGGGATGAGATCGTTACCCCGGAGTGCTGCTCATGGACCATGAGTACATACCAGGGACCATGAACCCCAGCTGAGCACTGCGTGTGGAGACATGAAGATCAATTCTGCTTTGTTAGAAGCACGTGTGGCCCAGGAATGGATAGAACATGTCGAGCAGTGAAGAAGACTAGAGACCAGATCATGGAGGACAGAGCGTGCCACAAAACTGCTTGCTCTAGAAGGTAAAACTTGCAAATAACTTCACTTGTCACTCCAGGAACACCCTCAAAGAACTGTCCCTAGCATCCAAGGAGAATTGGTATGCCAAGACTGTTCAAACTCTTTCCCTTAAAAGCCTCACCTTGCCATGTCCTCCGATCCTCACCTTGCCATGTCCTCCAGTCCTCAACTATTTTCTCTGATCATCATCCAGGACCCCACATTATCAACCCCCCTCCCTGAACCAGAATGTCAAGCCTCATGAACAGCTGGACTTGGCCCTCTTCCTGCTGCCACGAGACCAAGGCCCTGTATCTCCAGTGCTCAGCGTGCAATCAACTCTGCTTTGTCTGATGGCTAGGTTGTTTTGTTGTTGTCTTCAGGAAACCACCATTCAAGAGCAGGCAGCTCAGCAGCTGGCCAGAGTCCAGGTGAGAGATGATGGAGATGAACCGGGCACCATGACAGGAGAGGACCACTGAACAGAAGCACTGTGAAGCAGAGAGGCTGGCGACCTGGTATGGGGAAGAAGGCTCCTTCAAGGTCACAATTACTTTTTTTATTTTTTGGTGGTACCAAGGATGGAACCCTTCTACCTCCGGGCTATACTCCCAGACCTATTTTATATTTTATTTGGAAACAGGGTCTCTTAAGCCAGCGCTGCTGGCTTCGAATCTACGAGATCCTCCTGTCTCCACCTCCCAAGTGCGGGATTACAAGCGTGCACCACCACGCCCGGCTTGTTGTTGTTCTTTTGGACATAACTGGGTTATCCTGGTCTCTGTGTGTGTCCCAGATTGCAAACAATTTTTATATTTCTCAAATAAAACTTTTTAAACTTGAGTGGAAAAAAAAAAGAAAAGAAAAGATCTCAAATAGCTGGGCGTGGTGGTGCATGCTTGCAATCCCAGCATTTGGGAGGCTGAGACAGGAGGATCACAGTTTGAGGACAGCCTCAGCTACTTAGTGAGGAGGCCCTTTGCAACACAGTGAGACCCTGTTTCAAAATTAAAGAATAAAAAATAGGGCTGGGGGTGTAGCTCGGAGGTAGAATACCCCTGGGTATCATCCTCAGTACTAGGAAAAACAAAAAACAAAAAAAGAATAAACAATAGGATTGGAGAGTGTAGCCCACAGGTGGAATGCCCCTAGGTATCATCCCCAGTATTGGGGGGAAAAAAATCTCAGTTAAACAACCTAATTTTATATCTCAAGGAACTAGAAAAGGAACAAGTTCATCTTAAATTTAGCAGAACAAAAGAAAATAAAGATCAGAACCAAAGGCAATGGAGGCCACAAAACCCTTGGAAAAGAGCAGTGGAACAAAAAGTTGATTTAAAAAACAAAAAAACATGCTGGGCGTGGGCGGCACATGCTTGTAATCCCCACACTTGGGAGGCGGAGACAGGAGGATCACGCAGGTTCCAAGCCAGCCTCTCTGGCTTAAGAGACCCTGTTTTCAAATAAAAGATATAAAATAGGTCTGGGAATGTAGCCTGGAGGTGGAAGGGCTTCCAGGAACCCCAATACCACCAAAAAACAAACAAACAAACACAACAAAACAAGCTGGGCATGGTGGCACATGCTTGTAATCCCAGCATTTGGGAGGCTGAGACAGGAGGATCATGGTTTTGGATATCCTCAGCTACTTAGCGCCTCCTTTGCAACTCAGTGAAACCCTGTTTTATTTTTGTTTATTATTATTATTATTATTATTATTATTATTATTTTTTTTTTTTTGGTGGTACTGAGGGTGGAACCCAGGGGCCTTCTACCTCCAGGCTATACTCCCAAACCTATTTTTTATATATGATTTGGAAACAGGCTCTCACTAAGTAGCTGAGGCTGGCTTTGAACCTGCACAATCCTCCTGTCTCAGCCTCCCAAGTGCAGGGATTACAAGCGTGCGCCACCATGCCCGGCTGAAACCCTGTTTTAAAATAAAGAATAAAAATTAGGGCAGGGGGTGTAGCTCAGAGGTAGCATGCCCCTGATTCCATCCCAGCACTGCCAACAACAACAACAATAACAACAACAACAACACCATAAAAATTAAAATCCTTAAGCTAGATTAAGGAAAAAGAAAGAGACAAAACTCAGATAAATACAGAGATAAAAGAGGAAACACGAATGTACCAGTATTGAGAATGGCCTAGAAAGATTTGAGAAAGCTATGATTATTAATATATTCCAAAAATTGGGTGAGGGGCAAATCTGTGAAAGGACTTGATTTCTGCCTAGAAGCAGGCAATTATTCCAATGTAAATTTACCTAGCTAAAGGTAATTAGCAAGTCTATAGGAGAGGGGAACTAGGACTTCTTCATCCTCATTCTAAAGACAGGTTTACATAATAATTGAATAATCTAGCTAGGATGGGAGGAGGGGTCGACCTTCCTGAAAGGACACACCTTGCCACACCTTGCTGGGGGAGGAACCTTACAGGGACGTTTACTATGTCAGAATTACGTAAACAAGATGGAGGTCATGGGTATAAAAAGTCCAGACCCCGTGTTTTATCTTTGGTGGGGCATTCATTTGAATCACCCCCCCCCATGCCATTCTTGCTGTAACTATCTTCTGTATTTCTATCTTTTAATAAACTTCTTTAAATCTTCAGCAAGAGTCAGGCCTAATGTGTATTTATCCTTAGCTCAGGACAAGAACCCGCGTTTTTTTTTCTGTTTTGGGGTTTTGTTGTGGTTTGCGGGAAATTGTGTCCAGGACCCTGACAGGGGTCCCCGGGGACAGTTTCCCCAAAACCATATCATCTCAAACCGTAATAACAAATGTGAAAAAGAGTACAATATCCCGTCCCAAATCCATTTCTTTGGCATACATGGAGTCCATTCATATCCAGAGAAACCGGATCTCTGCAGGCTCAGGAATAGCAGGCCTGGGCATCTCCAGCCAATGGTCCTCACCAGGATGTGGAGGTGGAGGTCTGACCCAGGCCCAGAAAAAGACGACCACAGGAGCTTTGACCCAGAGACTTCCTCTCATAACAAAGCTTGATTGCTGTGTATAACCTTCTGCAGGGTGCACCACCTCTCTTTGGCCCGGAAGCCCAAGCCCTGTCCCTTTGATAAACTCTATATATGTTTCTCCCATTCAGCCCCTCTTTGAATCTCATCCTTCCATGCGAGGCACATAGTAAGATTTGAATTTTCTTCTTTTATCTATTTCCTAAAAAAAATGACCAAAACTTCAGAGGAAGCAGAGTAAATTTAAAACTCCCCTACTACTGATACCACAGAAATGCAAAGGCACATAAGGGACTACTATGAACAATTATACATCAACAAATTGGATAACCTACAAGAAATGAACTAATTCTTAGAAATATACAATCTAGTCTAGACTGAATCACGAAGAAGTTGAAAATTTGAACAAATCAACAGTGAGCAAGAAGATTAAATCTGTAATTAAAAAAATTTTTTTGTGTGTGATACTGGGGATGGAACCCGGAGGCATTCTATCCCCCAGCGACACCACCAGCCCTATTTTTTTATTTTTTATTTTTTGAAACAGGATCTCACTGAGTTGCAAAGGACTACACTAAGTAGCTGAAGCTGGCTTCAAACCTGCATGATCCTCCTGTCTCAGCCTCCCAAATGCTGGGATTACAAGGGTGTGCACCACATCCAGCCAAATCTGTATTTTTAAAAAATAATTTTACAATAAGTAAGATCTGAGAATGAGATGGTTTAAAGACTTTATACCATCCCTCTCAAACTTCTTCAAAAAATTAAAGAGGAAGCAACACTTCCAAACTCATTTTATGAGGACAGAATTATCCTGGTATTAAAATCGGACAAAGATACCACAAGAAAAGAAAACTGGGCCAAAGTGACTGATGAATAGAGATGTAAAATCTTCAACAAAATACTAGCAAATTGCATTCAACAGTACATTAAAAGAATCATTTTCCATGATTGAGATTTATCCCAAAAATGCAAAGATGGCCTAATATATACAAATGAATAGGTATAATAGACCACATTAACACACTGAAGAATGAAAATCATATCATCTCAGTTGCAAAAATGACACTGAGCAGGTAGATATGGTGGCACACACTTTTAATTCCAGTATTTTGGAGGCTAAGATAGGAAGATCACAGGTTGGTGGTCAACCTCAGCTATTTTGTGAGGCCCTCTGCAACTTAGTGAGTGAGACTCTGTTTCAAAATAAGATATAAAAGTAGAGCTGGGGATGTAGCTCAAAGATAGAATGCCCCTGGGTCTAATTCCCAGTATCATGCACACACATGCGTGTACACACACACACACACACACACGCGCGCGCGCGCGCGTATTTTTTGAACTGAACAAAACAGTTCACTGAACAAAAATTTTTGCACTGAACAAATTTCTTTTTTTTTTTTTTTGGGTCTGAAGATGGAACCCAGAGGCATTCAATCTCCAAGCTACACCCCCTGCCCTATTTTTTATTCTTTATTTTGAGACAGGGTCTCACTAAGTTGTGGAGGGCCTTACTAAGTAGCTGAGGCTGTCCACGAACTGTGATCCTCTGGTCTCAGCCTCCTGAATGCTGGGATTACAAGCATGCGCCACCATGCCCGGCTTTGCACTGAACAAATTTCAACACCCTTTTATGATAAAAATTCTCAACATATTAGGTACAGGTGAGCTGGGTGTGGTGGCCCATGCTTGTCATTTCAGTTCTTTGGAGGATCACAGGTTCAAAATCAGCTTCAGCAATTTAATGAAGCCCTCTGCAACTTAATGAAACTCTGTTTCAAAATAAGAAATAAAATCAGGGTGAAAGTATAACTTAGAGGTAGAACAAACACCTCTGGGTTCCATCCCCAGTACCAGTAAAAGAAGGAGGAGGAAGAGGAGGAGGAGGAGGAGGAGGAGGAGGAGGAGGAGGAGGAGGAGGAGGAGGAGGAGAACACACTTATAATCCAAGTACATGGGTGGTTGAGACTGGTCTCAGGCCAGCTGCAGCAACTTAGCAAGGCCCTCAGCAAATTAGCAAAACTTGTTCCAAAAGAAAAAATAAAAAGGGCTGAAGATGTAGCTTGGCGGTAGGATGCCCCTGGGTTCAATCCCCAGGACACCGCCAAATCAGGTATAAAAGGAATGTCTCTCAACACTATGAAGGCCATATTACAGAAAGCCACAACTAACAACGTATTAAATCATGCAAAGATGAAAACTTTTCCTATAAGAGCAGAAATAAGACATGAATGGCCATTCTCTCCACTTCCACTAAATATGGTACTGGAAGTCTTAGCCAGTGCAATTGAACATAAAAAAAAGAAGTAAGTTGCCAATAGTACACATAAGGCAAAGATACTTTCTTCAACAAATAGCCATAGGAAAACTGGATCTCTACAGCACAAGAGTGAAATTGGACACTTATCTTACACAATATACAAAAACCGCCGGGCGTGGTGGTGCACGCTTGTAATCGCAGCATTTGGGAGGCTGAGACCAGAGGATCGCGGTTCACAGACAGCCTCAGCTACTTAGTGAGGCCCTTTGCAACTCAGTGAGACCCTGTTTCAAAATAAAGAATAAAAAAATAGGGCTGGGTGTGGTTCGGAGGTAGAATGCCCCCTGGGTTCCATCTCCAGTACTACACACACACACACACACACACACACACACACACACACACACACACAAAAATAAATAAATAAATAAATAAATAAATAAAAAATAAAAAAACCAACTCAAAATGGATCAAAGACAAATATGACACTTAAAATGCAAAAATCCTAGGAGAAAACATAGGGGGAAAGCTCCTTGATATACTCTTAACAATATTAATCATAGATAAGTGAATATTATATTACTGTAACATTTTAGTATACTATAACATCTTAGTTTATATGAATACATTTTGAATTATAAAACCATAAAATTTTTCACAAGAATTTAATCTCAAAAATACAGAAAACAAAAGCAAAAAAAAAAATGAAACTGCATCAAACTAAAATGTTTCTGCAAAGTAATCAGGCAACAAAAGGAAAAGGCTACTCTATGGAATGGGAGAAAATCCCTTCAAACCATATATCCAATTGGACGTTCTCAAAATACATAAGGAACCCATATAATAATATTTGTGTGTGTGTGTGGTGCTGGGATGAAACCCAGCGGTTTTCTACCTCCAAGCTACACCCCAGCCCTATTTTTTTTTATTCTTTATTCTTTATTTTAAAACAGGGTCTCACTGAGTTGCAGAGGGCCTCACTAAGTACTGAGGCTGTTCATAAACTGTGATCTTCCTGTCTCAGCCTCCCAAATGCTGGGATTACAAGCGTGCGCCACCACGCCTGGCCAAGGAACCCATATAATACGAATACCATACTTGATAGTAAAAAAAAAAAACAACAACCAAAAAACTTTGATAGGAAAACGGGCAAAAAGGCTTTGAAGAGACATTTTCCCAACGGTATACAAATGACCAACACATATATGAAAGAGTGCTCATCATCACTAAGCATCAGGGAAAAATGCAAATCAAAACCACTGTACATCCCACATCTGCTAGAATGGCTAACGCCAGTCCAATGTTGATGAGTGTGGAGAACAGGGAAGCCGTGTGCACCGTTGGGGGGAATGTAGATTGATACAGCCATCCTGGGACACAGTATAGAGGCTCCTCGACAAACTAAAAATAGAACTAATACACGATCCTGCAATTCCAACTAGTGAGTATATACCCAAGTGGACGGACACCAGGGTCCCAGGGAAACAGCTGTGCCTCTGTGTTCATTGCAGTGTTATTCAAACAGACAAGACAGGACATCAAGCTGAGTGTTCAGCAGATGAATGGATATATTAACCGTGTCGCATGTGTTGATTGTTCAACCACAAAGGTGGAACGCTTGCCATTCGCAGCAACAGGGACAACCCTAGTCAGGACATCATGCTAAATGAAGTAAGCCAGGCACGGAGAGACGAACACCGCACAACAGCTTTATACGTGGAGCCATAAGGAATCAGACTCATTGGGAAAGAGCAGAGAGCTAGGGGTTGGGGCTGTGGGGTGGGAGAGTGTGGTTAAAGGGCATTTTCAGTTGTAAGATCTGGAGAAGAAATGCACAGCACAACTATAGTAAGTAAGCGTGCTGGCCCACGCTTGTAATCCCAGTACTTGAGAGGCTGAGACAGGAGGACCGCAGGTTCACAGCCAGCCTCAGCTACTTAGTGAGGCCCTCCGAAAGCTTAGAGAGATCCTGTGTCAAATAACAACAGATGAATGGATAGCAAAACTGTGGGAAATACACACAATGGAATTCTATTCAGCCATAAAGAAGAACAAAATTATATCATTTGAAAGAAGATGGAAAGCCCTGGAGAACATTATGTTAAGTGAGATCAGCCAAGCACAGAAAGAGAAGATACATATGTTTCCTCTAATATGCCCAAACTAGGAAACACAAAGAATACCAGAGGGACTCCAGATATTGAAGGAGAAATACTAGCTAAGTTTGGATGGTAAGATAGGAGAGGAGGAAGGCCGGTCTTGATTAATAAGGGTCTACACTTGAACATGTGTAAAATTATGAATAAGACATGGTTAACCTGGACAACCATTGGTGGGGGGGGGAGGGAAAATGGGGGCAGGGGGGAGGGCACCAAATATAGTGTAAATGTATACTATTTATGTTCAATAAAAAATTGTTATAAAAAAATAAGAACAGAAAATAGGGCTGGGGGTGCAGCTCAGAGATAGAATGCCTCTGGGTTCAATCCCCAGTACTGCAAAAAAAAAAAAAAAAGTTACATGTACTTGAAGTTTGCTCAGAGAATAGGGTTACTATCTGAGGTGAGGAAAATGTTAATTATCTCAAGTGTAGTGATCACTTTACAATGTCCACAGAGATTAAAACACCGCATAGTGCACTATAATTATATACAATTTTTGCCAATTATATCCCAATAAACTGAGCAGCAGGCAAATATCCTCTTTCCCCCCCTCAAGCTTTTCTCCACAGGCTGCAGACCCACCCACCTCCCTGCCCCCAGAAGTCTTTTTGGTCTTTGGTTTCTCCCGTTCTCACCATCCTTGGCAAATCCCAGTCAGTTTGCACAATTCACTTAGCAACAGGAAACTCAACCCACTAGGGCTCTGGCTCACAGAAATCACCTCTGGTTCCTCCGGTCCTCATTCTCTGAGCGCTTTCTACTCCTAGAGAGTGTGTTTAAATTCAGGCTGTTCTGGGTATGTTTTGTGCAAAAACACTTGCCTCTCAGTACTCCTGTGCTTTATTGTGTGTGTGTGTGTGTGTGTGTGTGTGTGTGTGTGGTACTGGGGATGGAACCCAGGGGCATTCTACCTCCAAGCTACACCCCCAGCCCTATTTTTTTATTCCTTATTTTGAAACAGGGTCTCACTGCGTTGCAAAGGGCCTCACTAAGTAGCTGAGGCTGTCCTCAAACTGATCCTCCTGGCTCAGCCTCCCAAATGCTGGGATTACAAGCGCGCGCCACCGCGCCCGGCCTCTTGTGCTTTCACAAGTGTTCAGACAAACAGACCTTCTAGATTCACCTCTGCTCCCTGCTCCTCCTTCTACCCCAGAGACTCCTAGGCTCCGGATTTCTGCCATTCTCCCTCAGCAGCACTGGAGTGCTGCTTCTGTTTTCTCTCCCATCTCCACACACTCTTTCGGGGATGATCTCAACAATTCACAGATTAATTATTTTCATTTCCACCCCTTTAATTTCTCAATGCATCTGCTGTTTAACAAAAGAAGTGCTGGCTGGGGATGTAGGTCAGCGATAGTGTAACTAAACACTGAGACTTGGTGAGTGCAAAGCCCAAGAGTGCAGCAGGGACTTGGACTCTTCACTTCTGCATCTGCCTCTAATTTGTTTCTGTCTCCTTTACTCGGAGTCACACTGGACTCTAGAACAACTGGTCTGATGGATAAACATCTGTGATGAGTCAAACCCCCCCACCCCAGGCAGCAGCAACTCTTATCTCAGAGAAGGCAGCACCTGCCTCACTAATCCTAAAACAGATGCACCAGACCAGGCCTAGCCCCTGGGATGGCCTGCTTCACCAGATGTGCAAACCCCAGCTGCACAACCCCCAGCCTTGCCCCACCCCTCTGCCAGTCAACGTCAGCCCCCCAAAGCATTGACTTGTCAACGTTAGCCTCCTTTCCCCGAAAGCAGGGCTAAGGATGGGGGTCCTCTCGTGCTCCCAACACTCCCAACGTAGCTACTGATTAAAATCCTTCCCTGCTTTCACCATTTGTCTTCCCATTTGTTGTTCGGGGCAAGTGGCCAGGCCCGATTGTTGGACGCCCCAGAACTGGACCTCTAGGAGTCCAGTAGCCAAGGCACAACCAGGAGATAAAAGACTGGAGAAAATTTTATTACACACTCAGTTAGGAAGCTGAGGGAGTGAGGGATTGCAGAGCCCTGCTCTCCAGGGGAAGCAGCATGGGGGGTCTGAGTGATTTCATTCAGGAAGCCAGACACTTTCATGGGCATGTGTGAAGGGCAGGCTCTCTCAGCTCAAGGTCACAGAGGACACGTTAGAAAGGAAAGATGGCACACAGAGACTCTGGGCATGCTCAGCTCAGTATTACAATGAGTCAAGTTTACTGTAGGTGAAAGAATGAGTCGGAGTGGCTGGTGACGCTGAGACAGTGGCTCGTTCTTCAGAAGTCTCTAAAGAGTTTAAGCTAAAACAGGAAAGAACACTTTATCTTTTTCTTTCTTGTATCGGAAATTAAACCCATGGATGTTCTACCTCTGAGGTAATTAAATATATATATGTAATTAAATATTTATATATATTTCATTTACTTGTTTATTTTTGCGGAACTGGGGATTGAACCCAGGGGCATTCTACTTCCAACTTCTCTCAGCCCTTTCTGAGGCTGGTCGCAAATCTATGATCCTCCTGTCTCGACGACCTCCCCAGTACGGAGATTACAAGGGTGTGCCATCACACCCAGCTTCAATTTTTTTTTTTTCTTTTACTTTGAAACAGGATCTCACTAAGTTGCTGAGGCTGGTCTCAAATCTTTGATCCTTCTGTCCTAGCCTCCCAAGTAGTGGGATTGCTGGCATGAGCCACCATGCCCAGCTCAGAAAGAATTTGTTGAGGGCCGTTAATGTATGAATTTACCCCTGAAGGTGCCTGTCTTGGTTAGGGGCTAACGGTAGAGGGCATGGATATGCCAGCCGCCTTTCCTCCCAGGCACTGTACTCAGAGTAGGGTAGGGTTTGAGAAAGGATGAGTAATTGAAACCGTAAAATGAAGATGATCAGAGAAAAGCCTTTTTTAAAAAATGTCATTTGTTACAGATTCATGCCTTTCTTTGACTCATAAATTCAGCCAATAGTAGTTCAAGGTGGTTGTTGAATGAAAGGAAGGAATATGTGCGAAGTGCTTAGAACATACAGTAAGTAAATGTTCATTATTCACCCAATGGTCTTCAAGGAGTACATTTATTAACTGATTAATTTTGTGGTTCTGGGGATTGAATCCAGGGCATTATGTATTCTAGGCCTTATCTGTGTACCAGCTGAAGAATGTATTTATTTATTTATTTATTTTTATTTATTTGGTGGTACTGGGGTTCCTGGAAGCCCTTCTACCTCCGGGCTACACTCCCAGACCTATTTTTACATTTTTATTTGGAAACAGGGTCTCCTAAGCCAGCGCGCGGCTGGCTTCGAACCAGCGCGATCTTCCTGTCTCTGCCTCCCAAGCGCGGGGATTACAAGCGTGCGCCACTACACCTGGCTGAAGAATGTATTTAAATGGGCATTCTTCTCTGAGTAAAGGGGTAGGAAAATTTCCCCCAAAAGAAAACACTTCATTAGGGGTAGGGTTGGTGGTTCACGCCTGTGTCCCAGTACTTGGGAGGCTGAGACAGGATTGCTGGTTTGAGACCAGCCTCAACGACTTAGTGAGACTCCGTTTCAACATTAAAACATAAAAAAAAGCGTGGGGGTAGAATACCCTGGGTTCAATCCCTATTATCCTTCCCCCAAAGAAATTAAAAAATAGAAAACACTTCTTTTGCATGAGGCCGAATAAAGGAACTCTAATTGGGCCAGGAAGATTATGCTAATTGATCTAATGGCAAAGAAAGTGTATTATAAATACCCAGTAACATTTATGTCTGGAATTAATGGTATTCATTCTGCAATAGTATTTTAAGTGTTTTTTTTCAACACACTGGTTTCTATTTCTTAGCTAATCTGAAAGGTCACTGAGCTTGCACATTAAACACATAAAATACACACAATTCTCCACTTAAAAAGATCCTGGTTTTCCACCAAGACTTCTCATCCAAGTTACTCCCACGTTCGGATGTTCAGATGGATGGCACGAGGATTTTCCAGTCCTCCTACTGAAGGCGAACATCTGTTTCACACTGGCATGCAGCTCAAAGAACCAGACCACCCCACCCACCAAGCAACTAAATTAACATTTATCTGATAAAGGAAAACAATTTCACACTTCATTCCAAGTAGCCAGGGGCAAAATTGCTACTGATCTCAGCATCCTGGAATCCTGAGGTCAAATGGACCGAGGGTCCTCGGATTGATCATTTTTCTGCTACTGCAGAAAGGTTTTCTCCACCCAAGATGCTCCAATGGGTTTTGTTTTTTAATAGGATCGCCGAGCATATAAGTTCTTAAAACACGCTGGTAAGCACTAAAGCTTAACTGTAAAACGTTTCTGTGGGCAAAAGAGGAGTAAAGGTGGGGAACCTCCCCACCCCCATGAGGCTAGGGACTATAGACTCCCTAAGGCAAACCACATGTGCAAAGGTGCCACGGACATACTCGGTGAGCAACCATTTTATGGAGCTGAAGGGACTGGTTTTCAAAATATTGAGATGCAATTTCAGGAAAATTCTGAATACCCTTTCTATGTACTTTTTTTTTTCTCTTTCAATTAAGATAATATTCTATGTAGTCCTGTTTCTCAGCATGCTCTAAGTGTTGAGAATATTTTGAAAGCAAAGCTATTAGCCAGGCACACGCCTGTAATCCTGGCACTTGGGAGGCTGAGACAGGAGGATTGTAGGTTTGAGGGCAGCCTCAGCAAGTAGGGAGACTGTCAGCTACCTAGGCAGACCCTGCTTCAAATTAAAAAAATAACATTGAGCTGGGGGCTTCTATCTTGGAGGTAGAACGCTCCGTGGTTCAATTCCCAGTATACCACTCATACACACAAAGACAGCAAAGCTATTTGGGGATATTAAAGCTAAATTTTGTTTTAATTTGACTTTTTATATTGAATGATACCCTACCAAAGGGCACAGGATTTCTTTCTGGGGTAAAAAGATTCGAAAATCGATTGTGGTGGTGATGATTATGCTAAAAACAATTTAGGTGTGCACTTTAAATGGGTGAATTGTTTGCTATGGAAATTATTTTAAGGAAGATGTTTAAATTTATCAGAATAAATCATGTCTGTATTAAAACTCCTTTGAAAAATTTTGCCATTATTTACATTATGATGTAAGACTATCATGCACCAATAAAAGCACATAAATTGTGTGTGTGTGCTACTGGAGGTTAAACCCAGGGTAATTCTAACTCCAAGCTATACCCTCAGCCTCTTTTTTTTTTTTTTTGTTGTTGTTTTTGCGGTATTGGGGATGGAACCCAGGCATTCTATCTCTGAGCTACACCCCCAGCCTTATTTTTATTCTTTATTTTGAAACAGGGTCTCACTGAGTTTCAAAGGGCCTCACAAGTAGCCGAGGCTGTCGGAGAACTGCGCTCCTCCTATCTCAGCCTCCCAAATGCTGGGATTACAGTGTGAGCCACCACACCCGGCTTCCTCAGCACCTTTTTTTAAAAAATTTTTTGTTTTGAAACACAATCTTACTAGATTGCCAAGAGTCTTGGTAAACTGCTGAGGCTGGCTTCAACTGAACTTGGAATCTCCCTTTCTCAGCCTCCCAAATACTGGGATACAGGAGTGCTCTGCCACGCCCAGCCTGTATTAAAATATTAGGCCTCCTTTTAAAAAGTTCACTGGCAATTTTTCCAATCTCATTTGCCTTTTGCTTTTCTATATTCAGAAGATGGACACTTTCAGTTAAATCATCTATAATCTGTTAATGAATCCTTCTATGGCTTTTGTTAGGAGAACCATCATATTCAGAGATAGTCACTAATATATCCTTGAAGCTTTACATTTTAAACTATCCAGTAGGTGAACCTTATAAAGCTATAATCTGGATTTTCCACAAGTTTACCCTTTCCTATGTTTCCAGGTTCCTTTCTAATACTTTATTTATACTAATCTATCTTTTTGGGCTATTGCTTTGATCTGAGAGTTCAAATATAAACTAACAGTACATTTGAAAAATGTATAGCGTTAAAATAACTTTAATCTCCATAATTACAAGCAATTTTTTGTCAAGTAAAAATAAAACTTAAAAAACAAAATGACTTTATATTAGCTAGGCATGGTGGCACACCTTTGTGATCTCAGTACTACGTGGGAAGCTGAGACAGTAGGATCACGGGTTTGAAGCCAGGCTCAGCTACTTAGTGAGGCCCTCCTCAACTTAGTGAGATGCTGTTTAAAAAATAATAAATAATAAATATAAAATAGCTCAGAGGTAGAATGCCCCTGGGTTCAATCCCCAGAACTACAAAAAAAAAAAAAAAAAAAAAAAAAATCTGAGCCAGGCATGGTGGCGCATGCTTGTAATCCCAGAATTCAGGAGGCTGAGACTGGAGGATCACAGTTCACACAAAGCCTCAGCTACTTAGTAAGGCCCTCTGCAACTTAGACCTTGTTTGCAAATAAAGAATAAAAAATAGGGCAGGGGGTGGTGGCTTGAAGGTCAAATGCCCCTGGGTTCCATCTCTAGACCCGCAAAAAAAAAATAAAATAAAATAAAAATTCCTGGCTATTCTTTATCAACCCTTTGAAATATTACTGGACTTGCATTTACTGATGAACCAATTGGAAAAAATGAACATGTTAAATATACGTAATTTTATCAGCTAAGAGTGTGGCATATTTTTCCATTTATACACATCTTCAGTTTGTCTGCAAATGTCAGTTTGTTGCCACAATGAATGATAACATATTCCCATTATATTCTTGTGTGTGTGTGTGTGTGTGTGTGTTTTGCTGGAAACTGAACACAAGGATATTCTACTTTGAACTACACCTCCAGCCCTATTATTTTACTTTTCACCTTGAAACAGGGTCTCACTAAGAAAGGCCTCGCTAAGTTGCTGAGGCTGGCCATGCACCTGCTCAGCCTCAGCCTCCTGTCTCAGCCTCCCCTGTACCGAGATTACAAGCATGTGCCAGCATGCCTAGCTTTTAAGACCTTTCCCCCCACCTTCAGATATTTGAAAGCAATTAAATTTGGGATATCTTGAGGTATATGCTAATTTTATATTAATTCCAAGATGAGATTCCTGAGATTTCTACTTGAACAGTCGTGTTATCTGGTACCTATTTTCTCAACATTACAATTCATTTCCAGTTATTTACTTTTTTGCAGTAGGAGAGGTTGAACATAGGGTACTCTCCCATGAACTGTATCAACAGACCTGGTTATTGAGACAGGGCCTTGACAAGTTGCCCAGGCTGGCCTCAAACTTGAGATCCTTCCGTCTCAGCATCGTAGTAGCTGGGATTAGATGTATGCCACTGTGCCTGGCTCAGTTTGTCTAAATGTATCAAAAAAAAATTAAATTGCTAGGCATGGAGGTACATACCTATAATCCCAGTACTTGGGAGCTTGAGACAGGATTACAGTTCAAGGCTGGCCTCAACAACTCAGCAACTTAGCAAGACCTTGTTTCAAAATAAAAACACACAAGGCTGGGGGTATAGCTAAGAGGTAGAATGATCCCCAGTAATACTCACATGGACGGGGACACACACACACACACACACACACACACACACACACACACACACACACACATCAATATTCTAATGACCTGTCCTAAAAACTTTAAAAGCATACATTAAAAAAAAACTCAGGGGTTAGGGCTGTGACTTAGTTGCAACATACTTGCCTAACACGTATGGGACCCGGGGTCTGACCCCCAACACCTCAGAAATAGACAGTAATAATTTTTTTACAAGGATATGAAATGTTCAAGCTTAGGAGAAAGATCTGAAATCTGTTGATTTTGCAACTTTCTAGAATCTGTCATCTAAATTGGGGCTAATGAGCGCCCAAAAGGGACAAAGGGAATAGACACCCCAGGCCCGGTGACTTCTAGGGCAGACACTCAATATCCAGGAGGAGGTTTTCTACCTCAGCCTTCTCGCTCACATTTAAACCGCATCAAGTGACAGATCCCCTCGGTCTTTGATGCTAGTGAGCTACGTCCTGAAGAACCATTCTCATCCGTCTCGTCCATCTCTGGACACAAGCGCGTGTCCACTGTCCTAGAATACCCTGCCGGCCAGTCCACAGCACACCTCCAAGTCCCCCTTTGTCTTTTTGCGTGATCTATATGAAATTTTTCTCTTGGCTACGCCCTCTTCCTCCCAGATACCTCTACCTAGGTAATTAATCTACTTTGAGTGTTGGTAGCTAAGAAAATACAAATTCTTTTTTGCAGACAAGGCACTGGTTTCTGAAGGCTTGATTTTAATGACTGGACTAGTCCTGTGTTCAGTCATACCTCAAATTCAGAAGAAAACTGTTGGTAACATGTTCACCATGAAACAGCTGCGTTTATTTTGTCTCTTACATAAGGAGAAATGATTAGTTTTCTAAGCAACTGAGAAAGTCCAGTTCAATCCACCCTGCAAATGAAAGAAATCTCGGACTCTTCCCACCTGACTAACTACAAGGGAAGTTTTGCTCCATATTTTCCCCCACATAGGTGGATCCTAGTTGATGAATGACACAATTGTTTACAAATGACAATGTCCCATGCTTTTGAGGCCAAGTAGCTACTTAAGAGTTGTCTAGGTCTGGGGAGAGACCTAGACAACTGTCTATAAAGTAAGCTTTTTGACCAAGAATGGTGGTAAACATGTAATCCTAGTACTTGGGAGGCTGAGACAGGAGGATGGCAGGTTCGGGGCCAGCCTCAACTACTTAGGGAGACCCTTCCAATTTAGTGAGAACCTGTTTTGAAATTAAACACAAAAATAGGAAAGAGGGCTAGGGGTGTAGCTTGGAGGTAGAATGCCTCTGGGTTCTTTCCTACTACAAAGAAGAAGAAAGAAGAAGAGGAAGAAGAGGAGAGGGAGGGAGAGAGAACAATCACATAGAAGATGGTAGGTCAGTAGGTTCAGTGTTAATGTCGGGTAGGGCTTGGAAAATTGGACTTCAAAATTTTGTTTTTATATTGATGGTGAAAAAAGTCCCTCAAAACCTACCAATTTTTAAGCGGGGTGTGGTGGGCACGCTTGTAATCCCAGCATTCAGGAGGCTGAGACAGGAGGATCGTGGTTCGTGGACAGCCTCAGCTACTTAGTGGGGCCCTTTGCAACTCAGTGAGACCCTGTTTCAAAATAAAGAATAAAAAATAGGGCTGGGGGTGTAGCTCTGAGGTAGAATGCTGCTAGGTTCCATCCCCAGTACTGCAAAAACAAACAAACAAACAAAAACAAACAAAACAAAACAAACCCAAACTACCCAATTTGTGTGTGTGTGTGCATGCACACAGTGCTGGGAACTGAACCTAGGAGTGTTGTACTTCCAAGATACCTCCCAGTCCTTTTTTAAAATTTTGAAACAGGGTCTAAGTTGCTAAGGGTCTTTCTAAATTTTGAGGCTGACCTTGAACTTGGAATCTTCTTGTCTCAGCCTCCCAAGTACTGGGGTACCAGGTACCACTGTGTCCAGAAAAACTTGCCAATTTCATTTATTTGTTTATTTATTTATTTGTTTTGTGGTACTGGGGGTGGAACCCAGGGGTTTTTCTACCTTCAGGCTATACTCCCAGACCCATTTTATACTTTATTTGGAAACAGGGTCTCACTAAGTTGCTGAGAGCCTCACTAAGTAGCTGAGGTTGGCTTCGAACCTGTGGGATCCTCCTGTTTCAGCCTCCCAAGCGCTGGGATTACAAGCGTGTGCCACCATGCCCAGCTAAACTTACCAATTTAATGTAAATCAAACTGGTAGTATTTGGGAGACTGAGACATTAGGATTGCAGGTTCAAGGACAGGCACAGCAAGTGGAAAGACTCATCAACCTAGGGAGACTCTGTTTCAATAAAACAGGGCTGGGAGTATAGCTTGGAGGTAGAATGTCCTGGGTTCAATCCCCAGTAACACACACACACACACACACACACACACACACGCACACACACAGTAAATCAAAGTCACACTACAATAAGTATTGAAATGAATAACCATATATTTGTAATTTAAAAATTTTTTAATTTCCAATCTTATTCATTAAAAAACATATACAACTTAAAGCAATTGGGGCATAATGGAAACAGCTGGTGATTTCAGGTGAGGGTCATATGATGTGTTCACTGTACTACTGTTTTAACTTGCCTGCAAATTTATAGATTGTTAAACAATAAAAAAACACTGCCATAAATCATACAAAGTATCTTATTACTAAACATCATGATTTTATAGCAAAAAAAAAAAAGCCCTATCTTCTAGGTCAAACCCAAAACTTTCCCGCTGAAGGAAACATGGGAGACTTATCGGGTATGAATTAGAAGAAAAAAGCTGCTTTAGAAGGCAATAACAGGGAATACTGCCAACATGAAAATGTCTCTGGAACCTAAAGTCCCCAGGTTTCCCAATATTCCATGTGGAACAATAGCCTACTTCTTCCCTCTTCACTGAAGGTCAAGGGTGAGGAGATTTACAACCAATGGGCCAAGGAACAACCAAAGAACCCACAACAGGAAGGTCAAAGGTCAGGACCAGGTCCTGTAACCAAGGTCACAGATGACATGGGATACACCACCCAGGTAGGTGGACACAGTGGGTGGATGAGCACATGTCTTAATTTCTAAAAATAATGTCAATTACAGGGTGTAAAAACTTAGGGGTGAGGTGTAGTGCTGCACTCCTGTAATCCTCGCACTTGGGAGGCTAAGACGGGGGCTCATAGGTTCAAAGCCAGCCTCAGCAACTTAGTGAGGCCCTCAGCAACTTGGCGAGACCCTATTTCCAAATAAAAAATAAAGTAGGACTAGGGGTGTAGCTCAGAGGTAGAATGTTCCTGGGTTCAAATCCCCAATATAACACACACACACACACACACACACACACACACACACACACACACACACACGGACTTCAGAAACCACCTAAATAGATTTCCTTTTTCTTCCTTCTTCCAAAACATACTCTACCCTAAGTTTTCTACCCTAATTACTGACAAGCAGTTTATGTTGGGGAACTAACACAGTGGTACAGAGCCCCCAAAAGTAAATTTTTTCCACAGCTTGATTCAAGGCTCTGAGAGATCAAAAAGGAAGAATACAGAGAGAAACATTTGGAAAAATTGAGTGTAGTAAAAAAAAAAAAAAATCGTGACCTCCTTCTTTCTTCCCTCTCCCCCTTTTATTTCCCTTTTCTCCTTTTTTTTTTCTTTTAAAAACATCCCACCGGATGGCACATGCTTGTAATTCCCGCACTTGGGAAGTGGAGACAGGAGGATCATGCAGGTTCGAAGCCAGCCGTGCTGGCTTAAGAGACCCTGTTTCCAAATAAAAAGTATAAAAATAGGTTTGGGAGTGTAGAAGGGCTTGCAGGAACCTCAGTACCACAAAAAAAAAAAAAAAAAAAAAAAAAAATCCCCCTTTGCTGTGTTGCCCAGGCTCATCTCCACTCCCCAAGTGTCTGGGCTCAAGCAATCCTCCTGCCTCAGCCTCCCAAGTAGCTGGGACTGCAGGCGTGCAGCACTATACCAGCTGATACCTTGAAAAACCTGTTAACCTAAGATGATTCATAAAAATCAACTAAAGTAGAAATTGTCTTTTTGGGTTTTTTGATTTTTTTTGGGTTTTGGAAAAAATATTATAAGCAAAAAACAACCTAGATACCAATATTAAATCAAACCTATTTTAAGCTCCCTGAGATGGCATACATAGTATAAAGTTATAGCCGAAAGTAAATTTCAAAGAAAATTTTCAAAGATTAGAGTAAAAATCAAGTTTCTACTCCAACAAATAACATATGAGATAAATTATAACCTTATGATTATTTGTTGTCATACATTTATGCATACTAGGAAACTTGTTCTATTTAAAAATCTGAAAATAATTTTGGCACAAGTGAAATCTTTTCATTCTGTGGAATCCCTGAGCACTTTAACTGTCCCTGAGGCTGATTTCTGCATCGGCCTCTTGCCCGGCCATTCTGGCCCTCATCTTCAACTGTCTCAATCTACTCTCTTCCCTGGCTTTCCATCACTTCACCTGCCCCTCGCACTGATGCCAGACAAACATCTGGCCTATTGTGCCCTGCAGAAATCACGCAGCTTTTCTACCATGAAGTAGAAGTCCTGGCCCCAAGGAGAACCCAGCTTTTCCGATGCGTACTGGCAAGGCAGAGGCAGGTCGGACGCCTTCTGTGCATCCTTCTTCCACCCCTCCACTTGCCCCCCAGCGTCAGTGTCCCAGCGCCTCCAGGGCTTTATGTCTCAAGTGCTCATCCAGACACTGGATGGCAAAGTGGTCCACGTCCACATCAAACTTATTGGCAAAAAAGTGGTGCTTGTGTAGCATCCAGTTTAAGTCTCCCGCTCCGAAAACGCACACCGAGCGCACGTGGACCCCGGTGCAGGGCGGGTACGGTGCGCCCTTGGAAGTGTCTCCTTCGTAGTACTGCCACTTGACAAACCTGGCAACGGAGCGCATGTCAGACAGGTCGTACTTGTGGCTCAAGGGCAGTGAGCCCGGGGCCTCAGGGATCCTCTGGATGGTGGCCCAGAGATACTCGTCCGGGCTGTAGGTGTCTTGCGCCCATTCCATAAACTTCTGGATGTCTTCGTTCTCCAGCACATACCTCACATACTCCCGACTGACCACAAAGTAGGCACTGCCCGAGAACAGGGGCGTCTTGAGCGGAGGGTGCGTTTTGGCGGCCCCCGTGTTGGTCAGCTTTCCATTGGCCACCGTGTACCGCCTCCTCCACCTCTCTTCTTTATTGGGCGGCATCTTCTCTGTTTCCAGGTTGTTCTCGCCCAGGAACGACTTGAGCTTCCTGACGATTTCCAGGTTGGTTTTAATGGGAAAATCCATCCCACAGAGATTTATCAAGTACTTCCAGGCCGCACTCATTCCGTAGAGGTCCTTCATGCAGTTGAGGTCGGCCTGCACCCGGCTCCACGATGCATAAACCACACTCTCCAACTGGCTGGCCACAAAGACGTTGCTGAAACAGGATGCGATGCCCTTCACTGCAGCCAAAAAGGAGGCCTCTGATTTCTTGTCCACATGAATGCAATAAAAGTTCTGAGGCATGTAGATGGCCCTCAAGAGCCTGTCAAGCATTTCGATCTTGTGGTGAGCCACTATGGAATACGCGATGGGGAAGCCCGCCTCTTCTTTACTGAGCGGTTCTACGATGTATTTGCGCGTCCTGATGAAAGAGGCGCAGTGACTGGTCATGTTTATATAGTCGTGCGCTGTCCACCGAGGGCGCTTCCTAAACGTCACCGTGAGCATCTCCAGCTTTGCCTTCTGGATTTCATCTGCATTACCCTGTACAACTTTGGTGCAATTAATATCACTACTAGGATTCTCTCCAACAAGCTCCAAATGTCTGATGCTTACAAATTCAGGCTTTTGGTGAATCCTTAAAACTGAGAAGGTGACGAGAGAAAAAACGAGAATGATAACGTAGTATTTAGTGGGACAAGAAAAAAGTCTCCTTCGCCACAAATGCCTCAGCATCTCAAATGACAGCCGGAGGCTCTTTTAAAGTCAGTCTCCAAGGCTTCAAGTACAGACGAACTTCCCTTCGATTTTCTGTCCCTTGTGGCCTTAAGAGTTTGCATTGATCACAGGTACACAGGCATCTTCGAGGGGAGAACAGCACTGAAAAAACATCAAAATGACATACAGAAGTACAGTCTTTCACAATCTCTTTCTGGGCTCAATAACTATCCTCTTTTGTTATGAGGTAAAAAATGCTAAGAAAAAAAAAGTGGGCTAATCAGAGGAAAAGAAGTAGTTTCACAGGAAACCCACAGTCTCTATTGTCAAAGCCACAGTGGGGGAGGGGAAAAACAATCCTCCAAACTTAGTACAAAGATGTCTTTCAAAATGTCCTACCATAAACATTTACCTCTCAAGTATACTGACAGGCAAAGAGACAGCTGAAGACCTAGGCTATAATTATTGAACTGTCCACACTTGGTGACTTTTTGGTACTGTGACAGTTCTAAGAATTAGCAAGCCCTTGTCTTGAAATCGTTACTAATTTAAGTTCCTCCTACAACTATTAATGTCAGCTGGTGTTAGCAGCTGTGAAGATTTGAAGATATCAGCTATCTATCCTGCTTTTTGCTGATTTAGGGGCACATTTAGATAGAAGTTCAAAAATTAGTGTGACTTTAAAAATCTTTAAATGGAGGAAAAATTGGCTGCTAAGTTTTCAAATCAGACCAGAAGGGCTTAGCTGAAACCAAGTCAGATTTTGGGCTGTGTTGGGGTGACCCCATATTTAAGCTTGGTTTCTGTCAGGTACCACAGGAAGATAAAATATACACCACCCAAAATAAAGCCTTGATTTTTTACATTTGTTGTAACAGATTATAAGTCCTCAGAAAACAACAGTTGTAATTTTAGTTGTAAATTAAACTTAAATGAATTAAAATATTTATTTATTTATTTATTTAGTGGTACTAGGGATTGAATCCAGGGGTATTCTACCGCTTAGCTAAACCCCAAGCCCTTTTTAAAAGTTTGTTTGGAAACAAGGTCTCACTAGGTTGCTGAGAAAGTCTTGTTATGTTGCTGAGGCTGTCCTTGAACCTGTCTCAGCCTCCTAAGTACTGGGATTACAGGCATATGCCAACATGCCTATTGTAATTTATGACAGACCTTTTTCCTATCTTCAAATATCAGAAGCCAAATCAAGTTTTTATAGAGGTTTTTTTTTTTTTTTTCCCTTTTGATACTAGGGCTTGAACCAAAGGGCATTATTCCTCTGAGATACATTCCCAGCCCTTTTTATTATTTTTAGTTTTGAAACAAGGTCTTGCTAAGTTGCTGAGGCTGGTCTTGACTCTATAATCCTCCTATCTCAGTCTCCCAAGAACTAGAATTACAGATGTATGCCACCCCTGGCTATAGAAGTCTGAAATTAATTATTAGAACCAGAATTAGCACTGACACTTTTAAACATTTCATTACGAAATAAATTATCAATAATACAAATAAAAATAACTAATTCACACCTATTAGTATAGAATAATGTTAAGTATTCAGATAGCGAGGCATGGTGGTGAATATTTGTAATCCCAGTGCTTGGGAGGCTGAGACAGGAGGATCACAAGTTCATGGCCAGCCTTAGCAACTTAGTGAGAACCTGTTTCAAAATGAAAGAATAAAATCAGGCTGAGGGCATAGCTCAGAGGTAGAATGCCCCTGGGTTCCATCTCCAGTACCACACAATAAAAGGAAAGACCTTCAGACTTTTTACCTTTCGGAACTAAGGAAAATGCAGATCGCTTAGTGTTCTGATTCCATCTATGGAAATATGTCCCATCAGCTATCAAAAAATCTGTAAAATGAAACAGAAAATATATTTAAGGATATGATAATAGATGCACCTGCAGTAAGACACACATTCAGAAAGCATGGTGGTGAACTAAATTACATGTCTTTATTTTTATTCCTTAAAATTATGGTTGGTTAATTTCTTTCTTTTAAATTTCCTCCTCCATAATCTCAATTTTCTAATGTTTTATTTTTGGATTAGTGAATGTTTTAAAACATTCTAAAGCTTAGGTGGTTTTTTTCAGTACTATCATTAATATGTCAGTGAGTGCTGGGAATTTTCTCAACGAGGATAGAATACATTGGATTTTCCAATCATAATGGTCTATTGTTGGACATTTTGGGAAATGCTAGTCGAGTTTTCTTTCAAAAACCTTAACCGATAGCTGGTCAAATCGCTCAATGATGGAGTACTTACCGAGCATGCGCAAAGTTCTGGGTTCAATCCCCAGAATGGAAAAAGGAAAAAAGTATAAATATTAACTTAATCACAACAAACATGCCATATCAATGCAAAGTGGAAATACATGAGATACTGCGAGGGCGATATGGGAACTCTGTACTTTCTGTGCAATTTTCCTGGAAACCTAAAATTGATAAGAAAATAATCTACTAAATTGAAGTGAAAAATTAATTTGCACATCTTAGTTCGATGACCCCCAAAGAGTTTTCTAATTCATTTTTTAATTCATAGACTGTTGAGAAGGAAAAAAATCTTGAAAACAGTACGAGAAAAGTGATTGTGCAATGGGTCCTGGAAATCACTGACAACTTCAAATAAAATACAACAAGGACCAGAAAGCTGTGGATAAATATGCAGAAAGATTGTCAGCCAGTGCTGGGTGTGGTGGTGCATGCCACACATTACTTCTGCAATCTCAGGATTTGGGAAGCTGAGACAGGGGGACCATAGGTTTATAGCCACCCTTAGCAACTCGTAAGGTCCTCTTCAACTTGTGAGACCCTGTTTCAAAATAAAAAATAAACTATAGCTGGGGGTGTAGCTTGGAGGCGGAATATCCCTGGGTTTCATCCCTAGTATCCCCCCCCACACACACACAGGCACAAAACAACTGTCAATCAAAAATCCTATAGTCAGCAAAATCATTTAAAGGCAACGAGAAATTAAGATGCTCCTAATAAATAAAAACTAAGGGAATTCACCAACAGAAATATCCTATAAGCAGTATTAAATGGAGTCCTGTAGCCTGAAATGAAAGGATGGTAGACTAAATCAAACACACACATACACACACACAATAAATAAAAATAATTCATAAAAAGTAGCACAGAGGTGTCTATATCAGTAAATATAAAACTAATTTAAACACAATGTTTTATAACAATTTTCTTTTCCATTTGATTTACACTAATGGTGCTTTTGATTTTGTAACTGAGTGGGCAAATCGGTAAAAAGAATTTTAATTAACCATCCTAACTTCACCACCTAGAACATCCTCTTAAGTAAAACTTGGGCTCAGGGGGGGAAGACACAATTGTATGTGGTAAGGGTCCCTTGGTGAAAAGTTTGAAGAGGGGCGAAAACATGCACATGCTATGCCATTGTAATCCAACTTCATCACAAGAAAATTCTTAGTTTAAATAGGAAACACAGCCGGGCGTGGTGGCGCACGCTTGTAATCCCCGCGCTTGGGAGGCAGAGACGGGAGGATCGCACAGGTTCGAAGCCAGCCTCGCTGGTTTAAGAGACCCTGTTTCAAAAAATAAAAAGAAAGAAAATAGGTCTGGGAGTGTAGCCCGTAGAAGGGCTTCCAGGAACCCCAGTACAAACAAACAAACAAACAAACAAACAAACAAACACAACCTACAAAGGAAGAGAACAAAATAATTCCTCCACAAGAAAAGAAAGCCAAGTTCTGAATAAAACTGTAGTTCTCTTTTTTCCCCCCTTTGGTGTTGAGGGCTGAACCTAGGGGTGTTGTAGCTCCAGGCTATACTCCCAGACATTTTTGTTTTTTATTTTGAAAGAGGGTCTTGCTAAGTTGCTGACCCTGGCTTTGAAATTGCCATCCTCCTGTCTCTTCCTCCCAAGTGCTGGGATCCCAGGCATGCAGCACTGTGCCCGGTAACATATGTCTTATTATGAATTACTACGGCAAAATCTACCTAGCACACGCATACCCAGTGTACACTCATGACTGTGCGTGTGCATGGGCATACACAGAGTTGATGGATAAGCGGGGTCCACAGCACGGCTCGGCGGTAGAGCACTTGCCTGGCATGTGTGAGGCCGGGGTTCAATCGTCAGTATCCAGTACAGGGGGGAAAATGTTAAGGAAGCCATCAACCAAGCAACTCAACCACCCTTCCTAAAATGAAGGAATGGCTTTCAGACAACTAAATCCTTTCAGTAGTAGCAAAATGGATGAAATCGGACCCACACCAAGACACATTCATTAAACAGTCACGAAATATCATAACACTGGGAAATAGACTCACCCAGGCTCGGGGGTGGGTTGGAACTAAGCCACAAAAAATGCATTCAGAGGTAGACTGTCTTCACATCTTACAAAATCCAACTATAGAAATCAAAAGACAATAAAGCAATACCTTCCAAGTGCTGACGAAAACTGAATCCCAGCTTAGAATTCTTGTCCTCATATAAACTACAAATCAAAGTAAGGGTAAAATAAAAACACTTGCTGACAGCAGTCTCAAAATTGCCAGGAAGCTACTAGAAAATGAGCCCTGTCGTGCACTGGTCTGGAGGTGTAGCTCAGCGGTAGAATACTTGTCTAACATGTGCGAGGGCCTACATTTGATCCCCAGATCTGAAGAAATGAAAATGTAATTAACCACCATATAACAACAACCCCCCAAAAGAAATAAAAACTAAGGCATTAACTAATAAAGGGAAGGACATACATAAGTAAGAATCAGAAAATGATCTAACATACAAAAGAAAAGGGACTTCCCAGGACTCTGGTGAAGGGACATCCTAGGCTGGTAAGGAGATATCAGACAATCACAGCAGCCTGGCGCAGGTCCAGAGGGCCCTGGGAGAGATGTCTTCATGAAGGTACAACTGAACTGGGTGTGGTGGCACATGCCTGTAATACCAGCACTTGGGAGGCTGAGAAAGGAGGATCGCAGGTTCAAGGCCAGTCACAGCAACTTAGCAAGATCCTGATTCAAAATATAAAAATAAGAGCCAGGCGTGGTGGCACATGCTTGTAATCCCAGCATTTGGGAGGCTGAGACAGGAGGCTCACTATTCGCAGACAGCCTCAGCTACTTAGTGAGGCACTTTGCAACTCAGTGAGACCCTGTTTCAAAATAAAGAGTAAAAGCCGGGCGTGGTGGCACACGCTTATAATCCCCGTGCTTGGGAGGCCGAGACAGGAGGATCGCACAGGTTGAAGCCAGCCTCGGATACTTAGTGAGGCTCTCAGCAACTTAGTGGAGGGAGTAGGTCAGGGAGTATAGCCCAGAGGTAGAAAGCCTCTGGGTTCCAACCACAGTACCACCAAAATAAATAAATAAATAAACAAATAAATAAATAAATAAATAGTAAAAACTAGGGTTGGGGGTGTAGCTCGGAGGTAGAATGCTCCTGGGTTCCATCCCCAGCACCACACACACACACACACACACACACACACACACACACACAATATGCATATATATTTATGAGCTGGTCATGGTGGCGCACACTTGTAATCCCAGCATTTGAGAGGCTCCTACAGGAGGACCGTGATTCATGGCCAGCCTCAGCTACTTAGTGAGGACCTTTGCAACTCAGTGAGACCCTGTTTCAAAATAAAGAATAAAAAATAGGGCTGGAGGTGTAGCTTGGAGGTTGAGTGCCCCTGGGTTCCATTCCCACTACTGGGAAGAAAAAAAAAAAAAAAAGTAGGGCTGGGAGTATATCTTGGAGGTAGAATGCCTCTGGGTTCAATCTCCAGTATATACATATATATATATATCTGATGGGAATAAACATTGAAAACTGACTTAAACAATGGGCAGACTTTGGGACTGCATCTGTAATAACTGCTTTAAAAACAAAGAAAATGAAGGGAGTTAAGCAGATAATTATGGGCTTCAAAGAAACCCAGAGAATCATGCAGTGATGAAAAACCAATCACAAGGTACCCCTGGCTTAGTTCTGAAGAGCACAGTGGCGTCTCGAAACCAGCCTACAAGATGCGACTTGCACACACTTCCACATTTCAAAATGAACCGGTTTCTTAAAAAAATCATATTCAACCTAATACCATATATTTACAAGTTAATTTAGAGAATATTACTATATAGAGGTAGAGAAGAAAATGGAAAAAATATTTAAAGCAATGAGGTACATGTAGCTTAAGCGATGTTTTTCTTACTCCTTTTGGTTTGTGTATCTGTGTGGTACTGGAGACTGAACCCTACTGACATTCTATACCCAGGGGCTTCTATCTCCAAGATATACCCCCAGCCCTATTTTTTTTTATATTTTATTTGGAAACAGGGTCTCACTAAGTTGCAGAGAGCCCCATTAAGTAGCTGAGGCTGTCCACAAATCGTAATCCTCTGGTCTCAGCCTCCCGAATGATTATTAAGTAGAAACACGTGCATGTGTACAGCCGAGTGTACACAGGTCCGTGCTTCTGGAGGGCAGGCATCAACAGGCAGTAATGAGGGTCCACACTCTACTGCCCTTCTGCAACAGGAAGCCGAGTCCGAGTTCATTCAGCTGCCCACTAGTCCCGTGAATACTCCTGGATTCAATTTCACCGACACTCCAAAGACTACTGTTCTGTGGCCCAGAGGCTGCCACGATTAAAGCAAAATACCAACTACTGGGATAGCTGCCAAAGCCACCCAAGCAGCTGGGGACCTCACTGCAGGAAGGGAGCCCCGATTCCAGCGGAAGCAGCCAAGGGGAGGGCAGGAAGCAGACAGACGGAACCGGAGGCCTTGCCGTCACCATGGAGTCCCCTTTCTGTCATCTGGGCCTCCGCAGCCTCACCGCATCGCAGGGGACCTGGCCTCTGCCCCCCACAGGCTTGCCCTGCTTGGAGAGCGGTCTGCCACTCACTGTGGGGAGTTGCTTAGATCCTCCAACGTCTCACTTTAAAACAAACTGTAACCATGCCTGGTCCTTAGACTGGCCACATAAAGCCCTGACAGTATGCCTAACTCAGCACTGTGACTTAAAACTCAAGCTCCAAGCCTGGCATGGTGCTGCACACCTGCAATTCCATTACTTGAGAGGCTGAGACAATAGGATTGCAGATTTGAGGCCAGTCTCAGCAATTTAGCCAGACCCTGTTTTCAAAAACATCAAAAGAGCTGGGAGTGTAGCTCAGAGGAAGAATGCTCCCAATATCAACAACAACAACAACAACAACAACAACAACAACAAGAAGTGAAAACCAAGCTCCACATTTCAGGCTGCTGTCTCCCAGAATTCACTATACAATTTTCTTAGGCTTCAGCCAAAAAAACACGAGGCAATAGAGAACCTTTAATGACTGGCACTGGCTTACATTTTCTGTGCTTCCTTCGGAAAGGGTGGTTTCTGGCTGAACATTCCAACCAAAGTCAGGCTATGTGAGGAAGGGAGAGGAGAGCTAGCTCCATGCCCCGCTTCTCCAGAGCTTCTCTTCCAGTGCCAGGCACAGGGAGTCACTGAACAACATCTGACTAATGAATAGTCTCAACTGGAGTCCAAGTTGTTCTTCTGCTAAAAGTTTCTTTGACTGTAAAAGAACCTGAGCGTTATAAAAAGGGAGGCTGAAATAAGAGGACTGCAGGTTGGAGGCCAGCCTCAGCTACTTAGTGAGGCCCTTTGCAACTTGGCGAGACCCTGTTTCAAAATAAAGAATTAAAGATAGGGCTGGGGGTATAGCTTGGAGGTAGAATGCCCTAGGTTCAATCCCCAGCAACACACACACAAAATTGAACAGTGTATGGTGGTACACATAATCCTACCTACTCAGGAAGCTGAGGCAGAGGATCACAAGTTCAAGGCCGGCCTGGCCAACTAAGTGGGCCCCTGTCTCAAAGTAAAAAGATTTTTCAAAGGGCTTGAGATGTAGCTCAGTAGTAGAGCACTTGCCTAGTCTGTGTGAAACCCTGAATTTGATTCCCAGTACTGCCAAATTAGGTAAGAAGGAAGGATGAAAGGAAGGAGAGCGGGGAGAGAAAAAGAGAGAAGAAGAAGAAGAAGAAGAAGAAGAAGAAGAAGAAGAAGAAGAAGAAGAAGAAGAGGAGGAGGAGGAGGAGGAGGAGGAGGAGGAGGAGGAGGAGGAGGAGGAGGAGGAGGAGGAGGAGGAGGGATATTACATTTACAGGGACTGAATTCGATGACTGCCCTGCAGTCTCAGCACAAGCGGTGGGGAAAGTGGAGTAATCCAACAACCCAACTGAAGACACAACATCTGCCGAAGGCTCAAATCTAATACAGCAATACAGTCAGTGCTCTGAGGGAAAAGTACTTTCCACCTAGAAACGTAAATAACCAGCCAGGCTACTTGTGTAAGGTGATGCAGAATAAAGGCATTTTCTAAAAAGCCCTAAGACACTTTTCTCAGCAGATGACTAGGATTCTCTATTCAAAGATGAAGCCTCCCAGCAACTGTCAGCACCACCAGAGCACACCACTCTGGAGTGCTAACTCTGCTCCAGATACTAAAGAAAAAACAAACGAAAATAAATAAATACGCTCCAGAAACTCTTCCCAGTGATTTACAGATAGTAGCAAAAAGAACCTGCATGCAAAGTCGACAGAGAAAGTACCACTTTTCTAAAGATAGTTAATCAGTTTTTAATATAACTGGAACAAATCAATATTCTAAAGCCTTGATAAATAGAACAGGTATTACGATGTCCTCTTCTCCACTCCTACTTTCTTTTTATAATTACTTTTACTGTAAAATCACATCTATACTGAAAGGTTCGAGCCCCCTGCCCCACAGGGGGCAGGGCCGAAAGTAGGAGGCGGAGCCCTGTGATTCCCAGAGGAGACCACGCCCCTCGATGTAAGAGAGCCTGTCAGCTACCTCTAGAGGGGAACAGAGAGAAGCCCTAGAGAGGAGCACTCTCCCCCACTAGCCCCCGCGGTGTGGCCGACTCCCCACGAATAAAGGCATCCATACCACCTATAATGGATTTCCGCGTGTATCTGTGCAACAATGGGACCCGCCGCATCTTTATTTATTAATCATATACAAGTAAACATTTGATTATTATATACATTTTAAAATATATAATTTCTGAAATTGTCAATGCCCTCTTTCTAATTTCTGTAGTTGGAAGCCAAACCTGGTTCCCCCTACCTGAAGTTAAGGGCATGGAGAGTGCTATAGAATTCATTTTCATTCATTCTTGATACTACTTTGAGACAAACTGTCAATGAAGGAGCAAATCCTACATTTCATTCCTTTATGGAAACAGCCGATATCCCTCCACCTCTGTTTTCATTGCTCTCTACCTGGAAGATACAACCACGGACGTCTGAACACGCGCGGCCGCAGCCTGGGAGGACGGAGACCTCCACACTGTTCAGGAAAGATGAGCTTTCCTCTTGTTTATGCCACGGAGTAGAAGTCTGCAAGTTCACTGAGAGGAAAAAAGAAAGACAGGCTCAGGAAGGTTTCCTTGATTACAGTGGACCTGAATCTTGCAAATGAGCAGAATGTAGATATTAGGAGAAAAATGCATTTCCTGCTCAGAAGAGTAGAAACCTAAGGGGAAGGGAGCAGACTCACTGTACGTTGGGATGCACAAAAAAGCATTTTAGAAAGGTGGGTAAGAGATAACAGCAGTTTGTCACTCATGTTCTGCCATCGTAAAGACCTTCCCAACTCTGTGCTAGAGTGATGATAAACAGTAGACAGTATCTGACTGTCTCTCTCTCTCACACACATGATATTGGAAACTAAAAGGCCTATGCTCTTCAGCTAAAGCACAGATTCCCAAATTTGGTGATACCATCATCCCTGGAGTGGCAGGGTGGGGGTAGGTGGGTGCTGGAGCAATCCTGCAGAAAGAATATAATAACCTTGGGTGCAATTGGGGGGCACTGGATACAACTAAGAGGGTGGGGGGAGTACCAAGAGGGGTGTTGGAGCCAGCTGTGGTGGCGCACGCTTGTAATTCCAGCATTTGAGAGGCTGAGACCGGAGGATCGCGGTTCACGGACAGCCTCGGCTACTTACTTAGTGAGGCCCTCCACAACTTAGTGAGATCCTGTTTCAAAATAAAGAATAAAAAAATAGGGCAGGGGGTGTAACTCAGAGGTTGAATGTTCCTGGGTTCCATCTCCAGGCCCGCAAAAAACAAAAATAAACAAAAAGAGGGGTGTTGAATAATTTTTTCTTTTTTTTTTTTTTTTCTGAAAACGAAGTGGTAAACCAGTGAGTTTGGGAATCTATGGTAGACCTCTCTTTAAAGACCAAATGACAGTGAAAGAAACCCCAGTCACTAGCCTGGGTTGTCCTTTCCTTAGAACTCGGAGACACTACATTAAAGGAATCAATGGTGGTGCACGCTTGTAATCTCAATACTTGGGAGGCTGAGATGAGAGGATCAAAGGTTCAAAGCTAGCCTCAGCAATTTAGGGAAATTCTGTTTCCAGAAAAAAAAAGATAACAGCCCTAGGGGTGCAGCTCAGAGATAAGATGAGCCAGAGTTCAATCTCCAGTACAAAGAAAAAACAAACAAGAAGAGAAATCAAAAAGAAAAAGAAGGATGGAGTAAGTACTCTGGCAAGGCCAGACTCAAAGCAGGAGACCTAGCTGGAGGCTCAGACTTCCAGGCCACCTCTGTGCCCCATCCTGTGTGGCCATCTCGGCAAAGCCAAGGGCAAAGACACTCGGTACTAACACAAAAATGAAATGAGGAAATGCGGAGACACAGTCCCTTGTTCATTTCAAAAAGGTTTCTGCGATGATGTACTTACTCCCAAAACATTTTGTTTTTGATAGCAAAACAAAAGTTCCACTAATCCCAGTTCCACCACTTTTTGTTGTCAGTATCCTTCATCCAACTTCTATTTATTTGTTTGTTTATTTATTTTTACTTTACTAGGGATGGAACCTAGGGAAATTCTACCTTCAAGGTGTATCCCCAGCCCTATTTTTATTCTTTATTTTGAAACAGGGTCTCATTGAGTTGCAGAGGGCCTAAGTAGCTGAGGCTGTCTGCAAACCACGATCCTCCTGTCTCAGCCTCCCAAATGCTGGGATTACAAGCTTGAGCCATGCTCAGTTTCTTATTTATTTTGAAAGAGGGTCTCACTAAATTGCAGAGAGCCTAAGTAGCTGAGACTGGCTTTGAACCTGTGATCCTGCTGTCTCAGCCCTCCAAGTACTGGGATTACAAGCATATGCCACCATGCCCGACCAACTTCTCTCTTTTTTTTGTTTTTTGGCGAGTGTGGGGATGAAACCCAGGGGCATTCTACTTCTGAGCTACACCCCCTGCCCTATTTTTTTTTTTTTTTGATTCTTTATTTTGAAACAGGGTCTCACTAAGTTGCAGAGGGCCTAAGTATCAGAGGCTGTCCATGAACCACGATCCTCCAGTCTCAGCTTCCCGAATGCTGGGATTATAAGCATGTGTCCTCAATACCCAGCTGACCAACTTCTCTTTAAACTTGAAATTTGGTGCTAGAAAATTGTGGTGCTTTGCCCTTACAAATTTCATGTATGCTTCTGAAAGACAAAGTAATATCTACAATTGTTTTTAAGTTTCAGAATAAAGATGATTTTTTTTCTTGGGTACTGGAGATTGAACCCAGAAGCATTCTGTATCCAAGATACACTGTCAGTCCTTTCAATTTTTTGTTTTGAAACAAGATCTTGCTAAATTGCAGTTTCCTTGAACCTGTGATCCTTCTTACGTGTGTGCCCACCATGCCTGTCTAAACACATCGTATCATGGGCCACCGATAGAGCAGAGCAGTATGTGTGGAATTCTGACATATATACTGCAAGACAGCCGAACCCTGCAGACACTGCATTAAAGAAATAAGCCAGGCACAAAGGGCAGACACTGTGCTCCACTTACAGGAGGAATCTAGACTAGCCAAGTTCACAGAGGCAGGAAATAGAATGGGGTTTTGTCACGTTAGACACAGAGTGAAGAACCACGTACTAAGCTCAGTCTTGGCAGATAATACGTTTCTCTGGGTGGCAGCCAGGGCTGGTTGGGTATGAATGGAGAAGGTGGGTCCCTGCGACGTAGCCGTGGGGTCTGTGCTATGTCTTGAATCTCCGTGCCTGCTTGCCCTCTGTTGCTTACAGCCTCCAGGGTATGAGAGTGCGGCTTTGCGCTCCCCCTCTTCTCTGCTTCCCATGGTACCCTGAGCTCTGCGGTCCCTAGCCACACATGGACTGAAAAAATCCTCCAAGGAAACATGAGCAAATAAATTTGCCTTCTTTTAAATTGTATGGTCAGTTCTTTGGGTTACAACAGTGAGAATTTGCTGACTAGAGCAGGTTTTCAGGGAGGTGGGGAGGAAGGACTGGGGATTCTCTATAGGTAGAGAGAGCCTATCGAGGCTGATAGACTGCATGGGAAGGGAACCCCACTTTGTGAGCAGAGAATGCCTCTGAACATCCTGACTCTATCAGCGGCACAGTGTGAACACTGAGCTTCGTTTTTTACCTCTTTATTAGGATTAGACACACTTTTAGAGCAGGTGAGCACAGTTAAAATATTGTTTTTGCAGTGCTGGGGGGTCAAACCCAGGACCTTGTGCATGCTCCATCAGCACTCTTTCACTGAGCTGCATCCACCGCCCCCAAGAAAGTTACTTAGAAGAAGCTTTTTAAAATTAAAATGTGCATTGAAGAAAATACATTAGGAGGTTATAGATGGGTCTGACTCCAGGTTGCGTGAAGTGAAAAACAGAACCTTTTAGAGTTTAGTGCCATGAGAATTTAGGGATCAAGAACAAAGACTGAAGTGGGCACGGTGGCACACACCTGTAATCCCAGTACTTGGGAAACTGAGACAGGAAGATCACAGGTTCAAGGCTAGCCTCAGCAACTTACTAAGACTCTGTTTCAAAACAAAAAAAAAAAAAAATAAAAGTAAATAAAATAAAAATAAAAAGGGCTAGGAGTGTACCACAAAACAGACACAGAACAAAGATTGTCCATCCAACTTTCTCAGAGACCACTGCATTTTTTTCTTAGCCCCTGGCTTTACTGACACACAAATATGCTTGAAGTATGGGTAACAAAGCTAAACTATTTTTCACATGGGAGAAAAAAAACCAACCTCTCTACAAAGTTCATTTGCAAAGAGGACTTTTTTTTTGAAGTACTAAGGATGAAATCCAGGGGCATTCTACCTCTGATGTACACGCCAGCCCTATTTTTTATTCTTTATTTTGAAACAGGGTCTCTGAGTTGCCGAGGACCTTGCTAGGTAGCTGAGGCTGTCCATGAATGGCGATCCTCCTGTCATAGCCTCCCAAATGCTGGGATTAAAAGCATGTACCATGCCTGGTGCAAAGGGGACTTTTATAGACGCAAAGAGAATATTTATATACATGCAGAAAACAAATAGTAGTTTGTATTTTTTTTTTTATTTATTTTGAAAATCTGGGGATGGAACACAGGGGCATTCCACCTCCAAGCTATACCCCCTGCCCTATTTTTTATTCTCTATTTTAAAACAGGGTCTAAGTTATGGAGGGCCTCACTAAGTAGCTGAGGCTGGCCGCGAACCACGATCCTCCGGTCTCAGCCTCCCAAATGCTGGGATTACAAGCGTGTACCACCAAGCCTGGCCAAATAGTAGTTTTTAAAAGGACTCCTCAGCCTCATTACCACCACAGGCCAAAAAGAAGAATAAAGGATCTCATTGTCCACTTCAAAATTCCAGACTAAAGAGTCATCTACTTCTTTTTTTTTAATCTAAAAGTAGAAAATTTATAATGCTGAATACAACACCATAGTTTCATGGAAACAAAATTTTAGATTGGAAAACCACTTTAAAGTTTATTTTGTCCACTCTAAAATATGAGAAAACTAGGCCGTGCAACAAGAACAATTCGTTAACAGGGACATCTTATGGTGGCCTTGGTTTTTCCACTCTGAGGTTGCCAAGCTGGATAAAATCGCGTCCACCCTGTTTGTCACACAGAATGCAAGTCTTGGTGTTTCTAACCAATCCCACGTTTAGAGGCTCCAGCCCCTAAAAGTTTCCTTAGTCCCTGAAATTCTAACTCCAAACTTCACATTCCTTCTTGGTTTTAGAGATAGCCTCCAAAGTCTGGAATTTGGGGTTTGTTAACTGATTATCTAAGCACTGTCATGCCAAATGGCAGTATAATGCTAACCATTAGCAAGAATCAGAAGTGTTCTCTTTCCCTGATTTCCTGTAACGTGTTCAAAATCCAGCTCAGCCTCTTCTACCTGGTCCTCTCCTGAACTACGAGTGTGCCTTCTTTGAAATCCAACATCATTCGCTACTAGAGGTCAGAGAGCACAGCAGAACTGTGAAGTCAAACAGAGAGGAGTACATGTCCCAGCCACGCCTCCTCCTAAAGTGTGATTCAAGAGGCTCTTTGCCTCTCCGAGCCTTAGCATCCTCGCCTGACAGATGCCGGTCATGGGGCACAGCACATGCAAGGCCTCGGGTTCAACCCCCAGAAGCCCCCACTCCCAATACCCATCTCATTCACTCAGCCCGGTGATTCTCAGAACACACGTCATCATCATCTCTGAATCCTACAAACTCTGCGGGCCTACGCACGTGTGTGCTTGGTGACCTCCTACGGGTCCACATCTAGTCTTAGGTTTCCTTGCTGTCCCCCTCTGCTCACACGGTCCAAATGGTAAAGACTCAAAAAAAACCCCATCCAAATATTTAAAGTTTACCCTCCCCTCAATGTAGGGCAATATTTTGGGCACTTTTTGTTAAACGTGTCTTCTAACTTACAGTCTTTTCCAGAAAAGGAAACTCAAGTACAGTACTTAAATGCTCTAAATTATAGTGTGTCAAGGAGTGAAACATGAATTCAAAGCACTGAGTGTTGGGTTCCGCAGGATGAGCATTTAGAAAGAAACCCGAAACGCCTGGCCCATGCTGCGCACCGCTCCTGCCCTGCCTCTGGGGTCCATCCGAATGTTTCTAGACTCTGGCATCTCCTCATCTGTGCAAATGAGTGAATGGTGGGATTCCGTTAGGAGTCTCTAATTCCTGAGTACTTGCAGTTCTTTAGCAGATATGTGGTACAGGGTTTGGGAGGACACTGACTGATGGTTAAACTGGGGGAAGGAAGGGAAGTGGGGTAATGGCGGGGGGCTTGAAGCCAGGCCAAATGCAAATACTATTTTAAGTCTGCAGACTTCTTGATATGCATTTGATGCTCTGATATAAGATGGGTTCAGGACTGCAATGAAGTATTTTTTTTTTCTCTTTTTACTTCCTTTAAAGATGATACTGAATGGATGGTACTTGTACAAAGAAGTTATCAAAGATCCGGGAAACTGGTGATGTTAGTAGTTATCAAATATTTTGCCAAGCATTTTATATACATTTTCTCATTTAGTCTCACAATCACCGTAGAAGTAGCTATTTTTATTTTCACTCAACAGTTTAGGAAACTGAAACTTTGGCTGCTTTGAATATGGCCATTCGCTCCAGTTGACGAGCAATGAGAGGTGATGCCGTGGCTGACTCTCCTGGGAGCAAAAAAACAGAGCACAGTCTCTACCTCTGGCCAAGAACAACACTGGATCCAGTTATTAGCAGTTTCCACTGATAGTCACCCTGCCTCCCAGCCTTTCAAAAGCCCAGGGCCTTCCTCATCTCCCCGTGGGTAGGAATATTACAAACGTTCTTCTCAAAGACCTCAGCCCTAACACACAGGAGAGCGACCCTGCCAACCTCAGAGGCTTCTTTGTGATCCTGGCTTTAAACTGATTCAAAAACCCAAGTGCAAACCTCATCTACATTTTCATTTGCTCTAAATTACAGCTAGGTATAGCTCTGAAATTTAAAGTTATCATTAAAGCCAAGAATTAATATTCAAATGCAATGACTTAAAACGAGATTTGTGAGATAAAACTGTATTTAGTGATAAATTTTAACCCAGTGCACACAGGATAAGCCCATTGAAAAACAGCAAGAAAAGTTTGGGGTGCTGCTCGGTGGCAGGACACTTGCCTAGGGTGCAAGGCCCTGGGTTCGATCCCCAATACTGCAAAAAAAAAAAAAAATAAAAATAACCTAGCAAGTCTTCAAATAAATTTCAATGGGCAGTGAAAAATGTAAGCAGCACATGCCTGAAACTACTCGGTGAGCATCTTTATTTTTGGGGGGATGCAGTATTCCAAAACTTTGTTGTGCTTGGATTTTTCACTTTCACTTCAGTAAATTTTTGGAAAAGTAAGCTGAGATTTAAAAGGTGCCAATGTGCTAACATGAGCCCTGCTTGAATATCTTTACAAAGCATTACAATAAATATAGTAACTCAAAAACAAAAGAACTTACAACCCTATCGCATCCCACATCCTTTGGGCTCACCCCCGTTTTCTGGGGCAGGCCGGGCAAGCCTCTAACACAGAGGAGCACCCCAGCCCCGGGCACACTGTACGTTCCCTTCAGGAACCTACGGTGGACACCATGACTTACAGATTTGCTCAGACAAAATAGGGGCAGGGAGTTAGTCTTCTGCTTCTCATTTACTGGCTATCAAAGAACCTTTTGTTATTTTTGCCACCACAAGTTTGTGCCTTCTGGTTGGATATTAAGGGAGTTTCCAGGGTATAGTCTTATAAACACAAGCTATGAAGAATAACTTTGGTCTACTCATACTTTTGCTTCTCCTTGGCTTCTAATGGATTTCCTTGGAATTCCCAGGAGTAGGGTCTTAAGGTCAATATTTAAACATCTCAGCCAGGCGCAGTGAAGCACATCTGTAATCCCAGTCCTTGGGAGGCTGAGACCAGTGGATTGCAGGTTTAGCAATTTAGTGAGGCCCTCCACAACTCAGTGAAAGGGGGTGTTTCAAAATAAAAGAATAAAATAGGGCTGAGGGTATAGCTCAGAGGTAAAATGTCCCTTGATTCCATCCCCAGTACCACCAAAAATATAATAAAAAGAAGAATCTCAAGTCCCATGTAGTGGTACACAGCTTTAGTCCCAGCAACTCCGGAGGTTGAGGCAGGAGGATTGGAAGTTGGAAGGCAGGCTGGGCAACTCAAAAACAAACAAAGCCCCCAAGTAATATTTATATATATCTATTAGTCTTTTTTTTTTTTTCCCCCCAGTACTGAGGATGGAACCTAGGGGCATTCTACCTCCGAGCTACATCCCCAGCCCTATTTTTTTTTTTACTCTTTATTTTAAAACAGGGTCTCACTGAGTTGCAAAGAGCTTCACTAAGTAGCTGAGGCTGTCTGCGAATTGGGATCCTTCTGTCTCAACCTCCCAAATGCTGGATTACCCAGATATCTGTGACTCGATTGCCTTCTGAATGGATCATTTAGCTGACACTGTCACCAGTAATCACTGAGTACCATTTCTTCTACATATACTATATAATTGTCTTAATTATGTGCTACATACACTATACCGTGTAATTATTTTTGCCAGTATTACAACTGTAAAATGGCCTACCATTAAGGTTTCCTTTTGTTATTTCTCTGATTACTGGCAGCTGGGTATCTTGGGTTTGTTTACATGCAAGAGGCAGGAAAGTGTGCCAGTGACGATTTGGAAGGCAGACAACCAACCCCAGCAAGGCACCCGGCCCCAACGGTCACCGGGTCCAACTGCAGGACGCTCATGACCTCTCTGAACTTCAGCTTCTTCCTTTCTTTAAATTTACTTTTAAAACTGATACATAAAAACATAGACACTGCACATATTTGTGGGATACCACGGAAGGATTCAACATATGTATATGTTGAGCAACCTCAGGTTCCTCACTGGTAAAATAATAATAATACTGATAGCAATAAGTGGGGCACAGTGGCACATGCCTGTAATCCCAGTAGTTGAGAGATTGAAACAGGAGCATTTCAGGTTGAGAGCCTGACTCTGTAACACAGCAAGATCCTGTCTTAAAATAAAAAATAAAAAGGCTAAGGATGTTGCTCAGTAGTAGAGGCCCCCTAGGCTTAATCCCAGTACCACAGATAATAATAATAGCAATAATAATTAATTTTAATCAATTGGGAAAATGATCACCTGTAAGAGTTTTTATTAAGTGAACCAACCTTTGTTCAAATCTTTAATTCACATCTAAAGGTAACTTTTTCAGGCTGATGCCAAAAATGAGAAAACATATTCCAACCTTATGATCAAATACTTCAAAGCAATTGATTTAGTAACATATGTCAAGGTTACTATCAAGTACTTTAATGCACTGGATTTAATCTCACACTCAGCGTCTCTTATACAAAACAGATTCCTAGTTCTGGGGAGATAAACACAAACAAAATAATGCACAGTTCCTGTTCTCAAGGAACTCACACGATGATTATTTGCTGAGCCTTCTGGAGAAAATTGCAGGCTTTGTTAATATGCTTAAAAACTATTTCAAGAACAATACATATATTATAGAGCTGAGAAGAACTCTAGCCAGCATACAGTCTTGCAAGGAGCAAGGGCGCTGGCCAGGCCTTAGTGGCATATGTCTATAGTCACAGTACCTAAAAGCTGAGACAGGAGGGTCGAAGGTTTGAGGACAGCCTCAGCAATTCAGCGAGTCTCTTGACAACCCAGTGAGACCTTGTTTCAAAACAAAAAGTTAAGAAGGAGGTTGGGGATGTTGCTTGGAGAAAGAATACCCCTGAGTTCAGTTCCCAGTATCATGGAGGAAGAAGAGGAGGAAGAGGAGGAGGAGGAGGAGGAGGAGGAGGATGCAGAAGGGGAAATAATAGGGAGAGGAGGAGCTCTGGTAGCAGTTATTAGGTGTTCTAGGTATAGGTGGATTCTGCAGTCCAGTAAATTAAGAGAAATGTAGGAATAAAGGTTAGACAAGATTCTGTAACTGCCGGGCTTCTTATTTCTTAGCTCTGAAGATAATAATGCTTACTACAAACATGTAAAGCCAAGGACATGGTATCAGCATTTCTCCAACTCCTTGGACCAAGAAATCCTCTTAGAGCAGCATATGGTCGGTCCTTAAGAAAAAGTGCATCCAGTCCCATTCCACTCTCCTCTTTAATACTCCAGAAAGCTGAGGTCCAAGGCCATGTGTCCAAGGTTGAGGCCGATCAGAGCCAGGAACTTCAGGGTGGCTGGTGTGTGTTCTTTCACACTCTCACAGGGTCTCAGCTCAGTGCTGCTTTGGAGGGTGGACGCCCACATAAGCCCACAAGAGAATCTGCCATTTCTCTGTCAGATTCTTTGTCAGTATCAGTTAAACACTGCTTCTCTGTTTTCATTCCCTTTTTTGATACCGATAGTCAAACAAGAAATCTATTTATTTATTTATTTATTTATCTATTTGGTGGTACTGGGGTTCCTGGAAACCCTTCTACCTCTGGGCTACACTCCCAGACCTATTTTTATTTATTTATTATTATTTATTATTATTATTATTATTTTTTTTTTTTTTTTTTTGGTGGTACTGGGGTAGAACCCAGGGGCTTTTCTACCACCCAGCTACACTCCCAGACCTATTTTATATTTTATTTGGAAACAGGGTCTCTCTAAGTTGCTGAGAGCCTCACTAAGTAACTGAGGCTGGCTTCGAACCTGCGCGATCCTCCTGTCTCAGCCTCCCAAGGTCAGGGATTACAAGCGTGCACCACCACGCCCGGCTCTATTTTAATATATTTTTTGAAAACAGGGACTTTCTGCCCGTGGACGTCGCCGAGGAAGCATCGTTAAAACCTCTCTTCCCGTTGCCGTCATGTCTAAGTCAGAGTCTCCTAAGGAGCCCGAACAGCTGCGGAAGCTCTTCATCGGAGGGCTGAGCTTTGAAACAACTGATGAGAGTCTGAGAAGCCATTTTGAGCAATGGGGAACACTCACGGACTGTGTGGTAATGAGAGATCCAAACACCAAACGCTCCAGGGGCTTTGGGTTTGTCACTTACGCTACCGTGGAGGAGGTGGATGCAGCCATGAATGCCAGACCACATAAAGTAGATGGAAGAGTTGTGGAACCGAAGAGAGCAGTCTCGAGAGAAGATTCTCAAAGACCAGGGGCCCACTTGACTGTGAAAAAGATCTTCGTTGGTGGCATCAAGGAAGACACCGAAGAGCATCACTTACGAGATTATTTTGAACAGTATGGAAAAATTGAAGTGATTGAGATAATGACTGACCGAGGCAGTGGAAAAAAGAGGGGCTTTGCTTTTGTAACTTTTGATGACCATGATTCTGTGGATAAGATTGTCATTCAGAAATACCATACTGTGAATGGCCACAACTGTGAAGTGAGGAAAGCCCTGTCAAAGCAAGAGATGGCTAGTGCTTCTTCTAGCCAAAGAGGTCGAAGTGGTTCTGGAAACTTTGGTGGTGGTCGTGGAGGTGGTTTTGGTGGCAATGACAATTTTGGTCGAGGAGGAAACTTCAGTGGTCGTGGTGGCTTTGGTGGCAGCCGTGGTGGTGGAGGATACGGTGGCAGCGGCGATGGCTACAATGGTTTCGGTAATGATGGAAGCAATTTTGGAGGTGGCGGAAGCTACAATGATTTTGGCAATTACAACAATCAATCTTCAAATTTTGGACCCATGAAGGGAGGAAACTTTGGAGGCAGAAGCTCAGGCCCCTATGGTGGTGGAGGCCAATATTTTGCCAAACCACGAAACCAAGGTGGCTATGGTGGTTCCAGCAGCAGCAGTAGCTATGGCAGTGGCAGAAGGTTTTAATTACTGCCAGGAAACAAAGCTTAGCAGGAGAGGAGAGCCAGAGAAGTGACAGGGAAGCTACAGGTTACAACAGATTTGTGAACTCAGCCAAGCACAGTGGTGGCAGGGCCTAGCTGCTACAAAGAAGACATGGTTTAGACAATACTCATGTGTATGGGCAAAAAAAACTCGAGGACTGTATTTGTGACTAATTGTATAACAGGTTATTTTAGTTTCTGTTCTGTGGAAAGTGTAAAGCATTCCAACAAAAGGGTTTTAATGTAGACTTTTTTTTTGCACCCGTGCTGTTGATTGCTAAATGTAATAGTCTGATCATGACGCTGAATAAATGTGTCTTTTTAAAAAAAAAAAAAAAAAAAAAAAAAGAAAACAGGGTCTTTTAAGCCAGCGAGGCTGGCTTCAAACCTGCACGATCCTCCTGTCTTCACCTCCCAAGTGCGGGGATTACAAGCGTGCGTTATCACTCCCGGTGAAATCTAGTTATTTAAAAACAAATGTTTGCATTTTATTTTTTGCATGAAATGTTGTTACTGAACATGATCAACTTATTTGGTATAATGCTTCCTACATGCTCCAAGAACACATCTACCACCAAACTTGGGTCCCTTCCTAATGGACCAAATTTAGCACACAGGACATTTTTTGAAATAGAAATAATCTGTGGAAGCCAGGCGTGGTGGCGCACACTTGTAATCCCAGCATTTGGGGGGCTGAGACAGGAGGATCATGGTTTGAGGACAGCCTCAGCTCCTACTCAGTGAGGCCCTTTGCAAATCAGTGAGACCCTGTTTCCAAATCAAGAATAAAAAATAGGACTGGGGGTATAGCTTGGAGGTAGAATGCCCCTGGGTTTCAACCCCAGTACCACACACACACACAAAAGAAATAATCTGTGGATATGAAATAAAATTATATAAGGTTTCACATGTATATATATCCTGTATTTGAGCCAGGTACAGTGGTGCATGCCATAATCCCAGCCACTTAGGAGGCTGAGACATGAAGATCACAAGTTCAAGGCCAGCCTAAATAAACCTAGTTGAGACTCTGTCTTGAAACAAACAATCAAAGGGCTGAGGATGTAGCTAAGTGGTAGAAAGTCCCTGGGTTCAATACCCAGGATGGGAAGGAAGGGAAGGACCCGTTATTTGTAACCAGGCTTCATATTCTCAAAGAACTTTTAAGTTCTGTGACCTAAAGTCATCAACATAAAATTATTAGGCTGTCTGTAATTGACTTTAAAAATACTTCAGCAGGGGTCTGGGAGCTTAACTCAGTGGTAAAAAGTCTGCCTGGCAAGCATGAGTCCTGGGTTCAATCCCAGTGCTAAAAAAACAAACAAAAAACCCCCAAACCCCAAAACCCAAATAACAGAAAAACACCATTTGGCATCATACACAGTAAGACACACTGTGGGGGGGGCCCTCATCGCCACTCTGCAGGTTGTGGAGGTCAAAAGCCTTAGACAGGAACACGCTCCTGGAATAGCAACACTCCTACAGCTGCTGTGCCTACTCAGGGCCTTTTAATTAAGAACCAGAGGTTTTGCTCATTGGCATTTAGAATCAGAACTGGCTCCTCTGAAGGATCAGAACTGGTTCTCTCAGGAAGTCCACGACATTGTTGGGCACTGTCTCTGTTGGAGGGTTGCTGATATTTTAGAGCCACGTCTACATTTACATCAAAAAGACAAGCAAGCCTGGCACGGACAGTGCCCTAGGCACATTCTTGTGTCCAGCGGCTAATTCCAGAAAATTACCTGCCTTCAGCTCCAGGGCCGGCTGAGTCCTGCTGCTAGAACACTGATCTGGGCCTCAAGAGGTGGTCATGGGACAGGTGATTTCTTTTTGGGTACTGGGGATTGAACCAGGTGCATTCTATCTCCAAACCACACTCTCAGCCCTTTTCATTTTTTATTTGGAAACAAGGTCTTACTAAGTTGCTGAGGCTAGCCTTGAACCTGCGATCCTCTTGTCTCAGCTTCCTAAATACTGGGATTACAGGTGTGGGCCATGACTGGCAACTCTTTATAGGAGCCCCCAAATATGGCAGAGTACATCTGAGACTTGTTTTTTATTGGTCTCCTTCACCTACTGGGGCATATCTGCCCTGAGAACTGGAGCTCTCACCAATTTCCTTTGCAAAAGAACTAAAACCGGCTTAGGCTGGTTCACAACAAGAGCTTGGAGGATAATAGCACTGGAAACAGCTTGCCAGGAAAATAGAAACCACATGGCCAGGTTTAAATCACTTAAAACACCGCGTGCCCAAGACAAGACTTCTGGATGTCCCATAGATGAAGCAGTTTAATGGAAGGGTTTATGTATAAAAACAGGAGGATCACACAGGTTTAAAGCCATCCATGCTGGCCTAAGAGAACCTGTTTCCAAATAAAAGTATAAAAAAAGGTCTGGGAGTGTAGCCCAGAAGGGTTTCCAGGAACCCCAGTACCACCAAAACAACAACAACAAAAAAAAACACCCAAATATCAAGATTTAGGTAGCAGGCACAAGAGTGCGTTACAGTAATTAAACTAATAGGTCATATTTCATCCTTCCCCCGTCTTTGTATATTATAATACACATAATTGATTAGTAGAGTAGTATGTGCGGATAATTTTTAAAATAAACATATTAAGGTCACTTAAAGCTTTTTCTCTTAGGACCTGTATTAAAAGACTCTGCAAACCTATCATTTAAATACTTTCAATCAAAACCATGCCTGGGCCTCCCAAGCGTGGGGATTACAAGCGTGCGCCACCACGCCCAGCTCTTATTTGGGTGTTTTTTGTTTGAGACAGGGTCTCACTATACTGCCCTGAGTGGCCTTAAACTCCTAGGCTCAAGCAATCCTCCTGCCTTGGCCTCCTGAGTATTTAATACTTACTTTTTAATATATCCACCAATCATAAAGATTCTTTTGGTGAAATTTGGCTGTTAAGTTTCAATTAATTGTTAGGGCTAATGAAAAAAACAGCAGGTGTCACAAATTTAACAAATGAATTAAAAACTCATTGCTATTTCTCTCCTGGGTTCCATGTCCAGTACCAAAAAAAAAAAAAAAAAAAAAAAGATTTTAAAAGTAGTTAATTGATCAAGAGGAAGGCCACATTTCAGTACACTGCTCAGGCCTAAGCAGCTGAGAGAGATTGATATTTTTTGTTGTTTTTGTTACTGGGTATTGAACCCAGTAACATTCTACCTACGAGCTACACCCTCAGGCGTTTTTATATTTTGAAACAGGGTCTAAGTTGCTAGGGGCTAGCCTTGAACCTGCAATCCTCCTACCTCAGTCTCCCAAGGCTTTGGGATTATAGGTGTGCTCTACCACACCCAGCCAGATGTTTGGATTTAAAGCTTTTGTGTTTTTAAAAGTAAACTATTCAAGGACACTTTGTAACTCGTAATTTGCAACACTTCACCATATGTTTAACAGCCAGGTGAGCAGAGCCCCACCTGAGAGAGCAAGAAACCAACAGGTGGCTCCTTCTCTACCTTAGGAAACCACACACACGCGACAGGACACAAAACTACCAGAGGCACGGTGACAATCCAGGCTCATATTAAATATTAAAACCCATCATGCCTATATTCCCAGCGTCTCAGGAAACAGGCACGAAGATCCCAAGTTTGAGACCAGCCTAGGAAACATAGCAAGACCTAAGGTCAAGATAGAAAAGAGGGATGGTGGCAGCTGCAGGTAGATGGCTCCTGCTGCGGCTCTCCTCCCAGGGCGGCTGCGGGCTGCTGACAGCCAGCTGCTTCCCGGGGTGTCAGCTGCCACGGAGCGGCAGCAGCACCGGACGGATGAGAGCCTAGAACCTTGAGCATGCTAGGCAAGTGTTCTACCACTGAGCAATCAAGTACAGGTGCATTAAAAATATTGTATAATGTTGAGGTGCACTTGTATTCTGTGAGTTCCCGTCTCTCGGCCAGTGCCACTGGATGGCCTCCGCAAACTGTGATACAGCTGCCACCAGCATCTTTTCTGCCACAAAGGAACTGAGCATGATGGTGGAGTCACTTCCTGGAGCCTACGGACCGGAGGTCACAGCAGAAGCTTATAACCCTCCCAACGCCTGGTCACAAAGGAATTTCTGCCTTCCTTGGATCGTAAGACCCTTCCAAATGCTTAGGGACCATCTGTGGAACAGCTGGCACAGTATATGAAAACTTGAAAGTACACTGTAGGATTGTACAGGCTCTACTCTTATACTACACGTATGGTGAAGTTTTTCACAATCGGCTACCATCCCAATGTGGATACCAGGGTAACATCTGCATGGACATATTGAAGGACAAGTGGTCAGCCGTGTACGATGTTAGAACCATCATGCTTTTCATCCAGAGCTTGTTGGGAGAAGTCATTATCCTTAGACCTTTCTAACACATAATGCTGCTGAGTTCTGGAGAACCCATACAGCTGTTAAGTACTTGCAAGAAACTTAGAGAAGATCTCTAGGCAAGACCAAATGATGTCATTTTTTAATTTTTATCCCTAGGTGGTGTGTTTTCCTTGACTTCTGTGTACAGCTGTATCTTTAGGTAGTGCATTTTTGTGGTGTTAGTTTTGTATGCTTTATTATTTTTTAATTATTATTATTATTTTTTTTTGGTGGTACTGGGGATGGAACCCTTCTAGCTCCACGCTACACTCCCAGACCTATTTTATATTTTTTTATTTGGAAACAGGGTCTCTTAAGCCAGCGCGACTGCCTTCAAACCTGCGTGATCCTCCTGTCTCTGCCTCCCAAGCGCGGGGATTACAAGCGTGCGCCACCACACCTGGCTTAGTTTTGTATGTTTTAAATTAAGTCTCTAGTAGAGACTCTATGATGTATACAAAATACATTTTGGTTGTATTTGGTAAAAAATGTGTAAAGTTACTTTCAGGCTGTGAGTATAAGGTATATATGAAACATAAATGAATTTCATGTTAAAACTCAGGTCCTGTCTCTAAGGTATTTCTATATATATGTATATGTATTCCCAAAATACCAATAATATAAAATATATATATATCCCAAAATCTGAAAATGTCAACATCTAAAACAGTTCTGGTCTCAGGTATATTGGATAAGGAATATTCAACCTATATTATACTTAAAAACATTGATTCCTCATTCAATTTAAGTGAATTTATAGTTTCCAGTCTTTTGCTATTTGCATTGCTAGGGTGAGTAACCTTGTGCATTCATCACTGCTCATACATGAATTTATAGAAAATGTTCATAAATGTAGAAGTTAGGAAAATTACTGTTTATATCTTTGCCAACATATTATATTATCATTTGGATCTTTGATGAAAATAGTATCTCAATATAAATTAAATTTGTATTTTTCAAAAAAAAGATAGAAAAATTAAAAAGCACTGAGAGGCCGAGTGTGGTGGAACACACCTGTAACCCCAGTATTTGATAGGCAGACACAGGAGGATCACAGGTTCACCGCCAGCCTCAGCTACTTAGCGAGGTCCTCAGCAACTTACTGAGCCCCTGTTTCAAAATAAAGAATAAAAAAACAGGGCTGGGGTATAACTCAGATAGAATGCCCCTGGGTTCCATCCCCAATACCACAAAAAAACAAAACAAAATGCTGGAAATGTAGCTCATTGGTGGAGGACTTGATTAGCATGCATGAGACCCTGTGTTCAATCCCCCAGAACTGCCAAGAGTATAATGTGTGTGTGTGTGTGTGTGTGTGTGTGTGTGTGTGTGTGTGTGTGTGAGAGAGAGAGAGAGAGAGAGAGAGAGAGAGAGAGAGACAGACAGACAGACAGACAGACAGACAGACAGAGACAGACTGGGGATTCTAACTTCGAGCTATACTCCCAGCCCAATTTTATTTCTTATTTGTAAACAGGTTGCTGAGAGTTCTTGCTGAGGGTGTCTTCAAACCCGCGATCCTCCTGTCTCAGCCTAAGTACTGGAAATATAGGCATGTGCCACCATCCTCGGCTTAAAAAAAAATCTGATTAAAAAAAGCATATAGCCGGGCGTGGTGGCGCATGCTTGTAATCCCCGCACTTGGGAGGTGGAGACAGGAGGATCACGCAGTTTTCGAAGCCAGCCATGCTGGCTTAAGAGACCCTGTTTCCAAATTTAAAAAAAGTAAAAGGGTTTCCAGGAACCCCAGTACCACCAAAAAAAAAAAGTGTATAAAGTTAGGAAAAGAAATTTCTCTTTTTTTTTTTTGTGGGTATGGGAATGCAACCCAGAGGCATTTGACCTCCGAGCTATAGCCCCTGCCCTGATTTTTATTCTTTATTTTGAAACCGGGTCTCACTGACTTGCAAAGGGTCTCACTAAGTAACTGAGGCTGTCCACAAACCACAATCCTCCGGTCTCAGCCTCCCAAATACTGGAATTAGCGCTACCATGCCCAGCAAAATTATTACTTTCTATCAGCATGCCAAAAGACTGTCATTTGGATGCTAAGATGACAGGCTCACACAGTCTCAACCTCATTTTCTGTCCTATACAATTGACAAATATAGTCCAGGCAACTGGGGCTAGAGCTCAGCACCACAGAATGGCTTTTGCTAACCAAGCCCATACCCTAGGGGAGTGGCTCTCACTACTGCTACCCTGGGATCACAGGGCATTTCCCCAAATATACCCGTAACTGAGTCTCCATGCCAGACATTTGATGGAATTGGTCTGGAGTTTGACCTGGTCATCAGGACTTTTTAAAGCTCTCTAGGTGTACGTGCTGAAGACCATCACCCAATCTGTGTACCTGTATGGTGAGGAGGGTCTGAGAAGGCCCTTCCCCTCCAGGAGCCTCACCCCTGGTGGTGTCAAGTCCATCTGAAGACTGGGCTGGGTTGAGCTTATCCGCCTTTGTCATCAAGGGCAGGTCAAAGGCAGGTGGCTGAGCTGTAAAGTGATACGGCAGGAACTTAGGTGCAGATGAGTAAGTGACAGAAGCTCCTCTGAAACGTCACATACTGCCTGGCCCCAGTTATCTGACCTTCTGAACAAGGCACATCTAAGGAGGCAGTAAAAGAGGATACACAGGTGAAACACAGAGTCTGGGTGCAGTGAGAATCCACTCCGCGGATCCTACAATAGGTTGCACCAAATGTGCCTCCCAACTAGGGGTACTGGTAACAGGGAGTGTGTGTACATGGGCAGGCAGGGGCACATGGGAAATCTCTACCTTCTCCTCAATTTTGCTATGAATCTAAAATTCTCTAAAGAATAAGCCTACTTTAAATGCGTGCGCGCGCGCGCGCACACACACACACACACACACACACGCAGTGTTTAGGCCCAAGATTAATGGTAATTGACATCATTCATAACACTTTCCATGGGGCCTGTTGTGAAACCTGGCATTAGAAAATGCTCAATTGGGCTAGGGATACAGGTCAGTGGTAGGGAGTTTGCCTACCCTGTGCAAGGCCCTGGGTGCAACTCCCAGCACTGTAAAAATAACAAAATTTAAAAGAAAAAACATTTAACACTGGTTGGAAGCCAGGCATAGTGGCACATGCCTGTAATCCCTGTACTTGGGAGGCTAAGACAGGAGGATCACAGGTTCAAGGCCAGCTTCAGCAATTTAGCAACGCCCCCAGCAACTTCATGAAGCCAATTTTTTAAAACAAAAAGTAAAACAGGCCTGGGCGTGTAGTTCAGAGGTAGAATGCACCTGGGTTCAATCCCCAGCAACACACACACGTACACTAGTTGAAGAAATCTGACTTCACACACAAATACAGCAAACTCAGCAGTGGATTTTTCTCCTCCATTATAGAAAAGTCCTTACAGTCCTGCTTCCCAGACCTAAGGCATCTTTATCTATCTTTTCTCTCCCTCCTCCCTTCACAGACAATCCCCCACCTATGTGCTTATCTTCTCTGCCATTGGTATGCTCATTTATTTCTCTCCTGCATCTGTAGCCTTTTGCTCTACCAGAACTCCCCCACAGCAACAGACTTTGAGCAAGTATCTCCCATCTCCATTTGAGAAAATAGTACAAATTAAACAAAACCTCACAGACCTCTGATCTCCGTCCTCCCCTGCATGGACATTTGACTCCTTAGTAGCTTTAACTGGCTTCTTCTCTATCAAAGAGAATGATGGAACGCTGTGGGGCCCCGTCTTTGGACACTCATTTTGTATGCAATGACTATTTTCAAGCCACAGCTCCAGACATGTATCTCCATCCCAGATCTCTTTCTGGAGTTCCAGTTGCCCACTCCTCATCTCCTCTTGGATGTCTCACAAGCAAAACACCCACCGTGGAATCCCCTCCCTCTCCCCCGGTGCCGACCCAGTCCTCCTCCGTGCTCTCGGATGCCATAAGTGCTTCCACCATCTCATCCCACTCATCTGTTTGTGCCAGAAACTTCTGACTCATCCTTCTTGCCTATCAACCACATCCAAATAATCACCACCTTCTTGCCGATTTTAACTACGAACTCAATCTGTCTCTTTATCAAATTCAAGTTTAATTCTTGCCGATTTTAACTAAATTCAATCTGTCTCTTTATCAAATTCAAGTTTAACCGACATCAGGACACGGTTCCTGAATGATGCAAAAGCCTGGCGGGCAGTGTTGGCTCAGCCCTGCTCTCACCACACCCGGCTGGCCACCTGGGCCGGCACCACGTGACTGGCTGAGGCCTTTGCCCTGGTCTAGCTGCGTCTAAATCCTATGTTTATTTAATTGATCCATCCAAAATGGAAGACTTTTATGTTTTGTACAAAGGTACCACCCATGCCAGCAGTACCTACCCCTCTGAACCACACTTTACACAGCAGCAGTGATCATGTTAAAAACTCAAGTCAAGCCAGGCGTGATGCACGCGTGTAATCCCAGTACTTGGGAGGTTGAGATAGGAGGATTGCAGGCTCGTGGCCACACTCAGCTACTTAGCGAGGTCCTCCACAAATTAATGAGACCTTGTTAAAAATAAAGAATAAAAAATAAGGACTGGGAGTATAGCTCAGAAGTAGAATGCCCCTGGGTTCAACCCCCAATAAACAAACAAAAACAAAATAAAAATAAATAAAAACTCAAGTCATCTCATCTCCCATTTGAAAACCTTAAGGTGGCACACAGCTGTAATCCCAGCACTTGGGAGGCTGAGACAGGAGGAAGACAGGTTGAGGCCAGCCTCAGCAACTCAGCAAGGCCCTATTTCAAAATAAAAAAGAGGCTGTAACATAGAGGTAGAATGCCCCCTGAGTTTAATCCCCAGTACCTACAAAATAAACTAATTAAAAATAAGCATGGCGTGGTGGCACACACTTGTAATCCCCACATTCTACAGGCTAAGACAGGAGGATCCCAGTTCAAGGACAGCTCAGCTACTTAGTGAGGCCCTTTGCAACTCAGTGAGACTCTGTTTCAAAATAAAGAATAAAAATTAGGGCTAGAGGTGTAGCTTGGAGGTAGAATGCCCCTGGGTTCCATTCCCAGTACTGGAAAGAAAGAAAAGAAAAGAAAGAAAAAAGATAAAAAAAGGAAAAAAAACTGTTAGTGGAGGAGGATTTCTTTATAACTTTACTGCACCAAATACCTGCAGATTCATGACTGGAAATAGGAAACTCCAGGTGTTTGGTGGCAACAGTACCACTTGGTATATTTTGGGTTTGCATTGTGATCAAAGCCCTCCTCGTAGCCTCAGACAGAGAGCTGCCAGGGCCAGCTGCATGGGTGTGTAAGCTGTGTGGCCACCAAGGCCCTATGCTGGGCTGCAGTCTTAGTTGTTGTTTTTGCAGGTCTGGGGGATGGAACCCAGGGGCATTCGACCTCCAAGCTATACCCCCTGCCCTATTTTTTATTCTTTATTTTGAAACAGGGTCTCACTAAGTTGCGGAGGGCCTCACTAAGCAGCTGAGGCTGTCTGCAAACTGCGATCCTTTGGTCTCAGCCTCCCAAATGCTGGGATTACAAGCATGCACCACCATGCCCGGCTGTTGTTGGTTTTTAACAACATAACCAGTCCTTAGTTTTACAAATTAGGTTGATTTCTGGAAGAGGCCAATCTCTAACACAACACTTATTTAAGAATGCATCTTTTGCCAGGCGTGGTGGCACACGCTTGTAATTCCAGCATTCAAGAGGCTAAGACAGGAGGATCACGATTCCCGACCAGCCTTAGCCCTCTGCAACTCAGTGAGACCCTGTTTCAAAATAAAGATTAAAAAAATAGGGCTGGGGGTGTGGCTCAGAGGTAGAATGTCCCTGGGTTCCATCCCCAGTACTGCAAAAAAAGAAAAGGAAAATAAAATACATCCTTCATAACAAAACAGTTTTTCTGCCTCTTTAGGCCTAAAAGAAGGCAGTTCAGTTTTGAGGAAATTTCTCTTTATCCTTCTTGGGATTGAGCCCAGGGTGTTCTACCTTGAAACTACACCCCCAGGCCTATTTTACGTTGAAACCAGTGTCCTGCTAAGTTACCCCCCACCCCCCTCAGGCCTGCGATCCTTCTGTCTAGGCCTCTCTGGTACTAGGATGACATATGTATCACCGCACCCTGCTCAAGACAGGTTTTCTTTTGATATATATATGTATCAACTAGCGCTCCCTTTCAAAAAGTGGGATTTCTCAGCCTACAGGAACTGTTAATTAAAAAGAGTTTAATTTTTCCTAAATGGATTTTACTTTAAACATGACTTACACACATTGCTTAGTTTTGATATTACAGATTGTGCTACTTTTTCCAAACCAACCAGCATGGTCAGTTGATATTTTATTTTATTGGGAAAAAAGAAAACTAGAATTCCTTTCTAGTTTGTAACATTTCAAGCTTTATGTAATTTAATAAATGCTTCGAACACTTGAAACTTTCTTGGAGAGAAAATTCAGCAAGAAACAGGACATTCACAGAGAACACTGGCTTAGTAATCTTTAGGATAAAAATGCTTTAAAATGTCAGATCTTGCCGGGCATGGTGGTGCACACTTGTAATCCCCGTGCTTGGGAGACAGAGACAGGAGGATCACACAGGTTTGAAGCCAGCCTTGCTGTCTTAAGAGACCCTGTTTCCAAATAAAAACATAAAATAGGTCTGGGAGTGTAGCCCGGAGGTAGAAGGGTTTCCAGGAACCCCAGTACCACCAAAAAATAAATAAATAAATGAATAAATAAATAAGTCAGATCTTTAAATTTACAAATAGCTTCTCCATTCATTGACAGTTTGAAGCTTATTGTATTTAGCCCATAGTTTAGGTCATAAATGTCTACATCATTTTAAGTACCAGTCTACTTTTTTTTTCCTTAACCAGGGGTGACACTGTTTCCCAGAAAATACTTGGGAGCTGGGCATGGTGGTTCACACTTGTAATACCAGTACTTGGGAATTTGAAACAGGAGGATTGCAGTTTAAGGCAAGCCTCAGCAACTCTATGTTTCAAATTAAAATGGCTTGGGGTTTAGCTCAAAGGTAGAACATTCCTGGGTTCAATCACGAGTATGTCATGCCCCCTCCAAAAAAAATACTTAGCAATGTATAAAGACATTCGGGGTTTTTATACTGGAGGAAGAATGCTACTGGCAGTTTAGCGGGCACAGGTTAGGGGTGCTGCTGGACACCCTACAATATACAGAACAATCCCCTACTGAAAAAAAGTAAATAAGATAAATAATCTGGCCAAAAATGTAAACAGTGCCAAAATTGTGAAACACTGTTCTAAACATACACAGAGCATTTTCTATAGACAAGGAAATATGACCACACTAAGCCATGCTTCCAGTCAAGGCCAAGAATAGAAAGGACCCCAAGAACACCATATACCTGTTTCTATGAACAGTCATTTGGGAGTCTCCTTCATAATACGAGGAGTTAGGCATTTGACATCCTGACCTAAAACCATGAGTATACTTCTCACTACAATGATTATTAAAAAGTGACAAGAATCTTCTATTGTCCCCATAAAAGACATTACTCAGTGCAGCTGAAAGACTGCACACTTCATAGAAAACAGCACTTGATACTGTACTAGTTTCTATTTCTTACCACTTCATTTCATGGAAAAAGTGCAAAAATAACTACAACATAATTCGGAAATTTCCATTCACTTGAGAAGGTAATCATTATGTATAAGCAGAAGCGATCACCTTCTGTTTATAGAAGATGCACAAACCAAATCTAATTTTTTGTTACTAAGGATTATTGAACCCAAGGCATTCAACCTTAGCCCTTTAAAAGAGAAAAGAAGAGAAAAATACTAAGTTATTGAGGGTCCCTCTAGGTTGTTGAGGCTGGCCTTGAACCTGTGATGCACCTACCTCGGCCTACGCCTACTTCAGCCTATGAAAAACTGGGATCTTAGGCATACACTACCATGTCTAGCTGATTTGCTGTGCTTTAAAAAAAAGAAAAGAAAAGAAAAAAAATGAACTAATATTTAAAATCAGCTTCCACATTAAAAAAAGAAAGCAAAAATATTTTAGCTACCTTTGGGGGGAAAAAAAGAGAGAAGATCTGGCCAAGTAGGACCAGAATTCCTGTATGGTTTGTGGATGGGAGTGGCCAATAGCCAACCAGATATAGCAGGTCCCCTGGCCCATTCAAGAACTCCTACGCATTACCTGTTCAGTCCTTGTAGGTAGGCAATTTCATGATCCCAGGTTTTTTTTGTTTTGTTTTGTTTTTTGCTTTGTTTCATTTTCGTACTGGGGATTGAATCCAGGGGCGTTCTACCTCCGAGCTACATGCCCAACCCAATTTTATTTTTATTTGGAAATAGCGCTTCAGTAGGTTGCTGAGACTGGCTTCGAACTGCAATCCTCCTGTCTCGGCTTCCCAAGTACTGGGATTACAGACATGCGCCACCACATCGGGCTCTGATCCCAGTTTTAAGGGAGAGTAAGCAACTGAACTATGAATGGAAGAGTAACTGCCTATGAGTGAAAGCACACACAGGTGTGTGCTATAATTAGTCAAAGATGGGATACAATTAGCAGGTGATGCAATCCGGTGCAAATCTGGGGTAGAAGATAAATAAGGAGGTCTTTACAAGGCCAGGTTGAAAGAAGTACAGAGGAGGTGACAGAATCTTCAAACCAGCACCTCAAAATCGGGACAAAAACCAATCTGTTTCATCTACCAACAAAACACCTTTTAAAGTAAATTCACAATATTGCATATTGTATTTTTAAAATATAGGACTTAGCCATTTTTAAGAAATCAAAATTTCCCCAAACTACCACTCTGAAAGCCTGCAAACAAAACAGTAAGAAAAGCAGGTATCCCTGCACACCGAGCTTTCCTTCCTGCTAGAACTGAAATCTGTTACCATCTCCTCCTGCAAAGGGGCCTGTCCAACTGCCTAAGCCCCAAGCAGGTAATTTACACTGATCTTGAAAGTCATTAACCCCTCCTCCGCCCTTCTACAAAACAAACCAGCCTTTCAGAACAGCTCTGAAAGGGGGGCAGCATGCCAGAGGAAGAGACCGCGTTTCTACTCTACCTCTCTCCAAAGTGAGGCCACAAAAAGTCCAGGCCACCCTCCTTCCTCACCGCACCCTCGCTTTCTCTAAACACCTCGGATCCTCTCACTTGCTCCTTCGCCCAGTATTTGTAAATGGGATGACTGTATTCCCTGTACGAAGAAGAGTTAAGACCGCACAGGGCGCGCGATCGCAGGTATCTACAGGATGCAGAGAGCCTGGACTTACCTCCAGCAGCGACCTCCGCGGTGGGTTCCGGGCGGTGGGAAGAGGGTTCAGAGGCGACGGCGCCAACGTTGCACTCGGAGAAAGCAACGCGAGGAGAGGAGGAACTCCAGAGTAACTTCTTCCACTTCCCAAACCTGATCACCCCAAACTACACGAACTCAAGACGGGGCACTAAAAGAAAAAGAAAAAAAAAATAAAGGAAACCTAGAGGGGAGTCAAGTATGTTTAAGGAGAATCGTTTATTTTTATAAGAGACCCCGCAGCACAAGGCTCCTAGACTCGTGCGAGAAGAAAAGGGAAGAACAGAAGCGAGCGCGCCGGGTACCCGAGGCCAGCTCCCGGGGTCCTAATCGTTCGCCCCGGGGCGAGCCATTTGCAGCCCTAGCCCTCGCTTCTCATCAGTGCACCGAAGGTCACAGCCCGTCTCCGCAGGGCTCCGGGGAGGATGGAACCGAGATAAAGTTAAAGCTCTGCTGCCCCGAGGGGCGCAGTAACTTCGCTCCTCCTCTCCACGCCCAGCGATTTCTAAGCTCCCGCTCGCTGCGCGGACGGAGGGAAAGCCGCCAGAAAGCGACGTCCAGGTGACACTGGCAGCGGCGTCCGGGTCCCAGGACGGAAAAGGAGGGTCGACAGGGCACGCGCCGAGTCCGCTCTCCCCGCCCCGCCCCGCTTCCTCCTCCCGCGAGCCCACCCCGCCGGAAGCGAGGAGCCGGCCCGCAGCCCGCCGCCGCCGCGCCCGCGCCCTCCCCATCGCCCCCACGGCGGGCGGCCCAGCCCGGGAGCTGGTTACCTGGAGCGAGAGTCCGCCGGAGCGTGCACCGAGCGCTCCGGCCTGCGCTGGAGGTCCCCGCGCGGATGCAGACCTCCCCGCCGCCGGAGCCACGCCCCCGCCTGAGGCCACGCCCCGGACACGCCCACCGCCACGCCCACCGCGCCCGCTCGCCCACCTGAGCGCGGACCCGGGTCGCCTGGCTCCCAAGCTGAGCTCGGGGCGCCCTCTGGGCTCCTACCGAGGGGAGCTGAGACCCAGAGGTCCCCTCCTAGAGCGCCCGGGCTTCTGGATTCTTCCAACAGTGTAAAAGCTAGGTGTGTGCCTGGCGTCTTTTAAAAATTTGTGTTCCTTTTCTGAGAGGCGGAAACACTAGAAGCGTTGCTTGTCTTTTATTTTTATTTATTTATTTTTGGTACTCAGGGGCATTCCACTTCTGGGCTATACCCCCAGCGCTATTTTATTTTTTATTTTTGAAACAGGTGCTTGCCATATTGCGAAGGTTGATCTCGAACCTGCGATCCTTCTGTCTAGCCTCTCAAATATTGGAATTATAGATGTGTGCAACCACGCCCAGCTGTTTATATGCTTTTTTTTTTTTTTTTTTTGCGGGTCTGGGGATGGAACCCAGGGGCATTCGACCTCCGAGCTACACCCCCTGCCCTATTTTTTTATTCTTTATTTTGAAACCGGGTCTTGTTAGGGTCGGAGATGCGCCCCCTTCCCCAAATAACGAAGAACGCACCAAGAATGTAACACACAGGCAGAGTTTTATTGTGCTGCAGCTCTTTGTACTGGCTAGCCAGTGGTCGAAGCTCTTTTACAAGCCCGCCTGTGGTTTGAGGAACTGTCCAGGTGGCTACCAGGGAGTGCCCTGGCCGAGCCAACGTCCAGCCTCACCAACAGAGAGCAAGTGGTCAGAGTCGACCCTGAGCACACTTCAGGCTCTATATTTATAGCCCCTGGAGGGGTGGTTACACACGTCACAGCCCGCCAAAAAGTAGGATACAACCAATCAAATAAAAAGGTAAACAAGTACAACCAATGATTTCAAAAGAAAGCACACACACACTTGAATCACAGCAAATAGTTTTAAAGGACAGCCTTTCTACTTCACCGCCTGCCGAGGAGTGACTTTCTCATTCATGCTTGGTTACTATGGTAACTTTCAGCTCGGCCCATGAGTACCAGGTGTTTTCTTTCGATAAAGCTGTGGCGGGCTTGGGACTCACTTCCAAAAAAAATAGCTTCACTCCCTAAACTACTTTATACTATTTTAAAAATCTCAAACTTTAAAGAAACAACTCTTAGCATCAAGAATTTTGAAAGACAAGTCTATCCTTAAAATAATTTCTAATAGTAACCTAGGTTTTTAAATTAAAACAACTTTTAACATTAAGGTAGCTGGGGCATAAGCGAGCAGTTTCACAGAAGCCAGAACTCAGGCAGTTATCATAAGCAGGAACTTACAAGTTGTACTTTATATTGGCGAGTGGGGTTACCGAAGCAGAAACTTGCAGTTTTATTCTAAGTTAATTCTATATCTTCACATTTTAATTTTATAAGGAGAGGGGAATGTCTCCTCACAGCACTCTTACATGTTTTTGTTACTCTCTTACTTCTACAAGGGTCCTACTTTAATTCTAATATCCTACTCTTATTTCTAATAGATTCCATATACTAATATTGTCAATATCTTAGATTCCTCTTCCTGCATTCCTTCAGTCTCACTGAGTTGCAGAGGGCCTCACTCAGTATCCATGAAACGCGATCCTCGGGTCTCAGCCTCCTGAATGCTGGGATTACAAGCGTGCGCCACCACGCCCGGCTTGTTTATATGCTTTTAAAAATGAAAATATAGCCGGGCGTGGTGGCGCACGCTTGTAATCCCAGCATTCGGGAGGCCGAGATTTGAGAATTACAGTTCGCGGACAGCCTCAGCTACTGAGTGAGGCTCTCTGCAACTCAGTGAGACCCTGTTTCAAAATAAAGAATACAAAATAGGGCAGGGGATGTATTATTAGCTCAGAGGTCAAATGCCTCTGAGTTCCACCCCCAGACCCGCAAAAAAAAAAAAAGAAAAAAATGTTTTATAGCAAAAAATTAAAAAGTTGAAATGATGCTCTGTATGTGTGTGTCTGTGTGTTTACTGGGGATTTAACCCAAAAGATTAAATTTACCTCTGAGCTACATCCTCACACCTTTTTATTTTTTTATTTTTTTATTTTTATTTATTTATTTATTTGGGTGGTACTGGGGTTCCTGGAAGCCCTTCTTCCTCCGGGCTACACTCCCAGACCTATTTTATATTTTTAAAACAGGGTCTCTTACGCCAGCGCGGCTGGCTTCGAACCTGCGCGATCCTCCTGTCTCCGCCTCCCAAGCGCGGGGACAAGCGTGCGCCACCACGCCCGGCCTATTTTTTTATTTTGAAATAAGATTTTGCTCAGTTACCTCAACTGGCCTCCAATCTAGCACTTCCTATCTCAACCTCCCAAGTACTAGGTTTACCTGCAGGCAGTTTGGAGATGACCATATAAGGTGTGTTGTTTTCCAGATAGGCCTTGCCTGCTATATTTAGCATTTTAAAATTCCATAGGGGAGGGGGACTTGGTAGCCAAGCTTGTAATCCCAGTACTTGGGAGGCTGAGACAGGAGCATCACAGCAGTCTCAGCTACTTAGTAAGGTCCTCCACAACTTAATGAGACCCTGTTTCAGAATAAAGAATAAATAAATAAATAATAGTGCTAGGGGTGTATCTTGGAGGTAAAATGCCCCTGGGTTCAGTCACTAGCACCAAAAGAACAGAGAGAGAGAGAGAGAGAGAGAGAGAGAGAGAGAGAGAGAGAGAGAGAGAGAGAGGGAGAGGACATTCTATAGGAGGCTGGGGAATGGCTCAGTGGCCTGAGCTAATGCATAACCATGCAGGAAGCACAATTTCAGAGTTCAAGCCCCCAAAACAACAACAAAAACATCAAATCAAAATAACAGCAAAAACTTCATCATATTCATGTTTATTTTCACAAAAAAAATTAAATTGTAGCTAGGTGTGGTGGTATACACCTGTACTTTTAGTACTTGAGAGGCTGAGACAGGAGGACACATGGTTCGAGGACAGCTTCAGCAACTTTAGACTTTCAGCAACCTAGCAAGACCTTGTTTCAAAATAAAAATAAAAAGTAAGACTAAGGGTATAACTCAGAGGTAGAACGCCCCTGGGTTCAATCCCCAGTACCACAAAAAATTAAAAAATTAAATTATGAAACAATACACAGGCATATGAAAAGTGGATAATGCCTCTTTCTCACCCTCAGAGCATATGAATTTCTATTGGTTATGAAGAACAGCAGAAGCCAAGGACGGAGATGTACACGTGTAATCCCAGTACTTGGGAGGCTGAAACAGGAGGGTTGCAGGTTTGAGGCCAGCTTCAGCCACTTAGTATGGCTGTCAGTAACTTAGCGAGACCCTTTTCCCAAATAAAAGATAAAATAAGGGGATATAGCCCAGAGGCAGAAGGGTTCCACCCCCAGTGCCACACACACATACATACACACACACATCACACAAAAAGCACAACAGAGTCTTCCCTGTAGAAAGAGAAGTGTGTCTATGTCTTCTGTTGGGTTTTTACCTCCTGGAAAGGAACAGTGTTTTCTACTTCACATCATTTATCTTTCAACACACAGATATTGAAGAAACTGAAGGAACTAACTCCAGACACATCAGCTGTCAGGGTGAAGCTGAGACCTTGGGAGTAGGCGTGTTTCTCTGTAACAGGTAAGCTTGCCTGCTGTCCATCTGCCTGGCCAAAGGAGACCATTCCTCAGAGCTCACCCTGACTGTAGAGGGCAGGGCTGGGCTGGCCTGGAGGGAAACACTGGGACTCTGCGGCTCACTCTCTTGGGCTTTAGACTTGCCTGCTAAAACTTCACCCAAAGATGCGCAGGGACCACAGTGCCTGCTAAGTGAGTATAAATGAGCCATGCCATGGAAACCGCACTGGTTTCTTGTTAACCCCACTGCCCTTTCTGTTAAGCTCAGACCTTTTCTATGCTTTACACTTTTAAGAGAATTGCTTGAAACACTTCTCAGTCCCTGCCCCACACCACTTTCACCCCCAAGCTATGTTACTGGGTTAGTAGCACATCCCAGGCTACCTGCAACAACAGTCTTATGGGTGTTAATAATCTGTTCCTGGAGGAAGCTAAGTTTGAACTTAATCTTTTGGCCCAGACTTTGTCCTTGGGAAAAAATTCTTTGCTGACTGAGTCTCTCACAAGCCATCGCACACCTGTTTTAGTTAATAATGCTTATACATAACATTCCAATTACACATATTGATCCAAATCTTAAAAGAATTTTTTGAAGAAGATGCTATTCATACTTCATGGGGGGCTTAGGCGCTTGTGGCCCCTGACCGAGCTTTGGCTCAAGGTCAGCAGGAGATGCTCTAGCAATTTTCATCATGGAAACAAAAGTATGGACCCAAAATATCTTCTGCAGAAAACACCGAATTTGCATTTCAGTCCAAACTAGAAAAAAGTATCTGTAATTTTTTTTCCATCTATCTATCCCTAACCCCCATGATGGTATTTACTATGGACAAAAATAATATTTTTAAATATCTTAAAGCCATTGTAAAGGCAAATATGCTGTGAAAACCCTCAATAATGCATTTTAAGAATTGGAGTTTGAAGATATTGCCTATTACTTTTTTTCACTAGAATAATCCATCTTTATTTGACTTGATTCTTTTCTTCCTGGGTTTATATGAAATATATTTTGAGTTTGTTTCAAATCATTAATGCATAATATCCCTTCAAGAAAACCTTATTTATTTATTTATTTATTTAGTGCTAGGAGTAGAATCCAGGATCTCATGCACAAGGGTCAAGCGCTCTACCACTGAGATGCATCCCCAGTCCATTTTATTTTGAGGCAGGGTCTTCCTAAGTTGCAGAGGCTGGCCTTGAACTTTTGATCCTCCAGACTCAGCCTCCAGAGTCCCTGAGATTATGGTCACGCACCACTGCACTCCATTCTCCCTCAACCCTTAAAAACACAGGACTTAATTTAAAAAAAAAAAAAAAAGGGTAGTTTAAATTTGTGACTGGAAGCCGGGTGTGGTGGTGCATGCTTGTAATCCCAGCATTTGGGAGGCTGAGATGGGAGGATCGCAGTTTGAGGACAGCTCAGCTACTTAGTGAGGCCCTTTGCAACTCAGTGAGACCCTGTTTCAAAATAAAGAATAGAAAATAGGGCTGAGGGTGTGGCTCAGAGGTAGAATGCCCCTGGGTCCCATCCCCAGTACTACACAAAAAATTATAATTAATAAATTTGTGACTGGAACAACACGCTGGGACTTTAAATGTGTGTTGTGAAAGCAGTGCTGATGCCTATCGCTGTTTGTAGCATATAATACTTCATTTAATCTGAACACTGATGAATGTGACCATGTGCGTGTGTGTGTGTGTGTGTGTGTGTGTGTGTGTGTGTGTGTGCCAAAATAGATGACTGAACCCAGGGCATTCTACCGCTGAGCTACACTTCCAGCCCTGTTTTTTATCCTTTAAATTGAAACAGGGTCTCACTAAGTGGCCATGAGCCTGTGATCCTCCTGTCTCAACCTCCTAAGTACTGGATCATAAGCATGCACGGCCACACCTGGCTTAATGTATATTATTTTGATAAGAAAATTAATTTCAAGATCCAAACAGTGGGTTTATAGGCCAGCCTTTAGAATCTATCTCATTTGTCAGTTGGCTACTACCTGTACGCTTAAATGAATCCGTTTGTTTGTCTCTTGGATACCTGTAAAGCATAAATCTAATTTACTTGTATTAATTACTGCAATAACCTATGCCCATAAATCAATGCAAGCAGTTCAGAAGGAATTTCTGGATGGCTTAGGAGTGCATGAGTCAGGATCCAGTCAGAAAACAGAAATCCAGCTATATTCGACAGAGAATGTCAAGAATCGCCAGATACGAAGGGTTGGAAGGCAGCAAGGGCTGTAACCAAGGGAGCGGCTACGGGAAGCAGCAGCCTCAGAGGACAGGGGACGCGGGGCTGTCAGAACCTCAGAGCTGGTGAGCTACCCCTGGAGCTGGGCCTCAGAGGGGAGTGGGCCCTGGTCCATGCAGTTATTTCTTTTGTGTGTGGTACTGGGGGTTGAACCCAAGGACATCCTATCTCCAAGCTATACCCCAGTTCTATTTTATTTTTATTTTGAATCAGGGCCTAAGTTGCTAAGGCTGGCCTCAAACCTGAAATTCTCCTGCCTCTGCCTCCCAGCTATTGGGAATATAGGCACATGCTACCATGTCCACTTCTTCTTCCCTTCCTTCCTCCTTCCCTTCCCTTTCCTTTCCTTTCCTTTCCTTACCTTACCTTTCCTTTCTATAGTACTGGTGATTGAACCCAGGGCATTCTACATCTAAGGTATACCCCCCCCATCTGTTTTAATTTTTTTGTTTTGAAATGGTCTCCACTGGGCGTGGTAGCACACACTTATAATCCCAGTACTTGGGAAGCTGAGACAGGAGGATCACAGGTTCGTGGCCTGCCTCAGCTACTTAAGCCCTTCACAACTTAGTGAAACCCTGTTTCAAAATAAAAAATAAAATAAAATAGGGCTGAGGGTGTAGCTCAAATCCTCAGTATCTCTGTCTTCTCTCTCTCTCTCTCTCTCTCTCTCTGTCTCTGTCTCTCTGTCTTTCCCTCTCTCTTTCACACACACACACACACACACACACACACACACACACACACATACACACACCAAACAGGGTCTCACTAAATTGCTGAGTCTTCCTATATTGCTGAGGCTGTCTTAGCCTCCCAAGTACTGGGATTTTAAGCTAACACCACCACAATGGCTGCATTTACTCATTATTATGAAGATTCCTGTGCCTTATAGGCTTTTCTTATATCTCTTCCAAAAAAAAATTTAGTATAGTGTACCCTCCTATACCATAATTGCAACAAATATATAATTTAAAACACTTTAATTTTATATATACTTTTTTATTCTTAAGAACAAAAAAGTTGTGGGTGTGCTGGAATGAGACACGGGGACACAGGGTGTGCTGCTTGCTGGGCTGGGGACACCTCAGTTGGTCCTTCAACAGTCCCCAAGTGTACATTCCTCAGGTCCAGTTGAATTGGAGGTGGCTGAAGATCCATCTGGGGCTGCCACACAGCTTTGGGGGTGCTCTGGTCCTTTTAGAGATGTGCTGCAGGCCACTACCTTTAGAGGGATGTTGATACAGGGGCCACCATGCCAGCAGGCAGCCCTGACTCCGGGTCTTCAGTGGACAGGGCAGGGCCTGGCATAGCATCCTCTGCAGGAATGCTGAGTGGGACCTGTCCCTGGTCCTGGGAGTACCTGGGGGCAGAGTTAAAGGGACTGAGATCCAGCCTGACTGCTCCAGTTTCTATTGGGGAAACCAAGGACCCCCAATGTCAAGATCCATAGGGAGGTATGGGAGGGAGTTCTACATTACCTGTTGCCAAACCACCCCCATGGCTGCTGGAGTGGAGGCAGCGGACCTGGCAGGGTCTCCTGGGGAGGGTCTCAAGGCTGAGGAGGGGGTGGCAGCAGAGGCCAGTGTGCTGGCAACACTGATTTCAGGACCAAGGCCTTCCTCTGGTTGCTTCAGGTCGGGTCTCCGTTTCTGCTCCAGAATGTCTCCTGTAATTCTATTTTCTGCAGAGAACTTGCGCTTTCCCTGCAGGGCTGCCGATTCAGAGGCGTCAGAGTGCCCAGGTGTAGTGTGTTCGCTCCCCTCTGCTCTGGTAGTCTCGCACTCCCCCACCACCCAGTGGGAAAAAAGTCTGAGTTCTTCTGTTGCAAAATTCTACTTTCTCTTGTCCTCTTCCATCTTATTTTTCTTTGGTTAAACATATTCCAAGGAAGCACCAAAAAGGACGAACTTCCCAAATCAGCAGTGTAGTTTTCAAATGATTTTGTGATAAAGGAATAGGGTAGAGTGCAAAGACCAGGCCTCACAACGAACAAATTTTGAGCAGTGAGTTCTGTGTCGAGCATGGAGTCTGACAGTCTAATACCCTAACTCCATGCTCTTTGAATTTCAAATTCAAATTCTGTAAAAAGGAAAAAAGAAAAAGAAAAGATAGGAAAAAGAAAAAAAAACTAGAAAAATAGAAGGAGTATGCCACCTTGTGGATAAACAAAGAATGGATTTTTGATTTTTTTTTTTCAGTACCAGAGATGGAACTCACAGGCATTGTACCTCACAGCCACACCCACAGCCCTCTTTGTTTGTTTGCTTGCTTGTTTGTTTCTCTGCTCTCCATTAATTTTTTTAATTTTTTATTGCTTCATTGTATTTATACATCATATTGGGGTAAAAAAAACTTGTGTGGACATATATGTACACGTCGCTCATTTAGCCCCTACCCAATTCCCACCCCATTCCCTCCCCATCCCTCCTTCCCATACTTGGCTTAGTGGATGACTTCGATATGCTTAAGTACATTGTGTGTTTTAGAGAATTTCCTTCTTCCCCCCTCCCATCCCCTCATTTATTTTTATTTTATTTTATTTTTTTTAGCTTTTTAAATTTTTGTATAGAATAGGAAGTACATTCAAGGTCAAATAAAAGTTGTCTTCTTTCTTTATAAATTTTACCATTTTTAGTTACTTTTCATTCACAATTTGTTGTAACTTTTGCTTCCTTTAAAGAGATATTTAGGCTGTTCAAGAGTCTAGTTGACTTTAATTAGTGTCCCCTGGGAATAATCTTTTTTTTTTTAAGATTTCTTTTTTTTAATTTATTTTTTATTGGTGCAATGTATTCATACATCATAGTGGTATAAAGAAAATACTTTTGTAGACATACATGCACATCTCGCCCAGTTAGCCCCTACCACGATCCCCACCCCATTCCCTCCCCATCCCTCCTTCCCACGCTTGGCTTACTGGTTGACATCTAGTATTATAGCAATTTATACAATATTAACATTGATAATCTCACAAAACAGTTTCATTTGTCTGATACCATGCTTTTGATGACTTAAAGATAACATTTCAATATTTCTTTTTGCTTTCTTTCTTACCAGAGAATATTTTTTCTTTTTTTTTTAAGTGAAACTATCATACATTTATTTATTTATTTTTCAGAAAAAAATCTATCCTGATATGGAATATGGACTCTAGATACCCAAAACAGTCTCAAAGAAGAACAAAGCTAGAAGATGTATATTTTCTGACTTCAAACCATATAAAGCTACAATAATTGAAACAGTGTAGTACTGTTCTAAAGGCAGATATATAAACCATTGGAGCTAAATAAAAGCCTAGAGATAAATTCTTCCATACATTGTCAAGTTATTTTTGACAAGGTTTCCATGAACTTTTGGTGGAGGAAATACTAGTCTTTTAACTAAATATTGTTGAAAAATAATAATAAATGAAAAAGAATAAAAGTGGACCCTTACCTAACATATATACAAATATTAACTCAAAATAGATAAAAGACCTAAATATAAATCTTAATACTATAAGCTTTTAGAAGAAAATCTGGGTCATAAAACCTCACAACATTGAAATTGGAAGTGATTTCTTGGATATGATTTCAATGGCACAGGCAACAAAAGAGTAAATAAACTCCCTAAAAAATAAAAAAAATATTGTATATCCAAAGACAATGTAAACAGAGTAAAAAGTTGCTGATCCTCTTCCAAGAGTTCCTCCTATGACCCATTTCTCCCTAACTCTCACATATTAGGGAAAGCATCTGATTTCTTATTTTTTGTGCCTGACTAATCTCACTTAGCATAATGTCCTCCAGTTCCATCCATTTCCCTGAAAATGATGTAATTGAGTTTTTTTTTATGGCTGAGTAAAATTCCATTGTGTACATATCCCACAGTTTTGTAATCCATTCATCTGTTGATGGACATCTTGGCTGGTTCCATAGTTTGGCTATGGTGAATTGTGCAGCTATGAACATAGATACACATGCATTAGTTTGGTAGTTTGGTTTACTTTCTTTTGGGTAGATACCCAACAGTGGTATTGCTGGATCAAATGGAAGATTTGTTCCCATTCTTCTGAGGATTCTCCATACTGTTTTCCAAAGTGGTTGCACTAATTTGCAATCCCACCAACAATGTCTTAGAGTTCCCACTTCTCCACATCCTCGCCAGCATCTGTTGTTGTTTGTGTTTTGAATGATGGCCATTCTAGTTGGAGTTAGGTGAAATCTCAGGGTAGTTTTGACTTGCATCTCTCTGATTGCCAGGGATGTTGAGCATTTTTTCATGCATTTATTGGCCATTTGAATTTCTTCTTTTGTAAAGTGTCTATTTAGTTCATTTGCCCATTTTGTTATTGGATGCTTTGTTTTCTTAGTGTTGAGTTTCTTGAGTTCTCTGTATATTCTAGATATTAGTCCTCTATCAGTGGTGTAGGTGGCAAAAATCTTCTCCCATTCTGTTGGCTCTCGATTGAGGTTCTTGATAGTTTCCTTTGCTGAACAGAAGCTCTTCAGTTTCATGCAATCCCATGTATTGATTCTCCTTTTAATTTGTTGTGCCTTTGGGGTCTTGTTGAGGAAATGTTTGTCTGTGCCTATGTGTTGTAGTGTTGGACCTATGCCCTCTTCAAGGAGCTTCAAGGTCTCTGGTTTAATTTCCAAGTCTTTGATCCATCGTGAGTTGACTTTTGTACAGGGTGAAAAAGTGGGATTAACATCCAATTTTCTGCATATGGTTAACCAGTTTTGCCAACACCATTTGTTGAAGAGGCTATCTTTTTTCCAGTGTATGTTTTTGGCCCCTTTATCAAAAATCAATTGGCTGAAAGTGTGTGGACTTGTTTCTGGGTCTTCTATTCTGCTTCACTGGTCTATATATCTGTTCTTTTGCCAGTACCATGCTGTTTTTATTACAATGGCTTTGTAGTATAGTTTAAAGTCAGGTATTGTGATTCCTCCTGCATGGTTTTTGTTGCTGAGAACTACCTTGGCTATTCTGGGCTTTTTGTTATTCCAGATAAATTTAAGGACTGATTTTTCTATGTCTGTGAGGAATGATCTTGGTAGTTTAATGGGCATTGCATTAAATCTGTAGATCACTTTTGGGAGGATGGCCATTTTAATGATATTAATTCTGCCAATCCATGAACATGGAAGGTCTTTCCATCTTCTAAGATCTTCTTCGATTTCTTTTTTCAGTGTTTTATAATTTTCTTTGTAGAGATCTTTTACCTCCTTTGTCAAGTTTATTCCTAGGTATTTTATTTTTTTGTGGGAGATCCTGAGTGGAAGTGTTTTCTGAATTTCTTTTTCAGTGGATTTATGGTTGGTGTACAGGAAAGCTTCTGATTTTTTAAGATTGATTTTGTATCCCGATACCTTGCTGAATTTGTTGATCAGTTCTATAAGCCTTTTGGTTGAGTTTGTTGGGTTTTCTAAATATAGTATCATGTCATCTGCAAATAGTGAAAGCTTAAGTTCTTCTTTTCCTATTTGTACTCCTTTGATTTCCTTTTCTTGCCTTATTGCTCTGGCTAGAGTCTCTAGTACTATATTGAAGAGAAGTGGTGATAGTGGACATCCTTGTCTCGTTCCAGTTTTTAGGGGGAATTCTTGAAGTTTTTCCCCATTTACTATGATGTTGGCAGTGGGCTTATTGTAGATTGCCTTACTAATGTTGAGATATGTTCCTTCTATTCCAATTCTCTGCAGTGTTTTTATCATAAATGGGTGTTGAATTTTATCAAATGCTTTTTCAGCATCTATTGAGATGATCATGTGGTTTTTGTCTTTGATTCTGTTTATATGATGAATTACATGGATTGATTTTCGTATATTGAACCAGCCTTGCATCCCTGGGATGAACCCTACTTGGTCATGGTGAATGATTTTCTTGATGTGGTTTTGAATGCGTGTTGCTAGTATTTTGTTTAATAGTTTTGCATCCAAGTTCATCAGAGATATAGGCCTGTAGTTTTCCTTCCTTGAACTGTCTTTATTCGGTTTGGGTATTAGTGTGATGTTGGCTTCATAGAATGTATTTGGGAGAGTCCCGGTTTTTTCTATTTCCCGAAATAGTTTGAGTAGTATTGGGATTAGTTCTCCTATAAAGGTTTTATAGAATTCACTTGGGAAACCATCTGGTCCTGGGCTTTTCTTTGATGGTAAGCTCTTTATTGCTATTTCAATCTCTTTGATTGTTATTGGTTGCTTTAAGTGTTCTATATCTTCTTGACTCAGTTTAGGAAGCTTGTATTTATCTAGGAAGTTGTCGATTTCCTCCAGATTTTCCATTTTGTTGGAGTATAGTTTTTCAAAGTAGTTTCTGATAATCCTCTGGATTTCTACGCTGTCAGTAGTAATGTCTCCTTTTTCATCCCTTATCTTCATAATTTGGGTTGATTCTCTCTTTTTTTAAGTTAGGTTGGCTAGTGGTTTATCAATCTTGTTAATTTTTTCAAGAAACCAGCTTTTGGTTTTGTTGATTTTCTGTATTGTTTTTTTATTCTCTATTTCGTTAATTTCTGCTCTAATTTTAATAATTTCCCGTTTTCTGCTAGCTTTGGGGTTCAATTGTTCCTGCTTTTCAAGGGCTTTGAGGTGTGTCATAAGGCTATTTATTTGAAGATTTTCTGTTTTTCTTATGTGAGCACTCAGTGCTATAAATTTTCCTCTTAATACTGCCTTCAAAGTGTCCCAGAGGTTTTGATATGTTGTTTCTTTATTTTCATTTGTTTCTAGAAATTTCTTGATTTCACCTCTTACATCTTCTATGACCCATTCTTCATTCAGAAGTGTGGTGTTCAGTCTCCACATGTTTATGTTGTTTCTCTGGGTCTTCTTATAGTTGATTTCTAGTTTCATTCCATTATGGTCTGAAATGACACAGGGAAGTATGTAACATTTTTTAAATTTGCTAGTGCTCATTTTGTGTCCCAGGATGTGAACTATTTTGGAGAAGGTTCCGTGAGCAGCTGAGAAAAATGTAAACTCTGCTGTAGTTGGGTGAAATATTCTATATGTGTCCAACAGGTCCATTTGGTTAATGGTGTTCTTTAGTTCTGAGACATCTTTACTGACCTTTTGTCTGGAAGATCGGTCTAGTATTGTGAGAGGTGTGTTGAAGTCTCCCAGTATTATTGTGTTGGGATTTATGTGTGGCTTCATGTCACAAAGAGTTTGATTTATGAAAGTAGCTGCCCCTATGTTTGGGGCATAGATGTTGATTATTGTTATTTCCTCTTGCTGGACTATTCCTTTTACCAGTAAAATGTGACCTTCTTTGTCTCTTCTAATAAGTTTGGGTTTGAAGTCTAACTTGTCTGATATCATAGTTGCTACTCCTGCTTGTCTTCGAGTACCATTAGCATGGATTACTTTGCTCCAGCCCTTTACCTTGAGTTTTTTCCTATCTTTACTTGTGAGGTGTGTTTCTTGTAAGCAGCAGATGGATGGATTCTGGCTTTTAATCCATTTTGCCACTTTATGTCTTTTTATTGGGGAGTTGAGGCCGTTTACATTCAGTGTGATTATAGAGAGATAATTTTTAATTCCAAACATGTTAAGATCTTATTTCTGTTTGAGATACTGTTTATTCTTCTTTGCTTAGTTGTCTGCTGGATGGGAATTCTTGTTTCTTTGGTTCTGGCGTGAATTACCCATTTCCTCTTTGCAGTTAATCTCCTTGAGTATTTTCTCTAGCGCTGGTTTTGAAGACATAAATTCCTTCAGTTGCTGTTTGTCATGGAAGCTTCTTATTTCCCCATCTAATTTGATGGATAGTTTTGCTGGGTAGGAAATTTTTGGCTGGAAGTTGTTTTCTTTCAGAGTTTGGAATATGTTACTCTGTGCCCTTCTGGCTTTCATAACTTGGTTTGGGAAGTCTGGAGTGATTCTAATTGGTTTGCCTCTGAATGTCACGTGGCCTTTTGTTTTTGTTGCCTTTAAGATTCTCTCCTTGGCTTCCACATTAGTCATTTTGACAATTATGTGGCGTGGGGATCCTCTTCTCTGATCCTGTCTAAAGGGAGTTCTATAAGTTTCCTGGACCTGTGTATCGACCTCTTGCTCTATGTTTGGAAAATTTTCTGCTATTACTTCCTTGAAGAGATTGTTGATCCCTTTGGTTTCACCTTCTTTTCCCTCCTCTATTCCAATTATTCTTAGGTTAGCTCTCTTGAAATGGGCCCATATTTCTTCAATGTCAGATTCCTGCTGTCGGGTTTTTTTTTTTCTAAATTAGCAACTATGCGTTCATTTTTAGAATGATCATCTTCAAGAAGCGAGATTCTATTCTCCATGTGGTCTAATCTGTTGTTTATACTTTGAATTGAGGCCTTTACTTCATTAATTGCATCCTTTATCTCTTTTTGACTCTCTCTAAATTCTTTTCGAAAGTCCTCTATTATTTCTAAAGTTATTTTCCTAATTTGATCTTCTAGAGATCTTTGGGTTTCTGTGTTATCAGATTCTGATGTTGTGGTGTTGTTGGCATTCACTGCTCCATTGTTATTTCTCTTTCCCATGATTTTGGAAGTTTGTGCCTTCTCTGGGTTCTTCCCTGAGTCACTACGAGTTCACTTAAGATGCTCTGGATCTCTAGTCTATGGTATCTCAGTCACCACTACTCCTTTACTGTGTTGTATCACAAAGTCTCAGACCCAGGGAGTCAATCAAGGCTGCTTAGACCGTGGGGGGTGCCAAGTTGGGCGTTCTCCAGTGGGGAGTTGTGACTATGGTATGATATCTCTGCCACTGCCACTCCCCCACTGGGCTGCACTGCTAAAATCTCAGACCCAGGGAGACTTTCTGCGCAAGTCCCTGGGAGTGCAGTACTGGGATTTCTCCCCTAGGGGCCGCAATTTGACTCACGGTTGTTGAGTGCGCTGATGGAGCTGTAGTGAACTCGGTGGATTCGCTGCTGCCGCCACTGGCAATATGGCACCCCTGCCACGCCCTCGGCCGTGATGCGGTGTATTTCTTCTCTGGTTTTGAACTCTGCTCTGAGTCCTTGCCAGTTGTGCTGCGCCCAGCCCTTGGGAGCTTTAGATGTTCCCTGCACCAACAAAACTGCTGACTGCCGCCCGGCTGTTCAGCACCTGCTCACCTCGGCTCGCTGTCCACCCCTCCTCTCAGGCGCCTGGTGGCTGGTTGAGTGGGTTGGTCTAGGGCCGTCTGGTGAACTCACCGCTGCCGCCAGCAGTAAGACGCTGCTTCTGCATCCTAGGCCGCGAGGCCAGAGTACCTCCTCTCTGGATTTGAGCTCTGTTTTCAGTCTCCCTCCTCTCTGGAGCCTGGTGTTGCTAGGGGAGATGTAGGCCGCGCCGCTCCGGCCTCTCTGCGCCGCGGCTCTGGCTGCTCCGCACCACGGTTCTTGCCGCTCCAGCTGCTCCGGCCGCTCTGCACTGCGGCTCTGGCTGCTCTGCACCGTGGGTCTGGCCACTCCGACCGCTCCGGCCGTTCCGCGACGCGGCTCTGGCTGCGCTGTTCTGGCCGCTCCGCTCCGGCTGCTGTGGCCACTCCGCTCAGCTGTTCTGGCCACTCTGCTCCGGCTGCTCCGGCCGCTCCACTCCGCGGCTCCGGCCACTCCACGCCACCGCTCCAGCCAATCTGCGCTGCAGCTCTGACTGCTCCGGCTGTTCTGGCCTCTCTGCTCGGCTGCTCTGGCCGCTCTGCTCAGCTGCTCGGAACCGCGACTCCAGCTGCTCTGTACCGCGGGTCTGGCCACTCTGGCCGCTCCGGCCATTCCGCGCCGCGGCTCTGGCTGCTCCCCCATCCCCTCATTTAGATTGCCTTATTTGCTCCTCCATAGGATTCCCTTTTTCATCTAGAGTTCCTCCTATGATCCATTTCTCCTTAGCTTTCACATATTAGGGAGAGCATCCGATTTCTTATTTTTTGTGACTGACTAATCTCGTTTAGCATAATGTCCTCCAGTTCCATCCATTTCCCTGTAAATGATGTAATTGTGGTTTTTTTATGGCTGAGTAAAATTCCATTGTGTGCATATCCCACAGTTTTGTAATCCATTCATCTGTTGATGGACGTCTTGGCTGGTTCCATAGTTTGGCTATGGTGAATTGTGCAGCTATGAACATAGATACACATGCATTAGTTTGGTAGTTTGGTTTACTTTCTTTTGGGTACATACCCAGAAGTGGTATTGCTGGATTGAATGGTAGATTTGTTCCCATTCTTCTGAGGATTCTCCATACTGTTTTCCAAAGTAGTTGCACTAATTTGCAATCCCACCAACAATGTTTTAGAGTTCCCACTTCTCCACATCCTTGCCAGCATTTGCTATTGTTTGTGTTTTGAATGATTGCCATTCTAGTTGGAGTTAGGTGAAATCTCAGGGTAGTTTTAATTTGCATCTCTCTGATTGACAATGATGTTGAGCATTTTTTTTTCATGCATTTATTGGCCATTTGAATTTCTTCTTTTGTGAAGTGTCTGTTTAGTTCACCTGCCCATTTTTTTTATTGGATTGTTTTTTTTTAGTATTGAGTTTCTTGAGTTCTCTGTATATTCTAGATATTACTCCTCAATCAGAGGAATAGGTGGCAAAAATCTTTTCCCATTCTGTTGGCTCTCGGTTGAGCTTCTTGACAGTTTCCTTTGCTGAACAGAAGCTCTTTAGTTTCATGCAATCCCATGTATTGATTCACCTTTTAGTTTGTTGTGCCTTTGGGCTCTTAATTGAGAAAGTTTTTATCTGTGCCTGTGTGTTGCAGTGTTGGACCTATGCCCTCTTCAAGGAGCCTCAAGGTCTCTGGTCTAATTACCAAGTCTTTCATTCATCTTGAATTGACTCTTGTGCAGGGTGAGAAAGTGGGACTAATTTCCATTTTTCTGCATATGGTTAACCAGTTTTGCCAACACCATTTGTTGAACAGGCTATCTTTTTTCCAGTGTATGTTTTTGGCCCATTTGTCAAATATCAATTGGCTGAAAGTGTGTGGATTTGTTTCTGGGTCTTCTATTCTGCTCCATTGGTCTATGTATCAGTTTTTGTGCCAGTACAAAACTGTTTTTATTTCAGTTGCTTTGTAGTATAGTTTAAAATCAGGTATTGTAGTTCCTCCTGCATGGTTTTTGGTGCTGAGAACTACTTTGGCTATTCTGGATTTTTTGTTGTTACAAATGAACTTAAGGACTCATTTTTCTATGTCTGTAAGGAATAATTTTGGTAATTTAATGGGCATTGCATTAAATCTGTAGATCACTTTTGGAAGTATGGCCATTTACATTAATTAATTAATTAATAATTAATTAATTTTTGGTGGTATTGGGGTTTCTGGAAGCCCTTCTACCTCCGGGCTACACTCTCAGACCTTTTTTTTTTTAAATTTGGAAACAGGGTCTCTTAAATCAGCGAGGCTAGCTCTGAACCAGCACAATCCTCCAGTCTCCACCTCCCAAGTGCGGGGATTACAAGCATGGGCCACCACGCCCGGCGGAAGTATGGCCATTTTAATGATATTTATTCTGCCAATCCATGAACATGGAAGATCTTTTCATCTTCTAAGATCTTCCTCGATTTCTTTTTTCAATATTTTATAATTTTCTTTGTAGAGTACTTTTACCTCCTTGGTTAAATTTATTCCTAAGTATTTTATTTTTTGTGGGAGATCCTGAGTGAAAGTGTTTTCTGAATTTCTTTTTCAGTGGATTCATGGTTGGTGTACAGAAAAGCTTCCGATTATTTTAGATTTATTTGTATCCAGACACTTTGCTGAATTTGATCAGTTCTATAAGCCTTTTGGTTGAATTTGTTGGGTTTTATAAATATAGTATCATGTCATGCAAAAGAAAGTTTGAGTTCTTCTTTTCCTATTTGTACTCCTTTGATTTCCTTTTCTTGGTTATTGTTCTGGCTAGAATCTCTAATACTATATTGAAGAGAAGTGGTGATAATGGACATCCTTGTCTTGTTCCTGTTTTTAGGGGGAATTCTCGAAGTTTTTCCACATTTAATATGATGTTGGCTGTAGGCTAATTGTAGATTGCCTTTATGACGTTGAGATAGGTTCCTTCTATTCCAGTTCTCTGCAGTGCTTTTATTATAAATGGATGTTGGATTTTATCACATGCTTTTTCAGCGTCTGTTGAAATGATCATGTAATTTTTGTCTTTGATTTTGTTTATATGATAAATTATATGGATTGATTTTCATATGTTGAACCAGCCTTGCATCCCTGGGATGAACCCTACCTGGTCATAATGTATGATTTTTTTTATGTGGTTTTGAATGCGTGTTGCTAGTATTTTGTTTAATAGTTTTGCATCCAAGTTCATCAGAGATATAGGCCTGTCATTTTCCTTCCTTGAACTGTCTTTATTTGGGTTTTGGTATTAGTGTGATGTTAGCTTCATAAAATGTATTTAGGAGAATCCCACTTTTTTCTATTTCACAAAATAGCTTGAGGAGTATTGGGGTTAGTTCTTCTATAAAGGTTTTATAGAATTCACTTGGAAAACCTGGGCTTTTCTTTGATGGTAATCTCTTTATTGCTGTTTCAATCTCTTTGATTGCTATTGGTTGGTTTAAATTTTCTATATATTCTTGACTCAGTTTAGGAAGGTTGTATTCATCTAGAAAGTTGTCAATTCCCTCCAGATTTTCCATTTTGTTGGAGTATAGTTTTTCAAAGTAGTTTCTGATAATACTCTGGATTTCTACGCTGTCATTAGTAATGTCTCCTTTTTCATTTCTTATATTTATAATTTGGGTTGATTCTCTTTTTTTTATAGTTAGTTTGGCTAGTGATTTATCTATCCTGTTAATATTTTCGAGAAACCAGCTTTTGGTTTTGTTGATTTTCTGTATTGTTTTTTATTTTCTATTGTGTTAATTTCTGCTCTGATTTTAATAATTTCCTGTCTTCTACTGGTTGTACCTGTTTTTCAAGGGCTTTGAGGTGTGTCGTTAGGTTATTTATTTGAAGATTTTCTGTTTTTCTTATGTGAGCACTCAGTGCTATAAAATTTTCTCTTAAATCTGGGCGTGGTGGCTCACGCTTGTAATTCCCGTGCTTGGGAGGCTGAGACAGGAGGATTGCACAGGTTCGAAGCCAGCCTCAGCTACTTACTGAGGCTCTCAGCAACATAGTGATACCCTGTTTTCAAATAAAATAGAAAATAGGTCTGGGAGCATAGCCCGGAGGTAGAAAGCCTCTGGGTTCCACCCCCAGTACCACAAAAAAAAAAAAAAAAAAAAAAAATTCCTCTTAATACTGCCTTCAAAGTGTCCCAGAGGTTTTGATATGTTGTATCTTTATTTTCATTTGTTTCTAGAAATTTCTTGATTTCACCTTTTACGTCTTCTATGACCCATTCTTCATTCAGAAGTGTGGTGTTCAGTCTCCACATGTTTATGTTGTTTCTTTGGGTCTTCTTATAGTTGATTTCTACTTTCATTCCATTATGGTCTGAAAAGACACAGGGAAGTATGTAACATTTTTTGAATTTGCTAGTGCTCATTTTGTGTCCCAGGATGTGAACTATTTTGGAGAAGGTTCTGTGAGCAGCTGAGAAAAATGTAAACTCTGCTGTAGTTGGGTGAAATATTCTATATGTATCCAACAGGTCCATTTGATTAATGGTGTCTTTTAGGTCTGAGGTATCTTTACTGACCTTTTGTCTGGAAAATCTGTCTAATGGTGTAAGAGGGGTGTTGAAGTCTCCCAGTATTATTGTATTGGGATTAATGTGTGATCTAATGTCACAGAGTGTTTTATGAAAGTAGCTGCACCTATGCTTGGGCATAGATGTTGATTATTGTTATTTCCTCTTGCTGGATTGTTTCTTTTACCAGTAAAATATGACTTAAGTTTGGGCTTGAAGTCTTACTTGTCTGATATCATTGTTGCTACTCCTGCTTGCCTTCGAGTTCTGTTAGCATGGATTACCTTGCTCCAGCCCTTTACCTTAAGTTTGTTACTATATTTAGTTGTAAGATGTGTTTCTTGCAAACAACACATAGATGGATTCTGGTTTTTAATCCATTTTGCCACTTTATGTCATTTTATTGGGGAGTTGAGGCTATTTACATTTAGTGTGATTATTGAGATATGATTTTTAATTCCTAACATGTTAAGATTTTATTTTTGTTTGAAATACTGTTTATTCTTCTTTGCTTAATTGTCTGCTGGATGGAAATTCTTGTTTCTCTGGTTCTGGTTTGTGTTACCTATTTCTTCTTTATAGTTAATCTCTGAGTATTTTCTCTAGCACTGGTTCTGAAGACATAAATTTCTTCAGTTTCCGTTTGTCATGGAAGCTTCTTATTTCCCCATCTAATTTGAAAGATAGTTTTGCTGCGTAGGGAACTTTTGGCTGCAAGTTGTTTTCTTTCAGAGTTTGGAATATGTTACTCCAAGCCCTTCTGGCTTTCAAGACTTAGTTTGGAAAGTCTGGAGTGATTCTAATTGTTTTGCCTCTGAATGTCACATGGCCTTTTGATTTTGTTGCCTTTAAGATTTTCTCCTTGGCTTCTAAATTGGTCATTTTGAGAATTATGTGGTGTGGGGACCCTTTTCTCTTATCCTGTCTAAATGGAGTTCTATAAGTTTCCTGGACCTGTGTATTGACCTCTTGCTCTATATTTGGAAAATTTTCAGCTATTACTTCTTTGAAGAGATTGTTGATCCCTTTGGTTTCACCTTCTTTTCCCTCCTTTATTCTGATTATTCTTAGGTTAGCTCTCTTAAAATGGGCCCATATTTCTTCAATGTCCAATTCCAGATGTCGAATTGTTTTTTTTTTGTTATACACTATGCGTTTGTTTTTGGAGCGATCATCTTCTAGGAGCAAGATTATATTCTCTATGTGGTCTAATCGATTGTTTATAGTTTGAATTGATGCCTTTACTTCAGTGATTGCATCCTTTATTTCTTCCAGACTCTCTCTAAATTCTTTTTAAAGGTCCTGTACTATTTCTACAGTTACATTCCTGATTTGATCTGCTGGAGATCTTTGCATTTCTGTGTTATCAGGTTCTGATATTGTGGGGTTGTGGGAGGTCATTGCTCCATTGTTGTTCCTCTTTCCCATGATTTCTGAAGTTTGTGCCTTCTCTGGGTTCTTCTCCAGGTCACCAGAACTTCACTTATGATGCTCTGGATCTCTGGAGTTTGTGGTAATCTCAGCAGCCACTACTCCTTTACTGGGTTGTATCGCAAAGTCTCAGACCCAGGGAGTTAGTTGAGGTTATGCAAGACCCTGGGGATGCTGGGCTGGGTGTTTTCCCAGGGGGAACTGAGACTAGGGTGTGGTATCTCTGCCACAACTACAACTTCACTGGGTTGAACTGCAATATCTGAGACCCAGGGAGTTTATCAAAGCTGCAGGAATCCCTGGGGGGCACAGCACTGGGATTTCTACTGTAGGAGCCGCAATTTCACTTACGTTTTTGGTGTGCACTGGTCTGAAGCTCTCACAGGCATGGTGAACTCACCACCTCTGCTGGCAATATGGCGCCATCACCACGCCCTCAGCCATGAGGCTGGTGTATTTCATTTCTGGCTTTGAGCTCCACTTGTGAATGCTGCTTTTCTCGGTTGCCATCTTCCTGGAAGTCCCCTACTTTTTATTTTTTATTTTGTAACAGGGTCTCACTGAGTTGCAAAGGGTCTCACTAAAGTAGCTGAGGCTGTCTGTGAACTGCGATCCTCCTGTCTCAGCCTCCCAAATGCTGGGATTACAAGCATGCGTCACCATGCCCCCTTAAGAATGGAATTTTTATGTGTTTAGGATTTTTTTAAATTAGTGGTGAGAATTTAACACCATTTTGTTTTGTTTTGTTTTGTTATTTAGTGTGTGTGTGTGTGTGTGTGTGTGTGTGTGTGTGTGGCACTGAGGATTGAACCCACAGGCATTCTACTTCCAAGCTATCCTAGCAGCCCTATTTTATGTTTTATTTTTGAAACAGAGTCTCACTAAGTTGTGGAGGGCCTCACTAAGTTGCTTATGCTATCCTTGAACCTTCGATCCTCCTGTCTCAGTCTCCCAAGTCCTGAGATTAAAATTGTGTGCCTTCACACCCAGCTAACACTGTATTTTTATGTTTACACTCCATTATAATTGCTGAGCATCAGAAGACTTTAAACAAACAAAACAAAAACAAAGACAAAACAAAATTACCACAATGCGCAATGGGTATTTCTAGAGTATAAAAGTTCCTCTTAACGCCAGGCGTGGTGGCGCAAGCTTGTAATCCCCACGCTTGGGAGACAGAGGCAGGAGGATCAGATCACGCAGGTTCAAAGCCAGCTGCACTGGCTTAAGAGACCCTGTTTCCAAATAAAAAAGTATAAAAATAGGTCTGGGAGTATAGCCTGGAGGTAGAGGGTTTCCAGGAACCCCAACACCACCAAAGGAAAAAAAAAAGTTCCTCTTAGCCAGGTATGGTGGTGCGTGCTTAGAATCCCAGGACTTGGGAGGCTGAAACAAGGAGAATTACAGGTTCTTGGCCAGCCTCACCAATTTATCAAGGTCCTTTGCAACTTAGTGAAACCCTGTTTAAAAATAAAAGAATAAAATAGGATTGGGAGTATAGCTCAGAGGTAGAATGCCCCTGGGTTCCACCTCTAGTACCATAAATAATACTAATACTAATATAATAATAATATACAAATTAAATAAAATAGCTATACTCTAAGTATAGTTCAGAGATAGCATGTCCCTGGGTTTCATCCTCAGTTACACACACATACAGACACACAAACACACACACACACACACACACACACACCCACCTCCTGTGTTCTCTCAGATCTAGTGTATAGATTAAAAACAGCTCTAGTTATCATCCTATCCTAGATTTGGAGTGCACCTTCTAAAGCAGCATAATGAACAGATGAATTTTTTTGTGTGTGGTACTGGGGATTGAACGCAGGAGCATTCTACTTCCAGGCTACACCCCCAGCCCTATTTTATTCTTTATTTTGAAACAAGGTCTCACTAAGTTGTGGCGGGCCTCACTAAGTAACTGAGGCTGGTGTTGAACCTGTGATCCTCCTGTCTCAACCTCCCAAGTACTGAGATTACAAGTGTGTGCCACCACACCTGGCACAGATGAATTTTTTTAATCTAAACTTTCAGGCGAGACATTGGTTTCCAGGTCCGGCCTGACATTGGGATCTAATCTGCCAGAGATATGGTTGATGTCTCATGTGGACAGAAGGTGATAACATTTGGTTTACATCTCATGTAGTTATAAAACTCACTTATTAGCACTCTGGTCAACCCTCTATTTCCACGTGTGAGTGTTTATTAAGTGACCGGCTAGACAACCATTCCCCCTGGGTTACTATGAGATGGCTGGGCTGTTTCCTCTCCCAAGAGAGGGGACCCCAAGTCCACTGGAGAGCTCCACGGTTCCTCATCACTTCTAAAAGTCTCTGTGATCTTGGTTCCAGGCTCTCAGTCTGTTTCTTCTTCTGCAAAATAATAGATCATGTTATAAATTTCCAGTCCGTGTGCTTCAAAGGGGTTTCAAAAATATTAAATCCAAATTTTATTAAAATATATTTTCTGCCGGATGTGGTGGCATGCACCTGTAGTCCCAGTACTTGGGAAGCTGAGAGAAGAGACTTGAAAGCTCAAGACCAGCCTCAGCAATTTAGTGAGGCCTTGTGCAACTTAGTTAGATCCTGTTTCAAAATAAAAAAAATAATAAAATAGAGCTGGGTAGCTTAGAGGTGGAACACCCCTGGGTAAGATCCCCAGTAGTGCGCACGTGCGCGCGCGCACACACACGCGCACACACACACACACACACACACACACACACACACTAAATTAATTAATTAATTTTCTGAATTTAGCTTTTCTAACATTATTAGAAAATACATACTTCCTAAGCTTAGTAGGTTAAAACAGTGCATATAGTGATAGGAACCAGACTTGGTATAGTAAAGACGATTGAAGAAAATCAGAATGGGTCACCCCCAAAATATGCTTTTTGACATAAAAATTATTGAGCTGAGGGCAAGCTGTCTGCTCTCCTCCGTTGCCTAGAAGCAGGACAGAGATCCACAGAAACAAAGGTGCCCTTGCCCTCTGCACCAGGAAGGACAAGGGGCAGACCCTGGACACAGCTGCCTGGAGAGGGCGCCAGGGAACCACCCTGGCGAGCTCACGGCTAGGCTGCAGGCTGCTGGTTTATCTCTCCACCACTGGTCACCCATAGAGACACAAGTCCTTTTCTTTTCTTTTAATGTTCTCTATTGAAGATTTATATGAACTGAAGATCTAAGTCACCTCTTTAAGGATTACTCAGTCCCTGGGTGTCTCCCACGCGTATGTGACATATACATGTTAGTAAGCAAGCATCTGTTTGTTCTTGTTTTATTAATCTGTCTTTTGTTACAGGACTCCATTCCAACTTAGAACTCATTAGGGCTGGGGAAAACTTGTTTTTTCCCCCTCTTACACTGTTAATGTGTTAATATATTCTTATTAAGTAATTTTTTTCTTTTTCTTCTTTCGCACCCTCCCTCACTAATTAAATTTGTACTATATAATTTGTACAAAGTAAATTTTGTAAGTTCAAACCACAAAACATGCATTTGGGGAATAAAATAATGCTTGCTTTTGTGTGTGGTGCTGGGAACAGAACCCAGGGGCACTCTACCTCTTAACTACACCCCCAGTTCTATTTTTTTTTTTTTTTAATTTGGAAAGAGTCTCACAAAGTTGCTGAGAGCCTCACAAGTTGCCAAGGCTGGCTTTGACTCTGCCAGCCTCCTGTCTCAGCCTCCCAAGTGCTGGGGTGACAGGCGCGCACCTCCATGCCCGGGCTTTACTTGCTTTTTTCTTTGAGGTTTCATGCTGTTCCTGTCAGCTTTCAAAGGTGAAGTGTTCTGAAGCCATTTACAGTGCAGCCAGCTCATTTGCACTGAAGTCTGGTTATAACATTTTCTCTGTAACAGATCAGCAGATAATCAAAATGAGAAAAACGACTCCAGAGGACTTCCCACACAGGAGCAGTGATGTAGTGGTTTTATGCACTGTGAATCTTAAATCTTTTCAATGCTGTTCCTATTTCAGACAAAAAGCTAGAGCTAAAAGGGGTTAATTCATGTGCTAAAAGAATTGATAGGGATCCTGACACTGGGTAGCAGCACACACCTGTGATCCCAGTTACTCAGGAGGCCAAGAGGAGGAAGCCAGAGGACCCTTTGGGCCCAGGAGTTGGGGCTCAGCCTGGGCAACATAGCATCTCTCTCTCTCTTTCTCCCCCCCACATCTCTCTGATGGTACTGGGAATGGAACCCAGTGGCATTCTACCTCTAAGCTACATCCCCTGCACTATTTATTTTTTATTTTGAAATAGGGTCTCACTAAGTTGCTGAGGGCCTTGCTGAGTTGCTGAGACTAGTCTTGAACCTGTGATCTTCCTGTCTCAGCCTCCCAAATACTGGGATTACAGGTGTGTGCCACTATGCCTGGATAATGCTTCATCACTTTAAAAAAAAAAAAAAAAGCCAGGCCTGGTAGCACAAGCTTGTAATCCCAGTACTTGGGAAGCAGAGATAGGGAGATCAAAGGTTCTCGAACAGCGTCAGATACTTACTGAGGCCCTTTGCAGCTTAGTGAAACCTTGTTTCAAAATAAAGAATAAAAAAAGGCTGGGGGTATAGCTCAGAGGTAGAATGCCCTGGGTTCAATCCCCAGTACTGGAAAAAAAAAAAGTGATGGTTCATGCATTTGGGAAGCTGAGACAGGAAGATTGCGGTTCGAGAACAGCCTCAGCTACTTAGTGAGGCCCTTTGCAACTCAGTGAGACCCTGTTTCAAAATAAAGAATAAAAAGAAATAGGGCTGGGAGTATAGCTCAGAGGTAGAATGCCTCTGGGTTCTACCCCCAGTACCACAAAATGATGATGATGATGATGATAATAATAATAATAATAATAATAATAATAATGATGATGATGATGAAGAAACTGAAGGTATAACTTGGAAGTAGAATGTCCCTGGGTTCCATCCCAAGTACCAAAAAAAAAAAAAAAAAAAAGAGGAATCACAAATTCGAGACTAGTCTCAGCAACACAAGGCCCTCAGCAATTTAGCAAGACTCTGTTTCCAAATAAAAAGTAAAGTAGGCTGGGGGCGTAGCTCAGAGATAGATGCCTCTAGGTTCAATCCCCAGTACCACAAGAAAACACAAACAAAATAAAACAAAACAAAACCCCCACAAAACTTCTGTTTAAACTGGGCTCCATGGCACACTCCTACAAATCTCAGTACATGGGAGGCTAAGACAGGAGGATCATAGGTTTGAAGACAGTCTCAGCAACTAGTGAGACTCTCAATAACCTAGCGAGACTTTTTCAGAATTAAAGTAAAATAGGTGAGAATGTAACTCGGAGGTAGAATGACCCTGTGTTCAATCCCCAGTACTAGAAGAAGACTTGGAGGAGGAGCAGGGAAAGGAGGGGGAGGAAGAAGAGGAGGGGAATGCCAAATGCCAGGTTCCCCTTCTTACCTCTGCTTAGCTTGGTCACACTCCACAGGGTGTCCTGGTGTGTATATTGCACTTTCCTGCCTAGGAATGTGGTAGAGGAAGTTTCTCTTGCACTCTCTCCTCTCTGTTTAGCTAACTCAAGCCAGTTCCAAGGCCCCAGCTCAGCCCCTCCTCTAAGGCAGCGCTGCCCAACATACCTGACTCCCAGGCTCCCCCACAGTCTGGCCCACTATGGCAGGGTCTCCTGCTCTGAGCCCAGTGTTCTGCAGAAGCCCAGGAATGAGTGAGAGGAACGAAAGGCCTCCCAAGGGATGTGGGCGCAGCCTAGGGAGCCGGGCAGAAGGGTGTGAAGGGGAAGGTCCGCGAGCAAGGTTTTATTTAGACCGATCTTAGGGAAAGGTGTGGGCATTTTGAAAGGTCCTTTTGAAAGGCAAAGTGAAAACTGGATTGACTGACGCTGGGCACAGCGGCACACCCTGCGATCCTAGTATTTGGGAAGCAGAGACAGGAAGATAGCATGTTTGAGGCCAGCCTCAGGAATTAGTGAGAACTGTTTCAAAATTTAAAAACTGCCATGTGTGGTGGCACACTTGTATTCTCAGTATTTGGGAAGCGGAGACAAGAGAATCGCAGATTTGAGGATTTGAGGACAGCCTCAGCATGTAGTGAGACCCTGATTTCAAAATAGAAATAAAATAGGACTGGGAGTATAGCTCAGAGGCAGAATTTCCAAGAGTTTAATCCTTAGTACTAAAATAAAATCAAATAAAAATAAATAGTCAGTTGTGGTAGCACACGCCTATAACCCCAGTACTTGAGAGACTGAGACAGGAAGATCACAGGTTGGAGCAGAGCCTCAGCAAGTAGTGTGACTCTCATCAACCTAGTGAGACCCTCTTTCAAAAATAAAAATGAAATAGGGCTGGAGTGTAGCTCAGAGGTAGAAAGCTTCTGGGTTCAGTGTACAGAACCCGAAATTAAAAATTAAAAAGAAAGAAAAAGGGCTGGGAGTTTAGCTTGTATGTGGCATTGGGGATTGTATCCAGCACCACATGAAAGAAAGGAAGGGTGGAAGGGAAGGAGAGGAGAGAGAAGAAGAAAGGAGAAAGAAAGTCTAAGGCTGGAAAATAAAAACTGGTAGCAGTGGTGCAGGTAAGAGGTGGTGCCTTGGACTCTGCCACACAGGGTGACTGCTCACTCGCACTGGGTGTGAACCTCAGCGTCAGACTACAGGTCAGCGGTTTTTAGATTCATTTTAAAAATTAACAGGTGTGTGTGTGTGTGTGTGTGTGTGTGTGTGTGTGTGTGTTGCTAGAAATTGAACCTTCAAAACAGGGGAGTTCTACCCTATTTAATTTTATTATTTTTTATTTTATTTATTTTTGTCTCTTTCTATTTTTTATTTATTTTATTTTTTATTTTTTTTAATTTTTTTATTGGTGCATTATATTCATACAACTTATTGGGGTAAAAAACTTGTGTGTACAAACATGTACTCATCACTGATTTAACCCCTACCCAAATCCCACCCCATTCCCTCCCCGTCCCTCCCTCCCTTGCTTGGCTTAGTGATTGACTTCGATATGTTTAAGTACATTGTGAGCTTTAGAGATTTTCCTCTTCCCCCCTCATTTCTCCTCCTTTAGGTTGACTTGTTTGCTCCTCTTTTCTCCCTAACTCTCACATATTAGGAAAAGCATCTGATTTCTTATTTTTTGTGCCTGACTAAACTCACTTAGCATAATGTCCTCCAGTTCCATCCATTTACCTGAAAATGATGTAATTGAGTTTTTTTTGATGGCTGAGTAAAATTCCATTGTGTACATATCCCACAGTTTGTAATCCATTCATCTGTTGATGGACATCTTGGCTGGTTCCATAGTTTGGCTATGGTGAATTGTGCAGCTATGAACATAGATACACATACATTAGTTTGGTAGTTTGGTTTCTTTTCTTTTGGGTAGATACCCAACAGTGGTATTGCTGGATCAAATGGTAGATTTGTTCCCATTCTTCTGAGGATTCTCCATTCTGTTTTCCAAAGTGGTTGCACTAATTTGCAATCCCACCAACAATGTCTTAGAGTTCCCACTTCTCCACATCCTCGCCAGCATCTGTTGTTGTTTGTGTTTTGAATGATTGCCATTCTAGTTGGAGTTAGGTGAAATCTCAGGGTAGTTTTGATTTGCATCTCTCTGATTGCCAGTGATGTTGAGCACTTTTTCATGCACTTATTGGCCATTTGAATTTCTTCTTTTGTGAAGTATCTATTTCGTTCATTTGCCCATTTTGTTATTGGATGCTTTGTTTTCTTAGTGTTGAGTTTCTTGAGTTCTCTGTATATTCTAGATATTAGTCCTCTATCAGTGGTGTAGGTGGCAAAAATCTTCTCCCATTCTGTTGGCTCTCGATTGAGATTCTTGATAGTTTCCTTTGCTGAACAGAAGCTCTTCAGTTTCATGCAATCCCATGTATTGATTCTCCTTTTAATTTGTTGTGCCTTTGGGGTCTTGTTGAGGAAATGTTTGTCTGTGCCTATATGTTGTAGTGTTGGACCTATGCCCTCTTCAAGGAGCTTCAAAGTCTCTGGTTTAATTTCCAAGTCTTTGATCCATCTTGAGTTGACTTTTGTACAGGGTGAAAAAGTGGGATTAACATCCAATTTTCTGCAAATGATTAACCAGTTTCGCCAACACCATTTGTTGAAGAGGCTATCTTTTTTCCAGTGTATGTTTTTGGCCCCTTTGTCAAAAATCAATTGGCTGAAAGTGTGTGGACTTGTTTCTGGGTCTTCTATTCTGCTCTATTGGTCTATATATCTGTTCTTTTGCCAGTACCATGCTGTTTTTATTACAATGGCTTTGTAGTATAGTTTAAAGTCAGGTATTGTGATTCCTCCTGCGTGGTTTTTGTTGCTGAGAACTACCTTGGCTATTCTGGGCTTTTTGTTATTCCAGATAAATTTAAGGACTGATTTTTCTATGTCTGTGAGGAATGATCTTGGTAGTTTAATGGGCATTGCATTAAATCTGTAGATCACTTTTGGGAGGATGGCCATTTTAATGATATTTATTCTGCCAATCCATGAACATGGAAGGTCTTTCCATCTTCTAAGATCTTCTTCGATTTCTTTTTTCAGTGTTTTATAATTTTCTTTGTAGAGATCTTTTACCTCCTTGGTCAAGTTTATTCCTAGGTATTTTATTTTTTTGTGGGAGATCCTGAGTGGAAGTGTTTTCTGAATTTCTTTTTCAGTGGATTTATGGTTGGTGTACAGGAAAGCTTCTGATTTTTTAAGATTGATTTGTATCCCGATACCTTGCTGAATTTGTTGATCAGTTCTATAAGCCTTTTGGTTGAGTTTGTTGGGTTTTCTAAATATAGTATCATGTCATCTGCAAATAGTGAAAGCTTAAGTTCTTCTTTTCCTACTTGTACTCCTTTGATTTCCTTTTCTTGCCTTATTGCTCTGGCTAGAGTCTCTAGTACTATATTGAAGAGAAGTGGTGATAGTGGACATCCTTGTCTCGTTCCAGTTTTTAGGGGGAATTCTTGAAGTTTTTCCCCATTTAATATGATGTTGGCAGTGGGCTTATTGTAGATTGCCTTAATAATGTTGAGATATGTTCCTTCTATTCCAATTCTCTGCAGTGTTTTTATCATAAATGGGTGTTGAATTTTATCAAATGCTTTTTCAGCATCTATTGAGACGATCATGTGGTTTTTGTCTTTGATTCTGTTTATATGATGAATTACATGGATTGATTTTCGTATATTGAACCAGCCTTGCATCCCTGGGATGAACCCTACCTGGTCATGGTGAATGATTTTCTTGATGTGGTTTTGAATGCGTGTTGCTAGTATTTTGTTTAATAGTTTTGCATCCAAGTTCATCAGAGATATAGGCCTGTAGTTTTCCTTCCTTGAACTGTCTTTATTCGGTTTGGGTATTAGTGTGATGTTGGCTTCATATAATGTATTTGGGAGGGTCCCGGTTTTTTCTATTTCCCGAAATAGTTTGAGTAGTATTGGGATTAGCTCTTCTAAAAAGGTTTTATAGAATTCACTTGGGAAACCATCTGGTCCTGGGCTTTTCTTTGATGGTAAGCTCTTTATTGCTGTTTCAATCTCTTTGATTGTTATTGGTTGAAGTGTTCTATATCTTCTTCACTCAGTTTAGGAAGGCTGTATTTATCTAGGAAGTTGTCAATTTCCTCCAGATTTTCCATTTTGTTGGAGTATAGTTTTTCAAAGTAGTTTCTGATAATCCTCTGGATTTCTACACTGTCAGTAGTAATGTCTCCTTTTTCATCCCTTATCTTCATAATTTAGGTTGATTCTCTCTTTTTTTTTTTAGTTAGGTTAGCTAGTGGTTTATCAATCTTGTTAATTTTTTCAAGAAACCAGCTTTTTGCCTCTGAATGTCACGTGGCCTTTTGTTTTTGTTGCTTTTAAGATTCTCTCCTTGGCTTCCACATTAGTCATTTTGACAATTATGTGGCGTGGGGATCCTCTTCTCTGATCCTGTCTAAAGGGAGTTCTATAAGTTTCCTGGACCTGTGTATCGACCTCTTGCTCTATGTTTGGAAAATTTTCTGCTATTACTTCCTTGAAGAGATTGTTGATCCCTTTGATTTCACCTTCTTTTCCCTCCTCTATTCCAATTATTCTTAGGTTAGCTCTCTTGAAATGGGCCCATATTTCTTCAATGTCAGATTCCTGCTGTTTGGTTTTTTTTTCTAAATTAGAAACTATGCGTTCATTTTTAGAATGATCATCTTCAAGAAGCGAGATTCTATTCTTCATGTGGTCTAATCTGTTGTTTATACTTTGAATTGAGGCCTTTACTTCATTAATTGCATCCTTTATCTCTTTTTGACTCTCTCTAAATTCTTTTCGAAAGTCCTCTATTATTTCTAAAGTTATTTTCCTAATTTGATCTTCTAGAGATCTTTGGATTTCTGTGTTATCAGATTCTAATGTTGTGGGGTTGTTGGCATTCACTGCTCCATTGTTATTTCTCTTTCCCATGATTTTGGAAGTCTGTGCCTTCTCTGGGTTCTTCCCTGAGTCACTACGAGTTCACTTAAGATGCTCTGGATCTCGAGTCTATGGTATCTCAGTCACCACTACTCCTTTACTGGGTTGTATCACAAAGTCTCAGACCCAGGGAGTCAATCGAGGCTGCTTAGACCGTGGGGGGTGCCAAGTTGGGCGTTCTCCAGCGGGGAGTTGTGACTATGGTATGATATCTCTGCCACTGCCACTCCCCCACTGGGCTGCACTGCTAAAATCTCCGACTCAGGGAGACTATCTGCGCAAGTCCCTGGGAGTGCAGTACTGGGATTTCTCCCCTAGGGGCCGCAATTTGACTCACGGTTGTTAAGTGCGCTGATGGAGCTGTAGTGAACTTGGTGGATTCGCTGCTGCTGCCACTGGCAATATGGCACCACTGCCACGCCCTCGGCCGTGATGCAGCGTATTTCTTCTCTGGTTTTGAACTCCGCTCTGAGTCCTTGCCAGTTGTGCTGTGCCCGGCCCTTGGGAGCTTTAGATGTTCCCTGCACCAACAAAACTGCTGACTGCCGCCCGGCTGTTCAGCACCTGCTCACCTCGGCTCGCTGTCCACCCCTCCTCTCAGGCGCCTGGTGGCTGGTTGAGTGGGTTGGTCTAGGGCCGTCCGGTGAACTCACTGCTGCCGCCAGCAGTAAGATGCTGCTTCTGCATCCTAGGCCGCGAGGCCAGAGTACCTCCTCTCTGGATTTGATCTCTGTTTTGAGTCTCTCTCCTCTCTGGAGCCTGGTGCTGCTAGGGGAGATGTAGGCCGCGCCACTCCGGCCGCTCTGCGCTGCGGCTCTGGCTGCTCCACACCACGGCTCTGGCCACTCTGGTTGCTCCGGCCATTCTGCACCGTGGCTCTGGCTGCTCTGCACCGCGGGTCTGGCCACTCCGGCTGTTCCGCGACGCAGCTCTGGCTGCTCTGGCTGCTCTGCTCGGCTGCTCTGCTCGGCTGCTCTGGCTGCTCTGGCTGCTCCGCTCAGCTGTTCTCGCCACTCCGCGCCGCTGCTCCAGCCAATCCGCGCTGCGGCTGTGGCTGCTCCGGCTCTTCTGGCCGCTCTGCTCGGCTGCTCTGAACCGCGGCTTCGGCTGCTCTGCACCACGGTTCTGGCCACTCTGGCCGCTCAGGCGGTTCCGCGACGCGGCTCTGGCTGCTCCGGCTGCTCAGGCCGCTCCGCTCCGTGGCTCCCCCCAATCTTTTCTGCGGCTCTGGCCGCTCCGGCTGCTAAGGCCGCTCTGCTCCGCGGCTCCCCCAAATCTGCACTGCGGCTCTGGCCGCTCCGCGCCTCGCGGGCGCGGCACTTTGGGCTGGTTTTTTTTCCAGTGTCTTGATTTTCCAGCCCTTTTTCTCTGTCCCTTGTACTTACCATTTTTATTTCTTTGCTGGTGGTGTTTTCTGGCTCTGAAAGGCGCTGGTTTTGTGGTAGTAGAGTTGGATTGTTAGCGGGACTTGTAAGTGCCGCTTTCCTCTGTCGCCATCTTCCAGGAAGTCAGTATTTTTTTTTTATTTGAAAAAGGGGTCTCACTAAGTTGCTGAGAGCCTCACTCAAACCTGAACTCCACCTGTCTCAGTCTCCCAAGTACCTCCCAACTATCATTCTCGGCCATTTGAACACTTCTTTGTGTGTGTGTGTGTGTGTGTGTGTGTGTGTGTGTGTGTTACTAGGGTGGAACCCAGGAGCTATTCTACCTCCAGGCTATACTCCCAGACCTATTTTATACTTTATTTGGAAACAAAGTCTCACTAAATTGTTGAGAGCCTCATTGAGTAGCTGAGGCTGGCCTCGAACCTGTGCCATCCTCCTGTCTCAGCCTCCCAAGCTCTGAGATTATGAGCATGTGCCTCCACGCCTGGCTCATTTTAACACTTTTTTAAAAAGCCATTTTAAGGTAAGGTGCAGTGGTGCATGCTTATAATTCCAGAACTTGGGAGGCAGAGACAGGAAGATTGCAGGTTCATGGCCAGTCTCGGCAACTTAGTGAGACCCTGTTTCCAGAATTAAAAAATAAAATAAAATGGGGCTGGAGGTGTAGTTCAGAGGTAAAATTCCCCTGTGATTCATCCTCAGCACCAAAAAGAAAAGCTATTTTAGGTTGAAACTACTGTACAGTTTTGTGATGGTGACATAGTGTCATACACATGGCACTATATCCTCCATTACATTTTATACAGACCAGTGTCACTGCCTTAAAACTCCCTCCTCCCCAGACCCCGGCAGCCACAGATCTTTGAACCAACTCTGCGGTTTTGCTTTCTTCGGAATGTCTCGTGGTTGGGTCTGTGCTGCACGTAGCCTTTTCAGACTGGCTTGCAAGCTTCTAAGCATGGAATAACATTGCATTCTATGAATATAACAGTCTGCTCACTCTTTTACCTACCGAAGGACAGATTTTAAAGGACAGCTTTAAAATTTGGCCTTTCTTTTGTTTTTCTCTCTTTCTTTTAAGAGATAAGATCTCGCTATGTTGCCCAGGCTGGCTTTGAACTCCTGGTCTTGAGCGATCCTCCTACCTCAGTTTCCTACGTAGCTGGGACAACAGGGACATGCCATCATGCCACATTTGGCAATTCTGAATAAGGATGCTATGTATATCTGGATGTAGATTTTTATTTGGAAATAAATTTCCAACTTATTTGAGTAAACACCAGTGAGCATAATTGTTGGATCTTGTAAAAGTATATTTAGTTTGATAAAAAACAAAAACAAAAACAAAAAACCCTGCCAAACTGTCTTTAAAAGTGGCTGTCCCATGCCACACCCCAGTAGCAGTGAATAAAAGCGCCTGCGGCTCTGCATCTTGGTACCTGATGTTATCAGGCCTTGGGTTTTAGCCATTCTGGCAGGTGTGGAGTGGGAGCTTCTTATTTTAGTTTGTGTTTCTTTGATGACAAAGTATGTTGAATAGCTTTTCATTTGCCTGCCTGTCTTCCTCTTTGAGATGTCTGCTCTGATCTTTTGCCTTTTTTAAAAAAGTGAAATTCTTCTTGTGTGTGTGGTACTGGGATGGATGGAACCCAGGGCCCTTTTACCTCTGGGCCACACCCTCTGCTTTATTTTATATTTTTATTTAGAAATAGCCTCACAAAGGTGCTGAGGCTGGCTTCAAACGTACTCAGTCTTGATTACAAGCGTGTGCCCATCTTAGATGCTTACTTTCTTACTGAGTTTTAAAAATTCTTCAGATTCGCCGGGTGTGGTGTTGCACACTTATAATCCCCACACTTGGGAGGCGGAGACAGGAGGATCGCGCAGGTTCGAAGCCAGCCGCGCTGGCTTAAGAGACCCTGTTTCCAAATTTTAAAAAATATAAAAAATGGGTCTGGGAGTGTAGTCCGGAGGTAGAAGGGCTTCCAGAAACCCCAGTACCACCACAAAAAAAAAAAAAAATTATTTAGATTCATTTTAATTGTTTATTGAAGGAAGATCCTTTTTCCCTCCCAAGTTCCTCATTTTACTTTATTATTTAGTGATCTTTCTTCTTGCAGAGACAATTCAAGCCAGAGAAGTCTCTCTTTCCCCACAGCTGGAGGAAAAGATGCTCCAGGCAGAGTGACAAGGAAGAAGTAAAAGGTGTATTTTGGAGAATTTTCTTGCTTAAAAAAAGTACTGAGTTTAGCTGAGTGTAGTGGTGTACACTTGTAATCCCAGTACTTGGGAGGCTGAGACAGGAGGATCCAGGTGGCCAGCCTCAGCTACTTAGTGAGGCTCACTGCAACTCAGTAAGACTTTGTCTTAAAATAAAGAATAGAAAATAGGGCTGGGGTGTAGCTCGAAGCCAGAATGCCCCTGTGTTCCATCCCCAGTACCACACACACACAAAAGTATTAAGCTTTACAAAGACTTTCTCTGAAGTCTAGACTTACATATAAAATGGTAACTGAGCATATTGTTTTAGTTGGATGAATGGGGAAATAATAAATCCATATGACATACATAATAATGATCTGATTTGTTGCAAGTGGGTTTTTTGGGGAAAGGGAGGGATTTGACTTGCTAACAGATAAAATACTTAAGGGGAGTTCTTAAAGGTAGAACCCTTGAGGGCAGTTTCATTCTTGAGTGAAGGGATGGGGGTTGAAGGCCTATCGAGGAGCTATGCAAAAGGACCAGAATTCTCCCTTCCAAATTCAACACTGGTTATCCAGTAATTATACATAGACATTCACATATAAAGCAGTTGAAAACGTTGGAGTCTGACTGTTCTTAGAAATTCTCCAAGTCTCTCTCTCTCTCTCTTTCTTTCTTCCTTCCTCCTTCCTTCCTCCCTCCCTTCCTCCCTCCCTCTCTTTCTTTCTTTTCTTTTCTTTTCTTTTTTTGCAGTACTGGGGATGGAACCCAGGGGCATTCTACCTCCAAGCTACACCCTCAGCCCCTATTTTTATAGTCTTCTTACTTTTATTTCTTTAAATCAGGTCTCACTGAGTTGCAAAGGGCCTCACCAAGTAGCTGAGGCTGTCCACAAACTGCGATCCCCTGGTCTCTGCCTCCCAAACACTGGGATTACAAGTGTGCGTCACAATGCTGGCCTCTCTCTTTCCTTCTTTATAAGCTGTAGTTAATGCTTTCCTCCAACCCTGGAGTGGGGATTAAATGAGATAGTATGAAAAGCACTTAGATAATACTGCCTTAAAACCATCTTTCTCACTCATCTCCCAAGACTTGTGGAATTACCTTATCATTCAATTCTCACACCTGCTTAGAGATTAAGGCTTGATGGAGTCAGACTCAGGAATGATTCCTCGGGCTGTCCCTCCCCAGGCTTTTCTTTTTGTTGTATTGTTAATGATGAAGAAATCAAAAGTATACCACGCAGTCATACTCACTATTAAAGGCACCTGAAAAACAGCAGGTATAGAAAATCATTTTGACTTCTTTTCCATTTCTTTAAAGCGGGAGATTAAATTCCCCTGTGAAAGATATCCTCCCTCTGGTGGGCATGGTGGCCAAGTACTGTAATTCCAGTACTTGGGAGGCTGAAACGGACGTTTGAAGGTTCAAGGCCAGCCTCAGTAACTTAGTGAGATGTGAGAGCCTGTTTCAAAATGGAAAATATAAAGGGCTAGAAGTGTGGCTTAGAGGTAGAATGACCCTGGGACACACACACACACACACACACACACACACACACACACACACACCAGCAACAACAGAAAAACCTGACTCCTTCCCTATAGAAAAAGCATTCCTATATAGATTTTGTATCTTTTAAGCCTTCCCTGACCACAAATAGGAGACTAAGGAAGTAACTTAGAAGTGAGAAGGGGACCTTAATTTGGCCTTGTTAGGTTTCTGACCTATGCCACAGAAAAGAATTTCAGGATGCATCAAAAAGAAGCCCAAATATTTACTCAGGAAAGCTCATAATCAAGCAAGATACCCACGCAAAGGGAGGAGTGTGGGTGCCTAAGACAGAGACACACTGTTAGATGGCAGGCTGTTAACATTATTAGTTATTATTATTATTATTAATTTTGGTACTAGAAATTGAACTCAGGGGCATTCTGCCTCTGAGTTACACCCCAATCCTTTTCCCTCTTTATTTTTTGTTTTGAAACAGGGTCTTGCTAGGTTTCTGAGAGTCTCAGTACTGACTGAGGCTGTCCTCTAACCTGCAAGTCTCCTATCTCAGTCTCCCATGTACTGGGATTACAAGCTTGTGCCACCAAACCAGCTAGGGGTGTGTGTGTGTGTGTGTGTGTGTGTGTGTGTGTGTGTGTGTGTAGAGAGAGAGAGAGAGAGAGAGAGAGAGAGAGAGAGAGAGAGAGAGAGAGAGATATTGGGGATTGAACCACCCAAGGGCATAGCTGACCTATACTCCTAGTCCTATTTTTTTATTTTGAAACAGGGTCTCACTAGATTGATGAGAGTCTCCCTACTTGTAGAGGTTGTCCTTGAAGCTGCAAACCTCATCTCAGCCTTCCAAGTACTGGGATTACAAGCGTGTGCCACCATGCCTGGCTAGGGCTCTTTTTTTGTATATGTGTGCGTCAGTCCTGTTTATTATGGTTGCTGAATACATGCTTTATATTCATTATTCATATTGATTTGTAATTTATAAACTCACTTTCTCTACAAAAGTGGGGGAAAGAGCTGAAGGTTATATCCTAGTGGTAGAATACTGACCTAGCATGCATGAGACCCTGAGCTTAAACTCAACACTGATGGAAGGAAGGAAGGCAGGAAAGAAGGAAGGGAGGGAGGGAGGAAGGAAAAAGGTCTTCAAACAGCTGGCAGTTTGCAAGGTGTGGTAGGGCTCTTATAGTTAGAGGAAACCTTGTAAATAGTGAACATAAGAAGTGCCTAGGAGTAACGTCATTCTGTAGAGCTCATTTCTTTTTTTTTTTTTTTTCTTTTGCGGTACTGGGGATGAAACCCAGGGCATTCTACCTCTGAGCTACACCCCTAGCCCTATTTTTTTTTAAATTATTTATTTTGAAACAGGGTCTCACTAAGTTGCAGAGGGCCTCATTAAGTAGCTGAGGCTGTCTGTGAACCACCATCCTTCAGTCCCAGCCTCCTGAATGCTGGGATTATAAACGTTCCCTACCAATGCCTGGTTAGAGCTCATTTCTCTTAAGCAGGGAGCATAGTGCAGGTTTCATGGTCTGGTCCTTTCAGGATCTGCGGGTTGATATCATGTAGTCAATAAATAACATCTAGAATATGCCCATATCATAAATCTAACAAAAATTTTCTCTTCGTTTTATTTAAAAAAAAAATATTGTAGCTGGGTGTGGTAATGCATGCTTGTAATCCCAGTACTTGAGAGGCTGAGGCAGAAGGATCCCGCAAGTTCAAAGCTAGCCTCAGCTACTTAGTGAGGCTCTCGGCACCTTAGTGAGACCGTTTCCAAATTAAAAAATAAAAATAAAAAATAGGTCTGAGATAGTGTAGACCAGAGGTAGAAAGCCCCTGGGTTTCATCCCCAGTAACACACACACACACACACACACACACACACACACACATAAATAAATAAAATAAAATAAAATATATTGTGCAAACTGGCCCATAGGAACACAGACATGGGAGTAAAGGTGAACGTGTTCAGAGTATAGGCGGAATTAAAGTCACACTCTCTTCTCCCTTCCCTGCGGATCTTCTTTCTACTTAACCTTATTTCATCTGTCTTGCATCATTCCCACATAATTTAATCATATATTCACAACTTACTATTCTTTGTCCAATTCAGTACCTAAATAAACTGAACTTCTGCTTTTTTTCATCTTCATTTCTCTGTGAAGTCTCCTGTTCCATGTAAACAAAGCCCCCTTCATACCCATATAAATTGTATTGAAATATATTTGCACTGAGAGTATTAGTACCTGTAATTCTAGTACTTGGGAGGCTGAGACAAGAGGATCACAGGCTGGAGGACAGCCTCAAAACGTAGGGAGACTCTCAGTAAGATAGTGAGACCATGTTTCAAAAAAACATAAAATAGGGCTAGGGGTATAGCTCAGAGATGGAATACCCCTGGGTTTAATCCTCAACACCAAAAACATTAAATTAAAAATAAATAAAATATGGGAGGCTGAGACAGGAGGATCGCACAGGTTCGAAGCCAGCCTCAGCTACTTAGTGAGGCTCTCAGCAACTACTGAGACCCTGTTTCCAAATAAAATATAAAATGGGTCTGGGAGTATAACCCGGAGGTAAAAAAAAAAAAAAAAGCCCCTGGGTTCCACTCCCAGCACCACAAAAAAAAGTAATAATAAAAATAAAGAAAATAAATTTGCATCATTTTCTCCTATTGATCTGTCTTGTGTCAGTTTTCTTTTGTGATGCCTAAGATCATACAAGTCCCCTTTAATGATGACGATAATGGACAGTGATAAGAATAACAAATGGCAATTTAATTAGACTTAATACATTTAATTACACCCTTAATTTAAGAGGCAGGCAATTTGTTAAGGGATCATCACATATTATCTCACTTATTTCCCACATTTGACTGATAAGGGCTCTGAGATGCAGGCAGGGTACTTTGCCCAGCGCCACCCAGCTAGCTATTCAGTGGGGCCAGGCCTGTATTCTAACCTTGGTTTATCTAGTTCTAGCACCTGATCTCTCTACCACTATCTGTATACTACAAGCCTGTTCAGGGAGGTCAGCTTCTCTGCCGCCCTCTGCACACTCGCTCAGGACTTCTGTACAACAACAGGCTTACCAGGAAGCCCTCCCGCCAGACGGGCCTCTGAGGGCCTGGACTTTGCCTCAGTCACCTTTCCCCCAGCACCCTGCACTGTGCCCTGCACACTATAACTCGTCCTTTCTACATGTATTTATGAAGTGTTTGCTATGAACCACTTTGTCATGCCTTTGCTAGAAAAACAAAGCAGTTTTGTCAACAAATCCCCCTTCATACCAATATAAAGAGGACACAATGTTAACCTCAGGTAAGCATAATCAGGTAACTATTAATTGGAGAACTATTTGCAATTCAGTCTTATTTATGTAAAAGGTAGAAAAGAAGTGCAAAGTGTGAAAATTTCATAGAAATTTATAGAAAAAAGAACAATTGAAACTTTTCTCCTGGAGAGAATGTATCATGTGTATCTTGTGAGCCGCCCTTGAGCTCCTTTTGTAGTTTCTGGTCCCAAAGGTCAGAACGCCTTTATTTGCAAGCAATTGAGCCTTTTATCAAGCTTATTAAATTCTGGGTTTTTTTTTTTGCGATATTGGGGACTAAATCCAGGGGCATTCTATGTCTGAGTTATACCTCCAGCCCTATTTTTTAGTCTTTATGTTGAAGCAGGGTCTCACTAAGTTGTGGACAGCATCATGAAGCAGCTGAGGCTGGCCATGAAGCCACTATCCTCCTGTCTTAGCCTCCCAAGTATTGAGATGACTACATCCTGCTTCAAGCTTATTAAATCTCTAAGGAGACATCCAGATGAGGGAAGGAGGGTGGGTAGGCATCTTTCCCCAAAAGACACAGTGTGGTGGTGACCTCCCAGTGGCCACTGGGGCATCAGCTAAGACCAGGACCTCTTCCCTGGAGGTTACCTCCTGACCTTGGCCAGAGGTCTGGGAAGAGAATGGCCGCTTCCGGTGGGGTGATCTCTGAGCTAAAATTCAGCTTGTACACAAGTTTTAAGAGCCAATGGAGGGACATGGCCAGGTGCTGCAAGCTGGTGCCACACAGTCCAATGATGTTATCTGGGATACACTAGGAAACAAGCAATTTTGTTCCTTCAAAATACAAGACTCAGGGGTTTTTGTGTGTGTGTGTGTATGTGTGGTCCTGGGGAGGCGCCTCTACCTCCAGGTTATGCGCCTGACCTATTTCATGTTTTATTTTGAAACAGAGTCTCACTAAGTGGCTGAGAGCCTCACTAAGTAGCTGAGACTGGCTTCGAACCTGTGTGATCCTCCTGCCTCAGCCTCCCAAGTACTGGGATTACAAATGTGCGCCACCACGCCCGGCTAGGACTCAGGGTTTTAGCAGAAATGAATACAGCCTGACTGGATTATGCAACCGTTTATCCTGTCCCCTGGCAAATAGTATACCACTATCAAAGAAGAGAAAGGACAGTACTACTTGTAATGTGAAGGTTATAGAACGAGCACCTTTTCCAAGGCGTCTCTGGGAGTGAGTCCAGCTTAATAAAAACTATGAGAAAGCACTGGAACAAATAGATGAAATCTGATTTACTGGCTTCATTTCATTCGACAAGCAAAGATTCACCAAGATAACCAGTACCTAATTCTCATTAGAAAACTTACACTAAAGCAACAGAGGAAACTTGCTCCTTTGAGTAAGAAGGTGGAGCGTAGGAGAAAAGGAGAGAGGAAAAAGCAATAATATAGCTGCTCAGCTGGACAATACCATTGAGAAGGACCCATTCATGCCTTTGACAAAGCTCGGAACAGGAGGCAGAGAGGGAGTCAGGAAAAAGATGATGCCCGGCGTGGTGACGCACGCTTGTAATCCTAGCACTTAGGAGGCAGAAGACAGGAGGACCGTGCAGGTTCAAAGCCAGCCTCACTTACTTAGTGAGGCTCTCAGCAACTTAGTGAGGCCCTGTTTCCAAATAAAGTATAAAATAGGTCTGGGATTATAGCTCGGAGGTAGAAAAGCCCCTGGATTCCACCCTCAGTACCACCAAAAAAAAAAAAAAAAAAAAAAAAAAGATGAAGAGGAGGAGAAAGATTTAGGAAAAAGAGAAATTGTGGAGGATGAAGTGGATGAGCGCGACCTCAGTGATTTTGGGGATATGGATGACCTAGACACCAGGGGTGATGAAGAGCGGGATGATAGGTCCTCCAATGAAGAGGAAGAACAGGAGACAAAGCCTGTGGCCAAGGCCAGAATCACGTGATTTCCCTCCAGACATCTGTAGCTGGGACTGAACACTGAACATCTCTTGTCTAAGTAAAAAAAATAAAATAAAATAAAGAGCCAATGGAGCCCGGCGCGGTGGCGCACGCTTGGGAGGCTGAGAGAGGAGGATGGCAGGTTCGTGGCCAGCCAGCCGGCCTCAGCAACTTAATGGGGTCCACGGCAACTTAGTGAGACCCTGTTTCAAAATAAAAAGAATAGGCCGGGCGTGGTGGCGCACGCTTGTAATCCCCGCGCTTAGGAGGCAGAAACAGGAGGATCGCAGGTTCGAAGCCAGCCGCAAGTGCTGGCTGAGGAGACCCTGTTTCCAAATAAAAAAAGTATAAAAAAAAAATAGGTCTGGGAGTGTAGCCCGGAGGTAGAAAGGCTTCCAGGAACCCCAGTACCATCACCAAAAAAATAAAAATAAATAAAAATAAATAAAATAAAATAAAATAGGGCTGTGGCTGTAGCTCAGAGGTAGAATGCCCGTGGGTTCCATCCCCGGTACCACAAAAATAAAGAGCCAATGGCACCAATGACGACCTACGCGCTGCCTAGCGTTGCCAAGGAGCTAAAGAACGCTCTGCTTTAGCGTCTGGATGGTTAAGGAAAGGGAGGAAGGGGGGGGGGGACGCCGGAGATGGTTAGGCAGCTTTGGCTGACTGGAGGCTAAGAAACCAGGAGGACCTGGTTCTCCCGGCCCCGGCTGGGGGCGTGGCCGCCGGGGGCGGGGCCAGGGGCGGGGCGGGGCCAGGCGGGCCGGGACTACGGAAGCCGCGCAGGCGCGGGCGTCGGCCGCGGAAGTGCGCGCACCGGGGCTGGCGAGGCCGGCCGCGCCCGCCCTCTGTGGGCCGCCCCGCCGCGCTCCCCGCCCTTTGGCGCCGCTACTTGTGCGGTGGCCGCAGCTCCCGGGGCGGAGCGCGCCTGCCGAGCCGCCGGGCGGCGTTCGTTGGGTCCGCGGCGCGAGCGTCCCGCGGCGAGTCGTGGTCCCGGCGCGCGGCCGGGCGCAGAGCCTCCCGCGTCCCCGGCTGGCCCGGGCTCCGCCACTGCCCACGGCGGCCCCGCCGACCGGGCCGCAGCCCGAGCCCCGGGCGGGCGCCGTCATGCGGAGCCTGCCGTACTTCTGCCGGGGCCAGGTGGTGCGGGGCTTCGGCCGCGGCTCCAAGCAGCTGGGCATCCCCACAGGTGAGCGCGGGCGCGGGCGGCGCCGGCACGGGGACTTCGTTCCCTCTCGGGCCGAGGACTTCGGTCGGGGCGCGGGCTCCTCCCGCCCTTGGCCGAGGCCGCCGGGACCTGCGGTGCGGGGCCGGGAAGCACAGGAACCCCCGCCTTTCCGCTTCCCTGCGGCAGGGCCGCCGGCCTAGCGCGGCGCTTGCTTTGCCCATTAGAAACTATGGGACCGATGGGCCGAGCTCTCCAGCCAGCCGTGGAGTTCTTCTCTTAACGTGTGTTGTCTTACGGTGTCCAGGTGATAGCACAGGTGGTTGGAAGAGAGCCAGCTTTTGTGTTTGGTCTGTGTACGTCAGCTTTTAGTAGTCGAGACTTGACTGTTCATCTTTAGAAAGACCTACCAGGACTCACTCCACCCTCTGCACCCCGATGTGTTCCATCAGTGTAAGAGCTAGGGTTTAGATTTGTATATTTTGAAAATAATCTTATTATTATTTTTTATTTTTGGTGGTACTGGGGTTCCTGGCAGCCCTTCTCCCTCCGGGCTACACTCCCAGACCTATTTTATACTTTTTATTTGGAAACAGGGTCTCTTAAGCCAGCAAGGCTGGCTTCAAACCTGCGCGATCCTCCTGTCTCCTCCGCCTCCCAAGCGCAGGGATTAGAAGTGTGCGCCACCACGCCCGGCGAAAATCTTTTCGACCTGATTCAAAACCTACTTAAGAAAAAGCCATAAAATAGGGTAGTGTTTGTGGCCAAGAGGTAAAACGTGGTTCAATATCCAGTACTTCTCCTAAAAAGTGTTTTTTTTTTTTTTTTTTTTTAATCGGGGGAAGTGTTTTTTAAACGTTAAGGGGTTGGGGGCTCACTGTGTTGCCCAAAGCTGGCCCTAATGCCTGGGTTTAAGCTATCAGTTTTACTTCCTCAGACTTTAGAAGTAGCTAGGAGCTTCATTCTGTTTTTGTACCTTTTTTTTTCTTCTATCCAGAGAGTGTGGGTTTTTTTTTTTGTTGTTGTTTTTTTGTTTTTGTTTTTTGTTTTGAGAGAGATTTATATACTTTGCCTTATACCTTATTCCTGGCCTTTCCACATGAAGTAAAAAAAAATTCAAGCCAGAGTATGGGAAGATAGGATTGAGAGCCATTAGTCCGAAGCCTAAGAATTTTATGAGTGTGATGATTTAGACCAGCCCTACATATGACTTTGACAAATATTTAACATAACATGAAATTTCTAACACCAGGAATATTTCCTTCTGTTTTTAGCTAATTTTCCTGAAGAAGTAGTGGATAATCTTCCAGCTGATGTATCCACTGGCATTTATTATGGTTGGGCTAGTGTTGGAAGTGGAGATGTCCATAAGATGGTTGTGAGCATAGGATGGAACCCATATTACAAGAACTTGAAAAAATCTATGGTAAGAAATGCATTTTGCTCTGAAAATGAAGTGGGATGATGATTTAGAGTAGAATGCAGTATTAGTTGAGTATAGAACTCAGTAGTAGTAACACAGCACAGTTCAAATATTTTTGGCAGTGTACTTAAAGGATTTAGTCTTTTATTTATTTATATTTTATTTTATTGTATTTTGTTTTGGTGGTACTGGGGTTCCTGGAGGCCCTTCTACCTCCGGGTTACACTCCCAGACATATATATATATATTTGGAAAAAGGGTCTCTTAAGCCAGTGAGGCTGGCTTCAAACCAGCCTGATCCTCCAATCATCTGTCTCCGCCTCCCAAGCCGGGTGGGGGGGATTACAAGGGTCCGCCACCACACCTGGCTGCTTAAAGGATTTAAAAGTGAAGTACTGCTGGGCGTGGTGGCACAGGCTTGTAATCCCAGCATTTGGGAGGTTGAGACCAGAGGATCACAGTTTGCCATAAGGCCCTTCACTACTTAGTGAGACCTTGTTTCAAAATAAAGAATAAAGCCGGGTGTGGTGGCGCAAGCTTTTAATCCCCATGCTTGGGAGGTGGAGACAGGAGGATCCATCTTGCAGGTTCGAAGCCAGCCACGCTGGCTTAAGAGACCCTGTTTCCAAATAAAAAGTACAAAAAATAGGTCTGGGAGTGTAGCCCGGAGGTAGAAGGGATTCCAGGAACCCCCGTGCCACAAAAATACATAAATAAATAAATAAATAAATAAATAAATAAATAAGACTAAAAAAACAGGGCAGGGGATGTAGCTCGGAGGTCGAATGTCCCTGGGTTCCATCCCCAGACCCACAAAATAAATACATAAATAAATGTGAACTACTTATACTTAGTTACTATTTGGGATATCTTTTTCCATTCTTTTATTTTTTGTTTGTGCCTTTGGATCTGAAATGAATCTATTATAGATAGTATATAATTGGGTCATGTTTTTAATCCATTCTACCAATCTCTGCCTTTTGATTGGGAATTTCCACTATTTTGCTTTATATTTTCTATGTAACTTTTTTTTCATTTAGTTGATTTTCTTATAGTGATCCTTGTTAAAATTTTTTTTGTGGTACTGGGGATTGAGCCCAGGGGCATTCTGCCTCTAAGCTACATCCTCAGACCTCCCCCCACCCCCTTATTTTTTAAACAGGGTCTCACTATGGTGGCTGAATCTGGCCTCAAGTCTCAATCCTCCTGTCTCTGCCTCCCAAAATCTGGTATTACAGGCATGTGCTACTACACCCAACCTAGTGAACACTTTCTCTTCTCATTTTCTTTTTAAGTCATGTAGAGAATAAAAAGTGGAATTATAAACCAACATTATGATACTACTTTGTTTTTTGGTACTGGGGATGGAACTCCTCAGGTATTCTATCTCTGATTTATACTCCTAGTCCTATCTTTATTTATATTTTGAAACAGGGTCTCACTAGGTTAATGGGAGTCTCACTACTTGCTGAGAAACCTACAATCCTCTTGTCTCAGCCTCTCAAGTAATAGGATTAAAGGGACAGGCCACCACACCTAGCTGTAATACTGCTTATTTGTATCTATGTGGTACTGAGAATTGAACCAAGGGGCACTCTACCTCTGAGCTATATCCTCAGATGGATTTTATTCTTTATTTTGAAAGAGGGTCTCACTAAGTTGCTGAGGCTTGTCTTAAACCTCCAATCCTCCTATCTCCGCCTCCCAAGTAGTGGGATTATAGGTGTAACCACCATGCCTGGCAAAATACTACTTTTATTTGTTTTGTGGTGCTAGGATGGAACCCAGTGGCATTCTACTTCTAAGCTATACCCCCCAGCCCTATTTTATTATTTTAGTTTGGAACAGGGCCTCACAAAGTTGTGGCGGGCCTCACTAAGTTGCTGAAGCTGGCCTGGAACCTGGGATCTTCCAATCCCAGCCTCCCAAGTATTGGGATTACAAGGATATGCTACCACACCCAGCCTGTAATACTACCTTTATTATTGCTAGATATAAAACTGAGGTATTTAAAAGCATGTTTCATAAAATTGAGCTTGCCATAGTTAATGTAGTGCATTCAGAGTTTAATTACTTGATTGCCCTGTTAAGTTAGAACTGCTTCGTACAGGGATGGTAGAACCTGATGCACATGTGTGCGTCCTGGCTGGCCTGCCTTCCCATCCCACCCTCGGTCTTTACAGTGCTGGGGATCGAACCCAGGGCTTCATACCCGTCTGTGCATGCTAGGCAAGTGCTGTCCTACAGCTACACCCCCAGTCCCTCCTTGTGTGTGTGTGTGTGGGGGGGTGTGATTGGGGATTGAACTCAGACATTCTACCTCCAAGCTACACTTTCAGTCCAATTTTATTTCTTATTTGGAAACAAGGTTTCACTAGACTACTGAGGGCCTTGTCAAATTGCCCAGGCTGGCTTTGAACCTGCGATTCTCCTGTCTCAGCCTTCCAAGTACTGAGATTACAGGCATGGGCCACCACACCTGGTGAGCCCCTGTCTACTTTTATTTTATTTTTTATTTTTTTGGGTGGTACTAGAAGGAATTGGTAATACAGAGTTCCCACAAAGAAAAGGAATGAGTTCAAGACTATAGGAAGGATTGCTTTTCTACCTCTGGGCTATTCTCTCAGACCTATTTTAAACTTTATTTGGAAACAGGTCTAAGTTGCTGAGGGCCTAAGTAGCTGAGGCTGGCTTCGAACCTGTGCGATCCTCCTGTCTCAGCCTCCCAAGCGCGGGGATTACAAGCGTGCGCCACCACGCCCGGCTTCCCTGTCTACTTTAAAAAATCACCTTGAGGGTATACTTTTTTCTGCCTTACTATTTTCATTTGATTTACTTAACCTGCATGTTTTATTTGTTAATTTTGGCTGAATCTTTTGTTAACTGTGTGGCAAAAGCAGATTTACAGTGATCTAAATTTTAACTTCTTTGAGAAATTAAAGACAAATATGTCACAGTTGGGAAAGCCATAGAACTAAGTGCTGGTATAAGCAATAGTAATAACCAAGAACTACTTAATATTTTGTGTCTGGGTATTTATTCACTTCTGAATATTAATGATCTTGAAAATTATATTAGAAAAAGAAAAGGAATTGATAACAATACAAAATCCTCTTCTGTAGAATGAGGAAGGAAAAGAAAGTGTGGGGGGTCCCAGTACCAATTCTCCTGAGCCGTTTAAGGAATGCCTTGGAAGTCCTTTGAAAATTTCAGAGAAACTAAATTTTTACTGATTGTTCCCACATTTCTGGCTCTTCCCTCTTTCTCCTTTCTTCTTGCTGCTTCTCTTTTCCCTTCCTCCCCCTTCTCCTTCTCTTTCTTCCTCACCAAGTAAGTACGTCTGTGAAGTTCTTTCTTTTTATTTTTTGAATTTTTTATTGGTACATTGTAATCATACATCACATTGGAATATAAGACTTGAGGATATACAAGCACACATCATCCAGTTAGCCCTCATCCAGTCCCCATCCCATTCCCTTGATCCCATGCTTGTTTGGTGATTAACTTTGATACATATGTTTATGTACCTCCTGCTTTTTTTTTTTTTTTTTTTGGTGGTACTGGGGTTCCCGGAAGCCCTTCTACTTTCGGGCTACACTCCCAGACCTATTTTTACATTTTTTATTTGGAAACAGGGTCTCCTAAGCCAGCGCGTGGCTGGCTTCGAACCTGCGCGATCCTCCTGTCTCTGCCTCCCAAGCGCGGGGATTACAAGCGTGCGCCACCACGCCCGGCGTACCTCCTGCTTTTTAAAGAGGCTCCATCTTCCCCTATTCCATACCCTCTGATTGGTCACCTTAATTGCTTCACTATAGGGCCCTTTCTATAGCTCGACCACTTCCTGTTGCCCCTTTCCTCCTAGTTATTGATGATTAGGAGAAGCATCTGGTTTTAATTTTCTGTGATATTTCTCTGTGCATGCCACGTTGCAAATACCAATCCCACTCTTGACGGCCCCAGTTATGGCCTGGCTACACAGTGGACTGATCCAGACCTCGCTGGCTCAAGCAGCGGCCTTGCCTCATGGGAGGCCCCGGTTCTGGCCTCGCTGGCCCCGACACTGGCCTAACCCCTCAGCTGGCTCCGATCCTAGCCTCGGAGGCCCCAGCACCGGCCTTCCTCACAGCAGGCTTTGATGTTAGCCGATGGCCCCGGCATCGGCCTAACCCCTCAGCAGGCTCCAATCCAGGCCTCGGAGGCCTCAGTAGCGGCCTTGCTTCATGGAAGGCTCCGATGCTGGCCGCTGGCCCCGGCACTGGCAACCCCTTGGCAGGCTCCGATACTGATCTCCAAGACCCCAGCAACGGCCTTGCCTCGCGGCAGGCTCTGATCCCGGCCTCGCTGGCCCCAGCACCAGCCTAACCCCTCGGCAGGCTCCGATCCCGGCCTCAGAGGCCTCAATTAGCGGCCTTGCCTCACGGAAGGCTCCAATGCCGGTCAGTGGCCCCAGCACCGGCCTAACCCCTCGGCAGGCTCCGATCCCGGCCTCAGAGGCCTCGATTAGCGGCCTTGCCTCACGGAAGGCTCCGATGCCGGCTAGTGGCCCCGGCACCGTCCAAACCCCTCAGCAGGCTCTGATCCCAGTCTCGGAGGCCCCAGCACTGGCCTTGCTTCGCAGCAGGCTCTGATCCCAGCCTCGCTGGCCCTGGCACCGGCCTGACCCCTCGGTAGGCTCTGATCCCGGCAAGTTTTTTCTTGTTATAAAGCAATCCTTCCAAGCCGGGCTTGAAATCCCAGTGCTTGGGAGGCTGATACAGAAGGATTGCACAGGTTCGAAGCCAGCCTCAGCTACTTAGGTCCTCAGCAACTTAGACCTGTTTCCAAATAAAGTTTAAAATAGGTCTGAGAGAATAGCCCAGAAGTAGAAAAGCAATCCTTCCTCTAGTCTTGAACTCGTTCCTTTTTTCTTTGTGGGAACTCTGCATTACCAATTACTTCTATTTGTTGCTTTCTCTTCCTCCCTCCCTCCCTCCCTCCCTTCCTCCCCCCCCTCTCTCTTTTATATATATATATATATATATATATATATATATATATATAATTTTTTTTTGTTTTTTTGTTTTTGTTTTGTTTTTGCGGTACTGGGGCAGGAACCCAGAGGCATTCTACCTCCACCCCCGGCCCTATTTTTTAGTCCTTTTTTATGTTTGAAACAGGTCTCACTGCGTTGCTAAGGGCCTCACTAAGTAGTAGTAGTAGCTGAGGCCGGCCGCGAACAGGGATTCTCCCATCTCTACCTCTCAAATGCTGGGATTGCAAGTGTGCGCCACCATACCCGGCTTGTTGCCTTGTCTTTTAACTCACCAGTGCCTATCTATTAAATGCCAGCCTTTCCTGATAGTACTGCATTGTCACCTTTTTATAATTGAGTGATTTTACATATGTTGAAAACACAGTCATGTATACAATCTGCTTATTTATCCTTGAGCCATAACCACAGGGTCTTAATTTTTGTAGCATTATAATAGGTTTTGATATCTGGTTGTGTAAGTTCTCCAGTTTTGTTTTCTAGATTTGGGGGGGTAGTTTTCACCTTTCCATATAAATCTTAGAATAACTTTTCAGTTTTTACCATTTAAAAAGCCCTGGTAGAAGCTATGCGTGGTGGCGCACAATTGTAATTCCAGCATTCAGGAGGCTGAGACAGAAGGATCATGGTTCACAGACAGCCTCAGCTACTTTGTGAGGTCCTTTGCAACTCAGTGAGACCATGTTTCAAAGTAAAGAATGAAAACTAGGCTGTGGGTGTAGCTCGGAGGTAGAATGAACCTGAGTTCCATCCCAAGTAACACACACACACACACACACACACACACACACACCCACCCCTGGTAGGCTAGAAGTGGTGGACATGCCTGTAATTCCAGTACTTGGGAGACTAAGAAGATAACAGGTTCAAGGACAGTCTTAGCAACTTAGATTCCCAACAACTTAGCAAGACCATGTTTCAAAATAAAGTGGGGTTGGAGGTATAGCTCTGAGGTAGAATGCCCCTGGGTTCCATTCCCAGTATTAGGGGCGGGGGGGAGTCTAAAATGCTGCAGAAATCCAAGCGTGGTGGTGTTAGCTTGTAATCCCCGTACTTGGGAAGCCGAGACAGGAGGATCTGGGTTCGCAGCCAGCCTCAGCTACTTAGGCCCTCCGCAACTCAGTGAGACCCTGTTTCAAAATAAAGAGTAAAAAAATTAGACTGGGGGTGCAGCTCGAAGGTAGAATATCCCTGGGTCCAAGCCTCAGCAACACACACACACACACACACACACACACACACACACACACACACCAGGAACTAAAAGATGTCCCAGAATCTCTCTAGTTCAGATAAATCATCTAAGGAATAAACCTGAGATCAAAAGGCAGAAAAGACCAATAACAACCAAAGAGAAATAAATAAGACAGCTGAGCCAGGCTTGGTGGCACACACCTGTAATTCCAGTACATGGGAGGTTGAGACAGGAGAATCGCAGGTTCAAAACCAGCCTCAGCAACTTAGTGAGGCCCTGTTAAAAACAAAAAATTAAAAAGGACCGAGGGCATAGCTTGGAGATAGAATGTCCCTGTGTTCAATCCCAGAAAGAAAGAATGAATGAAGACAGCCAAGGCTGGATGGTGGCAGTGGAAATTGGGAGATTTCACTGTACATTTTGCTGTAAACTTTTTTAAGAAATGACGAGAGAGATTAATTGATCGATCTACCTGGAAGTATAATTTTAATTTAATTTAAAGTAGAGGCCTTGAGAAGATATATGACGTGATTTTTTTTTTTTTTTTTTTTTTTTTTTTTTTGTGGTCCTGGGGTTCCTGGAAACCCTTCTGCCTCTGGGCTACACTTCTAGACCTATTTTTACACTTTTTAAAAAAAATTTGGAAACAGGGTCTCAAGCCAGCGCAGCTGACTTCAAACCTGCGTGATCCTCCTTTCTCTGCCTCCCAAGCGCAGGGATTACAAGTGTGCGCCACCATGCCTGGCGTTATGACGTGATTTTTAAAACTAAAGTATTTATAACACATCTGCTAAGAGTACAATTAAATCATTTAGAGTAATAAAAGCAATAAAGAGCTCTTAATAATTACAAATAACCTAGTTATTTTGTTGTTGATTTTGCGGGTCTGGGGATGGAACCCAGGGGTATTTGACCTGAGCTATACCCCCTGCCCTATTTTTTATTCTTTATTTTGAAACCGGGTCTCCCTGAGTTGCAGAGGGCCTCACTAAGTAGCTGAGGCTGCCCGCGAACCGCAATCCTCTGGTCTCAGCCTCCCAAATGCTGGGATTATAAGCGTGCACCACCACGCCGGGCTTTTTATTCTTTATTTTGAAACAGGGTCTCACTGAGTTGCAAAGAGCTCACTAAGTAGCTGAGGCTGTCCTTGAACCTCCATCCTCCTGTCTCAGCCTCCCAAATGCTGGGATTACAAGCATGCACCACCATGCTCGGCTTTTTGCAGCATTTTAAACAGCAGATTTCACCAGTTAAAATCTTTCCGTTTTATTGAGGATATACTGTTTTATTTAAATCAGCCTACTAGCCAGGCGTGGTGGCGCACGCTTGTAATCCCTGTGCTTGGGAGGCAGAGACAGGAGGATCACGCAGGTTCGAAGCCAGCCGCGCGCGCTGGCTTAGGAGACCCTGTTTCCAAAATAAAAATGTAAAAATAGGTCTGGGAGTGTAGCCCGGAGGTAGAAGGGCTTCCAGGAACCCCAGTACCACCAAAAAAAAAAAAAATATATATATATATATATGTATATATATATATATATATATATATATATACACATATACATATATATCAGCCTACTATATACATGAAGATTAATTCAAGTAATTATAATCTGATCGTAATTTTCTCAACATTTTTGGCTGTAGGAAACTCACATCATGCATACTTTCAAAGAGGACTTCTATGGGGAAATCCTTAGTGTGGCCATTGTAGGCTACCTCAGACCAGAAAAGAACTTTGATTCTTTAGGTAAGTTTTTATTTTGATCTTATTAAACCTTACTGCTGCTACTAGTAACAATGATGGCAGGACATATAATATTTAAGTGTCTACTAAGTGCCAGTTTTCAGTATCTAGCATGAGTTAATTCCTTTATTTCCCCACAACGACCCAGTGAATTATTTTGCACATTTCATAGATGAGGAAATTGACAGAGGTTAAGTAGGTTACTCAAAGTCACTATCTTAGTGTGTTTTCTGTTGCTTTGACAGAGTACTAGACTGGGCAATTCATAAAGAACATGTAGGGCCAGATGTTGTGCAATACACCTGTAATTCCAGTACTTGAGAGACTCAGACAGAAGGATCAAAGGTTCAAGGCCAGTCTCAGCAACTTAGCAAGAGCCTGTTTCAAAATAAAAAATAGCAGCCAGTCATGGTGGGAGCTTGTAATCCCCACGCTTGGGAGGCGGAGACAGGAGGATCGTGCAGGTTCGAAGCCAGCCTCTCCGGCTTAAGAGACCCTGTTTCCAAATAAAAAAATATAAAAATAGGTGTCTGGGAGTGTAGCCTGGAGATAGAAGGGTTTCTAGGAACCCCAGTACCACCAAAAAAAAAATAGCCAGGTGTGGTGGTGCCTTCCCATAATCCCAGTACTTCGGAGTTTGAGACTGGAGGATTATAGGTTCAAGGACAGCCTCCCCAGCTGAGGCCCTCCACGACCTAATGAGACCTTGTTTCAGAAACAAAAAAAAATTTAAAGAAAGGGCTGGGGATGTAACTCAGGTAGAACACCCTTGAGTTCAGTACTCCCTGCCCCCTCCCCCTGATTCAGCTGTTTAATGCTTGGTTCTTGAGGGCGGGAGTGCAAAAGCATTGCACAGGCGGATGTTCTATCCACCAGGGACTTCTTGCTGCATCCACGGGGACATCCCATGGTGAGATGGGACAAGAGCCCTAGAGAGAGCTCACTTTTATAGCACAGCCACTGCCTTGATAACCCATTAATCCACTCCACCCTCATGACCCAGTCATCCCCAGAAGTCCCTCTTCCAAGTACCATCAGCATAGGACTTTGGGGAGTAAGTTCCTGACACCTCACTTCCAGGGAACACCCAGATCATGGCCCTCACAGGGAGTGATGGAGCCTGCATTCAAAGCCAGTGGGCTGCTGCCTCCCAGCAGTACGAGGGTAATGAAATCCTTGCTGTACTTTTTTTTTTTTTTTCCCCAGTACTAGGGATGGAACCCAGGGGCATCTCCCTTTGTGCTCCACCCCGGCCCTCTTTTTTATTCTTTTTTTTTTTGGTGGTACTGGGAGTGGAACCCAGGGGCTTTTCTACCTCCGGGCTATATTCCCAGACCTATTTTATATATTATTTGGAAACAGGGTCTCACTGAGTTGCTGAAAGCCTCATTAAGTAGCTGAGGCTGGCTTCGAACCTGTGTGATCCTCCTGTCTCAGCCTCCCAAGCGCAGGGATTACAAGCATGCGCCACCACGCCCGGCTTTATTCTTTATTTTCAAACTGGGTCTCACTGAGTTGTAGAGGAGGACCTCGCTCAGTAGCTGAGGCTGGCTTCGAACCTGTGCGATCCTCCTGTCTCAGCCTCCCAAATGCTGGGATTACAAGTGTGCACCACCACGCCCTGGTCTTGCTGTACTTGAATGTAAGAAATAGTAAAGCAGTGAATATTTGTTTCGGATGTTAACAGGTACAATGTAATAGTTTTAACTCTGCCATAAAGTTTCTTTTACAAATGTAAATATCAAAGAGAACAAAGAGTGAATATTTGTTCCTTCCATTTAGTATTGGCAGTCAGTGTATGTTTGAACTTGTGCCTTTCTCTAAGAATTTGCAGTTACTTAAGCCTGGAAAAGGGGATGGAATAATACTTCCTTGGCGTTGGCCTTGTGCTGGAGATGGCCAGCCCCGCGCTTCCAGGGGGGCCGAGCAAAGGAAAAGCAAGTGGTGTATTAGTGGGTTCTCATTCCGTCTATCTGGTGTCTTCTCTCTGCAGAGTCACTTATCTCGGCAATTCAAGGAGATATTGAAGAAGCTAAGAAACAACTAGACTTACCAGAACATTTGAAACTCAAAGATGACAATTTCTTCCAGGTTCCCAAAGGCAAAATAATGAATGGACACTAAAAAATCTTCTCATTTCACTGTTCATGACTCTGCAGTCTCATCTTGCTCATACTTTAAAAGTCGAGCATTTTTCTACGACCATAAATTAGTGTAGGCAGTAAAATGTAGTCAACTCTATGATGCTTCACTGTTAAACCCATTATGCTATAGTACTAAAATATGCATTTAGAAATCAAGGTTTTTTTGTAATACGTTGAATAAAATGAATCACTAGAAAGATACTGTCCTACAATGGAAATAAAATGTATGTAAGTATGGGTAAGAAAAGCAAGTCACTAATTTGAGTGAGAATTACTATTCTCATGGTGAAGTACAGCAGGTATGTACCTGTATAGCATGTGCTGCTAAACACAGAAGGCTTTTAAAAGTAATGCACTAAATGGAAGTTGGATAATTTATTATGAACCCAAGGAGGAAATTACTATTTTTGATATTTTGTGCATTAATATATTACAGTCAAATTGAAGATGCGTGCTTTTCTGTTTCGTGTGTTTCCTTTGTGAGGCCATTTCACTTCACTGTGTCTGTTTCTGTGTAAAGTTGCTTCAATTCTAAGTGGCCTAAATTCCTCCTGCCTATCTATTTTGTTTGTCTTTTAGGACAGTAAAATGAGTGTTTTTCAGTTCTGTAGGTCTGGTTTTTGTGTTGGATAATGCGTATTTCTTAAGGCATTTCTTGTTTTTAGCTGGGTATGCTGGCGCATGCCTGTAATCCCAGTACTTGGAAGGCTGAGACAAGAAGACAACACATTTGATGTTAGCTTTTGTAATTTAGCAAGACCCTGTTTTAAAAAAATGTGGAGGGCTAGAGGTGTAGATTGGAGACTGAATTCCACTAAGTTTAACTCCAATACCAAAAGATACTCTTCAACGTTTTCTTTTTTCTTTTTTTTTTTTTTTTTAACTTTGGTTCTTTTTTTTTCCCTTTAAGCAATTACCAGCATCCATTTTTGCCATTTGGGATATCCTACAACTACACTTAAGGGATTGCATGATGGTGATTAAGTGCATACCAAGCTGCATTTTTTAGAAAAAACAAACTTTAGGTTTTCTTGGGATTTAAATGAACACATGGCCATTCATTTATATGTACCAGTTTCTCTCTCTCTCTCTAGCACTGGGGATTGAACCCAGAGGCATTCTACCTCTGAGCTACGTCCCCAGCTCTATTTTTTCTTTTTATTTAGAAATAGTCTCACAAGCCGGGTGTGGTGGTGCATGCTTGTAATTCCAGCATTTGGTAGGCTAGGACAGGAGGATCCAGTTTCGAGGACAGCTTCAGCTACTTAGGTCCTTTGCAACTTAGTTAGACCCTGTTTCAAAATAAATAATAAAAAATAGGGCTGGGGGTGTAGCTTAGATGTAGGATGCCCTAGGTTCCATTCCTATTACCACAAAAAGAAAAGAAATAAGGTCTCACTCGGTTGATGAGAGTCTCACTACTTGCTGAGATTGTCCTTGAATCTGTGATCCTTCTGTCTCAACCTTCCAAGTATTGGGATTACAAAGGACGCACCACCACACCAGGCTTACCAGTTTCTTAAAAACACAAGATGCGTATTTTCCCCTAGGGAAGCTATTTATGAGCCAATTAAACTGAAATAGAAAGTATATTTAATGTGATTATATGTTTCAGCAAATCTAAACTGTTATAGTTATGTATGTACAATATAATTTAATACTAAAGATTACTTTGAGGGAAAGGTATGAATAAAGTTTTACTTAAATAATCTTTATACTTTGCATTTTTCCTGCAACTGTTATAACTTTTGACTGTTTAAATTCTTTTCTTTATATTGGCAAGAAGTTGAAGTCTTTGGATATATAGGAAATTAAGATACAGATAGCTTTGTGCTGACTTAGCACATGAATCATTATATGCTTTAGCAACAGATTTGGGGGTGGGGTGGAGGCAGGACACGAGCCACAAAATGTAATTTATGGCTTTTTAATTTCTCTATAAAATATTTAGCAAAAATACATATATTTGTAGTGTTGGACTGCCAAAGTAACCCCCAGCCCCAAAACGCAATTTTTAATGTTAGAAATCCCATACTTGGCCAGACGTGGTGGCGCACACTTGTAATCCCCACTCTTGGGAGGCTGAGACAGGAGGATCGCACAGGTTCGAAGCCAGCCTCAGCTACTTCGTGAGGTTCTCTGCAACTTAAACCCTGTTTCCAAATAAATTATAAATAGGGCTACAGGTATAGCCCAGAGGTAGAAAGCCCCTGGGTTCCATCATCTAGTACCACCAAAAGAAAAAAAAAATCCCTTACTTGAAAGAAACCTCAATTATCACTACCTTTATAAAAGAAACAAAGTTTAAAACATGGAACATGTAAAGGCATATTTGTGTTTACCTAGTCTGAATAGCTTGCTGCTAATTATGTTCTAGTTCACTATGTAGAAATTCTTTGATGTTTTATTTTTTGTTAAATGCCATTGCTTAAAAAATTCTATGATGTCTTTAGGAGTTAGTTGTGCCTACCTTCCTTAAAAAGTTTTATATTAAGTTTATATGTATCTAGTTTCATTTTGATTAATCTAAACGTTTTCAGGCCTTGAAATAAATCTTGACTAAGTGGTTTTTTTTTCTTTTGTCATTTTGAATCTTTAAGTTTCTAGTTTGTTAGTTGTTAATTTAGGCTGTATTAAAGGACCTGAATAGCTAGTATAGATAGCATCTGTAGAGAACTTGGGAAGCAGTGTTCTCAAAGCCTGACCTTTGAGAGCCTGGTGTATAGACTAGTACAGGACTGAGGTGTAATTGGAGAGCCATCGTTTTTTCCAAAAGTATATTTTCTGAAAATAAGGATTCCCCTTGTATTTTGGAGTTAAAACTGCAATGTGCCAATAATTTTAAAATAATTTGTAAGTAAATATATAAACAAATATAAATACATTTCCATATAAGCATTAATATCAAGCATGGAATATATATATGTGTGGTGGTGATGGTACTGGGGGATGAACCCAGGGACATTTTATCTCAGTTATACCCCCAGTCCTATTTTTTAAATTTATTTGTTTATTTATTTTTGCAGCACTGGGATGGGACCTAGGGGCTTTCTACCTTTGAGCTACACCCCCAGCCCTATTTTTTATTCTTTATTTTGAAACAGGGGCTTACTGAGTTGCAAAGGGCCTCACTAAGTAGTAGCTGAGGCTGTCTGCAAATTGCGATCCTCCTTTCTCAGCCTCCCGAATGCTGGGATTACAAGTGTGTGCCACCATGCCCGGCCTTATTTTTTTATTTTTTGAAACAAAAGATCTCATTAGTTGCTGAGAGTCTCACTACTTGCTGTAGCTGTACTCAAACCTGCAATCATCCTGTCTCAGCCTCCCAAGTATTAGGATTACAGGTTTGTACCACCATGCCCGGCCTTTTATGAGACCCTTTTTCAAAAGAAAATAAAATAGGGCTGGGAGTATAGCCCCAAGGCACCTGGGTATATTACTCAGCACCAAAAGAATTAACCAAGAAATTATCTCATAGTGTTGTGGGAAAATTGGGGCCTCAACATAGGACAGGACTGTGTTAGAATAAAGTGAGTGAAGCCTTATGCTTTTGTCTTCCATTGCAGGGAGTCAGTACAGCAGACTGCTTTATTCTAGAGCCAGGTACAGCAGCCTACAGAGTCAGTGGGCAGGGGGTATCCAAGAGCTGAGCAGGAGGGATTGCCTGGCGATGACACCTGGGCTCTACAGCCCCCACCTCCACCCCCACCCGTATATGTCATTCAGCAACACCTGTCCCTGTATTGGGTTGAAGGCAGTTGATGTTTTAAACTTGGGAACAGGTCCTTTGTAAATGTGAGGTTGTACTGTGTTAGGGACGGCCCACAGTCCATATGATTGGTGCCTCAGGAGCAGAGGAGACAGTGGAGAGAATGCCCTAGAAAACACAGGGGGGAAGACCTTGTGACAGAAGAGGCGGAGACTAGAGTGATGTGGCTACGTGCCAGGAACACCGCCAGGGAACACCACAACCCCTGGAGCTGGAGCGGCTGGGAGGATCATGGCTCCCCCAGCCTCTTCATTTTGGACTTCTGGCCTCTGAACTGTGAGGACTATGAGAGAATCCGTTTCTCTTTTGTGATGGCCTCAGTTTGTGGTACTCTGTTATAGCAACCCAGGAGACTAATCCAGTTACCAGGAAGCCTTATTTTAGTGTTGATTTGCTAGTGTGAGCATTCTTGTCCACTGAGCACTGCAATTTTTGCTGTAGATGGAACCATTGTCATTCTGGCACGTATATTGGTCTTGGTGTGGCTATTGCTTTATTCTCTGTGCTTTGGACAAAAACATGTTCTTATGAGAAAGCCAGCCCCCCCACCCCCCGACTGTGAGAAACTCAAGAGGTAGATGTGGCCTCCTCTTGCCAGCACTGTGGGCTTGATATGAGAAAAAAGTCAGAGCCATGGAAATATTAGTGGTTAAGAATTTAGACTTAGGGAAAATTAGAATATCCCTGCTTCCTCCCCCATCTGCTAGTGAGCTGACAATCAGCAGAGAAGGAATATGGGAAGCACTTGCAAATCAATGGTGTCGGTCCCTCCCTTTTGCAGACCAGGGGACAGGACATGGGCAGGGATCACCTCTAGACATAAACCAGGCCAGCCAGGGTACATCTACCAGCTAAGCGAGAGAAGGCCTTGAGTTGGCAAGCTCATTCTGCTTCCTGGATCCCCCTCATGCTAGGTGAGGTAAATGTCATGCCTTCCCTTCCCCTCCTTTCAAAGTTAAGTGGCCAACTATTTAAGAAGGTTGGAATGTCTTTGTTTGGGGCCCAGTGTGCAGGGGAAATTGCTGGCCTGGGCCATCAGCTGCTGATTAAAACAAGGACCTAAATGGGCCTGGTGGCACACGTTGTAATCCCAGCATTTGGGAAGCTGAGACTGGAGGATTGCAGTTCACGGACAGCCTCAGCTACTTAGTAAGGCCCTCCACAAAATAAAGAATAAAAAATAGGGCAGGGGATGTAGCTCAGAGGTCAAATGCCCCTGGGTTCCATCCCCAGTACTGGGAAAAAAAAAAAAAAGACCTGCCAATCCTACTTCTGGCCTCCAGAGTTTCCCTTTTGTCTCTGACATCAGGCTGTGGGGAGCACTCTGCTACAACAGCCTCACGATCCAAGGACATGCAAAGACAGCCCTGCAGACAGACCACTGCTGTGAGAGCCTGTGTGTGTGTCTTACTGGAGATTGAACCCAGGCACACTCTAACACTAAATTACACCTCAGCCCTTTTATTTTTTTTAATCTTGAAACAGGATCTAGGTAAGTTGCCCAGGCTGGCCTCAAACTTAAATCTTGTCTCAGCCTCTTGAATCACTGGGATTAAAGGTGTGAGACACAGCATCCAACAGCAAATGCTTTTTAGTGGAGCAGTCTTGATTTTTTTGTTGTACTGATATATTTTTTTAAACCCAGGGGCATTCTACCTCTGAGCTACACCCCAAGTCCTATTTTATTTTTATTTTGAAACAGGTTCTCACTAGGTTGATGAGAGTCTATTTGCTGAGGATGTCTTCAAACCTGCAATTCTGTCTCAGCCTTTCTTGTACTAGGATTATAGGCTTGCACCACCACACCAGGCCATATTGTTTTAATAATAATAACAACAGCAGTAGCAACAACCACCACCACCACCTCAGGGCTGGGCATGGTGGCGCACACTTGTAATCCCAGTAACTTGGGAGGCTGAAACAGGAGGATTCTAGTCATCAGCCAGCCTTAGCAACTTGTGAGGCCCTCTGCAACTTAAACCCTGTTTCAAAATAAAGAATAAAATAGGGTTGGGCTGGTGGTGTAGCTCAGAGATAGAATGTTCCTGGGTGTGATCCCCACTACTGCCAAAAAACCAAACCAAACAAAAACAAACAAACTTAAACCTATTTCTTGCTGGGAGGTATGAATGCAGTTGGTTTCCATTGCATTGTATAATAAGCTGGTCCCCAGCACCTGCGGTTCCCACACTTTACCTCCAACCCTTATGCTTCTCCACTTGCTCCCAGCACCTGCAAACACGCATCAGTCAGCCATTCTGGAGAGCTAGGATCCCAACTCCGTGACCCTTTTCTTTCCTCTGGTTCACTGCCTAGCCTCTGATCGAAGGCTGTTGGTCAGAGACCACTTTAGTATTTCAGGCAGAAGCAAATGTGGCTGAGGGACTAGGTGCTAACATCACAGAGTAGAGCAGGGACTACTGCAACCCAGGTTTACAACTATAGCTGTGGTCACAGTACCATGAGCACCAGAGGTCAGGACATTGCTGCTGACATCACACTGCTCAAGCTGCCATAGGCTGCCACCATTGCACAAGAGAAAAGTTTCCCCCTCCCAGAGCCTTCTAGATCTTGTTCAGACTCACTTCAGCAAAACCCAAACTGTCCCTGGAACCCAGCCGACATAGGGGGGTGTAAAATGCACTTCCAGCTGTCCAGCATCATGGACACAGAGACAGAAGGGGACAGAAATGTGTACCGCATGCTCCCAGACATAGGCAGTGGATATGCCCTTGTAAATGGGTCCAAATTACACCTCTCTTGACAGCCTAGTCCTTATTCTCCACAACCCAATTGTAGTTCCTCTCAACCAATATTCTCACTAATGTAATCTGAGATGACTGACCACAGAACTTAACAGGAAAGATTATTTTCACACAACGGCTTGTCAGAGGGGAGCAGAAAGAGGGAAAGACACGGACTCTGCTCTCACATCATGGGGGCAGAAGCAAGAGAGCAAGCACCCAAAGGGATTCAAAGACAAAGCATGGTCCCTAAGACCACACCCCCAGAGCCCACCACCTACCTAGGCCACCTCCCAGTAAACCATCACAATGGACTTACACACTGATGAGATCACAGTCCCCATGACTGAATCACATCAACTGAACATCGTACATGGGCTCTCCAGGGGCCTTGCTGGACCTGACTACAGCAGTCATTGGCACCTGTCCCTGGGCCTCCTATGGAACGTCTCTCCTGCCGGACTCTGCTCTTCTGAGCTAATCTTTCCTGTCCCTCCCACAACCCTTTGAGTAGTCACACTCCTGTCCCTAACAGATCCCTCCACTCCCTTGTCTCTGTCTACCAGCCGCATGTGAGAGCACATATTTCCCTGCAAACATCTTGATAGAACCACAAGCTTTATCCTTTTCTTTTTCAACCAGTCTCCCTGCTTTTAGTTATTTGGTACTGAGGATTGAACCCAGGGTTGGATGTCCTCCCACTGAGTTACTTCTCTGGCCCCTTTATTTTTTAAATTTTTATTATTTTTTTTTTGTACTGGGGATGGAACCCAGGGGTGGGTGTTCTCCCATTGAGTTATATCCCTGGTCCCTTTATTATGAAACAGGGTCTCACTAAGTTGCTGAAGCTAGCCTTAAACCTATGACCCTCCTGCCTCAGCCTCCCAGGGCCTGGGATCACAGATGCTCCACACCACAGGCTCTCAACCTGTGTATTTTGTCTCCTCTGTATTGGTATTATAGGTGTACACTGCCATACCTTGCTCAGCTTTTTTTTTTTTCCCCAGTACTGGGGATGGAACCCAGAGGCCTCCGAGCTACACCCCCAGCCCTATTTTTTAGCCTTTTTATTTTTTTGAAACACGGTCTCATTGAATTGTGAAGGGCCTTGTTAAAGAGTTGAGGCTGTCTGTGAACCGCGATCCTCTGGTCTCAGCCTCTTGAATGCTGAGATTATATAGTGAGCACCATCATGCGCACACTTTTGGCTTTTTTTTTTTTTTTTGGTTTGGTGCTAGGAATTGAACCCATGGGCATTCTAACTCCAAGCTATACTCCCAGCCCTGTTTTAGGACTTTTATTTGGAAACAGGGTCCTTCCAAGTCCTTGAGAGTCTTGCTAAGTTGCTGAGGTTGCCTTCAAACCCGCTATCCTCTTGTCTCAGCCTCTCAAGTCCTGGGATTGCTGCAGGTCCACAGAGAACAAGAACAGAGGCCGGTCTATTTATTCACCAGTGTTTATACCTGAACTCAGGGTATATATATATTTTTTTCTTTTTTTTTCTTGTGGTACTGGGGTTGGAACTCAGGGGCATTTTACGTCCAAGCTACATCCCCAGCCCTATTTTTTATTCTTTATTTTGAAACGGGGCCTAAGTTGCAAAGGATCTCACTAAGTAGCTGAGGCTATCTGCAAAACTCTCAGCCTCCCAAAGGCTGGGATTATAAGCATGCGCCACAACACCCAGCTTCAGGGTATATGCAGCTCTTTATATAAACATATTTTAGAGGAGGAGTGGTGAATAGAAAGTTTTTTGTCTAGCATAAGCAAGATACAAAAGCAGAGTAGCAGTTTGCTCAGAACGTCCCAGCTATGCTCACAGGGGAAGAGGTCTGGGGAAGAGGGTTAGTTTCTAGGCCAGCTCCTGCCTCAGGATTACAGGTATACACCACTGCACCCAGCACTTTTATTTTTTGTGGTACCAGGGATTGAACCCAGGGGCATTGTGCCTCCAAGTTACACTCCCCAGCCCTGAGTCGAACCTGTGCGATCCTCCTGTCTCAGCCTCCCAAGTGCGGGGATTACAAGCGTGTGCCACCACGCCCGGCTTTTCCTATCTCTAATTTTAGTTTCTAAACAAACATCAGCCTCCACAACCCACTGAAGCAAAAAGCTTCTAGGGTCCTTATTAAAGTGGAAACGCCCTGGAGGCCCAAAAGTGAGCCTGCCACAGTGGACCACGCCCAGCCGTGACCCGCCCCGTGACCTCACAAGGTTGCACTGTGAGGGGGTCTCCAGGATGGGCTATATAAGGCCCCCGCTGCTGCTGGGTTTTGTCCATTTGTGCAGGAAGCTCTTGGTGGTGACCTGTCGGACTCCCAGATAGATAGCGATTTGGCGGTTGGTGGCTTTGCATTGATTTGTTGGTTTCGGCTTTGGGCTTTGTTGTTTTGTGTGTGTGTGTTTGTTTGTTTGGGTTTGTTATTTTGCTGTACTTTTTGTTTGTTGGTTTGTTGTTGTTTTCTTTGTTTATATAGCATCGATAGTTGCTGTTGCGGCTTTCGATGGAGTATAATAAGAGTGAGTGTAGAGAGGCCAGGTCAGGCCTCACGGCCCCCTCTCCCTGCGAGGATGTCCTCGAGGACAACTATTTGGTCCTGGGGGACCTCGGGGAGGGCAGTTTTGCCTACGTCAAACTGGCCCGCCATATCCTGACGGGGACCCTGGTGGCAGTGAAGGTCGTGTCTAACAACTACCCGTTCCTTCGAGAGGAGATCGCTGTTATGAAGACACTGGAGCATCCCCACGTGGTGCAGCTCTTCGAGGTCATCGAGGCGGCCGGATGCACCTGCCTGGTGATGGAGCACGTGAGCGGGGGGTCGCTGAGCAGCCTCGGGGGCAGCATGGAGGAGGACGAGGTGTGGAGGGTGTTCCTGCAGGTGGTGAGCGCGGTGAGCTACTGCCACGAGCAGGGCATAGTGCACCGCGACCTGAAGCCCGGGAACATCCTCCTGGACGCGAAGGGGCGCGCCAAGGTCGTCGACTTCGGGCTGAGCGGCCGCTTCGGCCCCGGGAGGACGATGAATGAGTTCTGCGGCACTCGGCGCTTCTGCGCCCCGGAGATCCTGCTGAACCAGGAGTACGGCCCCGAGGTGGACCTGTGGAGCCTGGGGGTGGTGCTCTATTTCATGTTGACAGGCGGCCTCCCGTTCAGGGCCCCCACCGCGCAGGAGCAGCTGGATCAGATGCTAGAGCAGAGCTACTCGGTGCCCCCTCACGTCTCTGCCCCGGCGCGAACGCTCATCCGTCGACTGCTGACCGTGTGCCCGGTCCTGAGGCCCAGCGCCGCCCAAGTCCTGGAGCGATGGTGGGCGAAGGCGGGCAGGGGGCCTCCGCCTCTGACCCCGCGGGTCCCCCGGCGCCCGAACCCGGCCCTCCTCAGGGTCATGCAGCACCTGGGCTTCGACCGCCGGCAGGCCTGGCTGTCGGTGGTCAGCAGGACCTTCGACCACGCCATGGCGACCTACCTGATCCTAGAGCGCCAGGTGAGCCGCGGGGCAGGGCCCGAGCCTCGGGGTGTGGCGCCGCCCCCCTCCCCAGCCGACCCCTCCGCGTTCCCGCCGCCGCCGAGGAGAGCAGCCAGCCAGCCCGACCTCCACCGCCGGGCAGCGCCCTCCGAGGACACGCTGGGCCGGCAGGAGGGCGGCAGAGGGGCCAGCCTGCCCGCCATCGGCTCCCTGGCGAAGAGGACCCCTCCTCCCAGCGCGGTCCCCCAGCACGTTCCCGAGGCCCCCCAGGACAGCCCCGGCCAGAGCAGCAGCGCCCAGCCGCCTCGTCCAGAGCCCGCCGCCAGCGCCCCCGACGGCAGGAAGAGCTGGAGGCTGGCGGCCAGGAAGCTCTGCGCCAGCATCCTCCGCAGATGCTGCTGCTGCCTGCTGGGCCCGGGAGCCCACAGAGTGGCCCCAGCGGGCGGGGGGCAGAGGCGCCCCACGTTCCGCAACAAAGTCGCTCCCAAGTAGCCAGGTGGATGGAACTAAGCCCCTGAATCCCGACTTCGGCCAGAGTGGACTCAGCTGCAGGACGACAGGTGCTCCGACTGTCGAAGGCTTCACCACGCAGATTCCAGTTGAGAGGCCCAAGTCTGAAATTACCCTTTTCCCTGAAATTACCCTTTTCCCTGAGATTTTTAATAAATTGTTTATTTTTCTTTTAAACTTGTTTCTCATTGATTTTATAATAAAAGTGGTACTCATGATAAAACTTATGGTGTGGGAGCAGAGAGGTAACTTTCTCAGTGTTTAGTTCTCATAGTAATTGTCAGTGCTTGGGGAATATAAAAAATGGGCATGGTGGCGCACACTTGGAATCCCAACATTCAGACACCTTCAGCTACTTAGGCTCTCAGCAACTTAGAGAGACCCTGTTTCCAAATAAAATATAAAAAAAGGTTTGGGAGTATAGCCCGGAGGTAGAAAGCCTCTGGGTTCCACCCCCAACACCACACACACACACAAAAAAAAAAAATTGAGATAGGAGTGTGGCTCAAGCCTATAATCCCAGTTCTTGGGAGGCTGAAACAGAAGGATTGCAGGTTCAAGGACAACCTCAGCAAGTATGAAACTCATCGACCTAGTGAGATCCTGTTTTAAATAAAAATTAAAAATTTCAGCGGGGGATGCAGCTCAGAGGAAAATTGCCCTGAGTTCAATCCCCAGTGCCCCCCCACACAAAAAATTAACATTTGTAAGATGCTTAAGTCAAAATATCTTACCAGGTGTGGCTCACACCTATAATCCCAATACTTGGGAGGCTGAAAAAGGAAGGCCAGCCTAAGCAATTTAGCAAGACCCTGTTTCAAAATAAAAATAGAACTGACTTCCATATGCCATGTGTGCGTGTGTTTATGTGTTCGTGTGTAAACTTTTTTCATTGTCTACTGTTTTCACTGTAGAAATGGTTAAATTTATTACTAGGTACTTTCTGAGTTATGAATGGAATTGTTTTCTGGATTTCTTTTTCAGTGGATTGTTGGCGTGGTATATAGAAAAGCTATTGAAAATAACTTTTATAGGCCCATGTCCTCTGTCCTGCGTGCCTCTAGTGGGAGGGGCAAGGCAACAGGTGGAGGTGACGCTATCATCACGCCTATAATCCCAGTACCTAAGAGCATTCTACCATTCGGGCATTCTACCACTGAGCTATCCCTCCAACCCTGTTTTTTTTTTTTAATTTTTAATGTTTATTTATTATTGGTACTGGGGATGGAACCCAGGAGATTCCTACCTCTAAGCTACACTCTCAAGACTTATTTTTAAATTTTATTTGGAAACAGTCTCACTAAGCTCTGAGAATTTACTAAGTAGATGAAGCTGGCTTCGAACCTGCGTGATCCTCCTGTCTCAGCCTCCCAAGTACTGGGATTACAGGCATGCACACCACACTGGGCTAGTATTTTTATTTTTGTGTGTGTGGTACTGGGAATGGAACCCAGGGACATTCTACCTCTAGTCCTATTTTATGCATTTTCAAACAGGGTCTGATTAAGTTTCTGAGGCTGGCCATGAACCTGTGATCCTGCTGTCTCAGCCTCCCAAGTACTGGGACTACGAGTATGTGCCACCACACCTGGTTTGTCTTTCTTTCTTTCTTTCTTTCTTTCCTTCCTTCTTTTCTTCCTTCCTTCTTTCCTTCCTCCCTTCCTTCCTTCTAGAACTGGGGATGAAACCCAGGGGCCTTCTACCTCCAGGCTATATTCCCGGACCTATTTTATATTTTATTTGGAAACAGGGCCTCACTAAGTTGCTGAGAGCCTCACTAAGTAGCTGAGGCTGGCTTCAAACCTGCACGATCCTCCTGTCTCAGTCTCCCAAGTACTGAGATTACAAGTGTGTGCCAGCATGCCTGGCTTTTACTTTTTTAAAATATTTTTTTCATTTCATCTTCCTGACCCTGATAGGTCTTCCTTTCTTTTGTCCATATCTATAATGATTTTAACAGTCTATGCTTCACAATAACCATAACTTCAAGGCTTTCTTCCTTAGGCTCCAGAATGAATCTCAGGATCGACCCTCAGGATTCATTTGGCTCGTTTTTTTGGGTGATGGAGGTGGTTTTGGTACTGCGGATTGGACCAGGGATGCTTTACCTCTGAACTACACTCTCTGCCCTATTTTTTATATTTTCATTTTGAAACACAGTTTTGCTAAGTTGCTGAGGCGGCTTTGAAACCTGGACTTCTCCTGTCCCACCCCCCAGGGCACAGGTGTGCTCCCCGTGGGCTCATTGGGGTCTCTTGTGGGCCAGCTGTGTCCCCTTTTCCCATCACCACCACCTCTGCAGTATGTTTCTTCTCTGTCCCGGGCACCAGGACCCCAGGACCCCAGGAACCCACGCTGTTCCTGGCAGATCCACCTTGCCTGGCTGGTCTCCGTGGCCCTGACCAGAGCAGCCCAGCAGACAGAGACCGAGGGGCCCGGGCGACAGGGTGGCCGCCTCCACCCCTCGCCTTACCCCGCCCACTCGAGGCGCCGCAGCCACCACCAGCTGCTGCAGGACAGAGGCCGCAGGAGGCCGCGGGAGGCCGGGAGGCCGGCTGCACCCAGAAACCGGGTGGAGGCGGCAGCGGGAGCGCGTGGGGAGGGCTTGGAACCCGGGCTTGTTCTCAGGTGTCTGTCCATCCTCTCCCATCGCTCCCTCCCAACAGCTCTCCGCACCTCGCCCTCGTCTTCCTTGCTGGTGGTCCCCAGGCCTGGCCGGCCTGCTCGCCCTCGGCTGCTGCAGGCTGCTGACCGATCTCTTCCAACTCGTGTTCAGCAGGTAAAGCCGCGGTTAGAAGTTAATAACGCTCCATAACGCCACGAACTGTCCCTTCCGCAGGTCTTAGGTCCTCCAGAATCTGGACCCATCGGACCTTTCCCACTTTTAGGATGGGATTTACAGAGGGTGGTTTATAAAAACCTGGTATCACTCCCCCACAAAAAATCTTAACAGATGTGGAGAATGCTTGGAAACCAACTCATTATTTTCAAATAAGGTAAAGAATCAAACATTTATGTCTTTATTAAACATGCTGTCCGCAGAGCACCCTCATAGCAGCCGGGAGAAGCATCTCTTTACAGAGGATGCCAACCAACTAATGTATGAAGCAGAGATGGTAGAATCCAACTGTCACCGTTTTCTAATCCCTGAAGATTGGACCCATCTGGGCAACAACGGTGAGCACTGTTAACAGATCACCTGACGTTACAGACTTCTTTTTTGGTGCTGGGAATTGAACCCAGGTGCATTCTGTCTCTAATCTCACCCCCTGCCCTTCTTATTTTTTATTTCAAATCACAATCTCACTAAGTTGCTTGAACCTGCCATTGTCCTCCCATCGGTCTGCCTTCCCAGCACTGGGATTCTAGCGTGGGCCGCCCATCCCGCTGCACGGGGCATTCTTTTAGCAGTTCGCACACCTCTGATGCAGGAATGCCCCGAAATCAAGCTTGACTCTGATCCAGACTCCAGATCAGGAGTTGGGGGCAGGAGAGCTACATGAGAATGACAGCTAGGGAGCATGGGTTTCATTTTGCGTCATGAGAATATTCTGGAATTAAGTATCATAATGGTTGTAAAGGGTAAAAGCAACCCATCATCTGTCAACAGTTGCATGGATAAACAGTACATACAATAGAATATCGTTCAGCCTTAAGGAGCAAGGACATAGCCAGGTAAGGAGGCACACACCTGTAATCCCAGTACTTGGGATTATACCACACCAGTACTTGGAAGGCTGGTTTGAGTAGCGCAGGTTTGAGGCCTTCCTTCACAATTTAATGAAACCCTCAACAACTTAACAAGACCCTGTTTCAAAACAAAAAATAAAAAGGGCTGGAGCTATGACTTTGACATAGATCACCCCTGGGTTCAATTCCTAGTATTAAATAAATAAATAAGAGCAGGTGTCTAGGCGAGGTGGGCAGCTCTGGTAGAGCCAAGGGAAGTTCATGGTACAAGCTTTTGCTTGGCCCCCAGAATCTCTGAGACTTAGGATAGGTCACTGTAGTTCCTCGTAAAACCACCTTCCTTCCTCTGGTCCTGTCTGTCACCCATGTGGACGCCACTTCTTAAAGCTCAGCCTCAGCCTGGGGGCTGCAGACACTCTCCCTGAGCCTGCACAAGCAGCAGGACCACAGCCACAGCTGCAAGACAATGTCCCCATTCTGACCAGGGCAGCGTGTCCCTGCCCAGCCGGAGTGGCTCATGGACGGTCTGGCTGAACTCTGGGCTGATGGGAATTGTGAAGGTGAAGGCCTGCCTTTCACTTAGGGTTAGCTGGGACGGACTCAGCAAGGTGGCTTTGAGCTGCTTCTGCTCACAGAGGGTTGGGGCAGAGGCATGGTCGCACAGCCACAGCCCAGGGGGCCCAGCCCAGGGGGTTTTCACAGCGCCACCTGCAGGTAGAATAGGCAGAGGAGCGGGCAGTGCAGTGTGGAGTCCACGCACATTCTCCAGGTACTTGCTTGTGTGCCACTACTGAAAAACTGCACCAGTATTCACTGCTAATAAGAATATAAAAAGCAGCCAGAGTCTGGGGACCACGCAGGCACCCAGGCAGGGGAAACACAGCTTGGCCTGTGAGACTTCAGAACTCATCTTCCCTGCCCTTTGTCCGAATGTTAACCCATAGTAAGAAGGTAGAGGCAATTAAAGCCTTTAGCCTTAAAAATATGTAGAGGCAACCAGCGCCTCTGTTTCCCTCCTATTCTTTGTGACCTGGTCTCGGTATGGGGAATGTAAACTCCACGGGTTACTTCAAAGCACCCGTAATCGTTAGGCAGCCTCTACAGCCCGCTACAACAGGGGCAGAAAAAGACAGAGTAACCCCTGTCCTTAGTAAGTCCACTGCTGGGAGACAAGGAGACTTCACCTGCTAAGAAATAAGTTACTAGCCTGTTGTCTTGGTAAAACTGCTAAGAATATGCCGATAAGAAAACCGTACTTAAGGGCCGGGGCCGAGAGGGGGCAGTTTCATTGGGCTCCCCAGCGTGGCTGCCATTGCTCCTCTTCTCTTCCATTTCTCATTCCGACTGAGTTTGTAATATTTGTTGAAGCTGCGACTGAGCTATTTTAATTTCTGAATTAAACTTACCTGTTTGGATGGAAGAAAAAAGCTCTCAGCGCCGTCACAACTGTGACACTTGCTTTATGATTTATTTATTGCGGTGCTGGGACCCAGGGACACTCTGCCTCCCAGCTGCACCCCCGCCCTACTGTGTTTTTACTTTGAAACAGGTTCACATCTTGCTGAGGCTGCCTTCCAGCCTTCGCTCCTCCTGGCTCAGCCCCCCAAGTACTGGGTACAGGTGCGTGGGGCCATCTTGCTTCTACTCTTCGCTTCCTGTGGCCATGTCTATGACGGACCATGTCAGTCACATCATGAAGTCATAATGCGATCTGGACCAGAGACCATCTACTGTGATTTGGACTATTTCTATTTTAGTGACTTAAAAAAGAAACGAGCATGATAGCACATGCCTGTAACCCTAACACTTAGGATGCTGGGACAGGAGGATCTTATTTTCAAGGCCAGTCTCAGGAACTTAGTGAGACACTTAGAAATTTAGTGAGACCCTGCCTTTTCCAAATAAGAACTAAAGATGATTTCTATTTAATTGGGATATCTCTCTCTCCCTCTCTCTCTCTCCCTCCCCCTCCCTCCCCCTCCCTCCCTCTCTCTCTCTCTCTCTCTCTCTCTCTCTCTCTCTCTCTGTGTGTATTTTACCATGGGATTGAACTAAAGGGCATTCTACCTCCAAGCGACACCCTCTGAGTCCTATTTTAGTTCTTATTTGGAAACAGGGGCTTGCTAGGTTGATGAAAGAATCACTACTTGCTGAGGCTGTCCTTGAACCTGCAGTCCTCCTGTCTCAGCCTCCCAAGTACTGGGATTATGGGTATGTGCCACCACACCTGGCTATGTATTATATATTCTTTTTCTAAGTTTACTTATTTGTCTATTTTTTTGTGGCACTGGGTACCGAACCCAAATGCACTCTTTTTCTGATCTACACCCCACTCTCTAGTAGCCTTTTTTTGTTTTGAAAAGGGGTCTTGCCAGATTGCTGAGAGTCTGGCTAAGATTCTGAGGCTGTCCTCTAACCAGCGATCCTCCTGTTTCAGCCTCCCGAGTACTGGGATTACAGGTGTGTGCCACCTGGATGTGCAGATACTTTTTCAATACTCATCTCCAGAACTCTCCTCTTTAAGAAGGCTTAAGAGCTTACAGCTAGGGCTGATTGTGTAACAATTTTGCTCAGGGAGATGTAAGCAAAAGCCTGCTTGGAATTTCTGAGGACAGTTTTGCTTTCCTGGTAAAATCACTAGCCTTTTCTTGTTTCCTTACTAGAAAGGAGACATGAGGCCGAGAGAGGAGAATCAGCTCACCGTCAGGGCTGAGCTGGGAAGCAAATGTCCCCTGCAACGGCGATGCTGTTGGAAAGGAGAGTTGGAAATGCTGGCGAGTGAGCTCTACCAGGATGGCGGCTGGAGGTTATGGGACTTAGAAAGGACTGTAATAGCTGCACAGAAATGAAGCATCAAACGGTAAGATAAGTCTTGTTGCACGCGTGTAATCCCACTACTTAGGAGGCTGAGACAAGAGGGCCTGGGTTCACAGCCAGCCTCAGTTAGTTAGTAAGGGCCTCCACAACTTAGAGAGACCTTGTTTCAAATAAAGAATGAAAATTCGGAAGCCGGGTGTGGTGGCACGGGCTTGTAACCCCAGCATTCAGGAGGCTGAGACAGGAGGATCATGGTTCTCGGCCAGCCTCAGCTACTGAATGAGGTCCCCGCAACTCAATGAGATCCTGTTTCAAAATAAAGAATAAAAAAATAAGGGCTGGGGTGTGGCTCGAAGGTAGAATGCCCCTGGGTTCCATCCCCAGTACTGCAAAATAAATAAATAAACAAACAATAAAAATTAAAAAAATAGAAAAATCGGGCTGGGTTGTAGCTCAGAGGTAGAATGCCCCTGGGTTCCATCCCCAGCATCTCTCTCTCACACACACACACAATGGTCTGATAACAAGCTTGTATTAAAATTGCGCAGGGCTGGGTGTCAATGATAGAACTCATGCTTAGCACGGGTCACGGGTGCCGCCTGAGGTTCAGTCCTCAGCATTAAAAAAAAAGGTTTTGGAAGGTATTAAAAATGTTAGGAAATGAAATTGAGCTCTTTTTTCATCTCCAATATTACTACAACTACAGAAGGTTCATAAAGTCTGGAAACTCAGGGAAATAGTAAATTGTACCTTTCTGAGATGAACAACTGGAATTTTGAGATACTTTTTATCCAAAATATACTGAGAATATTCCCTTAAAATATAGCTAACATACCTAATATAGCTGATATAAGCTTTTAGGGAAAGAGATGTAATTCACAGTGTTTTTCTTTTTATCTTGATTTATAGGAAGCTCAGGACTAAAGTTCAATCACTAGAGCAACAATCACCTAGAACCATTATTTTTAGACAGCTGGGCAAGATGCAAGGGGACCTCAGGCAAGTAACAGGTGATGGACCGGTGATGGGGAAGTCAGGGGCTCTCTGACCTCCTCCCAGTCTGCTTAAGTTCTCTTTTAAGAGTGTGTGTGTGTGTGTGTGTGTGTGTGTGTGTGTGTGTGTGTGACTCAGTATTGAACTCAGGGACATTCTACCTCCTAGGTATACACACAACCCTATTTATTTTTATTTTGAAACAGGTCTTACTACTTGCTGAGGCTGTCCTCTTACCTGTGATCCTCCTGTCTCAGCCTCCCAAGTACTGGGATTACAAGCATGCCCACCACACTCAGCTTCTTTAACTGTCTTAAACATATGACTTCCTCAGAAGATTTGATTGGATAAAGACTACATTGCTAAGACAGGTAAATGTCTGCCCAGGCTGGTTCGTCCCCTTCTTCCTCCTTCCAGGCTCACATTCTCTCTGTTCACATCAACATTTTATACACACAGTAGGTAATACCCCAAGCATTTCCCTGGAGCCAGGAGAATATAATCCTGAGCGAGTCACTGCCTCCTGGGTGTGAGAGGATTCCCAAGTGTGGGTTCCTCTTGGATCCTTTAAATAAATCCCTGCTGCTGAGTCACTCAGGGGTACCTCAAGGTTCCTGTAGGACTTTCTGAGCCTTCAAAATGTCTCCTAGGGCTGCCTAGGGAATTATTTTGCTTATAGATTTGAAAACATTTGGCATTTATTATTTATCTAGTAAATATTTCTGTCAAGTGAATGTAGTTTATGTCATTTGTTTTATTTTCAAATCTGTCTCTTGAATCCAACACGACCTAACACTAATATTTTGAGATTCCCAGTATATTGCAAAGCCAGACCTTTCCCCTGGCCCTTAACTTTGGTCAACTGACTTGTTCCGCTCTCTGTTAAAGTCTTTCCTGCAGACTTGGTGTGAGTATTTTTTTTTTAAGTTTTAGAAAAACGAGGACAATGTTAGCTTGGATTCTGTCCCATTCATTCATTCATTCATTCATTCATTCATTCATTGGTACTGGGGATTGAACCCAGGGGCTTTCTACCTCCGAGCTACACCCCTAACCCTATTTTTATTTTTATTTTTATTTTGAAACAGGGTCTCCCTAGGTTGATGAGAGTCTCACTACTTGCTGAGACTGTCCTCAAACCTGTATCCTCCTGTCTTAGTCCCAAGTACTAGAATTAGAGAAAGCCTCCACGCCTGGCTTTTTCTCCCCCTTTTGAAAGTTGATTTTTTTCATTCCCTATTAGACTCTCTTAGGGATGGGTAATATGAATTATCTTTGTTAATGCAACAGCTTAATTACTCGAGGATATCATGATATGTTTTAACAAACACAGATAACCAGATGCACATAGAACATTAGGAAGGAGAGAGAATCCCCACCTTTCCCTCTGGAGGCGCAACACATTCCTGCCTACATTCTTTCCACTTTGTCTTCTGACCAGTGGTAAGTTTTAGCAGGAGTGGCAGCAGGGACTTGGATGTGCTTTTATCTATCACCTCATTGTTCCTCACAACGGAAAGCTAAATGTTACTGTTAACCACACTGGAGAAGAAACTGAAAGTCCAGGATAAAATCAGACCCACTCAAGCTGCGCAGGTAAATTCCAGAGCCCAGGGTGGAACCTATGCGCAGCCTCTTTTTAGTGGGAAGGCTTAGCAGGGTCAGGCCTGGCCTGGCCTCTGTGCCCTGGAGTTGGGCTCCTCTCAGCTCTGACCCTGGAGGCTGAAGTGGTGGAGTGGCGAGTGTGGACAGTCCCCGGGCCCACCAGTCCCACCTTTGCTGGACGTGACAACCCACCGTTCCTTGGCTCTTGCCTCTCCTGGCTGGAGTGTTTCAGGCAGTAGGATCAAGTTAAACCAAGATCAGACTTTTAGCAGAGGCTGCAGAAAGTCTGTACAGAAGCCTTCCTCAGCCTGACACCATAGTTGGGAACGCGGCCTCTGAGCCTGGGGGAACCGGGGCGTGCCAAGGCCGCAGTCCCGATGGCCCGCTAACCTCCAGAGAGCGCCCGCACTTGCTTGCACCCAGGCCTGGCACACTGTTGGGCTCCTGTTGTTCTTCCACTGACTCAGATATCCATCTTTTGTTCCCTAGAGAATTCAATACCTGTAGTCACCACAGCGAGCCCCTGGGCCTGGTCCTCCTCCAGCCCCGAGCACGACGCAGGTTCCAAGCCTGTGGTCATTCTCTTCCAATCCTTCCAGTCCATAGCTCACTCATCTAGAAGATGATGTGAAAATAGAACTCTTGTTTTTCTTTTGGTACTAGGAATTGAACTCAGAGATAATCCTTTGAGCTGTATATTCAACCTATTTTCTTTCTTTCTTTTCTTTTCTTTTCTTTTTTTTCTTTTTCAGTACTGGGGATGGAACCCAGGGGCATCCTACCTCCTCCAAGCTATACCCCCAGCCCTATTTTTACTCTTTATTTTGAAACAGAGTCTCATTGAGTTGCAAAGGGCCTAAGTAGCTGAGGCTATCTGAGAACCACATCCTCCTGTCTCAGCCTCCCAGATGCTAGCGTGTGCCACCATACCTGGCTTTTATTTTTTATTTTGAAACAGGATCTCACCAAGTTTCTGAGGGGGTCCTCAAACCTGTTATCCTGTCTCAGCCTTCCAAGTACTGTAATGTACATAATCACCCTGGCTGAAAACAGAACTCTTATTCCTCTTTTTTTTTTTTTTTTTGTACTGGAGATTGAACTAAAAGAATTCTACCTTTTAGCTATACCCCCAGTTCTTTTTACTTGAAATTTTGAAACAGGGTCTGTCCTTGAACCTGCAATCTTCTTGTCCAGGCCGTTCAAGGACCAGGATCTCAGGCCTGCACCACCACCCCTGGCTTTTCTTCCTTTTTGAAGAGCCTGCCAAGGGTAAAATCTTTGCAGCTCCCATATTCCAATATCAAGTCATAGTAAGTCCAGGTCAAGTGAAGGGATTGAAAATCCCCTTCCTTCTGCCCATCACCCACCTCCTACTTACCAAAAAGTGGGTTTGAAGAGGGGCCAGAGGGAGAATTCCTTTGGAGAGGGAGGAATTTACTCTGTATCCTTTCAAGTGTAAAATCACAGAGTTTGGCTTGCATCTGTTCAGGATGAGAGTTAGGACATCAGATTTGTATGAAGTTGTGTCTAAATCAGTTGTAGACAACAGCAGAAAGAGACGGGCCTGTCCACACTCAGTGTGGGGGCTGAGGAGGGATGGATGCAGAGGTGCCAAACTCCTGGAGCAGAAGGAGGTAGGGCTGGGACCTGGTGGGGCAGATCCACCCAACTAGCCCAAAGCCCAAGAAAGCTTTCCGGAAGCCCAGGTCTGAGGTGCTCTTGGGGTGCTGGTGGGTGCACTACAGATGTTACTACTCAGTTGCCTCAGAAGGAAAAATTCAGAGAGCAAGAATCCACTTTCATCAGGGATTATGGCACACTCAGCCAGATAGAGCTGGGTTGGCTCTTTACCCAAACTCAGAGCTTTTCAAACTATGCTCTGTGAAATCAAATTAGTGTGTTGTAATTTAGAAAAATAATATGATGGAAAAATACAGCATGGATAATACTGTTTCCTGAAGTTCTCGCTTCAGTGTTTCAAATTGGTGTTGGTGCGAATTTTTTTTCATTGTGAATGCCGTCAAAAGATTGAAAGTCACTGTTTTAGTTTCTTCTCCTTGTGCTTGGTTGTGGAGGGATTAGGCAGATGCACCATGGTAGGTCAGGAGCAAGGCCTTTGGAGCCAGCTCAACTCTGCAAACCCAGGCAAGTTATTTTACTTCTCTGTGATTTAGTGTCTTATTCATAAAACAGGATGATAGTGCCTACCTCATAAGATTGTTAGGAGATTAAAAGGATTACATGAAGGGGGGAGGGTAAGGGATGTAGCTTGCCTAACAAGCAAGAAACCCTGGGTTCAATCCCTAGCATTGAAAAAAAAAAAAGGATTAAATAAGTTGATCCATGCTAAATGGATCCAATGGTACCTAAAAAGACAGTTTTATTCAACAATTCTTTCTTTTCTAGCGACACTTCGTTTTTCCCAAGGCCAAAGATAACACTGAGACTTTAAAGGCGCCGAAGATCTTTGTCTATATTATTTGTAGAAAGGCCGGTTTTGTTAATCTTCAGTGGTTTCTGTGAGCAAATGCTCATTCCACGAGTGTTTCTGGAGCAGCCATCGTGTGGCGCTCTGCACTGTGCTAGGGCTCAGAGTGGACAGAGATGATGTCTCTGACCCTGAAGAACATATGGTCTCCCACTGAAATTCTATTTTGTTAGAAATAGATTTCTAAATCTAACAAATAGATTTTCTATTTGTTAGAAATAGATTTCTAAGTGGCGCATGCTTGTAATCCAGGTACTTGGGAGGCTGAAACAGGAGGATTGCAGGTTCACGGGCAGGTTCACGGAGGCCCTCCGCAACTTAGTGAGACCCTATTTCAAAATAAAGAATGAAAAATAGGGCTGGGGGTGTAGCTCAGAGGTAGAATGCCCCTGGGTTCATCCCCAGTACCAAGAAAAAAAATTTTTTTTCATGGTATAATAAGAAAAGACACATATTCGAAAGCAGCTCAGCAAAGCAAATTTTGCTCTTTGCAAAAAGAGTCCTGCCACCAGTAAAGTCAGGAGTGCAAGGAGAAAGTGGTGGGAAACTGCTGAGTATTTTATTTCCAGCACAGGGGCTTCTGTGCTGTGTTGCTATGGGTAGGAGCATGGCCTCACCATCTTTACGCCCTTGGCTGTAAGGGTTGCTGGGGGAGGGGCTAGCATTCACAATTTCCAAAAATGTAATCTTTACCAAAGAATATGACACACACAGGGCTGCACAATGGCAGTTCTATAAAATGGAGCCTAAGTCAAGCTATCCCTTTGATAGAAAAGACCTAAATATATTCTCACAGTTTAACTACATCTCCAGTACCCCATGGTGCCTACAGTGGTGCCTCGCACACCGTGGGTCTCTAGGAAACATGTACTCAGTGTATTTCTATGGAAGGAATCATAAACTGTCTGAGTCTAAGTAGCAAGAGAGTACTATGCCTGCTCAGCATCATTTTAGAATCTCAGGGACGTAGAGGAATTCTTTCTGCAGCATAGGAAGCTTCTACAAATGCCCAGGCTCCCAAGAGTCTGCAGTGAAGAAAGATGAATTTGCTCTTGTAGACGTCCTGTGCTGACTATCGCGTGCTGTTTATTGAAACAAAACTTCCAGGGAAGGAGTAGGAGGGAAACAGGTGGCCGCCGGAATGACAGAAGGACCCTCAGACTGCTTCTCTCTGCTGCTTAGAATGGCTGACAGGGAAGCAGGGAAGAGGAGCAGGCGAGCTGCGGCCTCCTGAGCCCTTCACGCGCTCTTTCCATCCCAACACGCCCTGCTCTGTGAACAGCTCTGATGTCACAATCGAGGGAGGTCAGGCCAGTGAGCAGGGCCATCCCTCCAAGCATGCAGCCCTCCAAGACAACCTCACATGACAACCCTCCAAGCATGCAAGGACTTACAGGAGGTCACACCGACTGGCTGGTTTGTTTTGTGTTTTTGTTGTTTAGCATAAAGAAATGAAAACCAAACTGAAACAAAACAAAAAAAGGGGGGATGATGTGAAGCCACCATTACTCTTTGTCTCTGAAGGAATACAGAGCTACACTTGGGTGAGACCCAGTGTCAGTGTGCGTGCGTGTGCGTGTGTGTGTGTGTGTGTGTGTGTGTGTGTGTGGTGTGTCCTAAAAGAGTAAAAAACTGCCTTTAAAGTGACAACAGCAAACGTTTACACTTCAGTTGTTGGGCAAGTGTCCAAGTTTTATAACCCACAAAGCACAGTCTCACACATGATCTAGATGACTTGGTCACTGTCGCCGGGAGCCAAGATGGAAGGGAGATATCCTGGACTTGGAGACCAACTGCCTTTGTCTTTCTTTCTTTCTTTCTTTCTTTCTTTCTTTCTTTCTTTCTTTCTTTCTTTCTTTCTTTCTCTTTTTTTTTTTTGTGGTACTGGGGATGGAACTCAGGACTTCAACGCCCCCTAGGAGCGCCACCTCCGGGAACCTCCCTGTGATCTGCCATCCAGATCTCTGCCTCCCAAGTGCGGGGATTACAAGCATGCGCCACCGTGCCCGGCCCAACTGCCTTTTCTTTTTATGCCCCTGAAAAGAAATTCCTCCTCCTCCATGTCAAGCTATCTTTGTTTTTCTTATAGCTATATGTTTTGTAGATTATTCTCTCTCTCTCTCTCTCTCTCTCTCTCTCTCTCTCTCTCTCTCTCTCTCTCTCTGTAGTACCAGGGATTTAACAAAGGGGCATTCTACCTCCAAGCTACACTCCAGCACTTTTATTTTTTGTTTTGAAACAGGGTCGTTCTGGGTTGCTGAGCTTGTCCTCAAACCTGCAATCCTCCAGTCTCAGTTTCCTAAGTAGGATTACAAGTGTATGCCTCATGCCCATTGTGTGTGTGTGTGTGTGTGTGTGTGTGTGTGTGTGTGTGTTCCTGGAAATTGAACCTAGGGGCATTCTACCTTTGAGTACATCCCCAGACCTATTTTTATTTTTATTTTGAAACAGGAACTCACTAGGTTGATGAGAATCTCACTACTCCCCGAGGCTGTCCTCGAACTTGTGATTCTCCTGTCTTGGCCACCCAAGTGTAGGATTACAAGCATGCGCCACCATGCCTGGTTTATGTTTGGTTGTTTGCAACAGGGTCTCACTGAGTTGCTGAGGCTAGTCTCGAACCTGTGATCCTCCTAGCTCAGCCTTCTGTGTACTGGTATTACAGGCGTGCACCTCCATGCCCAGCTTGTTTATGGCTTCTTTGACCTACGTGGGGGTGAAGGTATCTTCATAACTGATGCATTTTGCAAGCGTCTCGTCGCCCCCACATATGGACTCAACTCCCAGGTGTGGGCAGCTGCTTAGTTCAAGGTGCTGCTGTTGCCATCTTGAAATTCTTAATTTTTACACTGGTTTTCACAAATTATGTAGCCGCTCTCAAATGACCTGGTTAGTTTGTTGAGAAACCAAATCCAGATGGTTGGGTTGAGATTATTGTTTGATTTTTCCCAGTCCCACCGCACAAATGGCATGCCTACCTAGGATGGACAAGAGGCAAAGGATAACAGCAGTGCAGCAAGAGGCAAGCAAGCAATAGCACCAGTGTGGCGAGGTGTAGCCCACAAGAGGCTTCCAAGTGTTCTCACCTTTAGTCTTCCTGGGCAAACATCACTAGGCAAGTTTATTTAAGGCCATCAGGAATCTATACCTATAGTCTGGTACAGTACCCCGCCCCCTGTAATCTCAGGACTTGGTAGGCTGAAACAGGAGGATCACAGGTTTGAGTCTAGCCTCTGCAACATATTGAGACTCTATTTCAAAATAAAAAGAATGGGGGAGGAGGAGTGTTTGGAGTTAGAATGCCCCTGGGTTCAATCTCTAGTACCAGAAGAAAATAATTTAAGTTTACCTATAAACCTAGGCATGGTGACGCGTGCCTATAATCCCAGTACTTGGGAGGTTGAGACAGGAAGATTGTAAGTTCATGGCCAGCCTTGGCAATTTAGCAAGACTTTGTTTCAAAATAAAATAAATAGCTGGGCGTGGTGGCACACGCTTGTAATCCCAGCATTTGGGAGGCTGAGACTGGAGAATTGCGGTTCGCTGCCAGCCACAGCTACTTTGGTCCTTGGCAATTCAGAGACCCTGTTTCAAAATAAAGAATAAAAAATAGGGCTGGGGGTGTAGCACAGAGGTAGAATGACCCTAGGATCTATCCCCAGTACTGGGGGAAAAAATAAACAAACCCCCTAAGGACGGAGGTCGGAGAGCTTCTGGATGGTGGATCACAGGGAGGTTCCCGGAGGTGGCGCTCCTAGGGGGCGTGGAAGCTCAGTACCTCTTCCTACATACCTAACCCTCTGCCTCCTCTCCTCTCTATCCTTTGTAATCAGTAAACATAAACACAGCGATTCCCTGAGGGCCACGCTAGCAAATTAATCAAACGTGAGGAAGGAGTTGTGAGAACCTCATTTTGTAGTCAGAGGTTCTGAATGCCTGAACTTGGGACTGGGTCTAGAGCAGGGGACAGTCTTGGGGACTGAGCCTTTAGCTACCGAGGTCTGAAGCCGGCTCCAGGTAGTGTTACAGCTGGGTTAAATTAGGAGCTACCCAGCCCTGGCTACTGGGATCACTTGCTGACCGGCAGGGAGAAGTCCCCACTCGTTTGAGGTCTCAGAAGTCCGTGTTGAGTGTAGTGTGGAGTGTAGAGGAAGAGCATTAAGATCCTTCGTTTTCCCCAGGCACACAGTAGGGCAAAACACCTGCTTTCCAGGGAGTCCCTGCCCCTTCCCAGGAGGAAGAACTGTTAACCAGGTTTCACGGTTTCTGTGTTTAGTCTATTACTATTGGAGTTAATGTGGCTAGCTGTCCAATCACATTTCTGTACAGCTGAGTCCTTCATTGACTCTGAGCACAAACATAAAGTCTCTCCTGGCCATCTTTAAGTCTTTACTCTGAAGGCCCCCGTGTCTTATAAGACTCTGATGAAATAAATTGGTTGTGCTTTTCTTTTTTCTTTTTTTTCCTCTTTCTTTCTTTCTTTCTTTCTTTCTTTCTTTCTTTTTTTTTTTTTTGCAGCATTGAAGATTTAACCCAGGGGCATCTACCTCCAAGCGACACGGCCAGCCCTATTTTTTATTCTTTATTTTGAAACAGGGTCTCACTAGGTTGTGGAGGGCCTCACTAAATAGCTGAGGCTGGCTTTGAACCTGCGATCCTGCTGTCACAGCTTCCCAGGTACTGGGATTACAAGGGCGACACCACACCTAGCTTGTGCTTTCCTTTTGTTAACCTAGTTTTGCTACAGGAGTGTGGGACTTGACCCTTTGGATGTTTGAGGAAAGGTAGCCCTGTTCCTGCCCCTCCATCCTCAACTCAGTCATAAAGGGAGGAAGGACACAGAGGAAGATGCCCTTGGAAGTTTTCACACCCACAGTTCCTAAAGAATTATTTTTCTTTCTTTTTGGTACTAGGGAGTAAACCCAGGAGCATTCTATTTCCAAACTATACCCCCAGCCTTTTTTATTTTTTATTTTTGAAACAGGTTCTTACTAAGTTGCTGAGGCTATTGCTAAATTGCTACGGCTGGCCTTGAACCAGTGATTCTCCTGATTCAGCCAACCAAGTACTGGATTTCAGGCAGGTACCACTGCACCCAGCAGGTCCACTTTTTTTTTTTTTTTTTTTTTTTTACTGTTTTCAGGGTGCCTTTCAAATCTTGTTTTTTATTTTTATATTTATTATTTATTTATTTTGCAGTATTAGGAATGGAACCCAGGGACATTCTACCTCTGAGCTACATCCCCAACCCTATTTTTTATTCTTTGTTTATTTATTATTTTTTTGTGTGGTACTGGGGTTGAAACGCAGGGGCTTTTCTACCTCCGGGCTATTCTTCCATACCTTTTCTTTTTTTAATACTTTATTTGGAAACAGGGTCTCACTAAGTTGCTGAGAGCCTCACCAAATAGCTGAGGCTGGCTTTGAACCTGTGCGATCCTCCTGTCTCAGCCTCCCAAGTGCTGGGATTACAAGCATTTGCCACCACGCATGGCTTATTCTTTATTTTGAAACAGGGGCTCACTGAGTTGCAAAGGGCCTCACTAAGTACCTGAGGCTGTTCTTGAACTGGGATCCTCCTGTCTCAGCTTCCCATATGCTGGGATTACAAGCTTGCGCCACCACACCTGGCTCCAAATCTTGTTTTTTTTTTTTTTTATTTTTCCTATAAGAATTCAAATAGAAATGGCCTAGCAAAAGAATAGATCATTGCTCTTCTTTTCCAAAGTTTGCAGCATGCTCCTAAGCTTACCTGTGGCATCACAACCGAAATAACCTGTGAGGTGTTCACACCTGGGGGAAACAAGAGGGGCCTGGAGTCTCCTGGGTGATTAAGGTATACATAGGATTTCTATTAAAACACTCTTCTGCCAGCACCGAACAGCTCTCGACTTAGAGTGATTGAGAAGTGTTGGAGAGAGAAGCATATTTCACGAGAGGTCAAGCACCTGCGCAGGGCCTTTGAGTTTAGGGCCCTTTCACCAAAACTTCTGATCACTTCGACAAAGAATAAGTTTTATTTTCTTCTGGTTTGAGGGCAAATCACTGTTGTTTCTGAAAGAGCGGTCTCTTGTTTCTCTATCTGCTGCAAAATCAAGTAAGAAAACCCAGTTCATGATCTGGTTACTCAAAACCACTCATTAAAGTCGATTTGCTTCTCAGAGGAGGAAGAAAGGTCTGTTTAAAAGAAGCTGGGCGGGCATGTGTTTGGTTCCAGATTAAGTTCATTAAAGACTTTGTCTTCTTTTTCCCTTATGTAATCTTGCTTCACAAATCCTTTCAAAATAGTATGTTCACGCGAGGAGACTTAACCAGCTCACGCTGCTACTAAAATGAAAGGACAAGCCAGGTGTGGGCTCATGCGCTTGAGGTCCCAGGGCGTGGAAGACCGAGACAGGAGGTTACAGGTGTGAAGCCAGCATCAGCAACTTAGTGAGGCTTTCCACAACTTACTGAGACCCTGTTTCCAAGTAAAAATAAAGAGGGCTGGGGTGTAGCTTGAAGGGAGAATGCCTCTGGGTTCAGTGCCCAGCATCACAAAAGAAAAAAAGATACAGGAGACGGGGGGATAGCAATGCTGACCCCCAGAGCAGGGGCAGAGCACACATCTTTTGTTCATTCCTCATGATATTTCTCAGCAACCTTCAGAGGCTAGAGTGCAAGTTTTCTACACATGACAGATATCCAGAGGAATTTAGTAACTTGTCCCAGATTCCACACTAGAAAGTGTTAGAACTGAAATTTTGTACCAGGAATTGTTGACCCTTACACTCATGATATTTTCATTGTAGAAAGCCATCTTTATAAAAATGAATATAGGGATGAAGAGTACTGAGCCAAACCCCCAGTCCTTTTTACTTTTTTTATTTTTAAGCAAGGCCTTGCTAAGTTGCTGTGGTTCTTAAGTTGCTAAGGCTGGCCTCGAACCTGTGATCCTCCTGTCTCAGCCTCCTAAGTACTGGGATTACAGGCATGTACATCACACCTGGCCTACCATACTTTAAAAGAGAAGAAATTCATACTTAGGAGTGGTTTATGAATGAACAGAATGAAACATCAGTATTGAAACTGAAGCATAGTTCATCAAACTGGGCCAGTGCTGTGGACCCTGGTGGAACTTCCCCACGCAGGATTACTGGTGTCTTAGAGCAGCAGGAAGAGAAAACGAAAGAGAAAAAGAAAGCACAGTCCATCAAAACACTCCTTACTATTCTTTCCTTTTCTCTAGTAACTCCAAACGCTCCTGGGTTGACCCTGGGACCAGAATCCTTTATTGTGTTTAGTTGAAGTTGATCTGTAATTGTAAGTTCATATGAAAAGTGCTCATCATTTTACAGACCTCGGAAGTCAGCCAGGGATGTGCCTTCTACCATCACTGAGATCCAAGGCTCCCTTTACTCCCCTCAAACATTTCCTTCAAATACGGCGTCTTTAAGAGTCTTGTTTATCTGTTTCAATGGTTTGACTGTCTTTCCCTCTGAGCCCTCTCAGTGCTAGAGTTTCCCTCAGAATGTGGTTATTTGTACATATCTGTTTTCCACTTCAATACCAAGCTCTCTAGAGCAGACAATATGTCTTGTTTATCTTTGCTTCTATATCTTGACTTGCATAATCCACATAGGTTCTTAGTTTTTGTTTCAGAGATACTCTCAGAATGGTAATCTACATAAACTTTTATATCTTATTATTATATGCAACCATTATAGCACAGTGTTATAGTCTTTATAAACTTACTTTTAAAGTGCTATAGCTTTAAGTGATAAACAAAAATGGACATTTTTGTTTGTGAAAGCTTCAATCTGCCTATAATGTTCCAGTGTGAAATTGGCTAATTCAAATAGAACAAACATTTGAAAGACTCTTGACATATTTTGCTGAATTGATTTCCAAATGAATTTTATTGGCTATGGTAGACAGAATACTAAAGTAGTCCTCCAAGGTTTACCCATCCTAAATAAAACTTAAATATAATGAAATGTCATGCCTCTGATTATGTCATAGCCAAAGGGAAATTATCTACAGGGGTCTCACCTAATCACTTGAGGCTTCTACAAACAAAAGGTTTCTGCAGTTGGTGGTGGATGGAAAAGTCTGAAAGATTCAGAATAGGATAAAAATTCAGCCAGGTGTGGAGGTACATGCTTGTAATCCCAGTACTTGGGAGACTGAGAGGGGAGGATTTCGAGTTCATAGCCAGTCTCAGCAACTTAGTGAGGCCCTCCACAACTTAATGAGACCCTGTTTAAAAACAACAAACAAAAAAAAAACAGGGCTCGCTCGGGGTATGGCTCAGAGGTAGACTGCCACTGGGTTCAATCTCCAGTACCACAAAAAGAAAGAAAAGAAAGAAAAGAAAAGGAAAGGAAAGAGGATTCAATGCACAGTTACTGGCTTTGAAGGGAGTGGTTCACACAGAATACCAGGAAAGGGACTCCTGGTCAATAGCCAGCTAAGAAACCTCAGTCTGAATCTACAAGACACTGAATCTGCCAAAACCTCAATACCTTGCAAAATATTTTTTCTGGATTGTTCTCCAGGCCCTTCAGATAAGGCCCCAGCCTGGCTGACTTTTTGATTTTGCCTTTGTGAGGCCCTGGGTGGAGAATCCACAGTATCCCAACACGTCTGTTGATCTAGAAAACTGTGAGATAATGAATAAATATTACTTTAAGCAGCACAATTTGTGGCAATTCGTTCTGAAGCGATGGAAAATGTCTTATTATATTGCCAAGTCCAGTCAGCTCTCAGTAGCCACAGATTCTTCACCTGCAGAAGCAACCAGCTGCAGATCGAAAATATTCAGAAAGATAAAATTGCATCCGTACTGAACATATGCAGAATTTTTATTGTCCTTATTCCCCAAAACACAGCATAATTATTTACATTGCATTTATATCTTGTTAGGTATTGCAAGTGAACTAGAGATTAAAGTCTAAAGGAGGATGTGTGTAGGTTACATGCAAACATAATGCAAATATTGTGCTGTTTAATTTTTATTTTTGCAGTGTTGGGGATTGAAGCCAGGGGCATTCTATCTTCAAGCTATACTCCCAGATTTATTTTATATTTTATTTAGAAATAGGATCTCACTAAGTTGTGGAGGTTACCCACAAACCTGTGATCTTCTTGTCTCAGCCTCCCAAGTACTGGGATTACAGCATGCACCTCCATGCCCAACTTACTGTGTATGTGGTGCTGAGGATTGGACTCAGGGACATTCTGCCTCCAATACTATCTTATTTTTTATTTGGAAACAGAGTCTCACTACATTGCTGAGAGCCTCACTAAATTGTTGAGGCTGGTTTTGAACCTGCAATCCTTCTGTCTCAGCCTCCCAAGTCCTGAGATTACAAGCATCCACTACCAGGCCAGCTATAATATCATATTTCTCTCCTTCCTTCCTTCCTTTTTGGTGCTGGGGACTGAACTCAGGGGCATTCTACTTCTGAGCTATACTCTCCTCCTTTTTGTGGGACTGGGGATTAAACTCAGGGGCATTCTACCTCTGAGCTAAACTCCAGCCCCTTTTTAGTTTTTATTTTAAAACAGAGACTAAGTTGCTGAGGTTGTCCTTGAACCTGTAACCCATTTTATAAAAAGGACTTGAGCATCTGAGGATTTTGCTGTCTACAGGGGGTTCTGGAAGCAATCCCAGAGGATAAAAAGGGATGGCTGTTATACATGAAATCAGGCCACCGCAGGTAGTAGTGAACAGAAATCCAGAACTGTGTGCAATAATTAAGACAGTTTTTGCTAAGAATATATTATTGAATGCCGGAGCCAGCCAGCAAAAGTACGGGCTCTGAAGAGAGGCATGAGGGTGAAGAATTCAACTCTAAGAATTTGATTCTCAGAATATTTAATTTATTCTAACGTGGGGTGGGGGGGGCGCCAGCCCACTATCTCTACTGGCTGACCCCTGCTCCTGGGTCAATATTTTCTACTGGTCGACGACTACTCCTGGGTCAGTATTCTTTATTGGGCCGACACTGGGTTTGTTTTTCTAGAGGTATTTATACAGTTACAGGTCAATCAATATCCTCATGCTATCACCACCAGAATACAATAAAGACCAATCCAAAGCACACATATTACAGATAGGTTAATCAGTACCTCATGCCATCACCATCTGATCTTCTCCCAGACCTTTAACTTTGAACTTTCCATGACCCCAAACCTTGTTGACTTTGGGTGAAGGACAGTCAGCTGAGTCAGAAATATTCTTTTAGGAAAAGCCTTAATGACTCCCCACAATTGAATACATTTATTTTTCTCTGATGTTGGTGGAGGTGAGCAAAAAATATTTTTTGGTTGCCTTCTCATAGCATTTGAGTGGGGAAATCAATGTAGACAAAAAAATTTTAGATAATGCTTTTGATATTGAGAGAAAGAAAACCATCACAGAGGAAAATATTCTATCTAAAAAAATAGTAGTATGTTGAAGCTGGTGTGTTCTAGCTTAGCTTACCAAAACCATTTGTTAACGTTTTAGCAATCTTGAGAATCAGTTGTTAAACACAGCTATTATTAAAAATCAAGTGATAGGGCGGGGGGGTAGAGCTCAGGGGTAGAGCACTTGCCCAGCATGTTCTAGGCCCTGGATTCAATTTCTAACACCTCCACCCCGCATCAAGTTTAAAAAAAAAAAAAAAAAAAGCCCTTCAATTAAATGAACTATATTAAAATACAGGAAATAGCTGGGCGTGGTGAACAACACCTGTAATGCCAGTACTTGGAAGGTTAAGAGAAGAGGATCACAGGTTTGAGGCCAATCTGAGCCACTTAACAAGGCCCTGTCTCAAAAATAAGTAAATAAATAAAGCGTGGAGATGGTGCTGGTGGTGTGGCACAGTGGTAGAATATTCCTGGATTCACTCTCTAGAAACACAAAACATAAAAATAAAAACAATTTAAAAAATTTTTTATACAGAGGGCTTAGTTGTAGCTTGGAGGTAGAATCCCCTATGTTCAATCCCTAGTACCACAAAAATACAGGGAAAAAATACCTCCAAACTCATTATTTTCTAACTATTTTACATTCCACATGATGTGTGTGCTCAGGGCTATTTGCATCACAGGCATTTGACAGCAGAAGTATTCAGGACCTCCCACATATAGGCAAAAGCTCTGTTGCTGAGCCACACTCCCAGCCCCCTTTTGTATTTGAGCTGGTTTGGGTTGAATAATCTATAATAACTAAAGCCTCAAATGGGGGTGTTGGTGGCACATGCAGGTAATCTCAGTACTTGGGAGGTTGAGACAGGAGGATCCCAGGTTCAAGGCCTGCTTCAGCAAATTAGGTGAGCCTCCTGGCAACCTAGGGAGACTATGTTTAATTATAAAAGGGGCTGGGGGTGTAGCTGGGAGATAGAGTGCCTGTGGGTTTAATTTCCAGTAAAACACAACACACACACACACACACACACCATAAAAAATAAATAAATAAATAAATAAATAAATAAATAAATAAAGTATAATAAAGTTAGCTTCAAGCATGCAGAAGAATTTGTGTCAGGTCCAGAGTCACAGTGCTAGCGGCCCAAGACTCCTCAGATAACAACCAGCCAGAAGGAAATAATCCTCTCCACCTGGCTCTCGTCCTGCTTTGATATTATCAAGAATTCCCTCTTTTATAAACGTATGTTTGCTTCATTTGACGAGCCTCCTAGCATTTCCCTTGCAGGCTGGGACCCGTTCTCAATGAGCACTTTTGTTCCAGTGGCATTCAACCTCCAGGTGACCTCAAGCTACCCTGCTCTACCCTCTCCTCCCACAGTCCTGAAAAACAGGCCCTCCCTGGTCCTCTCATCACCCTTTACCAGGTGTTTGCTTCCCAGCTTTTTCTTTCTTTTCTTTTCTTTCTTTTTTTGTGGTACTGGGGTTCCCGGAAGCCCTTCTACCTCCGGGTTACACTCCCAGACCTATTTTTACATTTTTATTTGGAAACAGGGTCTCCTAAGCCAGCGTGCACGGCTGGCTTCGAACCTGCGCGATCCTCCTGTCTCTGCCTCCCAAGCGCGGGGATTACAAGTGCGCACCACCACACCCGGCCTCTTTTCTTTTTTTTTTTTTTAGGGGGGTACTGGGGGCTGAACTCAGAGGCATTCTACCTCTAAGCCACACCCTCAGCCCTATTTTATTTTTTATGTTGAAATAGGGTCTTGCTAGGTTGCCAAAGCTGTCCTCAAACCTGCGATCCTCTGTCTCAGCCTCCCAAGTACTGAGATTGTAAGTGTGTTCCACTCTACCCAGCTTTTGGCCTTTCTTACAGCTAAGCGTGGCCAGGTGACCTAGTTCTGGCATCTACTTGTAGCTCAGAAGGCAGACATATGCAATCATTTTCATTTCCTGAATCACCCCAAAAATGTTTGTGTATGTACCATGTAGTGTGCTGGGTGTTAGGGTTGCGGAGATAACAAAGCAGACCTCATCCCTTTTTTAGCGCTCTTCACCTCTTCACCTTCATGCTTTTTTTTTTTTTTTTTTTTTTTTTTTTGTCTGTGTCTGAGCACAGTGGCTAGAAAAGCAAAACCCAAATATATCCTTAGATTTCAACCTTGTGTATTCGTTGTCAGAACGCCTGGCCAGATTACCATCTACTGTTGATGCACAGTGATCAAATTAGATTGGAAGGCCACAGCAAACATGCACTGATAGAATTCTTATATTTCTTTTTGAAATGTAGTCTATTTACATTTTTTGTGGTACTGGGGATTAAACCCAGAGGCATTCTACCTTCGAGCTATACCCCTGGCCTGTTTTTATTTCTTATTTGGAAACAAGGTCTTGCTAGGTTGATGAGAGTCTCACTATTTGCGGAGGCTGTTCTTAAACCTCTGTTTCAGCCTCCTAAATACAGGAATTGCAGGCTTGCATCACTACACCTGGCTAAATGTCTTCCTTCCTTCCTTGGTACTGGAGATCGAACCCAGGGGAATTCTAACTCTGAAATATATCATATTCCCCCAGCCCTCTTTTATTTTTTTATTTTGAAACAGGATCTCACTAAGTTGGTGAGAGTCTCAATCCATTGCCTCCCAAGCAGGGGATTACAAGCGTGAACCACACGCCGGGCGCTCACCTTCTACAATTTAGTGAGACTGTGTTTCAAAAATTTTAAATGTTTGTTTGTTTATTTATTTATTTATTTATTTATTTATTTATTTATTTATTTATTTTTGGTGGTACTGGGGTTCCTGGAAACCCTTCTACCTCCAGGTTACACTCCCAGACCTATTTTATATTTTTTATTTGGAAACAGGGTCTCTTAAGCCAGCACGGCTGGCTTCGAACCAGCGTGATCCTCCTGTCTCTGCCTCCAAGCACGGGGATTACACGTGTTCGTCACCACGCCCTGCAAAATGTTTAATTTTTAAAACATTTTTAAACAAGACAGGCGTGGTGGCACAGACTTGTAATCCTAGCATTTGGGAGGCTGAGAAAGGAGGACTGTGTTCTCGGACAGTCTCAGCTACTTAGTGAGGCCCTCTGCAACACACTGAGATCCTGTTTCAAAATAGACAATAAAAACAGGGATAGGGGTATAGCTCAGAGGTGGAATGCCCATGGGTTCAATCCCAGTACCACCAAAATTAAAAAAAAAAAAAGTGAATTAAGAACCTCCAGCTTTTAGCTTCAGTTTTTCTAAATAACATTTTTTTTTTTTTTTGGCTCAATACTGGGGACTGAACGCAGGGGCATACTACCTCTGAGGTACATCCCAGTCCCACTTTTTATTCCTTATTTTGAAACAGAGTCTCACTGAGTTGTAAGGGACTTTCACTAAGTAGCTGAGGCTGGCCGAGAACCCAGATCCTCCTGTCTCAGCCTCCCAAATGGTGGGATTACAAGCGTGCGCCACCACGCCTGGCTTCTAAACAACATCTTGCTAGCCCCATTTGCTGCCACTTCTGAATCCACATTTGGAAGTTCAGAATCCTTCAGATTTTTTCTTTACCATAATAGAACTTGTGAATGCTTTTAAATGGATTGAAGTGTAGTTAATAGTCATCATTATCTTTCTCCCCACGGATCACCCTCTGTGTTCTGGGGGAGATTGTGCCCCTGAGCTACAGGCTGGCATGAGGCCTCCTGACTCCTCACTATGGGAAGTCCCACACATGAATCCCAAGGCACGGTCCGGGGGTGTAGACAAAGGCTGCTTGATTCTTTGTTAAGAGCTGAGTGGTAAAGCAGAAGGAATGCGAACTAGAGAGTCTTACATTTGAATCCTACTTGGGGACTAAATCCAGGGCCTTACACATACTTGGCAAGTGCTCCACCATTAGGCTATATTTTTTGGGGGGAGGCTACTGGGGATTGAACCCCAAAGCATTTTGCCACCTAGTGAAACCCCCAACCCTTCTTTATTATTTATTTATTTATTTATTTAATTATTGTTTGTTTTTTGGTGGTACTGGGGTTTCCTGGAAGCCCTTCTACCTCCAGGCTACACTCCCAGACCTATTTTATACTTTTTTATTTTTGGAAACAGGGTCTCCTAAGCCAGCGTGGCTTCGAACTAGCACGATCCTCCTGTCTCCGCCTCCCAAACGCGGGGATTACAAGCGTGCGCCAGCATGCCCGGCATTATTTTTAAAATTTAAACAGGGTCTTGCTAAATTTCTAAGGTTACCCTCAAACCTGTGATCTTCCTGTCTCAGCTTCCCAAGTATTGGGATTACAGAAATATACCACTGTGCCCAGCTACTTTATTTATTTATGTTTTAAATTTTGAGACAGGGTCTCAATAAATTGCCCAGGCTATCCTCTAACTTGTGACTCTCCTGTCTTATCTTCCTGAGTAGTGGGGATTGCAGGCACGTGCCACTGGAACTTCCTGGTAGCCTCTGAAATACTTTATGAATGATCATCATCATCATAAAAATCAGGTCAGACAGGTGTGGTGGCGCACGCCTGTAGTCCCGGTACGTGGGAGGCCGAGACAGGAAGGTCACCGGTCCAAGGAGCCATCAACCTAGTGAAACCCTGTTTCAAAATGAAAAGTATTAAATAGGGCTGAGCGTGTAGCTTGGAGGTAGAATGCCCCTGGATTAAATCATCAGTACTGAAAAGACAGTCAGGCCAATGACTTACCACTTACTAATTCCAGTGCTTTTCTTGAAAAATACCCTCCCCGGCTCTTTACTTCTTCAAATGAGGTCCAAGCAAAGTCTTCTTCCCACGACAACATCCCCAAGTGCTCTGATTTGCAGTTATCTTATTCTTCACTGATACTGCTTCCTCCCCTCCTTACCATTTACTCTTAGAACCAGGCATGGTGGAGCATGCCTGTAATCCCAGTACTTGGGATTATTTTGAAACAGGGTCTCACTCTCACTGCTTGTGGAGGCTGTCCTCAAACCTGCAACCCTCCGCTCTCAGCCTCCTAAGTACTGGGATTACAGGCATGTGCCGCCACACCTGGCATGAACAGATTATTAGGAGAGGAAATGTAAAATTGATAGGACAAGCCCAGTCATTGGATAAAGATAGATTAAAAAGGAGAAAAAGCAGAACTCTTTTTTTGTTTGTTTTGTATCTCTTACTTGGCAAAACACAATACTATTCACATAAAATATGGTCAGAAATAGTTCTGTAATAAGCAAGTCTCTATAGCATTAACTAGATTTGATTTTATTTATTTCCAGTTTTCAAATGATTTCTGTGAACCAAAATCTTCCCAAAGTACCCAGCCTCTTGGTATATTTTGCGTTTACAAAGATTCTCATATTTTCAACCCCAAACTCAAAAGATGACTTTGTTTTTCAACCACATATTTATCTTTAAGACAATTGTTAGCATAGCTTTCAGCTTTCAAAATAAGTGTGAGAATAATGCCACACGGCTAAGGATGAAGAAGGGAAGATGTCAGACCTTACCAATACACTAGCAGAAGCTTTTTCACTGCCGGTCACGTAGAGTAACAACACAATTTCTTAGTATTCAAGGTCATCTCTACCTCATTCGACCTCTGACTGTGTATCATAAACACCGACTTTTCTTGGAAAACAATTTCCAAGTCAGAGAAAGAATGTCAAACTCAGTTTTGAAATGACCAAGGAAAATGCATAACACAGAATAAATAAACTTCCTTAATTCTGTAGGCTGACTCTGTAATTACACAGCAAAGGATGAGAAATCACTCCATGAATGCTGGCTCTCCTACATAAATATTTACATTTTTTAAGTCGAAAAGGGAAACTATCAGATTTCAACTGGATTTTACAGATATAATTTTCAATGATCAAAATTTAAGTGTCCCATTCTTGTAATCCCAGTACTTGAGAAGCTGAAACAGGACGATCTCGGGTTTGAATCCCGCCTCAGCAACGTGGTGAGGCCCTCCAGCCATTTAGTGAGACCCTATTTTCAAATAAAAAATAAAATTGGGCTGGGATTGTAGCTCAGAGGTAAAAACCCCTGGGGTCAATCTCTAGTACCCCCCTCCCCCCAAAACCCAAAAAACTGGGAAGGGGAAGCATATCATATGTATATATGATACAGACATATGATCTCTGAATAATTTCTTAAAGATGAGACCACCTGTTGGCCACATCTGACCTACCACCTATTTTTGTAGTACTGTGAGCTAAGAAAGAGTTTTTATATTTTTAAACAGGTGAAAAAATAAGAAATATTACATAGTTATGGATACTTTTCTGAAATTCAGATTTTAGTGTTCATAAATATTTACTGGAACACAGCCTATCTTTTGTTCTGGTTGCATTCATGCTTATGGCAGCAGTGGAGTATTATAATAGAGACCTTTTAGTGCACAAGCCTGAAGTACTTATAAAAATATGGCTCTTTCCAGAGACTGTTTGCTCTAACCCTTAAGAGCTTTCCACTAAAGAAACACAAGTCTTTAGGAAACTGAAGTTTTCTTCATGAATATTTCCTGTGTCGATGACACATTATGTTTAAAACAAAACAAAATGTCAATTTAGCAAAGATAATACAGTTCCTGGAAGGAGACTGACTATCACAGAATAAAACAACAGACACGTGTTTCCCAGATCTAGCATGCTTATTTTCCCATCCGATGTTAGTGGAGCGAGGTTATAAAAACAAGTGCTTTAGGGTCATTCTTACTCAAGTTCTGATTAGCAGCCTTGCGTGGTAATTGATTCTGATTAGCAGTGGGGCTTTGTAGCCCATGTCTATAATAGCCCAGTATTTGGGAGGCTTAGGAGAGGAGGATTGTAGGTTTGAGGCTCTCAGCAACCTACCAAGACCCTGTTTCCAAATAAAAAATAAAATAGGCTGGGGATGTGACTCAGAGGTAGAATACCCCTGGGTTTAATCCCCAGCATAAGAAAGAAAGAAAGGAAGGAATGAAGAAAGAAAATTAGCTTTGTGTTTTTGAGATAGTGACTTAGTCTCTTGTAAGCTTCAGGTTTCCTATAAAACCTGGGCAACTATGATACCTGCATGAGAAAAATTGTGTTAGATTTCAAGGGGATAAGTGAGATGATTTATTTTTAGAATGACTTAGCTTGTACCTGGTTACATAGTAGGTGTGCAATAAACTTTATTATGACCATCGCCATTGTCTGAAAATGCCACTTTCATTTTTTGTATCCCATGCCTAGCACTGCCTATAACTTCTACATTGACAAGGGAATCCACAAGATTATACTGACAGAATTTTTCAGAACAAGAGCCCCCTCTCTCTAGTATTACTACTGAGTGGGAACTTTCCACAGTTAAATGCACATGTGGTAGAAGGTAGAGAAGGGACGCTTACAAAGCCTAGACTCAGAACTGGAGCACTAGTGAGTGTTGGAGGCCAGTCAACAGCTGTGTTCCAGCTGGCCAGAGCATGTTGGGATTTTTTTTTTTTAATGTTAGAGTCTATTTCAACTAATTCTATGAAGACCCCACATTATTATGTCTCTTCCTCCTCTTCCTCCTCCTCCTCCTTCTTTCTCTTTCTTTCTCTCTCTCTCTCTCTCTCTCTCTCTCTCTCTCTCTCTCTCTCTCTCTCTCTCTCTCTCCTCCCTCTCTCCCTGCTAGGTATTGAAACTGGGCATTTTACTTCTGAGCTACACCCCCAGCCCTGTTTTATTTTTTAATTTGAAATAAGGTCCTGAGATGTCCCTGCAGAGATGGTCTCTTCTGCTCCTGAGGGGATACTCTGGGGACAACTGATAATATCCCTGATTTCTTGGTCCTTACAGAACAAATCTCAGCCTAAACCTAACCAAAAGGGTACAGAAATCTTCCCAAATCAACAACTTTTTCATATCCCTGTCCCCTCCAAATTAAAGAAATATCAGAATTCCAGAAGGTAGAAGAGCTCCCCACAGTGCTTAGAAGTAGAATTCCTGAAGGTCCTACTATGTCCAGTCCTTTTTTTAAATCACACACGAGTTTTTCCACATGTCGCTTGGTTTTACTTCCTGCCTCTTATGTCTTGAGACATTGTTTTGAGGAAAATGCCTTCAGATATGATCCTTGCACCTCAATCCAGGTTGAGCACGAAGTGTTGAGTTCAGCCACTCCAAAGAAGCACAAAGTATTTCAGCATTCTTAACATACTCGGGTTGGATTCGTGGTTAAGGAGACACACACTAACGCACACATGTCAGCCTGGTGTGTGGCGAAGCTAAACACAGCGATGCTGGCGGGCGAGCTGCGGGCTGCGTCTGCTAGTAGGAGTAGCTCTCGTCGTCGTACTCCAGCTCCACGTCCTCGTCCTGGTCCAGCAGCCCGTACTTAAACTTCCGGTAGACGGTGCCGTCCTGGCCCATGTAGACGATGTCGTCGTCGTCATCCTCATCGTAGTCTCGGTCGTGGTACTCACTCACCGGGTCCTCTTCAAAGCCGGTGCCGCCGCCATAGCTGCTCTTGTAGGAGGAGTAAGACCTGCCGGGTTCCGCCAGCTTTTCGTAGCGGGCCTTGTCCACGGGCTGGACTCGGCCCCGGGACTTTCTCCAGACGATCACGCCGGCCCCCAGCACCAGCAGCAGCATGACGGACGACGTGACCAGCAGGGCGGTCTTGGAGCGCTCGGCTGCGGGCCCAGCCTCGCGGGTCCGAAGGATGCAGTCCTCTGTCCAGGGCAAAGGCGGGATGCGAAAAATAATTGGGGAAATTAGATTCTCAGCTAGAGAACTTCATTATTTTATTTTTTAACATCTCTAATGCAGAATCACAAACCAGGTGTGGTAGTGAACATTTATAATCCCAGTATTTGGGAGGGTGAGACAGGAAGGTTGCAGGTTCAGGGACAGCTTTGGCAAATTGTGAGATTCTCATCAACCTAAAGAGACCCTGGTTTCAAAGTAAAAATAAAATAGGGCTGGGGGTGTAGCTCGGAGGTAGAATGCCTCTGGGATCAATCCCCAGTGCCCCCCCACACACACACACACACTTCTTAAAATTTTCTTTGAAGGTACACTGCTCTATGTAATTGCAATATATAATGCACAGGAGTTCCAGTCTATGTTAAAAACCAACAAATCCTTCTAGAAAAAAATGACAATTTCTTTTTTTATTTTTTTCATACTGGGAGTTGGACTCAGGGGCATCTTACCTCTGAGCTACCACCTCCCCAGCCCTACTTTGTTTTTTGTTTTTGTTTGTTTGAAACAGGGTCTTACTAAATTGCTGAAGATGGCCTTGAATCTGCAATCCTTCTGTCTCAGCCTCCTGAGTACTGGGATTACAGGCATATACTACAAGTCCTGGCAAGAAGGACAATTGGACATCCTAAGGGAGAGCCCCCTGGACCCCTGTACATCATGGCGCACTCTTCAAGTATCCAGCTTGAGGTAGGAGAGAAGAAATAAAATAAATAGGTAAAAAGGAGACACAAAAGGAGAAGAAAAATGTAACCGAAAAGTACTTCAGAAAGAAGAATTAAATCATAACTTTAGCAATGAACTCATGTTTCTTCCTTTAACATCATTCAGGCTGTATGATTTTGGTAATTTACTTGGTTTTACTTCTTTCTCTTTGTGTGATCGTGTGTGTGTGTGTGTGTGTGTGTGTGTGTGTGTGTAGGGTCCTGGGGCTAGAACCCAAGGATATTCTACCACTAAGCTACATCCCAACCCTTTTTTAATTTTGAAATAGTATCTTGCTAAATTACCAGATGCCGCCTTCAAACTTGAGGTCCTTCTGTTTCAGCCTTTCAGCCTCCCAAGTATTGGAATTAAAGATGTGCCACTATCCCAAATCTCCTCCTACTTTTTTTCTTTTCTTTTTAGTACTGGGAATCAGACCCAGGAACATTCTACGTCTGAGCTACATTCCCAGCCTATTTTATTTTTTATTTTGAAACAGGGTCTCACTAAGTTGCAGAAGGCATCACTAAGTAGCTAAGGCTGGCTGCAAACCTGCGATCCTCTTCTCTCAGCCTCCCAAGTACTGAAATTGCAAATGTGCCCCATCATGCCTGGCCCAGCCTATTTCTTTTACTTTAATCTGCCATGCATGGATGTGAAAGACAATACGAAAGAAGTAGAGAAAAAAAACTAAGAGACAAGATTGGATGTACAAGCTGAAACATACAGTAGTTTCTCCATAAATACTTGTTGAGCCATTTGGATCTGCCCCTAGGATTCCTTTGTGGGAGATTCTAGGTACATTCTATACTAGCTTAATGAATATGCTGTTGACAGGTGGGATGGTTTTATTGAATGTTGACCAACAAGATCTGATTCACCACTGCCATATATATATTATCCTCCTCCTCTTCCTTTTTTTTTTTTTTTGCTAGTGCTAAATAAGTTTTCTATCTTTTCTTAACCTATATTTCCATAGGATTTTGCCCATCAAGCAGAATTTTCTCCTCTAAAGTAATAGCACTACCATGACTGCATCCATCATTATCAATATGAGCACAGAATTTTCCCCTGGAGGAAATACAAAGGCACCAGAGAAATAGATGAGTAGTGTGTGTGCGGTACTTTGAGGGGATTTCTACTAACGCAAGAGAATCAGTAAAAGTCCTTGCCAGGTTGATTCACTCAGTAGGTGCCAGATAAGATCACGGCTCTCTATCCTTTGCCTTAGGCGGCAGAATCAGCTTCAGCCTCTGAAATCTGCTTTCTTTGAAGAGGCAGGCTGTCTCAGTAACAAAGGAGCAAGAAAGCAAGAGTGTTTGCTCTTTCTCTGGGTCTGTCCCCCCCCCCCCCGCCCTGCATCTACTACCACACTCCAGGAGCGTTGGGACTTGTGTAAGTTGTCCCAGCCAGCTCTTCAAGAGCCACCGAAGACAGACTTTGAGAAACTCTGCACCAACGTGCACATGCTTCTGGTTTCCTTTAGGCACTGCAGTAGTGAGGTTTATTATCCTTAGCCGACACAGGCAATCAGGTCCTGAGAGCGCATGTTTAAGAGGAGCAGGGAAAACCAGCTGCCCATGGGGTGGGAAACTGAAGAAGAAAAGAACTCATTTTGGAAATATGTTATTTAGAGCCTAATTGAAAAAAACGAGACGAAAATTAAAAATACAGTGGCCCATGCCTATAATCCCTGTACTTGGGAAACCGAGACAGGAGGATCACAAGTTTGAGGCCAGCCTCAGCAATTTGGCCAGACCTTGTTTGGAAAATAAAATTAAAAAGTTGGGCGTGGTGGCATAGGCCTGTAATCCCAGTACTTGGGAGGCTGAGACAGGAGAGTCACAGGTTCAAGGACAGTCTCAGCAAGTAGTGAAACTGTTTCCAAATAAAAATTAAATAAGGCTGGGTGTGTAGAATGCCCCTGGGTTCAATACCCAACACCACATAAATAAATAAATAAATTAATTAATTAATTAATAAAAATAAATGAAAATAGAAGCTGGAGATGTATTTGTGGTAGAGAGCTTGCTTGGCATGTATGAGGCCCTGGGTTTAACCCCCAGCACCACAAAAATAATTATATAAAAATACATAAAAATAAATACATGGCACGCCGGGCGTGGTGGTGCACGCTTGTAATCCCCGCACTTGGGAGGTGGAGCCAGGAGGATCATGCAGTTTCGAAGCCAGCTGCGCCATCTTAAGAGACCCTGTTTCCAAATAAAAATATAAAAAATAGGTCTGGGAGCATAGCCTGGAGGTAGAAGGGCTTCCAGGAACCCCAGTACCACCAAAAAAAAATAAATAAAAATAAAAAATAAATACATAGCTGATAGCCATTATAGGTCAGGGATTTTCTTTTCTTTTTTTTTTTCTTTTTTACAAATGAACAAGTAAGACACATATATATATATGTATACATATATATTTATACAATTTTTCTCAGGAAATTTATTACCTAAATGCTAAGGAAATTATTTCTGGTCTAGGGAATATATCTTAAGACACTATGAAAACTGGGTGTGGTGGCACATGCCTGTAATTTCAGTACTTGGGAAGCTGAGACAGGACTGCAGGTTCAAGGCCAGCCTCAGCAAGCGGTGAGACTCTCAGAAACATAGTGAGATCCTGTCTCAAAACAAAAAAAGAAAAAGGGCTGGGTGTAGCTCAGAGGTAGAATGCACCTGGGTTCAACCACCAATCCCTCCACCAAAACTAAACAAAATGAAAAAACCAAGAATATATGAGCCAGGTATTGTGGCCCAGGTCTATAGCCCCAGCCCCTAGGAAGGCTGAGGCAAGAGGATCACCTGAACCCAGGAGTTTGAGGCCAGCCTGGGTCCCATAGTGAGACCATGTTTAAAAAGAAAAGGAAAAGAAGGAATATATGTGGCTTCCAGAGAATAATTCTTCAACAAAATCAAGATATTGGCATCAGCTTCTTCAATGGCTAATTCCTTTCCTTTTCTTTACTCAGAGGGAAGAATAAAACAGGAAGAAAATAGATGTACAAGGGCCAAATTCTAGCCCTACTTAAGCTCTGATCTGGGAGGCAGCGCAGCAGTGGTATGCGTGTGGGCGTTGCAGTCCAAAGACCATGTTCTAATTCCAGATGGGCCTCTTGGTGGGTGGGGTGCTGGGAGGGAGCCCAGGGACGTCTTAACACTAAGCTACGCCCCAAGCCCTATTTTATTTTTTATTTTGCAACGGGGTCTAGCTAAGTTACTGAGGCTGGTCTCCAACCTGTGGTCCTCCAATCTCAGCCTTCCTAGTACTGGAATTACAGGAGTGTACCAACCAACACACCCGGCCAAGCCTCTCAGTGTTGCTGTGGACTTGGGCACGCGAACCCAAGCCTCTGATCCTCAGTGGCCTCATCCAGTGGGGCTGATACTACCCACTTGTGAGCTGGGTGATGCACATGAGGGTTCCAGCATACTGGGCATGGAGCAGGCACATGATAAACAGGTAACCTTTCCTGAACTTCCGGTCTCCCCTTCCCCCGCCCCCCTGGGGCTGTCTGTGGCCTCACCTTCCTCTGAGGGCTGCTCTTGAGTTACTTACCCGCGGCGTCCCGGCAGTCACAGCACTCCTGGGCAGTGGAGCCGGAGGTGTTGCAACAGGGGAGGCAGCGCCCATCTTCCAGGTGCAGCAGCAGGGAGGCGGGGCACACGGTGCAGTTCCCAGCGCCAGGCCCCTTGCACTCCAGGCAGCTCTCGTGGCACTGCGTGCAGTTCAAGTGCTCTCCCTGTGAAGAGCAATCCCGAGGGTAGAGTGCAGGGGGATTAACAAGGGTCTGGGGTTCCCAAGAGAGAATCCCACCTATGGAAGCAGGTAACAGACACAAGAAGATGGTGAGTTCTGGATTTTACTGATGGAACCGTTGCTGGATCCTGACCACTGAGAGCTGCTTCCAGAATAAAGTTAGGAAGCGGCAGCGCCGCACCCAAGGACAGCTCGGGCCAGGACTGGCCCTGTCCGCCTCGCACTGCGTAGACTTCGGCAGTTTGAAATATCCCGGTGTTAATTTGTCATGTTTCACAAGTGGGACAATTCACTGTAAATCAGCCCCTAGATTCTCTTTAAAATCTAGGAGACCTGTCAACACCAGAGGCACCACTACACGGGGGAATGTCACTGACAGAGCTGAGGGCACCTTGTTATACCATTTGATGCAATCCTTAGCACCTGCTTGTAAGCGTCACCAACTCACAGGTCATACGTCCATTTATGCTTTCTGTCAGGGTTGAGCTGAGGTTTTCTCTGACCCAGCATCCTTCTCTCATTTATCTTAGATACCTGCTGAGCCTCTGTGGTTACTGGAGTTTGGTGCCCCTGACCCAGAATGATGCAAATTGGACTGTGTATCTAAAGCAGTTAAATGGCTCTTTGAGAAGACAGTCCAGAGATTAGAAAACAAACAAAAAACAGTGGCTTTCCTCCCAGCAAGATGCTCTTTGCTTGTGCTGGAAATGTGGTTTGGAAAAGATGCCTTCCTATTCTATTTCTGTAACTTTGGAAGCATGGTGAAACAGAAGGAGGAGGAAAGGAGGGACTGGGGTGGGTAGCTGAGTGGTCGAGCACCTGTGTAGCATGTGTGAGGCCCTGGGCTCAGTCCCCAGCACCACACATGGGCACGTGTGCACACACCTGCGCATGCACACACAGACTCCATTTGTTGAGCATCTTGGCATATTTTATTTTTATTCCTATTTTGTGATACTGAAGATTGAACACAGGGGCATTCTGCCTCTGCTATACCCCCAGATCCCTTTTTGGGTGTGTAGTACTAGGGATCGAGCCCAGGCACATTCTACCTCTAAGCAACACCTCCAGCCCTTTTATTTATTTTTTGATTTTGGAACATCACCTCCCTAAGTTGCTGAGGGTCCACCAAGTTGCTAAGGTTGTCCTTGAACCTACAATCCTCCTGCCTCAGCCTCCCAAGTACTCAGATCATTGGCACGTGCTACCATGCCTGGCTTCATAGTTTCTATTTCTGACACAAGTCTCATGTAGACTGAAACTCCTATGGCCATGACAACAACGGTAGGGTCCGTTCTGAGGGCCTCACCACTTAACACCCCCTCATTACTCTTAGGTCTTCTCAGTTTTCAGGCTATACATGAAGGCTACAGGTTATTTCCTGAGCTGATGGAAGAAGACTTTAAAATGTTAAACCTAAACTAAAGGGAGTGTAGGGATTTTAGGAGGTTTGGCTGCCCAGAATGACACGCAGGGATGGAGTTCATGTTCTCCGTAAAGGGGCACAAGGCACACCGCCCCCAGCTCCCCAGTACCTCTCCCACTCTGTATTTCCCCACGACACAATCCGAGGTGCAGATTCCTCCCATGAGGTGGTAACTCCACACGCAGGATGAGCAACTCAGGGCTCCTTTGCCTGAAAGGAAAAAGAGAAACAAAAAACAATTCCAACTTATTAGACTGGCCTTGGATTTTAACCTCTGTCTTGGTTCCAGAACACTTGGGAGCAGGGAATATGTCAAATAAATTGAATTGAAGTGGAAAGGTGAATTGAGTGAGGATGTGGGGAGGAGGATGTTTACATGACAAAATAAATTAGTCCAAACTGCAGACTTTCAGCCTGGAAATTGAAAATTCTCAATGACACATCTTTTATCCAGCAAGAGAAGATTTTCAGAGAACAAGAAATGATAAAGAATTTTATAAAACCTTTATTTGTCCTTCTGCTTATTGTTTAACTAGTAGGGAGAGTGATGCAACCCATTCGGAGGCTCCTGATACTTAGTGGTGATTAAATCACGAATATACCATCCCCTGCTGAGATACAGCTCTAGACTCGGAACTTCTAGGGCTTACAGGACCATTGTGTCCAGTGATTCTTAATTCTGGAAGTAGCGGTGGTAAGAGATTGCTTTGAAACTCTTTTGAATGCTATAAGGTCTCTTCTCAGAAGTCTGATATCCTTGAGATAAGATGTAGCTCAGAGATAGAATATTTATCTAGCATATGCAATGCCTTGGGTTCAATCCCTAGCACCTTATGGGAGAGTAAAAGAAATGGCCCATCCTATATATGTATCTATTTATTTATTTATTTTTACAGTTCTGGGGATCAAATCCAGGGCCATGTGAAAACTATAGGAAAGTGCTCTACCACTGAGCCATACTCTAAGCCTCATCCTATCTATCTATCTATTATTATTAGGAGTTTGAGATTAGACCAAGGACCTTGTGCATGTAAGGCAAGCAATATATTACTGAGCTATATCCCTAGCCATATTTATTATATTTTATTAATTAATTAATTTTTGTGGTACTGGTGATTGAATCCAGGGGCATTTTACCTCTAAGCTATACCCCTCTTCTCCATTTTATTTTTTATTTTCAAATAGGGTCTCACAGCCAGGCATGGTGGCGCATGCCTGCAATCCTAGTACTTGGAATACTGAGACAAGAGGACTGCAGGTCCATAGCCAGCCTCAGCAATTTAGTGAGATCCCATTTCAAATAAAAAAGTAAAAAATAGGGCTGGGGGTATACCTCAGAGATAGAATGCCCCTGGGTTCAATCCCCAGTACCAAACACACACACACACAGTTTGTTTCAGTAAGTTGCTGAGGGCCTTTGTAAGTTGCCAAGGCTGTTCTGGAACCTGCAACCCTCCTGTCTCAGTCTCCTGAGTACTGGGATTACAGGTATGGGCCACCACACCTGGCTATTTATTTATTTACTGTGGTACTTAAGATGGAACCAAGGGCATTCTACCTCTGAGTGATATTCCCAGCACTACTTTATTCTTTTATTTTGAAACGGGGTCTCACTAGGTTTCAGAGGACCTCACTATATTGCTGAGGCTGGCTGTGAATCTACTGGGTAATTATAAATACCACATTCGGTAAATCTATGTTTTTAATGAAGAGGAATTATGGGTAGACACATGATCTCATCTACATGTGGACTCTAAAACAATGGAACTCGCGGAAGTAGAGCAGATGGGCAGATGGCAGAAGCTGGAGAGGAGAATGGAGCAAAGCCAATCAAAAGGTATGCAGGCTCAGTTAGACAGAAGGAGCGAGTTGTTGTTTTGAGATCTATTGTACAAGTGTGGTGACTAGAATTAATAACAGTGCATTCAATACTCCACAATTGCCGAGAGTAAATTTCAAATGTACTTGTCACAAAAACTAATAATTGCTCAAGGCAAATGGACATGTTAATTAGCTTGCTTAAGTTGTGTATCACAACATCACTTTGTAGCCCATAAACATATGCAAGTATACTTAATCAATTTAAACTAAAATAAGGGTATCAAAAAAGTAAAATGGGAGGGAATAGCAGTAGCCGGGTTAAGTCACAAAACCTGTACTTTAAGATTAGTTACATTTTCTTTTTTTTTCTGTATTTAATTGGTGGAGTTGAGGACTGATCCCAGGGCCTAGTACATGCTGAGAAGGTGTTCTAAGCAACTCCCCCAGCCCTTTATTTTTAGCTGACACACAGTAATTGTACAAATGTATGGGTATTACCTGTTACTGATGTTTCTATAACAATTGCATCAGGTTAGCATATTCATTCAAACATATATTGTTTCCTTGAGGATTCAAAATCTTCTTCTCTAGCTATTCTGAAATACACATTATTATTGACTATATATTCTACTCTGCAACAGAACAGTAGAATTTATTCTTCCTGTCTATCACCTCTATAATTAGCTCATTCCTAATTATAACTCCACCCCTCCACATACACATAAAGACACTAATTTGGCTGAGGATGAGATCCTGGGCAATGCGCCAAGATACTTGTCAGAGTCAGGTGTGGTGGCACATGCCTGTAATCCCAGTACTTGAGAGGCTGAGACAAGAGGACCACAAGTTCAAGGACAGCCTCAGCAAGTAGTGAGACTCTCATCAACCAAGTAAGACCCTGTTTCAAAATAAAAAAGAATAAAATAGGTCTGGGGGTATAGTTCAGAGGTAGAATGGCCTGGGGTTCAATCCCCATTAAACACACACACACACACACACACACACACACACACACACACACACCCTATCTACCTGTCAGCTTTGGGTGAAAAACCAGTGACTTTATTTACTTGTCCCACAGTGATTTGCTGCAAAAGCTGCACACACAGGTACCAGGATCTTTCTTTCACACAGGGTTGTCTGTTCTGTTGGTTTTTAGAATGCTTTGTTTTCAAGTTTAAGACTATACATCTGTTATTGCTTTTAAGGAGTCCTGGGATGCAAAAGGCAGGGTCTTTGGCATTTCCTTAAAGCTCAGAGCAGCTCACCACCTCTTCTCAGACTGACTCTGCTGGGCTGAATTCCACAAACGCAGAGCAGCCCCAGGTGTCTCAGCACTGCTGGGCACAGAGAGAGGTAGCTTGGGAAAGCTGGGGGCTTTGGTTATCCAGCCTCTCTTGATTCCCAACAGCGAGTGTGTGTGTGTGTGTGTGTGTGTGTGTGTGTGTGTGTGTGTGTCTAGGGACTGAATCCAGGAGCATTCTACCTTCAAGCTACACCCCCAGCCCTTTTAACATTTTAAAATTTGAAACAGGGTATTGCCAGGTTGTTAAGGGTCTCACTAAATTGTTGAAGCTGGCTTCAAACCTGTGATCCTCCTGTCTCAGCCTCCCAAGTACTTGGATTACAGAAATGTACCACCACATCTGGCCCAAATCAGGAGGATAAATACAAATTAAATGTGTCAAGGCAAGGAATGACCTAATTATGGAGGTGCCAATTTTCACACAAAAGGCCCGAGGTGTATAATACTTCCCCATCCTCCTGGCCCCTGGCATTTTTAGGTATTTTTTTTTTCTTTTTAACATCTTAAAATTAGTGGGTAGTCAAAAGTGAATAAAATACAACTCAGTTGGAAAATTGCTTACAGTAGGTCGCCACACTTTTCCTTCCTTCTGAGGCCCTGTTTCAAAATAAAAAATAAAATAGAGGTGGGGAGTAAAGCCATTGTTGTCAGATAGGTGGTCACAGTGACACAAAGCTGGCTAACACACTAGTGTATGGGTTGCCCTTGTGGGGGGCAGGAGAAGGGCTGGGGTACTGACTACTTCAAAAGGTCTGATAGGTGCTGAAAGTGGAAAATGAGGACAGTGAGAATGGAGAAGAATATTTAGAGGACTATTTAGGAAAGATAGGCAACCGACCTTGAAGTTTAGCTGGGTTGGAGGTAGGTGGGTTGAGCCCAAGGCAAGGGAGAAAGAAGGTCAATTCAGAAGTATCATCTTGGGTAATGGTTGCACAGTGGCCCCACCAACACTGATTTTTAACAAGTATAGGGAAAAAAAATGAAAATGGAGCTTGGGAGGGTCTGAGGCTTAAGACTTAGGGAATTCTTGAAGTGATAACAATGAATGGGTTTCCCTAGGCAGATGCAACAGGTGCAGAAGGAAGCTGGAGGAGGTGAGCAATACCCCAAGAAGAGAGGATGCCTGCCTCTGTGCCTGAAGCATGAGGACTCAGAAGGGGCAGCAAGATGCCCCAGGAAGAAGCAGAAGCTAAGAGTAAACAGAGGGTGCTCATGCTGGGGAGGGCAGGGAGGAGGCTGGGAGAGAGAGGCCCCTCCAGGGTGGAGAGGAGGGAGAGAAGGACAAGGGGAAGACCGGCAGGGACTCACCTGTGCACTCGTTGCAAGTTGGATGACATCTCTCACAGGTTTGTGCACTTTGCTCCGCATAATGATGCTCTGGGCAGGTGCGAAGGCACTCTCCCTTGGAGTGGAGCAGGAAGAAAAATGTATCGCAAGACAGGCAGTCTGTGGGCCCGGGGCCCTGGCACGTCCTGCAGCTCCTGTCACACTTCTTACACTGGCTGGTGGAGTTTTCTGCATAATATCTGAAACAAAGTGGGGAGCGAAGATGGAATGCGGTTGTCTCTCAGTGTCCATGGAGGATCAGTTCCAGGATCCTCCATGGATACTAAAATCCAAGGATACTGAAGTCCTTATATAAATATAGCAGTGTTAGTGTTTGTATATGACCTTATACTTTGTGTGTGTGTGTGTGTGTGTGTGTGTGTGTGTGTGTGTAGGGGGCGGGTACTGGGTATTGACCTCAGGGACATTCTATCTCTGAGCTATACTCTCAGTCTACTTATTTATTTGTTTGTTTGTTTGTTTATTTTTGGTACTGGGGACTGAACCCAGGGGTATTCTACCTGTTGGCTCTACCACCCAGACCTTTTTATTTTTTATTTTGAAACAAGGTCTCACTATATTGCTGAGGCTCAGCTCCAGCCTACAATTCTCCAGTCTCAGCCTCCCAGGTACTGGGATTAGAGGTGTGAGCCACCACACTCGTGTGTGTGTGTGTGTGTGTGTGTGTGTGTGTGTGTGTGTGTAACAGGTTGTCGAGGGCCTCGCTAAGTTGCTGAGGCTGACCACAAACCTGCAAGCCTCCTGTCTTAGCCTCCCAAGGATTATGAGTGCACCACCATGCCTGGTTCTCCTTTCTACTTTATTATTATTATTATTTATTTACTTATTTATTTATTTTTTGGTGGTACTGGGGTTCCTGGAAGCCCTTCTTCCTCCAGGCTACACTCCCAGACCTATTTTTTATTTTTGAAACAGGGTCTTTTACGCCAGCGCGGCTGGCTTCGAACCTGCGCGATCCTCCTGTCTCCGCCTCCCAAGCGCTGGGATTACAAGCGTGCGCCATCACGCCCGGCTCCTTTCTACTTTAAATCATCTTCAGATTACTTATAGTACCAAATGAAATGTCAGTGCTATAGAAATAGTTGCTCTATTATATTGTTTTAGGAATAATGACAAGAAAAAATGTCTATACATGCTTAGTACCAGATGTAATTAAATATTTCCTACTTTTGGCCCACGTGGGACCTATGGATTTGGAGCCCTGAGTGTACTCACTTGGCGCCTAAATTGGGCATGGTGGAAGAAGCTTGGCTGGTCAGACAGGATTCATTTACAAGCAACTTTAGCCTTTTGAACTTTCTCAGTAGATTCTCAGTTTTCTTACCTATAAATTGGGCATTACAATCCCTCCCTTGCTGTTTGTAAGGATTAAGTTGGGTAAGACCTGTGAAAGGGCCCACCTTCATCACAGGTGAGAGTGGCTCGAAAATTGCTAGCTAAAAAACAAACAAATAAATAAATAAAAATTAAAAATAAGCTGAGTAGGTGGTACATGCCTCTGATCCCAGTACTTGAGCCTGAGACAGGGGGATCACAGGTTTGTAGCCAGCTTTAGCAACTTAGCAAAACCTTGTTTCAAAATAAAAATAGAGTTGGAGGTATAACTCGGAGGTAAAATGTCTCTGAGTTCAATCCCCAGTAGCGCACACACAAAAATAAACAAAATAATATGGGGTTAATATTAGAACCTAAAATTAAACATGTGATTGCTAAGACAGCAGTTAGAATATATCTGGCACATTATAAATAATTAAACCAGGTGTGGTGGAGCACACTTGTAATTCCAGTACTTGGGAGGCGGAGGCAGGAGAATGAGGATCAAAGTTCTTGGCCAGCCTCAGCAAACTAGTGAGGGCCTGTTTCAAAATAAAGGATAAAATAGAGCTGAGGAATAGCTTGGAGTAGAATGCCCTTGAGTTTGGTCCCCAGTACTGCAAAACTAAAACAAATAATTAATGTATATTAGTGATAATTATGAATTTTATGATGAGTCCTCATAGAAAGTTATGATTTTGATATTATCCCCCCCCCCTTTTTTTTTACAAATGCAAAGACCAAGGCTCAGAGAATTTAGAAGGTGTGTTTACAGTTAAACAGTGAGTGAAGGGGTGATGTTACTTGAACTTACCTATGAAACAACACTATAACAAAAATGGTACATTTGTTAAAAGTAACCAAAAATTTTGCAAATAAGAGAAAAAAGGGTAAGAAAATTCTCACTAGGGATAAACTTCTAGAGTCTATCTGCCCCATCTCTGGATATCAGAACATTCTAAAAACTACCCTAGAAACCAGAAAGCTTCGTCTTTGGTTCTTCTGATGCAAAATGACAGCCCCAGGGTTTTTTTTTTTGTTGTTTTTTTTTTTTTTTGTGGTCTAATTCAGCTCGGGGACTGTTGGAAGCTAACACCAGGCATAGGAAATGCCAGTCTGAGTCCTGAGACCCTCGACCCTGGGCCCACTCGCTGCCAGGCATCCGTGAAGCCTTGCTTCAGGTAGGTGGAAGACAGTCGCTTGTACATGAGTGCATGGGAAGACAGGAGCATTTGAGAGCCAATGTGGTGAAATCCCAAGAAAGCATCGATCATGGACTGAAGAGCTGATCATGTAAGGCCCAAGAAAAATCAGCAAAAATATGCACAGATCAGAGGGATACACAGTACTGGAGTCAGAAAAATGAGATTTTTGGTCTCATCTCCATCATGTATTGATATCTGTATGACTTTGAGCAAGTCATTTTACCTCTCTGAGCCTTGGTTTCCCCTTATCTGTGAAATAGAGAAAATGAGGAAGGGCTAGGGGTGTAGCTGGGGGAGAGATTGCTCGCTTCGAATTTGTGATGCCCTAGGTTTGATCCCCAGCACTGTAGAACAAAACAAGGCTACAGAGAACAAAACAACTGGAGAGACCAGTGTCCGACTCATGAGACTGTTGTGGAATCAAATAATAATATAAAAATACACTGTGGTTGGAAAGGCTTTGTAAAATCGAGACGGGAAACATCAAGAAGAACCATGGGGGAGAACTGATCTAGTCTAAGAAGATTTTAAAAACTGTCAGAGTAATGCTGAAAGACAGACAACGCGGAGTCTGCTGAATCCGATTAAAAGAAGAGCCCATCACAGCTGTTTACTATGATGACTTTTTTTTTTTTTTTTTGCACGAGGGGACTATGAAATCTCTTGAGCCTCAGAGCTTTGAAGATCCCATGCATAAACACAGACAAAAATTTGAGCCTGAGAGAACCTTCTGTGAGGTTCAATACTGAAATAATTATGTGTATTGGGACAGAGTGCAGAGAATTACACACCTGCCTTCCCGAGGCAGAGATTTAACACACGGGGTTTATGCAATGCATGTGCAATACCGATTTTACCAAAGGAAGGATTGATTCTCCGCACACACTCCATCAATACTCCAGTTCTTCCTTGCTAAAGAGACCCACAGCAACCCGTGCCTTACTCACTCCCAAGGGTAACTCCACACACGGTGGAATAATTATCTTCTTAATGCTACCGTCCGCATTCTCTTTATGTTTTTCATATTGATTCCTATTAATTCAATAATACCGAAGAATGATCTCCATCAGGTGCATTCTTTGTAGATCACAGGACTATCCCTCGCCCCTTTTGTTGTTCGTAAGAGTACGAACGACTTGGTTTGAAGATACAGATTCTTTCCATAGGATCCATATCTTTTCAGACATTTGTCAGGGTGAGGTGGGAGGGCAGAGCCAGGAAGGCCCACTCCCACTCTTGTCTGGGAGGGTCCTTTGACCCCGAGAACTGGTGTTTTTCAAGAGCTGCTAGCGTGTGTGGCTCTGGACAGAGTATGGTGGAAGCATGTGTGAACAGCAGGAGCTGATTTTCTTTCAGAAGTGTCTATTTTTCTTGGGAAGACATAGGAATAAGAATAGACTCTTGAAGATCAAAGTATCTTAACTCACCTAATTCACATAAAGTGCTATTAATAAACAAGTATTGGATAAATGATTGAATGGTCATAAGTAAAAACGAAAGCCCATATATAGCACTAAAATAAATGAAACAAGCAGAAAGTGCTGTTGGACTAAATGGATGAAAGCATTGGAGAAGGGCCGAGGATGGAGCTCTTTCACGTGGGTCTGGAAATTCTCTGTGCCTGGATAACTGGCTGGGAACACGGAATTTGCTACACGTCTGCATCAATCTTTCTCTCTACTGGGACGCCCAGGCAGAAAACAAGAATGACACAGTCAAACTCTCTTCCAATTTCACTGGTAACAAGCAAGACCTTCTGATCAATATACCGACATTTTTTTCTAGCAGAGAAATATTAAGAATCTTTACCTGTAAAATGCTTTTAGAAAGATATATCTAGGTTGCCCATGATAACTAAACCTGTAATTTGAGGATGTAAGGGAGGTAAGGCAGGTCGGAGAGTAAATGGGGGTACAAATGAAGATGTTAACTGGAATTATTCCCTTTGTAAATAAAAACCAGTGTCCCACATGCATTGCATGAATCTTGCATATTATATTTGAACCAGAACAAATTAAAAAATGGAAGAAAAATAACTTCCATTTGAAGTCTTGCACTGCTCTGCTGGAGGGAGGCATCGCCTGTCTTGGTTTTGCTGACGTGTGTGTGTGTGTGTGTGTGTGTGTGTGTGTGTGTGTGTGTGTGTTCGTTCCTGAGGATAGAACCCAGGGACATTCTACCTCTGAGCTATACCCCCAGCCCTAATTTACTCTTTTATTTTGAAACAGGAGCTTCCTAAGTAGCTGAAGCTGGCCTTGAACCTGCAATCCTCCTGGTTGTCCTCCCAAGTACTGGGATGACAAGTGTGTGCCACCACGCCCAACCTGCACCTTGTGAATGTGGGCGCGGCTGGGCCCAGGCTAAGATCACTTGCTCATGTGAGCTGTTGTGACCATCTGACCCTCTATGTCCTCTCAGGGGTCGCCCTTCGCTGCTGTTCCTCTTCCATTCTTGTGTATGGTCCCATCCTTGCTCCTTACTAGCAGTGAGACTTTAACCTGACTGTAGAGTGGTCTTAGTTTGCACATCTGAAAAATGGGAGCAGCTGCAGAGCTAGATGGGAAGCCACTGAGCACCTCACCCCTCCCTGCAGTGCAGCAGGCACTCATCTCCCAGCTGCAGCCAGCCTGGCCGGCAGGAGCGGCACTGCACGCTGTGTCTCCCCACACACGTCCTGCAGGAGCTGTGGCAGGGGGCGCAGAGCTGGTGGTCCCGGTCGGTGTAGTAGCCCTCTGGGCAGTCCTTCACACAGGTTGTGTCTGTTGAGGGAAGAGAAGAGTCTGAACAGATGGACGGATTACAAAACCATGGGATATGTTCACAATGGAACTTTACTCAGTCATAAAGAACAACAAACACATGTCATCGGCAGGGAAATGGATGGAACTGGAGAACATTATACTAAGATTAGTCAGCCACAAAAAGTAAAAAATCGGATGCTCTCCCTAATACATGGGCATTAGGGAGAAGATGGGTCAGAGGAGAACTCTAGATGAGGGAGAAACTATAGGTGAGCAAATACGGCAATATAATTGCAGGATCTAGAGATTAGGACGTGACTTTTCAGGGGAAACATTAAGCAGTCTACCCCAACCTCCAATTATCTAGTTTATAAATAGCTTGGCGGTGTGGTTGGTGATGTGGGGCAGGACAGGGAGAGCTCGAGAATGCCCGGTTTGGGCAAGTCCTGTACTCGGTCCTTGGGGATGTATCCCTGTGTTATACACCAGGGCTGAAACCTCAGTCCTAGTATAATCTACATCCCTGGTTGAAGGGAGGGTCACTGCCTGTGTGACGACATCTAAGGGGACCCTTGGTGCCAGTCTAGACTGGGGAGATTACAACAAAAGTAATATTCCCTCGATGGTGGTGGTGGTGGGGCTATTTGGGAGATCTTGTTAGAAGGGATATTTCCACAAAGAAGCAACTGCTGGCAAGGAAGTTCACCAAGCTTCATTTCAATTGCTGGGATATAATCCCATGTCTGTAATCCCAGGACTTGGGAGGCTGAGACAGGAGGATCGCACAGGTTCAAAGCCAGCCTCAGCTACTGAGTGAGGCTCTCAGCAACTTAGTGAGACCCTGTTTCCAAATAAAATACAAAATAGGTCTAGGAGTATATCCCAGAGGTAGAAAGACCCTGGGTTTCACCCCTAGTATCACCAAATTAAATAAATAAATAAATCAATAAATAAATATAAATAAAGAGACAAGGAAGCTAAATGCAACACTTAAAACTGGGCTGAATCTTTTTCTAAAAAGGAGTTGGAAAAAATTTTAATAGAAATGCTACGTTAAGTTGCTTTTTTTTGTTGCTACTGGAGATTGATCCAGGTCTATTTTACCTCTGAGCTACATACCCCAACCCTGTTTTATTTTGAAACAGGGTCTCACTAAATTGTTGAGGGCCTCACTAAATTGCTGAGGTTGGCTGCAAATCTGTGATCCTCCTGTCTGAGCTTCCCAAGTACTGGGATTACAAGTGGGTACCACTATGCACAGCTAGGAATAGTATATTATTTTATCAATGTAAATGTGTAAGCGTTGACAACTGTCCTTTGGTTATGCAAGAAAGTATCAATATGCTTAGGAAACATGTAGTAAAGTGGCTGTGGACAGGGGCCAAGTTGTACCTAGCTTACCCTCATATAAAAAGATGTACTGTGAGCCGGGTGTGGTTACACATGCATCCCAGTCCTTGGGAGGCTGAGACAGGAGGATGCAGGTTTTTCAGCCAGCCTCAGCTCCTTAGTGAGGCCCTCTGCAACTTAGTGAGACCCTGTTTCAAAATAAAGAATGACCAACTGAATATGGGTAGAAATAATGCAGGCAATTTCCAAGAAATGTCCTAAAAGGGACACAGCATGTCTTGACCCTTTTCTTCCTTACGGTTGGTTAGAATGTCAGCATGATGGCTGAGAAGAGCAGGGCATCTTAGAACACTGGTGACCTCAGAAGGAGGAGACACGTCGTGGAGCCACACGATCACCCCATGCAGTGGAGTGCCCAAGCCAGCCCCAAGTTACCTTCATCTGGACTTTCATGTGGTAGAAAAATAAACATCTATCTTGTTTAAAAAAAGAATGAAAATGGGCTGGGCAATATATATATAGTCTACTTGTAATCCCAGTACTTGGGAAGCTCAGACAGGAGGATCACAGATTTGCAGTCAACCTCAGCAATTTAGTGAGGCCCTCCACAATTTAGTGAGACCCTGTTTCAAAATAAAACAGAATTGGGGGTATGTAGCTCAGAAGTGAAGTGCCCCTGGATTCAATCATATACATCTACATAGGAGGGGGAGAGGGAGAAAGACAAATGATAAATGGGGTAAAATAATTCCCAGTAGGTGACTGGTTAAAAGGCATATGTATGATGCACCATTTTTTCTCACTCCTGTATCTTTTTCTGTAGGTTTGAAAAATTCCCAAATGACAGTGAAAAGTTAAAAATACAGAAGCCATGTCCACTGGGCACCAGGCCTTCTCCTTGGTGCGCCCAGGAGAGGAAAGTGAAGGCCTGCTGGGGAGAGAGTGACTCACTGAGAAGCAGTCTGTGCGCGGGGCAGGCGAGGCACTGGTCCTCCCTGGGGCCCCTGCAGCGGGTACATTTCTTGTGACAGGACTTGCATCTGCGGGCCTCCTTGTCCCAGAACTCCACGGAGGCGCACTCCGTGGGCGCCACGCAGTCCCCGTGCGAGTTCATCCGCAGGTCTTCTCGACAGGAATCACAGGTGCTGGCAGAGGAGCAGGTCCGGCAGGGCTCAGGACACTCTGCAGGTGTGGCAGGAAACAGAGTGAGAGAGGGCGGGCACTGCTCTGGGGTCTGCATTTCTTCCATCTGGAGACTTCCGGTGCTTTGTGCATGCCTAGGGTGTGGACTCGTGTAGTGGGTACTGCCCCTGGGTGCTGGGTGGGGCACTCTTGTTGCAGAATGAGAAAAAATAACAGCTGTCTGACTTTCTCTGTATTGCCCAAAGAGCTCCTTCCTGTACCCGCCACCTCAGAAATATTAGTTAGGCTCACTATAATTGCACAAATTACAACAAAATAATGACAAGAAATTCCTTTTTTTTTTTTTTTCGGTACTGGTGATCGAACCCAGGAGCATTCTACTTCTGAGTTACGCCCCCAGTCCTTGCCCCCTTTTTAAACAGGGTCTAGCTAGGTTGCTGAGAGTCCCCTAAGTTGCTATAGTTGGCCTCGAACTTCAGTCCTCTGGTCTCAGCCTGCCAAGCACTGGGATTCCAGGCTTGCACCACCGCGCCCAGCTGGCCATCCATCCTTTGGCAGCATGGTCACAGGCTGGTCAGCGGCCTCTCGAGCCATCCTCAGCCCCGATTCGCCCATGTCCCAGGATACAATCCGTTTATCACCTGTCTAGCAATCGTCAAAATACAACTGCATGGACAAAAAGTGCTCTTTGGTATTTATTTATGACTGCACAGTGCCTGTGAGCGGGCCTGGCAGATAACTGGCACTCAGCAAATATTTGTTAGATGAATAAAACAGGAACAATTCACTCCCTCTTCCAGGTTCTCGCAGCCACAGCCCCTCTGCCTGGAACACTCTTTCCCAAATCCGTGCGTGTGTATTCTCACAGGCGTTGTCTCCCCTTAGAGAGGTTTTCTGGGACATCTTCACTCAAGTTTCAACTTCACCTTGCTCACCGTCCTACTCCCCTCCTTGTCTTGCTTTCCCCCTCTGGGCTGTATTATCGATTCTCCCTAATAGCATGTGAGCTGCACGCAGGCAGGGTTCTGCCTGCCTTGTTTCCCAGGCCCCAGAGAGCACACAGCTCAGAGAGGGCCCTGATAAGCACTTCCTGGTTGAACACGTGCCTGGTCCTGTGACTGGTATCACCTCATGGTATAGTACCGGGAAGTTAGGGCTGGAAATACTCAGTCACTCAGCCGGGAGGGGCCGTGCCGGCCCTCAGCAGAGCTCTCGCAGATCTGCCCCAGTGGCCCAGGAGGGCGTGGCAAGGCCTCCCTGACCTGGGAAAGTCCTTCCCTGGACCACCGCGCCGCCTTGAGAATCCCTCCAGCAATGGACACTTTTCTATTCCCTGATGATGCGTCAGAGGCAAACAGTTCATGCTCAGTTAAAACACAAGGAGATGTGTAGATGGCAGATCCATTCTTGGGGTGAAGTGCAGGGTGAGAGGTGGAGTTGGGGCAAGAGGAGCCATGGATGATGAGGATGGAAGGAGGGTCTCGTGGGGAGGCAAACCACGGAGGTAGATGAAGGCACAGGGAAAGTCCTCTACAGCACAATGTGCTTATGCTGTGAACTTATATAAAGGCTTGAAATTTTAAGAACAACCTTTCATGCAAGCTTTTATTTTTTATTTTTTTGCGGTACTGGGGATGGGACACCCCATTTTATTTTTTGTTTGAAAACAGGACCTCACTGAGTTGCAGAGGGCCTCACTAAGTAGCTGAGGCTGGTCTCAAACCTGTGATCCTCCTGTCTCAGCCTCCCAAGCACTAGGATTACAACTGTGCACCACCACGCCTGGCTTGTGAGCATCCTCTTTAATTGGTAGTTTATGCCCACCATTAGGAGGACAGTCCATGTGATTTCTAACAAATAAAATTGACACAATCAAAACCTATAAGTAATTCATTTTTAAAATAAATTGGAACAGATTCAAGTCGGCTTCCTTGAGTGGGAAGGTTAAGGTTATTGACAGCTCTGGGGCTGGAACCATGCAAATGGGGTGCCTGTTTGCCCTTCAGAAACCCATTCAGGAGGCTGGTTGGGATGCGGCGCTGGGCCCTGCTGCATCCTGCAGTCTTTACCTTTGCACGCCGTCATGTCTTCCTTGTAAGTTCCATCTGGACACTCATCCTGACACAGCCCGTTGTAGAGCACCATGGAACGAGCACAGAGCTTACAGTCATCCGCCTTGGGGCCGCTGCACTCCTCACAATCTTCGTGGCAGAGGATGCACTGATGCGAGTCTTGGTCGGGGTAGAAGCCGTGGGGACAGGCCTGATGGCACATGTCATCGTGCAGGAAGAAGCCGGGCATGCACTCTGGAGAAAGGAGGCGGCAGTAAGTTATCCCCGTGGCCTGGAGGAAGGAATTCACTGCTTCTAGAAGCAGTGGGCCCACTGGCTTCTCACAACTGTGGTCCACTGACCTGAGTGGACATTTGCCCGTCCCCACCCTGCCAGGGCAGACTTTTGTGTCTAACACATCTTGCCTCGGGAGGAGGAGGCACGCATGGTAGCCTGATGAGATGGTCCCAGATTTATTGCAGAAATGACCTGCCCTGCCTCTCTTCCTTTTGTGGTACTGGAGATGGAACTCAGGGACAGTGTACCTCTGAGCTACACCCCTAACTCTATTTTATTTTTTTTTGAGAACAAAGTCTTGCTAAGTTGCTGAGAGCCTTACTAGGTCCCAGTACTTGGGAGGCTAAGGCAAGAGAATGGAAGGTTTGAGGCCAGCAGTGTATGGTAACTAGCAAGACCCTGTTTCAAAATAAAACATAAAATAGGGCTGGAGGTGTAGTCAAAAGGTAGAATACCCCTGAGTTAAATCCTGAGTACCAATAAGTAAGTTAGCAAACAAATACACACACACACACACACACACACACACACAATGGCTGGGCGTGTAGCTCAGAGGTTGAATGCTCCTGGGTTCAATCCCTAGTACCAAAGGAAAAAAACGGGGTGGGGGAAAGAACTGTATCAAGCACTTCATAAACTCCATCAATTAGACAGCAGTTTAGGGTCGGTTAAGTCGATTCGCTTCTCTTTCATCAATAGTGGAGATCAGTCACTAGACAGTTCGTCAGCATGAAGAAACTGGGACGTGGTTATTTTATTTGTGTTTCTTTTCTCATTTGGGGAGGGATCTGAAAAAAATCTTTAGGTCACACCAAGAGAAGCCTTTGGAAACGTCAGTACCCGGCAAGTGAGTCTGCAGTATTTTGGAGAGGAAACTGGATAGCCGTTTTACGGAGATTTTCTGGGGAAAAATCCTGTCCATGGGCAGAGTGCTATTCTGTCTTAGAGTTGCCTGAACTTTACTTTATTGTTTTTAGGACAGTGCTCAGGTGTGTGTGTGTGTGTGTGTGTGTGTGTGTGTGTGTGTGTAAGAAGTCTTGTTTGTCTTAGTTTATAGAATCCATAAGGGACAGGTATGGTGGCACATAGCTGTAATGTCAATACGTGGGAGGCTGGGATAGGAGGATTGTAGGTCCTAAACCAACCTCAGCAATTTAATGAGGCTGTCAGCAACTTAGCAAGACCCTGTTTCCAAATAAAAAATAAAAAGGGCTCAGAGTGTAGCTTGGAGGTAAGAAGCCCCTGGCTTCAAGCTCCAGGACCCCCACCTTCCATACACACAACAGTCCAGTGTGGAGGCACACACTTGTAATCTGAGTACTTGGGATGCTGAGAAAGGAAGATGGTAGGTTTGTGGTCAGCCTCAGCAACTTGTGAGGCCTTCTGCAACTTGGTGAGACTAGACTGACCTTCCTTCCTTCCTTCCTCCCTTCCTTCCTTCCTTCCTTCCTTCCTTCCTTCCTTCCTTCCTTCCTTCCTTTTGCAGTACTGGGGATGGAATCAAGGGCACTGCACCGCCAATCTTTAGTTTGTTAGTTTGTTTGTTTATTTATTTTTGTGGTACTGGGGATGGAACCTAGTGGCATTCACCCTCCGAGTGACACCCCCAGCCCGATTTTGTAGTCTTTCTTTTTTATTTTTTGAAACAGGGTCTCACTGAGTTTCAAAGGGCCTTGCTAAGTAGATGAGGCTGTCTTCAAACCATGATCCTCCTGTCTCAGTCTCTCAAATGCTGGGATTACAAGCGTGCACTGCTTTAAATTTTTTAAATTTTAAAACAGAGTCTCACGCCCACCTGGCTGTGAGACTTTTTTAAATAAAGAATAAAAAATAGGACTGGGGGTGTAGCTCAGAGGTAGAAAGCTCCTGAGTTTCATCTTCATGAATACAAACAGAGAGAGAGAGAGAGAGAGAGAGAGAGAGAGAGAGAGAGAAAGAAAGAAAATAAAGAAAGAAAAAAAATGAAAAGAAAAAATTTAACTGGGTGTGGTGGCCCATGCCTGTGATCTCAGTACTTGGAAAGCTGAGACAGGAGGATTGCAGGTTCAAGTCCAGACCCATCAACTTAGCGAGACTCTCTTTCAAAAAATAAGAAAAATGGGGCTGGGGATGTGAGAGGTAGACTGTCCCTGGGTTCAGTCCCTAGTAACACACACACACACACACACACACACACACACACACACACACACTTCAAGATGGGCATGGAGGTAGATACATTTCACTAAAAGCAGCAAGGCTGGTTCTTGGGGCTCTCTGGACAGCCCATCCTCAGGTAGTGGCCCAGCCTGCCTCAGTGGCCACGACCCCCGGGACGCTCCCAGGTACCTTTGCACGTTTTCTCATGGATGCAGTCCTGACACTTCTCTGGGCAGTGCTTGCACACCCCGTCCACGGCCACATGCCTCTCAGGGCAGGCTTTTAGGCACGCCCCATTGTCCAGGAAGAAGCCCCCTTCACAAGATTGACAGTTGGTGGCATTTCCTTCACACGTTCTGCAAGGCGAGCGGCAGCGCTGGCACACGCTGTCTTCTGCATAGAAGCCCCTGTGGAAGGGAGAGAGCAGCAGAGATGCTGAGCAGCTGGAGAGACAACTCACCGCTCTGGGGACGGTGCTGCTGCGCAGTCCACCACAGCGCACGCACAAGGGTCACCGCGGTGAAAAGAACCTCTAGAGAAACAAAAGGGACAGGTAATCCCAGCTACTTGGGACGCTAACGTAGGAGCACAAGTTCGAAGCCAGCCTGGGCAACTTAGTAGGATCCTGTCTCAAATAAAAAGGGCTGAGGGTGTAGCTCAGTGGTAGAGTGCTCCTGGGTTCAAGTCCCAGTACTGCAGAAACAAAACAAAACAAATTCAAATGGTTGTTAGTTTGTATATAATTTAGTCTTTTTTTTTTTTTGGTGGTACTGGGGGTGGAACCCAGAGGCTTTCTACCTCTGGGCTATACTTCCAGACCTATTTTCTGTTTTATTTGGAAACAGGGTCTCACTAAGTTGCTGAGAGCCTAAGTAGCTGAGGCTGGCTTCGAACCTGTGAGATCCTCCTGTCTCAGCCTCCCAAGCGCAGGGATTACAAGCGTGTGCCACCACGCCCAGCTTATAATTTAGTCATTTTTAACTTCCCATATTTTTCTTTCATGTTAGAACCTTACTTTATAACAGAAAATACTTCTTATTCAATTTTTTATTTTTATTTTTTGGTGGTACTGGGGTTCCTGGAAACCCTTCTACCTCCAGGCTACACTCACGGACATCTATTTTTAATATTTCTTAAATTTAGAAACAGGGTCTCTTAAGCCAGCAAGGCTGGCTTCGAACCTGCGCGATCCTCCTGTCTCCACCTCCCAAGCGCAGGGATTATAAGCGTGCGCCACCACGCCTGACTCAATTTAATCATCTTTTTAATATTTAACATATACTTTTTTTTTGTACTGGGGTTGAACCCAGGTACATCTCCCTTCAAGCTACAGCCCCAGCCCTTATTATTTGAAAGGGTCTCACTAAGTTTCTGAGGCTGGCCTCAAACCCGTGATCTCCCTGCCTCCGTCTCCCAAGTACTGGGATTGCAGGCGTGTGCCACCATGCCTGGCTGATGGCGTCTTTCAAACACACACATAGGACTGGAATCTATGTTTGCAAAACCGACTTTCTTCTGGGTGCCAGCTAATGTCTGCATATGTAATGCCTGAATGACCGCAGTGTGGCATCGTGGAACTCACTCACGCGTGTGCAATCATGGTAAATATAAAAAACCCAGTGCTATTGACTGAATCTGGGAGAAGATGGAGAGAAAGCTGAAGAGGAGAGCTGGAGCTGCAGAAGCAGGAAAGTCAGAAACCAGCTGAGAGAAGATGGGCTCACGGATACCCAGGCCAATCCCTCTCTATACCCATCCCATGGTTGGGTATCGCTGTGGTAGTGCTGTGTGACAGTCGCCTCACTCAAAAGTCCATGGCTTAGGTCAACCATCGGGTGCTCTCTCTGGTGTCCGGGGTCAGCCCCCAGCTGTGCTGGGGCGGGACTCCCCATCCTCCCACCCCTCTATTCTCCTGGCACAGGGGACCACTGCGGTGCGTGCTTCTCAAAGCCAAGACAGAAGCACAAAAGGGCAGGTCACAGACCCACTGAAGGGCTCGGCCTCTCTTCCGCTACCATGGCACCGGCCAAAGCAAGGCACACAACCAGCCTCACCCGGGGGCAGGGAGGGCTGGCCAAATTGCCTCCGGCGAGAGTTACTGAAAAGTTACAGACAGAAGGGGAGGATTCAGGGAAGGGGAGAGACACAAGTAACACAGCCCACCAGTCCTCGTCAAGCCCCGTGCGGACGCGCACCCTCCTGTTAGGCCACTTTACTTGCTGTTTGTATACACAAGCTCCTCCATGATCCACACCTGTGCTAGAGGGCTACATTTGTTACAGCTGGTCAACCACTGAGACAGTCCTTACTAATTCCTGACCAGCTTAATCTCTTACTGTGCCTAATTTACAATTTAAATTTTATCATAGGAATGTATGTATCCACTGGGAGTGATGGAACTTATTCCATGAAGATAAGGGGAACTACTGTATTAACACTGCACAATCATACATTTAGGTAAATCCTGGTGGGGGTGCTGTTGCCAGGAAGACTAAAGGAACGATAAATTGAGAGACTGAGAAAACCATGGGTATCAATTTATAACCAACAAGGTATTGTTACTTATTTGTTCTTTATAATTCATAACTCACCTTCTTTAATTTTTTTTTTTGTGTGTGTGTGGTATTGGGAATGAAACCCAGGGATAATCTACCTCCGAGGTACAACCCAGCCCTATTTTTTTTTATTCTTTATTTTGAAACAGGGTCTCACTGAGTTGCAAAGGGCCTCACTAAGTAGCTGAGGCTGTCTGCGAACCGTGATCCTCATGTCTCAGCCTCTCAAAGGCTGGGAGTATAAACATGCGCCACCACGCCTGACTTCCTTTAAAATTTAGAAGTTCATATCATACCCTTACTTTTGTGATGGAAGAAAAAAAGCCAACATACTTGATCATGATTGAAGGTAGAAAAAGAGCACAGTCATGCACCGCAGGCCCCTGTTTTGGCCAACGCCAGACCTCATGTATGACGACTACACCCTGCAGTCTGCACGGGTAGTGGGCTCTACCATCTGTGTACATACCATGCATGACGTTGCCAGCGATGAAGCTGCCTCACATGGCATCTCTCAGAACATATCCCTGTTGTTGTGCAACACATGATCCCTGACTGTGTTTTGACAAAAGGGAAAATAGCGCACAGAATAGTCACGGGGAGACGTGGACATCTGGGTTCAAGTCACTTTCAGCTGCTGCGGCCAACAGAGACTGGGCAGTCCCCACAGGGACGGCCATGCGGGTGCGTGGGCTAGCCGAGGAGGAGGAGGGCTCTTGGTGAAGAGGGAGAAGTGCTCCCCAGGATCATGGAGCGTGAACGCAAGCTGGAAGGCGGCGGCGGGACACTTACTCGGGGCAGCTGGAGTGGCACCTGCCTTCGAGGAGGAGGAGAGGGTGGTCCGGCTGAGGCTGGCACTTCACACACCGATCGGCCCCGGAGCAAGCGGCGCAGTCCCGCGGACAGTCCTCGCAGCTGCCACTCTCGACCGAGGGCCACGTGCCTTGCGGGCAGGAGAGGACGCAGGTCTGCGCAGACAGGTAAGCTCCTAGGAATCCCGGGGGAGGGCAGAAAAGGTCACCGAGTCTGTCCTCAGGGCGCACAGCTGGGCCAGAGAACTGATACCCACGTGGCATTTGTAAACCTTCCCAAGGCCCACGTATGTGGGCCACTTGTCTCTCATTTACTAACCTACTTATTAGTGATGCTAAGCCCCCCAGGATGAGTGAGTGGGGCCAGGGCTTCCTGCGGATTGAGCCCAGAGGCTTTTATCTCTAAGCTACACCCTAGACTAGAATTTTTTTTTTTTTTTTTTTTAATGCCGAGGCTGGTCTTAAACCTGTAATCCTTCTGTCTGTCTTCCAAGGACCATGATTACAGGTGAGTGACACCATGCTTGGCGAGTTAACTTTTTAGGTAGAAAGTTGACCCAGGAAGCTTTTGTCATGCTTATTTATTTTACTCTGAGAGTAGATATTGGTCACTACAGGGCTCCCTCTGCCCAGCTGGCTCAGCTCAGTGCGGTGGGGTCTCTTCTGCCTCCCCAACCCATCTCCTGAGGACTATAACACAGTAGCCACTCTCCCAACAAACCTCCCCCTTTAATGGATGACACATCTATTTATTTATGTTAAATTTAAAAAGATACTATTAAAGAGCCGGGCGTGGTGGCCCACGCTTGTAATCCCCGTGCTTGGGAGGCTGAGACAGGAGGATCGCACAGGTTTGAAACCAGCCTCAGCTACTGAGTGAGGCTCTCAGCAACTTAGTGAGATCCTGTTTCCAAATAAAATAGGTCTGGGAGCATAGCCCGGAGGTAGAAAGCCTCTGGGTTCCACCCCCAGTACCACCAAAAAAAAAAAAAAAAAAAAAAAAAAAAAAAGATATTATTAAAGACACTATTATTTATTTATTTATTTATTTATTATTGCAGTACTGGGACTGAATCCAGGGGCATTCTTCCTCTGAACTACACCCCCAGCCCTGTTTTTTAATTATTTATTTTGAAATAGGGTCTCATTGAGTTTTGGAGGGTGTAAGTAGCTGAGGTCGATGGTGAACCGAGATCCTCCTGTCTCAGTCTCCCAAGTACTAAAATTATAAGCACGTACCACCACACCCGGTGTAAGACACAAGTTTGTTTTTTTTTTTTTTTTGTGTGTGTGTGTGTGTCTGTGGTACTGTGGATAGAACCCAGGGGCCTTCCACCCCCAGGCTATACTCCAGACCTATTTTTTTTTTCTTTTTTTGGTGGTACTGGGGATGGAACCCAGGGGCTTTCTACCTCCGGGCTATACTCCCAGACCTATTTTATATTTTATTTGGAAACAGGATCTCACTAAGTTGCTGAGAGCCTCACTAAGTAGCTGAGGCTGGCTTCCAACCTGAGCGATCCTCCTGTCTCAGCCTCCCAAGTACTGGGATTACAAACATGCGCCACCATGCCTGATGACACCAGATTTTAAATTACCCTAAACTTCAAAATTCCAAGGAAATTGTTTCAGTTTGGGGGTGTAGCCTTTTATACCTTATATAGTTATAATCTTGGCACTCTTTTTGTAGTACTGGGGATCATACAAGGTTTCGCTAAGTTGCTGAGGTTGTCCTCTAACCTGTGATCCTCCTGTCTCAGCCTCCAAAGTACTGAGATTACAGAGGTGTACCACCACGCCCAGCTAGTTCCCTCTTTTAGATATTAGAACATTCATTTTAAAAGAGGGAGGGAGCCAGGCATGGTGGCTCACGCTTGTAACCCCAACATTTGGGAGGCTGAGATAGAAAGATCTGGGTTTGCGGACAGCCTCAGCTACTTAGTGAGGCTCTTTGCAACTCAGTGAGACCCTGTTTCAAAATAAAGAATAAAAATAGGGTTGGGGGTGTAGCTCGGAGGTAGAGTGCCCCTGGGTTCCATCGCCAATACCATCAAAAAAAAAAAAAAAAAAAAAAGGAGGGAACCTGTAAAATAGCAAGTACCCATGGACATGAGTAGATTCTGTGATTAGTTGACCAATCATTTCATGGTGCTTTTGGGTGAAGAAACATTTTATTTTTTCCTTAGAAAGCTGGTTTTTATTGTTGGCCAGTGTTTGGGCCCCATTTGTCTCCATGGTAGCTATTGTTACGGGATCAAGGGAAGGGACCAGATCAAAGTCCCGCAACCTCCATACACAAAGATGCCAGCATGAGGGGTGACGGTGAACTGGCACGGCCACCGCCACTGGTCACACCCACACTAACCTTTTGGACAGGAAGTGCACAGCGCTGCAGATCCATTGCAGGTTTTACAAGAAGAATGACACGGCTGATGTGTTCCCAAAACATCTGTATGGAAAAGAAACAAGTCAGGCTTCTCCTCTGAGCAGGTGCATAATATTACACTTGGAAGAGCCCTCATGGGTAATCTCTGCTCCCGCTCCAAATAGGATCCCTTTGATTTTAAATTAACTAATTGTTGGCACCTGGCCACTGGCATAGTGGACATTTTATCCATTTTTTTTCTCTTACTTTTTCGTTGGCTGCTGACTAGCAAAGCTTTCTTTGAAACTTGCAGTGACGGAGAACGTAGCATCTTAAACACTGGGAAGTGAGGGTGTTTGAACTAACACTGACTTCTCTCATGGGTTAAGAATGTGTGGGTGAGTCCTGTGTGTCTGTGTGTAAGCACTCAAATGAGCCTATGAGTCCAAGGTGAGGGTCTTAGACGGCCTTCTCTTCTTCACTCCGTGGTGTTCACTGAGAATTCATTGCGTCTCCAGTGGAAAAACCCATTTTCTTTTTGGTTGGCTGGTTTATTTTTTGTTCTCTGAAATCCAGACTCCATTCCCGGCCAGAGTTGGGGTCTTTGTGTTCTTTAGTGCAGGAACTGTGGAATGCAATTGAAACTGATCTCTTTTTAAATTTGTCCTCAAGTTTATTAATCATCCAAATAGTCAACCAGCCCCGAGTCTTCTGGCTGGTCAGGTATTCAGCAGGTCGACCCAGGTAAATGCACCATCAACGTTGCAAGCATTCCAAGGGTCCTCTCCCATCCCTCCCACAGCATTCCATGGGAAGGCTTTTGCAGAAAGGCATCTCCAGATGGGACAATCTCAAAGACACTGGCATCACTCAGGAATAGGCCCGACTCACACAGTGGAGGATCAGAGAAAGAAGCGCTAGCTCAGAACAGGAGATCGGGCCTATCCTGACCTCAGTCAAGTGCTGGCATCTTACCTCTTCCTGCTGTCCTTTCTTAGCCTGCCTGCCTGCCTTCCTCCCCATTCTCAGTTCCCTCCCTGTCTTCTTGGGTACAAAGGGCTCTCTGGGCACACCTGCCTTTAGATCCCAGCTGTGAGGCTTGCAGTAGGGTAACCATGGACACTGAAATTAAACTCTCAGAGTCCTACTTCCCATGTCTCTAAAATGAGAGAAAGTAGTTCCTCCCGGATAGGACTGTTGCAAAAATGAAACGAGACAGTGTGTGTGAAGAGCTTAACACGGTGGCTTGCAGCGTAGCCCCGCCAGCCCTGTCTCCCGCTTCCCTTCCCCCTGTACCATCCATGGGTGGTACAGAAGGCCTGGCTTGGCTTCTACGATGACACTGTTAAGAGTCGGCTATACCTTGCTGTAGGGACACCAGGGTCAAATAAACATACAGGTAGATCTAGATTCATAAGTAGAGATAGATATCCATAGATATAGATGAAGATATATACATGTACATAGATTTATGGATAGAGATATAGATACTAGATAATTATACATAGATAGGTATATGGAGATAGATAGAGATCCATAGAGATAGATGGAGATGGAGATATGTGTGTGTGTGTGTGTGTGTGTGTGTGTGTGTGTGTGTAGATGGACAGACATGGAGATGGAGATGATACCTAGAGACAGAAATATAGGTACATAGAAATATAAATACATAGAGATGTAGAGATAGCTATAACTATAGCTGGCTATATAGCTGCAGGTATACATTACGAATACATACATAATACATATACAATACATATAAACATACGCCTATAAATATATGTCAATGATTGCTTGGACTGCCATGGTGAGTGGCAGGTTTTTTCTAAGGCTGGAGAGAAAACTTGCCCTGGTTTTCTAATATATAATTAAGGCTAATGACTAACTAACGTGCTCCCCCAACCAGGGAGCCTGCTAAGAACTCGATTCTGCAGAGTCACATTTACCATGGGATTATCACATGCCTCTCAACATGATTGATTCTGTCCCTGAGGGTGTGTGTGTGTGTGTGTGTGTGTGTGTGTGTGTGTGTGTGTGTTACTGTGGATTGAACTCAGGGGTGTTCTACCTCTGAGATACACCCCTGGCCCTTTTTATTTACCTAGGTTGATGATGGCATCAAAAAGTTGTGGTCATTCTATTTTAGCCTCCCAAGTACTGGGTTTACAGGTATCCACACCTGGCTCCTGAAGGTCTTTTTCACCTGCCAATATCACTTGAACCACGAGAGAAGGTAGCAGGAAGAGGCCAGCCAAGATGCTCACTGAGTGGCCAAGACACATGGTGTCAGAGCAATCAATGCTCATCGAATGGCGGGCACCTGGAGAACCTTCAATGATGGGCCCAGGCCACAGGCTCTTTCCTCTGATGCTATTTTTATGCGCAAATGTATCTACATAGATAGGTTTTTAATTAACTTTTCATGTTTGTCTAAAATTGAGTGTATGCCTACACATGCATTTGTATTTATAATTACATACCTCTCACATACTGGCAATTTGATATCTCAGGGCATGCACTTGGATAGAAACCTGCAGTGTTCCTATGTGTCCACCAGAGGGCGCTCTGAACAAGCAGTTCACAGCGATTAGGCAGAAAATCATCCCTGGTTAGAGTTCTTGATCAGGAAGGTTCAGCAGTTTTGCTCTTGACCACGATTTCCCTGCTAATCCCAGAAATTCTAGAATGGACAGGATGAAATTAAAGTAAAGAGAAGGAAAGGAAGGAAAGAAAGAAGGAAAAGAATTCTCTTTGGCCAAGAAAGTATAGTGCCCATCCTTCAGAAGTAACTAAACCATATAATGACAGGGTTTCTTTTATTTTTTTTAATTAAATAACTAATAGTCACATAGTTCAAGAGAGAGGAGGAATATTCTGTAAAATCTTTCCTCCAGTTCCTATTTATTTATTTATTTTGTGATACTGGGGATTGAACTCAGGGGCATTCTATCTCCGAGCTACACCCCCAGCCCTGTTTTTAATTCTGAGGCTGCCTATAAACCTGTGATTTTCCTGTCTCGTCCTCCCAAATACTGGGATTATAACGTGTTCTACCATGCACAACTCCCAGACTGATTTAAATTTTTTTCTTTTAAATTTGGAAACAGTCTTTCCAAGTTGCTGAGAGCCCTGCTAAGTTGCTGAGGCTGGCTTTGAATCTGTGATCCTCCTGTGTCAGCCTCCCAAGTACTGGAATTACAGGTGTGTGTCACAATCCTTGGCTTTCTCCATCTTTTCAGATGTGAGCTGTCTCTATTCCCACTTTCTGTCACCTTGCCTCTCTTTGCTTAAACTTAACATATGCCAGAGAGCATCCTTTGCCAGTCCACACAGAACCTCCTCATTCTTCCTGGCAGCTTGATAGTATTCCACCGTATGGATGCACTGTACTTCATTTCTCTAGTTGACTGGTTTATTCCAGTGTTTGCTGTTTCAAATAATCTTGCAAGAACCGGGAAGGCAAAAGATGCTTCTGTAGCCTTATAAAGATCTGTAGTGGTAGAGGCTTGCTATTTACTTGACTTTATTTTTTGCGGTACTGGAGATTCAGCCTAGGACATCCTAACTCCGAGCTACACCCTCAGTCTTATTTTTTATTCTTTATTTTAAAACAGGGTCTCACTAAGTTGTGAAGAGTCTCACTAAGTAGCTGAGGCTGGCTGTAAACTTGTGATCCTCCCGTCTTAGCCTCCCAAGTACTGGGATTACAAGTGTGCACCACCACGTTTGGCTTTATTTGACTTAAAACAATTTTTTTTTCCCTGTGGTTCTGGGGATTGAACCCAGGTCCTGTGCAAGCTAGGCAAATACTCTACCACCCAGCCACAGCCCAGCCCCAAGAGGCTCTTTCTGATATTCCTTCTCAGAAATTAACTGCTTAGCCCATCAGGAATGTCCTATGTGTTATAGAAATCTGCGCCACTGAGTTTCCTTGGGTTTCCCCCAAGGGTACACTGCACTGGGTTCCTGGCCCTTGTCTCGCCGCTCCCCCGAAGACTGGAGCATCCCCACCGCCCCAGGCTTGCGGGCTGGCTTCTGCACAGCAGAGGCTGTCTTGGGTGGTGCTGTCTCCTCCCTGTTTCCCTGTTACCTCTTTGGATTCGAATTTTCCACCTTCGTTGTTCTTGTAGCCAGCTCTTCACCAAAGATGGGTTTGCAGTGCGAACAGCTTCTTTTTTTTTTATCGAAAAAGATAAAGTATTTTTTTTAATGCAAAAAGAATAAAGAAGAGGATACACTTCACCCTATACCCCCCCCCACTCAGAAGTATCTGCCATGTACGCTCCACCACATAGATTTCCCATCTTAATGTGGAATAGGTGAGCATAAATATATATGCAGGTAGATGGTGTCATTATTTATACCTTTTGTATAAAGAATACTGATCCTGTACGTTGCATCAACATTATATGTTTTACAGGTGTTTTCTCTTGTCATTAAAATTCTTTATAAACATTATTTGTAATGGTTTTAGTATTTATCTGCACAACATATAATTCATTTTTGGTTACATTTTTGGATTGACCCCGCATTGTTTGCTGTCACTGTAAATAGCTGTTGTCAATATCTTTGTGTGGCTGACGTCGTTGGCTAAGTCAGGACTCTGCCTGCTTTAGAGACATCCTCACTGATCACTATTTGCTGCCTTCTTTGTGGGACCATTTTCCCCAGACCTGTGTTATTCCTTAGATCCTCAAATTGCTTTCTTTTATGAGCCAAGGGATGTTGCTTTGAAAATGAGTCACTGTTGCAAGGGTGCGGGAATAGTCTAGCTTTTAAAGTGTCATGTTATATTCTGGAAGATTTATGTGTATCCTCTCGTTTCATCCTTAAAATAACTTCATAGGAAGTGGTTTCATGCTTTCATTTTGTAGAAGAGGAAACCGAGGCTCTGAGAGGATGAGTGACTTGCTCAGGGGCACACTGCCAGTAAGTAACTGAGCCAGGATTTGAATTTAGGTCCACCTAACCTGAAGCATTCGCCATCTCCCACTTGGGTTCTGGGGCTTCACGCATGCTAGAAAGTGCTCTACCACTGAACTAGCCCCACCCCTAGGTCGCCTGACGCTAAAACCCACTTCCACTCGAGATGTTTTCCAGTAATTAACTTGGACTTTAAAGCAGTTAAGAGAGGCAAAGCAATGGTATGCTAGTAAAACAGCTCTCTAGAAAACAATGAACTCAATGTGCGGTGTCACCAATGTCTGTGGTAGAAATATTCCCACCATTGCTGATTTCAAGTTGTGTACGGCTTAACCACGCTTACAAAATTCCTGTGTGCTTAACAATCAGCGCAAGCCGATACAAGTGGCTCCTTCCTACCACAGGGCCAAATGTTTACTTAAGTATCAGCAACATGTGTTTTCTGAACTCTGGTTGGATTGCTAAAAATGATGTTCTATTTCTTTTCTTTTCTTTCTTTTTTTTTTTTTTTGGTATTGGGGGTTGAACTCAGGGGCATTCTACCTCCAACCTATGCCCCCAGCCTGATTTTATTTTTTTATTTGGAAACAGAGTCTCAGTAGGTTGCTGAGAGCCTGGCTAAGTTGGTGAGGCTGGCTTTGAACCTGTGATCTTCCTGTCTCAGCCCCCCAAGTACTGGGATTACAAGTGTGCATCACCAGGCCCGGCTATGATGTCCTATATTCTAAGTTAAGTGACAAAAATGTATACATAGATGTATAAAGTCCTTCTAAAAGTAAGATTTCTAATGAATCTTTAAAGTTTTAAAATCCAGTTACTACAAACACAACACATTGCTCTACAGTTGAGGTTGGTTTCTTTTCCCTGACATGTGTGAGTGGCTTTCTGTATTTGTGATTGACTCTGAGATTCCAGTATTTCCTCAAGCTTAGGAATTAACATCAAAAGACTGGCTAGTGATAAATTGTTAGGATGTGGTCAAAGATAAAAAGGTAATTCACCATGTCAGTGCTTTGTAGGTTAGATTCTCTTTGGAATATGTAATTAGAGCTGCTACAACATGGTTTTAATCAGTGATGGAAGTAGGTGGGTAGAAGAATTTTTAGAAGTTCCTCCTGGAACTTTCCAACACTATCAGAGATGGGACAATACTTAAGAACATCCAAATGCTTTAACTGTAACAGAGGAAACTCTTTCCATTCCTTGCAATGGCTAAAGGAAATCAGCTGAAGCCACCATCTTCTTTCAAAGCCCATGGCCTGCTGCACCTGGACATCTCTACCAGCTGGCACAGCATGAAGCAACTCATGGCTGGCTTCATTCCTGCCATTTAAGACCAATGAACACTATTTTAGTGGCCAGGACAGAGAATTTGGGATGATTTATAAATCTGTACAGTGACTTTTTTTTTCTTTTTTGGTACTGGGGATTGAACTCAAGAGCATTCTACCTCCAAGTCATATCCTGGCCATATTTGTTCTGAAACAGGGTCTTGCTACATTGCCAAGAGTCTCGCTAAGTTGCTGAGACCATCCTTAAACCTGCGATCCTCCTGTCTCAGCTTTCCAAGTACTAGGATTACAGGCATGTGCCACCACACCCCACACAGTAACTTTATGGTGGCTGGAGGAGAGCTGAGCAGCCATCTCTGGGGAGTCCTTGGTTTTGGCTGGAGAATTTGTGAGGTATTGTCTGATGGGTGGGGAATCTCCATCCTTGGACCAGGGTCTGAGCTCTTTACACTCTGTTTTAGTGCTTGACAAAAATGATGGCAGTCATCACTGCTCCTCTTATTTCAGTTGTCTGTAGTATTACACAAGGAGATCTGGAACGGTGGCTGGCTTTTGGTTACGTGCTGACCTGTGCTCACAGGGTGGGCTGTGACCTTTGGCTGTGAACCTGATCTGCTGTGTCCACTGGGGAGCAGTGCGGGTGAAGGAGTGGACTGAAGCCTGTGCCATCTGCCTCCTCCTACCTGAATCTGAACCTACGCTTAAATAAAAACCAAACCCAACAATAGTAAAACCCTTGCTAGTCCCACCTAGGCAGCTACAGTCTCTCATAAGTGCTTTGTAATTTGTCTGGACTTCCTCTAATTTGACCCAGAATGACTGCAATCTGCTTTCCATCATCAGAAAGGCGTGGCTAATTAGTGCTCGCTCTCTGGAACCCTCGACTCTCCTGTTACACTTTCAGGCAAAGAAGGCCAGAGAAAGATGTGGGCATTGGCTCAAGCCCTCCCAAGGCTTTATGGAAAGCGTTTCCCATTTTACCCATTCCAGCACTTAAGCTACGCCGCGGAAGCTGAGCTTTGCCTTACCTTGCTTAGTGAATAAATGTTTTGTATTTTGTTTTGTTAATGCTCTGCATGTCTCATTCCATAGATCATAGAAATGGAAAAGTGTGGCGATATCATTGACTTTATTGCTTTTGTCCAGCCATGAGAAGCATTCTCATCTGCTTTCCGAATCCCTTATTAGTGTGAAACCCCCGAATGGAATAAATCCTTCCTCTCTTAAAAAACACTACATTGCCGGGGCAGAAAAGCAGAGGGCTGGGTGTGGTGCTTCAACAAAGGGGAACAATCAAAGTTCGATTTTTTTTGCTTGCAAAATGCGTAGTCCAGTTGAAGAGCCGTGTAATCATTTGGGGGAATCAAGTCTGCTCTGACTCTTGGCTCCAAGGACCCTTTCATCATCTGGATGCCAGATAAAATACAGATGTTCTTAGCGAGAAACACAGCACCAGGCCATTTCCTTCTTGGCTCGCACAGCCTCTGAAATGCCTGAATGCCAGACAGACTCGTTTTCAGCATTTTGGTTCAGCTAGAATTCACGGAAGATATCCCAATCTGTATCGAATAACTTTCTTGCTAGCTCTGTCTCTGAAACAGGCCCCATGAGTTCCCTGGCCTGTGGCTGCCGGCTTTGGGATGGTCTCCAATTGCTGTTCCTTTAAGTGGCACTGGCGAAACTGTCAGGGGGGGCAGCAGCCATGGACATCACCCTCTGACACAGCACAAGATCCCCTCCTGCCCTGGATCTGCCACTCTCTCTTCAAAAAGAAGCGTCCAGTGTGGCCTCCTCCGGCTGCTGTCTCTGCACTGAGATGACCTCCCTGCCCCCAAATCGAACGGAGAGCACCTCTGGTTTTCACCGCAATGAATGTAAGTCAGATGTTTCCAGCAGGAAGAGGATTTAAAAAAAAAAAAAAATGTAACCACCTTGGACATGAGAGGTCTCTGAGTGCTTGTAATTACCTTGTGAGAAAGCTTATAAACGAGGCTCCATTGAAGGAGGCCAATTCTACAGAGTCAGGGGAGAATGGATACCTGGAAGTCTACTACTACAGCTCAAGCCCCCACATTCTTCTTCCTTCCTCCCCTCTTAGAAGACTCCTGCTGTCCCCAAATGCAAATGGCGAGGGCAAGTGTTTTCATTTGGAAGAGGGTCTCAATAAATTGCTAAGGCTGGCCTCAAACCTGCAGTCCTCCTGTCTCAGCCTTCCAAATATTAGGATTACAGGCATGTACCACTGTGCTGGGCTGGGAAGGCAAGTTTTAAGAGGCAAGCTTGGACGATGACAATTTTTTTCCTGTTTTTTTCTTTTGTTTTGTTTATTTGATTGGTTTACTTTGGGTCTGAGCTGGGGTCTCACTGCGTTGCCCAGGCTGGCCTCTCACTCCTGGGCTCAAATGCTTCAGCCTCCCGAGTAGCTGGGCACAGGTGCAGGCTGCCCTGTTTAGCTGAATGATGGCAAGTTCTATTTCTGCCAGGAGGTGAACATGTTTTTCCAATACATTAGGTCTAACTGAAAAAGCCCACCCAATGGGTGAAGGTAGCAAGAAAAAGAGATGCATACAAGTGATAGAAGCCACTCGAAAGCCAGGTGTGGTGCCGCTCGCTTGCAATCCCCATACTTGGGAGGCTTAGACAAGGGGATCACTGGCTCCAGAACAGCCTCAGTAACTAGTGAGATTCTCATCAACCTAATGAGACTATTAAAAATAAAAATAGAGCTGGGCGTGGTGGCGCACGCTTGTAATCCCAGCATTCAGGAGGCTGAGACAGGAAGATCGCAGTTCCTGGACAGCCTTAGCTACTTAGTGAGGCCCTCCGCAACTTACTGAAACCCTGTTTCAAAATAAAGAATAAAGCTGGGCCTGGTGGCCCACGCTTGTAATCCCCGCGCTTGGGAGGCAGAGACAGGAGGATCGCGGGCGCGAACTGGCTTAGGAGACCCTGTTTCCAAAATTTAAAAATGTAAAAATAGGTCGGGGAGTGTAGCCCAGAGGTAGAAGGGCTTCCAGGAACCCCAGTACCACCAAAAAAAAAAAAAAAAGAATAAAAAATAGGGTAGGGGTGTAGCTTGGTGGTCAAATGCCTCTGGGTTCAATCCCTAGTACTGCTACAAAATGAAAGAAAGGAAGAAAGAAAGAGAAAGAAAGAAAGAACTCTGAACTTTATTTATTTATTTATTATTTTTAATGGGCCTGGGGATCAAACCCAGGTCCTTGTACATGCTAGGCAAGCACTCTACCACTGAGCCACAAACCCAATTTTTTTGTTCCATTTATTCCTTTTTTTTTTTTTTTTTGCAGGTCTGGGGATGGAACCCAGGGGCATTCGACCTCCGAGCTACACCCCCTGCCCTATTTTTTATTCTTTATTTTGAAACCAGGTCTCACTGAGTTGCAGAGGGCCTCACTAAGTAGCTGAGGCTGTCTGCGAACCCCGATCCTCTGGTCTCAGCCTCTTGAATGCTGGGATTACAAGCTTGCGCCACCACGCCCGGCTTGTTCTATTTATTCTAATAAAATAAATGGAACAAAAAATGTTTCTTTTGTATTGAGAATTTAACCCAGAAGCGTTCTACCTCTGAGCCACACACCCAAGCCTTTTTCTAATTTTGTTTTCAGACAAGATCTGCTAAATTCCCCAGGCTGGGCTTTCCAGTCTCCGTTCTCAGGTTCCCGAGCAGCTGGGATTACAGGGGTGTGGCACCACACCCGGCTCTATTTTGAAATTTTTTGAGAGCAAGGTGGTTGGGCCTTTTCTGTATGTGACTCTAGGCGCCCCTTTCCCCAGGTAGAAACTGAAGGCCCGACGCACCATGAATCGCCCTTTGGGCGCCCCCTGCCGGCCACACCCAGCCACAGTTTCCTACCCCCCTCACTGCAAGAGGGGCTTTGGGGAAGCCGCTCAGACTCCACAATTGATCCAAACTCATTTCTCTGCCCAACCTTCCTCCCCTGGATAACTCAGAAATGAGGGTTAAAGAGTGGGGAGACGGAGCAGGCGGCGAGGCCGCGATCTCTCCTGGGGAGGCACTTACCGTTCCAGAACTTGCCCTGCGCCGGAGTCCCGGCGGGCCGGACGCAGGCGCCCAGGCGCAGCTGCAGACCCTCCCCGCAGCGGCTGCACTGGTCCGAGCCCGGACCCCAGCAGGCTTCACAGGACGGGTGGCAGGGCTCGCATTCTCCTCTGTCTTCGTCGCCATAGAAGCCAAGGCCACACTGCCGCACACAGCCGCCACCTTCGGGAGAAAACAGGGAGGACACTTAACTTGAAGGGGGCGCCCTGGACGGCCTGTGGGCGGCCCAAGGTCTAAAGAGTGGAATGGAGTCTCAAGAGCATTTTTGTTGCATTTGTTTTTAAAGAAACTAAGATGGCGTTAGCATTTTCAATCAAGGAATAAATTCTAATAAATTCAACTCTTTAAATTCTCTTTCAATTGATAAACTGGCGGTCACAGTAGGTTGAAGTGGCTCACGCCTGTAGTCTCCGTACTTGGGAGGCTGAGACAGGAGGATCAAAAGTTTGAGGAGGGCTTCAGCAACATAGAGAAATCCTGTTTAAAAGCAAAACAAAAAAATGAAATAGAGTTAGGGGTGTGGATTGGCGGTAGAGTGCCTCTGGGTTGAACCCTCAGCATTACCAAAAATAAATAAAATAAAGCAAAAAAGCTAGGGTTGTAGCTCAGAGGTAGAATGCCCCTGGGTTCTATCCCCAGTTCCAAATAAATAAAATAAGATGAATTGGTCGTCCTCTTAAAGGATAAGGAGCTTTGAAAACATCTTAATACTTTCTAGGTCTTGAAAAACTACAAATTAAATGAATCTATGGAGATAACCAGTGAAGATATTTAAGGACTGTGCCTCACTCTCTGTGCAGCATTCAAGAACACTAGAAGACACACAGTATGTTTCTTCCCCAACTATCCATTGCCATCAAAGTCAATGAGTTGAAAGAAATCTATCCTAAGAGACCTTGTTCAACTCTTGCAGTGCATGGGGATTTACAACATGATCAGGTCTCAAGAAAGAGGTCATGGTTCTGGAGAGTCCAGGGGACCTTAATTCCAAAACATTTCTTTTCAGGTCTCCCTCATCCACCTCTTTCCTGCCCAACTCACTCTTATTCCCATTAGCCTGGAGATATTTGAGAGTAATTAGCGAAATAACAACTATGCTTTAGCAATATACGCAGAAGGACGGAGTTCTGGCTAATACTCCTCTTCTTTCTTTCTTTCTTTCTTTCTTTCTTTCTTTCTTTCTTTCTTTCTTTCTTTTTCTTTCCTCTTTCTTTCATGCTAGGGATTGAACCCAGGGGCATTCTACCTCTCAGTTATACCCCAGACCTGTTTTACTTTTTATTTTGAAACAAGATCTTCCTAAATTGCTAAGGCTGGCCTTGAACCTGTGATCCTCCTATCTCAGCCTCCAAGCCATTGGGATTACAGGTGTAGGTCACCATGCTGGGCTATTTTCAAACCAAATTAAAATTCCTTCTAGAACCAGAGGTGCCTGCTCATGAGGACTCTGAAGCCCCGCGCAGGAGCGCGGTTGTTGTGCCTGGTGGGGCTGCAGGGCCGCGTTCTCCTTTGTGGGATGCGCTCTCCGGCTCACCCAGGAGAAGGAAGTCCTCTTCACACCAGTAGCACTCATTCTGGTCACAGCTGCCACAGCCAGGGCCGCAGGCTCTGCACTCCCGCTCCTCCATGTAGGTCTTCTCAGGGCAGGTTTGATAGCAACGGTGTTCAAACCTAGGGGATAGATGCAGATTCTTCCATGAGAGGTACTGAAGTCTTTCTCTCAACCACCATAATCTAATCTCATGCAGAATTGTTTTTTGAATTTTTACTTATTTATAAACTTATTTGAGCCTCCCCCAGTTCCCGCCTTCTCGTGCTCAGCAGTGATGGGCTTTGATAAGTTGGTGTGTGTCCATTATGTCCATTGCAGTGTCCCCTCTTCAAGTCTTCCTCCCCCTCCTGCCTCCTTCACTCCTGGGCTTCACCTCCTTGGTCTGGAGTCCCCCCGCTGGCCCAGTTTCTCCCTAGCTTCCACATATGAGGGAGGACATCTGACCTTTTACTTTTTATGACTGACGGATTTCACTAAGCATAATATTCTCCAGTTCCATCCATTTTCCTGCAAATGACATCATTTTGCTCTTTTGTTTGTAGTCCTGAGGATTGAACCCAGGGCCATTCTAGCTTCCAACTACACCTCCAGCTCTATTTTTATTCTTTATTTTAAAACAGGTTCTCTGCCGGGCGTGGTGGCGCACGCTTGTAATCCCCGCGCTTGGGAGGCAGAGACAGGAGGATCGCGCAGGTTCGAAGCCAGCCGCGCGCGCTGGCTTAGGAGACCCTGTTTCCAAAATAAAATGTAAAAATAGGTCTGGGAGTGTAGCCCGGAGGTAGAAGGGCTTCCAGGAACCCCTGTGCCACCAAAATAAATAAATAAATAAATAAATAAATAAATAAATAAATAAATAAATCAGGTTCTCACTAAGCTGCGAAGGGCCTCACTAAGTAGCTGAGGCTGGCCAGGAACCTGTGATCCTCCTGTTTCAGCCTCCCAAGTACTGGGATTACAAGCGTGTGCCACCATGCTCAGCTTAATTTTGGTTTTTTTAATGGCTGAATAGAATTCAATTCTGTGTATATCCATTAATTTTGTAATCCATTCATCTGTTAGTGGACATCTCGGCTGGTTCTATAGTTTGGCAATTATGAACTGTCATGCAGCGTTCTTAACAGAAGTAGATAATTGAATTTCAAGGGAGGAAACTATTTCTTGGTCTTTCGTGCCCCATCCAACCAAATCATTTGGCACCTCCTTCTCAGGGCATCTGGGAGGGGGCTGGACAGAAGGAAAGGGTACAGATATTTATGTACAGACTGCTCATTATGTGTCATTTGAAGCTCATTTGAATCTCTGCACAAATCTATCACTTATTTTTAATTTTTAGAAGTTCAACGCCAGGTGCTCTAAGTCTACTTAAAGGTAGAGTCAGGATTTTAACCAAAGACCATGTGAACAGAGAGCTTTGTAGGCCAGCAGTTGGCACTTAAAAAGGCCTGAGGCAGCTGGGCCCGTGGCGCACACCTGTGATGCTGGTACTTGAAGCTAAGACAGGGGATTGCAGGTTCAGGGCCAGTCTCAGAAACTTAGCTAGACCCTGTTCAAAATAATAAAAAAAAATAATGCTCCTGAGTTCAATCTCCAGTACTAAAACAAAACAAAATGCCCGAGCCTGCTCAATGTTGGGATCAAGTAGCTTACCAGGATGCCTACAATGGGATTATTATTAATAACAGCAAAGTGCTTTAGCCTACAGATACATTTATATGCACATGCATACATATGTAAACATATGTATACACATATGTATATATATATTAATTTCCATACGTTATTATTCTTATAATACGTAAAATGTTATCATTAGACACCACTGAATTTCAGGCTTATTTGAAGGAAGGGTAGTAGAAGTTGACTTTTGCCTTTTGATGAATTTCAAAGCATCAGTGAGCTATCAGGAGAGACGTTTGCGTTTCCTCCTTAACAACTTCTATTGTACAGCATTCCATTAGCTTTACTCAAAGGCACTAACGATTCTGAAAGGTAAGTGTGCGTTCTTGGAGCAGATCGCTCACGTGTGACCCTAATAATACTGGAGCATGTTATTTCCGTGTATCTTTCTCCAGGGTTTAATGAGACGTGCTCATTAGTGAGCCAGCGAGGCTGACAGGGCTGGCTCCAGGGTTCAGACGCTCTCTGGAGATGGAGAAGGCAGGTGCAGGTAAGAGAGCTTACTCAGGTGTCAACATGAAGCAGCGGTCAGGGTAGAGTTAGATGAGGGTGTGCAGAGCTGTAAGAGGGACAGAGGAGAATTCCTCGCCCACCTCTGCGTGCGCACTGTTTTTTGAGTCTAAGCTCTCCTTCCCCAGTTATTCAAGGAGCGTTTTGTGTCCTATACCATGTGACCTCACCAAGGAATACTTGCATTTGTACCACTCATTTCTGCTTGGGGATCTTGTGGCAGGCCATATGCTGCGTAAATGTCGCCTGCGAACATGCTGACAAATTACTTTCTGCTCATTAAATGTCATCTGGTCTACCTTATAATAACCAAACCTGGGGGCTTTCTGCACTCCTCCCTTCCTGTTTAAATGGAATGATAATTTTAATCAGTGGGTCAGGAGTGCACGGACATAGAGATAGTGTAATGGATAACAGTCCTTCTGGAGAAGCTGGATTAAAACCACAAGACTAAGGTCAGGATGAGCCTTCCTACTCCAAAAATCTGAAATGTGAAATCTTCTTAAACTCGGAACTCTTTGAGCACTGACATGATACCACTGGTGAAAACTTCCACACCAGAAAATTCTGTTTAATGCACAAAATTATTAAAAACATTGTATCAAAATACCTTCAGGCTATGTGTATAAGGTGTATAGGAAGCATAATGAATACGTGTTCAGATTTGACATCTCATTATGTAAATGCAAATATTCCCAAATCTGCAAAATAATCTGAATCAGATACCCTTCTGGTCTGAAGCCTTTTCGTTAAGGGCTACTCAGCCAGCACCAGTGGGACTGACTCACCCCTCATACTGTGTTTTAGTTGTTGGACTTGCCGTTCCCTCTCCTCCCATCACCGATCTTTGTGCCTTTCACAGTATCCCTACCTGCTACCATATTCAGAGTTTCTGGAACTTGATGCAGGGGGAGGTGATGTGGGGACAGGAGGAAGTGACCGACAGGAGCAGAGATGACCTAGAGGACCCGCCACTTGCGTGGTGCAGCATGAGGGCAAGCGGCACCTCCCTGAGCACCCCTTTTCTCTCCTAGAGCTAAACACTGGCCCCTGACAAGCTGGATGAATAACGAGGAGAGGAAATGGACACAAGCGTGTGTATGTCCAGCCTTCCTCCTGCCGGGCCTTCTTTCCATTCATCGCTCTCCTTTTCTTGTTTATTTTTAAATTTTCTTTCAGGATTGGCAAGAGTGTAAACTGAAGGAGACTAGACTAGGAAAGGAGGTGACATTGAAACATGCCATCTTGACTTTGTAGATCTTTATTGCAGGAGGTCAGGTTGACGGTCGTCTGTGTCACTCCTCAACCTAGTGGTCTGTGCCTCTCTTTCCCCATGGAAGTTAAGAGCTAGCACAGCACCTGGCTTCCCCTGGAGCGTCTGAGTCCAGTTAGGGACAAGGTCTCCATGCAGGCATTTGGAAATAGTTCACTTGGTGCCGGGTACACTATTAAGGTCTGTCCATAAACAGCGAGGTTGGAGTCTTGGTAACCCATGGGAGGATTCCTGGACACCAAGGTCAGACTGGACAGCTTCCAGGTTCAAGAAAGAGAACGCCTCCTTTGGAGGCAAGAAAACAGCTGGGCTCTCATTGTTAAATCCAAGAGCTGCTCATTAATAGCCCACAGGACAAAGTTGCTCCAGGCTGCAGGGGCCTCTCTGCTTTAATCACTGGATTTAGGATTAAGTCAGTAATGCTTAAGCTGCAGAAAAGTTAGTGTCACAAAAAAAAAAAAAAGAAGAAATAAAGCCAGACTTACATGTAATACCCTGCAGCGCACGAGGTACAGGTTCCTGGATCATCTGGAAAAACATTATAATAATGAAAAATTAAAATCACTGGGAGTTTTGTTAGTTGGAAAAATGGATTTTGGAAATGTTGTAGCTTGAGACAAATATTCTTCTGGGATAGTTTATAAAATGTATTGTCCAGGAATGATATTTGAACAGATTGTACCATTTTTAATTAGTAACAAGAAGTACAGTAGGATTTATCTCTATCAAAGATAATAAGAGTTCACATAAATACTTGGCTCCTATGTTCAAGAAGGAATAAACCCAAACTACTGGGTTTTCAAATTATATCAACCACCATCTACATTAAGAACCACCTGGCCTGGGGGCTGGGGATGTGGCTCAGTGGTAGAGCACTTCCCTAGCATGTGTGAGGCCCTGAGTCTGATTCCCAGCAACATAAACACACACACACACACACACACACACACACACACACACACACACACACCCTCCTGACCTCTACTGAGGTAGAGGCATCAAGTGTGTTTATACACAAGTCTCCAAGCCTCTGACCTTGAGCTGTGGGTTTCCCATGCGTTTTCTCAAAAGCCTGCCAGTGGGAGGGGCTGTCATCTGGGAAGCTCCTTTGAAATCTGGACAGTTATTTTTCCAATACAAATACTCACTTCGTGTTCTGCACTCCACAGCCTTCTGAAAGAAACTGTCCTGTCCTCATTAAGTGTCATGACTCAGTGTGTCCCCATTAGAGAAGGGTTCCTTCCCACAGCTTTCAGGGGATGTAAGAGAGAAGGGATTCTGAGAGTCATCACCTCAGCTTGAACTGCCAACCCCAACCTTGCCCAAAAGATGCCACCCGCAGACCCAATTATCATGGAAATTCTATCACTTCCTCTGGCCTGGTCCTTGTAAATAACAGAGTTGCCTCTGGCAGGTTCTTCCTGCGACCTCACTACACCCCAGTCCTGTGCTTCCCTTTTAATAGAAGATGAAAAGCAACTGCTCCTTACGCCACTCCTCACGGTATCTGAAGGTTGTACATCACCTTTAACTTTATTTAAATTATATGAAATGATGTCTTTAGAACTCTGTGCATAGTGGTCCTTTCTGATCTGTTCTGGGCTCTACTCTGGTTTTCTCATAGCCTGCCTTCTGGGGGCAGAGACAGCTTCACCCCGTCTTTAGCCGTGCACTTGTCTTGGCTTCATCTAGGGGTTTGGCAAGACGACACTACCTGGCATTGCACCTCAGACGACTCATGCATCACACCAAAAGTTACAGTGGGAAGACTGCCAGAAGAGGCTTACGCAGGGATCCCGGAACCTTCTGGAAATAGTTTGGTATAGTAGAAAGGGCACTGCCCTGGGAATTGGGCCAGCTCATTTCTAGCTTAAAGTTTTAACCCAGTCTGAACTGTCTTATGAACTCATTTAAACTGTACTCTGCTTCCTGGGTTCTGATTTGTGCAGGTGTAAATGAGCTGATTGGACAAGATGGTTATTAAAACTTCCCAAAGTCCAAGATTCTGAAAGCGAATTGAGCAGGAGGCAGTAAACTCTGGCCGACTCTGGGGGCCAAAACCAGCTTTGGCCATTTATTTCCATATGACGTATGAATGCTTTATGCTGTACATCAGCACGAGTAGTTACAACAAAGACCAAAATATTTACTATTTTCAAATTCACAGACAAAAATGTGCCTATTTCTGACAATAGTACCATCAGCTCAGGATTCCATCATGCTCACTTTGTTAGGTAACACAGATGCCAATATGGCAGATGTAATGGATGGCCTCTGAGTTCCTCTTAGGGGAAAAACCATCTATATTTAGGAAAATAACTTGTTAAGCTACTTAGGGTAGCAATTTTGTTGTAAGGATTAAATGAGAGCCAAGAAAACCAAGGAGTCCAAAGTCCCTTCTGTAGGAAGCCATAATTTGCTCTGGGAGCAAGTGTGTGTGTGTGTGTGTGTGTGTGTGTGTGTAGTACTGGAGATTGAAACCAGGGATATTCTATCTCTGGGCTACACCCTCATCCCTATTTCATTTTTTATTTCAAAACAAGGACTAAGTTGTGGAAAACCTTACAAAATTGCTGAAGCTGGCCATGAACCTGTATTAGCCTCCTAACTACTCGGCTGACAAGTATGTGCCACTATTATTGGCTAGAAATGGTTTTTAATTTCTGAGTTCAGCAGAGTTTGTCATATAAGACAGTAACATGGACCAAAAATCCAGGTTAATTAAGTGGAAACAGAAATCTGAAGCTAGAGGTGCTCATGAGAAAGAAGAACTCCAAGGCATTCTTAGAAATCCTGTGGAGGGCTTTAGGCTTGCGCAGTCTATGGATTGGTGATCTGAACCCATTTTAAGGAGGTGCATAGGCCCCACTGGGCACCAGAGTTGCACTGGGCTAGTTCACTTCCCACTAAGACTCTATATTTTCATCCGCTTTCTTTCCAGTTCTACTAAATAACTTGCTACTTAGCTTGCACTGGGCAGCTTTCTTTTCTCTGCCTGTCCCTGATGGACATGTTTGACTCTTACGGATTTGCTAATTTGGCAAGGGACTGGGGAAGCTCTAATCCTGTTCTCTAATGTTCTGGTCATCCCTCCCTCTAGGAACTTAATGAGCTCGCTCTCTGCTCCTTTAAGCAGGTCACTGATGGAAATGTTAAATAGAACCAAGCCTCAGAAATGTACATCCCAATGTAATCTTGAGTTCAGGGACTTTTCCAGTCCAGTTGCACAGTGAATTTGGTACCTTAACTACAGTTTGCAACACATGAATAATGCATAGAATGGGAACTGTGTCTTAGAAGAGCTTACGAATGCCCATTAGTTTTTCTCATCATTACTAGTTGTTCTAAAGAATGAGAATTATTGTTCCCCAGATTTTTCCACCCCAGAAGATCTGCAAGCCAGACATAAGCTAAATGGATTTAGCTTGACCACTGAGAGGCAGCTGTTATGGGATTAAAAAAGAAGGTAACAGTCCCAAACCTAAAAGTTGATTCTAAGTCCTCTATGTCGACTTGGCATTCGGGTGGCAAGGAGGGGTGGTTCAGGAGAAAGATGAATTTTCCTGGCCTCTGGTGTCATTGTAGGAGTAGGTGACCACAAGGAATCTAGAATCCTTAACCATATTGGAAAGTGTTGGCCAAAGTCGGATGTTTAAATGGCTTCGGCTATTTTATCTTGTCAAACTCTGGAGCCAAGAGAGCATGTTTTCTTTTTCTTTTTCTTTTTTCTTTTTTTGTGGTACTGGGAATGGAACCCAGGGGCTTTCTACCCTTGGGCTACATTACCAGACCTACTTTATATTTTATTTGGAAACAGGGTCTCACCAAGCTGCCAAGAGCCTCACTAAGTAGCTGAGGCTGGCTTCGAACCTGCGCGATCCTCCTGTCTCGGCCTCCCAAGTGCTGGGATTACAAGCGTGCGCCACCACGCCTGGCTTTAAGAGAGCATATTTTGATCAGTCAGAATTCAGAGAGAGAGAGTGAGCCTCACACATTTGTGGGAAAACATCCCCAAAATGAAACAAAAAACCCTTCAGAACTAGTTGCTGGCTTGCAGCTGCTCATGTCCCTGCTGAGAAGAACATGTGTACAGAGGCCTTGTCAAAACTGGGATACGACCTTCCTTTCTGGGGAATACTAATTGTTATGACGCAGGGCTGGGGTGGGCAGGACTGTAATGTCCACTCTGTCTTCAGAGCTTCCCAGGTTCCTCTGGGCCACCTTTCCACTGTGTCCTCGGGGCTCCTTGGTATGGGAACTCATCAGAACTCTCTGTCCCCGAGGAAACATTTACTTCTGCTCCCAACGTCAGTCACCCCAGTGGCCAACTCCAGGCTTTACCATTTCATGTTGTTCTCAATAATATCCACGGCCTTAGCCTTCACCACTAAATATGGAGGAGCCAAGACCATGGTGGGCATGGTGCAGCTTACCCATAAAATATATTGGAAGGATAATAGCTTAAAATAAAACTGGGATTGAACCAAACATTTACAAATGTTCAGAGAAGGGCCGGGTGTGGTGGTGCATGTTCATAATCCCACGTACACAGTGAGACCCTGTTTCAAAAAGCAAAAAAGCTAAAAAATAGGGCTGGGAGTGTAGCTTGGAGGTAGAATGCTCCTAGGTTCTATTCCCAGTACCGCTAAATAAAAATAAAAATAAAAACGTTTGGAGAAGAAATTTTTTGATTAGTAATTTTGTGTGTGTGTGTGGGGGGGTACTGGGGATGGAACCTATGGGCACTCTACCTCTGTGTAGCTGAAAGGAGCTCTATTTTATTTTTTATTTTGAAACAGGATCTTACTAAGTTGCAGAGGGCCTCACTGAGTCAACCTGCAATCCTCCTGTCTCGGCCTTTAAGTATCGAGATTACAAGTGTTCACAACCACGCCCAGCAAGAATTTATTTTTATTATTTACATAAACTTTGGTTCCTACAGTTAATGAGACACGCAAGATAAAATGCTTCTAATTTGCTTCTTCCTTCCTTGAATGGGAACTAAGGGGCATTATACCTCGGAGTTACACTTCCAGTTCTATTTTTATTTTTGTTTCAAAATAGAGTCTTGCTAAGTTTTTGAGACTGGCCTTGACTCTGATCCTCCTGTGTCCGTCTGCCAAATACTAGGATTACAGGAATGTGTCACCAAGCCCAGCTTCTAATTTGCTTTTTCTAATTTTATTGTTCTTCTTGCATGTTTATTTTTCATTTAGAAGAAACTTGGTGTCTTAAGAATAGCCTCTTTATCCTAGAACATCAATATGTGCCAGGATTAGCCATAGACCAGATATCATCATCGTTTATCAGAATTCACTGCAAAACTGTGGAAGGAAGTTGAGTTTGGGATGCGCCTGCCCTGACTTTGGTTACTTCCTTCAAGTCTGTAGGGCTCTCATCCAAATGCCATGCTGGCCAGACCTCCCTCGACCACTTCTGTTGAAACCTATTCGTCCTGTATCCTTTACTGCAGACACCTACTTACTAGGCTGCTGCCTAAAACCAGAGACATGTTGAGTTTGTGTCTCCGGGAGAATCTTAGGGCCCCGCCTCTTTCAGCCTCTGCTTGGGTGTCCTAGACACCGACCTTGACTCAGTACACATCTGTAAGTGTTCCATCAAACTCTAAACATTGTTGTGATTCAATGCAATCTGCATTCTTGCCTTTTGCAGATGGTCTCTACCTTTTGGTTCAGTTACCTTCCCTGGTCCGGAGGTTTCGCTAAACTCAGAGATTGGGTCCCATTTCTAAGACGCATCTTGGCCAACATGTTCCACATTTAGGTAAAGTTTTAGGCTAAAGTCATGCTCCATTTATGCTTCATAGATTTCTAGCCTCAGTCACACACCGAGCTCTGTCAGTAACAGAAACCTAGAGCAGCAAGCTCCATATGTTTTTTACTGATCACTGCATTGTCTTAAAAATTAGCATGCAACTATAATGCACATGTATACACAAATTATTTATTAATTAGTATTTATTCTATGTGCATATAAATATTTTATATATATTAAGAGTGTGCTAAAATAGAAAATTTAAGAGGATAAAATAAAAAATAAATGTGAACATAAGTCCTATTTTTTTCTGAAGCCTAGTAGATTGTCTTACCCATTTCTCTTTAGAAACCAGTGACTTAGCGGAGCGTGGTGGTACTTGTAATCCTCATGCTTGGGAGGCGGAGACAGGAGAATCATGCAGGTTCGAAGCCAGCCATGCTGGCTTAAGAGACCCTGTTTCCAAATAAAATATAAAATAGATCTGGGAGTGTAGCCCGGAGGTAGAAGGGTTCCATCCCCAGTACCACCAAAACCAAAACAAAAAAGTGGCCGGGCGTGGTGGCGCACGCTTCTAATCCCCGCGCTTGGGAGGCAGAGACAGGAGGATCCCGCAGGTTCGAAGCCAGCCGCGCGCGCTGGCTTAGGAGACCCTGTTTCCAAGTAAAAATGTAAAAATAGGTATGGGAGTGTAGCCCGGAGGTAGAAGGGCTTCCAGGAACCCCAGTACCACCAAAAACAAAAACAAAAAAAAAACCAAAAAAGTGACTTAAACCATACCTAACTAAATGCCACATCTAAGTTCATAAACTTTATCGAATCTTGCAAATATATGCTATATATTTGGTTCCTTAATGTTTTATCTGGAAGGAATGGTTTTCTTTTTCTTTTTCTTTTTTTTTAAGAAATGGTTTTCTGATGAGGTCACTCACTGCATTTATGTAAGAACTACCCATTAGCTTGGTTTCCAGGTCTTATTTATAAACAGACTTTTTTATTCTAATGAACTAAGCCACCTAGTATTTCCAGGTGAGGAGATAGGTAGAAACTATAGGAAACAATGAAAGTATTTGACAAATAGGGTTAGATTTCACTTTCCCATCTCTCCTCCACCCTCTATGGATTTAACACATAAATTTGTTTCCCAAACCAAGTTACCAGGAAATAACCAGTGATCATATCGCAGCAAAAAAAAACCTAAAGGGTCATCTGTTGAAAATAGGTTTAAGGCCGGGCGTGGTGGCGCACGCTTGTAATTCCTGCACTTGGGAGGCGGAGACAGGAGGATCACGCAGGTTCGAAGCCAGCCGTGCTGGCTTAGGAGACCCTTTTTCCAAATTTAAAAAATATATAAAAAAACAGGTCTGGGAGTGTAGCCCGGAGGTACAAAAAAAAATTATTACTTCTTTTTTCTTTTTCTTTCTTTTTTTGTGGTACTGAAGATTGAACTCAGGGACATTCTACCTCTGAGCTACATCCCAACCATATTTTATTTTATTTTTTTATTTTGAAACAGGGTCTCACTAAGTTGTGGAGAGCCTCACCATGAGGCTGTCCATGAACCTGCGATCCTCCTGTTTCAGCCTCTCAAGTACTGAGATTACAAGTGTGTAGCATCACTCCCAGCTATGAATAATTTTCATGATAGGCTATGTAAAAAAGATGATAATCCTTAGCTAACTACTTGTAGATAGGTGAATGTGTATATTTCTGTACTTAAAGACATGGCTTTCTAAAAAAAAGTCAGAAAAAAGCTAAAATGTTACTCTCTGTTCCCTTTATGTGTGGAAATACATTTATATATTTCTATGCTTTCTCTCTCTCCCTCTTTCTTTCTCTCTCTCTCTCTCTCTCTCTCTCTCTCTCTCTCTCTCTCTCTTTTGTGGTACTGGGGTTTCTGAAAAACCTTCTACCTCAGGGCTACACTCCCAGACCTTTTTTATATTTTTATTTGGAAACAGGGTCTCTTAAGTCAGCACGGCTGGCTTCGAACCTATGTGATCCTCCTGTCTCCGCCTCCCAAGAGCGGGGATTACAAGAATGTGCCACCATGCTCAGCTTATTTCTATGCTTTCTAATAATTGTTTTACAGAATTCATTAGAACAAAAATGTTATTAAGAAAATAAAGAAGCCAGATGCAGTGGTGTTGGCTTGTAGTCTCAGCACTGGGGAGGCTGAGGCAGGAAGATCACTTGAGCCAGAGAGGTTGAGGCCAGCTTGGGAAGCACAGTGAGACCCTGTCTCCAGAGCAATAATGGAGTCAGGCCTGTTGGCACACTCCTGTAATCTCAGTACTTGGGAGGCTGAGACAGGAGGATCACAGGTTCAAGGACAGCCTCAGCAACCTAGTAAGACCTTCAGCAACTTAGCAAGAGCTTGTTTCAAAAAAAAAAAAAAGGGCTGAGAGTTTAGCTTTTAGGTGAAATGCCCCTGGGTTCAATCCCCAGAACCAAAACAAATAAAGAACAACAGAAAGGAAGGAAGGAAGGAAGGAAGGAAGGAAGGGCAGGCTCAGTCTCTGAGTTCAAGCATCATTTGGCCCCTGGGTCTGGAAGGAGTACCTCCCACAGATCTATCCTAAAGGAGCTTGTCCTTTGCTACACTATTTTCTCTCCCCTCCCTGTCCACTTCTATTTTTGTATCTTCCCATCTTATCTCCCAGCACTTCCCAGTTCTATACCAGGACAGGACCAACATTCTTCCATGGGGTGTGGTTCAAACAGCGTCATATGTTTGTACAAATATTTCAGTGAAAATTCACTTTAAAAATGAATCATTATTCTAATAAGATTCTGCAGAAAAGGCAGAGGGCTAGGCTGGAAATGAGGTTCCTCTTGGCTCTGCCTCGCAGTCACTAACTGGATCAGGGGCTGCCACTGGGGCTAAGCCTTTCCTTCCTGGGCACCTGCGATCTCCTGGGCTCCAGCAGGATGTTCACCCTGACGAGACGTCCCAGTACTCCCTTGGAGGCAGAGACAGCCCTATAATTGACCAGTCGTTGGATTGTTTAGAGAGATAATTAAGCAAATTGCCCAAAATGCATATTGTCCCAGAGTAAATATGTACTTAGTTATTGGGTGATGCTCTGCAAATTTGCAGGAGAGTCGCTGACATTCTTCAATCCATCTAAGGATAATGAATTGGGTAAGAGATTTATATGCCCAAAGAGTGCAACTAATTATAAGCCCCAAATAGCACTAAGAAGTGCATAATTCAAATAGGCTTTACACTTAGAATTGCTTCAAATCATTAACATTCAAATACAAAATGGATCTTCTGACAGCTTTGCCAAAGCAGAAGATTTTTCTGGAAGGTTCAATGGTGCTGGGATACAAAGTATTTGCTTAGGAGGGCTGTTGATGCTTTTCAGCCATTTCGGCCTCATCGGTGTCCAAGCACAATGAATAAATATTTGAATTGGCAGAAATGCAAATGGCAAGCTGACAATAGGGCACAGCCCCCTGGAGGAACATGGTAGTCTCAGGGATCTGAATAAATAATCGGAATCATTGTCTACAAATGTTGGCTAACAGAGGCCTCGATCCTCCACTGGACTCCAGTCTTTACAGAGTCCTCCGATTCTGACAATGGATTATCATAATGCACAAGCTGTCTGTGGATTGCCATGTCTCCTTAGGCCACGAGAAGTGGAAGTAGAGACTAAATACACACATCTGGCTGGGCGTGGTGGCGCACGCTTGTAATTCCCTTGCTTGGGAGGCTGAGACAAGAGGATCGCGCAGGTTCAAAGCCAGCCTCCACTGGCTTAAGAGACCCTGTTTCCAAATAAAAAATAAAAAAAGGTCTGGGAGTATAGCCTGGAGGTAGAAAGCCCCTGGGTTCTACCCCCAGTACCACCAAAAAATTAAATAAATAAATAAATAAATAAATAAATAAATAAATACACACACACATCTGATTCCTTCAAGGATGGCTAACTCCAGCCAGATACTTATTCATGTATTTTTTTAGGTGTGCGGTACTGGGGATAGAACCCAGGGGTATTCTACCTCTGAGCTACACCCCTAGCCCTATTTTTTAATTCTTTATTTTGAAACAGGGTCTCACTGAGTTGCAAAGGGCCTCACTAAGTATCTGAGACTGTCTGTGAACTGTGATCCTCCTGTCTCAGCCTCCCAAATGCTGGGATTATAAGCTTGCGCCATCATGCCCGGCTTATTCACATATTCACATATTCTGAAGCTTATATTTTAGGGGAAAAGACATAATCTAAAAAATTAAGCAGTTTTTAGCTGGGTGTGTAATCTCAGTACTTGGGAGGCTGAGAGAGAACAATCACAGGTTTTTGACAAGCCTCAGCAATTTAGAGAGACCCTGTTTCAAATAAATAAATAAATAAGGGCTGGGGGTGTGGCTTGAAGGTAGAATGCCCCAGGTCCTATCCAAAGCAACGCGCGTGCATGAGTGCTCGTACCCTCCCCTCCCCGCCACATATGCACATTATTAGAAGGCAAAGAAAATGCAGGAAAATGACACTAAACTGTAGGTTCCACAAAGACAAGGTGTTGTTTTTGTTGTTTGTTTTCCTGTATCTCCAGTACTAAGGCAGTGCCTGGTGTGTAGCTGATACTCTAGGAATAGGTGGTAGGTGAAAGAGAAAGACTTAAAGATAAATCTATAAATTAAGATAAAGGATAGGAGAGTGAGAAGAGGGGGGTAGAGAAGAGAGGCCCTCATTTTGGTGGGCTAGTGAGGGAGAGTGTCTTGTGGCAGCTGACACTTCAGTAGGGATAAGAATGATGGCAAGGCGTAGCCAGGGAAAGTTCTGAGGGGAGGCCGCTTGTGAGAGGCTGGTGGAGGGAGGGGATGGAGAGTGGGGGGTGAGGCCAGCCTCCTGGCAGGGTAAGCTCTTGTAGTTTTATTGGCCAGGGTACATAGGTTCACTTTCTAATCCAAGAGTAATGGGGAGCTATGAGGAGCTGTGTAGAAAAAAAGTCCAGATGTTATTTGATTTACTTAAAAGATTACTGTATCATATGAAAAATGGCCTATATGCCTGCAGAAACAGTAATGGCTATTATATCCTGTTAAATTAAACTAGGATTCCATGAATACATATGAGAAACACTTTGTTTTGGGTACTGGGGATTAAACCCCATGGCATCCAACCTTCAAGTCACCTCTTCTCTTTTTATTTTATATTTTGAACAGGGTCTTACTAAATTGCTGCAGGTGTCACTAAGTTTCTGAGGCTAGCCTTGAACCCGTGATCCTCCTGTTTCAGCCTCCCAAGGACTGAGGTAACAGGTGTGCACCACCGCAGTTGGTGAGAAAAACTTTTAAAAGAAGATATGAAAGGATAAATGACCAAGGATAAATAAGTCTGTGGCTGCAGCAGTAAGAAAATTCAGAGTTGAGAGAAACTACAGTAGTAAAATCAAGATTACATGGCAAGATGTGTGGAGGGGGGAGGGAGACGCCGCCCTGGGCCGGGCTGGAGCACACACGTGGATGGAGTGAAGAACTGGGGAATGGACTTAGGAGAAAAAATAAACACACAGCTGGTCACGCGCTGCTGTCCACACACTGCTCTGGACATTATCAAGAGAACATACGAGTGATAAAGGTTGTTTGTACCCTCAGGGAATTTGCAGTTTGGTAAGAGGACAGTAATTAGCAAAGCTGATTAGAGAGAAATCACTGTGTGGCAAATAATAAAATAAACAAACAAACCTCTAATCTAGCACTGGACAAAATATTTGGTTAGGGCCTAAAGGAAATCAAATTGTGATTCTTCCTCTCTATTCCCACTTAATTGGGCTTTTATCTCTTTTTCTTAGAGGAAAAATTCAGAGCATTCTTATTATAGTTAGGCTTGTCAGATAAAATATAGGACTGAAACAGGAACTTGGACTACAGTGGTAACCATAAAAAACTGAAGGTTTCTATATAATTTAATTTTAATTTAATGTAATCCCATAACCTGTCTAGGATTCAGAGTGGTGTGGTATTATCTTACTAATGTGCTATTATTTTTTCTTGCTTTGGTTTTTGGAAGGTAGCTGCTGCTGTATATATATTTATAACTATTATGTCCTCATCACAGCAGGTCCCCATAGGTAGAAATGACACCTGCAAGGCTGTGCTTGAGGAAGGTGGACACTGTTTACAGAATACACTGGACATGATGGGGGGGGGTTGAACAAAAACAGGAAAACTAGTTAGATGATCATTTTAGTGTAAGGACAAATGAAAACTCAACCTGCAGAAGGAAGAGACAGCAAAGTCATCTTGTCTCAGCTTTGGCACTGAGTCAGTTAAAACCAAACCAAACAATAACGTCAAATTCCCCCTAAAAATTTGTAGCCATAAACTGGATGTTGGGTAGGTTTGTATTAAGAATTCATGTTGCCTGTGTGTTTTAGAACATCTCTAAAGGAAAATTTAACTCATAGCAATCTCAGGAAGGTAGAATCCCAAGGCAATCGATAGAAGCAAATGAAAATCCTTCTAGACAAATGTAACCTTAACCCAGACCTCAAGGTATTCTCATATGTGAGTTTTCCAGGAAAATGGCCATAGTTAAAAAATATAAACCACACAAGGAAATCAGTCACTATGAGTGAAAATCAGCAGATATAATAGGTGGAAGAATCAGGCCCATAGAGTCTACAGATCTTGAAAGCTTGCACAAAATATAAAAATAACAAACTGGTTAATATTTTTAAAGAATAAAAGAGTATCTTGAAAATACAAAAGTACCTAGGCACTTTGGAAAAGAACCAAATATAACTTGTATAAGAGAAAGATGCAAACATCACAATCTAAAATTCAGTGAATAGATTAAATAGTTAGAGATGGTAGAAATTTGTTAACTCTAAGATAGATGCAAAGAAAACATGAAAAGCTCAACCTATAGAGACAAAAATAATAGAACACAGGAAAGAGTGCTTAAGAGACATGGGAGTTAAAAGAAGATCTGACAAATGTCACAGTTTTAAAAAGAGATAATTGAGAGAAAAGGAAGAGGCAATATTCAAAGAGATCAGAATACACGAGAATTTTCCAGAATTGTTAAAAGACATCACTCATTAGTTCCAGGAGGCAGCACAAACATATATTTTAGTTATCATCATTATTGTAATCTACATGAAGACCCATCACAGTGAGATTACAGAATAACCAAGAAAACAAATGGGCATAAACTGTAGGGAAGGATAAAGAGACAGGGTACATAATAAAAAAGAAAATATTTTGAGAAAAAGATTTGAACACTTGGTGGGTGAAAGAGCATTAAAATTCTTTGAAATTTTGATGAAAGAACTGGAATATAAGAACCAGAAGGAAACTTAGCCTCAAGGTCCAGACCAACCTCAAAAGATAGGGTATGAAAGCTTTTGTTTGTTTTGAACCTTCTAGTTCTTCTGACACAGGGTTCTTCCCCCACCCCCAAGCTTCCATTAAACTTTGTAAAGATACTGCAGCTATTATCTGGTTAGGATATAGTGAATTGTTAATGATCAGCCTTGGTCAGGAAATGTATCTTACTTATCTCTGCAACTGTAGTGCCTACTGTAAAGATCAACATTAATTTGTTCCTTCCACAAAGATATTTTGAGTCCTATTATATGTTACAGCTACAGTGGTGACTCATTCCTAGTACAATATGGAACTCGGGCTGGGAGAAGGTAGCAAGTTTTAGATCATGCAAAGAATGTTGTGTGGTCAGCATAACAAACAGGATCATGAACAAGTTGCTAAGAAGAAATCAGAGTAATTGATAAACTATGGTGTGTGTGTGTGTGTGTGTGTGTGTGTGTGTGTGTGTGTGTGTTGCAGTTACAGAGAAATCCTATTAGGAAGCAAAAGCTTGGTTGAGGCCTAAAGGTGAACAGAGGGAGAGGGGCAGAGAGATGGTAGAAAACAAAAGAGGGGGCATTCCATGCTTAATATCCTGAAGTCAAGGAAAGTAAACTTACAGAGAAAGTTCCTTTAGTAAAAGGGCTCATGGGATTCTCTTGAAGAAACTATAGAGTGAGTGTCAAGATCCTGTTGAAATTGACATCATTGCCTTCACCTTAAAATATGCAGGCTTTAAAATAAAAGAATGACCAAAGTACCAAAGAGAATTAATTGCACAGAATTTGGGGAGCTAGAGAAAGCCCTGAGTCAGCAAGAAGAGAAGATAAATAGAGCTAATGAGGCCAGTGGGGGGGGGTGGTCATTTATGTCATGCTTAGGAGTATGGACTTTCCCCAGCGCCATGGGAATCCATTTTAGATTTATAGGTAGCTGCCACTGTTGAGTTTTCTTTTTTAAATTATCAATAAGTTGATTTTTTGGGGGGGAAGGAGAACAACATTATTACATATAGGAAATGAATTTTAGATTGGAAAAGTCAGAAAAAATTGGATTCAGGGATTCCCATTAGAAGACTATTGCAGTATTCAGGTGAGCCCTGCATGAAAGTGTACCACAGTCATGTGCGTTATAATGACATTTGGCCCATGAGGCCAAACATACGCAATGGAAGTGAAATCTACGGATGAAGTGGAAGTGACCTGGGGACTAACTTGTGGGTTAAATTATGTCACTTAAGATGATTTCAGGATTAGTATCCCGCACCTGTGTGTGCAACCTTGGAAACAGGGACATGGCGTGCGTAGTCAAGTGAAGATGAGATCCTACTGGATCAGAGGGTAGAGGTGGGAACCTCTGGGAGGAGGGGCCTCAGCCACTGGTGGCACTGACCTTAGAAAGGACGCATTTACTTCTCACGGTGCATTCCTAAAAGAGTGAGTTCCTGAAGGGCAAGACTGGCCTCTCCTGGCTGGAGGGTTCCTGCCCCATAGCTCCCTCTTGCATGAAGTCTCATCATGATGCAAATTAATTGCATTGCTTGGCCTTGGATTTCCAGGCTCCAAAACTGTGAGATAAGCAGAGCTCTTTTCTTTAAATAAAAAAATCTAGCCTCTGGTATTTTATAATAGCAATGGAAAACTGACTAAAATACTTGGTTACTGCTTTAACAAGTGTGGATTTGAGAATTGCTACTATGGGGTCCAAGTGATTTTTCTATATCCTCTCTTTACTGCCTCTATTTAAGATCGCATATTCTTGCTTAATAAAAATGTTCACATACCTTCTCTAAAAAAAAGTACCATGCAGCCTTAGTATTCTATTCCAGACCACTGACCTCCTGCTGGTTAGCAAAAGCCCGTATCACATTTTCAGATAAAGAACATCTGTCCAGGCCACAGGCCTTCAGCTGGACCTGTTGTCAATAGCACTGTGCCAACATTAACCGAATCATTCAATTAACATCCCTCTGTCTCTCACCTAAGGAGTCCCCAAGACATTTAACCACTTCAGTTTTTATTTTAAGACTTTTTTTTGAATCTCTAATCTTTTCAGGATACTGTGCCAAAGTTGAATGGCCTGGAGAAAAATGGAACAATCCTTTGGATTCTGAAATAAGTGTCTGGTGTGGCAGGAGCCAGGTTAGAGGAGCCGAAGGGACTGGGCATGCAGACCCACTAAAGTCATATTTTTTATTACCTCTCCATTTAGACAGACAAGGGAAGGTTACAGCAAGTATAACCTTCCATTTCCTGACTTCCTGGGGTTCATTTCACATCCTCTGCATCCAAGGAAACTTTCCAACTAAATATATTGTTGGAAGAGAGAAAAACAGAACAATATCCATTTATCTCCTTTGCTGTTTAAAAAGAAACAAAACTGCTGAAAAACAAAATGTATTGTCTAATAGACATATTTTCTGGTCTTTAATTTTTACCCAAACTGCTGGTTTGTGGAAGCACATTAGGTGTTGTGCAAACAAGTCCTGTTATCTGAATAAAACAGAAAAAAAAAAATCTAAGAACCATCTTGTATGATTTACTCCAAATAAATAAATAAATGAGAATGAAAAGAGAGAGAGAGAAACTCATATTTTTAAAAAGATATTTTGAAAGATTCTGCTTATTCATCATCAGGCATATGTTAAGAAAGTGATGTTTTCTTTTGTGTATCTTCAGGTCGTCATAGCAACCAGATCACTTCCTGCTCATTAATCGGAAGCACCAGCAAGAGAATCTGTCTTTTCCCCAGGTCTGGTCCCTTTGCTTATTTTTCTACCTTTTAAAAACTTCACAGATTTTGGAAGTAGTTTTCTTCAAAATTGTTTCTCCTGACCTGAGAGCTGAGCTGTGTTTGTGGGTTTTTATCGCCACATGCTTTCTCCCATGTTCTTTGATGACTTCTGTGGAACACCAGGTGCGACTTGGTTGCCCCTTTCTCTGTACTTCTGTGCTTCATTTCTTACAGCTAAGGGAGGTTTTCTGAAGTCTCCAGAGCTGTGTGGGGAATCGTACAGCAACCCCTCCATTTGTTCTTCCACATGGGTACCACACATATTTTTTCATCATGACTGTACTAGTATTGGGAATGGCCTAGAAGATTTGAGAGAGCTCTGATTATTAATATATTTCAAAAATAATTGTGTCAAAATGGCGGCAGATCTGGGTAAAGAAAGGACTTGATTTCTGGCTAGAAGCAGGCAGCTATTCCAGTGTAGATTAACCTAGCTAAAAGTAATTAACAAGTCAATAGAGGAGAGCTAGGGCTTCCTCTTTCCAAAGACAAAGATCGACATGATAATCTAGGGATGGTGGAACAGGGGGTTGACCTTCGGCCTTCCTGCAAGGAGACACCTTGCCACACCTTGCTGGGGGAGGTACCTTACAGGGACGTTCACTAAGTCAGAATCATGCAAACAAGATGGAGGTCATAGGTATAAAAAGTCCAGTCCATGTGCTGTATCTGGGAGTGGTGAGTTGGCCCAGACCACCTTACCCCCATGCCATTGTGGCATGGGGCTATAACTATTTTCTGTATTTATATATTTTTGATAAACTTCTTTAAATCCTCAGCAACTGTCCAAGCTATGCATATTTATTCTTAGCTTAGGACAAGAACCTGCAGTTTTTTTTTCTGGTTTTGGTTGTTTTGGGTTTTGTTGTGGTTTGAGGGAAAGTGTGTCAGGGACCCTAGCAGGGGTCCCCGGGAAGTTTCCCCACAACCATACTCTCCCAAATCCGTAACAATGACCACATTTCAAGATCTCTCAAATGTAATACTTTCATCTGAGAATTATGAGTTATGGGCAAGGAGAAAGGAAGACGTAGCTTTATGGGCACAGAGCTGATTTATCTAGTGAAGACAGTGAAGGATTAGGAATAACTTCATGAAGGCCGGGCTCGGTGGCGCACGCTTGTAATCCCCGCGCTTGGGAGGCTGAGACCGCACAGGTTCGAAGCCAGCCTCAGCTACTTAGTAAGGCTCTCAGCAACTTAGTGAGACCCTGTTTCCAAAATAAAATATAAATGGGTCTGGGAGTATAGCCTGGAGGTAGAAAGCCTCTGGGTTCCACTACCAGTACCACCAAAAATAAAAATAAAAATAAAATAAAAATAAAAAATAGAGCTGGAGGTGTAGCTCAGAGGTAGAATGCCCCTGGATTCCATTCCCAGTACCACAAACAAAAACAAAAACAAACTTCATGATATTTACTCTTCCATCAATTAACAGCACCTGTCTCTCTCTCCACCCCTCCAGTCCTATATCCAAACATTATGAGGGCCCACAAGTGTGCATGCGTGTGTGTCTCTGTATGTACATATATGTGTATGCATACAACCTCGGCTTTGTGAGGGCGTGTAATGTGTTACTGAACAAAGGGCAATCCTCTTCAATTTTTGAGAGCCCCTTTTTCTGTGTATTTATTCCCAAAGAGAACAATAATTCATAAATAGATCCTAGTTGTCCTGAAGTTACAGTAAAGAAAAATTTGGCCATCAGCTGAGAACTCAGGCTGGGGTCACACTTAATATATACAATTCATGGAGAAAAAACATGATAATAATAAAAATAAAGGCTTAGCACCTGCCAATGAAGCAGGCCACCACTGAGATATTATGTCCTCCCGAGCAGAGAGATGTTCTGTTTTAGTGCTTACAATGGCCTTAACATAGGAGCTTTGTGATAAGGGATAAAAGATTCCAGGGAAAGACAAATATTCAGTCTCTACAAAGCCGGGCTCTTCCTCCTAATGAACCTCCTGTGACCACCCTAACAGCATTCCAGTGGCACTTCGGTCTGAAGACAAAAGGAATTTCACAGTATGATTAAGTCCACACAATAACACATAAAGTGGACAGCGGGCTAACAATTATCTGCCAGGTTTGAGGAGAGCTTTTGCCCATCACGAAACACCTTAAATTGGCTGCTTATTTAGTATATGATTCTTTTGGATAATTGCTGGCTCTCCCTCCCCTTCATTTCAAGTTTATAAGCCTGATTGTTCTGTGAAAGCTCTTCTATTCTTCTTTATGGTGCAGGAACACCCCAGGACACATTTTCAGGGTTCACTTAGAATAAGAGCTGCATTTTATAAAGCTGGCCATTTCTGCGTCTGACAGAGTTGCTTCTCTGAGACATTACAAAGATTTTGTCTCCAAAGCCATTGTTCTTCCTGGCATTTCACAGCCCGCTGGTAGCCTTCCTTCATATTGGCAAGTGATAAGCTATTTTCAAGTCATGGGTAATCATAGTAATTCAGCATTTTTCCTTATTAGCGCCCCTGAATGGGGAAGCTATGTGGTCTCATTCTTAGGTTTAGAGCTTTTGTGTTTCAGATGGGCTCTGTTGTTAGTCCAAAGGGATTCACTTAAAGAGCTTCTCCCAGTCTTTCTAATGGTCAAAAATTACATGGATGACAGTGTCTGGCATCTCTTTCTCTGCTTTGAGGGAAGCCACCGGCCTCGCAGGAAGGCCATTGTTACTTTCATTTCTAGTTCTCCAGATACTATTGAACGAGGATGCACATGCGGCTGCCTAAGCACACAAGGGCTCACTCTTAGAGACGAAGCAGTTTCCCAAAGCATGGATACATTTTAGGAATCTCTAGTATATTCTGAGATTTTGGGGGCTGATAAAAGGGGAGGAGGGGCAAGCTTGACTAGTGTGTGTCTCTGGGCATGTGAAGAGAAGGGAATGGGATTTAGTTTCCATTAAAATATCACCATGAACAACCAATGTTCTTTAACAATGGTATGAAAAAGATTACTTTGCAATGGGAATTTTTAGGCTCACAATTAGAAATTCTTTGGGACACCTGTGGTTTACCCAACCCACCAGCATCCCTCCTTTAGGCTCAAAATTGTCAACTATGTCTACATGTAGAATGTATATGTAATTATTTTATGATTGACTTTTTATTCATCTAATGGTCCTGCTGGGGGCTTTGCCACTTTTCTGAGGCAATATACTTATTTAGCCGACTAGATGGGTATTTCTAAGCACTGGGCTAGTATCCCAGTGTCCAAGAACGATACTATCTAAAACAAGTAGTTTACTTGAAATTTGTACTTTCTTTGATCAAGGCTTACATTTAAGGCACCTAAAGGGAAGTTTAAAGATATTTTATGTCTTTATGCTAATTTTGAAATTATCATTCTGAAAGTTCGAAAAGTGGGCAGGCGCAATGAAGCAGGCATCAGATGGAGTTACAAGTCAGAAGAAACCCATGTGGTTTCGATGGACCCCACGTGCTAATGATTCCTTCTCTTAGGCCAAGCAACTGACAGAAATGGTAGCAAAGTTTCCGGACTCGAGCTGTGGAGGGTGGGCCTTCACAGAACAGAGGGGCAGCTGCTGCTCCAGGCCACGTCTTCTGCTTCCAGATGAGGATGTGAGGTCCTTGGGCCAGCGTAAAGTGACTTGCTAAGGTCGGCTCTGGGGGCAGAGGCCGGCGCTTCCACTCTCCACTAGAGCTCTTCCAAACCATTCCTCGTGGATTCCCTTGCCAGGGCTCTGCCGTGCATGCATTTAAAAATTATGGATTGAGCACCTGCATGTGGTAAGAGTTATTTGATGTGAAGATTACACGACAGTGAGTAAAGAGATTGATTTCTGCCTTTCTGGTGCACATAATAGAAGAAAACAGTACATGCATTTTAAAAGTAAGAAAATGAAAATATCAGATAATTATATATGATCTGCCAGAATTAAAATAGGATGACTGACGTGCATATGTGTATGTCCATGTGCATGCGTGCGCGTGTGTGTAGACAGAGAAAGAGAGGGAGGCTAGATTTGGTGCTGCAGGGATGGCTCTTAGGAAGTGACACTTAAACTAAGAAGTGATGATAATGGGCAAGTATCTCAAGAGGATGCTCCAGGTGGAGGCGGGACCAGTGCAGAGCTCTGGGGAAGGATGAGCTGGAGGAATCCAGAGTGCGGGCGAGGAGAGACATGGCGAGCTCCATGAGGTCAGAGGTGGTTAGGAGGCTGAAGTCAAGAAGACTCTTTCCCACTTTTTTTTGGTACTGGGGATTGAACCCAGGGGCATTGAGATACACCCCCAACCCCTTTTATATTTTATTTTGAAACAGGTTCTCAAGTTGCTGAGGGTCTCACTATGTTGATGAGCCTGGCCCCAAGTCTGCAATCTTCCTGTCTTAGCCTTCCATGTACTGATATTCCAGGCATGCGCACCACGCCTGGAAAGAAGGCTCTCTTGAATGCAGTACACCCTGTCCTCATCAGGCATTAAGGTCTACTTCTAGCTACTTCTAGCTTGAACCAGATGTCGAATTCCAAGTAAAGGATCGCTGTTCTCTTGAGAGAGCAAAAGCCTAAAGACCCATCAGACGAGGTGTCTGCCAGCTGGGTGGGACTCTGCCGCCTTCCCTAGTTGCCTGCTAGGGTCTCAAGTGGCCCATCCCAGCGATGCACACGGGCCCACGAGGGGACAGTTGGACAACAGCTTTGGGTAACTGTCATCGGCCATGTGTACCATGGTCAAGTTAAGCTGTTGCTGTTTCCAAGGAAGGCTCTGATTTACATTTCAACATTCAAGGGTATAATTACTGTACCCAGTCCCAAGGAATAACTGGCATATTTTATCTTTAAGATTTCAATAGGTCATACCTCTCATTTGTAAAAGTTTTCAGTTGTTCTTTCACTGAGCCTATAAAATGAATTTACTTCTAAACTGAGACCTTCTATGCCACATTTTTACAGCCTTAAATATAGTCTTTTATCACTACTATAAATGGTTCTTGACTCACCTCTCACAAACCCTTTAGTGCTAGAGGCAAGAGGCCTCCCTAATTCACTTGTTTCGATTCATATAAGATTTCTAAGTTGAAGCCAGGTCATTTGGATAATATTTCAAACATACAGGCTACATTTCTGCTAAACATAATAAATCTACAATTTTACAATTGGCTTGGGCAGCTAATGTTATTGTATTAGACTTTCCAATAAGCAACCCTTCAAAACAACTTCCTTTCTTTTTTAAGACTCACCAAAATGAACCTGAAGGCTCTATGTCATCACTCAAATATTGGGGGTCATCACTCAAATATTGGGGTCATGGCAATCTAGAGTCTACATTTTTAGGGCGATTTATTTTTCTAGTGGAACAGCTAGGTTCTTGCAATTATTTGAGGGCATAAAATTCTATCATGATGATACGTCAAGCTTTTAGTTTTTTCTGGTCCAAATTAGAGGTTAGAGGCTGAGAAACTTTCTAATTCCAACATTTTACTACTGACATCTCCAGGTCAGACTGCTACCTCTGTGGAGGTAATGCAACATATATCCTTTGGTTTCCTCTTGCCCTAGTGACCTGATTGAAAGGGGATGGCTCTCCCAGTGTTCTCATGGGTCTCCCTGACTCTGGAGGCTGTGAAACAAAGAGCTGAGAGCATCCGTGTTGTATTAGTCAACTTTCCATTGCTGTGACAAAATACCTGAGATAACCAAAAAGGGGAAAAAAGGTTATTTGACCTAATGGTTTTTGTGGTTTTAGTCCATGGTCATATGGTCCCATAGCTTTGAACCTGTGTCTAGGCAGAACATCTTGGCAGAAAGTGTGTGGTAGAGCAAGACCACTCACCTCATAGTGACTGGGAAGCAAAAAGGGAGAAAGGAGCCTGAGTCTCAATTTCCCCTTAAAGGTCACATCCCCAGTGACCTAAGTTCCTCCCATCTCAGCGAAAGGCTCCCCCATTTTCCAATTTCAGCATCAGCTGAGGACCAAGCCTTCAACACGAGGGTCTTTGGGGGACGTTTGAGACCCACACCACAGCACCTGGATTACCTGCTTGGTTCATGCAAAAGATTTCTCACTGATCTCACCTAATATTGGTTACTTTATTAGTTATTTAGAACATACTTTTTATGGAAAAAGATTTGGAAGAAAAAGGAAAGTTGGCCTCTGCAGCTTGTCATGGACACAGCTGGATGGGAAGGTTTGATTGACACAGTGATATCATCAGCAAGGCATCACTAATGTTTGGAGATGTCAGACGTCACTCCTGGCCTTCCAGTGCTTCGCCTCCGGGTCCTGCTGACAGGGTAAAGGAGGCACAGCCCCGCTTGGATCCTGTCCCCGAGCCCATTGTCTGTGCTGATCAGTCCCCCTTCTCATGCCCTGGGCTGCCCTGTTGAGTTGCAGGCTGCTGGGAGACTCTGGCCACAATTTCCTTGGTGAGAGTTGCAGAGAGACTTGGTGGGAAGGATGAGTCTGGGACCCAACCAAATTACTCTGGGGTTAACTTCTGGAAGGCGTGATTGCAGGCTCTCGAGATGCAGAGGCAGTTCAGGGTGCTCACGCCCGCCAAGCCCTCAGCTGGAGGCCAGCCTGTTGAGCAGCTGGGTGTCCACCTGCAGAGGCCCCACTCACCCACACTCAGCCGCCCGCTACTCTCCTGTCTGTCTGCTGTGGGAGGGAATCGATTTTGTTTTTCTTCAACCAGTGGAGCTTGAAACTCTTCCTACCATCTGGTAAAGAACTATGAAATGGCAGTTTGGCATTGGCATTGGGAGATGGAGAGCTGGGGAGTGAAATGAGAAGCCACAGATGCCTACGGAGGGCCAGCCTGGCATGCACTGTGCTAAATACAGAGGGCCAGCCTGGCATGCACTGTGCTAAATACATGCATGTGCCTCTGATGGACCAAAAGGTTTCTTGATGATGGGAGATAGGAAAGGAAAAAGATGGAGATGGAGATAAAGCAAATTAAATTTCATTTTGAAATTTATCTAAAGAACTTAAGATAGGGTTATCTTTTTAGTTTCTCTCTCTCTCTCTCTCTCTCTCTCTCTCTCTCTCTCTCTCTCTCTCTCTCTCTTCTCTCTCTCTCTCTCTCTCTCGTGTGTGTGTGTGTGTCTGAGGATTGAACCCAGAGGCTTTCTACCTCTGTGCTACACCCTCATTCATTTCTTATTTTTATTTATTTTGGTTTGGAAACAAGGTTTTGCTAGGTTGCTGAGAATCTAACTAAGTTGCTAAGGCTGGTCTCAAATCTTGTGTCCTCCTATCTCAGCCTCCCAAGCACTGAGACTTCAGGGGTGTACCACCACAACCCCTTTTTTCCTTTTCCTTTCCCTTTTCTTCCCATCTCCTTCCTTCCTTCCTTCCTTCCTTCCTTCCTTCCTTCCTTCCTTCCTCTCCTCCTCTTCCTTCTTTTGATTTTTTATATTGGGGATTGAGCTGAGAGGTACTCTACTTCAGAGCTTCATCCCCAGCCCTTTTTAAATTTTTTGTTTTGAAACAGGGTCTCACTAGGTCACTGAGAGTATTGTTAATTTCTTTCCTTCCTTCCTCCCTTCCTTCCTTCTTTCTCCCTCTCTACCTCTCTTTCTTTCTTCTTTCTTTATCCTTTTTTCCTTTTTATAAAACAAGGTAGAAGTAAGAAACAAACAGTTTATGGGACCTCCTAAGCTCTTCCTTGTGGTGAAAGGGGAAGATGAACAGATGCAAGCTTTCCATCTTTGTTCCCACTCTCCTGAGAACCCAAGTCAGCCATAACCACTTGAAGTTACTGTCATTACTATTGGTCTCATTGTTATTTTCCTTTAAGCTTGATGGACAAATAAAACTGGGCCTAAGGATTTTAGAAAAATGGAAAGTATTTGACTAAAAGGAAGTAAGTTGGTAATGATTTTCCAGTTTATTCTTTTTTTTTTATATAGTACTAAGGATTAAACCCAGGGGCATTCTACCTCTGAGCTACACCTCCAGCCGTAGATTTTATTTTATTCTTTATTTTATTTTATTATTTTATTCTTTATTTTATTTTATTCTTTATTTTGAAAAAGGGTCTCGCTTCTCACTGAGTTGCAGAAGGCCTTATTAAGTAGCTGAGACTGGCTGCGAACATGCCATCCTCCTATCTCAGCCTCCCAAATACTGGGATTGTAAGTGTGCACCATCATGTCCTGCTTCCGGTTTATTCTTAATCAAACAAAAGAAACTATCTCATCAGTTTCTAGATTCTTCTGTAAAAGTGAAACCAATTCCTCCAACCAATTGCTCCCTGTCCTTACTCGAGGGAAGTTAAATGTCTGAGACTCCACGTACTGTTTTTAGGAATGGCAGACAGTCCTCTGAGCCCCTCCTCCCCGTGTGCTGGGCTTGACCATGCTCTGTGCCTTTGTTTAACTAGGTTTATTTTAGAAGTACTTGGCTCATTTCTCTTTCTGCAAGCCTACGTGATCCAGACAGCTTTGGCTCACAGCTGGGCTTCACAGGTCAGTTGCACAACAAGAAGGAGGAGTTTTGATTGTACCAGCTCCGGGGAAACCAAGTAATAACACGAGGAGCCAAGAGGATGAGCTCACTGCTCTAGAATTGAACTTGGGCTATCTTGCCAACATGCCCTTCTCTCCCATAACCACAAGAATGTGAATTTGAATGTAGAAGGAAGAGCAAGGAAGACATTAGGAGATACAACTAAGGAGCACGGGAATGGCCTGATACAGCAGGCCAACCTCGGAGTGACTTTCATTTCTATTCTCTAGGAATATGGTGGACAAGTGCAGTCTGTTCTGGAAAATAACAAGTATTTGGATGGCTTGTAGGTTTGAACTAGACAGGACTTTTGAATTTGGCTCTAAGACTTGCCAGCTAAGTAATCTGGGGGCAATTGCATAAGCTTTCTGGGCATTGCCCTTCTTATTTAGAAAGTAAGAAGATAGACTGTGAAAAGAATAGGCTATAATGAGGATTTGTAAGGTACCTGCACATCTGAACTCCTAGCATGGAACGAACAATAAATTGTAATTAGTATAATGTATCTACCTGCACTTCAGAGTCCACCCTCAACAGAAGTATCTTAAGAATGCTGTTGAAATTATCTGTTTGTACAAATCCATCATAATCAGTGATTTTCAACTCTGCACATTTGAATAATTCAGAGAGTTTAAAAATACTGAAGGCTGAGCTCTGCTCCAGACAAATTAAATAAAACACATTGTAAACATATAGCAGAGTGATATTTTAGGTTTCCCCAGGGGATTCTAGTGCATGTGGATGATGAGAACCACCAACCTATCCTATTTGCGTGAGGGTCCTTGGAAAACAGCTAACGAGCATTAGTCATTATATCTCAGTTCCTAGCCTGATATAGATGCTTAGTAAATATTTTGTGACCTTCATTCAAAAACGGAGAGAAATTTGTCCAAATACCCGAGTCTTGTCTCACATGTGGGCAGCAGACAAAGGCCAGAGATAGCAGCACACGGTCACTCACAGTGAGGATTGGAAGGACAGGCGTGAAGAGCCACGTGTTTTCGCCACAGCCCACCGCTGGCTGCATGCCATTGCTCACTGGTCCTTGTCTTGGGTCATAAGTTGCCAGAGATGAGAGAAGGGAGACAGCAGAATGCTTTGGGAAATTCCATCAGTTAATAATAAAAAATAAACAAAACAGTGACTCTTCAAAAGAATTCCCTTTGAAGGAAAAGGGCAATGCCAAGAAATGCAATGGAAATGGTCCAAGGCAGAGAGAGAGAGAGAGAGAGAGAGAGAGAGAGAGAGAGAGAGAGAGAGAGAGAGAGAGAGAGAGAGAGAGAAGCTGAGAGCTGAGACCATGTGCTGAAGCTGAGTTTGGGGCTACAGCTTTCTCTGAGTAGCTGTGAAGATCTTCAGAAAGTCCCATGGATACCCAAACTGTGGCTGTGCAAGCTCCTTGCATAAAATGGCATATTATTTTTATATAACCTGTGCACATCCTCCCATATACCAGCATGAAGAAGAGACAGACAGCGAGAAACATTTGCGAACTCAACACTGAGCTCTTTTAAGAGAGAGGGTGTCTTTTTACTCCCTTCCTGGGAAATGAGGTATCATTTAGCAAATGAGGGGAGAGGAAGGCACTGATGAGCAAAAAACAAAAATAGCCATTTTTAATGTTCTTTAGACAGTACTGTCTTACGGTGTTTGCTTCTTTTTCCTTCATCACACCACTGACTGCATTCTATTCTAGCCCTTCCCCTTCTCAACTGGCTTTGTGTTGGACTTTTACAGAAAAGAGGCATCTGAATGTTTCTTCCTCACGTGTCCCTGGAGATGACAGTAGGTGACCGCCTGGGTCACGCACTAAGGCTGCTGGACAGCTGTGATGCACAGGTCCCTGGAAAGAAGGCTGTGTATCAGTGCTGAGTTCCAATTTCACAACCAGCAATTTCCTTCCAATTAAAGAAGACAATGTGCTTGTATAAAATGTATTCTGAAGTACCTTTGCTTCTAAAGGTGCCCTAACTTCCTGGCACTATTCTTGTTCCCCAGAAAGTTTTTAGGAAGGGTGTAATGGGAGATCAGTAATAAAGTGAAACAGTGATCTGTGGCTACAATATTTGATCTACAAACTCCGTGACTGCTCCAATGGAAAACTGAAAGATGAACGTCACATCTTATATGGCACTGATAATTTTTCTCCCATGGACTACGGTCTCACTCTTCAGAGATAGAGTAGTCAATGAGGTTGGTTCTCATTCCAGAATTTGCAACTTGGATTTAACATGGGTCATGGCAGAGGACAGAGACATGGATCCTGCCTATCATTCCTTAATAGCGGAACCTGCTCTCCCAGATAACAAAAAAGAATCTGTCGTGGAGGTGAATGAAAATGGAAGGGAGGTAGAAAGGTGGGAAGAAGCCAGATCTAATTGAAAACATGCTATCTACTTTCTCAGGTTTGCTGCTTTGGGAATCTCCCTGTCTGTGCTGTTTCATCTCAGAACCCTCTAGATGGAGGCCTTGAAGATTGGCATCTTGGGTGAGCAGTAACATCAAGTTAATTTGCATGGCTGTTATAAACATCTTCACTGTCTGGCTGGTACACTCAGTTACGCACTGGGCCCAAAGTGGTGGCCAAACTCAGCAATGTCCTATGTATGACTATTATTCCAAAAAGAAAAATACTCTTTGCTCTTAAAGGGAGAACCCTTAGGTGGTATGGATAGAGAAATCACAAGACACCCAAGTTTATCTTGAGCTATCCTGGGTCAAATCTTGGTTCTCACAGTTACCAGCCTAGTAAATGTAGGCATGGCGCTTAACTGTTCTAACCTTCACTCCTTCAACTGAGGAGTTAGAACAATAACTACACCTACCCCTAGAGTCTAATGGGGTAACATGCTTCAAGAATTTAGGATTGCACCCAGAGTATTAGTGAGTGTTCAATAAATTAACAATTAGATTACTATTTTAGTTATACTATCTAGAAATAAAAAAGAGAGACATCAGTGGGTATATTCTAACACTGACAACCTTTTTAGTTGTACTGACGTTCATTTTCAGAGTGTAACACTTTTCCTTCATGGGTGCACAACTTAACGCACACCATCATGCATTTACCCTAAGAAGACACGGGACATTTCCAACCCCCCCCCCAAGTATTTCCCCCATGCTTTTATTTTTGTGATGATGTGATTGTGGTTCACTAACGTCCATCTTTTTCCTATTTCAGAATCCCATCTGGGATCCCACTTGAGGTCTGACCACCTTGTCTCCTCAGGCTCCTCTTGGCTGTGACAGTTTCTCAGACTTGTTAGAGGATGTGATAGTTGTGAGGAGAATTTTGTAAAATCAGCCTCTATTGGGAGCTGTCTTACTTTTCTCATCTTTAGACAGGGGCTTGGGATTGTGGAGAGGAAGAGCCCAGGCTTTGAAGTGCCCTCTCAGCACACTGCGGAGGCCACATGTAATCAGTACGACTGGCCACTCCTCATATTGACCTTGGCCACCTGGAGCAGTGTTTGCAGACTTCTCCATTGTGAAGTCTCCTCCCCTGCCCTTCCACACAGTACAGAAGACAGTCACTGTACGCATGCAGGTCCACACCTGAGAAGAAGGGAGTAGCGCTTCACTTCCTTAAAGAGCAGTATTTAAGTAAGTTATTTGGAATTCAGCTATATGAAAGATTTGTCTCCTCCTCCCCTTTTTAAAAATTTATTCTTCACTTATTTCTATTTATTTATTTATGTTTTTACAGAACTTGGGCATTGTCCCACTGAGCTACATACCCAGCCCTTTCTGTTTTCTTTTTTGTTGAGGCAAAGTCTCACTAAGTTGATTGGGCAGGACTTGAACTTGCGATCCTCTTGCCTCAGCCTCCCAAGTTGCTGGGATTACAATTGTGTGCCACTGTGTCCAGCTTATTTACTTATTTATCTATTTTATATTTATATGAACTCAAAGGTACTTATTTTATACTTTGGGTTATAACTTACTACTATTTATTCACATTATAGCTCAAATTCTTCTAGACCTGGTCACTGGAAACTCTTTAGGTTCCTGTGTCTGTTGGACATGCCCTCATCGTTGCGGGGTTTTGCCTTGAGCAATCTCTTGCTTCCTGTCATCCCAAAATGCTGCAGGTTCATCTGGTCTATTACCTGCCCTAGTGCACAGGTCAGCCAATTCTCCAAAGAGAGGTTGGGCATGGTGGTCACTTGTAATCACAGTGCTTGGGAGACTGAGGCAGGAGGATCGCACAGGTTTGAAGCCAGTCTCAGCTACTCAGTGAGGCTCTCGGCAATCTAGTCAGACCCTGTTTCCAAATAAAATATAAAATAGGTCTGGGAGTATAGCCCGGAGGTAGAAAGCCCTGAGTTCCATCCCCAGTACCACCAAAACCAACCAAACAAAAAGGCTTGATATCTTTTATTAGGGAATGGTATTAGAAACCAAGGTTCAGGGGTGAGGTGTGCTGATTGCTGCTGGGGTGCTGTTGACAGTCTCTCCCGAGAGCAAGAAGCCTCTTTTTTATACTCTTGTTTTTTTTTAATTAATAATATAATAAACAACTTTGTATGCTTCAACTGAATCTTTTTCTTTTTTTCTTTAAAAAAAGAAAACCTTATCTTTTATTTGAAAATAAGTTGTAGACATCATGACATTCCCTCTCTAGGTACTTTCTTATGTAACTCCTGCATCTCCTAAGCAAAGAACCCACTGCTACCCAACTGTAATATTAATTCAGTAAATTATTCAATTATATTAAAATATTTCTGGTGGCCCCCAAAATATACCTTAAAATTTTGAAAAAAATCTGGTTCAAATAAATATTTATGCATTTTTTAGCTGTTTTATCTCTTTGTTGTCTTAATTCTCTTACTTTTATTTGTTTTTTAAATAATATAGAATTTTCTTTAAGAGGTAGGTGTAGAAGAAAGAAAAACCATAGATGAGCAATTAAGGCAACCTAGCTAAGGGGCAGAGGAGGAAGGAAATTCCTTAATATGCGTGACATACATTCAATAAACATATCATTCAATCATTAAGCAGAACATGAGGAGGAGAAAGGGGGAGAAGATAAGGTGGGAATTGGGGAAGGGCTAAATGAGCGGTGTTTCATGTAGGCCTCCACCATCTTGCACTCCATGAAGATGTATGGTAACGATGCACTGATAAAAAAGAAAAAAACAGAGGCAGTCTGCTGCTATTTAGCTATTCCACACACTGGATTTACCTTGTGACTATCCTTAAGCAAAACAGGGCTTTCCCAGTCCCAGTACTGACAGTTTGGAGCAGGTGAATCTTTACTGGGTGTTGTACGTTGTTTGGTAGCATTCTTGATCCCTACCATTAGATGCCAGTGAATGGCCTCCCAGTCATGACAATTACCAATGACTCAAAACACTGGCAAGTGCACTCTGGTGTCATAATTGACTCCTGTCAAAAGTCACTGGTCATGACACTTTTATCATGGATACTAGGTGATATTATCTATTTCTTAATTTATCACATCAGCAGACAGTAATGCCAAGTTGGATGGAGCTAATAAGTGTGATGCTAAGTGTAACGACTTGTTTAGGTAGGTAATCGGCAAACCTCTTCATTGTAATTAACTATTAATCCTGATGGCACTTTTAAGTCTGTGTGATTATCCTGTTGCCCAACAATTTTCCACCCAGTGATTTTAACACACACTGGTAATTTGATAATTCTCCTTAGAGTCAATAGACTAAGGAAGACAAAATGGTGATTTCCTAATTCTTTCTTATGCCAGCTGAATTTTTTTCTGAAAAAGAGCTTTTCTTTTTATTCTACTTCCCTCTCCTTTTGCCTTTTCTTCTTTAAATACCACTATTAGCATATGGTTTAAAAATTAATTGCATCACCATTTTTAATAAAAAATTCAAGGCTCAAGTTGTCCCACATTTCAGAGCTCCAGTTGGCTAGCTGCAGACTCTTCACGCTCATCACTGTCATGTGTTATGAATAGATAAAGCACATGGCCAAAATCAAAACCGTATAAAAAGTGTCCTGTGGTGTCATCATTGACTCCTGTCAAAACTCGCTGCTCACGATACTTTTATCATGGACACTAGGTGATGTTATCTACTTGTTACTATATCACATCGGCAGACATGTGATGCCAAGTTGGATTGAAAGCTGAACATTCTCAAATGTTCAGAGTCTCACTTCCCAGTTATATCTTCTTCACCCCCTTTTCTCCTCTCCAGGTAACCATTTTCATTAGCGTCTCATTTATTCTTTCTTGGTAAGAATATGCACACATTTTATTTACCATTTTGCTTACCCCAAACATAGCACATTGTGTGCACTTTTCGCTCCTTTCCTTCAACTTAACAGTATCTCATGAAATCACTCTTTCATTTAGACAGTGTCTGTTCTTTTGATGGTTGCGGAGGACTCTGCTGCATAAATGTATCCTAGTTTGTCCAACCAGTCTCCATGGACAGACACTTAAGCTATTTCCAGTAGTTTGCCACCATAAATAATACCACAATGACTACCTCTGTGATACACTAGTCTCCCCACACCAGGGCTTGGCTTTTCTCAGTCAGTACCAGCCTGCTTGGTCCTGCCCAGGATGTGGAGTGCCCCTTTTCCCAGCATTCCCAGGTTATATACGCTACATGCCTGTCAATCGCTTAGGTAACAGATCCCCTGTTGCCATGAGGCAGGCCTTGTAACTCTAATTTCAGTTAATAATGACCCCACAGTACAAAAATAGTGTGACTGGCAATTTGGATACGATTATTTTAAGTGAAAAAGATGAACATTCTCAAATTAATAAGCAAAGAGCAAAATATCATATGGCAAGTTTGCAAAGATCTGTAGTAAGAACAAATCTCTCTGTAAAGTTGAGGAGAATGGGAAAAAAGTTCTGTCCATTTGTTGTACCTCAAATTGCAAAAGTCCCAGCCATGGTGTGTGACAAGTGCTTAGTTACAAAGGAGAGGCATCGAATGATAGGATTCTGAATTACTTGTCAGGCATCCTTCGGTGGTCTTGGAACATATCCCATAGATAAGAGGGTACTGTGAATTTGTGGCTGTGGGTCCTTAGGGTAAGTTCCTAGAAGATGGTGCTGTGGGGTCAGAGGGTAAGTGCAAATATAGTTCTGTTAAGAACTGCAAGTTTTCTTCAACAGGATCATATCATTGTCTCACCATAAGCAAGAAATAAGAAGTAAAAGTATTTGCCTTGCTCGTAGAACCAGTAGTAAGCTTATGCAATTTTGTCAGTCTGAGAAATGACATTTGGTGGCAGTTTTAACTTGAATTTCCCATATAATAGCATTTGGTGGCAGTTTTAATTTGTATTTCCCATATAATGGCACTTGATGGCAATTTTAACTTGTATTTTCCATATAAAAACAAGCATCTTTTCTTATGATTGAAGGCTGTTTATTTTATATGACTTAAAAATAAAATTTCTTTCCTCATTGCTTTCTGGTACAACCTTAGATCGGGCTGCTTACTCTTCCAACCTGGCTTTCTCAAATAGTCTCTATCACGGCGCCTCTTCCTTTCAGTTACCCCAAACACCAGTAACACAGCAACCAAATCAATCTTTCCTTCCTCTCTTCTGTTTCTTTTCTTTCTCTCCTTTCATGGTATTGGTGACTGAACCCAGGCTGTACTTAGGCTGGACAAGCACTTTATCCACTGAGCTATACTACCAGCTTCTCTGTCTCTGTCTCTGTCTCTGTCTCTGTCTCTGTCTCTCTCTAAAACCCTTCAATTATTCTCTTTAAACCAAAGAATACTTTTAAACTCATTCATCTGGAATTTGAGATTTGGTTTTGAACCATTTCTCTTTGCCTATTCTCTTTTATTTACTAAGTTCTCCTTCAACATTAGTATATTCCATGTCCGAAAATCCATGGCATAAATTCTAACCCTCCTAGCCATTTTTTCTGCCATTATCTAAGATCGAAGACCCTCCCTCCAGAGGGCAGCTCTTTCCTCTACTCTGTGTTGATTTCATACAAACTCCAAACTCATCTGAGGTACCCTCTTTCTGGGAACTTTCTTTTGACCACTTTAGTACCCAGGGATTCTGCCTTTTCTAAATTATTTTGGCGCTCTTGTTTGGCACTTTATTTGGCACTCAATTTATATAACTCATTTTTTTTGCAATTTCTTAGTTTTATAATATTTTTCTGTTTTTCTAGTCTATATTCATTTCACTGAACAAATACTAACGGATCCCCCCCCCCCCTGTGCTGGACATTAAACCCAGGGTTTTGCATTAGTTAGGCAAGTGCCCTACCACTCAGCTATGCACCCAGCTTCCCCCCCTTTTTTACAAAAACAACTTATTTTTGAGACAGGGTCTTGGTAAGTTGTCCAGGCTGGCCTTGATCTTTCAATCTTCCTGCCTCAGATTTTAGTTCTGCCTCAGCCTCCCTAGTACCACCTTACCCAGTGCAATGGGATTTTTTTTAATCATCCCTTTTTGAGCCCAAATAACGGCACACTAACCTGTATTTTGAATGGGTAGGTAAGGACGTAAACGGGCCTTATACAGTTTGATTATACCTCATAATTAAATCAATGGCGATGTAGATAATAAGCCCCACATTTTAGGTTATATTCAAATGTTATACTTTTTTCTACATTCTCTAAATTAAAACAAAACAAAAAGCAACTCAGAACACTAGGTAAAATTTTTCCATTTACTTCCCCCATCAATTCGAGCAAAATTAGAATCCAGAACACATAGATTTCTCTTCATTAAAATTTCCATCCACAATACTGACTAGAAAGAAAAAGTATTTGACACCAAATCCTCTTGGAATGACAGATGGTGTTATATAAATCTGTTTATAGCAGGATAGAGAAAAGAAACTAACCTCATAATAATAAAACACCCTTGTTCCATTCTGGAGTATCAAATTTAATATTTTCCTCCAGACAAAAAAAAGTTCCTTTTGGTCGTAGGTTTAATTTTCTGTTTCCTTGAAATGATGAATGCCTAACTCCACCCAGGAATTAAATGAAATGGCTATCAATCTGGAATTTGAGTTTTTCCTTATTATTTGTAAGAGATAGATATTAATCTATAGTACACTAAATATCTGGAAAGAAATAAAGAAGTCAGAAAATATTCCCAACAACTATTTATTACGTAGTGTAGATAAAATGTCTCAAAGAGACTGATTCTGCTTTTCTCTTAATTCCTCTAGAGATTGTCTAGACCGGGTTCAAAGAAGAACCTACATTATTAAAATGGAATAAAGCTGAGTTCTCTCCAAAGGCTGAGGTTTTGGCTCACAAGAAGAATCTCCAAAAAAAATCGACAGTAAATCGTTCATATCTTTTAAGTTCATATTCTTATCTTATTAAAAATATGAAATTTAATAAAGCTTGTCTTTTTCAAATCTTTGCTACAGCTCTAATATTCAGTGAAAACACCATTTATTTTTGTACTGCATGGTTTTTTTCTTCTTCTTGGACTACATGCAAAATTTGATTAGAGGAAACATCAACTCTGAGTCCCTGGGTCTCCTGAGCCATGTATCTCTGTTTCGAATTCAGACAATTCTAAAATTCACTCCAACAAACATACTAACGTTCCTTTGCTTCTAATGAGGTTATGACCTGATCAACCCAGCCCGAGTTGAAAATGTTAAGTTGAAATACATTTAATAGCTCTAACTTATTGAGTGTCACATCTTAGCCTAGCCCTACTGTAAATGTGCCCATTTATATTAACCTATAGTTGGAAAAAAATCCTCACAAGGAATGTTTTATAATTAACCATTGAATGTCTTACCTATTTCATTAAATATCCATGTTTCCAAACACTGGCAAGATAACACTCTGTACTGATGTTTGCCTGTGACTCTGGGGTACGTTGGGACTGGAGGTCACGGTCTCTGACCAGCATCACTAAGGAGCAGTGTGCACGTATTGTTACCCCAGGAGAAGACCAAAATTCAAAGTCCCAAGTTCAGTTTCTCCTGCACATGTACCATTCTTACACTACGATAAATTTAAAATGCTGTAGCGCTAACCATCCCAAGTCAGAAACATTTGCGCACTGAGTGTGCATTAACTGTGTTTTGGGTGCACCACTAATTCTTATGCAAGCAAAGTTGGGCATATACCAGATCATTCATTAACAAGTAAAGGGTAATAAGAAAAGGGAGCATATTTTTTTCAAGAGGTCAATAAAGGGTTCAGAAATATGACCATGACTTAGTTGAACTAAGCCAACCAAGAATATATAAGGCTCAATACATAGAGAACTTAGAAATTATGAATTCAGCTATGTCAAGCCAAGAATACATAAGGCTCAATATAGAGAGAATTTATAGGTTAAAACAAATTTTAGAACTTAGGGTGTGAAAATTAGCAGCATTTATTTATTTATTTATTTATTTTTTTTTTTTGGTGGTACTGGGGTTCCTGGAAACCCTTCTACCTCCGGGCTGCACTCCCAGACCTATTTCTTAATATATATATTTTATTTGGAAACAGGGTCTCTTAAACTAGCAAGGATGGCTTTGAACCTGCGTGATCCTCCTATCTCCACCTCCCAAGCATGGGGATTACAAACGTGTGCCACCACGCCCGGCCAAAATTAGCAGCATTTAGAATGATCTTGGCACTCTCCAGTGATCTGCAGTTGGGTTTTTCTTCCAAAGATTTTAATTATATTTTGTTTTGGAGATGTAGGGGTATTGGGTATTGAACCCAGGGGCATTCTACCTCTGAGCTATACACCCATACCTTTTAATTTTATTTATTTGTGTGTGTGTGTGTGTGTGTGTGTGTGTGTGTGTGTGTGTGGTACTGGAGGTGGAACCCAGGGGCTTTTATACCTCTGGGCTATACTCCCAGACCTATTTTATACTTTATTTGGAAACAGGGTTTCACTAAGTTGGTGAGATCCTCACTAAGTAGCTGAGGCTGGCTTTGAACCTGTGCCATCCTCCTGTCTCAGCCTCCCAAGCACGGGGATTACAAGTGTGCGCCACCACGCCCGGCTCCTTTTTATTTTTTATTTTTATTTTGAAACAGTATCTCTCTAAGTTTCTGAGAGTCTGGCTAAGTTGCTAAGGCTGTTCTCAATACTGGGAACCACTTTCAGCCTCCCAAATACTGGGACTATAGGCCTGAGCCACCATGCCCAACTCTATATGCTATTTTCTATATCTTGACTAAACTTACATTAAAATATGGTCTTGGAATTTGGTGGCTTCCCTGTTTTACAGTTTATATCCAATCCAATGGTTCAGGTTCCTCCAACAGGGAACCAGGGGTGTGGGAGGAAGAAGGAGGAGCTGCTGACTGGAAGTTGAGAATGATGTATGCCTTTCATTTCATGATGGGGATTTCAACACTCCTTCACTGGGATGTTTTCTTCTCTAAAGATTGTCTTGGTCTCTGAGTAATAGAATCACTTATAAGGAAAAACCTCCCAACCCTCTCTATCTACAAACAGAGTAAGTAGGTGCTTCTTTGCTTGAGATTTTCATTGTTCATCTTTAAAACCTGTCACCTCTAGAAGGGGAGCGTCTCAGGCACCTTGCAGGATGGTTGGTTGCTGAGCAGTATCCCGTTGCCTAGCCAACAGTTACACGGAAGGACATCACCATCCTTTCTCACCCCTGCCTTTCATTAAGACACGGGGCCTGCCTGCAGCCTCCAACACCTCTCACTGCCACCCTGTTTATACTGGAGAAAGAAAACTTAATGGATGGTGATGACAATGACAAGGGTCCTTACTGAGGTAATAATAGGATGTGGAGGTGTGAAAGAGGACACAGATTTTAAACTCTTTAAACAACAAAGGAAGGGGACATGACATACCCATTCTGCATCCCAGGCAGCCTTCCTCACAGGACATGCATCCGTCATAGTCTGAGTCTTGGACTTCACCTGCACAGTGAGAGGAAGGAAGAAGAGAACTCATTTCCACTGTGTGGAGACACATCAACTGCAGTGCAAGTGTATTGGTGTGTTGCTTATGTTTAAGTGAATCACAAATCGACTATGAAACCCATAACCATTCTTGAGGATGTACATGCCATGTACTTTTTTAGAGAAAAAATCTCCTTCCAATGTTTTCATAGACTGGATCAACTTGGATCTGTTTGGATCGAATTGGATCTATTTGATCATAGATTGATCAAAAAGAACAAAGTTGGACCATATTCTATGTACCTAGTTTTTTTTTGTGTGTGGTGGTACTGGAGTTCCTGGAAACCCTTCTACCTCGGGGCTATACTCCCAGACCTATTTTATACTTTTTATTTAGAAGCAGGGTCTCTTAAGCCAGCATGGCTGGCTTCGAACCTGCGCAATCCTCCTGTTTCTGCCTCCCAAGCATGGGGTTTACAAGCGTGCGCCACCACACCGGGCTATGTACCTAGTTTTGAAGCTAAGCTTTCTTTATTAAAGAAATCAGTGCTACTTCTGGGAAAATAGAATTGGCTATATAAATAAATAGATACCTTTGTCTTTCTTTTTATCTGTTCTACTAAACACATTTTTTAGAACTCTTTTTCTTTTGGTACTAGAGATTGAATCCAGGGGCATTCGACCTTTCAGCTACAACCCTAACCCTTTTTCTAATTTTTGTTTTAAAACAGGGTCTTGCTAAATTGCTGAGACTGGCCTTGAACCTGAGATCCTCCTGTCTCAACCCCAGAGTACTGGGATTACAGGTATGTGTCACCATGCCCGGCTGGTTTTTTAAAAAATACTTTTATTTGGTGCAATATAATTATGCATGATAGTGAGATTCAAAGCAATACAAACATGCCTGAACACATCACTTGATATATTTCCCTCCAATACCGGTGCCCCCTTCCCCTTCCTTTTTTTCCTGTACATGTTTGTGAGATTGGTAGTGAAACCTTTTTTTTAAAAAAAGTTTTAAATCTTTCACTACATTATTAACATTAAAAAGAAATAGAATGAGTATCTTAATTATTCTAAAAATATCTCGGTGCTTTCTTCAGCACTAGATCAGGCATAATAACTTGTACGCCGAGCAAGAGTCTGTGACATTTTTACATAGAACAGAGGTCAAACCCTAAGTGGTGTTTTTTCAATTTCCCCTTCCCATATAATATTAAAAATTGGGCAATAACAGTAACTTGTACGGCTCACTGATCATTTAGGTTTTTTTTCTAAAAATCTAGAATCAGGTAGGCTGATTTTCACTGGCATCTTCCAGCAACTCCATCTGGGTGCTGTGTTCTCCCCTTCACAAAGGAAGCCACCATAGCAGAGGGGAATTACATTAAGCTTTGCCCAGGGGCTTATATCTAGTAATTGGGAAGAGAACTGTTGGCCGAAACTTTTGGATTCTAAAATAATTTTTTCCAGTCTATCATGCTTACAAACATTCCAGTGATTTATTTATTTACTCCTTCCTTCCTTCCTTCCTTCCTTCCTTCCTTCCTTCCTTCCCTCCTTCTGCTCTCTCTTTCCTGAGGATTTTTATCTCTGAGTTAAACTCCCAGACCTTTTTATTTTTATTTTATTTATTTTATTTTATTTGTGGTACTTGGGATGGAACCCAGGGGCATTCTACCTCTGAGCTATACCCCCAGCACTATTTTTTATTCTTTTATTTTGAAAAAAGTTCTTGCTAAGTTGCTGAGAGCCTCACTATGTTGCTAAGGCTGATTTCCAACCTGTGATGTGATCCTCCTGTCTCAGCCTTCCAAGTACCGGGATTACAGGCATGTGCCACCGTGTCTGGCTTATCCCAGTAAATTCTGGGATTGGCTGCATCTCCATGTTTTGGGAAACCCAGGAAGATGTGTGGGGGAGGAAGGAAGAGGCACCACCATTGTCCCCACATGACATAGGAAGACATCTAAAGTCATTTCAAGGACTGATGTTGCAGCCAGGAAGTAACTCCAGTTTCCAGATCATTCCAGGGACAACCCCTCATCCCACCTCCTGGCATTGGGCAGGGCCACCAGACCATCCTCACCTTGCCCGCACTCCAGCTTCTGGCAGGTGTGGTTGGTGGACACAAGGACGTAGCCGCTCAAGCATCTTGTACAGATGTGTGGGCCGTGGCACAGCTCACAGCTGTCTGGGCAGGGCAGGCAGGTGTGCTCCTGGGTGGGGTAGTGGCCTGCTGGGCAGCTCCCTCGACATCCCCCCTGGTATAGGAAGCGCACTTGGCCATGCTTGTCTGACCAGTTTAGAGGGACAACAGAAAGAGAAAATGCACAAAATCAGCCAGGAAGCTAATATAATGTAAGACATTTTATTAAAAAAAGAAACGACTGAATGCTTTTGTTCCTAGGGGACCAGGAACACAAGAATGGATTTAATGAAAAGTGCAATATCTATATCCTTGTCGTTGAAAAGTTTTCCTTGCAGGGAATCATTTTCCGATGCTTTATATATTTGAGTGAACAGCGACTACTATTTGGGATGTCATTGCAAAACCACAAACCGTGCTCTGTGAATAACTATCATTCAAAATGTGCATAACTTTCCCAAGGGCTCCTTTACGGTATCTGTGGGCCCTCTCAGACTTGGGAGTTACAGAGATTCCAGAGGAATAAACACATGCTTACCGGCAGACATGCTTTATAAAAGTGCAATCTTTCAAAATGATTTGGAATTGTTATGGAAATCACATGCGTATGTTAACTAAGGTCTGAATTTTTGCAAAGTTTCAGTTCCCATAACGGCAGGATCTTTAGCTCTGTAGACCAAGCACAGCACTTTGACCCCTTTATGCCCATGCCTAAGGGTTCCTGACTTCTAGCAACCCTGAGCTCGAGAGGTAAAGAATCACCAATACCCCCAGCATAACAGACTATAAGAATTTGTTACTGAAGGAATTGGGTAAATCTAACCAGGGATAAAACATTACAATTAGTCACAAAGAATTATAATCGGGTACAAATAAAAAACGAAACAGACGCCGGGCGTGGCGGCACACGCTTGTAATCCCCGCGCTTGGGAGGAGGAGACAGGAGGAATGGGGAGGTTCGAAGCCAGTCGCGCTGGCTTAAGAGATCCTGTTTCCAAATTAAAAAGTATAAAATAGGTCTGGGAGTGTAGCCCGGAGGTAGAAGGGCTTTCAGGAACCCCAGTACCACACACACACACACACACACACACACAAAAAAAAAAAAAAAAAAAACCTAAACAAACAACCAGATGTGGAGGTAATGCTTGTGAGGCGGAGACAAGAAGATCTGCAGTTTTGAAGCCAGCCTCAGCAACATACAGAGACTCTCAGAAACTTAGTGAGGTCCTGTTTCGAAATGAAGAATAAAACAGGACTGGGAGTGTAACTCAGAGGTAGAATGCCCCTGGGTTCTACCCCCAGTACCAGCAACAACAACAAAACAAAACCAAAAAAAAGTAAGATTAAAACTACAAATACACGTAGAGGCCTCCTACTCTCGGCCTCCCTCAGCTTTTGTGCTGAGTGTGCTTTGAGAGAGCCACCGCCTCTGAATCGATTCCCACATGTCCCAGCCTCTGAGAGCAGCTGATCCATGTTGTCCAGAATAACTGGAGCCTGCTGCTCCTCATCATGTCTCCACAGGGCGTCCAAGACCGCGCACCCTCAGACGCAAGGCTGTTCAAGTTGTGGGTCCCTGTGATGCTGCTCACACCTGCCCCACTGCAAGATCAGAACCCGAAAGTCAGTACACTGTTAGACTGACCCATATGCAATTGCTGGCATTTGACTACTTTTTTTTTAACCTATAAGTGGGTATTGAATATTAAACATTACCAAACATGACTTTAAACTCAGCCATTATCACTCAACAAATATATATTTAGAACTTTCTGGATACTAGGCTTCCCCTAAGCCTCTGGGTCACTTTTAAATGGTTTGCCCCAATACTTCTTATTTATTCAAAACTATGACTCAAATATAGTTTTTTTATTTTGTGAGTGCTGTGGATTGAACTCAAGGGCATTCCTCCAAGCTGCACCTTAGCTTTTTTTAAAAAATTATTTTATAACAGAGTCTCACTAGGTTGCTGAAATTCTTGATAAGTTGTTGAGTCTGGTCTTGAACCTGGGATCCTCCTGTCTCAGCCTCTCAAATAGAGGGATTACAGGTGTGCACCACCACACCAGGCTTCAAATACAGTTTTAAAAATACATCTTTGGATTTTGGACTCTCAAACGACCTCTCTGGCTCATCGTAGTTGTGTACTGAAAGTCTGCTGGTTCCTGTGGGACCAAGAAAATAGTGAGAGCTTCACAGGGGTGGTGGGGAAAAGTCATCAGCAGTTTTCAAGCTGGGTTTAGAAGAATGTCATCCTCTAAGGGAAAGAGTGCTCAGGAGCATGCACAGGACAGCTGGTGATGATGTGGCCATAGGCCGTTCTTGTAGAAGCTTGGCATTTCAGGAGATCCAGAGAGGTTCTGAGGCATTTCACGAACTCCTTGCAAAACTCAATTTCCACTCAGACTCAGTCACAAACAATCCTGTTTTTAGAGCACTGCACCTCTGAAGGGGCAGGTGGGAAGATACAGGTGGGAACAGCAGTGAGGGAGGCACCTCTCTCCTATCCAGCAGTTGCTGTGCTCCCTCTGCGCCTCCCAGGACACTGGCTTGGGGCACAGAGGCTGGGGCAGCCTGGCACCCAGCAAGTTCTCGGTACATATTTGTTGAATGACTGCACGAATGAGAGAGTGAATTCATATTTGGCAATATCCAATTCCCTTCATATATCCAACTGGATCAACAACCACAAGATAAAATGAACAATGCTGGGCTCAGATACCGGAGGAGATGTTCTTCAGTTCCATTTTTATTGTTTGGATATGGCTTTGTTATATATGGACTCCTGTGGGTGTTATAATCTGGGTCTGAAGGACAGAAATGTGAAGGGGAATTTTGTTTTTGTTTTTGTCTGTCTGTGGTATTAGGGATTGAGCCAAGGGGCATTTTACCTCAAGTTACACCCAGAGCCCTCTTTTTTTTTTTATTTTGAAACATTAAGTTGCCGAGGGTCTTGCTAATTTCAGAGGCTTGCCTTGAACTCACAATTTTCCTCAGCTTCGCAAGTACTGGGATTACAGGTGTGATCCACCGCACCTGGCTGGGGTAGGGCCTTTGTTTTAAAAAATGCACGGACCTGAAAAGGGAGGTCACTGAGCCGTCTGACCACGGTCAGCTCTCCCCATAGGTTTTCTCCGGGAGTAAATAAAGATTTCATCGTATTTCTAACAGTCTGACTAGCATGTCAGCTCACATAGTAATGGGTAATAATTTGGAAAGCCCAGAGTCTTAAATACCATGCATGCATAATGTGGGCTGCTTGCTCAGTGTCTCTAAATATGAATTATTATAATCGTATGGAGGAGAATCTAGTTCCAGGAGTGGAAGGGCTGACATTTCTGCTAGTATGAAAACCTTTCGTGAGATGATGTGAGACAACAATTAAAATGCAAGAGCCTCTGAGAGGTTCAGACTGACTTTCAGATATCTCAAAGAGTAATTAACAGTTACAAGAACATTTCTTGGCAGCTGATTTTGTTAAAAGGGAAGGTGGACCAGTGTGAAGACACTGAAGTCTTCAGGAGGGAAGGAAGGTTGAGGGTTGAAGGCATGAGAGAAAGGCACTGTCAGAAAGAATGAAAGGAAGATGTGGGGGTCTCTGAAAATAAACTTTATGATGTTTGCTAACATTTTACTTACTCTAGCTCCCATGTGATTGGTTGGATCGAGCTTTGGGTCGAGTTTGTTAGAGGATGAATTGGAAGAGAAATTAGAGTGAATCTCCACCAACATATCTGCAGATGTGTATCTCCAATAGGATTCACACCTAACCCTGAATGAAGCTCCCCTTCAACAAGGGCTGGGATTGCTGCACGCTGCTGACTGCCGGGAGAGGCTTAGGTGAGGAGCGGGACTCTACTATCTGCTAGAGAACTTTCAGCTTTTTGTAAGGCTTCCAATTGTGGATATGGAACTCTTCAGTTAAATCATCCATATTTAGTATCATCTTATCATGGTCTCTTTCTGTGCTGAGACTCCCTGAACTAGGGACATCAGGCTCTTAATAAAAAGGGAACCTGCCCAGTGAGGGCTTGCTTAGCAATACCTTCTCCAACAAGCCTCCTCTGCTCACTGGAACTGGAAATCATGTTTTTTCTCTGACCAGTGGTAGGGTTTCTACCAACAAAATGGTCTTTATCGAATAGTTTCTTATTGCTATACACGGGAACAGACATCCTTGGTAGATTGTAAACTCTTTGAGGGTGAGTAGCACCCTATCGTGTATGGTGTTTTCCATGGCACCCAACATAGAGTAACTTTGGACAGGAGAGGAACACAATATGTGTTTATGATAATGGTTTAGACACGGCTCTTCAAGTCGAATATACAGAAGAGATGGGAAAGTATTTTATGTGTATATTAGTCCAAGTTGCTGTAAAATGCTTAGAAGAATAGACATTTATCTCACATCTAAACATCTCTCTAATTTTGTACTGTGTGTGGAGATTTAGAGCGTTCTTGATTTTAGATGTTCATTGTGTTGATTTTAGATGCCAATTTGTCCTGTTCTCTTTTTCTTTTTCTCTTTTATGAGTAAGGAGAGGCTTCCAGAAGCAAAGTGATTGGTTTAGTAACTTCTAGTTAGTAGCAAAGCTGGGGCAAGAACCAATTTTTTTAAACTCTCAGTCTTGACATTCTTTCTACTTAACCTTTCACTCACTCAGTTACCTACTACGCAGCATCTATGTGGCAGATGCTGTCCTTATACTCAAAATACAGCACCCCCCAAAAAAAAAAAACAAGATAGAAACAATTTACTGCTCTCACAGGGCTTAGAATGTCATGGAAAAATAGATATCCAACATGATGAGGCTTGTGAACCTGAGTGCAGGGCTATAGGGTGCTCACATGAAGGGGCCCTGACTTAGACAAGTCTTCCCGAGGAAACAATACTGAAACCAAGATAAAACAGGAAGAAGTCAGCAGATGATGAGTGGAAATAGCTTCAGTGAAATCTTTGAGGCTAGAGAAACTCAAGTGCCCAGAGGACTAAACAGACACAAACAATAACAGTAATAATAATAAGAGAAATAAAAATAGGAATAATTAATACCATTGGGGATTTACTATGCTTAGCCCTGTTCTAAATGCTTTGTTATTTTGTCTCATTCAATCTTGTTTAATTTTCCTAAGTATAAAAGAGGTAAATATTTCACCATCTTATAAATGATAAACAGAATGAGAAAGTCTTGAGGTAAAATTGTGGCATAGATATACTTTGTTTACAGATGAAACACAAAACAATAATTCATACAAATAAATGTGTTATCCCTTATATCCCTAAAAATCTAAGATATTCACTATTTCTTCTTTATCTTCTTGGCCTTATTGCAAGCAGGAGTAAAAACACGTAATTCTCTTCCACCAGAAAAATGAGGTAAATATGACAGTGATGGAAACTGGTAGTGCTGGGACCAGAGAGGCAACTGGGAATAGTGGGGACTGTGAAGAAACGGAGGGCTCCGACCGAGTCGTCAGGAAATGCAGGCCAAATATTGCTAGGCCTTTCAAGCTTTCTAGAGAACAAAAATTCTATGTTTTCACTTGAAATTTTCTAAATTCTAATATTTAGGAAATTTTAAATATGACTCATGTTTAAAAAGTATTATGTAGGCCAAATAAAATAGGAATCTGGCTCACTTGAGGTCAAAAGAGAGGACAAGCATAAGAGATGAGGCTAGAGAAGAGTCAAAGGCCAAACTGTGGAAAACCTTTGAGACCAGGGTCTATAATCCAGCGCTGGCAGAGCACTTCGGGAGGAGTTCAGACTGATACCCACAAGGCCACATTTGTCATGAGTTGGAACCATGACCTTGCTCCTGCAGGGCTCTGACATCTTAATGGGATGTAGCTCAGCTCTGGGAAGACCCTGACACAGCCACTAATACATTACATGTTTTTGTTGTTTTAGTAATGGGGATTAGACTCAGGGGGCATTCTATCTCTGAGCTACATCCCCAGCCCTATTTTACTATTACTTTTTTTTCTTTTCTTTGCGGTACTAGGGATGGAACCCAGGAGCATTCTACCTCCAAGCTATACTCCTGGCCCCATTTTTAATTCTTTATATTGAAACAGGGTCTCTCTGAGTTGCAAAGGGCCCCTAGGTAGCTGAGGCTGTCTGCAAACTACAATCCTCCTGTCTCAGCCTCCAAAATCCTGTGATTACTACAAGTGTGTGCTTCCACGGCCAGCTACTATAACTTTTTAAATTTTGCAACAAGGTCTCACTAAATTTCTGAGGGTCTTGCTAAATTGTTGAAGCTATCCTCAAATCTGCAACCCTCCCATCTCAGCCTCCCAAGTACCGGGATTTCCAGCATTGCCACCATGCTCAGTTGTTAGATATTTAAAGACCAAATGAATCTTTCCTGATTCCATGGCTTCTCACTGTTGTCTCAACATATCTTAGCTTCACTGTATACCCCCATCTTTAGCACTCTGCTGACCTACTCTTTCTTTCTCCATCTCTGGGAAGCCATCTCTCAGCTTCCCTCCTATCTCCCAGGGTCAAGGAGCCAGCATCCATAATCACATGAAGAATGTGTTTGTGTCCTGACAAGAAGCAGGGACTTGAGGGTTGCACTGGCTGTGCCACGTCTCTCCACCCTCAACTCCAAAGACCAGGCTTCTGAATCAATCAAGTAATGGCTACCGGAGAAGAACAGGTGCGAGGTGAGGAAGAGGGAGCCCCAGGCTCCTCACCTGTTCCACAGGAAGTGCAGTTGGAAGGCCCGCTTCCTCGGCATCCTTGGCAGGTGCGGTGACACGGATGGCATTGGTTCCTAAATTCAAATTTCCACGAGGGACAGTTCAAAACACAGCGGCCATCATCAAAAATCCTACAGGGAAAGCAGATTAAAATTTAGGGTCGATCAGGAAAACTTAGAATGGGCCCAAGTACCAGAACATGTGGGATTTGTGCTTCGCTCTACAGACTTAACTTCATTGTTCCAGAAACAAGAGGGCTGCCTGGGACTGATCATCTCAGAACATGTGAAATATTAGTCATGTACCATCCCTGGCCCAAGACTGGGGTCCAACAGCAGGCATGCCAGAAACCGGCTGGGGATCCGATCCTGAGTCTGGCTCCAAACGAGCTAATTTGTGCCCATGGAGATTAAATCCATATTGTAGGCTCGGGCCAAATCCAGCCCACAGTCAGATGGAGGTCTCCGAACTTTCAAGATGCTAAATGGAGAAAATATTCTTCCTTTAATTATCAGCCTGTTCATGATTGGTGAGAGAAATGTTAGCTCCAAGGACTCTTGAAGGGTAGAATGAAGCACTGTTATGCAGCCTGGGTGCTACTTATTTTATTTTTTGGTGGTACTGGGGATGGATCCCAGGAACATTCTACCTCTGAGCTACACTTCCAGCCCTATTTTATTCTTTATTTTGAAACAAGGTCTCACTAAGTTGGGGAGGGCATAAGTAGCTGTAGTGAGCTGCGAACCTGCTGTGATCCTCCTGTCTCAGCCTCCCACATACCGGCATTACAAGTGGGAGCCACCACGCCTGGCATGGGTGCTACTTATAAACTTGACCTAAGTATACTGCAAGGTACCTGTGAATTCAGATTTTTGAATGTTTTTGACAAGTGTTTCCTGGTATACAGAGCACTGTGGCCTCTATTTTCTGACCATGCTGGTGAACATCTACTATAAGAACATTGCAGATAAGTTAGCATGTGGGCTTCCAAAACCTTTGGTTATTTATATGTGTATGTATATGCAGTGTGTATGTGTACATTATTTATACGCATAATGTTAGTATTTTCATGCTTTTGCTTCTTTTTTTCTTGCATGGTAATCGTAAGAATAAATGTGATTAAGTCAGTGGTATTCAAGGATTCTGCTCAGCAAAACACAAAATGCTGAGCAAATGAATGTAGGAGTCAGGTTGGTTATGTGAATAAACGAAGTGAGCTGGGGCTCCACCCCCAGCGTTTCTAATTTTGTAAGTCTTGGGCAAAGAAACTGAGAATTTGCATTTCTGACATGTTCCTAAGAGATGCTAATACTCTGGTCCAGAGACAGCAGACTTAGTTTTTTAGCTTTGTGTTAGTTTTTCTTTATTTTTGGTTAGCGTCTATTAATTGTACACATTGATTAGAGGCAGGTGGTTCTTCAACATAACCTACGATGTGTACTGATCAGATCAGGGTAATTAGCCTTTGAGTCTCCTCTTCATTGTGTGCGGGACCTTCAAGCTCCTCTCTTCTAGATCTTCATACGTATGTGGTTATGGTACAATAGTGACCCTACTGTGCTGTGTAATGCCAGAAGTGTCGCTTTCTATCTGTTTTGGTCGCCGTTCCAGTCTTCCTTTATCCACTCTGCCCTCTCGCTGCCTTCCCAGACTCCAGTCATCACTATTCTACACTCAGATCAGTTTTGTTTAGCTTCCTCATATAAGTGAGAACATGCAGTATTTGTCTTTCCATGTCTGGTTTATTTCATTTGACATGATGTATCCCAGTTCTATTTATTTTGGTGCAAATGGCAAGGTTTAATTCTTCTTATGACTAAATAATACCATATTAGATGGATAGGTAGATAGATAGATATGATCATCTCAGAGCATGTGAAATATTAGTCATGTACCATCCCTGGCCCATGACTGGAGTCCAACACCAGGCATGCCAGAAACCAGCTGGGGATCCGATCCTGAGTCTGGCTCCAAATGAGCTAACTTGTGCCCATGGAGATATCACACTTTTATCTATTCATCTGTCAATGGGTACTTAGGTTGAGTCTATGTCATAGCCAATGTGAATAGTACTGCAATAATCATGAGCTGAAGGTGGATCCCTCTGGTATGCTGACTTCAATTTTTTGGCTATATACCAGAAGTGGGACTGCTAGATCATTTCAAGAGCACACTTGGAGAATCCCTGGTCAATGACAGTCTGGATTACTGGGGAATTTGATAAGCAATTCCTAAGTAACACAATGATTCCAAATCAGAGTCTCTTGTTGTTTCCATAGAGTAGTAATGCTGTCAGTCATGAGATTAACTGAGTGCATAGCATGCACAAGCTTCTGAGGCCAAAGCGCTGCCACCCAGACCTGGGGAGCTGAGTAGGACTGCAAAGAAAAAGGAAGGTCTCATTCTCTACTGCCTTTCTCCACAAAGGCTGGACACTATGCAAAAGGCCAGGTATGGGCTTCAATCAGCTTATTTCTGGGGTGGTACTGGCTTGTCTAAACTCTCCTATTTCTAGATCTAGAGCCGGAACTGGGCCATCTCACCTCCATGTTTGGAGGAAACTGTCCTGGGGCAAGGCCTCCTCAATAGGATGCCACACGCAGTCTTCTATTTTGTCATCCCTACACCGTGAACGTCTGTGTAATTTACATTAGTTTGGGATGAGATTCAAGCCAATAACCTAATGGAAGGCTACACTGCTCTTGGATTCCCAGACCCTCAGAGTTTGGTCATTAGCCCCCATACCACTGAAGCAGACAATCCTTTCATCTTCCTGCAGAGTGTGGCGTCTCAGCCCTAAGTAAATGTTCACATGCATATGGATGTTCATGTCCAAGCAGATTCCCTGTACTGTAGCATCGAATGAGGTGACATTCTCACAGCACAAACTTTTAGCTGATGGCTTTAGTGTATATGGAAAATAACCTGAACCCATCCTGGAATTCATGCTTCCTCCCTCCCTCCCTCCTTTCCTCCCTCCCTCGCTTCCTTTCTTTTCTTTCTTGTATAAGAGATTGAATTCAGGGGCACTATACCTCCAAGCTATTCCCCTAACCCTTTTATTATTTATTTATTTATTTATTTATTTATTTATTTATTTATTTTTATATTTTCTTTTATTTTATTTTAATACTTTTATTGGTGCATTATAGTCTCAAATCATAATGTAGTCCATAGGTATTATTAATTATTTTGAAACAGGGTCTTCCTAAGTTGCGGAGACTGGCACTTGGCACTTGAGGGCATTTGCTTATCCTGAGTTTTCAATTGTCTTTAAGGAGCTAAACTCAAAGGTTCATAAGCAAGTAAAAGGAAACTATAGGATGTAGAGATGATCTCTAAAATTTTGAGTTTTTTAAATTTTTGCGGGTCTGGGGATGGAACCCAGGGGCATTTGACCTCCAAGCTAAACCCTCTGCCCTATTTTTTTTATTCTTTATTTTGAAACAGGGGCTCACTAAGTTGCAGAGAGCCTCACTAAGTAGCTGAGGCTATCTGTGAACTGCGATCCTCCGGTCTCAGCCTCCCAAATGTTGGGATTAGAAGTGTGTGCCACCATGTTCAACAAATTTTTATTTTTTTAATGTTTTAAAAACATCATGGGAAAACTTAAACATATATAAAAATAAATTTACATAAACACACACATATATCATACATAAAAGACTTAACAGTATACTCTCATCAGTCAGTGAATTTATTATTTATTTATTTATTGCAGTACTGAGGGTGGAACCCAGGGACATTTTACCTCCAAACTACACCCTCAGCCTTATTTTTTATTCTTTATTTGAAACAGGGTCCACTGAGTTGCAAGGGCCTCACTAAGTATCTGAGGCTGGCCGCGAACCCAGATCCTCTTGTCTCAGTCTCCAGAATGCTGGGAGTAAAAGCGTGGGCCACCACGCCCAGATCAGTCAATGTGTTTAATCACAGTTTCAATAATTATCAGCTTTTGGCCAATCTCATTTCATAGTTTTCCCACCCATTTACTCCCTCCCATATGATTTAGAAGCATTAACAAAAAAATGTTAATATTACTCTCCCAGATAAAAATCTCTTTGCAGACCATCTTCATTTTGATCAGGATTTGGGATATCCAAAGGCTTCAGAACAAGAAGAAACTCAGTGAGCAGAGCACAACTATCCTGCTAATTTTACCTCCCCTCGACCGCAGCGCAGGTCTTTTCCTGACATTCTCTGAACTGCTGAGAACCCACCACAGATTGCATCCTGAGTTCACCCACTCACTCATAGGTTGTATTCTTGTTGGCCTACAGTGAATTTCAGTCCAAGGGAAGCATCCGCAGGAGCTCTGAAAGCAGGAGGAGAGACCTGGGCTCGTTTCTCCTCCCTGAAGCCCAGCTTCCCCCTCCCAAGGCTGCGCGGATGCTGTGTCTCTGCCGCTCCCACTCTGCCTCACATCCCCTCTTCCAAGGTGGGGCCCTTGCTTCAGGGTGTAAAAGTTCCCACTATTCCTCATCCCTGACCCCTTTATTAGCCCTTGACTACGACGTCAAGAGCAGAAGGGCGTCCTACAGAACCCCTGTACCCTTCATCTAACTCAGAGCCGCACGTAAAGCAGGCTCTTTTCACTTATCTTGGACAGACCGGATCCCCTTTGCTATGGTTTGAATGGGTCCCCAAAGTTTGTGTACTGGAGACTTAACTCTAATGCAGAAGTGTTGGGGTGGGATCTATTGAGATATGACTGGATGACGAGGAATCAGCCACCATGCACAGGCTGCTGTTCTGAGCATCAGAGTGAAATAGTTATAAAAGCCAACCTGTCTTCCCCTACCTTCTCATTCTCACCCTCTCGTGTCCTTCCACCTTCTGCTGTGGGATGACACTGACTAAGGCCCTCACCAGGTGCCGGTGTCATGACTCGGCCTTCCCGGCCTCCAAATAGCCAGCCACGCTTGTACTGTTTATAAATTACCCAGTCTCGAGCCCTCTATTATGGTACCACACAATGAACCAGGACTCCACTCTGGGAAACACTTTGGAAAAGGCCTAAGGAAAATACTTTGTCATTCTTTCAGGAACAAAGAAGCCAGCACTACTATCTTTCAAGACAGTATTTTTTTTTTTCTTTTTATCTTCTTAACCCCCTTCAGGGAAAATACAGGAAAAATGAGAAAGAAAAAAAGTCATAAAACTCATTGCCATGCTACGATACACTTTCTTGGACATATTTAACTGACATCAAAGAAAAGAGATGGGGGGTGAAATGCTTGGAGGGATAGAGAGAAAATTGTCCCAGGGGAACAGATTTCTTAAGAAGGTACCTTGCTTCAAGGTCCACGCACAAGCTTTTCTTTCTTCAAAAGCTAAAAGCACAGGCTACTCCCCCAATGAGAGCACCAGAATGACCCAGTAGGTCTGCCTCTAATTTTCTATCAATTGGCTTAGATTTTTTTTTTTAAATGGTCATTTAAGGTAGAAATTTTCTTCTCACTTCTCGTTTCTGGTGAGCCAGCGACCATCATGACTTCTTCAGTGTACGTTGGATGGTGGTAGCATCCTTATTAAACAAGTGCTAAGTTTGCTCCAATTTAAAAGACATCTAGATGTGCAAGAGGATTTGTTGTTGGCATGGGGGGTATGAGGAAAGAGAGGGTGTCATTTTGGTGATGTTGCCTGTATCTTATGTGTGTTTTGAAGTGGCTTTAGGAAAGTTCAATATTTAGAAGTCTAGTTATCGTAAAGAGACACTTGGAAAATATTCCCATGGTTAGCATTGACCTTCCCTTTCTCCCTTCCTTCCTTCCTTCCTTCCTTCCTTCCTTCCTTCCTTCCTTCCTTCCTTCCTTCTTCCCTGGTACTTGAGATCAAATCCAGCATTACTATAACACTGAGATATTTCCCCAGTCATTTTTATTATTTATTTATTTATTTATTTATTTATTTATTTATTTATTTATTTATTTGAGACAGGGTCTTACTAAATTGCCCAGATATCCTCAGACTCTGGAGTTGGTAGGATTACAGGTGTGCATCCTTATGCCTGGCTAGCATTGAGGATTCTTAAGACTACTGTTTTTGTGTCCTTTTCCTTTTATCTTTGTTCATTATTTCCTTTTTGCCTTCCTCTTTCTGAAGAGTCAAATCTATGATATCAGGTATACACTTTATCAAGTTCAATAAAACACACACATTGTTTTTTCTGGCAGAATAAAGGGACAAATGTACACCACAGCCTATGTTCACAAGGATGTTCCAGTCCTGAATACGAATCAGGACAAAATGACTGTTGTGTAGGGTAGAAGGAATGTCATTCTAGAGCTATAAAACACCAGCCACGGAACAGCCTCAGTCCACTGGTCCTGGGGACCCTGATTCCCACACATTTAGCTAAGCAGTGACAAGATCATTCAAACTCTCAGCAGTCTGCAGATGTAAAGTGCTGGGATCAGAGGAGCAGTGATCAAAATACAACAAGCATTTTCCAACTTTCCTCATTAGAAATGCCCGTGTAAGTAGGGCGTGGCGGCCTGTGCTTATAGTCCCAGTATTTGGGAGGCTGAGACAGGAGAATCGCAGGTTTGTGGTCAGCCTCAGCTACTTAGGCCCTCTGCAACTTAATGAGTCCTGTTTCAAAATAAAGAATGAAAAATAGGGCTGTGGGTGTAGCTCACAGGTAGAATGTCCTTGGGTTTAATCCCCAGCACCTCAAAAATAAATAAACAAATAAATAAATAAATAAATAAATACAAATGGAATACCCTGTTTATTAGTGGAATTGCTCATCCCAGCCACAGGCTCCTTATGCCCACATTCACTTGATTATTAAGCGCTTATTGAGTGCCTTCTGTTTTTCAAGCACTGTGGTAGATACTGGAGATAGAAAGGTGAGTATTTCAAGGAGCTTGCTGTCTAACAAAGAGATGAATTTGTAAGCAAATGTCTTCCAGGGCTACAGCTGCTCTGATGATGCTCATATAGAAGGAACACAAAGAAAGGAGGGGCGCTCTACTGAGAGGAGCTCAGAATGCCTTCACAGGACCATTTGCCCTGGAATTGGCTTGAGATATGAGCAGGTGTCTGGCCAGAATATGGAAGCAATGACTGAGGCATGGGTGTGCAGAAAGGGATCACAAGTGGCTGTGAAGGTCCCACCTTCCCTGAGGGAGAAGCCTTCCCAGTGTCTAGGGAACTGGACCTTGCAGAGAGTACTGGGAATTATGGGCAGAGGTGGACTGTGGCCTGCCCAAGAAGACCATGTGGGTCATGGGAAGGACTTTGTTTCCTGCAGGCCCTTGGGGAGTGGCTAAGGTAACTAGCACCTCCTCTCCGCCCTGCCACCCGAGTGCCCATCCCCAGGAGACACTGAGGGGCCACTCACCGTGTGAGGGGGCAGCTGGTGCAGTCTTCCTGGGTTGGGCCCCAGCACTTGGCACATGAAGCGTCACAGACTTGGCAGTGGCCATGCTTATCCATGTATTCTCCTGGGGAACAAAATCTGGTTGTTTACTTCATTTCCACAGGGCAGGCTGCCTGTGCTGTCAGCCCGAGGGTGGCCAGAACTCTCTGTGGCTGCCTGCTACCATGGACAGACCGAAGAAACCCTGGGTGGCTTCAGTGGCCAGCCCTGAAATCAGCCATACAGTGACAACTGCGCCTTTCCTAGGGTCCCCAGACGTTGGAGCCTTAAAAAGTTTATGAAGTACAGGGTGTGGTGGTCCACATCTGTAATCCTAGTACTTAGAAGGCTGAGACAGGAGGATCACAGGTTCAAGACCAGCCTCCAAAACCTAGCAAGGCCCTGTTTCAAAGTAAAAACATAAAATAGGGCTCAAAGCGTAGCTCAGAAGAAAAATGTGCATGAGTTCAATCCCCAGCACCACAAAAAAGAAAAAAACTTCAGAGGCAATAACAGGATTTTGGATCTAGGTATCATTTGTTGAAGATTTTACAAGTAGACCAGGCCAAGAGGGCTTTCCCACTGGACCCTTTTCCTGAGCCCCCATTAATTTTCCAATTAAAAATCTAAGGCCTAGCCAGGTGGTGTGGTGGCACACACTTGTAATCCCAGCATTTGGAAGCCTGAGACGGGAGGATCACGGTTCGCAGACAGCCTCAGCTACCTAGTGAGGCCCTCTGCAACTCAGTGAGACCTGGTTTCAAAATAAAGAATAAAAAATAGGGCAGGGATGTGTAGCTCGGAGGTCAAATGCCCCTGGGTTCCACCCCTAGACCCGCAAAAAAAAAAAAAAAAAAAAAAATCTAAGGCCTTAGCTGGGCCTGGTGGTGCACACCTATAATCCCAGGATTTGGTAAACTGAGACAGGAGATTGCAGATTCAAGAACAGCCCTCAGCAACTTAGTGAGGCTATACTTAAAAAAAGAAAGAAAAATGAAGAAAGAAAGAAAGAAAGAAAGAAAGGAAGGAAGAAAGAAAGAAAGAAAGAAAGAAAGAAAGAAAGATAGCCAGCCATGTGTGGTGGCACACACCTGTAATTTCAGTACTTAGGAGGCTGAGATAGGAGGGTCACAGGTTAGCAGACAGCCTCAGCAAGTAGTGAGACTCTCATCAACCTACTTAGACCTGTTTAAAAATAAAAATAAAAATAAAATAGGCCAAACATAAGAAGGAAAGACAGGGGAGGAAACGGGGTAAGAATTGGGTCCTTACCCAGTTGAGTGATATGTGCATGTATGCTTTTACTACCTGTACTCCATTAAAATGTGTGACTACAATGGACCAATAAAAAATTAAAAATAAATAAAAAATAAAGATAAAATAGGGCTAGCATAGCTCAGAGGTAGAATGCCCCTGGGTTCAATCCCTAGTAACACACCACACACACACACACACACACACACACACACACACCTGAAGCCTTAGGCCCACAGAGATCTCAGTTATAGTTGTAGTTTAAGTCAAGGAACAAGCAGGACCCACTTACATCTTGTCTGACCACCCTGGAGAGGAAGGGATTGATTACTCGGTCAAGAGTAGGAATTGAGTCTTGGCCGACATTTGGTAGATAGGAGTATCTCTTTTTTGCTATTGGGAGTTGAGCCCAGGAGCATTCTACCTCAGAGCTTCATCCCCAGCCCATTTTATTTTGAAATAGAGTATTGCTAAGTTACTGAGGGCCTTGCTATGTTGCTGAGGCTGGCCTGGAACATGCAATCCTCCTTTCTCAGCTGGGATTACAAGTGTGTAGCACCATACCTAGCAGGAGCTACATCTTTTCCTGAAAGAATAAAAATAAAGAGATTGCCAGAGAGTTGTTTCTTTCATGAGAAAGCTTATCTTTCCCTAGGAAAAACACACGAGTTTCCGCCACAGAAGCGAGCTCAGCCTCAGGAATTTCTTTTAAATATTTGGGAAACAGCTTCCATGGCAAGGTGGTGGAAAGAGGCCAGCTTCACAGAAGGTGCTAATCCAGGCCTGGGCTCTGCTCACAGAGTTCAGTCCTGCTACCCACACCACATTTCTTCCCCTGCCATGGTCTGAAAAAAAACAAAACAAAAACAACCAGCTTCTTCAGCCAAGCCAGAAAACTACTCTCTTCCACTCCTTTTTTTTTTTTTTAAAGATTAAGAAATAGATTATGCTCAGAAAGTATAGTTTCAGATTTTGGCAGAGCCATACGCTTCACTTGACCCCGTGCGCCCCACAGCTTTGACAGCCCCATAAGCACCTGAGCGTTGTCAGCCTGAGATCCAGCTGGTGTGGTGAGGCACTAGACCCACCCATGGTTTAACCAAGATGTCTCGGTGAGACTCTTAGATTTGCTGCTGACTTCTTGTAGTTGATTGAGGAAAAACTTTGGAAACACAGCCTTGACTGGTGAGGGATGGAGGGAACCCCCCACATGCCCCACCTTTACCCCGAGCTTTACTGAACAGACATAAGTAGAAAAGTTAGATTAGATCGTGTGTGTGTGTGTGTGTGTGTGTGTGTGTGTGTGTGTGTGTGTGTGAGATACTGTGGATTGAACTCAGGGTCATTATACTTCTGAGCTCCCCCACTCCAGCCCTATTTAATTTTTAAATTTGAAACAGGTTCTCACTAAGTTGCAGAGGGCATCACTAAGTTGTTGAGGCTGGCCACACACCTGTGATCCTCTTATCTCAGCCTCCCAAACACCGGGATCACAAGTGTGTGCTACCACGCCAGGCTGCAAAGGTAGAGCGTGTATGCGAATCTTCTACTTACAAGAACTAAGTCACAGAGTAATGAAGAGGTTGCTAGAGTTTGCCCGTACACCGCAGGGAAAGCCGTTCACGTGCAGTCATGCTATTACTTTTGCTAACTGAAGGGGAAGAGGACACATTTGCAGTGATGGCGGTGTCTAAGAGCAGCGAACCCTGTTCTCCTAAGTCTTCTAATTATTACCAAGCTACCATGTGGTCTAGGAATATGATTTATAACTTTTAAAATCTTCTTCATGGTGGTGCACGCCTATAATCCCAGAGACAGGAGGATCACAAGTGTGAGACCAGCCTCAGCAACTTAGTGAGGCCCATAGCAACTTAGTAGACCTCATTTCAAAATAAAAACAAAATAGGGCTGGTGGTGTAGCACAGAGGTAGAATGCCCCTGTGTTCAACCTCCGGTACCACCACCATCACAACAACAAAAAAAAAAAAAAAAAAAAAAGAAAAAAGAAAAAAGAAAGAAAGAAAGGAAAAGAAAAGAAAGATTGAGATCACAGTTCTTGGCCCAGGAGTAGAGACCTGGCCCCAAAGAGTACCTATGAAGGACAAAGAAAGCAGATAATGCAGGTTGGTTACGGCCCAAGATCCTGGCTGCCTAAACTGTCCAGCAGACGCTTAAATCCAGCCCATGCTGGTCTCCTGGTGCCATGCCCCCTGGGGTTGGCTGCCTCTGCCTCTGCCTCTGTGGCAGCACTTATCCCTAACTCACACAAGGTATTGAATGAGCGAGATGACTTCTTGGTATCAGCCGTCCCAAGGCAGAACAAAGTCAACTACTTCCTTCCAGCAAAAGTGGCAATTTCAAGTTGAGACTGTCTCACTTAATTCAAGTATTGCATATACACAGCCTTTGTTTAATTTGTACAGCCAGCCCCTGCCCCATTCCACCTCTAATTTAGCATTGTTCTTTCTACAATTTCTTTCTCTGTTGTGATAGGCAGCACAGTCAACTGAGCAGTCTACACACCAGGAAAATTAAGGGCCGAGGATCCAGGGCTGACCTGGTAGGAAGGAAGGAGTGGAACTTGGCAACTACTTGTATTTAGAGAGTTGGATGATGCTCAGATATCTTTCAAAAGATACATGCTGAGTGGGATGGGGATGGGAGAAGGTCACGGAGACTTCAAACCCCAAAGAAAGAATTACCTAAAAATATGTGGGCTCATGGAGAGCACAGCTCCTCATTCATCCATGAATGTTTTTGTACTTCTAAGCACATGCCAGATACTAGGTGAAATTTAGAGGCATACACATTTAAAAGGCCTTATTCTTGGGGTTTCAAAGATTTTTTTTTTTTAAAGAATGTTGTTTTTTTGTTTGTTTGTTTTTGTTTTTGCGGTACTAGGGATAGAACCCAGGGGGCATTCTACCGTTGTGCTACACCCCAGCCCTATTTTTTATTCTTTATTTTGAAACAGGGCCTCACTGAGTTGCAAAGGGCCTCACTAAGTAGCTGAGGCTGTCCGCAAACCTCGATCCTCCTGTCTCAGCCTCCCGAATGCTGGGATTACAAGCCTGTGCCACCACGCCCGGCTTAAAAGAATCTTTGATTTGGGGATTTTCAAAGATTCTCGAGAAGAATGATTTGTAAGGAAGTAGTTCCAATCCAAATGCCAGCCAGGAGCTCTCTACTTCCTCCAATAGTCTGAAGACTAAGATGAAAGATCACGGGCGTGCCGTGAACCTTCCATGACCTGTGTAGACCTAGAGGCAAACACAGTTTTCAGGAACTGACACAGCAGTTTGGTTCTTCCAGTTTTGAAGACTCCTCCAACTTAATCCCCATGAAGTAGCAGATCCAACACCAGGGCAGGATTTTAAACTAAAAACAACTTGCTCTGCTAAAACGAAAGCTGCTTCGATGATTCTGAGAGTTGTACCATACCCCCATCTAAAGTCTCCTTTATAACTACAGATGATGTGTTGCTAGGTCAGGTGAGGGTTATTAGGATATTATGTGGACTATTAAAATCCTTTCTAATTTGCCTCCTTATTGGCTTCTACAAGCCAGTAGGTGGCATTCATACCTTGGCTGTGTATTTTCTCTGATTTGCTCAACTCTAAAGGCCTGTATTAGCATGCACAAAGTGCCACCTGAGATATGATGACCACTAACCATCGCCCATCTCCAAGATTTCAAATGCACCCTGCAAATACAATCTTCTCAGGCCCCACTATAGTTCTATGTCACCTCAGTGTCTCCTTCCAACTGCCCGGCCACCCTTTCACTCACCTCTTGATAGCTGCCCTTTTTAGTTTTAGGCCAAACCATCTGGAAACCCAAGCTCTACTCATTCTTGATCAAAAGCAGACGACACCTCTTAATTTGTTTATAAGGTGTCTGAGTTCCCTCAGCATCCCTTTTTTCAATCCCAAGATACCTCTCTCTGTTCTTCCTGACTGTTCACTCATTTCCCATATGTAAAAGGAAGCTAGATATCTTCTCCTGGCTCCTCCAACTGCCCATCTAATGCTATTCCTCCTCTTTTGTCAGGAGATTTCTACACCAATCCTCTGTCTTAGTGGTCTTCTTCACATCTCCCATTACCATCGACTCTACAAGATTTCCTCCCTAACCTAAAACTTTCCTAAGCCTTTTCCCAGCCTGAGAAGTGACTCTTAAAACTTGTTTTTCCCTCCTGCTACTTGGAAACAAAGTGGGGACAACTGCATGACCTTGAAGCTTATGTAAGAGAGTCAGAGAAGGACAGCTCGGTGGTTCATCTCTCCCCAGCCTGCACGCCTCTTCACTTTAGAGCAAGCTCTGGCTTTAAAACAGATGAAAATAAGGGACCTGCCCCAATTCTTGTATTTATGTAGACATCCAATTAGTTACATAAACATCTGCCCCCAGCCCTCCCAGGCACAAGTTTTCCACTGAGCGTTTGGAACTGAGGAAGTCAGACTCCAAGGACACAGGGAAGTTGCTCTCTCTCCTTTTTTTGGTTGTTGGAGCAGCACATTCTTGTCATCTGTCTTCATTGCACAATGAAGTTGAATGTTTATGACAGGCGTGATATACAAAACTCCGAGGAAAAGTCACTTTAGCAGAGGCCTAAGGAGCCAGTGTTCTGTTCTCCACCTCATCCTACAAGCTTTTCTTTCTGGCGTCCTTACGTGCTATGATTACGTCCAAATCATTTCTGCGAAGAAAACTTTTCCATCCTCCCTTTAGTTCCTCTCTCATCCTATCTCGTGATGCTTCCAAGGACACTAGGGTAGGAGAGTCGTAAGGGGAGGAATGATGCCTCGAAACTCGAAGACATAGCTTGAAATGGACACTAGTAATTCTTGAAACGCGCAGGTAAGTGGCTTACCCTGCTTGTTCCATCCCTTGATGGCATGGCAGAACGTTATCCACAAGTCTGGGTTATAAATAAGCCCTATGAAGTCATCCAGTGTAGGTGAGTGTGTCTTAAATCACCAGCAGGCACAAAACTCGATGGAGACATACTAATATTTCTTAGGTTTACATGGTCAAAGAACTTCCTTCCTCTTTTATTTTGTGGTACGGGGGACGGACCTTCCTCTTGAAGAAATACTATGCTGCCTTCTGTACCCTATACTATTTCTTTATTGATTAGCACCAAATCTATTGTATAATTTACACAAATAAATATATATTTTAATAAATTAATAAGCTTATAAGTAGATAGATTACGATGTGACTTTAAAACAATTCTGTCACCAGGTATCCAGTAAGAGACACTGGGTGAAACAGTTGGCAAGAATCCTCTACCTGGGTTTGTTTCTGGGTTTTTACCTTGAGATTCTGTGTGCGATCTACTTATGTGCCTTATCACACACTTTTCAGGAATCATAGTGTGACTTTATTGAATAATTCTATAATCACTAGTGCTAATTAAATAATGCTATCTCATTGCAAGGATGCCAATACATTATCATTTAACTTTGTTAAGCCACCACTCTGTGAAGACAGTTTTCATGGAGGAAAAAAAAACCCATATACATTTAGAACTTTCCACCAGCTACAGTAAATGCTGAGCAACATTTTCAACTAATTATATGCTAATAAAATAAGTCAGTTTTTAAAGCCTCATTAAGCATGAAGTTTTATAGCAAAGCTCAAAATATGAGGCCATCAACTGAGACGGCACCATCTTTAAAGTCTGTGCAATCGCTCAGCCTTAAAAAGGAAGGAAACTCTGACACATGCTGCAACAAGGATGGACCTTGAACTCATTACAAAGTTAAGTGAAATAAGCCAGTCCCGAGAGGAGATTTTACCAAGTCTCTAGAGTCGTAATGATGAAGCAGATTGGTGGTTTTCAGGGACTAGGGGAAGGGGGAAAGGAGAATGATTTTTTAATGAGAATTTTTGTTAGGAAAGATTAAAAAGTTCTGGAGGTGGATGGTGGTGATAGTTGTACCACAGTGTGGATGTATTTAGTGCCATGGAACTGTACACTAAAAATGGTTTAAATGATATTTTTTTTTTTTTGCATGTGTATGTGTACTGATGATTGAACCTAACTCCCTCTAAGCTACACCCCCAGCCCTATTTTATTTTTTCTTTTGAAACAGGGTCTCATTTAGTCGCTGAGGGCCTTGCCATATTTCTTACTTAGGCTGGTCTCAAACCTGCGATCTTCCTATCTCAGCTTCTTAAATACTGGGATTTACAGGCACACACCACCACAACTGGCCTATACTGGCAAATTTTAATGTTTTGGATCTCTTGCCAAAATTAAAAAGTCTATCCGATGAGTTTTTTCTTACCAGGAAAATACTTAATATTAACCTAAACACTCAGAATTGTCTGCTTTGGGGGGTGGGTGCAAGAGCATCTGTCATCTTGCAGGGCCAGTCTGTTGAGCTGAGGAGACCTGCTGGGGAATGGGAATAAATGGATACATGAATCAAACTTGTCATAAGAGAGATATCTGGCAGATGAAAACATCTGTTTTTCCTTTTCTGGGGATCCGGGACAGGCAGAATGGCCATGGGGCAGCTAGGAGGAGAGCCCTATATCCCTGGCCAGAGGTGTCCAGGGACCACCACTTCACCCTCCTATTCCCTCAACTACTTGCCCTTGTACTCCCACATGGCTTTTTCTGATTGACAGGACTTGTCCTTCTTGGGCACCGACATGGATCTATGTGGTTTGTGCAGATACTCTGTATGTTACTCTGGCACTCCAGGGGTTGCCACTCCTGCCAAACGGATAGGTCATAAATTGTTATTCAACACACACACACACACACACACACACACACATACACACACACTTAGTTTCCTTCAGCTTACAGGCTAATCAAAGAACAGAGTTAAGAGTTGACCCTGAGCCAAACATAGTGGCGCACAACTGTAATTCCAGTACTTAGGAGGCTGAGACAGGAGGATCACAGGTTCAAGGACAGTTTCAGCAATTTAGCAAGTGGGTCTCAGAGCTTCAAAGTGGGATACTGGTTACCAAGGGCTGGAGGTGGGAAAACTGGGGACATATTGGTCAAAGCAAAGAAAGCCGCAGAAGGAGTAAGTTCAAGAGCTCTGTGAATGACATGGCGACTATAGTTAATAATTCCGATACTTAGGAGGCGGAGACAAGAGGATTGCAGGTTCAGGTCCAGCCTCAGCAACTTACGGAGAACCTCGGCAAGATCCTGTTTCAAAACAAAAAGGGCTGGGAGTGGGAGTGTAACTTGGAGGTCGGATGCCCCTGAGTTCAGTCCCCAGTTAAAAAAAAGAAAGAAAGAAAGAAAGAAAGAAAGAAAGAAAGAAAGAAAGAAAGAAAGAAGAAAGAAAGAAAGAAAAAAGAAAAAACCAAAAGATATTGTTTGTATTCTGACCACCATCAGGTAGCTAAAAGCGTGTATCCAAAGTGGAGCCTTGGGGCCGGGCATGGTGGCGCACGCTTGTAATCCCAGCATTTGGGAGGCTGAGACCGGAGGATCGTGGTTCGCAGACAGCCTCAGCTACTTAGTGAGGCCCTCTGCAACTCAGTGAGACCCGGTTTGAAAATAAAGAATAAAAAATAAGGCAGGGGCTGTAGCTCGGAGGTAAAATGCCCCTGGGTTCCATCCCCAGACCCATAAATAAATAAATAAATAAATAAATAAATAAATAAATAAATAATTTGAGAGGAAAAAAAAAAAAACAACAAAGTGGAGCCTTGGCCTACACACCCACACAGGGTGGAGATGCCAAAGCTCCTATTCAACCCCACACTACAAGTGCGGCACTATGGCATCTCTAATCCAGACGTCAGCCCCTCTCGTAAGTGAGCAGCTGAGGCTCGAGGAGATTAAAAATCTTGCATAGATTCATTTAACAAGAGATAGAGTGACACTCCGCACTGGGTTTGTGTGACCTTAGGCATGTGCTGGCCTCCTTCCCTCGGTCCCTCCATCCCTTCCTTCCTTCCTCTCCTTTTCTTTCATTTCCTTTTCCATACTGGGGATTTAATCCAGGGGAATTTACCTCCAAGCTATACTCCCAGCTCTTTTTATTTATTTACTTTTTTAAAACCTTGAAAGAGTCTCGCTAGGTTGCTGAGGCTGGCCTCAAACATGCTATCCTGTTCCAGCCTCCCAAGTACTAGGATTACAGGTCTGCACAAGGCCTGGCCCAGGCTCTTTCTATAATATATCCCTGCTAGGGATTTAATTCCCTTTTTAGTTTTTGCTATTTACAAAAAGAAAAAACTGAGTACCTGCTTTACTCAAACCACTTGGTGTGGTAACAATATAAAGAAGGAGTTTACTGTGAAAATAAATAGGCTACTGCAGAAATCAGATTTCCTCAAAACTGATAGGAAAATCTGAAGAAAAATCAAATATTCCTTCCTCATCAATTTTCTCTGATAAAACGACCGCCATTTATTAAAAGGCAACTTTATGTATCAAACTGTTTTACAAGCTGTTTGTCCTGCACATTACATGGTAATCTCCTAAGAGGAACTAAAAGGATTTATTTGAATTAATAAAATAAGTTGGTTAGGGCTCTGGACAGAAATTTTCTATACTGCTTAACTGCTGGATAAAAACAAAGTACTTTGGCGCCTCAGAAATAGCTTACATCCAGAATTATGCTGGCCCCCAATTTACATGAAAGCTGGTACATTTGAAGGTTTCTCTTATCTCATCTTTAATTAAGAGAATTTGGCACTGCCTCTCTGTTACTGAAAGTCACTGTAAGTCTCACATGAGGATGCTAGAATCAGGAAAGAAGCTCGGAGAGGCCAATACTGCATGCGCTCCTTGTATCTGGACTCTAAAATGTGGAACGCAGAGAAGCAGAGTGGGGTGCTGGTTACAGGGGCTGGGGGTGGGAGGCCTGGGGACATGTTGGTCAATGTGTAGAAAGTCTCAGGAGGAGTAAGTTCAAGATAGCTATTGAATGACATGGTGGCTATAGTTAATAATGATGTATCATGTATTTGAAAATCTCTAAGAGGATTTTAAATGTTCTGTCCACAAAAAGTAAGTATGTTAAGTAATGACTATGTTAACTTGCTCAATTGACCCACTCCACCATATTTCAAAACATCATGCTATTGGCCATCAATCTTATGATTTTTAATTTGTCAATTAAGAAGAAAAAAGACTGAAGAATTAGCTGCAGGACCAGACCCAAGAGAGCAAAAAGGAATGAGTGTGATTATCAACAAAATCAAAAGCTGGTTTCCCAAAAATATAAACAAGATAGATAAACCACTAGCCAACCTAACCAGAAGAAGAAGAAGAAGAAGAAGAAGAAGAAGAAGAAGAAGAAGAAGAAGAAGAAGAAGAGGAGGAGGAGGAGGAGGAGGAGGAGGAGGAGGAGGAGGAGGAGGAGGAGGAGGAGGAGGAGGAGGAAGAGGAGGAGGAGGAGGAGGAGGAGGAGGAGAGATTCAACCCAAATTACTAAAATAATGAGATAATAAGGTGATATTACCAACAACGTGGAAATCTAGAAAATTATCTGAAACTTGAAAAACTGTACTCCAAGAAAATGGAAAACCTAGAAGAAATGGACAAATTTCTAGACACATATACCCTTTTTAAATTGAATAAAGAAAATATAGAAAATTGAAACTGACCAATAGCAATCAAAGAGACTGAAACAGCAATAAATAGCCTACCATCAAACAAAAGCCCAGGTTTCCCAAGTGAATTTTATTTGCAATGCAATGAAATAAATATACAAACCCTAACCCTAATGTTGAAATTGCAGATGAGGAAAACGTTCTCATAAGTAGAGTGTGGTAGGTAGAAATCCATCTTAGGAGTCTAGAATTTTTTTACCAGTCCTTTAGTGGGCTGTCTGCCCATTCCTATAATGGAGGTTAGAATTTTTACAGGCTTCACTAGTGCACTCAGTCTCTTGATTCATCAGAGTTAAGATGTTTATCCCCAGTGTCTGCTCTATTTGTGGCTGTAGGGGGACCACTCTCAAGGGGGGCGTGCACAGTATCAGATGCATTCACAATAAAGGGATGTCTGGGTTTTAATACACAGTGACAGAAGTAAGGGACAGTAATTTGAGAGAGTAACTTGTTTGGCTTTTGGAAAGCATCCCGTGCTGTGGGTGCAGGTCAGCCCTGGGAGATGCTTACTGAGGAAGTGAATGATGTAAGAGGGTTGAGGACCAGGACGTGAGGGCCTCTCACTGAGAGATGCCAGCTAGTGGTATTGGGGGACTGTTGGGTAGACCATGCCAGCCACCCCAGGAGGGACCATGGTGCAGCAGAACTCAAGGCGTGTGCCATTTCTTCTCTTTTGAGTGATGAAGATGGCAGGTGAAAATATCAGGAGCAGGACCTGTGGAGCCTTCCTTACACTCCTGAGCTAGATGCTGCTGTGCAGATGGTTAAAACCCCAAGTCCTTCCTACTGGGCTTAATAAGACCAAAATGTCCCCTGAGATACATGGGCGAGCCTTGTTATCATCTATGTTCATTTCAATGGCAACTCAACGCATCTTCCTAGCAGCTGTCAGAACTTGCTGGAAACCCCTTCAAAGCCCGCTGTGGTCACTTTCCCACCCCACTGCCTGTGGAAAGGAACATCCCAACATTGCCCTCTTTCTCTTCCTCTGTGTCCATGCATAAAAGTGCTGACTTCACGGTTCTCTCCCACACCTCCTGCCCTGCCTCCATGTGCTGAACACGTCAGCCTGATCTCTAATTAAGGGAAAAGGGAAGCCCCTGGGAAGAGAAGAAAGTGCACTCTGAGGCCACCAGCCCCAGCTCACTGTAGCTGGTCCCAGCTTTGGTAATTGAGGATGGAGTCTGTAATTGGAGCATCATTAGCGGAACCATCCATAGGCCAGGCATGCTGCCTCCTGAGATCATGGGGTTGTCTAGTGACAGGTCTGCAGGGAGCATGCGCCCAGGGAACCCCAGTTTCTTGGTGACTGAGGAAGAATTTCATTAGCCAGGCTACCATACGTTTTATTAGGAATGACCAAACTATGATTTTCTAAAAGCTTAAATGTGTAAATGAAAAAGGAAACCAAAGCTTGGTCTGTGCCTGTGCGTGCCAGCGGAGTGTGGAGCACTGTGTTGGGTAAGAGCACATGAATTGGAGTTATCCCCACCTGGGGTTGGTTTTTGGCTCCCTCTTCCAGCTGCCTGAAATTAATCAAATGCATATTTCCTTGACATTGCTTTTGTGTAAGATGTGGACAAAAATCTCTCTCTCAAGATGTGTTGGGGATCAAATGAGAAAAACACACTTAGAGCGCCTTGCACAGCGATGGCAAAATGTTAGCTATAATTATCAGGTACCTTAATTCTGCCACCTCACTAAGCCTCTGATAATAATGTAGGGAAGGTAGAAACTATTGGCTTGTGGATCAAGTAACTTTCTGAACATCATTCAAGCTTTGCTCAGACTGGATTCCAAACTGTGCTTCTTCTACCCCTCCTGAGGGGCTGTGAGGAATGTATTGGCTGCATATGTGGGTGGCAATGAGGCACGAAAATTAATGACCCCGTGGACGGAGAACAATGACCTCTCAAAGCAATAGAGCTGCAAGATGCAACCCACACAAGTCATTTTTTACTCTTAGCAGTCCCTTGGAGACAGCCTCTCCAAACCAAAGCAAGACCAGCTTTTCCTGAACTTTGCTGTGGAAAATTCCAGAGCCATGTGGGTGCACCCTTCTCGGTCAAAGTCCAGCAGTTATGGGCACATCTCAGTTAGATGGTTCACTCAGTCAGTTCCAGAACTTGGACTGTTGGTCCCACTGAAGAGCCGTTATTGCTCTTTGACCATTTGCTTCTTTAAATGATGGGCAGGAAAGAAGTTGCTTCCTTCCTTAGTTGGCAGGTGTCAGGACAAAGTGCATCGTTCTTTCTCTCGTGGAGGAGAGAGCTTGTAAACAGGTGAGTGTGAAAGTGAGGGTAATGGTGTGTGTGTGTGTGTGTGTGTGTGTGTGTGTGTGTGTGTTTGCACATGTGTGTAGGAAAGGACAGGAGTTGGGGAAGGCAGTTTCAGGGAGCAGGAGACCTCCGAATCCCAGGGTATCAGAGGGAGTCTCATCGCAGGTGTTTCCCTGATAACAAGCGTCCTTCCTCATGGTTTGCATCCGACCAGAGCTTTTGAGTGTCCGGAGCCTGTCATCTGGGTCTCGACCCTTACGTGGCCTCACTTTACAGAGATTGCCACTTTCCCTCCTCCAAGATTCCACTTGTTTGTTCTGTGTGCTTGGCGACCATGAGCTGTCCTCTCCCCACTCATAAAATCACACCCCATCCCCTGAGAGGCAGGAGACAGGTTAAGTACTTTCGCCTGGAGCCAGATGTCCTAGAGATGGATCCCTTCCCTGGCTCTGCTACCCATGCAGTTGTGGACACGTTATATAATCTCAACCTCATTCAGCTTGTCTGTAAAATGGAAATAATTATACATACATCAAAGAGGTTAGTTAGAAGCATTGAATTAGTTAACACATGAAATGTACTTTGAAAGGTACTAGCGTACCAGTAAGCTCTTAATAAATGTTAGCTAGGGCTTCCATGAGCACAGTAGGTCCCTTGGAACAGCAATGTGGGATTGCAAAGATCTTTAGAAGCTGTCAAATCTCAGCAAAATCTGCATGAGCCTCGAGAACAACCCAGTTCTTCTCATAGAAAAGCCCGCCTGGTGAAGGCACGTCGGTGTCCGAGGTCCAAATGTTCCTCTCTTACATTTGACTCCTACTCTGTCCTTCACCAAGGTTGCCCCTGGCAGGCCCTCAGTGCCTTTCCTGGTGACATTGCACCTTCCTGACCTAGTTACATGCTGTCTCCTGGGGAGCACTAGCCTGGATCCCATTTCATGGGGTGCTGGGGGCCTTCAGAGCCCATCCCACAGCGAAGATTTGCAGATGCCAGGCAGGGAGTCGGCCTGAGGACGGCTTCTGTGTCCTGGAGTCCCAGTTCCCCTGATCCTCCCTCAGACAGAGCTAGTGAGTCAGGCCTCCTCCCTTCCCCAACTCCCTCTGGCTGCTGTCTGACCTGCGTTGACTCCTTTCGCTCTCAAGGCTGCTCTTGATATTCATCTTAACTAGATTTTACATGGTGTGATGTGCCTGGGGCCCTAAACTCCCCTGGACGGGGCCAGTGCCTCTCTCGGCTGTTCACAGTTGGCCCAAATGTGCAGGGACAGGCTATGGAAAGCCGCCCGTGGGCTCGGGGAACTTGAGCAGTCCTTGGCTTATGCAACCGTCTAGTGTAATTTAAGTTGTAATTTTCTAAAGATGAATTTGTAAGAGGCCAACATTTTCTATGGAATAAAAACAACTGGCTTCCTACAGTAGCATGAATGGCAGATGTGCAAGCCGGCTAAAGGAGCAGAGACAAGAGAAAGATGAGTTGCGTTGTTTGAGGATTATAAATCCTAGTCTGGGGCCAAAGATAAAAAAAAACTTTTCTGTGAAAAGCTTTCCTAATTTTTTCATATATAATTATCTGGCCGGCCTATGGAAATGATCATTACTCTCATTTTAAAGATGAGGAAACCGAGGCTTAAGAAATGTAAGATATCTTCCCTAGGTTTACTGAACTACTAGTGAGAATGGCTAATTACTTAGCGATTACTTTATGCTAGAAATTGTCCTGAGTGTCTAATGCATGTTAGTTCGCTTGATCCTTATTTTAATAACTCCGTTGGAAGGAAAATACTGTGAGCCACTTTTTTTTTAATCATCTTCTTTTTTGTTGTTGTTGAGAAAGTTGAGGCTATGAGACATTGTGTGACCTATTGAGGTCATCCAGCTGCTGACAGCTGGGACCTAAACCAAGGAGGTCAAACTCCAAACCTTTTTCCTTTAAGTAGGGGTTGTTTCCAGAAAGTAGTGGAGATGGGATCTTATATTCAAATTCCATTCCTCTTAGAAGTTCAAATAATTGGTGCATGTGGTGTGGGGTGTATGTGTGTGTTTGTGTGTGTATGTGTGTGTGAATGAATGTGAGGATAAAGAGAAATCATGCAATTCTAGACTCTTCATTCTAGCAAGAAGGCTCTAAGCTCCATGGAACAGACAAAACATGAGACAAAGCAGAATCAAGTGCACAAATTCAGAGTTAGTGGTTATGGTGGTGCACCCCTGTATTCTCAGTATTTGTGTTGCTGAGATAGGAGGATCCTAGGTTCAAAGCCAGCCTCATCAACTTAGCAAGACCTTGTTTCAAAATTAAAAATAAAAGAAGGGTTGTGCATTATGGCACACAACTGTAATTCCAGTACTTGGGAAGTTGAAACAGGAGGATCACAGGTTCAAGATGAGTCTTAGCAACTTAACAAGACTCTCAGCAATCTAGTGAAGCCCTGTTTTAAAATAAAATTTAAAAAAGTCCTGGGTATGTAGCTCAGAAATAGACTGTTTCTGGGTTCAGTCCCCAGTATAAATATAAATATATAAATAAATAAATAAATAAATGAATAAATGAATGGCTGGGGTATAGCTCAGAGATAGAATGCCCCTTGATACAACACTTGATTATAAACACGTGTGTGTGTGTGTGTGTGTGTGTGTGTGTGTGTATTCTCAAAGAGTTGCCCAGAGCAGCTAGTTTTTTTTTTTTTTTTTTTTTTTTTTTTTTGGTGGTACTGGGGTTCCTGGAAACCCTTCTACTTCTGGGTTACACTCCCAGACCTATTTTTATATTTTTTTAAATTTGGAAACAGGGTCTCTTAAGCCAGCGTGGCTGGCTTCGAACCCGCGATCCTCCTGTCTCTGGCTCCCAAGCGCGGGGATTACAAGCGTGCACCACCATGCCCGGCAGCTAGTTCTAATTATACTCCTCCCTGAGGACAGGGCCGTTTCTTTTCTTTTTTGCGGTACTGAGGATGGAACTCAAGGGATTCTATCTCCAAGCTACATCCTCAGCTACATCCTCAGCCCTATTTTTTATTCTTTATTTTGAAACAGGGTCACACTGAGTTGCAAAGGGCCTCACTAAGTAGCTGAGGCTGTCTGCGAACTGCAATCTTCCTGTCTCGGCCTCCCGAATGCTGGGATTACAAGCGTGCGCCACCAGGCCTGGTGGGCCATTTCTGGTTTATTTCTACCTTGGAGAGTTATTGTAATGACCAAATCAGAAAAGTATTTAAAAGCACTTAGCACAGGCATATAACAGATGGTGAATAATGGCATTTTAAAAAATGGTCTGGCATGTAGCGCATGGTGAATAAATACTATCATTATTACTGATGAGTAGCAGTGGGCTACATGCAGGAGATAAGTGGAGAACAGAGTCAAACCCGGGGAGCAAGAAAAGCAGTGGCCGGAGCATCGCTGCAGGCTGAGAACGTAAAGGAAGCCAGCGGATGATCTCGCAGATGTTTTGAAACTGTGCGTTTACCCACAGGCCACAGGCAGCATTTCGACAGACAGGGGCTGTTTGGGGGCCTGCTAGACGTTGGGCGGCTGTGTTCTCTGACATACATGTAACAAGAGTTGATAGAGTAAAATACAGTGCAGGCGTTCACAGCCCCACTCTGCCTAGAGCCATGCCATAAACAATCAGGAGCTCAAGTTGCTGCTGCCAGATAAAGTGTCATGTGGAGATGCCAAGATGGTGAAGAAAATGTCATCACCTACGCGTTCCCGTCAGAGGGGCTGTCTTGTCCTTGGCCGGCGTAACTGTTTGGCAGAAAAGTCACGCATCTGCAGACACTCAGTAGAAGGAAGGTAAATCGTTACAGAGGGCTGTTATCACTGGACTTTCAGCTGCTTGGATTTTATGGCTGTTCAAAAAGATGGTCCTGAGGACAGCTGCTTTTCAATCCGTGACCAAGTCTCAGGTAAAAGGTGAAGCAGGACTAGCAGGTTAGAGGTAGTGTTGGTAGAGTGGATGTTTATGGCAGATGCAGTGAGGGGCTGTCCTTTTACCCATGTGGCCAAGTGCCTTACAAGGTAAGAGCATGAGTTCGATCTCTTGTGGTCTGGAGAGAAAGAGAGCTCTGCAAATTTTCTTACTTCTTCAGTTGACCACCAAAATAAATAAATAAATAAATAATCTATATTTACAGGAACCCATTTTACAAATGAAAAAGCTGATAATTTGAGTTTAAACCGCTTGCCCAATTGGTCTTATTTTTTTTTTTCCTGTATTCAAAAATTCTTAAGCCAGGAAGGCTGCCTTCAAACCTGCACAATCCTCCTGTTTCCACCTCCCAAGTATGGGTATTACAAGTGTGCACCACCACGCCCAGCTGTATTAAAAAATTCTGAGGTGGAAGCTGGGTGTGGTGGTGCATGCTTGTAATCTCAGTATTTGGGAGGCTGAGACAGGAGGATTGTGCAGGTTTGAAGTCAGCCTTGCTACATTGTGAGACCCTTTGCAATTCACTGAGACCCTCTTTTAAAATAAAGAATAAAAAAAAAAATAGGGCTGGAGGTGTTGCTCAGAGGTAGAATGACCCTGGGTTCCACCCCCAGTACTGCAAAAATAAATAAATAAATAAATAAATAAATAAATAAATAAATAAATAAATAAATTCTGAAGTGGAAAATAGTCTTTTGGAAAAGATGTAGAGAGAAATCAAGGCAAATCCATTCTCAGGGATGGTAGAGGTCATGTCATCTACAGGTTGGTAAAGGACCAGAGACAAAAGGAATATTGATAGTGACAATTGACTAACTCATCCCACGTGGTCAGCTTCCAGATATCTATTCTGGAATTTGTCCTGCTTTCTGGCCTCAAGTATCCCCTATGAAGTGATGATTCCTAAATAGTTCTGCCTAGTCTAGGTATTTTTCCTGAATTCAATGATCTTGCATCCATTGCACATGGGACCCTCCATCTGGACACTGTACAATATATCCAAATCACCATGTTCTTAGGATGCAATCATCTCATCCAGAATTTATGTCCCTCCTACTCTTCCTATCTAGGTGAGCACCACCACCATCCAGCCAGGGGGACCAACGCAGGATAGTTGGCCTCAGTCCTCATCTCTCCCCACACATAATACACACAATGCATGTCAACTCTGCCTCAGCAACATCTCTCCAGCAGCACCACTTGATTCCCAGCCCTATCATTCTTATCACATATGGTGCATTTATTTGTCTACCTAAATGACCTCCTGAACTCCTTCTTCCCCCCTCAGTCTCCCTCCCCTGTCCCATCCAACTCTGTCTACTCTGCAGACAGAATGGTCATTCTCACATTCTCAGGCCACTCTCTTACTTAAAACCTTCTAACACCGTTCCCTCCATAGGGCTTCAGGAGGGGGCTTTGTCACACACACACACACACACACACACACACACACCAGAAGAACAGGGGATGGAGCCAGGAGTGTCCTCGACCAACGATGAGGGGTTGATATACGTGGACCACAGCTTCCTTGCCCCTCCAGGGGGATAACTGCGAGGCCTGTGTTCTGCACCATGTCCTGCAGCCCTGAGTTCCAGCTGCCCTCTGCTGTAGCACCTTGATGATGTAACCTTAGTTGGCCGCCTATTTGCTAGGATACTCCACCACTGACATTTTCTTTCATCTCCCAGATTGATCTCTTGCACTTGAGTCTTTGTGTCATTGTCAAGTTCTGCGTGGCCAACCAAGACACATCCCCATCTTTCAAGGGACTTCCAGTTCTCCAAGTCCTTCATGCACTTTCTCGCTTAGAATAAAGGTTCAGTTGGTGCCCACTACCTTCTGTCTTCTCCCAGAAAAATCCTACTTACTTTCATAACTCAGCCTCCAGTGTGAAACCTTTTCTGAATCTTTCTTACCATCCCAATATTCAGCTGAATTGGTTTGCCTGGGCTCCGCAGTGCTTTGTAAATATTTTTATTTATCCTAAAATAACAAATGATGGTCTTGCGCATACCCATCTCCTCCACGGGACTAATTGCTACTGGTGGTCGAAAATAATTTTTCATGATGTGAATCACTACTCACCGTGTGATGAAGTAACCAAAACATTTTGGTAAATAAATAAATTGAAATGTTGGGAGTTACAAGGAAAAAGGCACCTAATAGCTGAAATCTCCATGAAATGGAATTAATTCGCTTAATACATAATTATTGTGAACCTAGTATACTAGGGCAGATATTTGGTATACAAAAGTGAGCAAAACCAGATATTTTTTTCTGGTGGGGCTTACCTTAAAACAGCAGATATCTAGTACATTATACACATAGCAATAGTCAATTTTGTGAAACTGGCAGTTCCTAAATGCTATGAACCTTAAAATCGAACCGAGCAAGCATATCCGGGAGATTTGCCTGAAAAGAGATACTGTTAGGAATGCAGGTTGTAAGCAGAATATAATGGGATTCAGAAACCACATCAATGGAACCCAAAAGAGGATGTGTGCATAAAGCTCGAGTTGCTTTTGAAAGTTGGTCGACAAGGGTAATTACCAACATGCGCACAGTAATCTTGCTTCCAATAGGCTACAAATTTGTGGCTTCAGAGGACATCGACCCTGTTCTAGCCAGGCCTGAAATATTCTTAGTTAAAAATGACTGCTTTCTTAGACATATGGTCCCCAGGCAGATTGCCTGCTGTGAATCCATTTTTTAATGCAAAATATCTTTCCAGTACAGAAGTCCAGTGCCAATTTATTGAAGTTCATGGAGAGAATTCGATCAGTTGATAAAAGTATATCAGAGAGGGGTGTTAAGTTTCAAGAGGTAAAGAGGGGTGTTAAGCTTCAAGGACGGATGAAACCAGCCAGGGACTATGCATCCTGAAAAGCAGACATTCTGGACAAAAGTCAGATCACAGTAATCAGCCCACTTTCAGCAAATCTTCCCAGGTTGGGGGAAAAATACTGCACGAGAAATTAGAATTATTAGTGCTTAATACTCTAATAGCTAATATATTAAATTTACCTTTTGAACATTCTCATATAAAAAGGACTGCAAAGTGTAGGGGATTAAGTGGAACCCAGGGCTATAAGAATACTTTTAAGAGTGAATGATTTAAAAATGAGATTTTGAGGGAGATGATGGCTCACTCTAAAGGGAGGCTTTAAAAATAAAGTCCTGGAAATATAAATCACAAAATCGTAATGAGAAAGAAAGGCAAGAAGCGCTTACAGCCACTAGAGCTGCTTCACAGAGACCTCTCTCTGAGTTTGATGTTTGAATATTGGTAAGGAGGCTAAAGCTTTCCTGCTAGGAGTTGCTGATCACTGCGGGGGGCAGAGTATTGAGAGGAAATGCTTTCAGCTTTCCGGTGGCTCCTGGAGCACACGGTGCTCCAGATCCCTTCCAATGGCACCTGGGGCCTTCGCCATCAGACCAACCTGCAGTTAGCAGGGCTCCGGTACATGCACCCTCCCCTTGGCCTCAGCAAGGAGGAACTCCTGGAACTTCCTAGATGTTCCGGCTGTTTTACACCTTCCTTTCCCTTTCTAGCCTCCTGTCTCAGTTCCTTCCTTCTTACATTCTGCCAGGGGACTGAAGACCCACTCCCATATACACCTACGGAGTAATTGTAGAGCATTTTCTCTCCAGTTTTTTTTTCTTTTTTGTGAGTGGCACTGGGGATTGAACCCAGTGGCATTCTATCTTTGAGCTACATCCCTGCCCCTATTTTTTATTCTTTACTTTGAAACAGTCTTATTAAAGTTGCAGAGGGCCTCACCAAGTAGCTGAGGCTGGCTACAAACCTGGGATCCTCCTGTCTCGGCCTCCCAAACACTGGAATTACAAGCGTGCACCACCACACTTGGCTTCCAGTTTCTTTTCATAGTATATGTTCACCCCTCAGAGCATTGCCCCTATTTATCTGTCCCTATTACAGCATAAAATCCATAAGGATAGGAAGTATGTTCTAGCCCTCATCTTATTATATCATTGTGTCAAGCACCTAGTAAATGTTCAATAAAAATGAGGTGAGTAGTTGATGAATTAATGTAAGATAAACACAAACCATATGGTAGAAAGTATGAAACAATACAATGGACATGTCTTTAGTCAGGGGGTTACATACAGCAACATTCTCATGAGGATGTATTGCTATTTCCTTTTCACTAAGGAAAAAATGGTGGCTCGGGGGGTTAGGTGACCTATCCAAGTGTAGTGGGCTGAACCCCAAAGACAACCAAGTCCTCACTCCTGGAACCTGTGAATATCACCTAATATGGCAAAATGGATGCTGCAGATGTGATCAAATTAAAGGTCTTGAGATGGAGGATTCTCTTGGATCATCAGGCTGAGACAATGTAATCACAAACATCCTTATAAGAGGAAAATGGAGACTTTGCTACAGAAGGAGGTGGTACAGTGATCTCAACAGGGAGATTTTAAAAGGCTACTGTGGGCTTTGCAGATGCAGGAAAGGTCTATAAGCCAAAGGACGCAAGCAATGCAGCTCCTGAAGCTGGGAAGGATGAGGAAAAAGATTGTCCCCTGGACCACCCAGGAGGGCGGCCCTGCCAACAGCTCGATTTGGACCCAGGGATACCCATGGCAAACTATCGCTGATCTCCAGAAGGGAAAAAGGAGGCACCACATTGTGCTCTTTGTTACATCAGCCACAGCCATGCTTGTTAACACAGCGAGATGGCGAGTGCAGTCACCACGGACGTGTCAGCAGATGCTGTGTCCTGGCTCTGGAGAGCTGCCTGTATAAACTGTGTGGTTTCAGATGAGTCACTCAGTTTAGGCTCAGAGTGGGAAGCCCGGGGGACACCACCCTGCTGGAGAAGCAGCAGGCCCGATCCGTGTTCACTCTGTGAGGAAGGCGGAGGAGGCATCCTGACACTCCTCCCAGCTGCGCCTTTGCAGTCAGGACTCTCTACAAGGGAGGCATCTGGACATTAAACGGCCATGCCCTGCCCTCCACACACGGTCCCCTCTGCAGCCTGAGAGGGAGAGTCACACGCGCAACCCAGGGGGAGTTGGGAAGAATGTCTTCTGAGTCAGGGAAAGTGGTTTGTCTGCACACACAAGCATCATCTCATTTAAGTCTCAGCAAAGTACCACTATTATTTCCTCTCTGTAGATGAAGAAAGTGAGGACAAGAGAGATGAAGTGATCTATCCACATGGTAAGTGGCTGAGCCGGGCCTTGAGCTTGGTTCTCTTTAGGCTCTCTCCTTAGGTGGTTCTGTGTCCTAACATCATGGTTCTCGCAGTGGGACCAGCAGCATCAGTTCAAATGGGAACGGGCTTCCCTGGGAGGCTGACTAGCCTCACACATAGAGAGTGGCCAGCTCACAGCACAGGAGCGTTCTCAGTGCCAGTGTGCTGGAGTGCCCAGGAGAGTTTGCTGGCCCTAGTTCATGGGTGGGGGTGGCCAGATCAGAATCATGCCCTACCCTGGGTCCTAGAAAGTTTGGGTTGGCAGCTTCCTTTCCCCCTGCCCATCAGGGGTTTGGTACCTGCCATAGTGTGTTGTAAATCATTTTTTCTTTTTCCTAGAATAAAATAAAAGATTTATAGAACTGCAAAAGAGAGAAGAGAGAGAGAAAGTAGGAAAATTGAAAAAAAATACTCACAGATTCACCATCCAGAGGGAGTGGCTGTGGTGTACATGCACATGCTATATACCACAGCCACATCCTTTGGATGTGTGTGTGTGTACACACAGTAATTGGAGTTGAACCCAGGAGCTCTACCTCTGAACTACACCCCTGGCCTTATTTATTTATTTATTTGGTGGTACTGGGGTTCCTGGAAGCCCTTCTACCTCTGCGCTACACTCCCAGACCTATTTTATACTTTTATTTTATTTGGAAACAAGGTCTCTTAAGCCAGCACGGCTGGCTTCAAACTTGTGCGATCCTCCTGTCTCCGCCTCCCAAGCGCGGGGATTACAAGCGTGCACCACTATGCCTGGCCCTTATTTATTTATTTATTGAAACAAGTTCTCACTAGGTTGCTGAGGCTGGCCTCAAACCTGCAATCCACCTGTCTCAGCTTGCGAAGTACTGGGATTACAGGTGTGAGCCACCACACCCAGCACGTGTACAGCCTTTTGATGGAGGGTTCAGGAGAGAGGTGGTGAAGCGATTCAGCACAGAGGCAGAAACTCTGCTACTGGCTGGAGAGTGAGTTTGATATGAAGCATCAAGACATGGCTGAACATCATCTCTATTCTATTTCAGAACTGTTTAAAAATTAGCCCAAGAGAACAAAGGAGGCTGAAGTTCTCTGTTGATAACCAGCCAATTAAGCCGCAGTTTTCAGGCACTCAACTATACATACAACTTGTTGCTAGAGAGACTCCCCGGGTTCTTGGCGCTTATAAGACAGGGAGATTGACCGCAGTGACCGGGGTCCGAAGAGCACACGTCACAGCAGGAGTGGGACAGAGTCAGGACTGAATTAGGTTCTGGAGGAGGGTTCCATGCCTTCGCTGGCTCCTGCTGGCTTTGTGAAAGATTTAGCAAGCGTGGACATTCCGAGATGTAATATCCATCCATCCATTGCTTCTTTCTTGGCCAGCCCTTGGGGGTCACGTCGTCCCCGTCCACCCCCGGCCCTTTATGGTTTCAGAATGTCTCATCACCGCCTTACACTGTGTCTGTGGGAAGAACACCACAGGCAGATCTTCATTCTTCAGCTCTGGGTCATTGTATTTTACTTCTGCAGAGCCGGAGGGCCGTGGGGGTGGCAGACTGATTAAAGACAAAGGATAGTAAGGACTAACCTAGTGGGGAGATCATAGCAAATCGAAGTCTATACATTTTTGCGAGGGAAAATTTTGAAGATAAGCCTTAGCCTGCTTTCCATCATTGTGACAAAATACCTGATAAAATCAACTTAAAAGAGGAGAGATTTAAAGTCTTAAACCATGAGAAAGACACTTTAAGACCTTTAAAGAAGTCTTAAATCGGGCCATGTTTTTAGTGCATGCATTTTTTTGGGGGGTGGTACTGGGGTTCCTGGAAGCCCTTCTACCTCTGGGCTACACTCCCAGACCTATTTTATTTGGAAACAGGGTATCTTAAGCCAGCGCAGCTGGGTTCAAACCTACGCGATCCTCCTGTCTCCGCCTCCCAAGCACTGGGATTACAAGGGTGTGCCACCACACCGGGCAGTACATGCATTTTTTGGGGGGAGACATTCCAGATCTAAACCTTAATATGCAGTGCAGGAAGTGGAGAGGGATAAAGGTCCATGGCTCATCTATTTGCCAAAAATATAGCTAACCAAGCATCACATTTAAAATTACAAGGTGAGAAAACAGTCACAGACTTCATTTCAGTGAGTGGAAATGATACCCAGGTAGAGCGTAATAGTGAGCTGGCCTGGTGTTAGAACAATCATGGACAGACTGTTGTTTGATCCCTGCTGAGAGCCAATGTTGGAAGCCTTCCAGGTGGCGCCATCCAGGTTCAAGCCACCTGTTAACAAGTCTCTGATGCACGCCATCAGCCAAATAGCGCAGGTGTATCAGGTTCCCAGGCTGCAGATCAGAAACCATGGTTGCTCATTAGATATGCTTTTGATCTGAAGAGCCACTAATTTGCCTCATTGCTGCTGGTTCATGGTTAGCCAAGGTCTGCTACTCACCTGCCTAATTCCTCAGTACACATCTTTAAAGAATGTAATGTTTGTAGTAGTGGCCTCAAGAAATTAAAGGTAGGCATCTCAAACTCTGGGAAGCAGTGTTTTCTACAGTAGCAGCTCTTAAATTATAATAGATCATTGGAATCTGGCAGAAGTTCATATTCGGATCGAGTGGCTCTGCACCAATTGTATTCGTTTTCTATCTCTGCAATTAGCATATATTATGTGGTTTAAGAAAATACCCATCTGCCAGGCGTGGTGGTGCATACTTGTAATCCCAGCACTTGGGAGGCTGAGACAGGAGGATTGCACAGGTTCGAAGCCAGCCTCACCTACTTAGTGAGGCTCTCCAGACTCTGTTTCCAAATAAAGTATATTAAAAAAATAGGTCTGGGAGTATAGCTCAGAGGTAGAAAAGTGCCTGGGTTCCACCCCCAGTACCACACACACACAAAAAAAAAAGAAAGAAAGAAAGAAAGGAGGAAAAAAAGAAAGAAAGAAAGAAAGAAAGAAAGAAAGAAAGAGAAAATGCCCATGTTATTATCTCAGTTGTGGAGGTCCAAGTCCGGGCATTGTGTTCCCTTCTTTGACGTCTACAAGGTTGAAATCAAGGGGTTGGCAAAATGCATTCTTTTTGCAGGCTCTGAGGGTGAATCTGCTCCAGCTTCATAGATTGTTGGCAGAGTTCAGGCTGGTCCCTGGTTCCTTGCTGGCTGTTGGTGGTGGGCTGTTTTCAGTTTCTGGACTGACCTGAATTTCCTGGCTTGTGGCTTCACCTCTGGCATTTTCGAGTCAGCAGCTGTGGGCACATCATTCTCTCGCCTCAGATCTTCTCACCTGTCCTCTCTCTGTTTGCCTCTTCTGCCTCCTTCTTCTACTAGGTCTCTCTACTGACTCGAAATTGAAACCACCTGGATAACTCAGGCTGCTCTGCCTATCTTAAGATCAGATGTGATTTAGCCTTTGGATTTTTCTGCAAAGTCCCTTCATGGCAGTGAATAAGCAGGGAATAACAATCTTAAGGGGACACGTGTAGAATTCTGCTGCCACACTAACTGGGCCCCTCTCCTGTTGGATCACACTCTGGCAGGGCCCTAAGCATTCGCTTTATTGTCTGTGCTGGTAGTTTTGTATGTTTTAGGATCAATGATAGAAACTCCATGTAGTCTTCTTCTATTTTTCCTTTATAGTAAATAGAAGGGCTAGAGGGGTCTGCAGGGATGATGTTGAAGGTGGGGACACTGAGGTAGAGACAGGTAAAGGGCTATACTGAAGTTATACAGAATCAGGACTAGGACTTTGTTATCTTAGTATCTGTGTCCCAGCAATTTCTCTTCTGTTATTCACTCAGCTTCTTACGGATTTTTTTTTTTTTGCGTCTATTGTTCAAAGAGTTACCAAGTACCTAATTTGTGAGATATTTTGTAGGTTCATGAGATATAAAGACATTAACTGACTTTGCCCCATGGAACAAACTTTATAGTAAGAATTACAAGCAAGGTGTGGTGGCACATGCTTGTAATCCCAGCATTTGGGAGGCTGAGACAGAAGGATTGCAGTTCGAGGACAGCCTCGGCTACTACTTCATGAGGCCCTTTGAAACCCAGTGAGACCCTGTTTCAAAATAAAGAATAAATAATAGGCCTGGGCATGTAGCTCAGAGGTAGAATGCCTCTGGATTCCATCCCCAGTACTGAAAAAAAAAAAAAAAAAGAAGAAAAGAAAAAGAAAAAGAAAGAATTTCATAGTCAAACACTTATGCCTACAAGTAGCCAGATACTTATGATATAATCAATATGAAAGAAGTAGAGACCCCCATGAAAGCTTGTAATAAGCCTTTGAGGATCAGTAAATGAAGAAATGAGATTTAAGCTGAGACCCACATAATACATGTTATCCAGGGATGGATGGGAGGGAATACCATGTGGGAAAGTTTTAAGAACCAGGGAAATATAAAAGCAGAATCGTTGTGGCTGGAAAATATCGTGGAAGGAAGAGAGCGGCGTGAGGGCTGTAGAGAGGCAAGGCAGGTCATACTGATCACGGCCTGCAAGGGAATGGGGAGGAATTCCAACTTTACCCCAAGGCAATGGGAGCCATGGCGAGTGGAGTCTCATGCTGGGTTCTGAGTTGTTAAAAGGTCACTGGGATTGGAGAATGAACTGGGGAGAAGGTGAGCACATGTGGCCATGGACACCCGGGGTGCATTAGGGTGACGTAGATAAGGATGGGACAGTCCAGGTGAAGAATGGAACATGAACCTGAAATTTAGGAAACAGAAATGTTTCGATGCAGCAACAGCTGACTCCGGAGTGGGAGAAGAGAGTCCAGGCGACTTTTGGTTTCTGCCGTATCCGTGGCTCTTCTCATAACATCAATCAATTTCAAATCATATTTCTATATATAATAAAAAGGCTGACATTTTTCTTTATAGTTTAGCTTTTGTGATATTGCAACAATTAGGACTCATGAGGCAACAAAATCCTGTTCACTACCACCCAGAAAGAATTCATCTCACCAGATTCATCAGTGAAGCCCCCAGAACTTGCACTGTGTGACAGCGATGATGTGCTCCGCCCAGGCGTTCCTTCACGATTCCAGTGTGGCCATTTGATTCCTCCTTCATTTCAACACGGGCTGCAGAATACAAACAGTGGCCTCCCCACAGTGAAAGCTCAGCACCAATGGGACATTGCTGCTTCATTCTGTATAACAGCCCCTGCCTCATTTCCCTTTGGTCCACTGTCATTTATTTTGATCACACGGACACTTGGATGCTACCAGCTCTCACAATGGCTGCTGCCTTGTTCACACATGATGGACATGATGAGGACACGATGCATGTTCCTGCGTGGGTGTCACTCTCTTCGCAAGAGACAACATGGAACCAAGACCCGCCGACAGCAGATAAAGCATTGAATCCAGATACACACGCTGTGGTCATGGCATCATCCTTCCTGGTTCTTGGGTTTCTTCTTCTGGGGGCTCTGATGTCAGGTTGTATGGATGTAAATTAATTCCACACTTCCATCAACCACTGAGGTGCATTCGGCATTTACCTCACCTTTGTCTTCATTTGTAAAAAGAGGATGCTATCAGGCTATCGGGAGTATTGAAGGAAAGAGCCCAGGTAAAGCCCTCAGTACGCAGCAAGTGCTCCTTGTACTGGAGCCATTAGTAGTCTTGTTTTCACTGTTGAGGAAAAGGGGTGCTGGTAGAGTGCTTTTTTCCTTTTGCTTTTCTCTGGTGACAGTTCAGATGACAAGGGGTCTTCTTGAAGGAGCAGGCCTATGGCCCAAGTCCAGCCTTGCAAGTAGGCCTCACCCAACTGATCGTTCTGGCTGTGGACATCACAGCTGAGGAACGCTGCGGACTGTGCCCTCTCATCAGAGCTCATCTGACAGCCGAGCGAGCTCTGCTTAGCATGCTGTCCTTTCATCTAGCATATTCAAGGTGGCCCTCAGACCCTGGGGACTGAAGCCATTATGCCTTCTCAGCAGGCTGTCTGAATAAATGCTCCCAAAATACATTGGCAAGAGGCCAAGGGTTGGCCTGATGGGGTCCTTGGAAGAGTCAATTCGCCTCTCTGCAAAGAGGGTCGATGACTGGTGACGAGGAGATGCAGGAAGGGTAACATTCCACTGGAGTCCCTCACAAGTCCCCCTCCCTCCAGTGCACCCTGGCCACTCCTTGGGTGGATCACCCCGCCGTCTCCATCCATAGCACATGCCCTTTAAGTGGCTTTGTGCTTTCAGACAAGTTGTCTCTAGGGTATTCTTCCAAATATCCTAGCGCCCCCCCCCCCTTTTTGTGGTACTAGAGACTGAACCCAGGGGTGTTCCACCTCTGAGCTACACCTCCAGTTCTTTTTATTTTTTTTTTTATCTTGAAACAAGGTCTTGCTAAGTTTCTGAGGCTGAACTTGACCCTGTGATTCTCCTGTCTCAGTCTATCAAGTGCTGAGATTGCAGGTGTGAACCCCTGAGCCCAGGCCTTAGGCATCCTAACCTTCTTTGACTTATAAGATCTTGCTTATTTTTCAAGACACTGGTCAAATGTCACTCCTCTCTAATGTCTTTTTATTCATTTATTCCACAAATATTTATCAAGCAAACTGTATTAGACATGTGAGTTATGGCTGCAAACTAAGAGGATGTGCGCTCTCATGTTGCTGATTGACAATAAATACACCCCAGAATGTCATGTGGCGCTGAGTGTAATGGGAAGGCAATGGAAAGATGGGCAGTGTGGTGTCAGACGTGAGGAAGCCACTTTCTGAGGAAGTTATTTATTTATTTATTTATTTATTTATTTATTTATTTATTGTGGTACTGGGGATGGAACCCAGAGCATTTTACCTCTGAGCTACACTCCCAGCCCTATTTTTAAAAAATTCTTTTAAATTTTGAAACAGAATCTCAGTTGCAAAGGACCTCACTAAGTAGCCGAGGCTGTCCACGAACCACAATCCTCCTGTCTCAGCCTCCCGAATGCTGGGATTACAAGCATTTGCCACCAAGCCCAGCTTATTTGTTTTTTTACTAAGACCTGAGGGATGGGAAGAAAGTGGCCATGTGAAGAGCATGGGTATTGTGTGTGTGTGTGTGTGTGTGTGTGTGTGTGTGTGTGTGTGGTACTAAGGATTAAACCCACAGGCATTCTGAGCTATACCCAACCCTATTTTATTTTTTATTTGGAAACAGGATCTTGCTAAGTTGCTGAGAGCCTCACTAAGTTGCCGAGGCTGGCTCTGAACCTGTAATCCTCTTGTCTCATCCTCCCAAGTACTGCGATTATAGGCTTAAGAGCAGGGGCTTGAGGCATGAGCACTCTGGCTTTTTGGGAGGGGCCCAAGGCTAGTTTGTCCAGAGCATGAGGGAGAAGGGGCAGGCAGAGGGAGATGATGCAGAAAGACCCAGGTAAAGAGCTCAGATTTTATTCTGAGGGAATAAGAGAGAAACAAAACCGGACTTTGTATTTGTAATGACACTCTGCTGTGTGGACAAATAGGGCAGGAGAAGAAAAAAAGAAAAGCGGAGCGGAGGAGAGGAGTGGCTAGCCTGGAGGCTCCCGCTGCTCTTCAGGATGCACACGGTGGTGCCCAGCCCAGAGTCACAGCTGCACAGTGCGCAGAGGTAGGCCACTTGGAGACAGGTTATGGAAGTACAATTAATGATACTTTGCTGATACGGTGGATTCGGGGTAGAAGACAAACCCCGAGAAAATGAGTGCCTATACTGTCCTGCCATTTACTGAAGTGGGAGAGAGATGGTGGGAAGGAGGCTAGAATGCTGGGGGTCTAAAGTCTATTTTGGACACGATAGTTTTGTGATGCCTGTTTGGTAGCTGAAGGGAAATGTCAAGTAGTTAATTGAATTTACAGGTGTTAATTTGAGGTGATAACCAGGAATATCTATCTATCTATCTATCTATCATATAAACATTACCGTTTATGATTTTTATATATAACTTAAGATTCATCAGCTATAGACAGTGATGTATTATATATAATAGCTTAAGAGTCATCAGCTGTAGACAGCGCTATGGTTTGGATGTGGTGTGTTGCCCAAGAATTCACCTGTTGGGTGCTCAATCCCCATTGTGCGGACATTGAGAGGTGGAATTTACCGGGAGGTCACCGGGGGCAGCCCTCTTGTACGTTAAAGGAGTTTTCATGGGACCCTGGCTAGTTGTCACGAGAGCATTGTTACTAAAGCTAGCAAGACTGGCCCCTCCCTGGTCTCTGGGTGACCTCCTGTCTCTTCCAGGTCATCTCTTCCTCTCAAAGGCACTCCGGCCAAGATGTGATATGGCCAGGGGCCAGGAGTGGGGGATGCTCTTTGTATTTTCAGCCCCACACACTGTGAGCTAAATAAATCTCTTTTCTTATAAAGTACCCAGCCTCAGGTGTTTTGTTATTGTAATGGAAGAGACTAACATAGTGAGCGGGTATTTAAAGCAATGAAATGGAGAGAGATCTCCTTGGAGAGAGTGTAGCCTTTTGTGGAATGCGAAGAGGAGAGGGCATATTCTATGCATTGCTGTCCCGGTGCACTCCTGTCCCGCCCCACCTCAGTGTCTTCTGTAACCTCCCTCCACTGGAGTAATCAATTTCTCCCTCCTGTGAGAGGCTGTATGGAAATACCTATGGATTTTAAATGCTCCAACCTCTGTAGGTTCTACATCATATCAAACACATTAAGATTCACCTTCATCCTACATTAAATTTAATTATATGTGATTCCTTAAGGGTGGAGTTATAATCGACTAGTTTGACATGTTGTATTTTGTGATATTTAATTATGATATCATTTGATTTTGACCTTTGCAATTTTGTGTGTACATTTCAGAGCCAAGTGTACTTGTAATGTTTCATGTTATTTTGGGATGTCCTTGGCAAGCTCACAGGGCAAGGGCATGGGACCTCAGCACATCACTGGTAAAGTGAACTTGGTCCTCTGGACTCCCAACAATATCTTATTCCCCTTTAAAGGCATTTAAATGGCTTCATATTATAATATGTGACTTTATGTCTGACTCTCCCCATTAGATGATAATAAGTTAAAAGTGTCTGGGACTCAACACTATTTATGAAAGCAACTAATCTGTGCTCATAAGGAAAATAAGCCAAGTCCAGGGATATAGTGTACTCTCTACCTTTATTTGGGAAAGGGCTCTTACCCCCTGCCTTGCAATGTGCATAATGTGAGTGTGATTTTCTTTGGTCCTTTTAAAAAGGAAGCAGTATAAAAATTTGGACTGGTATGACTCCTGCATCAGAAAACCAATTTCTATGGGCCTGATTTTTGGGTGGGCCCAATTAAGTAAAGCTATTTTTATAATACTTCATTAACCTTCAAATGCTGTATTTTTAAAATAATGTATATTTTTCTAAAACAATAAAACATTTTAAGATCATACAATTCCAGCCCCGGGGAATGTTTCTGGAATTTTCTAGAAAGTGGGATGCAAAATATCTTTTGTTGACTGACACTTGGCCCTGAAAAAACAAAATGAAAGCAAAACAAAAGAATGGGCTTCTAGGGAGGAGATCTTGTATGAAATTCCTCCAGTAATAGCCCAGTGGAACAATCCTTAAAAGTCTCTGAAAGTAGTGAATGGGGAGGACCTGCCACTGCCAAGGTCACATCTTGGGACTCAGTGACATTGCATCCTTCTTGCAATTGAATTGACTATGGGCTGGGCCAGATCATGACCTCTTGTGAAGAAGAGGAGACAGGATTATATGGGTTTCAGCCCATTCCTAGGTGCCAAGTAGCTTCAGAAATTCAGTCCATCTTGGCTATGCACTGCTACAGGCTCTAAAGTACTCTGTTGAGAACTTCAGGTTTTATGTGTTGGCAACCAAAATTGCATTTGGAAATGGATGTTGAGCAGAGGAGAGAAAGCAGGTTTATGCTTTCTGTCAGCTACACATACCGAGCTGAGGGCCCAGGGCCCAGCGTGGGCCAGGCGAGGTCAAGATGCAGCCCGCCTTTGTTTTCTCTGCCATGGCCTATTAGGCGAGGGGAGTATGGTATTGTGAGCCCACAGCTTAAAACTGCCTCCAGTGTGCTGTTTCTCTCCACCATGCTGTTGTCTACCTTGTTCTCTCTGTGTGAGGCTGAAGAATAAGGTAAAAGCTATAAAGAATTTTATCTTACAGTAGCACGACTCTCTCCTGAATGATGTCGGGGAGAGGGTGCTGTATATTTCCATACTCAGGTGTGCCTAAAATGTTCATCACCTGGAAGGAGAAACTTTGATTCAGAAGTTACTAGAACAGTCACCCCTTGTTCTCAGACACTTACTGTAAGTTCCTCAGAACGAGGAGGTGACTGGTGAGTGCACCACAGCCAGTGTGATACAGGAGATCGAGACTGGTGTGTTAATGATGAGCCTCTAATACTGGGGTAGAAAGCGACAAAATTCAGCTCCATCTGCAGAGGGGGGCTGCTTCCAAGGACGTGGAAGTCGAGGAGAGTGATGCACTCTCTTTTACAAATTGTAAAAATGTAGATTTTTCTTGACTAATTTATCCAATGCTACTTTGCCATCCATTTTAGCAATAGACTGGTTAGATTAAAACCATGAAGACACCTTCCTCCCTGAACATTTCTCTGCTGCGGGATTGCTGATAATGAACGAACTGGAGTTCCGCCTGCTCCTGAAAATTTACCCCAACCGGCTCAATTCAAAACAATCTGCCCGCTCTGAATCCAACAACTTAGGGGTCCCACACATTTGAAATTTAAAATTCACTCCTTTTTGCTGTCTTACTGTTAACTCTTATTATTATGAGTCTGGCTATGTAATATTAGTCAATTTGTTTAAAACCCATGTGCCTATTTTCTTATGTGTGAACAGAATGAGTGTACTTCTGACCTAGAGTTTTTCTGAGAATCTAGAATACATTTACATCAGCATGTATATTCTCACGTTGTGTAACACAGAGTAAATGAATGCTCAGTAAAGTTGCTTTCTCTCCATCCCCTTACTGGTACTGTGTGACCGTCAGAAGCTCTCTCTTCCACCTTTCTGCTTCCCCAGATCTGTCAACCTGGCTCAAGTGTAGTCTGTCTACTGCTTTGGCTGTAGACAGACTCTTTTTTCTCATCTCTTTTGAAAAGGCAGGACATCCAACTTTCAAGGCCAGTGGCTTCATCTGGAGCAGGTTCTGAAGCCCCAATACTCAGCAGTCATTTCAGCTAACTGTCCAGTCCTACCCTGTGGCGTGTACTGGAGATTTCTTTTAGACCAAGTTGTAGTCTAGATATTCAGGGAGACAGCCCCTGTCAACATTATCCAAGAGGTCGGCCAATGAAGAAAGCTATCTTTCCCTGAACAGCTCTTACTCTTCCCACCCCCTTGCCCAACCCACAGTCTCCACCCCTGTGCATACATATTGGTGGACAAGCGGGCCCAGGTGGACCACCCACTGGGGACTGACATCCATAAATTTTGATAGAAATGCCACACTTCTAGATTTTTCCTCACTGCCTGTATTCTAAAAATGGAGTTAATGTATATCCATATCCAAATCTCACCTGTTCCTTTTTCTTTTTGGTGCGGGAGATTGAACCCAGGGGCATTCTACCTCTGAGCTATACCTCCACCCCCCCCCCTTTTTTTGGTGGTACTGGGGTTTCTGGAACCCTTCTACCTCTGGGCTACACTCCCAGACCTATTTTTATATTTTTATTTGGAAACAGGGTCTCTGAAGCCAGCGAGGCTGGCTTCGAACCAGCGCTATATCTCCCCGTCTCCGCCTCCCAAGCGTGGGGATTACAAGCGTGCGCCACCACGACCGGCTGCTCCATCACCTTTTATAAATTTCAAAAAGGATCTCATTAAATTGCTGAGAATCTTGGAAAGTGGTTGAGGCTGACCTTGAAGGTGCAGTCCTCCTCTCAGCCTCCCAAGTGTCTGATTACAGGCAGGTACTACCATACCCAGATTTCCTTTTCTTTCCTTTCTTTTTTTTTATTTGTGGTACTGGGGATTGAACCCAGGGGCATTCTACACCTGAGCTACACCTTCAGGCCTTTTTTTTTATTATTATTATTTTGAAACAGAGTCTTACTACGTTGTGGAAGGCCTAAATTCCAGATGCTGGCCACCAGCCTGTGATCCTCCTGTCCCAGCTTCTTGTGTTGGGATTACAGGCATGTGCCAATACACCTGAATTCTTCCTTTCTTAATTGCCCTGTTTCTTTCTCCCCATTTCAATTCCACCTCTGCTCACCCTTTCTTTTCAAACTTTATTTAGATGTCTCATTCACCTCTGTTTTTTTCCTTCATATTCCATTTCTATTTGGAAACAGATAAATTTCTCATTACTTTACCCTTTCAGAGACATTTATATGTGGCTATGAACAGAGCAAGTAAACAGGAACTTAGGTTAATTTAATAGAAAAAATAAAATATGGAATAACATTGATTTTGGCCAGTATCAATTACAACCATTCTACTATATTTTACAAAAAAAAAAAAAAAAAACAACTGAACATTTTACACATGTACAGTATTTTTCAGTAAAGTGGATTTGGATTTTAACAATGGGTCACTTTTTAATTAGCAAATTAAAAATAAAAAAAGAGAACAGAGGATAGGACTTTTGTCTTTAGAAGGCTAGCGCATCTGTCACGTCTCCAAACTTTGTAGTATCCATTACATATATCTCATTATGAATATATATTTATACATAATATATAACATTAACTTAAACTTTGAAAGCATTATGTCCTAGTTAATAATGTTATGTAGATGAATGAGGCAGTAACACTAGTAGTTAAACCAGTATTTCCACGCTGTGCACTTGTCCGGCCAGTGGGAAATGGAGCCAACCTGGTGGACCCAGTGGACCTGGTTTTCATGTTGATGCTTTTTTGCCTAAGAACACGGGTATCACTCTTATCTGTCCTGATATAGTGATCTTGTGCCTTACATATTATGGGCTGACTCACAAAACTGGATTTCTTGGCAGGCAAATCTGATTTGCCATCAGCTTGAGCTTCCTTTAGGTGCCTGTTTATATCTGTCCACTTAAAAGCTGTGCCTCTAAATGTAAAACCTGTATGCTGTGCCCAGGATCAACTTGAATTCTTTGTGTCAGAAGGGCCTGCAGTGTTAGAAGGAGGAGAGGTCTTTAACAAATTCAGTTGGTTTCCTATCACTTAGGAGTCATTAATTGACTCAATATTGTCAAATGCGATGGTGAGGTCATTGGATTATTTACTTCTTATTCAGCTTGGGGATGCATATTAACTTTGATGTCCAGGAATATTTTCAAGGCAGGCTTTTTACTAGCTTGCTGCTTGGATGAGGACCTTAGCACTCCCTCCAGCTTCTTCCCAGGGTCACCTGTACTGAAATCATTCTTCTCATCTGTGGAGCCAGCAGACTCTTGGAAGTAAAACTGTCAGAAGTGTAAAGCCTTCTTTACACGATGGCTGTTCACTCCCAACCAAATGAGGTCACCATTGAAGCTTTGATATGAACAATGAAGAAGCTTAGTATCAGTCTAACCTTCCCCCAAACAGAAAAATTGTCATAAGATCAATCAGGTTTCCTCATTTCTGACCACTGACCCAAAACAGTTCTCTCATGAAATGTTTATGAAGTCATAGAAAACCAGTGAAAACATTTCCAAAAAGCACCCCAAAACAAATCCCCCCAGATAATCTCAACGACGATCAGTAGACAGATGTGTGAGAGCATGGCTTGGTGACAGAGGAACAGAAGAATGAGAAAATACAGAACCAGGAGGGTACAATCATGCCACCATATTCAATTTCCAGTTTTATTTTCTTAAAATGACAAGATGAAAAAACTTCTAGTAAGCACCATTGAAAAAATGTTGCCCGGCCAATAGGAGCACGAGCTTAAATATTATTTAAATAAATTCCATTTCTTAAAAAATACAGGACCTCTTAGAAACTTTTGATTCCAGGAAGAAGTTTCCTGCATCATACCCAAAAATGCTTTCTACCACAACAAATGGAACTTCTGATGGCCTTAAAAAAATGCTATGGGGATAAAGGCTAGATAGCACCAAGAGACTGTGCAGGGTCTACAGAATTATGCTCTGATCTCAGGGAGCTGGGTGGGTCTCAGCTCCTTTATGTACCTCTGCATTCTTCCCATCACCAATTTGACTCTACAGAATAATCCCATTTGACCAGCTATGTGGAAAATAACCTAATCTACAATGGGAAAAGCCAATAGCAGCAAGTCTATCTGATGAAACCAGTGGAGCAGACTTATCAAGTGAGTAAAATGCAAAAACCACTACATAATGCACCAAGTAAACTATGTGTGGAAAGTATCAATGCTTAATGAAATACTAAGACAAATGACACTGAACGTAATGCTGTAGGATGCTTTTAATACCCTCAGGTCCGGTTTCCTGTCATTTCCCCCATTGGTGGGCTCAAGCGTGAAAATGATGGATGCAAGAGCTCTCTGATATATTCTGATCTATGTATGCTCTTGTGATGTTTTGAAAAAATAATTTTAGGCATTTCAAAAGGAAAACAAGCAAGTAAATGCAAAAGGGGGAAAAAAAAAAGGACCTTCCAACCCAGGGCAGGAAACCAAATCATTACTTTAACGTCAAATTTTGGCATCAAATACTTTGGTCATACAATACTGTCTCTGTGGTTCTGGCTGTTTAACACTAAACACCCAGTTATAAAAGGTAGGCTTGTTGTAGGTTTATTTTTTTCCATTTAAGATCTGACAAAACAGTTCACCATCTCCCTGCACAAACTAGAGAGAGACAGAGAGAGAGAGAAAAAAAAAAAAAAAACAAAGATAGAAAGAAAGAGAGAGGTGGCTTGCTTTTTTTGGCATTTTTTTTCTTTTTAATAATACGGAATCATCTATAAGTCTACAGGAACAAAGAAATCTAAGATGGCTGCTCAGCCTTGGAATGTACATGTTTTGCAGCAAAGTTGTTGAAGAACCTTCCGCTGGCACAGATTGTTCTTTTTCACAAGCATACAGAAGCCTCCTTCGGCCCAGGACTCTTCCGTTGCTTTTCCGGAAGTCAGCAAGAGAGAGGGGAAGTGGAGGTCGAGAGCAGCATGATGCACACACATGGAAGGAGGTTTTGATTGGCCAGAGAGGCAGATTGGGGGTTGGAAGAGACCATTCGGGAGCAGTCAACAAGGAGGAAATTTGGTCCACCCAGAGTGATTTCAGTCAACAGCATTGGTTTTCAAGGAGAGACATTGCAGTCCAACGGTAAATGTGATTGGTATCCGTTTGTGAAAGGGAAAAAAAGATTGGGAAAAGAATAAGTTAGAAATCAATAATAACACAAGCAAGGAATTTTTCTTACAGATTTACCTAGAGCAGAGAATACACAGTCATTTGTAACCATATTTCATTGAATCCAAGACACGGAATTTGCAATGCACCATTATTTTAAGTATCACAAAGAAAATAATGTTGTTCATTAAGCTGTGATAATGCCCTCTTATCAGTTACAATTTTAATTTTATGCTTATTAAAAGTATTTGTTATATAAGGTTCCATTTAGTTTCTGTGCTGATGCAATAACCCTTTCTTTGGATATTGAACAATAATTCAATGTTTGAAATATTTTGAGCTATTGCCACAAAAGAAATAGTAGCCGTGTGCTTTATTAAGCCGAGTAGACATCTCTGTGCCTAAGAATCATATCCAGGCAATGACACTTATGTCCTATGAGCCTGCTCCTCAAAAGCAGTTGTAGGCTGCCACAAATCATAAGGTGCATCTGATTTTGGAGATGTTAAAGTATAATAACAAAGGATGTCTTAGGATCATGGAAATATGGAAATGGAAAGTGGAATAAACAGCAGTCTTTCAATGTGTTTGCCATGGCTCTGGGGAGCCATCAGCCCTGGCCTTCGGTGACTGGCCTGAAAGTGGACTCACATCAAATTCTGTCCACTTTTGCCCAGAATTATCACCCTCCTTTTTTTTTTTACCAAAGCACCACATGGCACAATTTAGTCCACGCTCACCAGGGTTTAGTGAAAGTGACAGTTAAAGCCTCACAGACCTTGGAATGCTTGGGACCCATTGCAGAGGTGAGAAGTGCAAGTGACAGTGGACGATGTCTTGTCACTTACAAGTTGTCCTTGTTTTTCTGGTTACTGACTTCCAAAACATTCTGGATTTATTTAGATACAAGGGAACCATGTTTTTAGGTGAAGGTGGGAAGGAGGCAACTTCTAGGAACCACACAGTGACTTACAGGCTCCTGGGTGCCATCAGTTCAGGCCTGTCACCCAGTAGGTGCAGTTAGTCAGCCCTGGCCAGGAAACCCTTAGAGCGCGAAGTCTGAGGGGTTCAGCCCGTCCCGCCACACCAATCGTACATCAGGAAAGCTACGAGGACGTAGTCACCTCTGACGCCTGCGGCAGGGGCACATGATGTGCCAGTGCCACCCTGTGCCGGTTCTTTCTGATGCCCCTTGGGGCTTCCTAGGAGGGAGCTGTGGGGTAGCCACACGAGGTCAGCAGCACGATCTTCTTCATTTTGTGAAAGTGAGGGAAATGAAGGCTGGAGAAGTTCATAACTTGCCCCAGGCGTGCAGCCCAGATATAAACTACAACATTTTGACCCCCGGGTCCTTGTTCTGCCAACCAAAGGGCTGTCCTGCCTCTCCAAAAACTTCCAGAAGAGGACACATTCCAGAGAAGACAAAGAATAAACCAAGGACAATGAGCTTATCACTAAAACTGCTCCAAATGCATACTGCCCACTTTTATAAGGAGCCAAAGATGCTTTGAACAGTTCAAAGCAATTTCTTTCTACATTGCTGAGATGTAGAGTAACAATGTAGCTTGTGAATAAGGCTTAGACAAACTTAATGGTCCCCATATCATGAATTATTTGGATGGTCAAAGTTCACAAAATGTTGAAGTTATTTATTATTATTATTATTATTATTATTATTATTATTATTATTTTTGGTGGTACTGGGGTTCCTGGGAGCCCTTCTACCTCCGGGCTACACTCCCAGACCTATTTTTACATTTTTATTTGGAAACAGGGTCTCCTAAGCCAGCGCACGCGGCTGGCTTCGAACCTGTGCGATCCTCCTGTCTCTGCCTTCCAAGCGCGGGGATAACAAGCGTGCGCCACCACATGCCCGGCTAAAATGTTGAAGTAATTTAAACTCCTTCCTTCTATAGATGGGAAAACTGAGGCTATAAGAGTGAGAGAACTTGGTATTTGTCAAACTATCACAGGGATAGTGCCTGCCAGTGGTCCTCCAACCTTGGCGGCTCAGGGTAACCCCAGAACAATTCGATCAGAATCTTTGGGGGAAGATGTGGGGGTTCCCACATCTTGTTTGAGAACTATAGGTACAAATTAAAAAATACTAACATGTGGAAGTCTAAGTTCTATACTTTGGTCTAGAATTTTCTTCCATCACATCTCGAGTTTCCCCTGTGTCACACTGGAATATTAATTCCTAGCCTCATAGGCTTCAGAAGGATTCAGATGCCATCTGATTATTATTTACATACCAAAATATGAACATCTAAAGAAAAGAAGAGTGGCCCAAACTATGAAATCATCACATGACTGAATTTTAAGCTGTTATTAAGATGAAGTTTCCTAAGACTTTGTAAAAACATAAGATGTAGGAAAATGGCTATGCATAATGCTTAGTGCATAAAAGCAGGAGACAAAATTCTGTGTACACGGTGTTTTAAAATTCTAGTAAAAAGTACATGTGAAAAAAGATTGCAAAGAAACACATAAAAAATAAACTGGAAAATGCTACATACTGTATGGTTCTGACTATGTAATATTTTGCAAAAGGAAAAATCTATGAAGGCAGGAAAAAAAAATAGTGATTTCCAGGGTGGAGGGGCAAGGAAAGAAAGAATAGGTGGCATACAGATGATTTGGAGGGCAGTGAAACTGCTCTGCACATTACAGTAATGGTAGGTACATGTCACATATTTGTCCCAACCCTAAGGAGCAAGGCTGAGGGACAACAGATGTGACACTCTGGGTGCTGATATCAGGGGAGGTGATGCCTGTGGCCATGCAGGAATGCAGAGAAACTCTGTAATTTCTGCTTGGCTTTAACTTCTATGAATTTATAACTGTCTAAAAAATAAAGTTTATGTATTAAAAAAGAAAATGAACAGGAGCCATCTCAACTGGTGGAACTATAGGTGATTTATTTCTTCTTGCAATTAAGAAAATAGAAGAGAAACCCAAGCTCATTAGAGGTATAAATTCAAGATGAGTGAATGCCAACTAGATATTGGGTGTGCGTCCTCTGACGCAGGCCTGCTAGTTTCATTTCCTTCCTTCCTCTTCCACCTCTCCCTCCTTCCCTTCCTTCCTTCATTTTTTTTTTTTTTTTTTTTTTTTTTTTTTTGGTGCTATGGATTGAACCCAGGGGCATTTCAGCTCTGAACCACACCTCCAGAACTTTTTAGTTTTTGCTGAAACGGGGTTTTGATAAGTTAATACTGACATCAAAAACTACCATCCTCCTGTCTCAGTCTCCTAAGTACTGGTATCACAGACAAGGGCCACTGTGCCCAGCTACTGTTAGTTTCTTTTTTTTTTTTTAATGGAAATATATTAGACCTCAGAATGGAAAGATCATACTTTTCTCAGAAGAAGCTCAAGATAAGCAGTCGTACTCACCATCTTTGCAGATGGCTCCCAGCTGACACACTCCTAAGTCTAAGAGATACCCGCTAGGGCAGCTGGTGCAGTTCTTGAACCCTGGGCCACTACATGTCAAACAACTGGTATCACATCTGTGGAAGAAATGTATAGTGTTTAATCCTTTCATACATCTTATACAGAGAGGTTGTGTTTAGTATTGACCTTTTAATGCCAAACTTAATTTTCCCTTTGAAGAAGACACAAAAATCTTTTCTTACAGTAATTGCTAGGTTTGGTAGCATTAAAGAAAATCAAGGAGGTAGATGCTGAATTTAAAGGGACTATAGTATATATTTAAAAGAAATACTACTCTTAAAGCTTTAAGGTGCTCCCTAGGCAAATATATATATATATATATATATATATATATATATATATATATATGAACCTATATTTATATAAATAGACATATTTATGTGAATATAAATGATATAATCAGATAACTTGGATTTGGTTAGGTCTGTAGGGTAGTATCCAAAGGCAAAAAAATTAAACCTTATTTTATTATTAAAAATTCTACATTTTTCATTATTATGATGGCAGTCTTAGGAGAAACCCAGGTATCAAATGCTAAGGCTAGGGGCAGATCTGCTTACTTTTTGCAGGATTTGTACCCATTCTCGGGAGAGTGGTCTAAGTAATAGCCAACGCTACAGCTCTGCACGCATCTCCCCTCCTCCATGAAGTGGCCCACGGTGCAGTTAACGCAGCCATCGGCTCCGGCCCCTATAAATGCGAGACAAATTGGAGAAAGAAAAACCAAGAGGTTGTGACACAGGTTGCTTCTTTAATCGTTTATAAAAATGGCATTCATCTGTTGTGACTTTAAGCATCATAATTTAATATTTGTGCCTTTTTATTTTCCTGTGGGGAAATGCTTCCTATTTTAAGTTGAACCTCTTTGCTAAAAACATCTGCTCTCTTTGGAAAGAGAAGGAGATGTCACTGGGCTGTTAAGTGTCTCAGGGAGGACAGGATGCTGATGATCGATCTTGTCAGAACACACAGATGATTTTCAGAAGAGAAACAGGCTCCTCCACCTTTACTTTCAACACATCAAGTGGGTTGTGTGAGTGACAGCTAGAATCAGACGAACAAAAGCAAAATCAGGAGCAAGACAATCAGTGGAAGAACTGGGGGCGATACCAGCACAGGTCGCACAGAAGCGGTGGCAGGGCTGGCAGTCCTGGCCGTTGAAGTACCATCCATCCTCACAGGAGACAAAACACCGAGATCCCTGCAGGCTGGGAGAAAAGCAAGAAGCGCTCTAAGCACAGTGCTCTGGTCAAGGCAAACGATCAAGAGCAAACCTCAAACTTCTGATGTAGCATCAGCGACCAGGGCATCCAGCAACGCTTAAAGCCAGGGAAATGGCCCTGTACCCTCTTTATTTCCCTCTTGTCACCTATACTGATGTGGGTAGAGTATACATGTGCTGCTGGGCTTTGGGGACATTCTTTTGAATGTGTTACGCTGGCAGTAACACTGCTACTTTGCTCAACATCTTACAACTCAGAGGTCTCGAAAATTATCTGTTGCCAAAATTATCACATTATCTAACAATATGCCTAGTGATTCCCTAATAGCCACAATAAATTTAAAAGTCGTTCCACAATTCTAAATGCAGTAGAGACACGTGATGAGATGACTTACAAGTAAATAAAAAGGCAACAACTGCCCCAGCCCAGACTCCCTGGAGTGGCCCTCCGTGTTTTTAAGTGTTTCTGTTTTTAACCTTTTATTGTTTCTATCAAAACAACGGGGACCAACGAAAAACATATCGAAGCTTCCAAAAAAGCGGCCTGATTTTTCTAAGAAAGGACAGAATTTCTGAGGTTGGCATCTATTCAGCAGGAGACAGAGGCCACGCTGAGTGGGAAGGCGTGAAGGGAGGGCGTGCAGGGCGCTCACCACAGAACCTGAGCCTTCGCTGCCTCTAAGGCGCAAGTGCCAGTGACCACCCAGCCCGCCCTGCACCTCCATTTCTTCTTCCATCAACCGGCTGGCTCCAGTCTGTGCTGCCCAGCGTGGCTAATACAGCCAAGGAACTGCATTGTACAGTATTATTTGATTTTGATGAAATCTAAATTTGAAAAGCTTGTGCTTAATTTGTGTTTGGCAAACTTTTGAGTAAATTTGGAATATCTTGGCTTTGTCAGTTCTATTCTTTGGACTAGACTTAAAAGCACCTAAAGACAGATATTTCTCCTAAAAATTTGTTAGAATTGAGATGTACTTTAAGAGCATGCATGCCAGATTTTAGGGAATTAATATGACAAAAGAGAATGTGAAATATCTCACTGATAGCCATTTATATTGATTGCACGTTGAAATGATAATATTGTGGATATATTTGGGTAAATAAAATATTTTATTAAAACAATTTCCGCTGTATATTTTAACTTCTTTTAATATGGCTACTGGCATATTTAAAATTACATATATGGCTCTCCTATTTTTATTGGCTATAAAATGTTTCCTAAGAAAAAATTTAAGTAATGTTTTATTTCTCATGGATCAATTATGTGCCAGATGCTGGAATATACTCCATAAATGTTTCCACAGTTTATTTTTTATCATAATCTGACAAAATAGAAGTTATTATCACCATTTTATAGATAAAAAATGGAGGCTCAGAGTGGTCAAGTGACTTACCCAAGACTACACAGATAATGAGAAGCAGAGGCCACATCTCCCTTATACTCTCCAGTAAACCACTCTACTGCTTCTCTAAGAAGAGTTGGTAGGCTGAACAGAATGATTTACTACGATTTATTTATTACGGGTGAAGTGTTAAGATGCGAGGTGCTAAGCAAACTAAATCTGAATGCATTTATGCAAAACAGGAAATCACAGATCATTGATAAATCTAAATGAAAATAAAGGTCTACTACTGATTACTATTAATCTGAAGAACTACCTGCCTTGAAACTGCCTGGACTCTATTTCACCTTTAACCAAAGACAGAAACAAAGACACTATCATACTTAAAAGATTCTAGTGTGGGAGAGCTCTACCTTTGCGTGAAGCCCAAGTCCAACCCCTCAGAATAATGTCATCCGACCTTCTCTACTGAGGCCGAGAGGTCAAGTTCATCCGACATGCCTACTGCTCACACGCACAGTCTACAACTAAGTGGCTTTAGCAATGAGCAAGTCGTTCATTTAAAGGAAAACATTTCCCAGTGTTAAATCGATGTGCATACCATAGCATAATGGAGCTGAGCCTGAGGGGCGAAGATAAGAGAATGATTTGGTATGTGCAGAGAAATAATAAAGATAAGGGAATAACTTCCCGTCACCCAAGGAATTAATCAGGGGGATTAAATATAATTCCTTGGCATTACCTGCTCAGTAATCCTTGACTAGCACAATGCAGGTCAAGAGCACGAAGAGTGCTGCTCCAATGGTCATTTTTATTGACATGTATCTGAGTCATCTTTTCTATGGAGAATTTATTTAGTTTATGACCCTTCCTTAGCCAAGATGACATCCAATTTTTCACATATAATGGTAGAGATAATGCAAATAGCAATCAAGTACTTCAATGGGAGTCAGACAAAGGGCAGATGGTATAAGGGCTATTTATTTACTGATTTATTCTTATTTTTCTGTTTTTTTTTTTTTTTGCATGGTGTCATTTGATTAATTCTTTCACTCTCTTACCTTAATCCATCCCTGCATTCTGTACAGTTATGGAATTCAGTACATGTCTTGCAGTTTTCACTGCATTTCCGGCAAAGATTTTTCTCTGTTGAGAGAGAGAGAGAGAGAGAGAGAGAGAGAGAGAGAGAGATATCAATTGGGTTCCATAAAAGTGTATAGAGATGTTCTAATTATGTTTGCTCATGTATGCTATTGTACCCATGGCCCTAAAAAGAAAAACTCAAGAAAAGCCCCAGGATCAGCATTTGTTAGCATTTCTCAGCAAGACAAATATAGGCATGAACAGTTCTACTGGGAGATATCTTAGCCTTATCTGCTATTCTCTAAACAAGAAAACTGTAGCCCACTTAGTTCTTAGTTGAATAGTTCATGGGCTGTTTTTCCTCTTCCCATTCTCTTTTCCAAACCGGGGTTCCTAACTTCTAAGGCTGAAAATCCCACTGATGAGCAGGGGTAACACTGCTATGTACGGATTTAAAAGCAATGCTGGGAAAACAGGACTGTAGACCTCCATGCCCACAGCTCCTAGGACTAATCTAGTGAGTGACCCTTGGCAAAGGAAGCCTACGTTTAGGATTGCGAGGTAAGGGTTGCTCGTTTCTTGCATTGTTTACAATAGTGTCTTGCATTTTTATTGCTGCCGTGGAATTGATATATTCTTATATTTCAGATAATATCTATATAATGTGGAATATAAATGTATTGATTTGAACAAATACACTGTGAATAATGACATTACCATTCAATACCAAACCCAAGGCCACACTGGGAAAAACTTGCAAATGCACTATTATTTTATTATGAAAAACAGTGACTTGGTCTATTAAGAAAGGCTTTTTACCTTGGACGAAGTTTTGTAGGAAACTTGGTATCTGCTCTGATATACGAGTGAATTACATTCCCATGTATATTTGAAACTGAAGGAAACTTTGTTTCCTTTTTTCTTCTGATCTTTAAATGGTTTTCTTGGGGATTCCATAGAGAAACAATGCTTTAATGGACCCCCAAAGGACTGGATCAAGGTGGAGGCTCTCAGCATGAAATATAAAGCCCTCAACAACACTATGGTAGATGTCACACGACCTTCCTCACTGTGCTATTGAGAATGCTACACATGGCCTGGGAACTAAAGGGAGAGGGCCTGGATTTACATTCTGCTTGCAACACTTCCAGTGGGCAAACTCAGGGTCTCTGTTTTCTCGCTTGGTGAATGAAGGTTATATTTGATAACCTACCTCTCAGGCCTCTTGAGAAGTTAATGTAATTACTCAAGGGGAGTGAGACAAACTGTAGAGCACTGTAAATGTGCTGGCAGTACTTATTACTAGTCACGGTCATCTATGATCATGGAAAGGGATTGGGGGAAGAAGAAAAGGAAAGAAAGGAGGTTTGGGGAAAGAAACAGACCAATAATGCTACTTGCCTTCATGAATATTTCACTATCAATCTCACTGGTAGGTGAGAGAAGGAAGAAGGGGTCAGGCAGAGGTGTGGGGAAGGAAGCATTCCAGGTAATGCTGTGTGCACGTGTAAACGTATCACCTTGAATCTCACTGCGGTGCATAATGACAGCAGCAGCAGCGCTCTTGTTTCCTTAAGCTTGGATTTTCTTATTTCTTAGGTTGTGTAGAAACATGATAGTTCAGTGTTGTAATGTGCCATGGTGTGATATCCTTATTATAAGACAAATTACCCGGAACTCAGAAAGAAAGCAAAAGATATCCACAGCCCTTTTTAGGACCATAGTGGAGCACTAACAGGTCTGCCCCAGGATTATTTAGTTCTCTAGGGCAATGTATCTTTGTCTGTTTGCTAATTACAGTTGAGGAGAGCCCATGTTCTGTGAAGTTACATGGAAACACAGATTTTTGTTTGATAAAGTTGCAAACGATTTTTGTCCACTACAAAAATGTCCTCAAAATTCTTTTTGTGTTGTCATGTGGGAAATTATTCAATTTTATCTATAATTCAACAAAGGGATTTCATTTCGCCTTTCCTGGTGGACTGCGCTGTACCTTATCATCTTTGAACCCACTTGTCATTTGGCATGTTCCCTCATTCATGAGTAAATGGCGATGACACATGCTCATTCTACATTTATAAGAAAGTCCTGCTTTTTCAACTCTTCAAAAACCGTATTTTCAGACTATGCAGGCTTGGTGCCTACTTGGTGAGCATAAGTGTGCAGAAAAGAGCAGATCTGGCTGCTGTCCTTTACAAGCCTGCTTATCAGGGAGCCCTTGGTTGGTATCAAAGAGTGTGGATTTGGAGAGGGTTCCCACTTCTCTGGTAAGAAAAGCTTACAGTGTATGAAAATTATAGTTTATGGTGACCACCTGCTTTGCTTCTAGGAGCCTGAAACTTTAGTGCGTGCCGGGCAGAAGGCGCTCAACAAACTGGCTCCTGGTAACAACCTCGAGCACTGGGCCTCCATGGGGTTTCCTGGGTGTTGTCACAAATTGTTGTGGGGGATTTAACATGTCCTATGTGCCTCCACTGGGAAGACCCTCTTGCAAGCTTGTGCCTGCTTCTTCTGGACTTCACCACTTCCTAATGTTGACTCTACTTGGCATCCTCTTGCTCCAACAAATGTAATTGTGAGTCCAAGAATACTTCTGAAGCTTACACATACTCCTAGCAAATCACTGGACTTGGGGGTGGTCTTGAGTATCCTCTGATAGTTACTGGTATTTCTACACGAAGCTTCTAAACTATCTCTTAAAATAAACTGGCTAGATTCTGTTTAATATTAAGTGAATCTCAGATATCATAAAGGAGGAATACTTCTCCCAACATTATTCAAATGAAAACCCCCCATGTTTTCTAAAACTCAAATATTTGAGCCGGGTGTGGTGGTACACGCTTGTAATCCCCGCGCTGGGGAGGCGGAGACAGAAAGGATCGCGCAGGTTCGAAGCCAGCCTCGCTTAAGAGACCCTGTTTCCAAGTCAAAAGTATAAAATAGGTCTGGGAGTGTAGCCCAGAGGTGGAAGGGCTTCCAGGAACCCCAGTACCATCAAAATAAATAAATAAATAAATAAATAAATAATAAAACTCAAATATTTGAAATGGACTCACTGGTGTCCTGATATGACCCTTCGGGACAGTGAATTACACAGCTGTTGGTTTCTTCATTCAGGAAGTACCCATATTTACAGGACAGGCATTGGTCCCCATGGCTCCCGAAGCAGGACTCGCAGTTGGGCGCACATTTCCTGCACCGCTTCTTGTCAGCATGGTAGTGGCCGGGGGGACAGCTGGAGACACAGATCCTGTGTTGTGGAACAATAGAGAAGACAGGTGCATCACCAGCATTGAGAATGCCCTCAGCCTTCTCGTGGGTGGCTGAGCAAATGGCTGTCTCCAGCCTCACAGTCAAGTTTACATCAGGATGTCAACACCAAAGCCAAAGGGTTCAAGTTTGTTAAAGCTTCCTCCTGTGAGGCTGAGGGAAAAATGTGTGGGCGCCCTATTCAATGCTAAAAAATCACCGCAGTAAGGGCTCCTCCTACTTCTGGGTGCTATTTGTCAAATGGATCCTGTGTGTACACATGGATGGAGGCTGTGGCTGTGTGCTACTCTCTGAATTAATATATATAGCTAAATTTATGTTGCTTATGAGAAACTTAAAAAATCTTCCTTGTTTGTTCATAATGGAAAGAGCTTAATTTATGGATTCATTCAACAAATATTTATAGAGCATCAATTAAATATCAGACATTTAGCTAAGTTGACGAGAGAACAGAGGCATCGAGCCAGCCAGGGCTCTTTCCCTGGAGGACTGTCAACGTGAGCGTGGATTTAAAGAAAGAGGTTCAGCAGGTTTGGGTTTGTCTAGTGTGTGGGGTACGGAGGTTCTACCAGGCAGTTTCCCAGAGTGAGTTTTTGCATGATGGAGGAAGATTGCGTGACCCATTGGGTGGAGAGGGTGGGCTCTGATGGGGGCAGTCACTGTCCCCTGGCCCAGCCTCATGGGCTCCTGTCTGCACAGCTTGAAGCACAAGTCTGGACTCAGAGGCACAGGTCCACCTCAGTGCCCAGAGCAAAGAGTAAGAACAGTAGGGACAGGCCCCTTTACACACGATGCCAAGCGTTGTGGGAAACATCGGTTTGGACCATGCACTGATATTTGCATGAAGGGACAAACACAGTTAGAACATCAAATATCAACAGTATGAAGAGGACACAGAACTTTATACAGGGAGATTAAGTTCAAGAGGTCTACGGTACACTGGGGTGGGTAGAGTTAATAACAACATATTGCATACCTAAAAATTGCTAAGAGAGTAGACTTAAAGTGTTTTCACTCCCTCCCTTCATGCTAAATATGTGAAGCAAAGCATATGTTAAATCGTTTGATTTAGTCATTTCACAATGCATGAATATTCAAAAACCTCATGCCATGTACTAAAAATATATACAATCATTACTTGCTAATAGAAACGAAACAAAATGGAAAGAAAGAATGAAAAAGAATGGGCTGGAAGAGAAGACAGAATGATCCCTCCTCACCCTTTCTCCCAAAGTGAGAGAAGGCATTCACAGTGTCATGGCTGCTTGCATACATGCTGTGTTTGGTAACTCAGTTTTTTGTCCATTGTGAATTACAGTCAGGCAGAGGGCCTGGGCTGCAGCACTGTTTTTGTGCTTAGGGCCTGGTGGGGGGGACACAGGAATGGTAGCTACCTGCATGCACTTCCATGTTCCTGGCCCTGCAGGAACTCCTGGAATACTCGGGCGTGCCGTGGGATCTGACATGGCCTCCCTCTTACCTGGTGTTATTTTTCAGCTTGTAGTAGTAGTGCAAACAGTCATTGCAGTGGTCTGGTCCTGGTCCATCACAGCCTACCTCACTGCACTCTGGATCACAGGGACCTTTGCAAAAGAAATCAGAACAAGACTTGGAAAAGGATCTTAGCAGGCCAGCTTTACCCGGAACTTGATAAGGGGCAGACTTTTTGTTGCTGTTATTCAGTGTCAGTTTTTTTAGGATGGAGGAATAGTGATCAATGTGGCTGTAAGCTCAATATGGACTTTTATTGAGAAAACCTCAAATGACAAGTATCAGCAATGTAAGCTATAAGCCAGGTGTGGTGGCACATACCCATAGTCCCAGCTACTGAGGAGGCAGAGGCAGGAGGATTGAGGCCAGCTTCAGCAACTTAGCCAGACCCTCTCTCAAAACAAAAAATAAAATAGGGTTGGCAGTGTAGCTTAGAAGTAGAACACCTGTGGGTTCAATACCCTGTATCTCCCTCTCAAAAAGGGCTGGAGATGTTGAGTGCCCCTGGGTTTAATCCTCAATATTGTAAAAGTGTAAGTAAGCAAATAAAAAACTGTAGGCATGGACTGATACTCAAAACACATTTGGCTGCCTTTTGGGAGATAACAAATATTCCAGAATTTAAATGAATGATTCCATTGTAGCAACTGGAAAAAGCAACAGCAATTAAATACATATAACAATAAAATGCTGGATTCACAGAAAAATGAGAAGTTACATCGTCAACCAGAAAGGAAAAAAAAGGTTATCATTCAATGCCTGGACCAGATTGTCAGTACCATCCAAGGTCATTAAAGCCACTGAGTACATCTGGAATACTGAGGGAAACGTGACACCTGGCACAGGTGTGTCAGCATCTCATCTTGGATCACATGGGAGGAACTTCAGGCACAGGTAACAGGCTGGAATGGCACCCTATCCAAAGGCCAACAGGCAGCTCAGCAAACAAAAATGACATACAAATTACAATGCCAGCTAGCTTAAAGATTTCCAGACCTGAGGCGAAAATTCTACACATTCTTTGGTATAGAACTAGAGAGAATGTTGAAGGAAAAATGCCAGAAAGATAGAGCTGTTTTGTGACTGATTAAAAGCTTTACAATGGTATATGTTACTTATAGAAGTTTTTATTTCCTTTTCCTTGATATCCATATTGTAGGATATTTGGTCTCATAATCTCTAAGCTCTTTCCCAATGAAAATTCATATAATTTTAACCAGAAATGAGCAATCTTATAAAATGTGCGAACAGTCAAACAGCAGTCCTAGAAATGTTTTGAACCTACATTCTTTAATCAGACAGACTTCCTGTTGAAACTTGGTCTCCTTTAGTCCTTATGGAACTATGTTCTATATCTACTGAATCACAGAAACAAACAATTTTAGAACTGAGGTAGACAATCTTAGGAAAATATCTGGTAGTCAAAAATTCTCATTTACTGATGAGAAAATTATTTCACAAGAGTTACAGTGGCTTTCCCAATATCAGACGGCTGGGAGAGTTGAGATTAACCAATGTCCTAATATCTAATCCAGACCACCTTCTTAGAAGTAGAAAATCACTAATTAAAATAATCTCTTGAAAATGATTGAAATGAGAGTAAGTCATTTCAAAATGCTGAAGACTTGAAATATATTTCTGATTAACTGCAAGAGTCATTTGACAGCATGTTTATTTCCATTTTCCTAAAAGCCATAAATCAATCTCTAAATTAAACCCCACAGGTAGTACAACTTGGAGAGTTGAGCTGCCTGCCACTGGGGATGGATGTCTGTGCTGTATCAGGCTGGAAGTTCAGCCAGCTGTGGGTCTCGGAGTCCCTGGGATTTGACGAAGTAGCACAGGGATCTGATTATGATAATGCCATCTGTGCCTTAGTCAGGCTGGCTGCAAATGACAGGAAGAATCACAGCTCCAAAGAAAGGAGTTATGGGTGGCCCTAAATTTTCACCAGATGATTTGTAAAATGAAACAAAACAAAACAAATCCTAAAACATTGATATGTGCCCAAAGGGTTCTGTATGGCAGGTTCACATGTTATGTTGTTTCTTTTATCCTCTTAAACAGTCCCAGATGCAGTCTAACATTGTAGGGTGCAGGGTAATAATGAAATAATCATCTTTGTTCTCTTACAAGTGCCAATGTCAATGTTTCAGAAATGTAATCAGAAAAACCACAGAGATGTATAACTGTGTTCAAAATCTGATTATTAACAAAATTCAAGCAAGGTGAAGAGAAGTAGGTTACTATTGTGCTCCATTTTTGGTTTTGGATATACTTTCTCTTATCAGAGAAGACAAAGTTATTTGCCAGCTATAACATAAAAAATCATGTTATAAACTCAAAGTAAACCTAGTCAAAATCTAACACAATCTAGCTCTGATTAGCTCAGTTGGTTTTAATTACCCAAGCATGTTATAGACTCTAGGATATTTTGTTTAGGGTAGGGAATTAATATTTATTTCATTATTTGAAGAAATATTCCAGAACTTCAGGAACAAAGTATTTCTCATCTAAAAGTATATTACACTTCTATTTACAAATAGTTCTCTACTAGGAGAAGCTTTGTCCATTAAGTGTTATATAATTATAATGCGGAGGACTGAATCCTCTTAGAAGTGGTAGCCAATGCAACAAGACAGGAATTTAAATAGAATGAGAAGAACAAGAAACTACTTTGCAAACAATCTAGTTATAGTCTCAAAATCACCTCCAGAAAATCAACTCTAAAACATAAAAATTAATGAGTTAAGCACCACGATGAGATATACAATACAAATGTAGCAACCAATAGATTTTTAAAAAATAATCATATGCTAGTTAGAAAGCATGAGAATATTTTCCATCACAAGAACAAGATTCAAAATATGTATAACACAAACAAAAAACTAGAAAAAGTTAAAAGATTTTAGTAAAATTAGACATGCTCTTTGTTTTACATGAAAAGACTACATATTGTAAAAACAACTCTTCCCATGAAATTGCATATAAGTTCAAATTAAATTCCAATGGGACTTTTAAAAGGGGATTTAACCCATTTTAAAATTCATTTGATGAATGGTAGGGCAAAAATTGCTTTGAAAATGGAAAACAGATGCTCGACAAACGTTAAACTACATCATGAGGGCTCAGAGTATATCTCAGTGGTAAAACATCTGCTTAGCATGTGGAAGGCCCTGGGTTTAATCCCTAGCACCAATAAAAAAAAGTACAAAACAAAACAAAAAACAACCACATCATAACTGGGCATGCATCCTTTTAATCTTAGTTACTTAGAAGGCTGAGGCAGGCAGGAGAATTGCAAGATGAGGCCTGTCTGGGCAACTTAGTGAGACCCTATCTCAAAAAACAAAACAAAACAAAACAAAAAACCATATCATGAATTGAAAATAAATAAGACAGTTCTGGTTCAATTGGTTTGAGAATTCGTAGACTGGTGAGTTAGAAAGTGATGCCAGTAGAAAACCTGATATAAGAACTTACACTATAATTATAAAAAAGGCATCATAAACTAATAAAAAATGAATACTCAGCCAAAGACTATTTAGAAAATAATTAAAGATAGTTTCAATTCATACTATATATCTTAAATCAAAGAAAGTTCCAGATGAGTTAGTGGCCAAATGTGAAAAATAAGAGCTTACAAAAAAAAAAAAGAAGATATGACTATATCTGAAACTATAAACCCTGTTCTCCAATAGTGTTTTCTGCTAAAACACCACAAAACAAAAATTACATTTGGGAAGCAAATGATAACTAAGGGTATGTTTTCAGCAAATATGTGAAATACAGTAACGTACAAAGAACTCATAAATAAACTGAAGCATTACTGCCATTTTGAATACAAAGATAAGTAAAAGACAGTTTTATTTAATTCAGAGAACAATAAAGGAAAAATATTTAGATTTACTAGCAATCAAAGCTATAAAAATTTAAAATAACCCCTTTTCTTTTGTTACTTTTCTTCTTTCTTTCCAGATAATGTTGGCAGGAATGAGTAAAATAAACACACAGCTGGTCACAGTGGAGACGGGTACATCTTGCCTAGATAGCAATGTGACAAAATGTTTCCAAGCCTAAAACTAATTATCCCCTCTGACGCAGAAAATCTCAGAATAGAACTCTATTGTAAAGAAATACTTGAAGACATAGAGTGATAAACAAATGTCCATCCAATCCTTGTTTAAAAAAAATGTCAAATGCTAAGAAAACGATGAAGCCCAGATTATTACATCATAACACAATCATAGGATGGATTATTATTAGCATTTTAGAAAATACAGGGGGATGTTCAAATACATGAACATATGAATAAATGAATACACAATCAAATATTTGGGGGGTGGAAGGAAAGATATTAAAAAACGGGTACCTACATTACTATATTATCGTGTTACGTTATTTTACATTACGTTGTTACGTATGCTACGTGGTGGGGTGATGCATCAGCTCCCTTGGGCCGTATTCTGCTGGCCGTCGGCTCACCTGCGTAGTCCTCTGCACCGTAGTCATCTGTAGGGTCTTCAACTCGGCTGTAGCGGAAACGTTCCACCTTGGGAAACTCGTTGGTTGGGGAGTATGGCTGCACAGAGGTGCCATAGAGGACCAAAGACCATTCTTTCAATTTACCTTGAGAGATAATAACGAAGCCATAGTGTGACCAGATATTCATTCTTTAGCTGTATAACTTCTTTAAGTCTTTTGCACACAAGAAAAAGCACCAGTAGAACCGTGGGAAGCAGATCAATGGGAAGTCTTGCATCAGACGCAGGGCTAGAAATGCACGTTTCCCATTATCTGCAGAATTAACTATTTAATATGTCATCCGTCACATACTTACCGAACACCCACTATTGGATAGGCCTTGATTTAATCGGCATTTGTAGGAGGACTGGGAACAAATGTCCCTCAGAGTGCTAATCAAGGGCTGACTCTCAAGTTATGCATATTCAGAAGAATCCTAGAATTTTATTGAAGGCATAAAAGTCTTATTTGAATTTAAATTCTTTTTGTAGTACTGGGGATGGAACCCAGGGGCATTCTACCTCTGAGCTACCCTATTTTTTATTCTTTATTTTGAAACAAGGTATCACAAAGTTGTCCATGAATTCATGGTTCTCTTGTCTCAGCCTCTGAGTTTTAAATTTTTTTGACATCTGATTTGTCAATAAATACACGAAACAACACTTTGCTCCACCCAACGCCTGTACTAATAATCCATCACTATGCATACCACGCTCTAGACCATGCTGTCCACCATGACAGCCTTTGGATGCATTTGGCTACTTAAATTAAAATGGAACAGAATTAACTAAAGTTTAAAAATTCAGTTCCTCACTGACGATAGCCACATTTTAAGTGCCAAAATAACTGTATGTGTCTAGTGGTCACCACACTGGGCAGCACACACGAGGACCATTTCCATGACTGCAGAATGTTCTGCTGGACAGTATTGAAAAAATGCATGCTTTAGGTAAAGATGCCTTGAGACCTAAGGCCCATGGTTCACTTCCTTGGGATGGAACATTTTGTTTTAGTCTAGTCCCTGTTTAATCCATGTATTTCTTTTTTTTCTTTCTTTTTTTTTTTTGGTGGTATTGGGGTTCCTGGAAGCCCTTCTTCCTCCGGGCTACACTCCCAGACCTATTTTATATTTTTGAAACAGGGTCTCTTACGCCAGCGCGGCTGGCTACGAACCTGCACGATCCTCCTGTCTCCGCCTCCCAAGCGCGGGGATTACACGCGTGCGCCACCACGCCCGGCTCTAATCCATGTATTTCTTAGCTTCATAAAATCAAAGTGCTCAATGCATAAAGAAAAGGGGAAACTGCCTCTAGACAGTAAGCTTAATAAGATTCACATCAAGAGAAATTAGCCACAAGCAGAAGTGATTACAACAAAACCGTACAGATATGAAAATATACTGGTAGGAAGACAGGACCCTTCTCAAAACCCTTCTCACCCTGGCTTAACACATAGAGTCGGGGCATGGTCAGGGCTGGGGTCAGCGGCTAGGCAAGAGCTGGCTCAGAGTGACCTTTGGCTGTCAGCTTTTTAATCTTTTAGCATCTGGCATCATTAAATTTATGCCTACGGTTCCTAAGTGATTACAATATGCAAATAAGCACAGGCCTAACTGCTTTGCAAATTTTATTCCATTCATAACAACACTGAGGTAAGAAGTAGTATTCCCAATTTGCAGATGGGAAAATCAAGGCACCGAGGCTTATGATTTCTCCAAGAAGAGTAAGAGGGAAGATTAGTACTAACACTCATTCTGAATCCAAGTCCTGAGTTCTGATACTATTTTGCAATATTGTCTCCTGTACATTTCTAGGATTTTAGGAGCAATAGAAATCAACAGATCAAGGAGGCATGGTGGCAAATGCCTCTAATCTCAGTACCCAGAGGCTGAGGCAGGAAGATCACAGGTTTGAAGCCAGCCGCAGACACGTAGTGAGATCCTGTTTCTAAATAAAAAAATTAAAATAGGGCTGAGGGTGCAGCTCAGAGGTAGAATGCTCCTGGCTGGGTCCAATCCTTAGCACCACACACATAAAAAGAAAGAAACAGACCAAATTATGCTATGTGCATATATGTTGTATCACTATTATGTATAATTATAATGCACCAATAAAATTTTTCTAAAAAGAAATCAACACACAGATACTCCTTCATTTATGATGGGGATGATGTCATGATAAATCCATCATAAGATGAAAATGTTGTAAGTAAAAAAATGCACTGCGTATAACTAACCTGCTAGACATCAGTCACAGTTGAGCCTGCCCTACCTAACACATGCTCAGAACACTTACCTTAGCTCATAATCGGCAAAGGCCTCTCACACACTCTACTTCACACTAAAGTGCTGGATGTCTCATGTGCACACACTGATGGGTGTTTTGTAGGCACGACAGAATATGAAAACACAAGACACAAAGTCCAGAAGAGGCTGGCATCCCAGGGCCCTGCTGGTTACCTGAGTGACTGCGTGGCCTACTGGGACTGTGGTTCCCTGCCGCTGTCCAGTCTCTTGGGAACACATTGTACTGCATATTGCTACCCCGGAAAAGATCAAAACTCAACGTTCTAAGGGTGGTTTCTAACTGAATACACACTGCTTTCACACCATCACGAAACTGAGAGATCGCAGTAAAATCTTTTGTTGTAAGTGTAGCGTTCACCTCGTGATGCATTCATCTTTTCTGACATGCGTTGCAGCGCAGGTGCTTTATATGTGGTCTGCTCTTGGCCAGATTCTCTCCGGCCTCATGTGTTGATGGCCATGCTTCTCACACTCTCAGTGCTCTTCAGACTCAGAACTCCGAGTGGTAAAGTGACCACTGGAAACTGATAACCTATCTCATTGACTTGAGGTAGCAATACAAGAAAAAAACCCTACTTTCACACACCCCAAGCCTGGCACACTTTGGATCTAACATTTTACCCCTTTGAAAAGTGCAGCCTCAGAACTGATGATGTCTCTTTGTGCCATTTCTGAAGGATATTAGAAGGCCTCTAGAAATATCTTTGCTGGCAATTTCCTTCTTTAATTTTCACTTATTATGTAATTTTATTTCCTTAGAACCTCTGCAACAATCTGCATCAAATACTGCCATATTTGGGACATCGTTCTTTCTTCTTTACTGCTTTTTTTTAACAATTTTTTTTATTGAACATAAATAGTATACATTTAAACTATATTTGGTGCCCTCTCCCCCTGCCCCCATTTTCCCTTCCCCCCTCCCACCAATGGTTGTCCAGGTTAACCATGTCTTATTCATAATTTTACACATGTTCAGGTGTAGACCCAAATTATTCAAGATCAGCCTTCCTCCTCTCCTATCTTTCCATTCAAACTTTGCTGGTATTTCCCCTCCATTATCTTACTGCTTTTTAAAAATTCCACAGAATATTTTTCAATTTCAGTAAGAGAAACTGAAATGTACTGTTATGAAACAGCTTTGTACATAGAGAATGAGAAAAATCCATCCCATTTGCAAACACATAAATGTAATCAGCCATACATAGGTTTCATGTGCAAAAATCGCAAACAACCTCCAAACTCCAAATATATATAATAATAAGCAAGTAAATCTGAGCGTGGGGCCAGAAACCTTTGTATTTGGGGATGAGCTGACTATTTAATTGGGCTAGAAAAATTCTACATCTGCAACTGAATTTCTAGCATCCTATTAAAGAAATCCTTCATTAATTGGAGGAGAAATCTATTATAAGACTATGCAATAGAAACAATGAGAGAAACATGTCAAGGATGTGCGCACGTGTGTACACACACATGGATACTCAAGTCTCTTATACAAAATGGCATAGTATTTGCATACAACTCACACATTTCTTCCTATATACTTTAAATCACCTCTACACTACTAATAATACCGAATACAATGTGAGCATGATGGAATATGATGGAAACAGTTGTTATACTATATTGTTTTAGGAATAATGACACAAAAATGTCTATGCGTGTTCAGTATAGATGCAATTTGTTTTTCCAAATAGTCTTGGAACCCACAGGTATGGAAGGGGCTGACTGTACAAAGAGAAGACCATCCTATGAAATACTGAAGGTTAGATTATCTGAGTGCTGTTCAAAGCTCTTAGCACAAATGATCACAGTACATTCCGGATAAACTGAACTCCTTGAGGGCAAAGAGGCTTATAGTCTCAGCCCACGGCACGTCCATGCAATGACTGGCTACAGTCACACACTCCTAGGAGCAGTCTGGAATGCTCTTTTTTTTTTTTTAGTTATTATATTTTTTTAGTGTTGAGTCTTTTAAGTACTTTGTACATTCTAGGTATCAGTCCTCAATCGGAGGGATAGCTGGTAAAGTTCTTCTTCTAGCCTATAGGCTCTCTGTTTAGATTCCTGGGTATCTTTTCAAAGGGGACCACATGAGAAAATCATAGTAATATATGTATATCCATGTTTATAGGCGCACAATTGACAACAGTCAAATTATGGAACCTAGGGGTCCTTTAACCGATGGATTATAAAATGATGGGAAATACACATAATGGAATTCTACTCAGCAATAAAAAAAGAACAAAATTATGTCATTTGCAGGAAAATGGATGAACCTGGAAAACTGGCTAAGTGAGATTAGCCAGTCACAGAAAGTAAAGGATCATAGGTTTTCTCTCATATACAGAAGCTGGGGAATATTTGGGATACCAGAGGAACTACAGATAATAGAGGAGAAATCTCAGTGGAGCCAGAGAGGTGGTCTAGGGGAGGGAAGGAAAGATGAGTGAAGGAGCACTTCCACCGACCTTCTGTAGCTGTGTGAGAATACCGATGCCAATCTCAATACCCTATATGAGGAATAGGGGAACAGGGAGGAAGCGGGGAAAAGCCTACCAAGTGCTGTGGGCATGCGTGTCACTATCAGTGAGACTATAGTGCACCAAGGAGAGTATATAAAAAAGAGTAGAGCCACTTTTAGTTAGTATTATATCTGGTTAAAATTCTCAACAGATAATGCACCCTTCATTACTGTAGACCACCACTTTTGGTGCATCACTGCCACGTTTTGACAGTATTCGTTTCTTCACGATCTGTTGACATACAGAGCCTGGCAGTGTTGTCGCCTGTGGATCAATGGGACGCTGCCCTCTAGTCAGGGCAGTGCAGCCCAGGCACCAGGCTGCCATTGCTCCTAAGTGCCATGACTCTGTGCATCTTCATGGCAGGGCTAAAAACTTGGCCTGGAAAGAGAACGAAAGGAGAGAGGAAGGTCCTAGGAACTAAATAGATTATGATCAAGTGAAAGCCTCCAGAAACTGTGGTCTATAATCTGTCCTCTCTATCAGCCCTGCTTTGGTGATAGACACTTGACTTTTGGATAAAACATTGGCCACCCTTCTATGCAGGCTGCATGCTAGAGCTGAGTGGGATGTGGACGCTATGCAAAAGAACCTTTATCCTGATTTACCATGCGGGTTTGGACCTTCCTGATAGATGAGCCTCCGAGGCAACACAGATAAACTATATCACAGTACCGAGGAAAAGAGATAACAAATATGTTAACAGTCAGAAACGGATCTCTCAGAATGAGTACCTGTCCTGGGTCAGCAGGTAAAACACTGGCAAACCTGTGCTGTCGTCCTGTTCTGCTGAGCGGTTCCCCTGCCCTGTGCCAGAGGAATCTGCTAAGTGATTAGTGCACCCTTACGATTAGAGATGCCTGAATTAACTTATTCTGGATTCAGTAGAAGGCAGGAACTGGATGTCAGTACTAAAATTTCCTTCAGGCATGGTCCTGCAGAGGGACTAGAAAGCGCATGAAAACAGAGGTCTTTACTGGGCCTTGGAGATGTGTTCACAGATGGGCAGGAATCTGGGCGCTTGTCAAACAGACCTTTTGTTTCTGAGCCAAGTACTCTGAAGGGCTTTGTTGTAGGCAACACAATCTCCATCCCATACTGTACCTGTACTTTTCCTTATTTTCTGTTATGAACAAGCTTCTTTTTTTTTTTGTGGTACTGGGGTTCCTGGAAACCCTTCTACCTCCAGGCTATACGCCCAGACCTATTTTATATATATTTTTGGAAACAGGGTCTCTTAAGCCAGTGTGGCTGGGTTCAAACCTGCGCGATCCTCCTGTCTCCGCCTCCAAAGCGCGGGGATTACAAGTGTGCGCCACTATGCCTGACCAAGCTTCATATATTTGTATGAGGAAGGAAATAGGATGTGTGCACCTATAGATTCTGAGTCTACCCAAAAAGACCTTTGTTAATATGTAATTTCCATGCTGTATGTACCAAGAAGGTACATGCCTCTTCCTTGCCTCTTGGGCTCAAGCAGGGCAGGATATCATCATCTATTTTTTCTTCTTGGCAAAGACCAAACTCAATGTTTTGCCTGAACTGAAAATTAAGTTTGGAGAAAACTAAAAAGAGAACTAAGAACACTTATTTTCTCTTGCGAAGAAACTATGCCCGTGCAATTTAATCTATCTCAGGTGGCTTGTTTACAAAGAAATCATGGGAAGCTGGTTGGAGATGAGGTTCATATATTCCAAAATATCAATCAATAGTGGTCTGTTTTGTCCTGTATTTATATCTAAATGTTTACTGTTTTTTTCTTGACCTTAAATTATTACCTCTCACATGATAATGATAATCTTGAGAACTAAAACACACGCTGACAATTCAAAACACACATGAAATGAATTAACACAAAAAAAGATGATGGTGGCATGTGAGTGTTGCTATGGTTTGTATATAGTTTGTCTTATAGAAGCTGACATGCTGTGAGCTTGGTCCTTGGTACCAAGGTGTTGAGGTGGTAGGGACTTTAAGAGATAGGGCCCACTGGAAGATAATTAGGTCATGGGCACCACCCTCACAAATGAATTAATGATGGTCTTTCAGAATGGGTTGGGTCTTGAAGGAGTGAATTCATTCTTGCAAGTGGGTTATAAAGTGAGGCCACTCCGTGTCCCTGGTCTGTTTTGCACATGTAGCTCATCACTCTCGCATGTGTTCTTCCCAATTGATGCCATCTACCATGAGTCTCTCACTAAAGCTGAGCAGATCCCAGTTCCAGTTCTTGCTCCTCCAGGACTGTGAGCTAAATGAACTTTTATGTATATAGTACCCAGTCTCTGGTATTTTGTTACAGCATCACAAAACAGACCCAGGCAATAATGAAATGCTCTTTGGCCAAAATATTCTTTTTCTTCAACAATAAATAAACTTTTAGAAATGGAGTTCTCACCTGGAGTCTTGAAGTTCCTTAGTTGAGAGGGTGTATCATATACTTCAAGGACCCAGTCACCAGCAGCTCGTTCTCCCCAGCAATGAATGGTCATGAACTCCCAGTTTTTAAATCCTTCCATGGAATGATCAAATAGCCTGAAAGATAATCATAAAATATTTTTCTGCATGATATTTCTTTTTTCTGGTGGGGTTCCTGAAAGTCCTTCTACCTCCGGGTTACACTCCCAGACACCTATTTTCTATATTCTTATTTGGAAACAGGGTCTCTTAAGCCAGCGCAGCTTGCTTCGAACCTGCGCGATCCTCCTGTCTCCTCCTCCTAGGCGCAAGGATTACAAGTGTGCGCCACCATGCCCGGCTCTGTCTGATATTTCAAGACCATGATCAGTAATAATTCTGTGTTCATTTGGAGCTTGTTTTTACCCTGGACATCTTCAATTAGCAGATCCATTCATACATAAACCATTGTTGTACATTAAGCTATCAGACCTAGGGTTGGTCATAAAAATAGCAATTCTCTAAGAAATAACCATTTGGGAAGCAGGGAAACTAGGCCAAGACTCTACCCACAAGAGTGACAGTGAAATGTTGAAGACGTACAACAAACTGCAACTCGTTCACACTATTGATAGGAATGCAAAAAAAAAAAAAAATACAAGGGCTCTGGGAAAGAGTTTGGGAGTTCCGAGAAAGTTAAACAAACATTTAATGTAAGGCTTAATAATCTCTTCTTTAGATATTTACCAAAGAGGAATGAAGAAATATGTCCGCAGGGAGAACTCCAAAAGAATGTTCATAATTGCCCCAAACTGTAAACAACTCAAATGACCATCAGCTGGCGAATGGGTAAATGAATTAAGAAATACCCATGCAATGAGATACTGTATAGTAAGAAAGGGCTAATATACTACTAATATATACAAAATATGAAAGAATCTCAAAAGCAGTATACAAAGTGAAAGGAGCCACAAACAAAGCCATGTACTCTATGTATGATTCAATATATATCACATTCTAAAAAAGGCAAAATTATAAGAAACAGATTAGCCATTGCCAGAGGCAAGGGATGTGGGAAGGAAAAAGGCACAGAAAAAGTTTTGAGGGCAATGGAATTGTTTTATATATTGAAAATAATGGTGTATGTTTATATAGCTATATAGACTCTTAAGTATTCTCTTATAAAAGTGAGTTATATTATGTATAAATTATGACTCAGTATCAAGACTCTGCCTGTTATTCTTATACAGTTCAAGCAGGCATGCATGAAGCCCCAGTTGAAATTCTTCTCTTCTGGCCTTTCCAATGTTTTCTTTTTAAGTTCTTAATTCCCTATACGTAACATCTTTCTGCTGGAAATGATTCTGCTTTCTGTGATGGAATCCTAGGATAAACTAAATGTGAAAGAAAATAAAATACATAAAGTCCTTATCAAGAATAAAGGTATCAATAGATAAAATAAAACGGACACATGGAGAAAAAGTTGTATAATTTATATTGGCAGAGAATATCGATATGACTAGCCAAAAAAAATCCAAAAGGTGTTGAAGACATTTTCTGTGAAGACAGAACTTACACGGTAGAAACGGATGGAATAAGAGATAGATGTTTTCAGTACTTTTCTTTTTGAAATTATATGCAACTACTATTTTGTCGAAAAAATATCAAATAAGAGTAAGACAGAGAGGGCAGATATCTTAGAATCACCCATGTCCAGTTCTTGTCCTTCAGTGGGGACAAATGCAAGAGGTCATGGAGACTGGATGGTGAACATCCAATCAGCTGGCCTTGCTTCAGTTTTACATCCGCCAAGTAAACTGGTGGTTACTATTTGACCTTTTACATAGATCTTCTCTTTGGGAGAAAATATGCCCTTCTAAAAACAAAAATAACTAGTTTAATCTTAAAATTGGATATATTAGAAATCGGATTTTTTTAAATGTTATTTTATCAATGTGTTCAAGGCCCCTTCTTAAATTCTAGCCGGATTCTAAAGCTGAGAGTTCAGTGGCACAACTGTGTAAGTAGGTAAATGGCTGACAACAGTATTCCCTAGAGAAAGGCAGTAAACAAGATCACCTGTTATTTGTCCTTGAAATATGAGTCCTTGAAATAAAAACAAAATGAAATGAAACAAAATTATTCATCCACATTCTCAAAATGCCCATGGTCAAAAATTTCAGAAAGGCTCATTTAAAAAAGTTGAGTACATCCCTTTATTGGAGGATAATTTAGATATGCAAATGTGCTTTGTTAATCTCCATAATGAGGTTAATAAGGAAGTGGTGATTTTCAAACCTGAAGCCCGCCCTCTCTCTTTTTTAGAACACTTTCATGTTATCTATGTGGGTTTCCTCTTTGAGCAGAGCTGTGTGGCGCTTGACTGAGGCCTACATTAGATCTAGTGACTTCCCCCATGATGACAGAGAGGAAAATGGTATCTTCTTACAGCAATGTTTTTACACTGTCATTGATCCCCAATAAAATAAGGATGATGAATTTTATGGACATTCTGTGTTCCATTGCAAAATCACAGTAAAATTTGTTTCACAAGCTTGTGGCTTGAGACTGGGCTTGGCTAAGAAGAAGCAGCTACGTCATTATGTACCTAACTTGCACCTCTAGAGTCCTTTACCCCAGGTCTAGGATGTGTGCATGTGGGGGTGAAAGGCAGCCCAGAGACAGGGAAGAGGATCCGGGGATGCTACTGAAGGGGATACGCTAACGTGGAAATGAACAGAGAGAGACGGAAAACGCATTAGACCCACTTCCTTCCTTCAATTCCACAGCTCTGACTTGAACTCTGATTTGCTGAGGCCACTGTATCACCCGAGGGCACCAGAGCAATGCCTTGTCATGAGACCTCTCCCAGAGTGCCAAACTTAAAAGTGGTTCCCCAACAGTTTAGACAGAACATTTGGCTCATTGCCTCACATCTGAAAACTACAAAGGAGGCTGGGGGCTGTCGTCACGCGAGGCCGGGCCGTGTTCCGTAACCTTGGCCGACTTGTCTTACTCGGGCCACTTCCTTCGCTGCTGGGTTACCAGCTTCTCCCCTTCCACCCTCCTTTCTTGTCCACCTGGGAATCACTCTGCTGCTACCAATGCCTTTCCAATTACATTTGAACCTAAAACTTCAATATAAAATGAGCACCAGGAAGAAACATATGTAAATCACATTTCAAACAAGTGCTTAAATGCTAAGTTATATATGTTTGTCTGTGTCTATGGGAGTGAGCAGTCCCGTGGCCTCATCTGCCCACTTAACAGAGTTGGAATGTTTATTAACTTGATGTAAATCTAAAAGTTGAGCAGAGGAAGGAATATCCAGCCACACAAGATGGTTACATTTTGCTGAAAGAGTGGATGGGAAAGAAACGGATACGGACGCAGATTGTGGCTGTGTCAGCTAACTGGGCTTCCACATTTCTAGTCTCTCCCTGTCTTTACGAGCTCAGATGATTGATTTAAATGGAGATGTGTGCTTCCACATTTTGATTCTGATTCAATATTTTGACTATTCTGTATTTTAGCATTGTAGCACTTTTTAAAATAATAAAACCTGCATCCTCTGCACAGAAGAAAATATAGTGTAATCTATAGACTAGCTTGTTGTTGCCTAGAACTTATTTGCCCGCAGCTATCATGTGTAAAACTGTACATTTCCAAGGAGATCATAATTGCGGGGTGTTCCTTTACCAACTACAAGGTCTAATGCCCAGTTTGTCTCTGCTGTGTCGACAGTAGAGAAAACTAACACATACCCACATTATCAGTGTGTGTAAAGTATGATTGAAACAGAGCCCGTGTGCTGAGAGCCATGCCTGCATCCACATCTCCTGTTGCACTGAACCTAGGTTCCCTTGAAGCTGACTTCATACTCTTGTGCTCGATGAAATGACAGATGAGTGCGGGGGCACAAATCACACATTCAGTTATTAAAACTGTGTCCCACAACCCGATCCCTGGGAGTGGTTTTCAAATAAATTACTTTGGATGAAGCCTGGTAGAAAGGGCTGCCATTAAGTGTAGTACATCCTTTTAAGGAATTAACTCAGGAAATGGCTCATACAATTACTGTAAGCTTTCCCCCCTCTTTTGCTTGGAGAGTCTAATGATGGACCAAGGCGACAACATTCTTTTAGGATGTTATGGCAACCAAATAACAAGGCATTTTATAAGTACTGACAGCCATGTGTTAACATATCATTATTCCTAAAATTGTAAATGGGTTTTAATTTCAGCATCAGCTACTACTGCTCTGAGTATTTACCACTACAGATTTAGATACTAAACCAATATTCTCAGATTTCTTTTTTTCTTTCCTTTTTCTCTTTTGTTTTTCGATTTTTAATGTCTCATCGAAATTTATGGTACAGTGTATTGACTGCTTGAAATACTCATTGGATTCAACTGTAATTGAGTTCTTGGTTTTCTTTAGATATTTGGTTTCAATAAGATAGATAATTTGCTTCTGATAAAGGGAGTTTAAAACGTACCATTTGCTTTTTCTCTCTTCCCTAATCTAAATTGCTTCTTTAAGTAAGGTTGAAAGAACGAAACTGGTGTTAGGGGTTTGGAATGCCTGGGATGAGGAGTCTATATTTTTTTAAGTTTCAACATGCATTTTATTATCAAGTCATTCACTAACCCCAAGTTGTTCCTTCTTGTGGGTATTATGATGATGTAAGTACTTCATCTTCCTGTAGCTTTGATCCATTTCTAGTAGATGTCTCATATCTGAGAATCTGTTCCATATTATAAACTCGTTTTCAAATGATATGCATAGAAGCTGTGATGTAGCTTAGTGGTAAAGCACTTGACTTGCATGTGTGATGCCCTGGTTTTGATCTCCAGTATAAAAAAAAAAGAAAGACTCCCTTTCTCCCCACCAAAAAAGTCAAGCAAATTACATGTTGGATGCTTGAGACAGCATCCAACAGAATATCACTCACAAGTCTTGTCATGACAAAAATAACAAGAATGTGTCTCATAAGCTGGGAGAGCTTTTAAACAGGGTGAAGATGTGGTTTATGGACAGAAACTCTCACCTTGGCGCTTCCTAGAAAAGCAGACTTTGGTGGACCTCACCGAGGTCCTTTGGAAGAAGCAGCCTTCTGCATTTCATAGAAACATTTCACAGGCACTTTCAGAAGCACTGTGTATAACCCTGTTTACACAGTAGTAGTAACCCTGTTTACGACTTATTAAGCACTTACCATGCTAGGTGCTGAGCTAAGTACTTCCCTATGTTAACCTATTTAATGCCTGTACTTGCATTGTCAAGCAGATACTATTACATCTGTTACATAAATGAGGAAACTTACTTTTCCTTTTTTTTTTTTTTTTTTTTGGTGTGTGTGGAACTAGGAATTGAACCTATGGGCATTCTACTTCTGAGCTACTCCCCAGCCCTATTTTGTTTTGAAACAGGGTCTCCTGAAATGCTGAAGGCCTCACTAAGTTGTTGAGGTTAATCTCAAACCTGTGGTTTTCCTGTCTCAGCTTCTAAAGCACTGGAATCATAAGCATACACTTACCACCATGCCTGCCACTTCTCCAAATTTAAACCCAGAAATTAGTCAAGAGAAACCCAGCTCCTCTAGTTTCAAAGGCTGTACCACTTTTTTGAATGAAGAAAGCAGGTTGTCATGGCAAAGCCTCAACAGAATATCAATTTTCACACTAAAACTGTAATTTTTACTGTAATCTCCAGAAGCATTTATATTCCACGGCACTTTAGGAATGTCACTAGTCTGTTGTTGGACATCTGGGTAGGGCGATGACAGAATGATTAAAATATAAACACTACATTTTGAGCATGTTAATTATAGAACCCTATAGGTTTTACAGACAAGAAACCATACTTCTACTTAGGACCATAATTAGAAGCAGAGATATTTTGTAATCAAATTTAAGGAAAGGAGGTAAAGTTTCAGCTTTTGGTCAGAGACCAAAATTTGGAACAGAGCCAGCATGGCTAAGCTAATTTTAAAACTCAATGAGTTGGGAGTGGGAGAGATATAGGAAGCAAAAAAGGAGGCGGGTTTTCATAATTTCAACAAATATGGTTGATGGAAGAATCTAAGGGGACAAGCTTTTGTTTGAAAAAAAATTTTTTTTTTTTTTTACAGAAGAATTTGACTGTCATAGTATAAAGCCTTCCATCGAAAGATGTTTTCAAAGGACCCCCCCACCCCCCCCGCCCCAGCTTCTCCCCGCCTGACCTCTGCATTCTCTGGAGTAAGCCATTTGCTCTGAATATTCAGTCTGGCTTTTGTTAGGCCAAGGGGAGGACTGCTAGAGTGGGAGAGCAGGGGAAGCTCAAAGGGGGAGAAGGAGCTCCCCATTTGTCCCCTCCAGCACTGCTCTGTTGACCCACCTGCTCCGACCCACTAAATTATCAACGTGGCTTGCCAGGGAGCCTGCCTGCTGGGCTAATGGAGCATGGAGCTGAAGTTGGCCTCCAGCTCTGAACACTGCCTTCCAAATGCAGCACCTGCAGAGGCTGGGTAAACATTCTCCCTCCAACAGCTGTTCCCCACAGGGGTTCCGGCAAGTGCCTGTCAGTCAGCAGGGACAGGGAGCCGCTGAGGGGCTCCTGATGGCCCACACGGACCTTACCCTAGTGTCCAGCTCTCTGCAGAACACAAACTGGCAAAGAATTGGTGTGATAGGGATAAAGGATTCTAAAATGTCTAAGAAAATCAGGACTTGTGGAAAGCCAACCAAAAATAGTGACCAGATTTTCAGGTCCCCAACGTAGAATGCATATACTGAAGAGGGCCACAGTCACTGTCATCTGTGCCCTCCTCCCGTGGTTATCCCCAGGCCTCTATTTTTTTGCACTATGCAGAGGAAATCATCCCGAAAGAGGCCCCAGGTTCTGGAAGTCTGGGTCCCAGCTGGACCCTAGCACCTTTTCTTTCACAGCCCTGGTGCACAAGCTATGGGGCTGAGGGATTGCTTTGAAGGCTCTGGGAAGCTTTCCTCCTGGCTGCCAGGCTAGTGAGCAAGAAAGACAACTTAGATAAGGTCCTTTCTGCATCAGGAAGTCTCTGTCTCCATCTCAAACCCCCTCTGCTGGGGAAACTTCATTTTAAACTTTCCATATTTCCTACTTTCAACAGTGCTGTTTCCTTGACATGGATCTCCTTAGAAACCTTGATTTTGAAATAAAGTTAAGAGCCCAATAGAGGAGCCATTTATTGCTCTTGTGAATAAAATCTGACATCTAGATTCTTTCTGAAGCCTGACCTATCCACATTTTCTTTGAGGGGAAGTACTGCCTTGCAGATCAACATGAAAGACCCCAGGAGCAAAGCAAGCAGCCCTGCTCCACCCCTGTCTCTGCTCTCTGTCCTCAGCTCTCCGCCCTGGAATTGTGCTTTGAGTTCCTTACCTCTGAGTCGGAGATGGAGAGCTTTTGAGTAGAGATTTCCTCTTACGAAATCAAAGTCCGGAATATGCCACAAAGAAACGAAGAATGCCAAAAGAAACTGTCTTTCTTCAGCTGCCTCGGTAGGAGGGATGCTACCAGTGTCAAGCCCAACAAGAACTGGGAAGCCCAGGTCTGGAGGGCAGCCACGGGTGGTTATGGGACCAGGTGCAGCTGTTTCACATTTAAAGGGTCAGCTGTTCAGAGCAATGTGTTGGGAGATAATGGATTCATAATATTCTTTACATCTCTTGATACCTCTAGTCCTTCTGGTCTCCAATGTTGATACTTTTTTATTTATTTTTTATTGCGGTTCTGCTTATTGAACCCAGAGACGTTCTACCTCTGAGCTACACTCCAGCCTTTTTTTATGTTTTATTAGGAAACAGCATCTTGCTAAGTTGCTGAGGGTTTCACTAAGTTGCTGAGGCTGGCTCTGAACCTGTGATCTTCCCGTCTCAGCATCCCATATACTGGAATAACAGGTGTGTGCCACCATGCCTGGCTAGCTCCTTTTTGATGGCTCCAAATTTTCAGAACTAAGGCAGAACCTTTACAAGAGCAGCACTTTAAGAAGCTCTCAACTGGGACACTCTGGGTATGAACCTTATTCCCAGGTGGTGTTAATGGTGGGGGAGGGACAAAAGTTAACCTTGTGAGCGCTGGTCACCAAGCGTCTGAGGCGCCTTTTTCTTATCTCCGACAGAAGCCACATAGCACTCTGGCGTTTAGAATTTTGCGAAAAGCAAAGCAGATGTCAGCTGAGGAAGGATGCACGTGAGCCCAAAGCCAGTGACCTTGCGATGCCCAAAAGCCTGTGACGCAATCCACGCTCATCTGCCCAAGTTTCCCCACTGACGTCATTTTGGTGGAAGCCAACAATTAAGAAAAAAATGTGCAGGAAGAGCCCAGACAGGCTGAAATGCCCGAGCTTCTCAACCAAACAGCAACAGCGAGGGACTGCTTCCCCACCAGGAAGGGGTGGGGCACAAGAGCCACACCTATGTGACGCACACCTTTGCACTTCATAGCACTCGTCAGAATATGCTCTCAAGTTAAACCCAGATGAATAATGATAAAGAAAAGAAAAAAAAAAAAGGCAAGAAAAAAAGGCCGTTCCTGGCTTTGGTAACAGCGGTTGGTGAGACCTCCATTAATCACGTAACTGTTTGCTGGAAAAAAGGGCCAGGCAGGGAGAGGCAATTACCTGGCGGGCAGCAGCTGAGACGCTGTGTGCAGCGGGAGGGGCACGGAGGGAGTGCCCAGGGATTTGATGCCAAACAGTCCTCAGATTCCTTGCACCTCCATATGTACCCAGGCAAAGCTGCATTTTTTTTTTTTTTGGGGTGGTACTGGGGTTCCTGGAAGCCCTTCTACCTCCAGGTTTCACTCCCAGACCTATTTTATATTTTTATTTGGAAACAGGGTCTCTTAAGCCAGCGCGGCTGGCTTCGAACCTGCGTGATCCTCCTGTCTCCGCCTCCCAAGCGCAGGAATTACAAGCGTGCGCCACCACGCCCAGCGTGAAAGCTGCATTTTGTATTTGAAGTATGAAGCCCGAGATTCCCCTCGGCCGAATGGCTGAGGTTACTTTTGAAAGAAGAACACAGCAAGTCCACACATAGGAGAAAAGCCCTAGACGATTTTGGATTCCGCGCTCCCAACCTCTCTCATCCAGACGTGCTCCCGGGCTCTCCTGCTCTACCGTCTTGCTGTAGAGGATTTTTGGGGGTATTAAAAAGAGCCAATGGGAACTGGTAAGTTCAATCTCACTTTTGGTTCTTCAGGGGGTGGGTAGCTCGATGGTGGAATGCCCTTCCTTCCATGCCCAGTACCCAAAACAAAATGTGCGCGCGTGTGCGCGCGCACACACACACACACACACACACACACACACACACACACATCTCTCTCTCTCTCTCTCTCTCTCTCTCTCTCTCTCTCTCTTTCACCTTTCACCCAGAGTGTGGACAGGTAGCATAAAAAATTCACTTTTGTTTGGACTATATGTGCCATGGATAAAAAGGTTTTTGCTAGGACTAACTGTTCCTCTGGGAGAAAAGAATTAAGTAAAGAAGCGTCTAGGCTTTCGGCTGGGGCTTGTGCTTTAGAATCATGAGAGCACTCTAGAGTTTCGCCTCTCTAGTCCTACCTAGTGACGATTCCCTCCTAGGCTTACAACTATTCTAAAGTCAGCGTGTGAAAGAACGTCCAGGCTTCGTCCTTCTGCAGGATCCTGCCTGTACACAGCGCTTCTACTGACCTGCTGGTAAGATGTCTGGGAACAACAGAGAAAAGGAAAGAGAGTAAGAGGAGCGGCCGCGTGCCCTCCGGGGTGATAATGACTGAAGGGTCAGCTTTAGGAAGAGAGCCTGCGAACAGTGGTCCTCAGGCCAAACGTGGCCTGCTGCCTGCTTGTAAGTTAAATTTCACTGGAATATTCTCACCCATTCATTTCTATAAGCCATGGTAGCTTTTGTACCCACCCGAATAGCAGAGTTGAGTATTTGGGCTATAGACATCACCTACAAAGTTCAAACTATTTACTCTCTTGCTCTTGGTAGGGGGTAGGAAAACTTGCCAACAGTGCTTTAAAAAATAGAATTTCCTTTAACTTTGGAAAGCAAGGGCTTGGGCAAGAGAATGCAGTTTTTCTGTAGCAAATGTCAGCAGGCACTTAATGGGGAGCACCTCAGAGCTCTGCAATTCTTTTTTAGGGTAAAGAATCAGTGGCCTTTAATTTTTCAGTAGCATCCTTTGCCTACCCAGCTATTAAATGCCATGCCTTTTCATGCCTATAGACGCTAGACAGCTTCCCAGTCTCTAATTATGAGCCATAAGAGCGTGACCTCTAAGGGCCCCTCAGTTGGCTCCCAGGGCAGGAATAAAGAGTCGTGGTCTCAAGCCCGGCATGGTGGCGCACGCTCGTAATGCCCGCACTTGGGAGGCGGAGACAGGAGGATCGCGAAGGTTCGAAGCCAGCCGCACTGGCGTAAAAGCCCCTGTTTCAAAAATATAAAATAGGTCTGGGAGTGTAGCCCAGAGGTAGAAGGGCTTCCAGGAACCCCAGTAACACCAAAAAAAAAAAAAAAAAAAAAGAGTCGTGGTCTCTATGTCCTTACGGAAAACTGAGTGCTGCTGTGGCCCCTGCGCTGGTAACAGAGGCCACTGTTGTACCTGTTGGCCAACAGCTGCGATCTGGTTCCCGAGGGCGAGGTCAGGTAGATGGCCAGGTCCCCTCTCCGGGGGTGGGTGATGGTGATACGCACGACCACATGCTCGAGGTAGTTGACATGGTGGTTGGGGTTATCCGAGCAGCCCGAGGCTTTGTAGATGGAGCGCACTGCACTGTTGGGGCGAATTGTCCTGCAATAGAGAGTGGAAGTTTAGTTAACTACATGGCAGAGCTTAGCTGAAGAACCTAGAGTTTTGTAGGAAGACAAATGGCAAGGCAAGCAGCCGGCCTCTGGGTATCACAGGGCAACGCTGCCAGTCCCCAAACGACTGGGCCACCTCCAGTTTGCTGGTTAGGTGGGAGGGGGGAGACGCAAGTGACGGGGGAAGGGGAGTTGAGATTCTTTTATCTTCATGCAGGTAGTGGGTATCAAACGTGAGCGGCATTGGGATCCCCTTGATAAAACACAGCTGGCTGAGCCCCAGGTCTTAGGTGGATCCCAGGAATTTTTATTTCTAACAAGTTTCTGGGTGAACGTGATGGTGCGGATCCATGGAATATACTTTGAGAATCACTATTCAATGCAGCTGTCCAGTGTAACGCTGGGGAACAGGACCTACAATCTCTAGTTGATTGTAACCCCATTTGCTGTACATTTTACGCTCCTCTCTGGAGACCTACATGGTATGTAGCCTAATGTCCAGAATTTCTGCTTTTTGAAGTACATTGACTCCTTGAACCATCAAACAAAAATTCTGATAGAATAGAAAGCTTCTGAATGCCCATCAACAAGGGGATCCTCATATATCCTTTGAAGGAATGCTTGCCATTTAAGGATCCTTGGACTATCCTGCTTTTAACGGCTTAGCATCCTAGACATTCTATCACGGCTTTATAATTACATTCAAAGAAACTACAGAAGCAATTAGCTCCCTCGTGCAACAAGGATTTATCTGGCCTCTCTCTTTGGGCTATTATCACGCTGTCTGACATTACTTGATTTGTCGGTCTGTGCTCTCCACACACACGTGTTGCTGGGGAACGGTGGTCCACTTCTCTGCCTCCATCACCATGGCTTCTGCATCCATCAGTCCAAATCCATAGAGATGGCTCACTGCAGAAGGCAAGAGGCTGTGGTTAGGAGCAATCCACGCTACCCAGGTTGAGTTTATGACATCATTCAGCCGAGACCCCAGGCACACAGCAGTGAGATCCTAGCTAACCTTCTAGCAAAAATGTAAATAACAAAACAAGCACAACAACAAGAAACTAAAAAAATAACAAAGCATATTATCCATTAATTTTGTATTATTACTAATAACACATCTATTACTTTTATTACTATATGCTGGATACTCATCTATCATTTTTCATATCATTATTTATATAATCATTTTCATATTTAACCCTCCCAGAAAATATATATTTACTATACACACACACACACTATATATATATATATATATATATATATATATATATATATATATATATATGTGGTACTGGGGTTCTGGGGTTCCTGGAAACCCTTCTACCTCCAGGCTACACTCCCAGACCTATTTTACATTTTTATTTAGAAACAGGGTCTCTTAAGCCAGCGAGACTGGCTTTGAACCTGTGCGATCCTCCTGTCTCTGCCTCCCAAGTGCGGGGATTACAAGCGTGCGCCACCACGCCCAGCAATATTTTAATATACACATATGTTATATATAATGTATACATGTAATATATAATATATACATGTATATTTATTATATACACATATACATATATATGCATATATAAGTGTATATATGCATATATAAATGTGTGTATATAAATATACATATACATATACATATATACTGGGGATAGAACCCAGGGGCGTCCTACCTCTGAGCTACACCCCCAGACCTATTTATTTATTATTTTGAAACAAAATCTTGCTAAGTTTCCAAGGCTGGCCTTGAGCCTGCAATCCTCCTGTCTATGCCTCCCAAGGACTGGGATTAGAGGCCTGTACCACCGAGCCTGGCTTGCTCTCAACAATTTTAAGATGCTGTGTGTGACTGTTGTCATCATTCATGGAGGAGGAAACTGAGGAGCAGGGAGAAGGTTGGCCAAGGTGACTATCAAGGAAGCTGGATTCTAACCCACATTGTTTGCCTCAGGGGCCTGCTGTTAATCACATGCACTTAGAAATGATGACATCATTGATTCTGTGAGATAAAATCATTAATGGGTTTCAAGAAAAGTGAATACATTTTCTCATTTTTCAAGAAAAGTGAATATACATTTTATCATAGTGCCTATGGAACTCACATACAAAAAAAAATAGCAATTTTCTGACATTTCTCATAATTAGGTCAAATACCCAGAAGATACATACTATTACCTTTCTAGTAGCACATGAAAAATTTATTAAACTATATGCATAAAATATTTGGAGGCCTCTAGAATTTTATGACAGCTTCCCGTCTTCAAATCTGTTGACTTTCAATTATGATACCTTATTGATCTAAAGTTGAATTTGACACAACTGTCTCAGAAATGTCAACTAAGTACAGTAATATTGAAATGATGATACAGAAAACTCTATATGTGCAACTCTTTAAAAAATGCCTCAAAATCCCAGTTGATCCTTAAAATTTCTACTTTGTATTGAGCTCACTTGTGTCTTTATATTAAATATGAACTCATATTTCTACTAGATTTTGCCTAAAACATTTTTCATTATGACATTAATTACTTTATACAAAAATGTCTATAGCTGCCCATGTTTAAGGATTATTTAAGCACACTCACTGCCTTGAGATTCGTGATCTTCTATGACACAGTCCTTTCTTTCTTTCTTTCTTTCTTTCTTTCTTTCTTTCTTTCTTTCTTTCCTTCCTTCCTTTTCTTTTCTTTTCTTTTTTTGTGTGTGTAGTACTGGAGGTTGAACCCAGAGGCATTCTACCTCCCAGCTACACTCCCAGCCCTATTTATTTTTTATTTTGAAACAGGATCTCCCTAAGTTGCTGAGGCTGGCCTTGAATCTGTGATCCTTCTCCCTCAGCCTCCCTAGTATTAGGATTATAGGCATGCCCCACCATGCTTGGTTTCATTCTATTTTCAAAACATCTTCCTTGCCAAGCCTTTGCTTGCTGAAGGCCTTTATCTCACAGTTCCCAGCCAGAGCCAATCTTTCTGCCTCGCCGCTGCTTTTGCTCACACCGAGTCCTTGGCCCGACTCCTTTCTGCAGACTCAAATCTTACTCTTTGAAGTTACTGAGGCCTACCTAGTCTGTCTTCTTCCTGAAGTATCTGTGGCCCATAAAAAAGTCAAAAGATGGTCAGTGAAATGAACAATCTGTGGCCAGTAAACTTTTCTCCTGGTACTACTGTATGGAATCAATTTGTCAATCCATCTGTCCTGCCATCCATCCATCCATCCATCCTTCCATCCATCCATCTCTGAGTGCCTTCCATGTGCACTGTCAGGTATTGTACATTTCATCTGGGCCATCGAAGGAATTGCTAATTAACTTTCCGCATGTTCCTTTCACTCCAACGACATTTTAAACGGTCTGATGGTAGGAACTGGGTGTTATATTCATGGGAACTTTGGCGGAACTTTATGCACAGGGGAATACAAAGAATTGAGAACACATGAAGAAAGAAAAATTTGTTAGGATTCAAAAGTAGCCTTAGTGATGTTTTGGATAGTCAAATAATTCTTAGCCACAAAATTTAATATCCAATCCATAATTTTCTTGTTTTGGTATATTCTAATCTATTTTGTCATCATTATTAAATCTATCAGGTAGTATCCTATGTCCCATTGGGAAAAACCCATGCAAAGAACCACACAAATGCAAGGGTTCAGTATTTTACTCTCAGATACTGAGCTGGACAGGTCATACTAAAAACACCCAAAAAGATAAAGAATATTCTTATACATATGATTTTACAACTTTAATTATTCATGACTGAGTTTTTCTTTATTAAAAAGGCAATACACATTAAATTTTTTTTCAAAAAAACAACCCTTAAATATATTCAGAAAAGAATAAAGAAAATAAAAGTCATAAAGACTGGTAACCGCTGGAAAAATGTTGTATATTTTGTTTTAGTTACATAATATTACATAAAGTTATTAAAGAGACAGAGGAAGCCATATGATGCTGATGAAATGTCAGGTGTGAGCTGGTGGGGAGGCGGGGGGGTGAAGGGAGGCTGGAGGACGGGGACCGAAAAGGGACAGAAGCTTCAGTGTCCTTCAGCACAGCAGGGAAAGGACAGTTCAAAATAACCTGTTACATCTGTTAGGAAGAACTAGAAGAGAGGAGCTTTAGACTTCAAACATAAAAAATGATAAGGAAATAAAAATACTAATTACCTTGATTTGATTCATGGGCATTATATACATGTATTAAAATTTTATAATGTGCTTCATAAATATGTACAATTATTACCTAATAAGTAACAAGAAAAAAAGAAAACGAAAGTTTGAACTTAAAGAAAAAGAAATCAAGGCACTTTTTCTTAAAGTTTATGTAACTACTATTTTCTTGCTCCTTGTGTACCAGTCCATCACGCACATTCTATATTTTCTTTCTTTCCCTAAGGAAATTGAAATCATTACCAAATATGTTGTGCTAGGCTTCCTACCTCAATTTAGTACTCAGAAATCCCACATGCTAGTGACTTTGTTTGTTTGTTTGTTTATTTATTTATTTTGCAGTCCTGGGGATAGAACCCAGGGACATTCTACCTCTGAGCTACACCCCCAGCCTTATTTTTTATTCCTTATTTTGAAACAGGGTCTCACTGCGTTGCAAAGGGCCTCAATAAGTAGCTGAGGCTGGCTGAGAAACCCAGACCCTCCCGTCTCAACCTCCCAAATGCTGAGATTACAACCGTGCGCCACCGCACTTGGCTTGCTAGTGACTTTACACAAGCACAACTTAGCATTTTAGATCTCAGTTTAGGCGAATATGTAAAGATCTGATCGGTAGAGGAGAGTGTGATGGGTGGGGGAGGAGAGGACTTTGCCCAGTGCTGAATTCTGGGGCAGTTCCCCCCACACCTCAGCTCAGTGGTGCTCCCTCCTGCTCCTCCCCTTCCCCACCCCTTCCTAATAAATGTCCTCTTCACGACATAAATTTACACAAAGAGTCATCAGATCCCACCAACACATCATGCCTGTTAAGCAACCACTTGAGTTAAGTAGAAAAGCACCTTGAGTCTTTATGAAGGCCATAAATTTGTTTCCTTTTCTACTTCAATTCCTAACCCTCCAGAGACAAGGTCTGTTCATGAAACACTCAAAATAGATGTTCAGAAAAGAGGCTGACTAGCTACAGTGAAACTACAGATTGACAGGTCAGGAGAAAACAATTTATACTAATATAACATTAATGAATGAGAAAATTGGATTAGTTAGAAGAAGGTCAATTGGGTCAGTAGTAGAGATTTCTAGTATTTTGAAAGACTCAGAATTGTGTATCTACTCACAACTATGATATACAGCCCAAGAAAAACATGAAATACACTTTTCTTTCCACTTTTCCCCCCTTTTTGGGCTGGCAATATGCCAAACCTATGTAGTCAAAATGGAAGTTATTTCTTGGGAAATGCCAGTGAAAAATAATTATACAATGAATGTGATGGGAAGATAAACTCCTCTGAAATGTGGTATCAATAGATGAAACAACCATTAAACAGTTTGAAAGCATTAATAATTTTTTAAAATAATATAAAATTTTCACCCACTAAAATGACCCATTTGGACCACCTGAGTCACGTCTGTCCTGCCTGTCCCAGGGTCACAGTGATGAGTTGCAGGCTCAGGGCAAGATTTCTCTAGAGAGCTCCTGACACAGGGGAGGGCTTCCATAAATATTTATGAAGTGAATGGATGGAGCTGAGAAAAATTTTAATTAATTCACGAAGTGGCATAAAGTATTTACTAATGAATTATAAGGGGAAGGAGGAGGTCTGTTCTTTTTATTACTGACTTCCATAAAGTCATCAAATCACTTGAAATTTACTCAAAGTATAGAGCCAATATTCATATTTACAAATTCATGCTGATGGCAGATTCACTGTGCCAACAATTGATTGTGCTGTGGCCATAGAGAGGGGCATCTGATCTTTGCACATTCCTTATGCCAAGTCCAGAGCAAAACCAGAGCCTGAAAATAATCTCATGATGACCAAGCAGAATCCAGTCTAGGCAAGCACTGTGCAGGATGCATAATTCTATTAAACTGGAATACTAGTAATATTGATGTGGACAGGAATCCTGAGTAGTTCAAGAATTTTTAATTCCTATGGGGGAAGGCCAGAAAACATCCAATTCAGATTTAACACTAGTTAAGATCATAAAAATATTAGATAATGAGGCATGCATGTAGAATCATTAGGAATCTTGAAGCAAAGTTCTTTACATTTCAGAAATAAATTCATTTCTTAGTAGCATGATGCAGACCAAGCTCTATTTCAGTAAAGGTGATTTAAAAAATTTGCATGGTAGTCTCTGTGCTCTTTTAGGCAGCATGGCCATTTATGTGTCCATGTGTGTAAGATGCCTCATAAATAGGCTCAGTCATGCAGATTAGCTCAGGAAAATGGTTTTATCTCATGTCAAAAGTATAGCTAGAGCCAGGTGTGGTGGCGCATGCTTGTAATCCCAGCTGAGACAGTAGGATCGCACAGGTTCAAAGCTAGCCTCAGCTACTTAGTGAGGCTCTCAACAACTTAGTGAGACCCTGTTTCCTAATAAATTATAAAATAGGTCTGAGAGTATAGCCCAGAGGTAGAAAGCCCCTGGGTTTCATCCCCAGTACCATTGCCACAACAAAAAAGTATAGCTAGTTTTTCTTAAATGTTTTCCAAAGGTTGCCTTGCTGAAATAGACAGATGGACAAGAGAACTCATAGAGAGAGGTAATATTCTCTGGCAGGTATATTTTCATTTTCTGACAAGACCAGAAGTGCTGAAGAAGCTAATTGCCAGGCACACAAGTCACCAACTGCATAGTTTGAAGGAAGATATAGTTAATTTAAGCCACAGCTTTAGCTAGGAGGTCTTAAAAATTCTCAAGAAAAGCCAGAAAGCTCAGCATAAAAAAAAGAGAGTATCTGTGCACAAGAAGCTATAGCCAGGGAAATTGGCACACTTTTATCTCTCTTAGAGGACCATCTACACTGGAACAAGCTACTTCAAATCTTTTCTTTTCATTGTTGTTAAATATTATACCGAATGGATAGATCAAGATGATTCTAGATTAACTATTAGTAAATTACTGAATATGTATAATAAAGGAGTTGATTGGTTAGAATAAGAGACTTTTTCATAAGTTTTTGAGCTTTCTGAAATGAATGAGGGCCTTTCTGCTACCAGCTGCCAGATGCAAACACAATTTGACACAGTATCCATGTAAAACAGTACAAATGCTCAACAACCAAAGCTCCTCACAAGGAGCCCATGAGAAATGTAAAATTTTATATTTAACTGAAGACAAGCGCAACTCAGTGACAGTCATCCATTGCTGAGCATTTAATAGAAAAGTCCGGTCAGTATCTTCCACTGAGGAAATCACTCCTGTTGACTGGGGGACTAAGGGTCCAGGTTTGCTCAGATCTGTTCTGATTTTAAAATTAAAAGTTCTGTGTCCTGCAAGACCCCTCACTCCTGGACAGACCAGGAGACTTGGCATTCTACTTGGATCTGAGATTGTAATGTGCTCTTACAGAGTGGCAGGGAAACTTCCCATCTTATATCTAGTAACTAGAAGGTGGGCAGACATCCTAAACTATATTTGTATTTAAGATGCACACAATCATCAATATATAAAACATGGCTGACAAATCAGGTTCAATTATTTGAGCATTTCAAAGTTCTCATTTTGATGTATTTTGCTGATACAGGCTGAACATCCCGAAAATCCCAAATCTGAAATGCTCCCCAAATCAAAACTGTGAGCTCCGATGTGACATTACAAGTGGCCCCACACCCGGCCTCATGTTAAAGTTTGTGGTCAAGATGTAGAGGCCCAAAATAGACTATAAAATTGCCTTTAGGTTGAACACTTAAGATGCCAATAAGCATAAATAAATTTCCTCTTTAGACTTGGGCCCCACACCTATGACATCTGATTATGTATATCCAAACATTCTAAAATCCTTAAAGAAAAAAATCCAAAACCTGAAACACCTTGGGTAGCAAACATTTTGAATAAGGTAATTTGTATGCACTAATAGTCTAATTTGCTATTATATTGCTGGGTTATAGAGCATCTAACTCTATATTTAACACTATGCTGAACAGTGAAGGTCCAAGAGAAATGGAAAATAAGTTGTTTTTCAGTCAGTGAGGGGATGAGACAATAGCTTTATGATATAATAAAAAACAATTAAAGGCACCAAACTGTGTAATTACTGTGCATATAAAGGCACTTTTAAAAAGCAAGAAATCAGCTGGGCGTGGTGGCACACGCTTGTAATCCCCGCACTTGGGAGGAGGAGACAAGAGGATCATCGTGCAGGTTCAAAGCCAGCCATGCTGGCTTAAGAGACCCTGTTTCCAAAAATAAAAAGTATAAAATAGGTCTGGGTGTGTAGCCCAGAGGTAGAAGGGCTTCCAGGAACCCCAGTACCACATACACACAAAAAAGCAACACATCAGTCAAAAAGACAATGAATGTATGAATGTGAAGGAACCGCCAGAGCCTGGTGTGTAGTAAGCACCACACTGATGTTGGCCAAGACTTGCAGTCACATTAGACAACCTGCATGGATTCGGTATTGTGCAGAGTTTAGTTAGGTTGCGATGCAGAGAGCACATTCTGGAGCCAGAACTGAGCCTCCTGATTAGATCATTGGTGCCACTGTATGGTTCCTGGGGCAGTGAGGAAATCAGAACCCCAGGCTTGGGTGGGGTCGGCAGGGGTGGGGAGCGTGGGTACTATCACAGGAAGTAGTGGTGGGCCGGAGCGCGAGAACCAAAGCCAGTCACGACTGTGGGATGTCATCTACCATCAATCAGGTTGTTCTCTTCTCATCTACTACTGGCAAACCACCAGAATAAAAGGTGGTCACCCAAATTCCTGATGTGATGGAGGCTGCTTGATCTGTGGGGTGGGCAGCAACCCTGAGCCAGAGATCAAAGAGCCACACGCAGCCGTTTGAGTCCTTGCACCTCTGGGCTCTTTGATCCTCCAAGTGCTAAGCCACCTGCTCTGAAATAGCAGCTCCCATGGGGACCAGTGCCTTTCCCACCTATTAATCAAACCAAGCCAAATGTGCAGGACAGGAGGAGGGTATGCAACCGAGAGGATGCCCCACAGAACGAGCAGCAGTGTTAGTACTGCTCTTTTAAAGTGGAAATGAAGAGCCCAATCTGAAAACAAATGTAAGCGCCTAAGGATGAGCGGGTGGGAAGTGGTACTTTTCACTCCCCTGATGTCAGCAGCTCCACACAAGCCTGTGCCGGACAGGCACCCCTAGAATCACCGCTGCTTCCCTTGTCTGAGCCCTGCTCCTCAGTGTGTACTTCTTCAGAGCTGGCGCGGTGGCACAGGCCTATATCCCCAGGAAATGGGGGGCTGAGGTGGCAGGATGGTAGGTCCGAGGTCATCCCCAGCAGCTTAACAAGAACCTACTTTAAAAAAGTGGGGAGGGGTTGGGAGTATAGCTCATAGGTATAGTGGCCCTGGGTTCAATCTCAATTAAAAAAAAATAGATTTCATGGAAAAGTGATATAAGCTTCTTAAAGAACCAAAATCATGGTCGCAATGTTTTTGCCTGCTATGTAGTGTAAAATGCAGACTCCCCTGGGGTAGAAAAACAGAGCAGCCGGCACCTGCATTCTACTGTGTGTTTTATTTTTATTTTCCCCTTGCTCTTCCTAAAGTCTCAGGCTCTAGTAACAACTCCAGCCAGATCCAAACATGCCAGCCGGCACAGTGCTACTGACATCTTGCGTGTGGAAAGTTTCCAGGTACTTGGCTGTCTGCTGGGGCTGCACTTCAAAGCGCCCCTTGGGATGGGTTTGCTGAGCAGCTGTAGATAGTCAGATGGGCTCATCATTGCAGACAGGAAGTAGTAAGAGTTTAGCAAACACTGCTGAGCTCCTCTTCCACATATAAGATGTACTTTATTGTACATATGTGTGTATACGTATGTTTACATACACACAGTAATTATATATGCATATAGAGAAGTGCGTCTTTACTATTTGTTTAATTTGCACAGTTTACACAAGAAAGACATATGTTTGCCTTTTCTCAAAGGCCTCTTTCCATTTTAAGGAAAGAAAAAAAAACGTCAAGTTATTTTCTTCTTTTCTCTGGCTGGTCCTCATTTATTTGCTCCAAACATAGTTAGAATAAGCAAGTCATTTACCTAAGGTAATCGGCTGATATTTCTTGAATGGAAGTAGAAAAACCATTTTGCCAGCTTGGAGAGACCTGGCCATGTAGCCAGGGGGGATCCAGATCACAGTATCGCCTGTTTTTAGGAAACTAAGATTGTCTGATCAAAGAAGAGAACAAATTGAAAAAGGAACTCTGCTGGCCTCTGAGCAAAGACTAATGAAAGGTGAGACTGACCACAGGTTTGTCAGTGCCCCGACCTGGGCCTTCCTGTTGTAAAGCCTGAGCAAACAACACAACACCTTCCTCTCTACAGATGATTTACTATTTTTTATTATTTATTCACATAAGTATTCACTACTATTCACATATTATTGTTGTTGTTGTTATTATTATTATTATTATTAATATTACTCACACAGTTATTTTTGCTTCTTTCTTAAATTCTCACAAAAGAAAGGAAAAGCAAATCCCATTGCTATTTAGTTTAAGCTAGTGCTTTTCACTCAGTGGTCGCAAAGCTTTGCTTTTTCATGGATCCACGTACCCACCGCTCACCTGCCATGGACCATCACCCACGGTTGCAAGTGATGATCACAAAACTCTGAGAAGAAGCTATTCCTGGAGCCCGAGTCCTCATCTCACCTGGAGGACTGCTACCACTTCCCCTTCTTAGGTTCAAGCACCATGCTATATTTTTCATGGACACTCTTTTTCATTTCCATAATAATTTTAATAATTTTTAAGCTCAAGGGATAATAATAGTGAAATTTCTGTAGAGTTTTAGAAGAGTAGATATTCTCTTAGATAAAATGAGATATGAGACAGCTCTTAAATCCTTGAGTAGTGTGGATTCATGGAGGGAAAGTACTAGAAATGGGGCATTTGGAATTGTAGCTTCCTCAAAAGGCTATGGTGGCACATGTTTGTAATCCCAGTACTTGGGAGGCTGAGACAGGAGACTCACTACTTAGTGAAGCCCTCTGCAACTTAGTGAGACTCTGTTTCAAAATATAAAGAAAAAAAATAGCCCCTGGGTTCAATCTCCAGTACCACAAAACAAACAAACAAACAAACAAACAAACAAACAAACAATAACAACAACAAACAGGGCTGTGTGAGCCTGGAGCGACTGGCCAGATTCAGCCTGGAGGCAAGGAGCAGCCAGTGATGAAGAGAATGCTGTATTGTAACTGGTATTCTAGAAAGACTGACCCGACCTTGGTTAGATAGGGGTATCCAAGGCGGCAAGGGAGAAACAAGAAACTAGCTCCTGAGATGGCGAGGCGGGAGGGGGAGAATCATAAACTAGTTATGGAAATGGCCAATAACTTACCAGATTAGACAAAGGAGCCAGAGATTTCACAATGCACCCAGGGTGGGCCACGGAGGAGCTGACATGAACAGGGTGATGGGCAGGACAGCATCCCTTGACTACAGGAGTAAGTCTTGGGGCCAAGTTGTTTTGTGAAAGATGACTTTTATTTTGGAAATTCTAAATTATTTATTTATTTATTTATTTATTTATTTTTGTGGTGCTGGGGATTGAACTCAAGGGCTTTCTACCTCCAAGCTACACCCCCAGCCCTATTTTATTTTTTATTTGGAAACAGGATGTCACTAAGTTGCTAGGGTTAGCCTCAAACCTGTGATCCTCCTGTCTCCAGAGTACTGAGATTATAGGCGTGGTCCACCATGCCACCTAGCAATTTCTAAAGTAAAGAAGGGGGGTGGGCCAGGATTCCAGATCAGGAAGATGAGGAAATGAAAATCTCCAGCGGGACCTGATGCTTGTAATTGAAGGAACTGGAAGATGGGAAAGAAAAGAAGTGGGAGTGGAGGGTCCAAGAAGAACAAAGGCTTTATCTTTGCATTACAAAGGCCGGGGAGAGAGTGGACTGGGAGATCAAGAGCTTGAAATGCTAGGGAAAGGCCCTGGGATTGGGCAGCAAAGGAGGAAGAGCAGGGAGCTACAGAAGGGACTGGGGCAGCTCCTTCGCACTACTCAGGATAATGAAAATATTTTCCCCTCCTCCAAGAAGAGTGATGGGAAGTTTAAAAGCAGAGGGCCAACTGACAGGAGGGCAAAGGGTCAGGCAACTGACAAGGGGGGGATGCTTTGGAAGCATTTTTTTTAGGATGTGCTCAGAAACGCCCTGGAAGGTAACACAGCAGAATCTCTGCATTTGGAAGTTATGTAGTACTTCCCTTGCTTTTTGTGTAGAAATTGCTCTCTCCTTCAAAACTTCTTTAAAACCCATTAAAATATCATGTGTAGAAAAGGAAATATGTGGGGCTTGGAAAGAGCTTAGCATCTGGTCTATCATACTTTCCCCTATGCTTGCTGAGACAAGATCTTCTTCAGCCATTTCCATCAGAGATTTTCCTTCAGTGTGAAGATATTAATATGGAAAAGCTAATTTGTTTTATATTTGTTTAGCCTGGGTTCTTTTTATTAGAACCAAGAAGGCTTGCACAGATGGAAGGATGACACCCGGAGCCAACACCACTTGTTAACATCAGGCGGTGATCAAAATGGCTTGCTTGAGGATGATTCTGGGAGTTTTAGGGTGTCCCACTTCTCCTGGTATAACACTACAAAATGAAGCCTGTTGAAAATCATTATTGGGATGTATAATAGAAGTTTAACTGCTTTGAGATGCTCTAGACTAGGGAAAGGTGAACATGTGTAGGGACTCTGCACTGAGATTCTAAGTGAGAGAAAAGTCTGGATTTACTTATTTTGCAGCAGAGGTATCCAGATGGATTCTGGATACGAGAGGCAGTGGCCTTAGGGAGCCATACACATAGAAGGAAGGCAGGCTTAATGTCAGCGTTTCTTTTTGAATCTTAAGATCTGGTTTATATTAAAGACACTGGCACCAATAGACAGGTCTCTCTGGATTGCAAAAAAGAATGGGCCAAGTCAATTTTACTAATAGCACGTTTCAGGCTGGGTGTGGTGGTGTGTACTTGTGATCCCAGCATTTGGGAGGCTGAGACAGGAGGATCACGGTTCACGAGCAGCCTCAGCTACTTCACAACTCAGTGAGACCCTGTTTCAAAAATAAAAAAAAAACTAAGAAATAGGGCTTGGAGTGTAGCTCAGAGGGAGAATGCCCCTGGGTTCCATGTCCAGTACTGAAGAAAAGGAAAAAAAATATGCCACAGTAAGGCCCTTTCACTGCTTGTTCACTTGGGCCATCTGTAGCGAGTGTCTACAAGGGCCCACTCACCAGGGTCCCCTCATGGAGGAAGTAAGTTACAGTCTGAATGGGGACATGGGCCTGGGTAGCACCTGAGCATGGAACGTGGGTGCCAGAGGCTGAACTGATACGCAAGTCTTAATTCCAACAAGAGATTTTTTCTGATGCATCCCAGCCATAGCTTTCCCTTCCACACTTAGAGCTCTGTTCTTTGGTAGAAAAGATGAATCTGCAGGGAGGATCTTATAAGACAATCTGATGATAATCATGAAAAGCTCCAAATAAAGCCATGCCACCCCAGCTCTGTGCTTCTGTGCCCTGCACATGTCATATTTACAAAGAGTCTTCTTTGTAGATATAAACATTCTACTAGACCCCAAGTGAAATTATTAGACACTTTAATTATTTACACTTTTGGTCACAAAACGCGTGAACATATACAGGAATAGGAAGAGTGACGGGTCTGGGCTTAGCACTCACATTTGCTTCAATGAAATCACTTAAAATCATTCTGGTTTTACTTCAACCTTTGTCTTCAGGGCTGGTGATAAAGATAGTAATGTAAACAGCCATCAATCTGCCTGTGGTGATGCTGGAGAACTCTCTTTGACTCTAGTAACACTGAGTTACATTGCTAACAAAAGAATCGGTTCTGTGAATGTCAAGCTTGAAGCAATAACTGAAAGTTAAAATGAATAAAATAATCTCTGGATGGTACCTTTTAAAAGATATCTGTGTCTCAGACAATGTGAGGACTGAGCACAACAGAATTCACGGGACAGGAATGCCTACGTAGGACCTATGTGAATCAGAGCTGCTCTCTTTAAGGTGGACATCAGCATGCTCCAGGGCACGTGGCTGGGTGACTGGACCCCAGACCAGATTTCATTTGCCCCACTAGCCTCAGGCTGGATCCCGTGTGCAGTCAGCAATCTGTGCAACCAACTGTGGCAGCCCTGTCAAACCTCGTGGGAATTTCCCACACTTTTGGTCATGTTCTTCGACTCTAGTGATTGTGGCTTGAATTCAGTGCAGATTTTAGGCTTCTAAGATGCATACTATTGATAATACTGTCTATGCTGGCTCCAGGGTACTTCTGGGGACAAAACATAAACAGAGGCAAAGGATTTCTAGATAAAACCCTCTTACAATACCCTGAGAAAGAATCCACATTGTAATATTGGGTGGGTTTAAAAGGCAACACGGTTTCCTAAGACTACTGACAATTTTGTATTGGCTTCATAACTGAGAAAAATTATATTAATGTAAAACTTCAGAACTAGTCACTACGAACTCAACTTCTCTGTCACTCTGCCAGGGTACACTCTTACAGCAACTCAAGGTGAGAACCAGAATTATGTTACTGATTTTCTGAAATCTTTGCAAAATCACATGGCAAACACAGGGACCACAGCTGTATGTAAAAAGAAAACGAGAAGGAGGAGAACGGGGAAGGAAACAGACCAAATGATGTCATGTTCATGTACGAATGAATGTATCTCTGTGAATCTCACTACCATCTCATTACCTTGTGCAATTACAATGCACCAGTCAAGATCTAAAAAGCTTGAGAAGGAGGGAGGGGGAGGGAATGGGGTGGGAACTGGGTAAGGGCTAATTGGGTGATGTGTGCATCTATGCCTCTAGCATCTTGTATCCCATTAAGATGTATGACTACAATGCATCAATAAAAAAAATTAAAAAATAAAAAGATACAAATATTGGCAAAAAAAATTTAAAAGGATGAAATTCAGGTATCAGAAGTTAAGCGGCTTTCCGAAGGTCACGGTGAAAGATAAAAAGCAGCAAAAAGACTTTGGTTAAAGGACATTTGAAAAGCTTCTCACTGGCCTGCCTGACATTTCTCAAGTACTCATATCACCCCACCTTTTCCCCTAAGCTTATTAAAGAGCCATTTCAAAAAGCATTTCTTTCTCTTCTTTAAAAATAAAGAACTAGCAGCGATGATCATACATCCCAACTTCATAACTTTCCTCATTTAGAAGAAGGCCAAGAGATGATAACAAATTTTGCTCAATGTCACGGTCCTTAAGGTCTTGAGTATACAACTGCATACTAAGATAATAGAAAATCATCACTGCGAGAAAACATTCATCCATTTCAACAAGTCGATTTGTTATATAGATGTCATTTGGTAGGATGCATCCCGGGACCAATGGATTCACACCATCAATTTAGAAAATAAAACTGTTTCTGACATCAGACTAGCAACTAGAATCAACCTGCTTGAAAGTCATTACTTTCTCCAACTTACTTTCTCGGATCACGACAGTGGCTCCAAAATGTATTTCACATCAAATGAGGACGCCTAACTCCAGGATTCAAGTAGCTTTGCTCTCAGTTTCTTCTAAATTGCTTTCCTTATCACACCACACCTGCCCTTTCACTGCACTCTGGGCTCTCTCTTGCCCTTCCCCTGAACTGCAGCTTTCAGTGCTGCTGTCTCCTCTCCTCCAGCTCTAATCCTCAGCCCTCCAGGAAATACAAAAGAATGCATTTGTCCAGCTGACTACAACACAAGACATCTTTTCAGACAAACCTTGGTTCTCAAACTTTTAGTAACTCTAAAGGGTCTCAAATATCTTCTATCCCCTTGTTATATTTATTTACACTTCTAATTCAATATATACACTTGGCATTAATATCATTAATATTCATCAGTAGATTGTGCCTTTTTTCAGTACTATAGGGCTCATTTACTAGTTACTGAAATCCAAGTAATCTTATGAAAATGGGGACCACAAATAAGGAAGTTAACTATCACAAATCTTAAACTAAAATTATTATCTGAAACAAAAACAACACGAATCAGAGAAAAGATGAGATTTGAAGTGTTACAAGAGATATGTGACTATAAAGTAGTAAGTCTAATACTTAAAAGTGGTGATAGAGCTAAGCTGCACACACCACTTTAATGGACATAGCTCTATGCATATCAATACCTACATGCTCAGTTTTTATTATATAGAAATATGAACAAATTACTGAGTATGCTGCATGACATATAGATTATAAATAATTTTACTTAAATGTGTCCTGTGCATGAAGAAGTGTGCTAAATTCTTTATGTGATAATATTTGCCTCATTCTTCCTTTGCCCAGTTCACTCTAGCCATAATGATGGTCTCCATCGTGTGTGTGTGTGTGTGTGTGTGTGTGTGTGTGTGTGTGTGTGTGTGTTACTAGGGATGAAACTCAGAAGCATTCCACCTCTGAGCTACACCCCCAACCCTATTTTATTTTTTATTTTGAAATAAGGTTTTGCTAAGTCACCAACCACATGTGCTCTGGCCTTGAACCTGCGATGCCCCTGCCTCGGTCCATTACTGAGGTTTCAGATGTGTGCAATCATGCCTGGTTTTTGTTGAATAAGTTCTGTATGTGATATTCACGTCAATAAAATGGTTTATATCTAGAATATTCTCACTTCTTGAAGTCTCTGTTCAAATTAGAAAGTTTTTCTTTCTGTCTGATATCTTAAAAACATTGTAATTTGTCCACACAAAGACTTGTACATGATTATTCATAGAAATTCTACTTCTATAAACCCCAAATTGGAAACCAGAAAATCATCAATAAAAAAGTGCAGGTGTTGCGGCCTCCAAGGCCAGGACCAAAGCCAGCTTAGGGGTTAGACCGGTGCAAGGGCCAGCGAGACCAGAACTGGGGCCTCCCATGAGGCAAGGCCGCTGCTTGAGCCAGCGAGGTCTGGATCAGTCCACTGAGTAGCCAGGCCACTACTGGGACCATCAAGAGTGGGATCGGTACTTGCAACGCAGCATGCACAGAGAAATATCGCAGAAAATATAAATCAGACGCTTCTCTTAATCAGCAATAACTAGGAGGAAAAGGGCAACAGGAAGAGGTTGAGCTATAGAAAGGGCCCTATAGTGAAGCAACTAATGTGACCAATCAGAGGGTATGTAATACTGGAGGACGGAGCCTCTTTAAAACGCAGGAGGTACATAAACAAATGTATCAAAGTAAATCACCAAAGAAGCGTGGGATGGAGGGAGGGGGAGGGAATGGGATGGGGGCTGGAGGAGGGCTAATTGGATGATGTGTGCTTGTATATCCTCTCAAGTCTTGTACTCCAATGTGATTGATATATGACTACAATGCACCAATTTAAAAAATAAATTAATAAAAAAAGTGCAGGTGTATACATATTGTGGCATATTCAGAGAATAGAATACTAATTAGCAATAAAAAGGAATAAACTTCTGATATATTAGATGGAATTGATATATCTAAAATATTGTATGGAGATAATAGAGAAGCCAATCTCAAATAATTCCATTTACATGAAAGTACATAAAGGACAACTGATGCACAGCGAGAGAAAGCAGATGAACAGGTGCATCTTGTGGATGCAGGGCAGGGAACGAGGAAGGAGAACGACAGTTTAGGGTGACAGAGATAATCCACATCTTGATTGTGGTGATGCTATCTATTTGTCAAAATGCATCAAATTATGCATTTAAAGTGGTACTTTTTACTATATGTAAACTTCATCTCAATAAAGTTGAGAAAGTACAAGGATTTCCAGGCACTGCTTATTGTTTATATAGCTGAGATTTTATCCCAAATTGTTTGACTCTGTGGAATCCATAAACTGAACTGCAATGCTGAGTGAATTTTTTTGTTTTTTTGTTTTAGGCTCATAAGAAAAATGAATGTTGAACTTCCAAATAGTCTCTGGAAGAGAATATGTGTGAATTTGTTCTGATAAGATTGTGTCTTGGCTTAAATACTTTAAATCTTATTTTGGAACTGGATTCAAAATCCAATCATCAGTTTCGCAAAGAAATCCATTTTATTACTTTATAGTCACAACACACTTACAGTCAAAAAAGAAAAATAAGAAAAAAAAAAGCATGGGCTCTGGCTGGTCACCCTTTGTTTTCATTGGGCTTAGGGTTTGATGACTTTTATCGTTGCCTAAAACACCAACTGTCACCACAAAATATCAAGATTTTCTATTATTAAAGATAGCTAAACTCATGTGCTAAAAGAGGAGTTTTAAAAATAACTGGTGCAGAGCTGTGAGTGTAGCTCAGTGGTAAAGCATTTGTCTAGTATGCTTGAGGCTCTGGGTTCTATCCCCAACACCCCTCAACCTGCACACACAGAATTACTGGGGAGAAATCCAGCCTTATCGCCTCATTAGAATAAGTGATTCAAGTTTTTTCAAGTAATTATACAGAAAGAAGCATTGGCTTTCTCTTAAATATAGAAGCTTTTGCATGTTGCTAAAAATTAAACTTTATATTCAACTTTTATATGACATATTAACTAACAGGTTGACAGGTTGTTGATAGTCTATAATCAATTAGTTCAGATTTCTATCATTCGTTAGTATATTGAAGCAATTAATTACAATTTTAAAGAAGGCTGAATTCAAGGCGACACTTAAACATTGAAAACAAAATTAAAGTATTTTGTGTTTGATATATGGTTATAATATGAAGATGTTTGAAGACACATTAGTGATATTTTATCATAAAGTCCTTAATACATCTTTTCTCACCCATTTAAGGCCATATAATTAATTCTCAATCCCACAAACAACATTTTTTTTCTTTTCTTTTTTTTTTATGCGGGGCTGGGGATGGAACCCAGGGGCATTTGACCTCTGAGCTACACCCCCTGCCCTATTTTTTATTCTTCATTTTGAAACCGGGTCTCACTGAGTTGCAGAGAGCCTCACTGAGTAGCTGAGGCTGGCCATGAACCGTGATCCTCCGGTCTCAGCCTCCCGAATGCTGGGATTACAAGCGTGCGCCACCACGCCTGGCTCACAAACAACATTCTTATTTACAACATAGCTCTGCATCTTTATTTAAAAAAACAGGAAATAGATACATAGGAAAATATACGTTTGACTCTTCATGTTTGATGTTTTCAGTTTTGAAGCACTTTTCATTCAACTTAGCTTTCTCATAATGCTGGGCATTAGTTACCCATGTTCTGCAAAAACCAAGGTGCACAATCTTTGACTGGCTTCCTCAAAGCCCACAGAAAACATTGTTTGGTTCTTGAGATTGTGGTAAAACCACAAAACCATTTCAAGAGCAATTCTATTCAATTAACTAATTATATCTGGAATGGAGATAATAGCCAAATAGTGCAGCCATTATTTTAATTCTCTTGGAGCGCTGGGGATTGGACCCAGGGCCCTGTGCTCACTAGGCATGCACATCACCCCAGTCCTGATGAATCGTAAGTGTGAAACTATGAACATTTAAAACTTAGATAGAAACAAAACCAAAAGAAAGCATAAGTCCCAAATGCCTGAAAAAATTAATACTATCATTCAGAAAAGACCAGCAAAGGGGAAAATATTTTTCATTTGTGGAAAATGTTTTTAAACCTCACACATTTGATGGGACTAGTGGATATTTTGAATAGTAGACTCTAGACTAAGTAATAATTATACAGGGTTTGCTGCCAGGGATTTTACATTCCCACATAGATGTTTAGGTAGGTCATCCACTAGACAAAAGAATAAATGTAAAATTCTTAACTATGTACAATTCATATCTATTTTTAGTTCATAGCTCACGAACTAAAAATAAACTCATGTGCAATGGTCAATAAATATAAAGATAAAAGGCTTTAAAATCAGTCAGTATGAAATGAATCTGAGTTCACAGAGTACAATGATAGCAAACAATCTTAAAAAAATGAATCACATGGCAAATCGTATTCTGTAGAACTGAATGTATTCATGTATTTACCTTCCTGGCTTTCCAAATTATAATTGCTTTATTTCTGCAAATGGGTAGGGACTAGAGTCAAGTGTCTGATTCTAATCTAACCTCTGAAACTGATTTGATAAATAACATTTCACTTTGACCTTTCTACAATACAATGTACAGATTACCAATTAACATGCATTATGTAGCTCTAAACACAGCCACCAACAGAAAATCCACATGCTAGGTGGCAGAGATGGGATATTATTTGAACAGTGAATTAATAAAATAAAGCAAAACTTTACCCTTTCAAATGGAAACACATTAGAAATTACTTTGTGCACTAAAAAAAAAAAAAAAAAAAAAGCAACTCAAACCCTCTAGTTTAGATTCAACACAGGGCAGGGCATGCTTAATGGGTTCGGCACTTCTAATTCCTTTTAACAAGTGTTACAAACTGAAAGCAAGACAGGTAGGTATTAAAAATATATTGGAACATCTTCAGATTACCAGCTTTACCAGTGGGACTGAAATGATGGCAGTCAAAAATAATTAAGTTATTGAAGGTTAAGACCTCGGAGGCTAAGAAGGCATATTAGGCTGCCAGCTGTTTTCTCAGGGTTGGTAACCAGTTAGAAATTAAATATAAAAAAAAATCTAGTAGAGTTTAGTTGTGGTCACAGAGAGAGTCAGTGGGGATGGGGGGGGGTTTCAGCAACATGCTGGTAGAAAAAAAGAGACTTACATAGTCTGGGAGGGCAGTGAAATGGAAGGCGTGGTAAGCTCGCTCACTTAGTTGTCATTTTTTGATTTTCAATGACATTTTTTTTCATTCTTTCGCCTAGTAAAGATGACAGAAGGTCCTAATTTATTATCTGAGGTCTATTCCTGTTCTTAGATTTAAGAGAGTTTAACTGTATACAGTCACATAATCCAAATACAAATACTTTGATAAAAAGCCAGAGCACTGATGTTCATGCATTCAATGATAATCAGAGCTGTATTCTCAAACCGAGATCAGGATTCAGGGAGAAGAAGGAGGCAGCACAGCCGACACTGGGGACGGGACTGGAGAGAGATGGTGGGTCTGCAGTTTCCTCAGATCAAAGCAGAAGGGAAGAGATCCCAAGGAAGAGCTAGCTTCTTCCTGAAAATGATATGCGCCACAGACCATAAAGAATGCCTGGATGCAAGTCTTTGGCAGGGCTCTCTGAGTTCACATATCCTGTAAGCCTGGACAGAGCCCGTCTACATACACACCAGACATGAAGCAGGTATTCTCTGTCTTAGATTCCTCTGCTGCTGAGGTTGTGCTGAATTTTAATAATGAGGGAGAAGGATCATTGACCCTTTACTCTAATATGACCTGGGAGATTGTTGGGGCCTAGACTAAAGAGTAAACATAAGTGCTGTGTAAATATGACTCCGGACATGAATTGTGTCATGGCGGATCTGACTGGGTGCTGCATGTCCCCTGGGCAATGCATTTCCGCCCTCTTCCTGGGTCGTCAGCACGTGTCAGGTGGGTCTGCTGAAGTGGCTCAGGAAACTTACGAATCAATAAAGGCAGCGGAGCCAGGCGTGGTGGTGCATGCTTGTGATTCCCAATACTTGGGAGGCTGTGACAGGAGAATCTGGGTTCGTGGCCAACCTCAGCAGGGCTGGGGTGTACCTTGGAGGTAAAATGCCCCTGGGTTCAATTCCCAGCAACACACACACACACACACACACACACACACACACACACACACACACAATAAAAAATAAAAAATAAAATAAAATCTTTGGCAGCATAAATTAAACTGCTTGAAGAAACCACCTAGACGGTGAAAGCCCATGCTTCGATTGGTACATTTTAAGGAGCACAAGGGAGGATTAAAAAGAATAGAAAACAAAGCAAAACAAAACAAACAGAAAAGACTTTTCCTGTGAGGAAAGGAAGGGATTAAAGGAAAAAAGAAATAATCCTGACACGATCTCAAGCAGCTTGATGCCAAAGTCATATCATAGGATTACAAATGCTAGTCAGTAGCAAAATTCTAGAATTTGGATTTTATTTCTCCAGTGGCAGAATATCACATCTGTTTATCTCCTCTCAGACAAATAAATTCCTATTCTCAGGCACGATTTCAAGTAGATGTATAATATTTCATAGATACATAATATTTATTCCATTTGCTTTTCAAGAAACTCTCTCTGGAGGAGTTGTAAAGTCAAAAGGTGTTTTCTGAAAGTTAGCTGGAATTATTCACAAGCACAACGAGGTAAATCTACAGTTTCCATAAGTATGTGTTCAATAAATTATGTTTATCTTGAAAATTTGATCTGCTGTAAAAGATATTTTAATTGTACCATAAGAGATCATTACAATTACTTAAGAAGCAGCAGGACAGAATAATCTTAGTTTAATTAAAATGGTTAAAAATGAAGGTACATTAGCATAATAATGTTGACTGTGGCTGGCATCTTGGTGGCCTGATCTTTCTATGGGGTCATTTGCAAAGTGCTACTGTGTAATAGAGAAGAAAGGCATAGAGAGGAAAGCTCTCTGTACTCTGCTCACCAGTGTGCATCTCCAGGGGCATCTTACTGTCAGAAACATATAGCCGTGAGCCAGCAGAGAGCCCATTCTTTAGTTTTTCAGGGCCAACCTCCTTCCATGCAAGAGAACCTGTCCTCAGGGAGATAGCAGCTGCCTCAGGAGGAGGGAAGCCTGCCATATTCCAGGTCTACCACACACGTGGGTATGGCTCAGGTCTGCCTTCAGGAGGGCCCACATCTAGTGCATATTTATCTATCACCTGCCTATGCAGTGACAAGTGCACCTGGCAAGGTTGGTGAAGGACGACTCAGGGTGTTGGCTTTTCTGAAGTTAGCAGTGGTAATGAAGGCTACTATTACTACCACTAGATTCATTTGCTACTCTGAGTGGTTTCTGCTTTACTAAATGAGAAAGAAATTCTGACAGGGATGCTGACTTCCTATTGAGTAATCTGTAAAATGTGCTCGTGTGTGTGTGTGTGTGTGTGTGTGTGTGTGTGTGTGTGTGTGTGAGTGTATTTACTTTTTAAATCAGCCACTCACCATTAAGGCACAAAAGCAAGCTTTGTAAGCACAGGTGTTTTCAAACCCACTTCATGTACACGTTCCACTGAGCATTAAGGATGATTCCGGTGGATGGGGTGATCACCTGTGGTCACGGGCTTTCCTCAGCAGGCAACTTTCATTTTCTCCTAAGGAGAACCTTCTGGCTATGGATTCCTGCTAAGTAAGGCCTGTGGAAGTCAGCTGCCCTGGTTTAAAGGAAGGGCTCTTGCTGGGCTCTTGTTACATGAACCTCTTCCAAACACGACCTCTTTCTCTTCTTTCAGTTCATATTTCGTAAAAAGTTGGTCCATTTTTTCTCTAGTCCTAGTGACCTGCATTCTCTGCTTTCACAAAGCACGTTGCTTCTCTGGCTAACCTCTGCCCTAATTGCTTTTATTTGTGGGATGCTTGGGAGGGGATGGAAATGTTTAGAGTAGGGAAGAAAATAACTCTCATTTTTATAAAAAAAAATCCATCTCATTATGATCACGTTTAGATGAAATATGGGGCTTGCCATCAGCAAAATTACAAAACAATTCTACTGGGAGTCTGGACTGGTCAGAGTAATTCATCTAGGAAAAAGCGAACTTTAATTGTTACTCTTGGCAGCCATCTAAGGGAAGAGTGAAATATTATACTAAATATTGCCACGTGCAATAGTAAAATACTATTTCCTCCTTGCCAGAAGCAATGTACAGACTCCTTCAGATTCAGGTCCGGGCCTGGTGATTTAGTCTAAATCCTCTGTTTCCCCCTCTCCAAAACCAACAAGGGTTTTCAAGAGGGCTGAGAGCTTTATTAGAACCATTTGCGCTTTTTAAAGTTGCCAAAAAGGAATGAGTAAAACTAAGACATTTATTTAGGTTAAAGTTGATTCCTCAGCTTCATCAAGGTCAAGGTACTTAGTCTGTGAACCTTCAACTAAGAAGTTCAGCCTTCAACTGGCCAAGGTTACACACTGGTTCCTGTTTCTCCCACAGCCTCAGAGATTTCTATAGCGGGACCTGGGAGCCTGTGGAAGCTAATAAAAAATGAAAGGTATACATGGCAAATTACAGTCTAGATTTCCTAGAACATCAGGAAATTTCAAATAATTTTGATGGCACCCACACAATTACAATTTGGGAATCAAGTATCTTGATGTGGGCTTCAGAGAAGGGAATCCCACCAGGGATTTACAACTCTGTACAGTTCATAACCACTAGAAGTGTTGGATGGTACCTAAAAGCAGTGGAATATTCTTTATTTTAAAAAATGAAGTGAAAATGTTAATCAGAGTGAAAAATGTTAATCAAAGAACTATTTATGTGGTGCTGGTTACCAAAGATATTTATAAGTTCTAGTTAAGCAGGCATCTATAATAAGTTATTTGCAAGTAATTTTTAAATATACATTTTGGCATGGATATTTGCATACATTGGGCATAATTCAAAAAGGATATATTAAGATCACATGTAAGATATCACATGCCAAAAACATTATTCAGCTTCCAAAGTGTTTAAATTGGGAGCAGTTAGGGCCTTCAGAAATTAAATGACTTGTTTAGAATTATTCTGTATGTTACTGACAGTCTGAGGAGCAGAAATTCAATTTATAAGTAGATATTCCCTATCCTATGGAACACTGTATTTTATCTATGGGTTTATATTATGATAGTAAATTATTTGGGAGTAAGTTTAAGTCTGTAGATAGGACAAAAAGTAGCCTTTGTTATAATTTAAATTGATAGATTAAGACAGTCATTTGCAATTTGAGTAAGTATACTAATCCTTAAAACTATTACTTTATATAATTGTTTTCTTTTTATTACAACACACATTACTTATGACAATAAACAAAATGGATACTGTTAATAAATTGGCTAGAGGACAATATAATCTGTATCAGATTATACATGGGAAAAATATTCAACACCTGTTGTAAATCCTGCATAACTACATAAAGACAACACATTATAAAGTTTCATGAGAACTTTTAGTTTGTTTAAAGTAATATCTCTTAGAAGTATGCCTGTGAAGTTCAAAAATAAACCCAAAACCAAATTACAGAATGCATGGACTAACAGTGCCACACTAAAGAGAACAATATATATTAGTTATTGTTTAAGTGGAAGTAATCATCATAGAAGGCAAGAAATTTAAAGTACACTGTTAATAAATATTACTCAGATAATTAATGACAGCAAAAAGTAAACTAATAAGGAGTCCCACAGATTGACTATCCTTGGGAATTGGTTGATTTTCTAAAAAATTGACCTATGATGTGGGAAGCCAAGGAAGTCTGCCTCATACGTGTCTTTCAATTAAAAAAAATATGAATTTGCTTTTTATTTACTAAAAGATGAGGCTCTTCACGTGTGAGCACAAAATTTAAATTTTCATTTGAGGAGATCTACTTCCTGCTCTCCATTTGAAATGGGAGAAAAATAAAAATATTTTGCCTGTGACAGAATATGAAAGAAGTTCTCACCCTTAAAACCAGCAGCATTGGTTTTCCAGTCATTAGCGTTCAAATGTCCCGCACGGGAAGTCCTGACAATAACATGCTGTACGTCTCTCCAGGTCAGAAACGGACTGGGGAAAGACAAGGTAAGAATCATTGTACCAATAAAAAAAAAAGATGGGGGAAGCAGAGAGTCACAAGCAAATTCAAAAAGCAAAATCAAAGTGGCAAAGTACTAAAAACAAAGGGTCAGAGATTTGAGTTTGGGTTCACCAAATGCCAAATGCTGCTCTGGTTCTCAACATGGAGAAGGGAGGCACATTAGTCTGTGGGAGGCAGAAAACGTAACCTTCAACTGAAGAAATAATAGGGTCGAAGTCAGTGTCACTTAGCTTCTATACGGGTCAGGGTCTCCAGTTTCCTCAATAAAATGGCTGCCTCTCCTGGTGCTACTGTATTTTGTATAAAAGTTTGTATCACTTTTGGAAATTTATAATAAGCTAAAGTCAAAATGAAAGGCCTCTGGAATATTCCTTGTTCAATTCTCTAACTAGGCGAATAACTTAATTTACCAACGAACTTAGCAATATTTTACCTTCCCATGTATGTGGGAAATGGGACTATCTCAGCTGAAATCAAGTCCCCAGTTTTAGCATGCTTTCAGAAAGAAGAGATGGTACAGAATCCCAAACTGGGCTATAAGGCGCAGACAGCTATGTAGTGTTCTTTACTTGTAATAAGTAGCTGTTACACTACACGACTGGAAACCTGTTTCATATAGCTGCTACCACTGAGGACAGGCAATTAGTGAACAGGAGACACGTTCAGTGGAGAACCCAATGCCAACCACAAATATACAGAAAATGAACCCAACCACATATACAGACTTCATGGACTGTGCATATATGAGAAGGCATTTGAGTCAGTGCATGCATGTAATTCTCATCAGGACGCCTCCTCGATTCAGTCTTGAATACTGAGATGTGATCATCTTTTACTTCACTAAGAATTATGCTAATCATCACACAGTCTCTATACAGTCATTTTCTTTGTTTCTCACTTTCGACTTTCTATTTTGAGGGAATATTTGGAAGAATGGGTCAAAACATTTGGGGAAGAGGAGTAGTCATTCACTGCCTGCCTCTTCTGCTCATGTGTGGACATCGGGATCTCCCAGGCTGAGGGAGAATTCATCTTAACTGTAGCTAATTTTTCATGGTGAGACCCATTCATTGCTTCACTTTATACTCCACCCCCCCCCCCAGCACGCCTATCACATACCCAGTTTGGAAGAAAGCCTCCTAGTAATAGAGTGCCAAATGATCGGATTCTGGTTTCTTAATTTTCATTGTGAAATTAACCTCTCCCGGTCTCAATTTCCTCACTTTCAAAGTGGATACTAATATCTACTTTACTTTATTGTATTAACAGAATCAGTTAAAGTAATGCCAATTATGTAACTTACTGGCTGGTGCATAATAGCTATTAAGAAGTAGACAGAAAAACACTTTGCTAGACTAAGAGCTGCTGTTCTTATTTGATAGCTTGACTATGAAGAAAGTAGGGAAAGAAAAGACCTATTGAGTTTGGATACCTTTTTGTTACACTCTCAGACTAAAAATAAATAGAGAGTCAGTACTGTTATTTTCCAAGTTTTCAGAGGGGGAAAATTGGCTCTAGACTATTTTGTAAGGTTGCATTAGCAAAAGTGCTTCTATTCCAGAAATTAAAGCCCAATTATATGAACTTTAAGAAATATGAGAACAATGAAAACAGAATTATTTTCATTTTGCTTGGATATAACACTTGTTAAGAACCAATTTTAGAAGCTGGTAAGGCGTGAAACACCGAAGCAAGGGAAGGAGGTATGTGAGGGATCCCAGGAGGAAGGGGAGTTTTAAAACAAATGGCATGATTTGGCCCTTTGCTGACCCTGCATTCACATGACAATTCAGTAGACTCGATGTATGATGGTCAGCGAAATGAGGAAATGAGCCAAGGATAATATACTGTGTGCTAGGCTCAACATAAGATGCTCTGGCTCTGTCTGACGTGTGATGCTCATGTCCTCTCTGTTTTCCAGTATAGTTACTTGGGTGAAGGGCAGAAATGACAATGGAAAATCTCAGTCTGGAAAGACATTCTAGCTACTTACTCCTGGCAAGGTGAAGCCTCCCAAATCAACATACACTTTTTTTCCCCCACGACTAAATAGCAGGACATCAAAAGGTATACTTGGATTTGACAAATATCTCTAAATCAAACTAGCATATTAATATACAGTTTAAATGCCCACATTTTAAATCTTACTCTTAAAGGAAAAAAAAAAAAAGAAGCAAGTTTTCCACATTACTGATCATCAGGACAAGATTCCTTCATAAATATCCAGCACAGGGTTCTGACCATTGGGAGATACATGTTTTTCCCTAATGAACCCTTAGCTCTAAAATATAAAAATAATAGATCAGGAACATTTATCTTGTACCTTAGGTAGCTGTATTCTGGCAGACTCAGGAAGTCTCCTACATTCAACTCAGTCTGAAGAAATAAGAGCTAATTGTTCTCATAGTGAGTTGCAAAACCTAGTTCTTGGAGTGCTTGTAATTAGATGGAGGAAATCAGCATCAGGAAATTGGAACTATACATGGAGAGAAGGAGGTGGTCAGTTGACTTTACTCTGACATTTGATTATGTACACTGCTTGGGAAATGACCTAACCGGAACATTTTCTGGATTTCACCAAAATAAATATGAAACATAATGAATGTGGGAACACACTAGATTTAGAATCTGAGATGTTTCCACCTGTAGGAAGATAGCTAATTAGCTCAGGAGATAGTCATGGGTTAATTTGGTAGACATTATGTTTTAGATATTGCCAGCATATAGGGAGTCTAATTTGCATTTTATCCCCCCCCCCCCAGTACTGAGGATTGAACCATGGGGCCTCATGCTGCATCTTACTTAATTGAACGCCCACAGGAATGATGTAGAGGTGAAGACTGAGTCAAACTATCGTAGATTTTGTAAGGGGCCCTTTGGGTGACCATATACAGAACAAAAGCAGAGAGAGAAAACCAAGTGCTTTTTACAAAAAAGCACTTTTTTTTTGTTCCCTACAGGGAACACCACATCCCCAGCAGTAATGCAGGACCCTCTAAAATCTACTCTTTCCTATCAAATCCTTTGGGTTGACACTCCACTGGCCTTGGAAAGCCATGGCCCCTCTCATTTTCAAGAACAAGAACACTGAGCACACCAAGAGTTTTAGAGCAAGAACAGCTGGGAAGCCAAAAACAAAACAGACCTAAAGAAAAGGGGCATTATCTCTTAACCCTGAACCTGCCAGCTATGCTAAGTCACATGGAGTTAAACTACAAAGCTCTCAAATTTCTCCCTAGAGTCATTGACAATTACATTTTACACCATGATATATCCAAGGAATAACATTTTTAAATGCCTGCAAGATGTGGGTAGCTCTCTATGGCCATGAACATTATCTTCTGGGGAGTTCTGTGTATGTGGTCCTTTCTGGTTAAAAACTTTTGCATCTTTTACTGATCTTGTAAAAATAACCAATACTTTGTCAAGACTTGCCAGAACCAGGCACTATATGTTTTCCATTCATTACTGTTGTGTAATCTTGAACTTATATTATGTAGGAAATATGTTCATTCTCACTTCACAGAGATGAAACTACAATTTTCTCAGTTACACAGTCACTCAAGTACACAGAGGTAGGTAAGGGTAGGGCTAGAATCTGAATCAGCGGGATGCAGAATTTCTGCAATTAGTCACTGGATAATGCTGTTTCCAGATTGAATCTACCAAGGAGATACAGGGACACACACACACACACACACACACACACACACACACACACACACAGGTTTCTCAGGTCATTCTCTGATAATTGGGTCAAGAAGCCACGCATAGTATTTCCTGATCTCAAGGTCACAAAATCCTTGTATGACACGCACACCCTGCTTCTTGGTGGATTTTTTTTTTTTTAATGTACTATGGTATTAAGGAGATTCTTGAGTCTAAATTTGGATTGTATATTCTTTTCTTTTCTTTTTTTTTTTTTGTAGTACTGGGAATGGAACTCAGGGGCATTCTACCTCTGAGCTATATTCCCAGACCTATTTTATTTATTTTTTTTATTTTGAAACAGGATCTCACTAAGTTGTGGAGGACCTCACAAGTTGCTGAGGCTGGCTTCCAACCTGTGACCCTCCTGTCTCTGCCTCCCAAGTACTGGGATTACAAGCGTGAGCCACCACGCCCATATTGGATTGTAGATTCTAAAGGTCTAACTTTTGCATACTCTATCAAAGGTAAACCAAAAAATATTACACAGGGAAGGTCATATTATTTTTATAATATATTTGATTTGTATACTTAATGTGACAACATTATTATATCGTTTTGTCCCAGCACTGTTATGAATTTGCATCTCCCCTGCCACAGTGTCACTTTGATGTGACACAGCCTGGTGAGGATTTCTTCTCCTCAGTGAGTCTCAGTTGAATCTACTCTGAAACACTTGTAGTTTCCAGCTGCAAAAACAGGACAGTCAACGTCACTCTCGCCACCTGTTCTGAGCAGTTCAAATATTTCACAGGCCTGACATGAGATTTAGAAGAAGCAGGACACATCTCAAGAAAGACATCCTGTGTAGCACTACTTATTAAGCTTCTAAGTGCAACTGAAGGAAACTCTTCAAAGCACATGATGTACTTATTCATATTGAATTCAACCACTAAACCAAGCATGGAAGGGAGGGGTGGGGAGGGAGTGACTGGGGACTAGATGAGGGCTGGCTGGGTGATGTGTGCATTTATGTCTACACAAGTTTTTTACCCCATTATGGTGTATAAATATAATGCACTGATTATATATATATATATATATATATATATATATAGCTAATTTCATGTAAAAAAAGAAAAAAAAATACCCTGACCAAAAAAGTTCATTCAGATAATTCTGTGGATGTATGAATGTTTGCAAACAATCTGTATTTGGTGGTCCTTAAAAAACAAGGAGCAATTTGAAATCTCCGGTAACTGATTCACCTGCATTTATTGAAGAAAAAAAAGGTTTCCTTACCCTCCATCCTTCAACAATTTAGTGATAGCTGGTAAAAGGGACAGAGGGATATATTTATTTCCTCTGAAGAAAAATTTATCAAACAAAGGAGCAGTAACAAATCCAGATAATGAAAGCCTTTTCCTAAACAGGGTAATCTCCTTTAAATAAGAGTGATTCTGTCTAATGAAATAATGAGGTATTATCCAGATGAATGGGGAAAATAGCATGGCCAATCTGCAGTTATCCAAATACCCAACTTAACTAAATAGTCAACAACAACCCAAGACAAACCCAATCTCTTTTCATGTTTCTTACAAGTGTGTAAAATAGGTAGGGGAACAAGACCAGAAAATTAATGTTATTGTACTGATGCTAAAGACATCAGTAATCATGGGAATGAGTTTATTGTGAGCTGGACCAACAAAGATAAGGCAGGATGCATGTGTTTAAAAGCCTGCTGAGACTGGTAAAAGCAGGACTCTGACTGCTGCCAGTGCATGCAGAGGAAGATTCTAGAACACAACAGAGAACATTTGATTAGGAAGATTCTAGAACATGACAAAGAACATTTGACAAAGGAAACCAATCTTTTGTCAGGTGGTGAAGAACAGGAAAGGAATCATGAGATGGTTACATCTACTGCAAGCAGGAGTGTCCCCTGCTAGGGGTACAATTGTTTTGTGTTCCAAGTTTCAGGCCTAAAGTCAGGTCTTAGTATCTAAAAAATGCAATTAATTAGACCTCAAAATTTATAAATGTGAGAGATATGTTGGCATTTCTGGATACAAGCTTATGACCCACCTACACTTGAACCAAAGCATAAAGATGAAAGGAAATGAAAAATTGTTTGAGAACCACCCCAATCCAGTCTTTACTTCCTTCTTTTGTGAAGCCATTCTCTGATTCAATGAGTTTAGTCTAAATCAAAAGACACTTTCTCTAAACACAGTTAGGAAAAGATGGCCCCTGGTGTACAATGAAAAATGTTGCCATTTAAGCTGAAGTGCCTCCTGCTATTATGCATAATTATGATGCAACAGTAAAAAATAATCTAGAGATAAAAAAAACTTGAAGTGGCTTTTTCTCCACAAATCCTGGTTTATCACTGCAGGTATGAGTTATTATACCTAACATACTTCAATTATGTTTTCTGCAGCCCCTACAACTAAATATTTTGTTTGTAGGCTCAATAATACTGGAAATACTTTGCAACGTAAACTCTTACAGAATCAAGCCTCAGGAATGGTCAGACAGTGCACTGACTTAAGATTGTACACATTGAAATCAAGTCATAATTGTGGAGCGTTTACCAGTGCTCCCTGTAAACTCAGTTCCCTCCCACGGCACTACCCTGAGGATAACCCAGAGGTCCTGTCCTCATTCAACCCCAAACTCAGAATCTAGATCTGCTCCTCATTTTGGTTCCCAGCTTTAACATCATTTAGAATAGACTGTATGTGAACGTATGGACATTTCTTCTCTAAGCTTATCCCTGTGAGAACCTGCTCATGTGAGCCGTTCCACTCAGAATGGGGGCTGTCTTGGGATCTGGCTAACTGATACAGTTCTGTAGGAAGACACTGGCATCAGATATTTCTGTTTCTCATCCAAATTTGTTCTCAAAATAAACAGTTTCTAAACAAAGGAGAATGGTAGAAATTATGCTTCAGAATGAAGACGAACTAGAGTAAAAATCATGACCAGCTTTTTACTAGTTCTGTACTATTAGACAATTTGCTAATCCTATTTGGGACTCAGTTTCCCCTTCTGTAACACAGAAACTATAACATTTACTCTGCAAAGTGGTTGCAGGATTTTGAGGTAATGAATATAAGGTACCCGGCATGCACCAAATTCCCCAAAACAACAGTCTTAATTGGTTGAATTTAACAACCTACAACCATCCCATAAGATTTCCCAAGGACTACTTTCTGAATTTACACTATCATTTGATGAATCCCCATTTAATTAAAATGTTTTCCTCAATGTTCCTAGGTTTTAGTAATATGATTTTTATTTTGCCCAACAAATGACAAAATACCACTTTTAGCATTTGGTATATTTCTGGTAAGTGAAATAATGCTACAAAAATCTATCAAAAATATCTGGTTTTAAACAAACCCATGGGGTACACAGCCATCTAACTGGCTGGGAAATGAGTGGTTTGCATCTGTTCTGATGGTAACACACCTCCTCTATTTGTAGAAAATCTTACCTCTGTATGGTTGGCCATTGGTGGTGCGATGTTGCAGACAATGGCTTGATATCAGAGTGATCACAAGTGTACTTATTTGTGTAACATTCATGCCAAATTGAAATGCTTTTGATACATTCCCTACAGAGTTCAGAAATTGCCAGGGTTATTATCTCAAAACCGAGCAGTTAAACCCTTGGACAGGAAACAAAAATAGGTAGAAACACCTCTGTTGTTGTTGTGATTATTATTATTATTATTATTATTATTATCATTATCTTTGTGGTGATGGAGTCCAGCCCAGGACCCTGTGCATGCTAGGCCAGTGTTCTCCCACTAAGCCACACCACCAACTGCTTCTATTAATAGTGTTATTCTAATTTACTTTACGATCTTCTCTCCCCTGTTTTTCCTGATAAATATAATGAATTAAAACTATGTTTTTCCATAGGCTTGGGAGGGAATATATTTTTAATATTTCAAGATTTTTGAATGCTCAGTTTTAATTTTAAACTTTATTGGATATCACTATGCACTTTAAATTATAGAATTTGAAGTAAATGTTATTATGCCCAGCTTTTTACTAGTTCTGTACTATTAGACAATTTGCTAATCCTATTTGGGACTCAGTTTCCCCTTCTGTAACATAGAAACTATAACATTTACTCTGCAAAGTGGTTGCAGGATTTTGAGGTAATGAATATAAGGTACCCGGCATGCACCAAATTCCCCAAAACAACAGTCTTAATTGGTTGAATTTAACAACCTACAACCATGTTAGAAATTCCCGGCTTATTATACCAATTTCTAGCAGTCTTTCTAGTTATTAGACATCAATAGCAACAAAATAACATTTTTAAAATTGTACACTATATATACACACAAGAAAAGATTAACAAAGGCTAATAGAAATTTACTCTAAAGCACAGGGGGGAATCGTTTGGAGGTATTGCAAGAACTCGATGCCAATGTACCTAGAATGAGCAAAATAGTCTTTAATTGTCTTTTTCACTGCCTTCCTTTATGTTATATGCAGAGATACCAAAGCAATGTCTTTTTGAACTTCCTGACAGTGAGGGTGTGTATAAAACAAAATTCTGACTATTAAATTAACTCTGATGGGTATTTCTGAGAAGCCTTTTGCTTTACTGCTACAGACATTGCTAATCCCCCCCCCCCATTTTAAATTTTTATTTGTTCATACTGGGGATTGAACCCAGGGGCATTCCACCTCCAAGCTATACCTTCAGTCCTTTTTATTTTTTGTTTGGAAACAGGGTTTTTCTCAGTTGCTGAGGGTCTCAATAAGTTGCTGAGGCCGGCCTGTGATTCTCTTGTCTCAGCCTCTCAAGTACTGAGATTATTACATGCACACACCATCATGCCCAGCGACTCCACCATTCTCTCCTTGCTCTTTTTACCTAGAATGTCAATGTGATGGCTAGCAGCAGCCTGCTGATTTGTGGGCTTCTTGTTATATGAACCACTCTTTCTGGGATTTTGTGTCCATCACCCCATTCTTTACTAGCAGACTTGAGTAGGTCTGTGCTTAGATGCTGCCATAGTTTGGATCTTGATTGTCCTTCAAAGGCCTCTGTGTTAAAGGCTTGGTCCCCAGGGTGGCACTACTGGGAGGTGGTGGAATATTCTAGTAGGAAGTCCTTAGGTCTTTAGGTTTAGGGTATGATTTGGAAGGAGAATGTGGCACCCTGGTTCCTCCTCCATCCCTCTCTTCTCTTACTGCCAATGAAATAAATATCTGTGGTCCACGTGCTCCCACTATGATGCTCTCGCCATGTACCACCACAGGTCCAAATCAAGGAGACCAGTTATTGATCATGAATTGGAAGCTGTGAGCCCATGTAGGCCTTTTCTTTCTGTAATTATCTCAAGTGTTTTGTCACAGCAACAGAAAGATAATACAGATGTCAAATGGAGCAAGGAAAACAGTCTACCCTTTGTGAAGCCAACATTTCTCACTGAATGAATCCTTAAGGGAAAAAAAAAAAAACCCAAAGAATAGAAACAAAGAAACAAAGAAAAGAAATGAAAAGAAATTTAAAAAGCAATTACAAGGGGCAGGAAAAAGAGAGGAGAAATTTTAAAAAGCATAGAGGAATTGGGTTGGGTAAGGATGAGTGATGTGTGCATGTATGCCTCTACCATCTTGCACTCCATTAAGATGTATGACTACAGTGCACCAATTAAAAAAAAGTATAGAGGAGAAAAACAATTAAAACATGAATTTTATGGAGAACACAGTGCTGAAAAAAAAAAGATTTAAAACTAAAGCAAGTTGAGAGAAGCAGGCATGAGAGACTACAACAAGTATGAGGTGGTATTGATGAGAACAAAGTGCACTGGAATAGCTTTGTACAGATAGGATGGGGTGGAATTGACAGTAAGGAAAACTGAGTTCAATGAAGTGAAATACAGATAGGAGAACTTCCTGCATAGTTTTTAGAAAGGAGTTGGCAAGGAAACACAAGATGATCGATGTGGAAGATAGAAAACAGGAATCCAGCCTCAGTAGACCATTTGCCCTCCTCTGCAGACTAATAATCACTTAATCTTTACCTTCTACCAGATGCTTTGCTGGATACTTCATCTAACACACACAGAACAGCCCCAACAGATAGACAATATTATTATTTCCTTTTACAGATGTGGAAACCGAGGTTGAAGGGCACCCAAAAGTCATATACCTTGTAAGAACCCAAATAGGGATTTGAAGCCAGGTCTTTTATCTCTGAAGCTGCATGGTAGACTTTGCCAGTAATCAAAGTTACACTTGATTAAAAATGTCTAAAGTGGGCTAAAAAAACCACCTTAGTATATTTCAGGAAATATTAATGAAAAAGACTTTGATTCTTTAGATTAGTCCTAAGACAGTTTCAGTATCACTACAAAGATACCTTAAAGAGTCTATTCAGGAATTTGAAAACCCTAAACAAAACAGGATTTCTGATTTAAGACTTTCTCCACAAAGCTAATTTTAGGAGATGATAGAGGACAGCTTAAGGTGTCAATAGGAAATGAACCCAAGAATTCTGTATTAAGCTTGTGCTTCCTAGTGAAAGCAGATGCATATTTCAAGGAATGAGAAAACACCACCCTACTTGTCTATAAACACAGACTCCAAGAAACAAGATAACATAAGCAAAACACTAGAGGTTAATTTAGCTTATGAAGAAATAGGACACAATTTAAAACGCTATAATGAATAGTTGTTGATAGAAAAGAGCTATGAATGACCCAAAAGGAAACTAAAGGTAGAATTGAGATTTAACTGTTTTAACAGAATTCTTTGGAGAAGAAAAGTAATGGTACAAGATAAATGAACTAAAATTGTCAGTTGACCAAATCAGTATGGCATTAAGGATGGGGAAATAAGTTAGGTGAGAGAGGTAAAGAAAATGTAAGCCAAGTTTATATAGCAAAAAGCCAAAGGAGGCATGTCTCATATTTATGTAAAAATAGCAGCTTTGTTCATATTTACAAATAATTACCTATGAAAATAGAAACTAAAAATTAAAGAACAGGTGTAGTTTTTTTCCTCACAAAATATGCACAAGAAATGTACAGGTTTCAGAAGCACTTGCAAATGATAAAATGTTAAAGACAAAACAATGCCTAAAAGGACAAAGAAATTGAATTTACTTGAATATATTCTTTCTAAAACAAATAGCTAAGATAATGAGATGTGTATCATGATGGATGGATCAAAAAGCAGGAAGAAAGAAGTTGCTGAGAAAACCACAATAGTGTTTAGATAATTTAATCAACTCATTTTAGGAGGAAGATTATAGAGGGTTTATTTATAACTAGGTATAACTTAACATTGAAATATATGTTCTACAAAAAGGCATTTTTTTTTTTTTTGCAGAACTGGGGATTGAGCCCAGGGGCATTATATCTTTGAGATACACCCAATCTTTATTTTTATTCTTTAATTTGAAATAGGATATCATTAAGTTGCATAGGGCCTCACTAAGTAACTGAGGCTGGACGGGAACCTGTGACGCTTCTGTCTCAGCCTCCCAGGTACTGGGATTACAAGCGTGCACCACTACACCTGGCTTAGAGTTTATTTTTTTAATGCGATTTTTAAAAAAGAATTCATGGATCTATAAAGAAGTTTTGAAAATGAAGTTGAAGATATATTGAGCCAATAAGTGCACTAAGGAAAAACAGCCAGGAAAAGTGTTGTTCATTACCTAACCTTATTATCTGACCACAAAAAGTCAGTAATGAATCTCCTTTGTAACAGAGTTTATTAAACACTTAAAAGTACTTTTTTCATTTGTCATCTCATCAAAAGAGGAAGCCAAGAGCCTGGCTTGGTGGTGCACGCTTGTAATCCCAGGATTTGGGAGGCTGAGACAGAAGGATCCCAGTTTGCAGACATCCTCAGAACCTGTTTCAAAAAAAAGACTAAAAACTAGGGCTGGGGGTGTAGCTAGGAGGTAGAATGCTTCTGGGTTCTATCTCCAGTACTGCAAAAAAAAAAAAAAAAAAAAAAAAAAAAAGAAAAAAAGGAAGCCAAGACATAGTTAAAAAATAAAAACAAACAAAACTGTAGTCAGAGGTAAATCCACATCTTTAAAATACTGTATTAGATGGGCGTGATGGTGCATGCTTATAATCCCAGTACTTGGAAGGCTGAGACAGGAGAATTGTGCAGGTTCAAAGCCAGCTTCAGCTACTTAGTGAGGCTCTCAGCAACTTAGAGAGAACCTGTTTCCAAACAAAATATAAAATAGGTCTGCGAATTTAGCCCGAAGGTAGAAAGCTCCTGGGTTCCATCCCAGTAACACACACACCGCACACACACACACACACACACACACACACACACACACACAAATAAATACTGTACTAATGTAAATAAAAATGAATTATTTTCATCTAATGAGATTCATAAAAGAGGAAAGAATGATTCTAAGGAAAAACAAGAAAAAAATGGCAAAATAAAAAAAGGTTAGCGGAATAAAAGCATATTGATCAAGAAATAGACGAATGGGTCCTTTGAATAAAATAATAAAATGAGTCAATAAAACTAAAAAGGCACTAATGAAGTAAATCCTAAATATGAAGGCAGTCAAAAAACCAACACTTACTAAAGATGTTAAAAGTACTAGAAAATACTAAGTATAATAATTGGCCAATGCATTTGAATGTATTATGAATGGACATTGTTCTGAAGAATATAAACTTAAAAATTAAGATTGAAATAATTTATTAAGGACTTCTAAAACACTTTAAGGTCAGGTGGTTTCCTTCAAACTTACAAGAATGGTGACCACAAGGATTTTCAAAGAAAAGACAAGTTGTAAAATTTCATGATTTATCTTATGAATTTCACATCATTTGATACAAAGCACCAATTCAAAGTCAAATAGGCCAAGTCAAAGTCATGGAGACAGAAGCCAATTCAGTCAAATCAACCCGGGTTGAGAAGCCTAACTCTCTGTTATTTACCATTGTTATCTTACATCTTACATGCTAAGATTAGTGAAAGAAACCAGCAAGATATACTTTAAAAGATGGCACTTATCTGCTTTGAATACACACTTAATGCTAGATAGCTGATGTACTGAGAGAACACACACACACACACACACACACACACACACGCACACACACAGTACTCTAGTATAAGAAACTATAATCTCCAGACGCTATGGCTTATGTTTGTAATTCTAGTACTTGGGAGACTGAGCAAGCAGGATCGTAGGTTCAAGGCCAGCCTCAGCTGTTTCAAAATAAAAATTGAAAAAGGGTTGGGAGTATATCTTGAAGGTAGAGGTAAAAGTAGATATAGAAAGAGTGAGAGAGAGAGAGAGAGAGAGAGAGAGAGAGAAGAGAAGAGAAGAGAAGAGAAGAGAAGAGAAGAAAAGAGGAGAGAAGGAAGAGGGAGAATAATAATCTGTAAATGTCACTCAGAAAAATAAACTTAAAGACATAAGTAAAATATGCTAAAACTCAACAACAGTATTTTAAAGAACTAAGTTTAATTAATCAGTAAACAGATAATTAGTCATAGTAACAGGTCTAGTATAAAAAGCTTTATATCACTCTCAACAGATACTGAGAAAACACTTAAATCCCATTCACAATGAAACCTTTATAAAGCCAATAATGCCACACAGGCATGATGAAGACCATCTAAGAGAAAAGGGAAGGTCAAAAAAAAAAAAAAAAGTGGGACAGAAATCTAGAAAGGACACAGAGAAAATCAGGACCAGAATGAAAGCTGCCTGGTATGCTTCATATTTAACACTGAATTCCTAAATACCCAATTTCTAACAACTGAAGAGATGGCACCCAGAGAGACCTGAACATTTATGAAGAATACCCATCACACACAGAGAGACAAGTGAGCCTACTGCCACATGCCAGACATATATTCTGAAAACTAAAAATAACAATAATACAAGGTAATTGACTATAACCCAATACGAATCAAAGAGGCTAGAGATAAGAAAAATATACAAAATCAATAGTTTTATATACACACGCAGTAGCCAGTTAAGAGCATCATGGCAATAGCAAAATAAATATTTACTCTTTAAAAAATAAAGTCTAAGCCAGGAGTGGTGGTGCACGCATGCTAATTCCCATACTCGGGAGGCGGAAGCAGGAGAATCACAGATTCGCAGCCAGCGGTAGCAACTTAGTGCTAAGTCTTCTGCAACTTAGTGAGACTTTGTTTTAAAATAATAAAAAAAATAGCCAGGCGTGGTGGCACACGCTTGTAATTCCAGCATTCGGGAGGCTGAGACTGGAGGATTGTGGTTTGTTGACAGCCTCAGCTACTTAGGCCCTCCACAACTTAGTGAGACCCTGTTTCAAATTAAAGAATAAAAAAATAGGGAAGGGGGTGTAGCTCAGAGGTAGACTTCCCCTGTGTTCCCCAGGCCGCAAAAATAAATAAATAAATAAATAAATAAATAAATAAATAAATAAATAAATAATAGAATAGGGCTGGGGGGTAGTTCAGAGGTAGAGCATCCCTGGGTTCAATCCTGAGTACCAAATTTAAAAAAATGAAGTCTAGACCAAAAAAATGTAGAACAAAAAAACCCCCAAAACTTATATATTATGCCAATAAAAGATCTGAATAATTCTGACAAATTTTCTTGAGTGGGAAAACCAATTATAAAAAGTCAAGTTTTACACGGTTGTTACACATTTTCACTGGGATTGTTTTTGGAACAGAAGAGAATCGTTCTAAATTTTATCTGGAAAAATAAAACAGATCAGAATCTTTAAGAAAATATTTAAAATGTAAAGTACTTATGTAATGTTGAAAACTTAACCAAATAATGGAACAGAAAATTTTAAAAGACATCTTTGTAAGTTCAATAACTTAAAGAATGCAAAGCAAATCGTTTTGGGAAGAGATGGTTACTTAAAGACATTGGACAAATGGATCTCTATAAAAATTAAATTTAGATCTTCATACCAAATTAAACTCTAGTTGGTTAAACATTAATGGTGAAAATAAAACAACAAAATAGTAGAGGAAAATATAAGTTGTTATTTAATATATTTAGCGTTAGAAATGGATTTTTTAACCTAACACGTTTTAATCTGAGGACCATGAATTATCCTCAAATACAGCAAATAATCCCAGGCTTCATTTATATTAGAGTTCATTTTAGGGAAAAACATGTAGTTTTCATCAGTATACTTAAGATCTTTAGAATGTAATAGTTGATAAAATACTTATAATAAAAATGGGAAAGAATTAATATACTGAGTATTTATACAAAGGTAAGAAAAGCACTAATACTACTAGGTGATTTGTAGAAGATGGGCTACCTTTTTGAGCCACTTTGAAATATACTTCTGATACTCATTTTGATTGTTTTTATAATTTAAGAACTTATAAATATTCAGTTTCTAACAACTGATGAGATAGCACCCAGAAATACCTGAAACCTTCTTTATAATCTAATCTCACTTGACCTCAGATTGGATAAAGCATGATCTGGTTAAAAAGGTGGTAAAAAATAATAATGAGAAGAGAGGTAACAAAAGATAATAAAGCATAAAATATTTTCACAGTGAGTATATCATTACATTAAGAATATTTGGGCCGGGCGTGGTGGTGCACGCTTGTAATCCCAGCATTTGGGAGGCTGAGACCAGAGGATCGCGGTTTGCGGACAGCCTCAGCTACTTAGTGAGGCCCTCTGCAACTCAGTAAGACCCTGTTTCAAAATAAAGAATAAAAAATAGGGCAGGGGCTGTAGCTCGGAGGTCAAATGCCCCTGGGTTCCATCCCCAAACCCGTAAAAAAAAAAAAAAAATAAAAATTTTGGAACTATCTAGACAACCTCAGGAATAGGTACACTAAAATAACATAAAACAGCTGTTTAAGCCAGGCATGTGGAACACTCTTGTAATCCTAGCACTTGGGAGGCCAAGACAGGAGGATCACAGGTTTGTAGCCAGCCTCAGCAACTTAGTGAGGCCTTCTGTAACATAATTAGACTGTGCTTCCAAATAAAAAATAAAGTAGGTATGGGGTGTAGCCTGGAGGTAGAAGGGCCTAGGTTCCATCACCAGTAACCCCCCATAAATAAATAAATAAATAAATAAATAAATAAATAAATAAAACAGCTGCTGAAATTTGATCATATAGGGAAACTTTCATTACATTGTCTACATGACTTATATCCTGTTTTTAAATAAAATACATGTATTATTTTGGTTATATTAATATAATTTTGGGGTGGGTACTAAACCTGGGGGCATTCTACCTCTTAATTATACCCCAGCAATTTTTGTTTTTTATTTTTGAAACAAGGTCTTGCTAAGTTGCTGAGGGTCTAGCTAAGTGGCTGAGGCTGGCCTTGAGCCTATGATCCTCTTTTCTCAGGCTCCCAAGTACTGGGATTACAGGCATTCATCACCCTGGTCAGCAATTATAATAATCTAATTTAAAAAAATGGTTCTACTGCTAATAATGCTGGTGGCCATAAGAGTGCTCTTTTGGGCATCTGTCACTGTTAAATAAATATTTATTTGTTCCTAAGACATTGGTAGCAAATGAAATGAGTGTGATGTTTACAAGCACCAGTAGGATGAAACAATCTTGATTTCAAAGACTTACACGTCATTTTTCAATGTGGGAATCAGTGTGAGACTGGTCACTTTCAGTTTTGCCAAATAAGAATAGTCATACAAATATGAAAGTTTTATATCAAAATAGCATATAATTTTCAAAATCAGTCACTTTAAAATACTTTTTAAAAAACCCACAAATATACCTTTATAAAAAAAAAAAAACAACCTCCTGCCGGGCGTGGTGGCGCACGCTTGTAATCCCTGCGCTTGGGAGGCGGAGACAGGAGGATCGCGCAGGTTCGAAGCCAGCTGCCCGCGCTGGCTTAGGAGACGAGACCCTGTTTCCAAATAAATAAAATAGGTCTGGGAGTGTAGCCCGGAGGTAGAAGGGCTTCCAGGAACCCCAGTACCAAAAAAAAAAAAAAAAAAAGAAAGAAAAGAAAAAAAAAAGCCTCCTTTCCTTTATCATTTTCTTCTCCTTGGCCTGTGTTCCTTGAATAGCCAATAGCGTCTCCATAAACCAGATGGTCTCTGGGCAGCTTTCCAATGTTATGATTCCTCAGACAAACTGATAACAATTAATTTACATTCCAGGTATGGATCCATGTAATTGAGAGTTTTAGCATAATGGAAATTATAAAACTGAATACATTTGCTATGGAAACGACCGTCAAATGTCAAATCCAATAGCACCTAAGTTCAGAGCAGCAAGTCAGGATGCAGCACGGAGAATATGTTTGCTTCCATATCATACTCTTCAGGAAGCTCTCGACAACGTTCTTGCGAGCTATTTGTAAAGGTTCCCTGGAGCAAAATAACAAGCAGATTCCTCTAAGAGCCATGAAGAGAACACATCTCTCTTCCTTGAATTTCACTCAAAGTCTCTTCTTTCATCTCAGTAGTTTCTGGTTGTATACCAGATATTTCAGGTAAATTAGAGGGCCCACTGAGGATAGAAAAATAAGATCTTTAACTGTATTCCTACTTACTCCACGAATCATTTCAATCTTTGAGGTGATACCAGCTTTCAACCTGTTTTCAATCATACATAGGCATGCAAGCATGTTTTGAAATTTGTGGTAAAAATATAAAAATGCAGATCACTCAGGCTTTCCTCTTTATCACTTGGCTTTCTGTTCTAAAACTTAGTCATGACTGCAAGCAGCAGTGGATGTAAAAGGACAAGTGTGGTATTAACGTTGCCATCAAATAATAAGTCAGTAAAAATCACAGAAGCCAAGTGTAAGTTGCACTGGAATCATTTGCTGTGACTCTGGTCACAGCAAAAATGTTATCATTCCCTTGACGGCTTTGCCTTTTCTCTTCCCTATTTGTCATTGTGCATCCTTTCCTACCCTTACCCACCATCGGCCTCTACCACAACGGCAGGCTATTTTATTTTTTTCCCCTCCATGACAGTTATAATTACCTCTAATTTTTGCTTCGGTTACCTGGAATGTAGGCTCTACTGGAGCCAGTTTAAAGCCACACATAGGTGTGTGTTCAACCTGCTCTATCAGGCTGGCAACTCTGGTTTGGACCATGTCAGTTCTGCTCAGATAGTATTCCAGATCATAGCATGATGCCAGGGACATGCCGCATTACATCAAGACTATGAAGCTCCAGATTGGCAACTATGACTTGTATGATGTATTAGTTTCAGAGATGTGAGTCTGTTTCAAAATAAATAAATTATAGTAACAATCACAGCTCAATAAATATATCCTGAAGGATTCAATCAGCATTTAGAGATAAAACTAAACTTGATGGCACTGTACCTATAGATACTTGAAAAGATACCTATACTTTTGAATAACTATAGATCCTTCCTTCCTTCCTTCCTTCCTTCCTTCCTTCTTCCTTCCTTCCATTTCTCCATCCCTTGCCTACTCTGTACCAAACTTTTTTCTTGGTGCTGGGAATACTATAGCAGACTGACTCTCAAGATACTGTTGCAATCTATGAATCACTTGCACTTGAATAACTTGAATTATTTTAGGGATTCAAAATTTGCACTTTTAAACAAGATCTCATAATGAGTCATATACACAATAAAGTTAAAAAAAAGAATTTTTAGAGTATGGCTCAAGTTTTCCTAAATCATCCCTGCTCAAAAATTTTATCTCTCTTCTCAAAACTAGGGGCCCTTATAGTCCACTGCACTCATCTGCAATTAACCATGACTCATTACTGCTTTTAAACAGAAAGGTGACAAGTCGCGTGGTGGGTCCTCTTCACTTACTGCCTGTGTGAATTTCTTTTTTTTTTTTTTTTTTTAATTTTATTTTATTGGTGCACTGTATTCATACATCATAGTGGGATACAAACTTTTGTAGACATACATGCACACATCGCCCAGTCAGCCCCCACCCGATCCCCATCCCATTCTCTCCCCATCCCTCCCTCCCAAGCTTGGCTTAGTGGTTGACATCTAGTATTATAGCAATTTATCCAAAATTAAAAATGATAATCTCACATAACAGTTTCATTTGTCTGATACCAAGCTTTTGATGACTTAAAGATAACATTTCAATATTTCTTTTTGCTTTCTTTCTTACCAGAGAATATTTTTTTCTTTTTTTTAGGTGAAACTATCATATATTTATTTTTCAGAAAAAAATCTATCCTGATATGGAATATGGACTCTAGATACCCAAAACAATCTCGAAGCAAAAACAAAGCTAGAAGATGTATATTTTCTGATTTCAAACCATATAAAGCTACAATAATTGAAACAGTGTAGTACTGTTCTAAAGGCAGATATATAGACCATTGGAGTTAAATACAAGCCTAGAGCTAACTTCCTCCCTATATTGTCAAGTTATTTTTGACAAGGTTTCCACGAAGATTTGGTGGTGGAAATAATAATCTTTTAACTAAATATTGTTGAAAAATAATAATTACATGGAAAAGAATAAAATTGGACCCTTACCTAATCCCACATACAAGTATTAACTCAAACTAGATAAAAGACCTAAATATAAATCTTGACTATAAACTTTTAGGAGAAAATCTGGGTCATAAAACCTCACAACATTGAAATTGGCAGTGATTTCTTGGATATGATTTCAATGGCACAGGCAACAGAAGAATATACAAACTCCCTAAAAAATAAAAGAAAATATTGTATATCCAAAGACAATGTAAACAGAGTTAAAAGTTACTAATAGAATTGGATAAAATATTTCCAAATGCTATATCTGAAGGTATATTAATATTCCAACTAGAAATCCTAAAAATTAACAACAATAAAGGCAAACAATACAATTTAGAGATAGGTAAAAGACTAACATAAATAATGAATCTCTACAGATAACCAATCTTAGTTGTCTGTTGGATGGAAACTCTTGTTTCTCTGGTTCTGGTGAGTGTTACCTATTTCTTCTTTGTAGTTAATCTCTTTGAGTATTTTCTCTAGCGCTGGTTTTGAAGACATAAATTCCTTCAGTTTCTGTTTGTCATGGAAGCTTCTTATTTCTCCATCTAATTTGATAGAAAGTTTTGCTGGATAGGAAATTTTTGGCTGGAAGTTGTTTTCTTTCAGAGTTTGGAATATGTTACTCCAAGCCCTTCTGGCTCTCATGACTTGGTTTGGGAAGTCTGGAGTGATTCTAATTGGTTTGCCTCTGAATGTCACTTGGCCCTTTGTTTTTGTTGCCTTTAAGATTCTCTGCTTGGCTTCCACATTGGTCATTTTGACAATTATATGGCGTGGGGATCCTCTTCTCGGATCCTGTCTAAAGGGAGTTCTATAAGTTTCCTGGATCTGTGTATCAACCTCTTGCTCTATATTTGGAAAATTTTCTGCTATTACTTCCTTGAAGAGATTGTTGATCCCTTTGGTATCACTTTCTTTCCCCTCCTCTATTCCAATTATTCTTAGGTTAGCTCTCTTAAGATGGGCCCATATTTCTTCAATGTCAGATTCCTGCTGTTGGATATCTTTTTCTAGATTAGAAACTATGCATTCATTTTTGGATTGCTCATCTTCTAAGAGCGAGATTCTGTTCTCCATGTGGTCTAATCGGTTGTTTGTGCTTTGAATTGAGGCCTTTACTTCATTAATTGCATCCTTTATCTCTTTTTGGCTCTCTCTGAGTTCTTTTCGAAGCACCTCTATTGTTTCTACAGTTATTTTCCTGATTTGATCTTCTAGAAATCTCTGATTTTCTGTTTTATCAGGTTCTGATGTTGTGGGGTTGTGTACATTCATTACTTCAGTGTTATTCCTCTTTCCCATGATTTCGGAGGTTTGTGCCTTCTCTGGGTTCTTCCCTTGGGTCACTATGGCTTCACTTAAGGTGCTCTGGATCTCGAGTCTGTATTATCTCAGACCCTACTACTCCTTTACTGGGTTTTATCACAGAGTCTCCGACCCAGGGAGTCGATAGAGGCTGCTTTAAACTATGGGGGGTGCCAGGTTGCACGCTCTCCTATGGTGTGATATCTCTGCCACCACCACTCCCTCACTGGGTCAAGTCCCAGGAGGCACAATACTGGGATTTCTCCTCTGTGGCCCGCAATTTGACTCACTGTTCTTGAGTACGTAGATGTAGCTGTACTGGACTTGGTGAATTCACTGCTGCTGCCGCCGCCGGTGGCAATATGGCGCCTCTGCCACGCCTTCGGCCATGAGGCTGGCGTATTTTTTCTTCTCTGGTTTTGATTTCCACGCTGAATCCCTGCAGCGTGTGCTGAGCTCAGCCACTGGGAGCTTTAAATGCTGTCTGCGCTGAAAGATCCCGCCTGGCTGTTCCGCAGCGGCTCACCTGGCTTGCTGTAGCCGTCCGCTGAGTTCGCCGCTGCCGCCGGCAGTATGGCGCTGCTGCCGCGTCCTCGGGCGCGTGTGTCTCCTCTGTGGCCCTGAGCTCTGTTCTCAGTTCGCTTTCTCTCTGGAGCCTGGTGGTTTTTTTGTTTTTCTGGTGATGGTGTTTTCTGGCTATGAAAGGCGCTCTTTTTGTGGTAATGGAGATTGGTTGTTAGCGGGACTCTTCCTGTGTGAATTTCTAAGCCCTATTTTGCATATCTGAAATACTGTGATACGGCTACCTCAAAGGGTATTAAATGAGAGGATTAATTTTGAGTACGGACCAAACCAAACTTTCAGCAAAAGCTGACTGGTGCTTTCTTTCATTATTGTATGTGTTCTTATATTTCTACACTGTATTTCTACAATGGCAAGAAGAATATTTTGTCTCATATACTGGATATTGCCATCTGATGCATTATGATCTTTACTGTTTAGGAATGACACTGTCAGCCTGCACAGACTTACTGTTTTTTTTTTTTAAACATATTTATTTATTTATTTATTATTTTTTTATGGTACTGGGGCTGGAACCCAGGGACTTTCTACCTCTGGGAAACACTCCCAGACCTATTTTATATTTTATTTGGAAACAGGGTCTCACTAAGGGACTTTCTACCTCTGGGAAACACTCCCAGACCTATTTTATATTTTATTTGGAAACAGGGTCTCACTAAGTTGCTGAGAGCCTCACTAAGTAGCTGAGGTTGGCTTCGAACATGCGTGATCCTCCTGTCTCAGCCTCCCAAGCGCTGGGATTAAAAGCGTGCGCCACCACGCCCAGCTTACTGTTTTATTTTTTTCCCCCTGGAATATGCAAAGAACATAAGACTACACTTGAACTTAGTTGCATTTATAGTTGTTCAGTAAGATTCAGAATTATCCGCAAATAGAGAAATTAAAACATAACCCAAGATAGTAAGAAATGATGCAATTGCATGAGCAGACAATGTCCTCCTTCTTATGTTTGCGCGTTCTATTCCAGGTGTCACAGTTTATTTCATAATGAATGCGTTGCTTGGAGCTTCTAACATGCCAAATGCCATAACTGACTTGTTGATGTCAAGATGAATAAATCTTAAAAGTTAGTAAAGTGACATGCTTTCATCTGCCATTTATATTTTCTCTTATTTACTTTTTCTCTCATACTGACGGCAAAATGCATTATGATTAAGATATTTAAAAAAGAGAACAAAACAATGTTGGTATCAGCTAAATACTAAAACTAGACTCTAGTGTCACTAGGAATAATTATTTTCTTTGGGTCAACGGACATTAAAAAAAGTTCTAACTTTTACATGATAAAAATATCTGAGAAGTAAAAAATTATAGGTCATGATTATGTAGGCACTGGCCAGATCTATTCAAAATTCAGCCCAAGAACACTTGGCATGTAAACAGAGTTAAATTTTAATTGGGTTTCAATATAGAATTTAGGGTTATACCTGGAAATCTTCAAACACAAAGATAATGATATTTGATGAGGCCATCATTTGAGTCATTACAGACAAAGTCTTTTAATATGCTTTGAATAACATGATTAAGTAGCAGGCTATGATGTGAAAGTAATGGGCCCTGAACAAAAAAACTCATCTTCTCTATTTCTTAGCAAGAAAAATGATATTTGATAGTATTTGGGGTGCAACCAGAGGCGCCATCAAGAACAATTATTTCCCAGCAATGAGAAAAATCCACAAACTCTCGAGAGGCTAAATGGAAATGCTAGATTTTACATACTTCTTGCAAAGTCAGTCTAAGCAATCTCCTCAGGCAACTGCAGAAGGGTTAATTTGCTGTTAACATTCTTCTTACAGGAAAGGGTACAGAGGCAATTTAGAATGTAAGTAAATCTATATTCTTTATTTTCTTTCACTTTTAAAAATGTAGATGGCCTCAGTCATTTCCAGCATTGACGATCTCAGTGACAGACACTTTCTCAGCATTAATGTACTGCCACTGGCAGGGTTGGGGGTGGGGGGGTGGGAGTTGGACCTAAACTGTCAATAATTGCCAGAAGCATCTGCTACAATTCTTGTTGCAGGGCATGTAGGACCAAAGATCTTGTCCCATCAGGCTTTTATGCTTCTTCTAATTTCCAGAAGCTCATTAGAAATAGTAAAAGTATCTATTTCTCACAATGGTGTCACAATCCACCCAGGTTCAGCAAAGAAACAAGACCTCAGTCTTGATTTTCCCCCCCAAAGGCACATACCTAGCCATTTCTTGTTGGTTAGAGCTGCAAAATGTATGTCAAGTCTCCCCACTTCTCTTATCCTATTACCATTTCCTTGACCAGACGACCCAAATCTCCCCTGAACCACCACACTAGCTTTCCAAATAGTTTATCTGTCTCCTCCCACATAAATTTGATATTTATAACAGACATTTCTAGTAGCTGATGCTTGAAAATACTATTTGATTAGTTATACAAGGAAATAGCCCAGTGACCAAAATGGGACTATAAACAATTCTTCCTTGAAACCATTTTTATTATTATGGTAATAAGAACAATGAGGTTTAGCCAGGCACAGTGGTGCATTCCTGTAATCCCAGTACTTGGGAGGCTGAGACAGGAGGATCCCAGGTTTGCAGCCAGCCTCAGCAGCTTAGCCAGGCCCTCAGCAACTTAGCAAGACCCTGCTTTAAAACAAAAACAAAACAAAACAAAAGAAAAAAGGGCTAGGAATGTAATGTAGAAGTAGAATGCACCTGGCTGCAATTCCCAGTTATCCCCTCCACGTTTTTAGTGAATGACATATTTCTTAAAATACAGCTAAGCAAAAAGAGGCAGGTAGCAATCCCCTAAAAGTTTTCCATCCTCAGCTCAGCTCCTGAGCAGCTCAGCTCTCAAACACGTTTCTCAGTTTCCTCATCTGGAGAAGGAGATGGAAAACACTGGCAAAACCTCAAGATAATTCAGGATGAATGAGCCCATTGACCGGCGCTTTCCCAGTCATAACGGACACCTTTGGAAGCAGTCCTGTTTGAAACCATTACTTAAGGTACAAAGTCGAGTCCAGAGAAAATTGGCTTCTACATAATTTGAACTTGAAAAGCACTAGAGGACAGAGTGTATTGTCTGTGTGTATGTAGACATAACAAAACTATTTTCATGCACAGTCCTGGCAGAGGGCCCGTGGTAACTGCTCTGTGGATCTGGTTACAATTATTTCACTATAGGGAATAATCCAGGACAGTACATCCCTATTCTGTCCCCTCTGCCTCAAGATGAAACGCATGCTGTTTTTACCCCACAAACCTTTTTTTCTGTTCTCCTCCCTGATTACCATTTAATTCTCCTTATCCTCATCCTGCTGCATGTCTCAACCTTCATGTCTGAAATCTTAGCCAAATTCTAAGCCCAAAATACAACATTACACACACGAGAAAACCTAAGGGTATGCCAAAAAAGGGAGGTGGTAGCGTGTAATACCTGCTTCTTTGCCCCCGTGACTGCACAGAATCCGGGCATATATGACTGCATTTCACACTGTTTGTGCATGTACTTCCTACATTCTAATTGAAATAAACAAAACTCTCCTAAGAGGAAAGGGTTGGAATGTCCTCTGCAATTTTACCTCCATAACCAAACACATTTGTGTTCTCCGCCCACTGCAATGTTTCATACAGCTGAATGTGGCCCTTGGGAAAATTCTTAATGGAACATTTTATGCTGAAATGTGTTTTTAATTAAAACGACAAAAAATAGATGATAAGATTGCTTTGCAGGATATCAGTACTAAGATGTTTGCTGACCCCAATATTTAGAAATGTTTGTGGCTATTGAATCCTTCTGCAATCTTCCTTGGTCATGCTCAGTTCTAAAAGTTTGAAGCCCCACCAAGGAGTTACTTTAACTTATAGCTGACTTGTTAAAAACTCCAGGCTTAGCCAGGCATGGTGGCGCATGCCTGTAATCCCAGTACCTGGGAGGCTGAGACAGGACGATTGCAGGTTTGTGGCCAGCCTCGGTAATTTAGTGAGACCCTCAGCAACTTAGTGAGACCCTGTTTCAAAATAAAAAATAAAAAAGGCTGAGAGTGTAGGTCAGGGGTAGAATGCCCATAGGTTCAATCCCCAGTACCAAAAAAAAAAAAAAAGGCCCACAGAACTCCAGATGTGCTCAATATCACAGATGTTAACTTCTCATAATAATCTTATTACAAATTTTTTGAGCATTTCCTTATATTGTTTCTGCACTGGAAATCTTCATCAGTAAGATTTGGGTAATGAAAGGTAAAGCAAAGGTATATAGTGCTTAAAACCTACCTACTTGGACTTTTTAGGCTTATTAGAAATGTAAATTGTTAGTCTGATTTCTTGAGAATTTTCATATTTTTTTTCAGTTGGCAGTATGTGGTATGAATACACTTTGTCCTTCAGACATCAGGCATGATCTCTGCCACTAAGAGTAAGAGGGAAGCCCCCAGAAGCCGAGGAGGAGTAACGTCAGGTGAAGTTCAGTTCTAGTGAATGAAAAGTCCACTTGCGTCCACAGGGAGAAAGATGAAGTAAGGCAGCATAGGCAGGAATGACTAACAAAAATCAACTGAAAAACCTAAAAATTACAATAATTTACATACAGAGCTGAGGGATTCTGTTCGCTTCTTTAGGACTCAGTTCCCTTGCTGAAAAAGACACAGGTTGACCAAAAGGACAAAGGTACTATTTATAAGAACAATCTTCGATAAAAACATCATGCTTAGGTGTCATGGAGGTACAACCGTGGGGCAGACCCATGTTCCAAGTTGAGTCATCAAAGCTAACTACTTCTATTTTTAACCAAGTACTGTGCCTTCACAGTCTTTCCCCCAAGACTATTATTATTCCACATTGACTTTCTTAAATAATTTGTGTATATTGGCTAGTGAACAGTTGTTTCCTTAATGAGATTATAAGACCTTTGATGGTGACACTTTTGTACAAATATTTGATTTATGTCTTGCCTGATACATCTAGCCTTATACTATAATGCCTTAATATTTTTCTAGTGTTTAATCTATTTGTTATATACGCATAAAAACTCTAAGATGCAATCTTTATTCTAAAGGAATTCAAGCTTCATTTGGAAGATAGTATATATAATGTATTTAAAGTATGGTAAGAAATTGTCTAAATGACCCCGAGTTATATTTTATATTCTATGTTCTCGATGAATGTGTTATACATATCTATATGGTATATTCTATAAACTAGTGGTAATAGGAAAATTGCAATGAGGGGCACACAGATAATAAACAGAAAGTAGATGAGCCTACTTGGAAATGTATATATAGATATACCCAACATACTAAAGGCAGCTAATGTTTACTATGCGCTTAGTATATTTAAAAAATAGAATAACAGCAGCCATCACAATATGCTCATTTTTAAATTTAGGCCTAGATATATTTATTCAAAGCAACAAATTCCTGTGGCCCCTTACATATGGAATTTGAGGAAAAGTTTTTATGTCACTTAAATCAAAGATTTATGGCAGGTTCCTTCTACTGATGCCTTTCTTCTATGTCCTAAATGACTTCAGAAATTCGACCTGGCACAGGCCCTTTGTTTCTCATTCACTATGTAGAAGAATATTTCTTGTAGCTGAATATATATTCTCCAAATTTCCAGTGAAAGACCCTTTGCAATTTGAGGCAAAAAAAAAAAAAAAGGTTGCATTGGTGAGTTGAAAGTTTGAATTTCCTGAGTTAATGTTGACATTTTAACATAGAAGAGACTCCAGTAAAATCACTTTTCTTTGCTGATAATTCCAGGCTTAGGTCAAGAAGACTTTCAGCAAAACACAATTTATTTTTTCAAGCACTCTACTTTTACAAATGTCAGTTATTTTGACTTTACAAACCATTGTATGTAAAACATCGGTTGCTGGTAAGCTCCTTCTTTTGTCTTCTTACACATCTAGAGTACTGATGACATAGTCTAGAATCTACAAAGCTCCTTACAAACGTGGTTTTCTGTTCTCCTAGATTGCTACCTAGAATTAGTGTAATCATCTTTCAATACTTTCTCCTGTAAGATACCCATTTTTCAGTACACTCATTTTATTCAAACTTTTTGGCTTTCTCCATACAGAAGACACCACTTTAACTAGCAGTGGCCCAAATGGCAATTAATACCTTAGCAATCACTGCTTACATGTCCACTATCCACTCAGCTGAAGAACCAGAAAATTACTGAAAAATCTCCACATCCTCCAAAGTGAAATATTATCAACCTTCCGAATCATAAAATATGTGCTAAGTGTACTCCACCACAAAATAGTTACTTCCCTCTCTTATAAGATGACAGTATTTTCACTCATTCTGAAGTTGTTTATGATTTTTAGAAGTATCTTTGGGAACGAAAAGGAGGAATAACCTAACTTACCACGGAGGCAAGATTCATGATACGACTGTCAGAGGAGGCTGTAGAGCTTTTAACACAACGCAAACCAAAGAGGCTCAAGCCCAGGAAGAAAAGAGCAGGTGGCAGAATGGTAGAGGAACTGAGAATCACTCCTGTCTTAGAGAGAGAAAACAGTCATCCCTCAGAACCCGCAGGGGATTGGTTCCAGGACCACTCACACATACCAAAGCACATGGATGTTCCAGCCTCTTATGGCACAGTATTTTCATACGCCCTCTGTACATCCTCCTGTATGCTTTTCATCATCTCTAGATTACTTATAATACCTAATGTGATGTAAATGGTATGCAAATAGTTGTTAGACTATACTGTTTAGGGAACAGTGATAAGAAAAAAATCTGCCCATATAAGGTGAATTTTTTCCTCAAGTATTTCGAACCAGTTGGCTGAATTTGTGAGTGTGGAGCCCATGGATACAGAAGGTTGACTGTGTTTTCACTCATTTCTCCACTGTGTATTGCAGTGGGGTAATTGCAAGGTAGGTTGTTACACACCCTGTAGGAAAAGGAAGTCCTGAGAGTCCTATGGGTTGTCATCACAACCAAATGTCAGACATTTATTAAGAGATCTAGACAAGTTAAGCTTATCTGATTCTATGCTTTACATTTGTTCTCTTTGCCCTTAGTTTCCTAAGAAAAAAGATTAAGAATGGCCACAGGCAGACTCACAGTCCTGCTGGTGAAGGCAAGTCTCTTGGTGCAGAGACACCTGGGGAACAGAAAGGAAGCAGGCTGGGGAAGCTTAGGATACAGGGGTTTTCTCCAACATCCCTAAGCAAGAACACTTCAATCTAGTGACATTCAGAAAAATAACACATTTCTCCTTGTGCAAGGATAGCTGGAACACGAAGTTCAATAGGGACTAACTCTGCTTGTAGCTTTTCACCTGTAGGCTCAGCCATTCCATTGTCTCAGCCAAACCTGAGCAGGCTCTGCACATCCGAGAGAGAAGCAGAGTCCTGAGCCTACTGTCTGCTGTAACTTTTTCTCCTCTCCTCTTACAAGGGAGTATATCTTGTAGATCTGGCTCTTCAGCTTTTGATAGTAAAGTCTGAACTTCAAAATGCCAAGGTTCAAGTATTGCTAAGAAATAAAAGTGTAAGAAGAGATTGCAAAGAGTGGTTCTGGGGACTGGGACGGTGGACATGGTCAAGGGTGAGCCTTAGTTCTAGGACAGCTGCAGCTTTAGTGCGCTGTTACCTGAGCTCTTCTCTTATTAGTGTTAGATAATTTTCCCTCCAGCTGCAGCCCTGTTGCTTATTTTGTTGCTGGTTTAACATCAATGCCTGACCCACATTTACGGTACTCAGACCTCTTTTCTGCAATTTTTAGCTGCACTTACAGGCAGGGATTGGATTGCGGGTCAAAGCAGTGGTGTTACAAGAAAAGGTCTATTCTTACCAGTTTTATCACATTGTTTACTGCCTATTTGAGACCTATGATTTTAATGGATTAATAGAATATTACAATACAGTGGATTTTCCAGGTGCCCTGTATTTGGGGAACTTCCCTTCACCCATCACAATTTGGGTGACAATTAATCTTAGAAAATTCCCCACATGCAAAGGGAAATAGTTGTGGCTCTTCCGTGTGTCACCCAGCCCCAAAGTATCCTTATCTCACCGAGTGGCTGTTGCTTTAAGTAAGGATTTTGCATTTCAGCTTAAACTGTGTTTAAAAGAACTGCTGTTGAAAATAGCAGTGTTGCAGTAATATCACAGACCCACATCTCGTCTAAGTCTGTGTAGTGCAGTTACAGTGTCAGCAGGCCATGTCTGAGTATGTGTTCACAAGCCTTCTGGGGAGGGGGGTGGAGACATTTCTGATTTTTCCCCTCTAATATTTGTGGATGGGGAAATATCTCAGAGAACAACCTAGAATTTTAGAAGGAAAATAATATACATTTTTGTTCACAAACCCTATTTAGCACCCACCAAATCACAACCACAGACACTTAGCTGAGACTTCTGCTGCCAGAACACTTCAGTGAAAAGTTGTAAAGTGAGAATTTCATAGAAGTGCCAGTTCCTTGCTAGACCTCAAGTTTTAACACCTTAAAAATATAATATGTTTAAAATGACTTCATATTTAACCTTGTCAAAAAGAAGGAAGTTTAAATTGTAATGGGGGCTTGGGTATCTCCCAATCACAAGGCTTATGTGGGAGGCCACCCATTGACACAGACCCACATCCACCCCTGCAGCATGTCCAGGGGTGGCGGCAGAGGGCTCAGTCCAAGGATTTAACTGCATTAGCAATTTACCGTTTCCACATTTTATTAAAAGACCAACGGCCTTCACACCGGCTCCTTGCTTTACAGAGGGGCAGTTCTAAAGGTTGGGAAGCCACTGTGTCCTGGGAATAAGCCAGCAACGTCATGATTGCAGTACCTGAGCCTCCTCATTATCCCGCATCCCTTCCCTGTCATCTGCTATTTATTGCTCGACTTCAGGTGCCAGTGGACCAATAGCGTCTTTTCATTCCTCCCTAGGTGAGCATGTGAGGCTATTTCTGGCAAAATGTTTTCTTAGGATTGTCCTGCAGGGAGAGCCTCCAAGCTCAGGCCCTCAATCCCTTTTCTAAAATTCTTGGACCAGATGTGTTTGGAACTCAAAATTTTCTTTTTGGGGATGGTGTTCATAGCATATATTACACAAAACCTCCAGCAGGGTCTGAGCCAGCACTTCATAATCAAATGCATGAATATTTCTGCAGTGAAAATAGAAATTTTCACAATAAATGGAATAAGTAAAGACTGTAAATAGCCTGAAACCAGTTCAGGGCAAGCTTTGCCATAGAATGAATTTGGGTGTTAAATTTGCAAAAGAACTTTCAGTTTTCTGGGCAATCTGGGAGACAAGAGATTTTAGATTTGTATTTGGTTTGTATGAGTTTATGACAAATTAACCTATTTGATTTCAGAGAAAGAGGGGATGGGCCGATTGCAAGTAGCTGAAGGGACCTTTCAAAGTGATCTTTGGACATAGTTTGATTATACCGAACAGGATTTGAGAAAAACAGTTGTCTTTGTCTCTGGGATTCTGTTCTATGGGCTTGACATAGTCTTTCCCCTGGAGTTAATCTGGGACAGTGCCCTGTCATGGAATCTGGGCTGCCTCACTGTGCTACAGAGAAAGGCCCAGGCTGGGCTGATCTAACCTACCGAGACTCCCAGGACATTCCCAGACTAGAATAAAAACCTCAGCAAGACTAGATTGTGGAAGCCAATTGGCATGACTGTAGAATGACTCCATAATAAAGTAATTACACAGTTTGATTTTTTTAAAGCATAGAAGAACCATAAAAATCCTATCTTCTTAAGCAATAGGAGGATAGGTTGTTAAAGCTAAAATAACTGAGGCTTTAGAGGTGGGACTGGAAAGAGTATTGTCTGGATTGTTATGCTAGGGACTGTATCTGTGGGAAGGGGTGATTTCCTGGAGATTAGGGCTGTCACCAGTGAGACATAGGGAGGTCAAGGCTTACTTGGCTTCCAGGGCAAGGGCGATGATGCCTGCAGCCATAGGGGCCGAGGCCGACGTCCCCGTGTGATTGTCTGTGCATCGCTGCCTTAGATCCGTGGTGATCTGGAAGACAGAAGTGAAAAACTCAGGGCTCAGGTCAGTGGGAGTCACATGCAAGTGGGAAGATATTCACTCACCAAAGTGAAATGGAAGAGTATTGAGAGATTAAGTTCCTCATTTCTGTAACCTGCGACTGCAGCACTTTCAGAGAATCGCCTGTGTAAATCAGCTCTCATAAGGGAACAGTTTGGAAGTTGCACTCTGCTTCTGTTTAAGCCAGAATCAGGATTAGGGGACCCAATAACTTGAAACACAAAGGCCATGAAAGTGTTTCTTTAGGTTTTGCACTTCACCCTAGTGCCAGTCCTGTGAAAATTTCAAGTTCTCTCATTGCCCCAACATTTAAAATAAATTAAACATGTTGAATTCACCGCCACGGAGCTCACGTTGGTTGTCTAAGCCTTCCCAAACTATTACCCTATGAGAGCTGCAGGTTTCAAAGCCAAAGGTAAGAAGGAACTTTTGATTGTGAATCTTTCTAGAATTCTTGCATGGATAACCCATAGCCCAAGGCTTCCCCAGAGACTTCACATGGATACATAAAAAACAAACAACAATAAAAAAAAATACAAGGCTGAACCCAGTGCCCTTCATATGAGATTGAAGCACGAAGAGTCTGGTGATATGTTCTAGAAAGAGGAACTTTATTTCTCTATTTTTAGTTTTTAATCAAAATGTGAGAACCAGATTCTTTTTTCTATTTTCTTGGCTTGAATCCAGTTCTGCTACGGCTGGATAATATTATCATCCAGCAAGGGCAACGGTTCTTGACCTTTGATTCACTATGAGCTCACTAAAACAGAAACTTAAATTGAAATTCTCCTAAACAAGAGGAATTAAATACTGGGGAATGATTCTGAAGACCACTGTAATATCTTTAAGAGTTTTAAAATGCTTCCTCTGGGATAAGAATCCATCTTTGTTCCCTGGGGACCAACATTACGTGTGCTAAGAATGCACAAGGCTGGGCTTGAATAAATCTCCCTTTGGCCTCAAGACAAGTGTGATTACTGATAAGAAAGTGGACATGGAAGGTCAGCAGAAAGGCAGAAGGGCATAGAGGCAGCAGAAAACAAAGCCGTCTCATTCTAGGTGCTTCCTTTAAGAGGCAGAATTTGGTTTGAGAAGTGCTCTATAATTCCCAAAGGATGGACCCTTCTTAGAAGTGTCTTCTCTATCACAGGAGGATGCTCCCCTGCACTTTTCTACGATGGGCTGTGGATCTGGACTGACAACTACCTTAGCTTCACAAGAGGTCATCTGTTTTACTGTCTTTTGTTTTATTGGACACCTCTACCTACTGGATTGTCTCTACAAGGTGAATACACGTATTGACACAAAGAGACTGAAGAATGAACAAAAGTTTTCGAATCACGTAGATATGTAGGATGTTGTGGATGAACAGAGCTGTGTTCTAGGTTGAGAAACGTCTGGACTTTCCATCGTTGTCTTTAAGAAAGCATTTTAAAAAGTTGTATTAAAAAACACATAACCAGGGGAATGCCCATAATGGCAGCTACTTGAGTGGTTGAGGCAGAAGGATTATAAATTCATGGCCACTTAGTGAGACCCTGTCTCAAAACAAAAAATAAAAAGGTTTGAGGATAAAGCTCAGTAGTAGAAAGTCCCGGAGTTAAATTCCCACTATGGCAATAAAACAAAAGCAAAAACATAAAACAAAAAACTAAAAAAGACAACCACATAACATAAATTTACCCTTCTAGCAATTTTTGTGAGTTCAGTATAGTACTGTTAACTTCATGTATGTTGGTCTACAGTATCTCTAGACCTTTTCATTCTCCATGGCTGAAACTATATCCATTGAACATGGGTTCCTCATTGCCCCTCCTCTCGCAAAAAGCATTCTATCTTCTCTTTCTGTGTTTTGTTGCTTTCGGTATCTCATACTCATAGAAGTGGAATCACTTGGTATTTGTCTTTTCATATTTGAAGTGTTGCACTTTGCATCATGTCTTCAAGGTGTATCAATGCCATAGCATATGACAGGATTTCCTTACTTTTTAAGGCTGAATAATATTCCATGGTGCCACATTTTCTTTATCCACTCATCTCGCAATGGATACCCGGAATGCCTCCACATCCTCGCTGTTGTGAATAGTGCCACAGATGCACATGTGTGTGCAAAATCTTTTTAAGGTCTCGTTTTCAGTTCTTTCAAATATATTAACAGATGTAGGATTGCTGGATCATTAAAAAGGCATCTCGGCCTCCTTTGAAATTATGGATGAATCTGTGGCTTTATTTTCCAAAAGACAGGTCTCTAAGTCAATGCATGAACACACCAGAAGCAGCTGGTGTGCAGGTCTCCAGAGTGGCTGTTGCTGTGATGTCCTTGCCTGCATTTTTCTCTTTCTACCTCACCCCAGGATCACATTCCTTCATCCAAGGTTGTTGGCTTTTTTTTTTTTTTTTTTTGATGACTTGTGCCTGGACTCAAAATTTTTCATGATGTTTCTCCACTTGGCTTTCTTTACTTATTCTTCAGCTGCACCAGACACTTTCAACGCACAGAAACAAATCCAGAACAAACACTTCAAGTGTGTGCAGCATTTTTTTTGAGTATAATAAATAACCACCCCCAGCCAAACATGAACAATCAGAATTTTATGATGTTGGGTTTGCAATGGGAATATGACTCAACCACATATAGGAGCTAGGTACATACAGAGAGAACATGGGCTTAAATAAAAAGCTACTCGGTACTTTTGTATATGAACCCCAAAGAGCTGCTCGATGCTGTGAGAGTAGGCAGGCTTGAGAAATTCCAAATCATGGCTGTGCTGTCATTTTTTTCCCTAACCACTTTAACAAAACGAAACTTGAGAATAGGAGGAAGGGGCTGGGGGGGAGGGGAGGGAGCAGGGAGGCAAAGTAAAGAGGAAGGTTAAAAGGAAGGGGGAGAAAAGAAGTCAAAACATCCTCACTCTCTTCTCATTTGCTTTTAGTGTAAATTCCAGCTGCATCATTTCAAGAGAAAGTTACTGCCAGTGGTGGAGATGTTTAGGTGTAAACGATGGGGAAGATCCGGGTGGAGATTTCCTCATTAGAAGAAGCCACAGCCTCAGAGAATTGTCAAAGACCACCAAGGAGCATACAGCCTTGAAAAATGATGTTCCAAAAACTGGAGCCACATGGGGTAACCCCATTAATCACAACGCATGCACATAGGATCTGACAGTGTAATTTAATGGCAACTTGTGCTGGCTGCTCGGCCTGCAACGTTGGCCAGGGAGTCCAGAGATCCTATGTGCAAAGCCAGAACAATAAAGCACTTGAACTTTAGACAGTCCTAAGAATGTCTCAGAACTTGGTCTCCATCCCGGTGGTACATCTTTGCATGCTCTAAATTCCCTCAATTCACTGTCCAAATCAGAAACAGAATTTCTTCCTCTAAAGAGCTAACTTCTCAAATTGCTCAAGAAAATAGCATGTGTGTCCATCGGAGGGAAGGAAACCAGAGACAACAGGGCCCTGAGCCAGATCAAAGCCACCTTGATCAGCAAATTAGATTTTTAGCCTCTCTCAGGATCAGTAGCAGATGGTTTTTTGGACTCCACAAAGTTTGGGATGTCATCCTCACTTGGTAAAGATGGGTGGGTATGGCTCAGTCCTAGTCAGGCTCCTCTGAGAAGAGCCATTACTTTTTCTCATCCTAACACTGGATATCCTAATAGTTCACATTTCATAGTTCGAGCTGGTTGGACTTGGGATTGTAACCTGTTGATACCATTCTCCAGGGACTTTCAGTCCAGACCCACTTTGGTCCTAAGCAAGCAGCCTTTCCAGCAGCCTCTCGGGGAGGGCTTTCTCTCTCCCTGATATCCTGTGATCTGTTTTATTTGGAAGGTGCCATATTGTCTCATCTGTTAAAAGAGCAACTGAATAGATATTTTTAAAACATGAAATGATTCTACTGTCTGTTAGGTTGAATTTGTCTCTGGTGTTGATTTGGGTTTGGATTAGAAATGTGCCAAGAAAGCTGTTTTCAGACACAGCTATGGGGGAGAAGGGCAGAAACAAAAACCTAAATGTGTTCGTGAGTGAAAGAGAGGAGCTGATTTATTAAGCACAGTAACATAAAAAGGACCCAGGAACCACAAATGCTTCTTGGGTCCCCAGAAGTCACACAGATTGGATGTAAAATTCAATCACAAATGACAAGTCAATACACAATTCCACTCCTGTGTTGCTGAGAAAATTTGAAAATGGGAAGTGCAAACCTAAGGTTTGGCTTAGAAATGTGAGTTTCCTCTCACTAACAAAGGATCTCATCTTATCTCATTTTGTGTCTCCCTAATGTTCAGCTCAGTTCCATGACCCACAGAGGCCTTCATTTATTTGCTAAGCTGAATGGCTAAAACTAGTCTCCCTTATACTCATTTTGGTCTACGCTTCAAACCCTCCCACACATTAGGAAACATCTCTTTCTTGACTGTCCAAACAAAACTCACAGGAACTAATAGTCACCTTGCAAAAAATCGGGTGTGTACATGTATGCATACAACCCAGGGGTTAAACAATGGCTATGATTGCTACCTCACTGCTTCTCCTACAGCTGCCACCATAAGCAACCCACAGCAAGTGAAACGGTGTGCAAAATTATGCGTGTTTGCATAAAATTACATGCAAACCCACAGAAACCGTGCAAGGAAGCTATGGCTTTATTTACCAGCGTAGACAATGGAGGCTCAGAGAGGCTCAGCAACTGGCCTGAGAACACAGATTAAGCAAAGAGCAGTTAAGTGGTGAAGACATTAAACCCCCAAACAGCAGCAAAAGAAAAAATTTGAGTTTTAGAGTGTCCTCGGCCATGAGAACAAAGGCACCAGGCCAGGCCAGCTAACAGGGATGGCAGAACCCGCCTGGAGGTCCCGCCCAAGTCAGCAGGTAGCAGGCACTACTCAGCCACAGGGTTCATTCAAATCCGAGCTTTTCAGACACAATGGCTCCTTTCCACTTTTTAACATGAGAATGTGGCTCAAACTTCCAAATGCACAAAACACATTTGGATTCGCTTGTCTTTGACTCATGAAAAATAATGACATTTTCTAAGTCAGAAGGAGAAACAGAGATTATAGAGAATAATCCGGCACAAATGGGGGCTGCATTTGGAAGCATGAGTTGGGCGGGGGCCTGGGGAGGACAGGATGCTAAAGGAGCCCTGTGACTTCTTAGAAGTATTAAAAGCAGTGAGATAATTGCACCCCAATGGCCTTCAGGACAATCCTGAGATACCAGAGCAGCAAGTTTTATTTGAGCACAAATAAATATAATGATATTAAGAGAAGGCTAAGTGGAATTTATATTCTCCAAGCCTTGGCTCACAGAGCCCTCCCCCAGGAGGACTATGATAGACCCCATAAGCTGATTAGCAAGACAGATTCCTAGGGAGAAAAAAAAAATCAAAGGCTGAACAAGTCCCAAAAGAAAGAGATGATTTAATGACAGGAGATGAGGGAGAAAGGAACATTTTATCTATAAAACAGAATTTGGGAGAAATATAGGGGGGGGGTATAAGAAGTTGCAGGTGGAATCTTTAATGCTCTGTGACATTAAGAAAAATTATAGACAGCTTTTTCATGTAGCAAGATTCCCATTAATTTTCAATGCTGAATACCCTATCAACTATCAATTGCTTTCCACTACCCTACTAGCTGAAGGAGTTGCTCTGAAAGAGTACCTCCCTGTCCTCCTGTGACTATGTAAACAACTTCCCAAGCTTCCATCCTTCCACATAGCTGATGGTCATTTATGCAGGGACATTTATTGAGTGGTAGAGGGGGTGTGTCTGTTTTAGGGAAGATGATGAAGGGGCTGAGCTGATGGTATTTGAGGAGAGATGACAATTATGGCATGTGTCGAGGAGTTCTGCTTACAGAAGGCACTCTGCACACACCAGAGCCCTGGTGTGAACACCAGCCAAGAGGCTGAGCTTGGGAGCCTGGGGCTCATGCTCTGCTTTAGCGTTTTGCCAGGGGTCTGACTGAGCAAGTTAAGGGGTAAAGGAATGCCATTCAGAAGAAGAGGAAAGGTAGGAAGATGTAGTGGACACCTATATATATATTCTCTATGTTTCCTTGTTTTAATCACAGTGAAAGGAACACAAAGCAGGTAAGAAAATTGTTATTTTTGCATATAGACCCACTGGGAGATTTACCAGGAGAAATTACCAGGAAATTACCAGGAGAGCACACTTAGTCTAGGATGGGCTGGGGGTCCGTCCTGACTGATTGAAATCCAGGCTGTATCACTTACTTAGCTGCACTTTATATTCAGCCTTAAAAGCTTTAGTTTTGTCATCCGTACAGTGGGCACGATGGTGCGTTTTCATGGGGTTTTAAGGATTCAGTGAGATGATGCCTCTAGTGTGCATGGAGCAGTGCCAGGCATGTATTAGAAAGGCAAAAAAATGTGGTATTTTTGCTATATTAATATAACTATAAATGTACTGCATGTGAGATATGAAATAGATGCATACAATTGCATTAATAAAAAGCCTATTTTATATCATGGCTTTAAAAATAACTAGTCATTTCAAAGTATTCTCATTTAGTTATAAAAAGGCTTCCTATTATAATTATGATATTTTAGATGCTTCATTTGCTATAATAAGCCACGAGGCCACAACTGATTCAAATCCATGAAAGTCTGCAGGCAATACCAATGTCTACAGTTGTGTTAATAGTAATGGCAGAAACCCAGGGACAGAGACCTTGCTATGCTTGAAACCCAGGACAAGATTTTCCTACTTCTAAACCATGAAAAGGTATTTTGTCCAGGACAAGCAAAATTTATTTAACAAAAGTACTTTCCCAGAATCAGAGAGGATCCTGGGCAACTGTCTTGGTTCAAATCACAAAGGTGCTGTGTGAATGAAGAATGACAACCATGCTCTTCTGGAGAGGCTGCGAATGACAAAAGGAAATGAATGGCTCAGGGAAGAAGCCTGGTACAAAGGAAGGCGCTGTAGCATTCAATCACGCGCGCCACTAACAGGACGTGGGCATCGCCCAGGGACCACAGGCGTTTGGGTTCAAAGCTTGGTGGAGACAAGGTCCCAGGCGTCACACAGGATTATTCATCACTCTGACGTCTTGAAGGAAGAGGGGTCAGCTGGATCATAAAAGGCTTATGTTGCTGCCAACTCCACTCATGTTCAAACTGTTAACATGTTCACGATCAAAGAGCTTTCCTTTATGGGGTGGGCGGAACAGATCACAGCCACCATTCCTAGATGGGGAAAACGGAGGGGCAGCAGCACCTCTGTTCACAACAGCTGGAGAACCGGCTGACCTGCACTTCAAGGGTGCAGCAGACTCCTGGCTCAGATGCCGGCAGTTACAGAGCTGTGTGTGTGTCACCGGCACTCCCACTCAGGCCGTCCTTATGAGCAGCATCGTACTATCTTCATCTCTGAGGTGGTGCTGGTATCCTCCATTTATAGAGGAGGGTGACAAAACTCAGGGAGGTCTGTTTATTCACCAGGTAGTCGATCTGAAGTTAGAAACTAATTTTAAACAGTTTTCAAATATCCTTTCCCATTGGGGGTAATTTGGGGATTCAGACAAATAAGAATAAGTTAGAGAAAACAGGAAATGCAGAGATGATCAAGAGTGTAAATGTCTATCTTTCCTCATTGGAAATGGACGCTTTGTTAAATTTTGCCTTTGTTACAGAAATGCTACAGTCTAGAATTAGCTCTAGCTTTTAAATAGGACCTGGTGCCCCCTAACTCATGGTCAGCATCCACTGTGTCAATTAGTGCCAACTGAGCCCATCAGCTCTGCCCGTGACATTCCCAATGAAAACACTCTTGCGTAAGAGGCCTCGCTCTTAGTCAGGCATAGTGGCATATGCCTGTAATCCCAGTACTTGAGAGGTTGAGAAGGGAGGACTGCAAGGTTCAAACCAGCCCCAGCAACTTAGCAAAGCTCTCAGAAACTTAATTAGACTCTGTTTCGAAATACTTTTTTTAAAAGACAGGAGTATATTTAGGAGACAGAATGCCTTTAGGTTCAATCCCTAGTAACAACAATGAAAGGAGATTTCACCCTTTATATCTGGATTCTGAAGCATCTACTATAAAAAATTAATGGTATTTTTCAAATTACTAATACACATAAATAGAAGAAATGGACTAAACAAAAAGAAGAATCAAGTTAAACATACAGTGAGCCAGTGACATTTTAGTATCAAAAGCAATAACTAGGGTTGGTGGAGCCTACAGTCCCACTAACAGACATTAAGTCATAGTGTCCATTTTCCGGCTCAAGCTCTCTCCCTGACCTCAGAATGGACTGATTTTTCTGTCCATGGGAGAACTTTTGCTGATGCCCCTGTCAATGGGGGACACAGCAACTGCCACATAATCACAGCAAGGAGGGATAAAGTTCCCAAGAAGGTGAAATCTGGGAGTAAATATCAAATTAAAAATAAAAAGTGTGAGTTTGCCATAGATGCCTTCAGACAGAGGGAAGGGGAGAGCATGCTCACCCCAGAGGTTCCTGAGAAATGTCACAATGTGGAAATGATGGTGCCAGCCAGCACTAGTGGACACTGTGAGTTACAGGACACAATGTCTCGCTATTTAAAAGATATGATTCGCCAGGTGTGGTGGCGCACGCTTGTAATCCACGCCTGTAATCCCCGCGCTTGGGAGGCAGAGACAGGAGGATAGAGACCCTGTTTCCAAAAATAAAATAGGTCTGGGAGTGTAGCTCGGAGGTAGAAGGGCTTCCAGGAACCCCAGTACTACCAAAAAAAAAAAAAAAGACATAATTTTAGATTGCAGCATTTCTCAAACAAAGTCAACATTTCACAAAAGCATCACATTTTAATTAAGTAAGCCAAACCTTTCCAAACTTGTTCATCTCTGCATTTTTACCTTTCATATTTCACTCTGTTTTGGAGTTATGCTTATTGACAAAGGAGGTAGGTATTGACAGATGAACTTGTGTTTATTTTTGTCAGATAAAAAAAAACGCCTTTTTTTTTTTTTTAAAGTACTGGAGATTGAACCCAGGGCTTTGAGCATGCCAGGCCAGTGTTCCATCTCTGAGCTATATCCTTGGCCCATCATGTACATGGGGACACATGTGTAGGTTGACAATTTTTACTTAGGTTGAGCTGCAAAAAGTAACTAAAGACGGTGGTAAAAAGTAGCTGAGAAATGAAATGTAATAATAATATAATAGCTAGGAGTCAAGAGACATCAAATGGATATGGATTAAGAATGATATGAAGGCTGGATATGTTGCCACATGCTTAATCCAAGTGACTCAAGAGCTGAGACAGGAATATTACAAGTGCAAGGCCAGTCAGGGCAACTCAGCCAGACCTTGTCTCAAAAAATTGCTTTCAAAAAGGCTGGGGAAGCTGGGCGTGGTGGCGCACTCTTGTAATCCCAGCATTTGGGAGGCTCACCAGAGGATCACGATTAGCAAACAGCCTCAGCTACTTAGTGAGGCCCTTTGTGACTCAGTGAGACCCGGTTTCAAAATAAAGAATTAAAAAACAAAAATAGCCCAGGGGTTGTAGCTCGGAGGTCGAATGTCCCTGAGTTCCATAACCAGACCCGCAAAATAAATAAATAAAATAATTTAATAATTAATAATTAATTAACAATAAATTAATAAAATAAAAATAATAAATTAATAATTTAATAATTAATTAAAATAAAAAGGGCTGGGGATGTATCTTAGTGGTAGAGCACCCAGGATTCAACCCCTAGAACCCTCCAAATAAAAAAGAAGTATGTGAAGGAGATATAACTATCCTATTTGCATGATGACATATACTGAGTAAGGGTGCCATATCTAAACACAAAACTCACATATGTTTTATACACACAGTATAAAGGCGATTTTATAAAATATTTTAAATATTTAATGCATCAGAGTTTCATGAACTCTGATGGGATTTTTCACTTGTGGCATAATTAGCGATCAAGTTGTGGATTTGGGGACATTTTGGATTTGGGGTTAGCATTCTCAACTGCTTTATCCTAGTCCCCGTATTTCTGCCACTGTGGAAAAGTGGGATGCCACCCCAGCAGAATGACCTGCACCTTTGTGGTTCTGCAAGATCTGAGAGCAGGGCCTTGGTTAAAATGATAAGAAGCATTAGGTACAGCAGCTCAGATACACTTTAGAAAGACAAATTCCAAGACTGTTTACAAGGTCATGCTCAGGAGGAGAGCAAAGTGTAAACGTGTTTGCATTTTAGAATCAGTGACACAGTGCTGGGCACTCCAAAAGTCAAGGCTTCCTTAAGCACCAAAAGGTTATAACGGCACTGTGCTAAGTACTTATTGACTTCCTCATTATCTTAATAACACTATGGACTACATATTTTTAAATCTACATTTTATAAATGAGGACTTTGAGACAGAAAGATAATTTGTTTGAAACTACCCAGCTAATAAATAAAGAGTGATAACTTATACAGATTACACTAGCAACCTAACTCAATCCTTTGATTGTATTTGCCTAGAAAACAGGACACGTCAGAGGACCTCACAGGACCCCTGTGCTTCTCCTTCCAGCAGATTCAGTGATGTAGTCACAGAAAGTCACCTTTTGTACAGGTTTATTTCAAGTTAGATAAGAACAGTTCCTCGATATCCACAAAGAATTGGTCCCATGAATTCTCATGGATACCAAAATCTGAAGACGCTCAAGTTTTACATAAAAAAATGACATAGCATTTTCATATAACTTATGTGCATCCTTCACTATACTTTAAGTCATCTCTGAATTAATCATGTCACATAAAACAACATAAGTGTTACATACATAGTTTTAAAGACTGAACTGCTTAAAAATGCTATAAAATGATTTTTTCTGACTTTTTTCAATCTATGGATGGGTCAAATATGAAGATGCAGAATCCACATACATGAAGAGCTGGATGAATAGCCGAAATGTAATTGTAAGTTTCTTTATATATTTTTGTTCTTTATCTTGATTAGCCATGCCTAGACATCAAAGCACTGAAGGTAGGGTTAAAAGTCAGTGACAGGAGCCCGGTGTGGTGGTGCACGCTTGTAATCCCCCTGCTTAGGAGGCTGAGCCAGGAGGATCACACAGGTTTGAAGCCAGCTTCAGCTACTTAGTGAGGCTCTCAGCAACTTAGTCAGATCCTGTTTCCAAATAAAGTATAATATAGGTTTGGAAGTATAGCCCAGAGGTAGAAAAGCCTCTGGGTTCCACCCCCAGTACCACCACACACACACACACACACACACACACACACACACACACACACACAAAAGTCAGTGGTGGGGAACTTGGTAATACTTTGATTTTGGTTTCTTTTTGCCAATTTCCTACAGTGTAAACATGGACCAATCATTTGTCTTCAAAACTGAAGCTTAGCCGGGTGTGGTGGCAGTGCATGCTTGTAATCCCAGTACTTGGGAGGCTGAGACAGGAGGACCATAGGTTTGCAAGGGCCTCAACTATTTTGTTAGGTCCTGCACAACTAAGTGAGACCCTGTTTCAAAATAAGGAAACAAAAACAGGGCTGGGATGTAGCTCAGAGGTAGAATGCCCCTGGGTTAGATCTCTAGTACTGAGGAAAAAAATAAAAAAAGACCTGAAGCTTAATTATGTCTAAGTTTGCTTAAAATTCTAGAATATATAAAGACACAGACACACATTTCCATTGATTGGTAATTGAATGGCAATATTTACAATGACTTGTGTTGACCATCAGCTAATTTCACCTGCTGTTTCATCTATTACTTGTGCTCATATACCTATGGTTCTTCCTTTGTATTTCAAAGCAAATATGAAATAAACAGATCATAAGAAACATGCAAATGTAACTTACTATTTTCTTATCATAGGACTCTCCACTGCTGTAGGTTGTGGCAAGTGTAGAAGAACACTCTTCCAGGTACCAAGGTTTCTTTCCGCTCTCTGCTGTGCTGCTGATGGAGATGGTGTAGATGCTGTTGGTGTAGCCATCGCAAGAGCAGTGGTCTTTGCTCCTTCCACCATTGCCAGATGCCCAGACAAACACAGAACCAAGGCCTCTCCGCCCCTGTTTGGAAACAGAGAGAGCCAAATGATGGTGTGAAAAGACAAGGGTCACAGGCTCTAGATAAAGAGAAGACTGACAATGATGGGGCAAACTTAAATATCTGCGGGACTAGAGTGATGTTATTTTAAAAACAGGATAAATTTAAGCTGCTTTTGGAAGGAGTAAGAGAAGTTGCTTTAGTACAAGAAAAAAAAAAAAACAGTCACAGAAGTACCCAGAGCACCAGTGAATACAATAATAATGGCCAACATTTATGGACTGAGCACAGGCCCATACGTTACATGAACTGGGCTGAGTTCCTTCGACCTTGTAAAATTGGTACAATTTTTGTCTCTATTGTATAAATGAGGAAGTGAGGATTAGAAGCTAAAAGATGTTTTTCTGGTAACATATATGGGAAGGCCAATATTTGAATACAGACAGCCACACCCTAGAGTTGGAATATTATTGTTTAAAACTCCACATTCGCCGGGTGTGGTGGCATACGCTTGTAATCTAAGAGCTTGGGAGGTTGAGACAGGAGGATCGTACAGGTTTGAAGTCAGCCTCAGCCACTTAGTGAGGCTCTCAGAATCTTTGTGAGACTCTGTTTCTAAATAAAATATAATATAGGTCTGGGAGTATAGCCTGGAGGTAGAAAGCCCCTGGGTTCCACCCCTACTACCACCAAAAAAAACCCCAAAAACAAAAAAACCAACCAAACATAAAACTCCACATTTACTATGAAGTGGGTGCTATTATGTCCATCTCGGGAGCATGAGGTATAAAGAGGTTATGCCTTTATATCAAATCCTACTGTCAGTGAGCATCGGAAGCAGGTACCAACTATCCAATTTTTATTTTCCCTATGCATGGTGTGGGCCCTGGATACTGATGCTATCATAATAAAAAAGACTCCAAAATCACTTATGTTTGTGCATCCCTGAGTTAAAAATTAACTAACCATCTTTATTGCAAAACTTCTAGAAACCTTTAATAAGTGAGTGTTGATTACAAAATTTTAAGAATGAGGTACAGTCTAGTGTAATTTCCAAACATATTTGACCATAAGTACCATCTTCGTCCAAATCTGTTTACTTTTATTACAATGTTAGGAGATCGAGTCACTTGGTAGCTTAAAATAAAATAGTTAAAAATACTTTTTTGTCGGGCGTGGTGGCGCACGCTTGTAATCCCCGCGCTTGGGAGGCGGAGACAGGAGGATCGCGCTGGTTCGGAGCCAGCCTCGCTGGCTTAGGAGACCCTGTTTCCAAATAAATATAAAATAGGTCTGGGAGTGTAGCCCGGAGTTAGAAGGGCTTCCAGGAACCCCAGTACCACCAAAAAACAAAACAAAACAAAACAAAAAAAACAAAATACTTTCTTAGGGCCCTGAATAATTAAGGAACAGATTCCAAGTAGAACACAGTTAAATAAAGGAAAGCAACGCTTTTGATCTCTAAGATGATATTTTCATGAGGAAACAGAGAAATAAGGCAAAATAAGGCATGTTTTGATGAAGACCTAGATTCCTGAAAATCTTTCTTCATTTTAAAACCAGAAGGCGCAGTGGACCACATCTAGATGAAATTCACCATTTTCCAGCTGGGAAGTGAGAATCAAAGCCACAGAGCTGGTCATGGCTGAACCTCTCTGTCTTCCTTCACAGCCCTGATTTTCTTGTCACAAGTGGAGAGTAAAACTTTTGAGAAGTTGTCTTGAAAAAGAGTCAAAGAAAAAGAGATGACAAAGAATCTGGGGTGTTCATGATCCACTCTCCCTGACTTTGAATTTTGAAGTAACAGAATATTATGACAAGATTTGACTAATCTGAACATAGATTGCTTTTTGTCCTTCAACTTGGAAACATGCAGTATGATGACATAGGAATGGGAAAAATTCATGCAGAGAGGAGGGATGAAGCTCTGGTTGCTACAGCTGCTAGACAGCTGGCCTGGTTTCCCATAACACTATTCATGAGACCTGGAGAAGGAGGCAAAAATCGCCGAGCCCTCATCAGCTAAGAATCTCAGTGAATGCTTTGTCTGTCTCCAGCGAGAGTTATGTCTCACCTTGGTAGAGGTGGTCAGACTGAGAAATTCCAGTGACTGGTACATCTAGACCTCAGAGACAGAGAACAGAACCACAGAACAAGGAAGACTGTTCCAGTTCATAATCCACGCATTCCTTCTCTATCAGACACTGTGCGGTGGCACCGTCACCTGGACAGGTCGATGGAAGACCGGAGATGGCACAGAAAACCACCTGGCTTAACCAACACACAGCAGATGGCAGATTAAGAACCACAAAATAACAAAAGCACCTATTTTTTAGGTGCCTTTATTATTTTATTTACTATTTACTATGTAAAATTATGTTTATTTTATTTACTATGTAAAATTATAACTACATCTATGTATAAAATTCTAAGAAAAGATCTAAAAGTAACTTGATTTATTTTTGGTGGTACTGGGGGTGGAACCCAGAGTCTTTCTACCTCCGGGCTATACTCCCAGACCCATTTTTATATTTTATTTGGAAACAGGGTCTGACTAAGTTGCTGAGAGCCTCACTAAGTAGCTGAGGCTGGCTTCGAACCCGTGCAATCCTCCTGTCTCAGCCTCCCAACCGCGGGGATTACAAGCGTGCACCACCACGCCCGGCTTGTAACTTGATTTTAAAGGAAAATATTCAAGCTAGTTACAGTAGCACACATTTGTAATCCCAGCATTTGAGAGGCTGAGACAGGAGGATTGCAGTTTGCAGACAGCTTCAGCTACTTAGTGAGGCCTTTTGAAACTCAGTGAGATGCTGTTTTAAAATAAAGAATAAAAAGTAGGACTGGAGCTGGAGCTTGGAGGTAGAATGCCCCTGGGTTCAACCCCCAGAACCATGAAAAAATAAAAAGAAAATATTTAGAAAGTGTTTTTGTATTCATGATATAGTTACAAATTTAGGACAAAAAAACAGAGTATGGTCTTAGTTAAGAAAAAAAGTGTGTGTGTGTGTGTGTGTGTGTGTGTGTGTGTGCGCCTGCGCATGCACATATGAGTATTCATAAAGTTAGACACATAAGAGACAATATAACAGAAATTAATCATGAGTAGTAAGATTAGAAAAGATTTCAATTTTCCATTTTATACCAACCGTCCATGACCAAGTATAGTTTTTTTAATAAACAAATACATAATTCCTCTTTTAAGAGGGAAAATGTATGGTAAACTTTTATATTATGATCAAAAAGAATTTTATTTATAGAAGGTCTACTGTATATTCAAAATGACTAAGGTCAGTATTTTTAGAAACCTGCTATATGCCAAACTGTGCAAACATCACTCTATATAATTCAAGTCTACATGATCATAATTTTACAGATGAGCAAACTGATCCTCAAAAATGCTTGCTAATGCCAAAACCAGATCTAGAAATCAAACTGGAGCCAAGCCTGAGCCTTCACCCTGACAACAGACTTCTTTGGGGCAAAAAGAGAGATAATAGTTATTATCCTGCTTCTAGCCAAATCTTCCATGTCTTAATTGAAGATTGGCATTGGGTTCTGAGAGCAGATCAAGCCAGAGTTCTTTTTAAACCCGGTGGAAAAATTAGAGCTGTTCAAGACATGATGCATGCCTTCTCCTTGGCACCACAGGACAGGGTTCCAACCCAAATGCCCCTGGGAACCCCAAGTCTCGCTGGGCTGCTGCACAAATATACACATTGGTCATTCTCATCTGTCAGTATCCGCAGGCAACTAAGTGGGAATGATGACATTGCTGAGGAGTCCTTTGAAAGGCCACTGAGTTGAGAGGGCCCTGGCTTGACGGGACAGTGGGTTGCTGCAACCCCCAAAATGTCCCTTCCAGACAGAGGCGACATCCTTGTATTAAACAGAAAATTCAAGTGAATTATATTACAACTGTCCCAAAGGACAGTGTGGGGTCACTAACCATCCCCATCCCTGATACCATCCCCAGACCTGATGGGATGGGGAGAGGGCAATTGGGTCTGGAGGCAGAGGGGCTCCCAGGAGTTGGTCATGCAGGGAGGCAGGCAGGTATATACATACTGAGACCCTGACTTTCCTCTCACACCTATTTCTTGCCTGTGTATCCCACAAGCCAAACCTTCCCAGAAGCCAGCACACCTGGCAGGGTTCCAGAGCATGGAGCTTGTGGAGGGGTAGGGAGTAGAGACCTTAAGGTTGAAGGGGAGACATCCAGTACAGTCTTCAGGACTCCTGAAGGCCTGAATGGGGTCACCCCAACTTCAAATGGGGGAGCCCCAAGGCCCAAGGTAACTGTAGTTCTAGATAGGGATTTGAGTGAGATGGTTCAGGTTAAACAAGGTCGTAGGTGGGGAATTACACTAACAGGCCTGGCATCTTTATACAAAGGGGAGGAAACATCAGAGGTCTTTCTCTAGACTCTGTGATCTCACATGAGTCTCAGTGAGAGATGGCTGCAAGTCCAGGAGAGACTCAGCCCCACCAGAACTCAGCGCTGCTGCCACCTTGACCTTGGGCTTTTAGCCTTGAGGATTGTGAGATGATACATTTCTGCTGCTTGACCCACTCAGTCTGTAATATTTTGTTAAGGCAGCTGGTGCTGACTGCTACAATGAAGAAGAGTGCCCTGCCTGCAGGAAGGCAGCAGAATGCAGCCGCTGTGCCTGTTCCAATCCATGAAGTCATTGGACCTGTCTGCCTTTGTGTATGACTTAGAGTGAGAGGCCCTGAAACAAACAGACTGAATTTGTGGGCTGAAAATGTCATAAAGACAGCCTCTAAAGATCTGTGGGGTTAATCCAAAACAATTAGCGATTCACAGATTTATTTACTGCAGATGCACAGGGGGTTTTCATTAGTGTGAAATATTCAGAAACCAAAACATATGTTGTTAAAAGAAATCTGAATATGTCCTCCAAATTCAGAGTAATTTAAGAATTAACGCTAATGCGGGGAGCAGGGAGAAGGGAAGGTGGGTGGAGTATTATAAAGAGAAAAGAATCTTGGGACACATATCCTCAAGTATAAAAAATAATGACGTTTTCTAACTTGCTGAAGTATTATGATTGCAAATGGTTATTTAAATATGACTTTGTAGGGAAAAATTTTCCTTTCAACTTAATTGAGTGCCAAGTTAAAAATTAATAAACTAAAGGCAAAATACATTGTGAAATCCATATAGGATCCATTCAGTCAAATGGTAAATGGTCTTTTTCATTGTGTATCTAAATGTGCATACATTTTCTTATGTATGCCCTACAAAAATCAATTTATTTTACCCCATAAGGATTATTTTTAAAGGATAGAAGGAACCAGATTTTTGTATGGCTCAGGAGGTCAGAAAAAGATACCTTATCCTGGATTATCAATTAAAACATATGCTCCAAGTCAAGTATTGAGAGCTCTACAGTATGTGGAACTAATTTTTTTTTTCTTAAAAATGGAGTGATTATCTTTTTAGTCAATTAAGTCATGTGTGTTGGGTATTTTAGTATTGTTTTTTTTTCCTGTATTTCTTAGCAAGTTTTCTTGGAGAATCATGAATGAAGCAGGGCATGGTAATGCACACCTATAATCCTAATACTTTAGAGGCTGAGATAGGAGGATCGCAGGCCTGAAGTCAATCTTAGCAACTTAAAAAAAAAAAAACAACAACTCTTGGCAACTTCATGAGACCTTGTTTTAAAATACAAAATAAAAAGGGCTGGGAAGCAGGGCATGGTGGCACACACTTGTAATCCCTGCATTTAGGAGGCTGAGACAGGAGGATCTGGGTTCATGGAGAGCCTCAGCTACTACTTAGTGAGGCCCTTTGCAACTCAGTGAGACTCTGTTTCAAAATAAAGAATAAAAAAGTTGGGATGGGGGTATAGCTCGGAGGTAGAATGACCCTGGGTTCCATCCCCAGTACCGAAAATAAATACATAAAAGTCATGCATAAGTGATGAAGATTTCTTGCAATATAAAAAGGAGGAAGAAAGATAATATGCATGAATTCTATGATTAATTAATTTAGAAAAAATGTAGAGCAATACCAGCAAGGTAGATATTATATGGACTTGTACAGATTAGGGAACTGAGGAACACTAAGTAATAGGCCCTGTTATCTTTTTTTTTTTTTTTTTGGTGGTACTGAGGTTCCTGGAAACCCTTCTACCTCTGGGCTATACTCCCAGACATATTTTATATTTTTATTTGGAAACAGGGTCTCTTAAGCCAGCGAGGCTGACTGAACCTGCGCCATCCTCCTGTTTCCGCCTCCCAAACATGGGGATTACAAGTGTGCGCCACCACATCCGGCGCCCTGTTACCTTTTAACTAGAAGATGTTGGAGACAGAGGTAGAGACCTCAAGTCTGATCAGAACCTAGGCATGTATGTGAACATCAACACAAAGAGATGCAAAGCACAACTACAGAATGAGAAACTTTATCTGTGATGTTTCCAAGCACGGCTGGATTAACCTCAGCCCTGTGCTGTTTCTCCCCCTACCTTTTTTGACATTCCTCATCTAGCACGGTTACTCCATCCTATGGGTTGGGTGGCTACCGGGCATTCAGGGATGAGGGACGGAGGTCAGGGAGACACACGGGCACCTGCAGCTAATGACTGAGTAGCTGAGATGCGAACAGAGGCCTGCTTATCTTTAATAAAGCTCAAGGACATTCTGACTTGCGTTTCCAAAATAAATCGCATTCCTTCACAGAGTTGTCATTGGAAGAAATAAATCTGGTCTAGCAATATGTGCAAAGGCAAAAACAAATAAGTAGAAAATAAAATGAAAAGTCACCAAAACCCAAAACCAAACAAATAGGAAAACATTAAAAATTATTTTGGCACACACAACAGAGATTTATTCTAAAATTTTAAAATATACTGCTTCTTTAAGTCATTTTAATGTGTGTGTGTGTGTGTGTGTGTGTGTGTGTGTGTGTGTGTGTGTTACTGGTATTCTACCTCCAGCTACACTCTCAGCCCTATTTTATTTTTATTTTGGAACATGGTCTTTCCAGCTTGATGACTGCCTCACGACTTGCTGAGTCTGTCCTGGAACCTGGTGGTTACGAGCTGGTCTGCTAGGGACAATTCTCCACCAAGAGGTCAATATTTTCAGGCCACCCACAAAATGAGTACATGAGACTCCTGGTTGTTATGATATGTTCTATGTGAGAAGGTTCACTTGCTGTTGCTTCTACTCTCAGAACTTTTCATGACTGTGCTCTCAAAATTTAGAGGCGGAGACAGGAGGATCGTGGTTCGTGGACAGCCTCAGCTACTTAGTGAGGTCCTCTGCAACTCAGTGAGACCCTGTTTCAAAATAAAGAACAACAACAAAAAAAATAGGGTTGAAGGTGTAGCTCGGAGGTAGAATGCCCCTGGGTTCCATCCCCAGTACCACACACACACACAGAAAACAAACTAAAGTAAGTGAAGGAACTAATGTGTATATTTTAAACCCAAACTGTCATTAATCATAGTTTATTTATCTGGTGATTCAGTTCAGTAATTCCTCATTTTCCAGTAAGAGTTCAGGATTGAAAATGCTAAGCAATGGAAGGCAAAAGCTCTACACAGCAACAAACAGCTTTTAGCAGATAGTCAAGATACCAATGAGTATCCTCCACCAACACCTGCTGAGGCTCAGCACATCCCTCAGCCCCAGCTGTGCCCGCGCTGCAGGTCTCAAGCTTAGCCTGCTTCGTGGTACTGGCCTGAAATCCCAGTACTTGGGAGGCTGAGACAGGGGGATGGTAAGTTCACAGCCAGCCTCAGCAATTTAGCAAAGCCCTCTGCAACTTAGTGAGACCTTGTTTCAAAATAATAAATAAAATAGGGCTAGGGGTGAGGCTCAGAGGCAGAGTGCTCCTGGGATACATCTTTGTGCACCTGCTTTAGTGTATCAGTTTCCAAAGTTTTGCCACAATGGCCCTAGTTAGACTCAGAAGAATTATTTTAATATTCACAGACTGACATAAAAATAGAGTCCATGGGAGAGTCTTCATCTTTCTCACCTATGCTTCCTAGCCTGCCAAAGGATGGGGCATGAGAAAGAATGACATACAAATGTAATTGTTTTCTACTTTACCACAGAAAACACGCATAAGAAGTGGAAGGCTCCCATCCGAGTACTGACCAGGCCTGACCCTGCTTAGCTTCCAAGATCAGACGAGATCACTTGTGTTCAGAGACCGGAGGATTGCGGTTCGCAGACAGCCTCAGCTACTTAGTGAGGCCCTCTTTAACTCAGTGAGACTTTCTTTCAAAATAATGAATAAAAAATAGGGCAGGGGATGTAGCTCGGAGGTCGAATGTCCCTGGGTTCCATCTCCAGACCCGCAAAAGAAAAAAAAAATTGCGGGGGGGAGGCTTCTGTGAATAGTAGCCCACTCCTCCTCATGTCTGGATTCCTACATTTTCTCGTGTCATGACTTCACTCCCTTCTCTTCCTCCCATCTCAACCTCTCCCATCCTGTTAGCCCCACACCAGTTACTCTGTATTCTGATTTTCTGTGTTTATGTTTAAGTCACTAAGTCAAGTATGTGAAGTAATTTTTTTATATTCTTTTCAGTTTTCACTGGAAATATTAGATGCAATTATTAGCAATCATATTAATTTTACCATGCATAACTGAAAATCCATCCTACATGCTTCCTGAGTACACCAAATGCAGTCAACTTTTCTTATAAAAGAACAGAGGGTCCAAGCTGGGCGTGGTGGCGCACGCTTGTAATCCCTGTGCTTGGGAGGTGGAGACAGGAGGATCGCACAGGTTCGAAGCCAGCCTTGCTAACTTAAGAGACCCTGTTTCCAAATAAAAATATAAAATAAGTCTGGGAGTGTAGCCTGAAGGTAGAAGGGTTTCCAGGAAGAAGAAGAGGAAGAAGAAGAAGAAGAAGAAGAAGAAGAAGAAGAAGAAGAAGAAGAAGAAGAAGAAGAAGAAGAAGAACAACAACAACAACAACAACAAAAACAACAACAACAACAACAACAACAACAATAACAACAACAACAACAACAGAGGGTCCAGTCATGGTTATGGTCAACTCTTGGTGATGAGTGTGGGAAGCCTTGCCAGTTAAATGACAAATTTTGGATTATTATATGATATTAAGATTTTTAAACTGATAATGGCAAACTGTTAAATGCCATCTGTAATCAACAGTTAGGATCTTTCTGCAATAAATTCTCATGCTATAGTCCATGAACAGGCTGCATGTTGCAATAAATTCAGGGAAACTAAAGGTGGCTCGGACTACTGAATTTTCAAACGTGCCACTTGGCGGTGATGAGTCATGGGATTGAAGGTGCCCATGACCCGATGAGGTTAAGAGTTCAAACAATGCTGGGTGCATTTATCAATGCCAATTTCAATATTGTGTAGAGGCAAAGGGAGGGAGTGTGATGGGATGTGGAGGGGACACACCAAGTGCTGTGTGTTCATGTGCTCCTGACACGGTGTAGCTCATTAGAATGTGTGATTACAATGCACCAATAAAAGTGTACTAAAAAAGAGACAAGTGATGGATTGGGAGAAAACATTTACAAAAACAAAAGATTAATAAAATAACATGAAAATAAAAAAGAATAATAGTGCTGCAAATACAGAACGTCTCCCTCTTAAGTTCCTGATAAATAGCTACTTTTATGTATATTTTTGAGAATAGAAGAAAAAACAGGAGTTGCAGCTGAGGATGTAGTCCAGTGGTGGTGTACATACTTAGCATGTACAAGGTTCTGAGTTTAAACCCCAGAATAACAACAACCACAACAACTACATTAAGTGGCTCACCCACCATATCTGCTAGAATACAAATTCAGAACAGCACCAACTCACTGAAGGCTGAGTAGAATCAATCTTGTTTTCAGAGATGACCTTTCTTCAGAAGGCTGGACACTGAGGGTTTACATATTTTATGCAGTTTCTTACACACTAGCACAAAATTGTACAGCCATGTGACCACTAGCTCTGGACAGAAAATTACAACAGTGTGGATTTCTTTTGCTGTGTTTACCTTTACAGCATAACAAGATTAAGAAAATCTGGAGAAATGGTAGTAGACTATCTATGAAGGAACAAAAACTGGGTGTTTTACTACTGGAAATAAATATGCTTTTGAGCAAAGAATTTGACTTCTATTAGTTTTCAGATACTTTGTACACTTAGGAACTTCACGTAGTAAAACTATGGAGGTGAATAATATACTATGAATATTATCTAATACTGGACACATAAATGCTTCATTCAGCGAACCTTTAAATTTCTACAAATAGAGCAAGTGTGATGGTATGTCTATAATCTAAGTACTTGGGAGTATACCCCAGCAATTTTCATTTTTTGTCGTGAAACAGGGTCTCACTAGGTTTCTGAGGCTGGCCTAGACCCTGCGATCCTCCTGTCTCAGCTTCCCAAGTCCTGGGATTACAGGAGTGCCAACACTCCCAGCTGACACAGGAAGATTGCAGGTTTGAGGTCAACTTTAGCAACTTAGTAAGACCTTGTTTCAGAATTAAAAAATGGGCTAGGGTTGTAGTTAGAGTTAGAATGCCTCTGCATTTAATCCTCCGTATAAAAAATATTCTTTTATGCAAACAGGAATTGAAGTTGGCAGACACAGCTCAGAGGCAGGGCTGAGATCAGATTGCACTAAATCCCGTGTCATCTACCAATAGATATCCTGAATGTTCTTATTAATACTTAACACTATGGTTTAAGAAAATGCAGTTTAACAATCGCAAAATAAAAAACACAAAAAAATTTTTTTTGGTGTACTGAGGATTGAGTCCAGGAGCATTCTATCTCTTGGCCACAGCCCCAGTTCTTTTAATTTTTTTTTTTTTATTTTGAAATAGGGTTTCACTAGGTTGCTGCAGCTGGCCTAGAACCTGTGACCCTCCTGTCTCAGACTCCCAAACACTGGAATTACAGGTGTGCACCAACACTGCCAGGTGAGAAAATTTAAAAAATCAAAACAAAATTCTCCTCCCTCATCTCTTCTGCCAAACCAAGAATTCCCAAATAATTATCTGTTCTTAACATTTTAATCTATGGCCCATTCCTACTGTCCAAACATCTGTTTATTTGTTTTTTATTTTGTTTTGTTTTGCTAAGACCTTTTCTTCTTCCTTTGACTCATAGAAATATCAGCAAGTGTTGTGGCTCAGATCTTAAATATCCCCCAAAAGTTCAGGTGTTAAAGGCCTGTTCCCCAAACTGCCAGTGTTCAGAGGTGGGACCAATGGGAAATGACTGGGCCATGGGGCTCTGAGCTCATCAGCAGATGTGTCTATTTATGGATTCATGGCTTACTGAATTTGGAGGGATAGACTTTGTTAAAAAAAAAAAAGCAAGCTCTTTCTTTGCTTCTTGGCCACCATAAAGCAAGCATCTTCGCTCTACTACACACTCCCCTCCGTGATGGCTGCCTCACTGTGGTCCAAAGTGATGGGGCCAAGCCACCATGGGCTGAAATCCCCTGAACCACAAGCTAAAGTGAACATTTCCTCTTTTTAAGTTGTGTTTTGCTGGAATTTTGTTACAGCAATGGAAAGCTGACAAACACAAGGCTCAAGTAATCTCAAAAAGCTAGAAAAAAATTTTGAATGTTTTTATTTTACCATAAAAAATAATGTTTGAAAAGATAGAAATATTTAGCCTGATTTAAACACTGTACAATATATATATGTGCCAAAAAATCACATGGAATTCCATTGACATATATATTTTAGATATTTTATGGATCAATTAAAATTTAATTTAAATTTAAAAACTCAGATTATTATTTGCTTCTAGTCACACACAGAAGTAACTGTCTCCTAAGCTTGGAACCATGTGCAAGCTTCTTTCCCATGGTGGGGGTACTATTAGCTGTGATTGGAAGGAGACTTGTGTAGCAGAGGGTTCTTAATTCATTCCAAATAGCTATAAATGTACATGTGTATGTCACATACTTTCTAAAATAATCACAATCAATAACTAAGAGCAACAACACAGCTGTTCTGGTATTTCTTCCATTCCAGCATTTCCAGTTTTTGGAGAAGAAAACCCTTCTCATACCTGCCAAAAGTTTCTACATGTTGATCATCCTACAGCAAAGGCAAAACCAGACTTCCAGAATAGGTTTATAAAACTGAGGACTTTTTCATTCTTTTTTTTTTTTTTTCAGTATTGGAGCTTGAACCCAGGGACACTTTACCACTGAGCTACATTCCCCAACTCTTTTTATTTTCTGTTTTGAGATAAGGTCTTGCTAAGGTGCCTCAGACTCTTGATTCTTCTGCCTCAGCCTCCCAGTAGGTGTGATTGAAGATGTTTGCCATTAAGCCCAACTAGGAGATTTCCACAATTAAGTACCAATTCTGATCTTTCTCAGAAATATACTGCCAACTTTTAAATGTATATTGAGGAAAGAAAATTTAAAAATTCCTTTCACTGAGAATAAAAATATTTATAATCAACAGGGGGATGAAAAAATTTTGCTAAAAATACCTGGAAAGGAAGATAGATGGAGAGTCCAGAAATAATGAAAAGCTTGTACTCTTCTCTAAGTTAGCTCTAGTTATAGGAGTCTCACTCCAGCTCACTGCTGAAGGAGTAAGCAAGCTGCCCCTCTCCGGGCCCCATGGGCTTGAATGACATCACAGGCCTCTGCTGCGTGAAGCAATAACCTTGACCTTACATGGAATAATTCATAATATTTCTGAAATAAAGAAAACTAGCCTTTTACATTTTCTGCCCATAAACACATCCTGTCTTAAAGTAAATTATGCTTTTGGAAACATTATAATCAATTGGTGTTGTGTGTGTGTGTGTGTGTGTGTGTGTGTGTGTGTTTCTTTTCTTTTTTAAATAAAATTCTGTGGCAAGTACTTTAAGTCCTTCACAATGCATCCAATATTGTCCTTCCTTTGAAGGGAAGCACTTTGTACATAAGATCTCAGTCTTCACAATGGCTCCATAACACAAGCAGCATCACGCCTTCTCTCAGGGATGTAAGAACTATTTATTAACTTGTCTCCAGTCACAGAACTGGAGAGTGACCACGGTGAGCCGCTCCCTATCATCCCAGCCCTCCCCGACGTTCGAAGAGAAAGAACTTGTGAAGAACTCGTGAAGTGCGGGATGTACCAAATCAGTTGCCTGGATGGGAAGTTCTCTGGAAATTCAGAGAAGAAAGCTCTATGCCATGGCAGTCACTGCCATGACTGCTAACCAGCTGAACATGTGCAGGAGGCCCAGATGAGCCTCTCGACAGAGGCCTGCATCGTGGGGTGCAGCAAGCACAGGCTTTGGATAGGCAGCCCTGAGTCTGAGCCAGCCATGCATCCTAACAGTTATGTTTCCTAACTTTGCCAAGGCACAGTCCACGCATCTATAAACTGGGCATGCTTGTGAGACTCAACTGAAAGCGCTCAGCTGGTCATCTGAGTTACAGTGGTCAGAACAGTGGCCTGAAGAATTGTTTGCCTGTATTCATCAAACGTGTGCTGAAGAATGCAGGAACAGGATAAGTGGGCTACACTCATCTGCTGCAGAAGTCACAAACATTTTCAAACCATTTGGTATGATCAGCTCCGTCCATTTTATCCTTGTTTATTACTCAGTGGCTTTTCTTTCCTGATGACTGCCATGTTATATGAAAGAAAACTGATGTCTGTTCTCACCATCAGCTTTCTAAAATCGACGTTTAGAATCACAGAAACTCTGAATTGATGTAAACCTTAACTTGACCTAACCCAATCCCTGTGTGCTTTTGCGCCTTCTTTTAACAGTGACAATCAGGGTGCAGTAGAACAACTTGTGGGGAGTCCACAGTCTCCCCCTTCCACCACTAGTCATCACTAGCTAAGCCATCAATCACTATAAACAGAGCCAAACCAACCAAAGGAAAAGAGGACTGTTATCAATTGATAGCTGTTGAGTCCAGGAGTAAAATAATCCAACTAAGGGATTTGCAAAAGTTAATTTAATTACTCACAGAGGTACTGATGAATCCCTAGCACTGAAAGCAAGGTGGCAGTAAATGTTTGAAATCTGCACCTTCACAAGGCTGGAACAGCACTGTTCTACTCCCTAGGAAAATGTGTTGTTCTACTCCCTATAAAGAATGCACTGGAGTTCACATGAACATAGTAATCTAAACTTGATACTTGGGTCTTGGATAACTTTGAGACAATTTTAGAACATAACACTGCATGCATATTTGTGAAAGACACACATTTCTTTGTGTCCCAAATGAATAACATCATATTGGGTACTCAGCCAGTCATTTCTTAATTTTGTTAGAGTTCTAAATATAGAGTTCCACCAAGATATAGTTAAATTTTGAAGGATGACTTTAAATTTTGGGGGGGTGGGTCTGGGAATGGAACCCAGGGGCATTCGACCTCCAAGTTACACCCCTGCACTATTTTTTATTCTTTATTTTGAAACTGGGTCTCACTGAGTTGCAGAGGGCCTCACTAAGTAGCTGAGGCTGTCCGCGAACTGCGATCCTCTGGTCTCAGCCTCCCAGGTGCTGGGATTACAAGCGTGGGCTACCACACCCAGCTGAAGGATGACTTTTAAGATAAATCCCAGTTAAAGTAAATTCTCATTAAGTGGAACCAATTTTAAATAAGGTCCCTTGTCTACCTCTGTCTACCCATTTATCACTCTCAAGTTTTACAACATTCACCAACTAACCTAACAACAATCTGTCATTTATTACAATGCAAACTGGTGAAAATCCTATACAACTATGTACATATTAGATAAAATATATAGCCCTCCCAGGTGGAATCAGCTAATTTTATTATAATTATTATTCCTGCTTTTATTATGCAAACTCACTTTATCTCTACCCTCCTACTAAACATGCCTTTAATTAAAGAATGGAAAAGTGTGTGTGTGTGTGTGTGTGTGTGTGTGTGTGTGTGTGTGTGTAAGAGACAATATTTGATTGTGGAACAATGTTATGCATTCAACAAGTATTTCAAATACCCAATCAATTCTAAAGTCAGTTGAGTTGAAAAAAAAACTGATCCTGGGATAAGAAAATAGTCACTAGGGCCATATGAGAGAGTCAGCTGATAGACACACCCAATAGATGCCCATGAGTATCGTGCTTTCCATTGGACCTCCAATACTCTAGTGTGAGGATGGGATGCGGTTCTTGTTTCTGACAGAGATAAGGGCCAATGATTCTCATTTCACTGACTCTTCTTACCTAGGCTTGGCTCTGTTCTGTTTGAATTCCTCGAAATGCTTTAATTGATATTTTCAAAGCCCCCATAAACCTCAAAAGAAAAATGACCTGGTCTTGAAAGTACGGAATTAAGTGGTAGATAAGATGATGTAGAAAGCTATAAGCTATGTTCCTAAAATATATACAATGAGCTATATGTAATTTCTTTGGGGGTAGGAAAAAGAAAAGACTAAGGTAAATGCCAAACCAGTGTTTAGCATATAGGGGATGGTTTAAGAACTGTTTCTTGAGTAAAATAATAAGAATAGAATTGGTAATGATAATAATATATGTTTTTCTGATTGTGAAAAAGATTCAACTTCAAGTTTTTTGCTCTTTTTCTAAAGAATGTTATTAAACATGCCTGTCAGGAAATTGTGAAATGTCATCAGTGTCTTAGACACCTGCTGATGGATATCAATTACATCAAGTCTTATTAAAGTTTAATAATCCAAATGGGACAAAAAAAGATGATTCCAAAACAAATATTGTGTACTATGGTAAAATGTATTATTGTGCACGGTTTACTCTGGCCTCTTTTACCATATTCTGTAGATGAAAGGACACTGGGAGTTTGAGTGAATCTTATTTAAGAACATTTATTCATCATTATATAGTGAACTCTCTCTCAACTTCTCTTGCCATCGAGCAAAGTGTCTCGTATATAACCACCCACTAAGTGTCTCTGGATCTAATCACAATAGATGAATGAGTAAAGAGTCTATCAAGGAAAGAGTCAGCATCTGAGCCTCTTACACTGACACCAAACCTGGAGTCACCTATATCTGAGATATGGTCAGTTTGCTTAATTATTTTATGAAATCATTTTCCTATTTAGGACTGACAGGTAAGATGAAGTCAAGAATGTTCCCCGAGGAACACTTTGGCAAGGAGCCAGGCCACCGCCCCACAATCACAAATGGAACCACGTCAACATGGAGGAAAGGAACTTTTAAACTGTCCTTTTAAAAGATGACAAGTACACCGGGCGTGGTGGCGCACGCTTGTAATCCCCACTTGGGAGGCGGAGACAGGAGGATCACCGCAGGTTGGAAGCCAGCCTCTCTGGCTTAAGAGACCCTGTTTCCAAATACATAAAAAAAGGTCTGGGAGTGTAGCCCGGAGGTAGAAGGGCTTCCAGGAACCCCAGTACCGCACAAAAAATTATATTTTGAGACCTCTGGCAAAATTCTAAGAGACTCTTTGTGCCCTGGTAAAAAAACCTAGAAGATTCCTTGTCAGTCATAGGGAATGGTGATAAATTTTAAGGGGAAAAAGGCAAGGTCTGCATATAAAAATACTCTTGCACTATTCATGTGGAATTGAAAGCGAGTTTTAGCTGTGAGAGATGTTCATTCTAATTGTGAAGATGAGAGATCAGATTCCACAGACTTAGGAAATCGTACAGCAAGACTTAGATGACTGGGATGAGAACAGGAAAACATCACACAGTTTAGGAAGAAAGACCAGGCGAATGTTGATGCCCTTGACAAGTAAAGAAAGACATAAATAAATATTGGTCGAAATTGACTTAACCACTAAAATTCTGTTCAGTTCTAATGTTCTGACTCTAAAGGTCTAATGAGCTTAGTTGAATTTTCATAAAGTCATCCCACAGAATCAAAGGTGGAATTCAATTTAAAAGCAATTCCAAAAAGTCACATAAAGAAAAGCTTCTATGTGAATGAGCCAAAGAATCCTGACTATCTCTTTATTGCAGGACTTCTCAGAGCTTCTTTTTCATATCCAAAGGAACCTTTTAATAAGTGGTATTTCTCAAGTGTCCTTGCTAGCAAAATCCCTTTATCCAATTAATTTTGTTAGCATTTTGTTAAGTCAGTGGTTTCTGTAATATACTTTAGAAAATATTTGTTTGTGTATTTTCTCCCCCTTATATAGGTCATTCATTAATAATAATCTTGAGATTATACAATTATCTTTCATAAGACTCATCTCACAACATTAAATGGACTAAGTGGAAATAATTTAAGACAATCAAGATTCTTATGGCATTTTGTATGATTAATCAACATTTCATTTTTATTATCATTTTTATTTGTAGGTCTGGGGATAGAACCGAGGGGCTTTGACCTCTGAACTACACCCCTTGCCCTATTTTTTATTCTTTATTTTGAAACAGGGTCTCACTAAGCTCTGGAGGGCCTCACTAAGTAGCTGAGGCTGGCCATGAACCTGCGATCCTCTGGTCTCAGCCTCCCAAATCTGGGGTTACAAGCGTGCGCCACCATGCCCAGCTCATTTTTATTATCTTTGCTTGCCCATTCTGGTGGTGAAGATGACTAAGACTCATCAGCCAGAGACTTTACACTGTTTAGGACCTCTGCTCAGAGCCTATGATCTTCAAGACGCTCCTTTAAGGCAGTTATTAGCATTTAGCTCCATTTTATAGAGGAACAAACTGATCGTCAGAGAATTTATTAACTTGAGCAAGTTAAGAAGGTACTAGAATCCACATTTCCAAACTGGAGATTCAGAATTGAGAATCTAGGCATACTATGGATGTTAATACCTCAGTCCTAAAACATTAAGCAAAGGCATTCCAAGTATGATTCGTGAGTAACCTGGGTACACACACAGAAAGTCGTGAAAGTCATTTGGACATCCTTTTCTCATTAACTCAACACCTGTGGAAGATCAGATACTGTGCAGGTACTTTAGATACAGTACAGCAAGCAGTCAGATTCTGAGCCTTTAAGGAGGAGATAATAAGATGAGGAAATAAAAGAAATATAAGGAGGGATAATAACTGCAAAGAGTTCTGAAGGGTGTGTGTGTGTGTGTGTGTGTGTGTGTGTGTGTGTGTGTGTGTTACTCTGCATAGGAAGGACCAGGCCAGCCTCGTGGTAGGAACAAGCGAGATGAGAGCATCAGGTTTTGCAGGGGAGGCCACTCGGCCTTGACAAGAGCAAGTACTGGAACGGATCCGGATGCAGTGGTTTCAAGAGAGTGAAAAAAGAGACAGTGGTAGAGGACAAGTATGGACAATGGCTTCAAGGAATTTCTTTCTAAAGGGAAAAGAGAAATGAGGCAGCAACCGAGAGGAGATAGATAAAAGGCAAGATAGTGATTCTCTGCTCGTTCTCTTATGGTGGAGGAATCAACAGTACAAAAATATACTCTTGATTAACAGAGTTCAGAGAAAACTTTTGATGATAAAAGGAAAAAATAATGATGTGAGATGGGTATCAGCTGGGGTAAGGAGGGAAGCAGGTCCAGGGAACTAGGCGGGAGGCGGCCTTAGGTAAAAAATGAACAATTAATTCATGGCAGTAGTACAAGAGCTAGAGTACTGCTCACAAATGCAGGCTGTGGTCAAATGTTTCAAGTAAAATACAAAAGACATCGTTTAACAAAATTTACTAGATTTCTTTGAGGCTCATGTTCTGACTTCTTTTAGTTGCTCTTGACTTATGTTTCCACCATCTGTATATTTAGGGAGAGTAGTACCTGTCTTGTGAAATTATTGTGAAGATTAAAAGTTAATTTTCTACTTCAGGGCTTAGAAAAGTGACTATAGCATAACAGGTTGGCCAAAATGTTAAAATATTATCTGTCCTACTATTATTATACATTATCCTTAATTGTATGTAGTCTAAATTATATCACCTTAATATTTGCATTTAATTTTACAGCTCTTTAGCATCAAATAAAATACAATCCTTGGGAAAAAGAGCAGGTTGTCAAGTGTGATACGGTTTGTTTAACAGTTTCTCTAATGCAATTTTGGCACATTAATTCTAAAAGGGTCTATAAACTGAATCAATTCTGATTTTGCTAAAGTCTTTGAAAGCAGTGTTACATTCTTTTGAGTCAAATACTTATCTTATAGGAGACAAATAGGGAGCATTTTGAAATTCAATATTTGCAGCATTTTTTTATTAGCAAGCAGAAGTACTGGATGCAATCAATACCTGGGCTCCCCGAGCAAAATACATTTATTTCCTCTGCAAATCTTTCTTGATACTCGGGCTTCTCTCTGTTGCTGCCTGATCTAGTTGATGGTTTTGACACTGTGGCCACTCTAGCTCAAGTCTCTTGAGGACAACTTCAGTCTTTCCCTCTTCCCCCGACGCCCATCCCTTAGCCCACACAGGTTCACTGTCTATATAACACTGATCTTTGTGAGTGGTTTGGCCACTGCTGTGTTTCCAACCTCCAACAGCTTTCTGTAAAGAACAAAATGAAAACCCTTCCATTGTCCAGGTCTAGAAAGCCCTACCGAGCTTGCTTCTACCTACTCTGACCCTTCTACTATTGTATTTTTTTTTAGATTGCTCCCTATGCCCAAATTTGAATTATGTTCTGGGAACACAACCCAATCATTTTCTACTCAGAGTTCTCTGCTCTTTTTGCTCTTCCTGCATAGAATACTCCACCCTGCAGTTCTTCACATGATTATTATTGTTTATATCCCTGTTCAAGTATCATATCCTCTAAGAGGATACCTGGCCCTCCTTAACTAAAGCAGCTCTGCTTGCCACCCCACCACCAGTGTTTATTTTATTCATTGAACTATCCTCAGTAGGTATAGTCTTGATGGTTTCTGTGCTTGTTTCCTGCCTTATTGTTAGCATGGAGGGATATTTACGCATTACACATAAAACTTAGATGTCTTCCTTACCCCTTTATCTAGGATGAATAGAGAGCGGAAGCTCACTAAACTTCATAGGAAGAAGAAGTAAATTCCAATAACCACATTTCTGCAAGTGATATAATTAAATTGCACAGGCCCGAGTGACTTCAGGCTGTTGCGTAGGTTTTCACATAGCTAACTAAAGGAGTTATTTTATCAGCCATTTATTTCTTCGCTCTGTACATCACTCAGCCAACACACCACTTATTTATTTCCTTTTTACATGTTATAATCTAACTTTATATAAAGTTTTTACCCAACTATTTTGTGTATATTTGAAAATGTGTATTATTTATAGACATAAATCAGAATGATCTCAAAGAAGATAAAATTTACTGTCTCACTTGGTACCTGATAACAGAGAAAGTAGTAAAAGCTTTCACTTTCTGGGAAAAGACTATCTAATATACTGCTTAAAAATATTAAATTACATATTCATAGATATTTAGAGAAACAACCTTTGGGAAAATATAAAGTAAATTTCTACGCACATGGATACCTGAAATAAATGATACATCCAGAGGTTATTCTGATGAAATTGAAGATGCTTTTTTTTTTACAGGCAGATGAAATCAAAGTCATGAATACAATGAGGAAGAGTAAATGATACTCTGGAGCTCAGAAAGTCTGAGATTAACTATACCATATTATTTCTAATTTACCCCAACAGGTAACTCAATGTATTCATCTAGAACTCTGCTATGTAGACATGGTCTAGAGGAGAAGAATGGAGTACTAAGGAGAAATATTAGTAGTTTCTGAAAGAATATGATATTTTCTCTAAAAAAGTGCTTTTATTGGGCATTTATTATACTTCAGGTTTTACAACTTCACTTTTTTAACAGTCATAGTATCTCTCTAAGTAGTATTAGTGCCCTACTTTAGATGAGCGTAAGGAAGCAGAGAAGCAACTTGACCTATAAAAGTCAGAAGAAGTAAATGACAGATACTGGGCTGGATCTTAGTCTAACTTAAAAGAATCTTTGTATTAAAAACACAGAAATAAATGTTCATTAGTTGATCCTATCTCATTTCACTGGTTCCTCACTGTTTTCCCACATTTAGATGTATAATGCTTAATATCCGAAAATAAAACATTTTTAAGAGTTATTTTTTGCCATGCCTGGCACATGCTTGTAATTCCAGTACTTGGGAGGCTGGAACAGGAAGATCACAGGTTCAAGACCCACAACAACCCTGTTTTGAAATAAAAAAATAAAACGGTTGGGCATGTAGCTTGGAGCTAGAACGTCCCTAGGCTCAAAACCCAGCACAAAAATAAACAAATAAAATTAAAAGAGCCACTTCTTTTGTTACTGCTTTGACTCTAAAAGTTAATGGTTCACTTTAAAATGGAACAACTTTCTAAAACCTGGAGAGATCCTCAAAGCAATACTTAGTACATTAGACATCTCTCCCCAGCCCTGCCACCGTGTTGCTGGGGACTGGACTCAGGTCCTTGTGCATGCTAAGTATGCTCTCTGTCACTGAGCTATGCCCTTAGCTCCTAAATGATGCTATTTCTATATGCTGAAAATTTAAAACAAATAAAACAAATGAGCTCTATCCTTCTGGGGTGCCCTGCAAGGATGCCCATGGGATGCCATTATGTGAAAACAGTGCCGTGCAGAGGTATAATACAATCCCGGCTGCCATGGTAATGTGTGGGAGAGTTCAGAAAGATGCAGGCTGTACGCCTAGCACTGGTTACCTCGTTGGGTGAGGAAATGCATTATTAATGTCTTCTCCATACACTTTTTGTGTATGGTCTGGCACAATAAGCATAGGTTACTTTTGCAATTAATAACAAGGACAGAGTAAATTTTTACCACATAATTTATTTCTAAATATTGTTTTTCTATGTGTTGGGATGGTTTTCTCACACTATATTATTTCCCACTTTAACCTTTTTTTTTTTTTTTTTTGGTGGTACTTGGGTTCCTGGAAGCCCTTCTACCTTTGGGCTACACTCCCAGACCTATTTTATTTTTGGAAACAGGGTCTCTTAAGCCAGCGCAGCTGGCTTCGAACCTGTCTCCGCCTCCCAAGCGCGGGGATTACAAGTGTGCGTCACCATGCCCGGCTTAACCTTTTTTTTTTTTTTTAAAAACTATTCTTTTAAACAAAGCACTACATTTTAATATGTTTTAGAACATCAAGCCTGTAGTTAAGATTTCTATTGAATGACAAACTACCCAGCATAAATAAATTTGAAAGCCTTTGGTTCACGTCATCTGATCCATGGCAGACCTGTAAGTCTGTGAGTAAAAAAGCTACTGGATATGTGCGTTCTGTGTACATATATGCACAGACATAGGCTATAAGTATTACCAATGTAAATATTTTCATATTTAAGAGAAATTCCAAATAGTTCATTATACACACCGTGCATATACAATTTGAAGACTAAATATGAACTAAGCTGTTATTTAACCTGAAAGACCATTCTGTTGTTGGCTTAGAGAATCAGAATAATAATTTGTAAGTACATAGATTTGGCAAAGAAATCACCAGTTTACCTAGGGTATATTCCATTTTTATTCAGGAACTTTGAAAGGAAAATTTTAAGCAATGGGTTAAAATAATTCCTACAGTTTTAAAAGGCTCTGCTAATAGCTAAAAATTGAAAGAGCCACAAAAGTGAATAGCTTAGCCAAACCTGAACTATTGTTCAGAAAGGGCCTACAAAACAAGTATGTAATTCTCCTCCAGTCTATTTCAGAATAACCAGGCAACAGCTTCTGTTAAAACCCTAATACCAATCCCACAAAGTTGTGAGAAGCTCAGTATTATTTTCACTCTGGCTGTAACATTACATTAATTCACTCCCTGCCTTCTACTACTCCAGCTCTGAGATGAATACATGACAACCTGTGGTTAGCATCACTTGTAGTACATTAAATTTGATTAGACAAACACTTACTGATGCTCATTAGAATTCAATACACTGCCTAGGTCTGAGTGCCCGTAAAGATGTATAGCGCACAAATCCCATTCTCTAGGAACTTAAAAGTTTAGCGAGGAAGATACAACCAGAACTAATACAAAGCACAGTACAAAGTCTCTATGTAACACTAGTGAAAATATGAAGAATAGGGAACACAGACTAGGGTAAGGATTTATTACAGTTAATTTTAGTTTGGGCTGTGAGAAGCTTCTGGAAAAAAGTGACCTTTTAACTGAGGCTTAAAAGTCAAGTAGGATTTAGTCATCAGTAGTAAGACCTGGGGCTGGGGCATGGAGCTATGTAGAAAACTGGGAAGTGCAGGGAAAGAAGTTTGTGCTGACTCGTCTTAAGAGTGTAACTTGTTTACATGACAGAGAAACCAGAGGAGCTGAGGTCAGCAAGGATGGTTAGGCCAGGTCAAAGCCAGCCTCCAGTGAGCATCAGCGTGTGCTCTGAATCATCCAGAGGCCCATTCACCTAAGAAAAGGACATTCATTGTTCCTGGTGGAGTTCTCCTTTCATGATTTCAAATATTAGTGTTCTTATTTTTATTTGTTGTTATTATTATTTTGCTACTGGAAGCTGAACTCAGGGTCATTCTACCTCCAAGCTACACCCTCAGTCTCTTTTATTTTCAAATAAGGTCTTGTGAAGTTGCTGAGTATTTTGCTAAGTTACAGAGGCTGTCCTTGTCTAAGCCTCCCATTTACTGAAAGTGTGTGTGGGTGCGTGCATGCGTGTGTGTGTGTTACTAGGGATTGAATACAGTGGCATTGTGCCTCTGAGCTATACTCTGACCCCTACTTCATTTTTTTCTTTTGAAATAGGATCCCACTAAGTTGCTTATTTAATTGAAATAAAACAGTATTTCTGAATATCTGGAATTTGAAACAGACATTTGTTGCATGAGAATATGTGGTCAGTTTTTTTGGAAGATAGTGGTTAGTGAGTCTTTCAGTGAAACAAACAAACAAAAATTGATGGGTTAAGCTACCTGGTAAGGAAGTCTGGAATCTATGAAAAAATTCTATGAGAAAAAAAAATATTGTCTGTGGATAGAGGTGAGACTATGGAAGGGGTGACAAAAGGGCATTGTTGGAGGACCAACTGGAGAATATTAATATTGTCACTCAGCCCCAGGTATATCTCACAGCCCCAAGCCTCTATCTCCAAGTGCAAGATTAACATATTCATTAATCTATTTTCTTTAAGGAGATCTAAGCATACAAATACACTCTGTTCTCATCAGAACTCTAGTTCTTAGTTCACTGGTAGAAAAGAAGAGAAGCAAGTCACAATGCCAAATATTTAACACCTCTCCACTGGCGTGTCTACTGTCTCTGCCCATGAGTTCCATTCATTTCCCTAGTCCAGAGGACAGGACACCCAGAAATTCTTTCTATGAGAATCACCAGCTCGAATGAGCCTCTGAGCATTGAGAAACCTACCATTCTAACACCATTTTCAAAGGCTTGCCGGGTGAGTGGGGCTGGACCGTCCACAGTCTTGCCGTCGTCATCTGGGCCCCAGCTGGCGCTGTAAATGTGCACGTGCTGGGGATTGAAGCTCACTGACTTTGCTTCCACCATGTCTGTGACGTCTCCATCCAGCATGCGCACTCCTTCAAAACAGAAAGGATGAGCTCACTCCAGAGGCTTCACAACAGGACACCCAAATAAACCACATCTAGGGGTTTCAGGGGGAAAGAATATATTTTTAGCCAATGCTTAAGTAAGCATGTTTTTCTTGGTAAAAGGATAACATATATTTTACAGAAGCTATCTTGGGGAGAAAGGAGCTTAAGTTGTAAATATAAGAGTAAAACTTTTTTTTTTAAGGGGGAGGTTTGATACTGGAGATTGGACCTAGAGGCATTCTACCTCCGAGCTACACTACTAGACCTATTTTATTTTTATTTTGAAATACACTCTCACAAGGTTGATGAGAGTCTCTATACTTGCTGAGGATATCCTCGAACCTGCAATCCTCCTGTCTCAGCCTCCCAAGAACTGGGATTACAAGTGTGTGCCACCATGCCCTGCACAGAACTTCATTAAATCCATTTTTATTCCATTGTGCCCCCCACCCCGGCCAATGGTTGACTCTCCCTTACCCTTGCCCCACTCTCAAGTGAGTGCTTAACTAAGAGGGATTCTCAGTAATCACCAGTCCCTACACTTCTCCTCATTTATAAACTCGTGTTCATTGCTGGCATAAACCTTAGCAGTCTTATGAAATTTGGAAAGCTGCCAAGTTAGATCAGTCTCATTTCCTCCATATTTAATATCATCCTCTACTCTTAAGATTGATTTGAACTTAATATGTCTTTTTTGCCAAGTTATTTATAAGTCAAATAAAAAATGAGAATGCATTTAACACTTCAAATAATTCCCAAAGGGTTTTCTCAATGGCCATTAATCTTCATTTAAGTATATTCTTATCAGACAGATAGAAACTTATTAATCCCATTCTGCAAAAACAGACACTAAAATACTCAGAAATAAATTATGTACCAAATGCCAGGCTTTCTTTCCTCCCATTTACTTTGGAGACTTGCAGCAACAAGAAATATTTAATTAAACATCTAATTGTTAAGCAAATACACCTCATCTCTGCTTAAGCCATATTTACTCCTCTGGAAACCTTGTTATCCCGGTATGTTTCAAGTTTCCATTGGCTATCAATAAATGGAGATTAAGGAATAAAAGCTCAAATCAGGCAGCCTTAGATTCTCTACGGATTGAGTTGGGGCTACTGGTGGAAAACTAAAAATATTTTTGAAAAAATTATATTGTCTTTGTGTTTTATACAGAAAAGTTTAGCAGGGCGTGGTGGTGCACGCTTGTAATCCCCGCACTTGGGAGGTGGTGACAGGAGGATCACGCAAGTTCGAAGCCAGTCCCACTGGCTTAAGAGACCCTGTTTCCAAAAATAAAAAAGAATAAAATAGGTCTGAGAGTGTAGCCCGGAGGTAGAAGGGCTTTCAGGAACTCCAGTACCACCAAAATAAATAAATAAATAAATAAATATGAAAAGTTTAACTATAAAATTTGCAACTAAATAAAAATAGAAAGAATGAACAATGAACACATATTTAGAAAGCACTCAACAACAGGTGAAATTTTACTTCATTTCCTTCATTTAAAATACACAAATTTTAGATTGAAACATTTTAATTTATTAATTTACTTATTTATTTATTTTGGTACTAGAAATTGAATCCAGGGGTATTCTATCTCCGAGCTATACCCCATCTCTATTCAATTTTTATTTTTAAAAAGGTCTTGCTAGGTTGTTGAGAGTCTCCCTAAACTGCCAAGGCTGTCCTCGAACCTCGGATTCTCCTGTTTTAGCCCGTCAAGTACTGAGGTGTGTGGCACCAAGCCTTGCTAGACTGAATCATTTTAAAATCCATAACAGACAAGAGACTTTCTCCTTTAATTTTTACAAAACATGTGGAAATAAGTTCTATTTTCATCTAACATCCAGCCAACATTAAATCTTCTGCAAATGTTCCTAAAGACATTGCACTTGGTGGCTACATCTTCTGACTCTATGCCTCTGGGATTCTTTATTTTAGTTTGTTTTTGTTTTGTTCTTGTTGTTGCTAATTTATTATTTTTACTTTACTGTGGTGCTAAGAACTAAACCCAGGGTCTTGCACATGCTGGACAAGCACTCTTCCTCTGGGCTATACCCTCAGCCCCCTTTTTTATATTTTTAATTGATACATAATACATATTTATGGGCTACTGTACAAGATTCTTTGACTTTTTTATTATTTTAAAGGGAGATGTATATTGACGAGTGTGGTGGACAATGAAGTTGTCCAGTCCCTTCATTATTATGGGCTGGAAACTATACTTGGAATCCTTGTCAGTGGTTTGTTTTGTGGTAGGAGAAAGTTCAGAAGAATGTCCTGCTTGTATCATATTCTGAGTAGCATTGGTTTGTTTTAATTTAATATGAATATTCAAAATTAATCTGTCTATTTTTAAAGGAAAGATAGATGGACCATTTGACCTTAGTTATTACAAAGCATGAAATGAAACTATTTTACCAGCCCAGTAAAGTCTGAATGAAACACTGTATCTCACTAATGTGTCCAAACCCTACCACCAAAACTAAAAATATTTTTGAAGAAATTATATCAAAATCCAGTTTCTATCTCACGTAATTTATGTGAAGTGCATGTTAAAGAAAAAGAAAAAAAAAAGGCCTGGCAGTTGTTACTCAGAGAGCAACGATTTTCTGACAGGAAATTTACAAATAAGAGGAAGGCTGCTTCCTCTTCCTCGTGGAAGTCATTGCGTCTCACCTCGGGTGTGAGGGGTTAAATTTATAACTCAGAATGCTCTTGTAGAGAACCTGCTTGAGCCATCGCTTTACGTTTATGTTTCAGATGAAGGTGCTGTTTAGTTTGGTCAGCAGTTTATCTGTGTATCTGAGTTCACAAGTTCATACTGTCATTTCCTCAAGGTCAGTCGGAGCTGGAGAGTCATCACGGTGCTCTGGAGTGCGTCTGCGCATGAGCGAGCGGTCCTAGAAAGCCTCTCACCTGACTCTAGGACGAGGAGGGCCTCCCGCACCCCATCCTTTGCAGAGAAAAGCCTTTGTGTCCTGAGCACAGCCCCTGGCCTCCCTGACACCCAGCAGATGCTCCTGGCTCTGCCAGTCCTGCTCAGCAGCTGCCACACCCTAAGGATTCAGTGTGAAACCAAAGAGGAGGTCAAATGACAGTGGCCTGACATTCAAGGTCACTTCAGGACACCTCTTCTAAGCACTGTCATTATATATCATAGTTCCCCCTTATCTGTGGCTTCCCTTTCCCGATTTAGGTTACTCATGGTCAACCAAGGTCTGAAAATGTTAAATGGAAAATAGCAGAAATGAATAATTCATGTTTGGGGTAACTTTCATTATAGTATGGTGTCCTATTTTATTATTAGTTATTGTGAATCTCTTACTATGCCTAATTTAGAAGTTAAACTTTATCATTAGTATTTATGTATAGGAAAAATGTAGTGCCGCACATATAGGGTTAGGTACTATATACGGTTTCAAACGTCCTTTGGGGATCTCAGATAAGAAGAGACTCTTCCTAAATGGTTCATACTTTTATCCAGGATAAAAATGTAATTTTTAATTTGGAAAGGAGTGCCATTTTTGATTTTCAGTTCCAATTTAGTTTATAAATTGTAAAAAAGAATAGTGCATTGGAAGCAAGGTCAGCCTGGTTCTGGAGCTTCTATTCTTGTTACAGGTGGCCTTTCAGCAGACGCCTGGGGACACCTTCAGGCGGGTCCCAAGGACGGTCCCTGGGATGAGTGGACCGTCTTCTTCCCAAGTGTGGCAATGGCACTTGGCTGTCGCTTTTAACGATGACTACAACTGGGGAAGTTAAGAGTTGGCTTTCTCAACGCTTAGGTTTATACTGCTTTGGCTGGATCCTTAAAGTAAACATATGTGTATTTGAGTTTGTGCATATGAGTCCATATGTATAGATATAACTTACAGAAACAGTATTACCACATTATGACACTACATAGGAGATTCTGCCATTTTAACTATAATTAAGAAGAATTTTTTTTAAAGCCAAAGCAACACACATTAAAAGATTTTTTTTTTTTCTTTTTTGCTTTCAACGAGTATCAAAATGTTCCTTTTCCTAGAGACATTATGACCTGCTATTTCTGACCCAGCCACCAATTTTGGGTTTTGGTACAGATGTCATTGTGTCCATCTTCACTACTGAATAACAGTTTTTCAAGAATGTTTAGAAAAGTGTTTTGGGGACACTTTAGGTCACTCATCAGCAGGCGATAACTATAGTGGACAACACAGGTTAACATGGTCACTCTGCTGCTGAGAATGGAACACTGTTATGCAAAACTATGCTCATATTTAGTTTAAAAGGGATCCTGAAAACCAGTGAGCAAAAGAGTTGTCTGCCTCATGTAGGTATCTACGTAGGTTGGTAGCTCATACCTCCGATCTTGGCGTTGAAAGCAATTCCAACGGTGCAGTGAGAGTTGTTTGCAGCGGCTGCGACTTCTCCAGCACAGCGGGTCCCGTGCCTGCAGGCAGAACACACGTACTTTCTAAAGCAAGATACTCTAGTCTCCCAAACCCAGTGCCTCGTCGCCGCCACTCACACTTCCAAGTAGTAAAGAAAGCACCCAACTGTGGACGTGTCTAGAACTTCCTACCCAAGTAGCGCTGAGTCTGCCTGTGGCTAATTTTTACCACTTAATTATGCTGTTTTGGACTATATATATTTTTTTAATTTGGATTTTTATTTGGAATATATATACATATATATATTTGTGATACTGGGGATTGAACCCTGGGGCATCTACCTCCAAGCTACACTCCCAGCCCTATTTTTATTTTTTAATCTTTATTTTGAAACAAGGTCTCACTAAGTTGCAAGGGCCTCACTAAGTAACTGAGACTGGTCATGAACTTGCAATCCTCCTGTCTCAGCCTCCCAAGTACTAAGATTACAAGTGTGTGCCACCATGCTGGGCTTGATTATATTCTTTTTTTTTCTATGTGGGTCTGGGGGTGGAACTCAGGGGCATCTGACCTCCAAGCTACATCCCCTGCCCTTTTTTTTTTTTTTTTTTTTGAACAGGATCTCACTAAGTTGCCGGAGGGCTGTCTGCAAACTGGGATCCTCCGGTCTCAGCCACCCAAATGCTGGGATTACAAGCAAGCACCACCATGCCTGGCTTTATTATATTCTTGATAGGTTTATTTTTGATATCTTGCTCACCCAACTAGAAAATCTCCTTGAAAGCTAAAACCAAACCATATTTTTTTATTCTTTTTTCTTTTTGTATTTTCTAAACTACTGCTGACCAGTATTGCAGCCACCAGTCATACGTGCTACTGAGCTTGAGATGTGGCTAGAGTGACCTCATCTCAATTTCTAATTTTATTTGACTTGAATCAAATAATCTAATGCCAGGCATGGTGGTGCATGCCTATTATTCTACTTGGGAGGCTGAGACAGGAGGATTATTGATTTGAGGCCAGCTTCATCAACTTAGCAAGACCCTGTTTCAAAAAAAAAAAAAAAAGAATAAAAATAGTTAGAGGCATAGATCAGAGGTAAAATGCTCTGAGATTCAATCCCAGTACAAGAGAGAGAGAGGGCAAGAGAGAAGAAGGAGGAGAAGGAGGAAGAGGAGGAGGAGAAGGAGGAGGAGGAGGAGGAGGAAGAGGAAGAGGAGGAGGAGAAGGAGGAGGAGGAGGAGGAGAAACAAAGCAAAATCTCCAATAATTCAAGTATTATAAGAGTTAAGAATGTAGCTGGGCATGGTGGCACATGCTTGTAATCCCAGCATTTGGGGAGGCTGAGACAGGAGGATCCCAGTTCATGGCCAGCCTCAGATGCGACTTAGTGAGGTCCTTTGCAACTCAGTGAGACTCTGTTTCAAAATAAAGAATAAAAATATAGGGCTGGGCTTGCATTTCAGAAGTAGAATGCCCCTGGGTTCCATCCCCAGTACTGAAAAAAAAATGTAGATATGATTTGAGAATGTTTTTAAATTGCAAACTTAAGTATCAACCAAGTATTTCCAATGACTATTTATTATCTAGACTGGGATGTACTACAAATATATAATAGATCGCAAAGATTGCATACAAAAATAAATATCTCATTAATCACTTTAATAACACCTACCTGTAGAAATATTTTATTTAATAAATATATTATCAAGATTTGTTTCATTCATTTCTTTTCACTTTTTTACTATTTTTTAATGTGGCTGCTAGGAAATTATTTTTTCCCATTATTTCTCACAATATAACTTTTTCCTTAGTCAGAAAAAATTTCTAGCTGAAAAGACTTCTAGGATCATCTTGTTTAAGGACTGCAAAGAATGTTCAAGTACAAAGCAGATTCTGTTTAGAAGTCGTTACTGAAAACAGTGTGTTGAAAAGAATGTGACTGAGCCCAGAGAAAGAAAGAGTACTAAGACTGACGAGAACCAGGGCTGCAGAAGACAGAGGGGACAACCATTACCAGGGTGCATTTGTTAATGCTAATGAAGCCCAGGGCCCACCTCTCCCTTCAGTGTTGAAGATGACGGCGCCAAGGCCCTGAGATGTAAAGAGATCTATTAGCAGCAGCACAGTCAGCACAATGACGACTTTAAAACTAAGGCCCCAAATTCCATTTCAGAGCTTTTTATTTTATGGAACAGCTGCCTCGTACCACACTTGTCATGAGATATGACTACTGTCTGCATAACTATAAAAAGTTATTGCTTGCAACTGATAGGTACACATGGAAATTTATACAGGAGATATTACATACTGCTTTTTAAACTTTGGAATGCCATGCATATCTTTCTATATAAATATTAATCTACATATCATTTCGATGGTTTTTATATACTGCATACTTCTTTAAATGGCATATACATGTCTATGTATATATACATTCATGTGTGACAGACACACAAATCTACAATCTCTCTAATTTCTTTAACATGTCCTCTATTCCTGGAACTTCACCAGTTTTTCACTAATATTAATAAGGATATAAAGAATAATCTGGAGTATATGTATCACTTAACACCTGGAGATTAATGCCTTGAAGTAGAATGTCTGGATCAAAGAACACAGTATATATTGTCAAACTGCTAAATGCACATGAAAGCAATATGGCCAAAATGCATAAAAACTGCATGATCAAAAAATATCACTACAAAATAGTAGATTTTTGTGCAAGGCATAAAGGGGAGGGGAGAAAGAGAGAGAGAGAGAGAGAGAGAGAGAGAGAGAGAGAGAGAGAGAGACAGACAGACAGACAGAAGAGAGGGTGTGCATAAGTCAAGTTGAATGATACCATGAACAATGGAGAAATGTCTTGATGAACTCTGTGTGTGCAAACGCTTGTGTATGAGTTTTTAAGTTTTTTTTTTAATCTTTGACCATCAGACCTGAAAATGTTATCATTGCTTCCTTTCCTGACTATATCTGATGGTGAGCATCTTCTATAATCTCTATTTATTCTTTATATTTCTTGCTTTGTGAATAACCTTTTAATGACCTTTGGCCAAATTTCTTAGTGATTTTCCTGTAAATTCTTTAAAAATAAACATATTCAAGGCAATCTTGGGTTCTCATACATAGTATTTAATTTTGGTATACTCTTAATTACCTTGCACTTTTAGTATTTGGCTATTATCACTTTAATCATCGGAAAAATGGTCAGTTGTTAAAAGAACAACTATTTCTTCTCTAATCCCCAACCTCGATTACTAATTTCCCCCTGAACTTAGGAATTATTAATTAACTATTATTCATTATGGTTCTATTGATTATTACCTTAAGTTATTTTTATTTAAATATCTAATTCTTTTAATGAATCCACTGTTCTTATACTTCATTATGCCTATTATTAATGCAAGAGATACTAGACCACGAGGACTTCTATTTTTATTATTATTATTATTATTATTATTATTTGTGTGTGTGTGTGTGTGTGTGTGTGTGTGTGTGTGTGGTACTAGGGGTGGAACCCAGGGGCTTTCTATTTCTACCTCCGGGCTATACTCCCAGACCTATTTTATACTTTATTTGGAAACAGGGTCTCACTAAGTTGCCGAGAGCCTCACTCAGTAGCTGAGGCTGGCTTCGAACCTGTGTGATCCTCCTGTCTCAGCCTCTCAAGCGCTGGGATTACAGGCGTGCGCCACCACACCCGGTTCGACTTCTATTTTTAAATACAGCTCTGTTTTATTCTTTGGTCCAAGGGTTACTTATGTTTTCGTATTTTTAAATATATACGAGTCATGTTTTATATTAATAACTTACCTTGTGATTAAGAAATTATAGTTTCTAAGTCAATTCTCTGAAATCTGAATGCTTTGAAATTCAATGACATGAAGGCCAAGTTTATAATGAGTGTTAATAAATGTTCCAAGTGGCTGAAAAGGTGTACTGTACATTCTCCAATTATTCTTCATATATTCATTATATCAAGCTTGTTGATTCACAAATTCATTAATGTTCTTTGCAGTTTTATCAATTTTGTTAGAATTATTAACTTCCTAGTGAAAAAAATTTATGAATATGTAGCAATACTGTGGCTCTTGTAGTAAAAAATGATATCTGGTATATATTTTTTACCAGTTTTCTACCTCCCATTCTTTCTAGTAAAAAGTCAGCAATATGGGCAATCTTTCTCTCTAGGTTTATTTGAGATTTCACTTTAACTTTTCTACTTTGAGGATCATTAAAACATAATCCCAGTATTTGGGAGGCTGGGATAGGAGAATCACAGGTTTGCAGACAGCTTCAGCTACTTAAAGAGGCCTTCTGCAAACTTAGTGAGAACTTGTTTCAAAATAAAGAATAGGGCCGGGCATGGTGGCACACGCTTGTAATCCCTGCGCTTGGGAGGCGGATTCAAAGCCAGCCACGTGCGCTGGCTTAAGAGACCCTGTTTCCAAATAAAAAAGTATAAAAAATAGGTCTGGGAGTGTAGCCCGGAGGTAGAAGGGTTTCCAGGAACACCAGTACCACCAAAAAAGCAAAAAAGCAAAAACAAGACAAAACCAAAAACAAACAAAAGAAAGAATAAAAATAGGGCTGTGGGTTCAGCTCAGAGGTAGAATGTCCCTGAGCTCTATCCCCAGTACCTCAAAAAAAAAAAAAAAAAAAAGAAAGAAAGAAAGAAAGAAAAAGTTGTGTGTATAAAGTTTTAAAATTATTTCTTGGCATTCTTAAGCCTGTAGACTAATGTCCAACTCCTCGCATGTCTTTTCTCTGAAAACTGCCTATCATCATTTTCTCTAGTCTCTCCTTTTGGAATTTCAGCAAAGCATGCCACAATACCCATTCATTAATCTCTGAGAATCCTCACAACCATCTCTCTCTGAGATATGTCTGCAGAGCTTCTTCAGTTCTACATTTCCCCCGTTCTCTTTTCAGACATGACTCATCTGCTATGTATCCATTCACTTTCAATTTTGTGCTTCATTATTTGAGGTTCTTTTTGTTCTTTTTCAAATCTGTTTAATTTTGATAGTCCCATTTTCTTAATACTTTTAAGCATTCATTTCTTTATACATATGAATTATATTCTACAATTCCAAGATATGTAACTCTAATTTTGTTATTACTCTTTTTTTTTTTTTTTTTTTTTGGCGGGTCTGGGTATGGAACCCAGGGGCATTTGGCCTTTGAGCTACACCCACTGCCCAATTTTTTATTCTTTATTTTGAAATAGGTTTTCACTGAGTTGCGGAGGGCCTCACTAAGTAGCTGAGGCTGTGCATGAACCGCAATCCTCAGGTCTCAGCCTCCCGAATGCTGGGATTACAAGCGTGCGCCACCATGCCTGGCTTTGTTATTACTCTTGACTCCATCTTTTTTTCATGGTGCTATTTCCCCTGTGTAGTTGGTAAAGTTCCTACTTAGGAGGTCACATAGCTTGGGCTTCTCTCTTTGTGAATCTTTTGAGTGGAAAGCTCATTGTTCTAAACAAGATTTGTTTCTGTCATGAACTAACAGGACCTGTTCAACTAAACTTAAAATTTGAAGTATACAAATAATATGAATTACAGATAAACCCTATAAATTCTATTAATAATTCCTAAAGGGTAATAATAGTTTATTTATTTATTTATCTTGTCCCATTTGTTACCCAGGATAAGAAAGTAAAATATGTCCCTTCTGTCACTGTGTAGGTGCCCCTCCCATTAAATTACTAAAGATGGCGTCTTAGAAGATGCGTTTTATGCTGAAGACCTCCCTCACCCTATTAGACCACAGCCTTATGTCCTGTCATCTCTAGGATTGATAAAATATAGTTCCAATATGGCTAGGTTCACTGATCACTCTGGAAAAGACATTTGCCACTTCAATATGTAGATTTGATCTTTCTCAAAAGAATTCTCTTGGTGCCCCACCAACTCAACTGTACATCTGAATGTTCTTTAATACTTTCCCAGGAGTTTAGATGTACCATACTAGGAGAAATTTAATTGAATATCTACTCTACCATATTATTAAAAAAGGAAAAACTGACTTGGTTTTGTATCCCTCAAATGTAACAAAGCCCTGCACATATTACATGCATCATTAATGTATAGTGAATGCTCCTGAGTGTATAACAAAGTAAAAAAAAAAAGTTTCTTGCAAAGATTGCTATACATTGCTCTACATCATAATATATAAACCATTTTTGTGAGGCAGGAAATTATAAGAGCAGAACCCTTACTCTCCTGCTGACTCAGATATTTTAAAATATCAGTTAAATAATATATTGCAGCATGCTGTAACTGAGAGTCCAAATGACTAGCTCAACTACATTTAAGCAGCCCACACTTTTCAGATGACAATGATCATTACCCCAAAAAAGTACCAGTCATCTTTTTCTTTTTATAGCTTAGCTGAATCCAGTATTTTGACATGGATTTAAAACAAATCATAAAGGAATAGGTATCATCATGACCTGTTTGAAGTTCAAGTGCATGAACAAGTTTCAGATTTTTCTAGTACTAAATAGCAAGGATGAACAGAAAAAAATATCTACATCATATTGTCAGTCAAATACAAGTCAGAAAAACAAAAGTATTTGTTTCAGATGTATTTTGGCTCAGAATCCAGAATGTGAGCAGTAGGGTATTTTTAGCATAATGAGAAAATTCTAGTATACTTAGTTCAGAAAATAATTAATATACTCTAATCTACATGAACCCAAACATAAACTTGATTATGAAACTCTCACATAAGTTCTCCTTGGAAAATAGATCATGCCAACCTTTCTTTGTTCTGCTGCTTTTTCTTATGGAGTTTTATCACCTACTACATTACCTGTTCCTAACAATAGACCATTGTAATTAAAGGGCTCACAAAATGTTTCCTGGGCTACCTTACTGAAAAGATTGAAAAACAGAAAATCATTCCTGTTAATTGATGTCTCTATATTGTGAACACATTTGAGTCCAGTGAAGTGAATGTGCAGTAGCAAGTCACGAGTCTACCGCATCTTGCTAAGTGGTAAAAGCTGTCTCCTCTCCTTCTTCTCTTATCCTCTTGTCACTCTACTTAGAGGACTTTTTTCCCTCCCATATGAGTTAATGGGGATGAAGTATGAATGTATTTGGGCTGAAGACAAGATGTAGTAAGCTCAGCAATGACCAGGAGCTCTCAGCACACATGCAAAGGTCTTCATCATCATTGCTCTGCTTGAAAGACACGCGGGTGCAATGGAGGCAGGAGAAAGACTACTTTCTATTTCTTTCTTTTCTTAGAACAAACATCTTCAGCTGTTCATGCTATCCCCCTCTGATGTCCTTGCACCCACTCATTCTTGCAGGTTTTGATATTGTGTGAATCTGAGTTAAGACCATTTAAGTGTACTTCAAAAACCCTGTTAGGGCAGAAGAGAGCAAGAAACAGGAATAAGTTCCCCAACATATTGTTCACAACCGATTTTCTGATGGCTCATCTTTTGGGTGATAATATCACCACCTCTATTTACACTGTGTTCTGATTCTTGAAGTATCTTAACCTCATTTGATTCTCACATAAACCCTGTGAAATAAGAAAAACATAGTATTTCATTAGTTAAAAATTTTAGTTTGCCATTTGGTGAGTGGATGGGTTAAAATGTGCAGGACAAGGACTAGACCAGGATCTCCTGGGTCTTTATTTAATGACCTTCCACTCCTCCAGAAAGATTTACAGGGCCACACATTCCTAAAGCTTTACGTGACTGCCAAGATTTCATGACATCTTTGCCTGCTGCCTTACTCCTCGATTACTGTTGATGCTCTGAGGGAGAGAGGTAACTCTTCCTCCACTTCTATCAAGCAGAATGTATTGGACAGTGTATTTTGTAGAATTTCCATGATACATTATTCAGCTTGAGCTCAAAGGAGAAAATACTTGGAATCATAAAGATGAAAACTTAAGAATAGTGGCAAATAGCTGAAAATTGTTGATCACTTTGTCATCATTCAAAAGCTTACTGAAGCTAGCAAAATATATTTGAATAAAATTAAATTAAAAATTAAAAAACAAAATAAAATCACAGTCTGTTTTGTGGTGATCAGCTTTTGCAACTCAAATATGATATGAGCTTCATGGCTGCAATTGTACAAGGTCCAAGAGGCCTTCCCACGTTTGTGCTTTTTATTTTAATGAGAAGGGTGCCAAGAAAATTTGTATAAACAACAATAAAAAGATACATAAAATAACATAGGATTAAGTACATACTCATTGACAGCCTAATGTTGAAAAATTTTTAAGCATGGATTTTTAAATTGTGATAGTTTTATACTTTTCTGAACCCTCTTTTTGGATTTCAGGAATTCATGCATAATATTTGAAAACATTAAAAAAAGTTAGCATTCATCAAATGATCTGTCAGATATGTTATAGGCAAAGGAAGAAAATTAAAAGTATATTTATCATATTAAGTACCTGATAAGTAGAATCTGATATAAAAAAAACATAAATGACTAGTACATTTTCTTTTAAAAAGCAGAGGGTAGCTGGGTATGTCTATAATCCCAATTCATGGGAGACTGAAATAGGAGGGCCAAAGGTTCATGGCCAGCCTCTGCTATTTAGCAAGGCTTCCCACAACTTAATGAGTCCTTGTTTCAAAATGAAAAATTAAAAAGTCTGGGAGTGTAGCTCAAAGGTAAAATGCTCCTGAACTCAGTCTCTACTCAACCATAAAGAACAGAATTATGTCATTTAAAGGGAAATGTAGAGAACTGGAGAACATTACGCTAAGTGAGATTAGTCAGGCATAAAAGTGAAGGGTCGGATGTCCTCCCTCACACGTGGAAGCTACGGAGAAACTGGACACAAGAGGGACAAGGGAGGAGAAACCACAGCGGAGTGAAGGAGGGACCTGCCTGCGGAAGAAGACTTGGAGAGGAACCCAGCTCAGGGATCATAATGCACACACACAAAGTTATCAAAGCGAATCACTAACGTGGGAAGGGAGAGGGAGTGAGCTGGGAGCTGGGGAGGGCTCAGTGAGTACTGTGTGCATTTATACCTGTACCACCCTGAACGTCATCAAGATGCACTTTTACTCAGACATGAAGAAGAACAAAATTATGTCATTTACGGGTAAATGGATGAAACTGGAGAACATTATGTTAGGTGAGATTAGTCAGTCAAAAAAAAGTAAGAAATCGGCTGCTTTCCCTAATATGTGAATGCCAGAAAGAAAAAGTCAAAAGAGGAACACTAGATGGAGGAGAACAGACCCTAGACGAGAAAATAAGGAGGCTTCACTAGGGGTGACGGGAGGGGAGAGGGGACTTCCCTAATGTACATGATGTACATTCACAAACACGTCAAAGTCAGTCACTAAGCCAAACTTTAGAAGGGAGTGGGAGGGAATGGGGTGCAGACCGGGAAGGGCTAAATGAGGGATGAAGCATTTCTTTGGGTGGGTCAGAAGTATTATTAGTCTGGCATATACACACACACAAATGAGTGCATGAAAATCTGGTGGAAGCTGAATAAATTCTGCAGGTTGTATTAATGTCCTAGTTTTGATATTATACCACAATTACAAAAGCTGTTATCACAGGGGCAAACTGGGTGACGGGTACAAGGGACCTCGGTGCTATTTTTGCAACTTCCTGCTAATTTATAATTATTTCCAAGAAAAGTACCAAAATAATCATTATAGGTTTAAAGAATTAGTAGTTATTTGTAAGATCAAGTGTAATTCAATAAGGTACTTTAGGTAAAGCACAAATAATATTGACAACAACAAAAAACTAAGTAAATAAAGCTCAAGTGGCCAATGTCATTTTGTTTCATTTTTAATCTTTTAGCCTAGACTTTTTTATATTTATTTATTTATTTATTTATTTATTTATTTATTTATTTTGGTGGTACTGGGGTTCCTGGAAACCCTTCCACTTCCAGGCTATGTTTTTATACTTTTTTATTTGGAAAAGGGTCTCTTAAACCAGCGTGGCTGGCTTCAAATCTGCGCGAGCCTCCTGTCTCCGCCTCCCAAGCGCGGGGATTACAAGCGTGCGCCACCACGCCCAGTTTAGCCTAGACCTTTGACATCTATTTTTCTTGTTCTATGCACCTCAGCCTACAAAAATAGCTTATTCATTGCTAACTGAAAGAACATAAAAATTACATTAACCCATATCTAAAAGAATAAAAAAGAATGGCTGATTGGAATTCCAGTTCTTTGTGTTACTTCTGTTGTTTTCTCAAATATAATGTTTCATTAAATGATGAAAATACAATAAAACCCACAGACAAATGTGTGTGTGTGTGTGTGTGTGTGTGTGTGTGTGTGTTCGTTGACCAAGAAAGTTGACCACATATTAACCTAACTTTCTCTCTATTCTTTTCTTAGGGATCACCAACAATAAAGCAATAGGGTACCAGAGATCCCCATTGATGAAATACACTAATCATGACAGTGGACCAGAGCTCCTTTATTTTATTTTATTTTTTTTACTTTCTGGCTAATACTCTAAGTTTATACCTGTCTTGCAGTTCGGCTCCTCTTTTGGCTTTAAATGAGTTGATTTTTGCGAAGTAAGTTGGCTCACACCTGTCTGTAGTCCTCAAGTGATTCCACAATGCTACTCCTTTCCCTTTCGGTGTAGCAGGAATATAAAATCCTGGTCTTCAACCTCTCTTTCTTCTTTTTTTTTCTTTTTTTGCAGCACTGGGGATGGAACCCAGGGGCATTCTACCTCTGAGCTACACCCCCAGCTTTATTTTTTTATTCTTTATTTTGAAATAGGGTCTCACTGAGTTGCAAAGGGCCTCACTAAGTAGCTGAGGCCGGCCGCAAACCACAATCCTCCTGTCTCAGCCTCCGGAATGCTGGGGTTACAAGCGTGCGCCACTACACATAGCTTTCTTCAAGGTCTTTAATCTCTTATCAGAAGGATTTTTACTCAGCCATTAAAAAAAACCACACAATTATATCATTTTCAAGGAAATGGATGGAAATGGAGGACATTATGCTAAGCAAGATTAGTCAGTCACAAAAAATAAGAAATCGGATGTTTCCCCTTATATGTAAAAGCTAAGGAGAAATGGGTCATAGGAGGAACTCTAGATGAAAAACGGAATCCTATAGAGGAGCAAATAAGACAACCTAAATGAGGGGATGGGGGGGAAGGAAATCTCTAAAACAATGTACTTCAACATATCGAAGTCAACCACTAATCCAAGCATGGGAGGGAGGGATGGGGAGGGAATGGGGTGGGAACTGGGTAGGGGCTAAACGGGCGATGTGTGCATGTACATCCACACAAGTTTTTTTGCCCCATTATGATGTATGAATACAATGCACCAATAAAAACGATTTTTAAAAAATCCACCTAAGCTGGACATGATTACACAAGTTTGTAGTCCCAATACCTGGGAAACTGAAACAGGAGTCTAGCAGGTATAAAGCCAGCCTCAGCAACGTAATGAGGCATGTGCAACTTAGTGAGACCCTGCTTCAAAATAAAAGAATAAAATAGGGCTGGGGTTGAAGATCAGAGATAGAATGTCCCTGGGTTTCATCCCCAGTAAAAATAAATAAATAAATAAATAAATAAATCTACATAAAAAGGTTATATTTAGTTGTATTTAGTTTTCTTGAACTTAGCTCTACCAGTGTTTACTCCATGTAATTGAAGCTTTGGAAATAATTTAATCTCATTTTCCACCACAGATGGCAGAATGAGAAATTGTTTCCTTCAATCCTTGACTACATGAATAGGTAGAAATTCCTGCTGATTTAGGTCTGTCCTTGGTGACATCATGTTGAACCTCTATGTGAGAATCAAATCCTCCAGATCTACATTTGTGAATTTTGAAGAGAAAACACTTGACTTCCAGCTCGCCAAGGACATATCAGGAGGATTTAACTTTTACGTGGGAGTTCAACATGATGTCCGTTTCATCCACTGGATACCTGTGTACTGTCCTTAGAGAGATTCTGCTTCATCTTAAAAAATGGAAAGATAACACCTTCTTTTTAAGTAAACTATGAACTCTGTTAGAAATAATATTTTCACTTCATTGAAAATTTTCCATAGTACCTCCTACAAAATATTTTAGTTAACAATATCAGTCCTTCCCTTCTTGCCTCTCTCTTTTTTTTTTCTAGTCCAAATAATTTATCTACTGTGTCTTAACGCAGTTTTGAAGCATGGGACATATAAAAATGAATAATCCAAGGCTGTGGTGCCCACAGTCTTGATGGGGAAGATTTGGGGTAAAGGATTAACAAAACCTTTCCTCTTTATCCATGCCCAAACCACTTTGGTTGAGCTTTTTAGCTCTGTTCTTGATAGCTGATAAAGGTATGAGATGTCAGCTACCAAGCAACAGGGCTCACAGTAAAAAGGAACCCTGGTTGGTGAATTCCCAGGTTCTGGGAAGTCTGTGGCTAGAACTATAAATCTACGGTGGGAGATCTCAGCTTTCACCTTAGAGTAGGCCCAGAAATGGGCTGTGCCCTTCCTTGCATGGCCCTGGAAACTATAATTGTAGGCAACTGCAAGAAATATTGTTCCTATGAACACGTAGCTTCTAAGGAAAAGTAACTGTCATGCCCACCGGTATGGCTCAGTCACTGAGGTGTTGCTTCCGGGGCAGTGGTGGACAGCAGAAGAGGAGCACAGCTGATTACTGTTCACTCTTGCTAAAAAACACAGTAGATACTGCCCTACTGGTGTGTTATATTCCATCATAGGAAAAGAGAATTACCTCTGGATGCCAAATGAGCTCTGTGAGTTGAATTGATTAACCAACGATGGAGGTGTTGCAAGATGTACATCAATAATTGCTAAGTACTGTGGTACATGCCAATGAAGGTTTACGTACAAAGTGGTATAAGGATTTCTGCTCCAGTTGTTCTGGCTTGGGGTTCTGAAAATACTTGATATGCAAAATAAACAGCATCCTCCTCCTTACACCTGAACTGACTTTCCTATAATTTCACATTATAATCAAAAGAAAATTTCATAATTAGAACTCAGTAAGGCATGGGATATGGACTGCATACTGAGTATATATGCTAAGAGACTGGAAAAAGATCTATAAAGATAATGAAAGAAGAATCGCCTGTGTCGAATTATAAGTTTTATTTTCTGGAGTCTATTTCTTTCCATATATATTCTTCTTCCTCAGATGTACCCAGAAAACGACCTCACATTCATATTTCTAAAGTAGGGAGATCAGGATGTTATCATGTACCCTAAGTAGCCAGGCGTGGTGGCGCACGCTTGTAATCCCCGCGCTTAGGAGGCTGAGACAGGAGGATCACACAGGTTTTAAGCCAGCCTCAGCTGCTTAATGAGGCTCTTAGAAATTTAGTGAGACCCTGTTTCCAAATAAACTATAAAATAGGTCTGGGAGTATAGCCCAGAGGTAGAAAAGCCCCTGGGTTCCACTCCCAGTACCACAAAAATAAAATAAAGTAGAATGTACTGTAAGTAGATAATATTTTAACTAATTTATATACCTGTTAATCAGTAAACTCAACTTATTAATATTACTATAATGATTGATTTAATTATATTTATTGAGAATATGCCCATGACCTGATTCACAATTTACTTTTTTTAATCATTAATTTAGCAAGTATCTATCAAGTATAATATTGAAGAATGTATTACCTAATACTTGGTAGCCTGAGACAGGAGGACTGCAGGTTCAAAGCCAACCTCAGCAAATTATGGAGATCATCAGCAATGTGGTGAGACTCTGTCTTAAAATAAAATATAAAATAGGGCTGGGCAAGTGGATTGGAGGTTGATGCCCTTGGGTTCAACCCACAGTACCACACACACTAAATAAATAAATAAATAAATAGTATGGATTCAAATATGAAAAAATGAAGTTTCAATGAATTTTTTTTGCCAAAAAATCCCAAATGATAGGCAAATATTATGTCATAAGTCTATGATAATTCAATATTAAATGTATTTAATGGTTTTGCTTCTATTCACCTTTGCTAAAGTATTCAAATAAAGATACAATTAATCTATCTTGAGTTGATCGTTGTGCAGGGTGAGAAAGTGGAGTTTATTTACATTGTTTTGCAGATGGTTAAACAGTTTTGACAACACTATTTGTTGAAGGGGCTATCTTTTTTTAGTGTATATTTTTGTCAAAAATCAATTGGATGTTCGTGTGCGGAATTGTTTCTGAGTCTTCTATCCTGCTCTATTGGTCAATGTGTTTGTTTTTGTGCCAATACCGTGCTATTTTTATTACTATGACTTTTTATTACTATGACTTTGTAGTATAATTTGCAGTCGGGTATTGGATGCCTCCTGCATGGTTCTTGTTGCTGAGAGTTATTTTGGCTATTCTGGATTTTTTTCTTGTTCTAAATGAATTTAAGGACTGATTTTTCTATGTCTGTAAGGAATGACCTTGTTAATTTAATGAGTATTGCATTGAATCCATAGATCACTTTTGGAAGAATGGCTTTTTTTTTTTTTTTTTGCGGTACCAGGGATGGAACCCAGGGGCATTCTACCTCCAAACTACACTCCCAGACTTATTTTTTTAGTCATTTTTTAATTTTTTGAAATAGGGTCTCACTGAATTGTGAAGAGTCTCACTAAGTAAGTAGCTGAGGCTGTTCCTGAACCGCGATCCTCCAGTCTCCGCCTCCCGAATGCTGGGATTACAAGTGTGAGTCACCATGCCTGGCAAGAATGCCATTTTGATGGTATTTATTCTGCCTATCAAAACATGAAAGATCTATCCATTTCCTTAGGTCTTCTTTGATTTCTTTTTGTCAATGTTGAAGAGGGCATAGGTCCAATACTTCAATACAAAGGCACAACTAGACCAAAAAGGCACAAGAAATTAAAAAGAGGTTCAATTCATGGGATCGAATTAAACTGAAGAGCTTCTGTACAACATAGGAAACTATTAAGAACCTCAACCGAGAGCCTACAGAATGGAAGAAAATTTTTGTAAACTACTCCTCCAATAGAGAACTAATATCTAGAATATACAGAGAATTCAAGAAACCACTAAGAAAACAAACAACTCTGCAACCTATTGACACCCTGTTTCAAAATAAAAAGAACAAAAAAAGGGGGGAGCGGGTGTAGCTCAGAGGTCGAATGTCTTTGGGTTCCAACACTAGATCTGCAAAAGAAAAAAAAAGATGTCTGACTATAATGCAACAAAAAAAAATTTTTTTAAAGGTACAAGTAATACCTACCTATACACTTAAAATTGGCTAAACATAATTGTTTTCCAAAAAATCTGTTAATGATTTTGGAGAAAGGTGGTATTATACGTGTTTGACTTCACTCTGCTAGAGATTGCTTCCAGATCATGGGAAGACTGTCAAAATACCTCTAAAACCGAGAGAGACTTATTTGCAAGGAGTGAGGGTTGAAAATAGGTGGCTATTATATAATCCTGTATATCTGAAACACAGCTAAACAGTGCCACCAAATTCTGATCTAAAGTACCAGCTTATTTCTGCAAGTCACTTCAGGGTCTGAGAAGTCAGGTGGTGCTTAAGCCAGGGTTGCTTTGAAATCTGGGCAAGAGGTCCTAAAATGTGGATAAAGAGCCCAGGTGCCTTAGATTCACTGAGCCTTACATTGACATCACTGTTTCCATAGCTACTCCAGGTTTCTTTTTCAGAGTTCATCAGAATTATGTTCACATATTAAAAGGTTATCGGCACTGTGGAAATACTAAACTAACAAGACATACTTCCCTTCAAAAAATAGAATTTATCATTATTTCTAATTATCAATTCAAAAATTTCGTATATATTATATATATCATATTTCATTACAAAATAACTTACAGAATGGGTTTTTATTATATGGTATTTGCATATGTTTATGGACAAAAAGGGGTAAATGATTTTTGTAATGAACCACATAGTAAATATTCTAAGCTTTATTTGGCTGCATACGGTTTCTAAGATTTATTTTTATTTTTTTTTTAAACTCATTGAAAACATAACCATTCTCAGCTAGATGGTCACTGGGCAGAACCTAGGTGAAACTGCCTGGTAAGTCACAGATAAGTAGCTTGGACTGTAGTTATCTTTCATGCCTAGAAGCTACTGATGTCTTCTTGAGACCAAAAAACATATGCTTCTACCTTTTCTGGACCCATGTTATGATTTGATATGAATACTGAATATAGCTCTAAGTAAATTAATTCATTAAATATAATGTATCATTTATTTCCATTCAAATAATAATTTCGACCTGAAAGACTAGATACTATGATTTGCAATTTAGATATCAAATCAATGAAATAAGTAAAGATCACTTATCTGTGACTTACCAGGCAGTTTCACCTAGGTTCTCATATTTAATTTTACTTATCTCCCTAATGACCTTATATTTTTATCCTCACTTTATAGTTAAGAGAACTAATTCTTATGGATTAATAATTAGTGTGTGTGGGTGTGAGTGGGATATTGGGGATTTGAACCCAGTAGTAGTCTACTTCTGAGCTACACCCCCGGCCTTTATTTTATTTATTTATTTATTCATTTATTTATTTTGCTTTGAAACAGGGTCTTGGTTGGCTGCTGAGAGTTTTGTTACGTTGCTGGGGCTGTTCTTGGACTGACAATCCTCCTTTCTCATAATCGCTCAATCAGCTTATTTTGAAAGAACTTAAACTCAGACCTCCTGACACCAAGCCCTAGGGTTTCTTCATCAGTACACACAATATCTTCAGGCACGAACATAACTTGGGAGTTGTACCTTTAAAGCTCTTTGGATCACTGTCTAAGAGTTTTTTTGTTTTTTAACAGAGTACTATAATTATTAGGTTTCCTACGTGAGCAAGTAAAAGGACCTATTCAAGAATAACGTTACTGGGCTAGAGGTGTAGCTCAGTGGTAGACTGTGTGTTTGGCATGTGTGAGGCCCTGGTTTGATCCCCAGCACTAGAGGGGTTGAAAAGAAAAAAAAAAACAAAATTACCAGTAATGATATTAGTGCTGACTCAAGCATCCTTTCTATTTCAGCACATAACTTTTATCTCTGTGTAAACATAAAATGCAAACAAGCAATACAAGGTAAAGCAAGCAAATCAATTACTTAATGAACTTCAAAAGACAAAAGATTTCATACAGTGAATGAAAATAATATTTGAGAACCATTTTAGTCCTACTGGAAGCCGCATCAAAAGAGGAAGGGTAAAATCACTAAATGCTGAAGGGAGAAAATTGACAAGAATGGCGACGTGACAGTGGCTTTAAATGAGAATGATTTGTCAATAAAATGATTCCAAATGGCCCTTGGAAACAACCCATAAATGTTTTTTACAAACTGAGCCTGTTTACGACCCTACTAAAATTCAAATTTCATAATATTACAGGAAAACGACAACTTTAAACACGATTCATTTTTGTTTGATGTGAGAATGACTGCCGCCGAACGCCCTGTTAGAGCATAAATGACATGTAGTTTCCTAAGTTTACTTTCATTGTTCAACATAAAGCACCATTTTGCTAAGTTTATGACAAGACTCTGGCCTCCATTTAAGTAGATCTAATGCTTCAATACCCATTTATCCCAATAATGAATCCTTCCTCAAAGACTTCTCAGATCAGTCAGCTGGTGGCTCAGGTAAAGAATCTGCTACCTTCTCTTGAGAGGAGAAATGGTGATGGGGTGAATGCCTCCGTTGGACAGAATGAGCTTACTACCTTGATCCCCAGTGTACACTCTACGAAAGCCCCTTTCCATCTCCTATAGGCTTCTTTCTCAAGTCACTAGGAGGTGCAAGCTGTTTATACCAAAGCAGTTTTCAAAGTAACGTTCTCCCCCAGGAATACAGGGTGAGGAAGGGAATGTCAGACCCTGGCCTGCACACGCAGCATCAATTTCTCTGGAAGTTTCTTGGGCAGTTTCCTAAGTCTAGCAATAAGGATCTTATTTCCTTAATAGAATTCTGCTTGCTTTGGCTACATGTGAGACCACACTTTGGAGGCACAGGGGCGGCTCATACCTACAGTCATTATGTCTACATTCCTCCACTGAATCTGGTATGGAGGGAGAGAGGAGAAGGGAAGTGTTCATGGAACTGCACTGTGAAATATTTAGGAATCAGAGTCTCACTAGTCTCAGATATCGTCAGATATAAAGAGAAAATATTATGCATTAATGCTGTTAATGTTTTATTTTAGTATTTATATTGATTCAACTGCTCAGTCATAAAATAAGACAAAAAAACCCACAAAAACATGAAACCAATTGTATTGATGCTTAACTATGTTAAGTTAAAGGATTTAGAGTATTTTATATTCTCTTTTTTGTGGAAGTGTTCCAGGAAATGTAGTAGTTATAAAGGACGATCTTGGAAATGGGAAATCCTTATGGCAAATTAACAAACATTCTCCCAGAAGTGAGACTCTTTCCAACTTGTGCCTTCCACCACTCCAGTTCTTTCATCAATAGATTGATTTTTCCTGCAGGTCACGCATCCCTGAGATCAGGGAACTCTGTCCTTCCGGCACTTGGGCCATTTTTCAGTTTAGTGCCCACTCCAGGGACAGCAAGTAGAGAGCCAGGAAGACCGTCACAGACCAGGTAAATTACAATGGGGTAGGAAATTTGTGAAGGATGGGAAAACAGTTCAGACCCATTAGTCAGGAGAGACACTCTTAGACTTTGTGTGTGTCTGATATTCATCTATCTGTATCTACTCAGACGATCAGAAAACAGTGTTCTTTTTCAAGCAAGGAAAGTGGAGTGACTTGGCAAACATTTTCCTTTCCTTCCCCTCTGCTGCTTTAAAATGGAAGAATTCTGGATCCTCGCTGTTAACCAAATGGCATTTACAGCTCTCAGTTGGCATGGGGCAGCTGAGAATCTAAAACAAGGAATGCTTATTCAATTTCCATTTCCATGGAAACCAGTCACCAACTGGTGAAAACAAGGTAGATCAAATTTTTGAACAAGAATGTTGAAATTGTCACCGTTTTAAAACATTTCTCTCACCTCAGGATGGGCATCAAGGTTTAACCTCAGGAACACAGAGATGTCTGTGTGGATAAATGATTCCCCACTGCTACATGGCTACAACTTTTTGCAGTGACAATGATTATGGTATTCTTTTGTTTTGTTTTTTGTTTTGTCATTCTTTGAAAGACAAATGATTATAAACTCAATTATATAAATCATATAATAAGATGTGATTCAAAACTTATAATCAAGTTCCTGAGGGAAGAAATATGATGACTTCCAGAGAAAGGGTAGACCATAATCCACTTTCTGGAAGAGATTTGGAAGGAGTATTCTGTTCTTTAGAAACTCTATGAAAATCAGACGTTGAAAAGACCATTGTAATAAGCAGTTGTTACAAAGCAGAGGTGACCCCCTAGTTCTTACATTCATTTAGTCTTTTCAAGAGGATTACAAGACCACTTCTTCCCCTCCAACAAGATTATATGTATGTATGATTGTGTGTGTGTGTGTGTGTGTGTATATTTTTTTTTACTTTAGATGTTATTTGCATTAATTGCACATTTAAAATACAAGTATCTCAAAGTAGGTGGAAGTAACTTGTTCCAAAGAAGTAACAAAATGAAAAGTATCAGGGACTCATTTATTGTGAAGCTCTGTCCTGAGGCTTTCCTGATGATAAAACCTTCAAGTGACCCAGGTGTGGTGACACATGTCTGTGATCTCAATACTTGGGAAGCTGAGACAGGAAGATCACAGGTTCAGCCTTAGCAACTTAGTAGAGATCCACAGTAACTTAGCAAGTCCCTGTTTCAAATAGAAAATAAAAAAATAAAAAGAGCTGGCTTATAGCTCAGAGGTAGAATGTCTCTAAATTCAATCTCCCTCCAGTATGCTCTCTCCCCAAAATAAAACCTCCCAGTGAGCTCCAATACTCTGGTCTATTACAGGGGGTGGTAGAGCCTGGAGTGTTCTGACCCTTGGGAACGCAGTCTGTCACTCTCACAGCAAATCGCAAGTGGCTCTTTCCTCGTTTTATATGTAGGAGATAACTATGTCTTCTAATGCAGTCAGACTTGACCAGCGTTATTCCTACTACCTTTTGCTTGCTTTCTCTGCATCAGACTTTCATGTTAACAACCGTCCTGAGCAGGCACTATGCTGTTCCAGCTTGTAACCCCAACTCAGAATAAAATAAAAACACAATAGCAATAGGACAGTTTATAAAGAGAACAGAATTTATCAAAGTAACCTCTTTTATTTTTTTTTTTTAAACTGCCCTAATTATATTTAGTTAGCTGTGCCACCACATGTGAGTTCGTGGGCACGTGCACATACATAAAGAAATAGAGATAGATAACAGATTTGGGCTAGATTTCAAATCTCCCACTGAATTACTTAAAAAGTGTTATTAATCAGTAATTATATGTGTACATCCCTTTTCACTTTTTCATCCTCAAATTACTTAGTGAAAATGTTTTTAAAGCTTATGCCACTGATTTACTTTCTTATTTCAAGCAAGGCCAGCATATAACACCTGAAACCAAAAAAAAAAGCAAAACTCTTTAAAGCAAAGGTTAATTAATTCATAATTTTCTTTCAGATGCCTAAGAATAAGAATCAATCAATATTAATGAACACAGCCCCAGGTAACTTGCAACCTTTTCTTTCTATGCAATTTTCAGGTTTTTTTTTTATTTCATAGTCTGAATAGAGGCCTGTCTTCTTGTATCTGGAAATACCTTGAAAATTCATTTCTTTACCATGTTTCATCCCTGCCTAGTTTGCCAGCCCTTTTGCAACAGAAAAACTCTGGAGGTTGTTTGTTCTTAAAAACTTACACTCAAGTACCCTGCACAAAAGGTAACCCAAAGTGGATCAAAGACCTAAGATTTAGACCAGAAACTTTTCAGCTACTAGAATAAAACATAAGACCAACTCTCCAACATACAGGCACAGGCAGAAACTTCTTCAATAAGACCTTTCAAGCTCAGGAAATAAAACCAAGAATTAATCAATGAGATGGTATCCTGTTAAAAAGCTTCTGCACAGCAGGGGAAATAATCAAGAGTATGAGAGAAGAAAATGCAGAATGGGAAAATATCTTTGCCAGCTACTCCTCTGAGAAAGGATTAATATCCAGAATATATAAAGAACTCAAAAGGCACTATACAGAAACCAAAGAACCCAATCAGCAAACGAATGATTTAACTAAGTAGGCATTTCTCAAAAGAAGAAATACAAATGGCCAACAAATGTATGAAAAATGGTCAACATCCTTAGCAATCAGGGAAATGCAAATCAAAATTGTGATTTCATGTAACTCCAGGTAGAATGCTAAAAATGAAGAATACAAATAATACCAAATGCTGGCAAGGAGGTGGGGGAAATGGACCGCTTATACATTGTTGGTAGAATTGTAAATGACTACAACCAATAAGAAGATCAGCATCAAAGTTCCTTAAAGGTTAGACCATATAGTCCAACTGTATCTCTCCTTGATATTGTTCCCAAAAAACTAAAGTCAGAAAACCAACCTTTCTTTCTTTCTTTCTTTCTTTCTTTCTTTCTTTCTTTCTTTCTTTCTTTCTTTCTTTCTTTCTTTTTGGTGGTACTGAGGTTCCTGGAAGCCCTTCTACCTCTGGGCTATGCTCTCAGACCTATTTTTATACTTTTTTATTTTAGAAACACGGTCTCTTAAGCCAGCGCAGCTGGCTTTGAACCTGTGCGATCCTCCCGTCTCCACTTGAAGCAAGGGAAGAAATTATCCGCTCAGTTTGCCACCTGTTTCCCTCTCTTTCTCCCCCCTTCCCTATTTTTATTTATTGATTTATATTTGGAATTAGGGATTGAACCCAGGGTCATTCTGTCTTTGAACTACATACCCAGTTCTTTTTATTATAATTATTACTATGAAACAAGATCTTGCTAAGTTGCTGAGGCTGACTTCAAACCTGTGATCCTCCTGTCTTAGCCTTCCTGGTACTGGGATTACCAGGTGCATCACCAAGCCTAACATATCAGACACTCCTATGCACCATCATCCCAAACATCTGAAAGAACACCATGACCTAATTTTGGTAACACAGGACTTTATACTGGAGTTTGTCCATAGATTGGCAGTAGGGGGAGTGCTATTTATTTATTTATTTTTGGTGGTACTGGGGTTCCTGGAAACCCTTCTACCTCCGGGCTACACTCCCAGACCTATTTTTATACTTTTTTATTTGGAAATGGGGTCTCTCAAGCCAGCGCAGCTGGCTTCGAACCTGCGCGATCCTCCTGTCTCTGCCTCCCAAGAGCGGGGATTACAAGCGTGCGCCACCATGCCCGGCAGAAGTGCTCTTTAATTCAGCTAGATAAACACTAGCAATAAGCAAGGATTTATTATATACAGGGCAGTTTTTTCATGTTTCTGAAACTTTTATTTATGTGGAGTCATCTAAGACAAACAGAAACAACCCCTCCAAAGAGTAGTTATAAGACACTTTACATAATAACTTGAAATACATAAAGTTCACTTAAAACTTATGTCTTCCATGAGTTTTGAATTCTTCATGATGAAACATAAAAATTGTGCATGTCATGGACTTTCTTCTTTCTTTTTTTTCCCTTGAAATGTGAAAAGCAAGCAGGCAGTCACTCTGTTCTGCCTCAGAGCAGGGACACAGAGATACTAACCTTCCAGTTAGGTTAATTTAGTAATAATGATAATGCACACCAAAGTAATACCCCGTATTTACGAATCTCCCAGTATGGCAGAATAACAGTATAACTGCATATTAAGTGCCTACTATTCACCAGTATACAACAGCACAAAGAAAACATGTTATTTTCAAATAGATTAAAAACATTCATTATAACTAGAATGTAAATAGGAAGGAGTAAGTTATGGGGTTAAAATGATAGTTAACATAATCTAAATCCTTTGCATGACCTAAGAGTTAGGACTGGGTCATGAGCAGTTTTGTTATGATTTAGCTCCTAAATACCTCCAAAGCCTGTGGGTTGAGGACCAGGTGCCAAGTCTGAAAGGTGGTAGAACTTTTAGGAGGTGGGGTCATGGAGTTAATAGACCTCCTCTGCCATGTGCCTCTGCCATAATGTAATGTCTGGCCACAGGCACAAAAGCAACAGGCCACACAACCATGGACTGAAACTATGGGATGAAATAAACCTTACCTCTGTTTATCTTATTTATCTCAGGTATTTTTTCATAGCAACACAAAGCTGGTTAACACAGGCTTGAAGATAAAGAGAAAACACATTTATTTTTGGGTTTTAGATAAATCATCAGCTCCAGAGAAAAAACATCTGGTTTCTTCTCTTCACCAAAAAGAAACCCAGTGGCTAAGCAAGAAGATGAGTTTGCTTCAAAACTTGTAATGGGCCCAACAAGACCAAGGCTCTGACTGTCAGTCATTACCGACACTGTCCCAGTACAGACTATTCCCATCAATCATTTCCCAAAGCTCAAGTCAAATGCAAACATCCAGCAATCTCTCAATTTAACCTGCAGTGATAACATCTCTACACCCTATTCCCATAGCTTATAACACAAATTCACAATTGTTGTTTTGTATAAAAATTAAGTTTTTACTATAAATGTAATTCTTAAGAGGAATACCAGTATGAAAAAAAGATTTTAAAATAGATTAAAATTTAGATTTTTTAAAAAAGATATGTTTGGCTCAGTTAAGGAAGGGGGCACCACACCATTCCATCCAGGTTTGTGAGCGACACTTGACAACCTGTGACATCCACCAGCAAACTCTGAGTGGTTCCATGAAATGCTTTTCGAAAAACAAGGATTTTTAAATTACATTTTGCCTAATTTATTTTACTGCACTGTGTTAATCCATATGTGTTAATGTTCTACATATTGTAACTATGCCACCATTTTGATTTTTAAAATAAAATCAAAGCGCAATACTGGGCTAATGTCAGGTATACAAAGGATCTTTTATGAATAATATAGTATACCATAAAATAAGCACTAAATTCTCATAAATTAGCTACAATTTTTATGGACTAAAAATTATAATTATCTATTGCTTATGAAAAGAGTACATAGAACCCTGTTCTACATTAGAATGCACGGTGTGATACAAGGAGTTTAAGTTCGGAAGCCCAATTCACTTTCATGGACTACGGGCACCTGACTTCGATTTTACTTCCTTCCCCTGGAAAGAGGGGCACTAGGAATGACACCTGACTTGGTTCTTTCCTAGAACTGAGTGAAGCAGAAAAGTCATTTTTATTCCTTCATCCTTCGTGGTACTGGGGATTGAACCCAGGAACATTCTACCACTGGACTCCATTCTCAGCCCATCTTCCTTGACATTCTCACTGAGGTAATTCACAAGACCTAAACACACAACTTAAAGGAAGGAAGTTTCTTGGAGATTCTGGGTTCAGTCCATGTTAAGGCCAGAGTCTGAGGCGAAGGGCATGGCTGTGGGAAGCATAGATAGCTCTGCTCTTATATCACAGAGGCCAGAAGCAAGAGAGAGAGAGCAGGGGGAGGAAGAAGGCTCTATAATCCCCATGGCCATTCGCCCAGGGCCCCTCTTCAGCAGCCAAGCTCGCTTCCAACACTGCTACCTTGTTTCGGGGGTGGGGAGGGAGGGGCTGGAGGCATTCTAGATCCAAACCATTACATTTAGTTTTTATTTTTTTAAACAAAGTCTCAATAAGTTACTGTGCATTGGTCTCAAATCTGTGATACTGTCTTAGCCTCTCAAATATAGGATTATAGGCATGTGCCAATACCTTTTAAAACAAATTAAAAGGATGTTAGAAGGCTCAGGATTATTGTGACCACTGAATGACCAATGTGGAAGCTAAGGATAAAAAATAAAACCATAGCACTAGAAGAGACAGAGGGAGAAAGAAGGAGGGAGAGGGAGAGAGAATGTGAGTTTACTGGCCTTTTATGCTATAATACCATTGAGTATTCCTTATCTGAAATCCTTAGGTTCAACAGATGTTTCAAATTTTGGATTTTTAAAATTTTTGCAGTATGTGCACATATATATCTTAGGAATTCTTAGGAATGAGATCCAAATCAAAACACAACATTCATTTATGTTTCACAGATACCTAATATACATAGCTTGAAGGTAATTTGATAATATATTTTAAGTAATTTTGTGCATGAAACAGTTTCACGATATGGATTTGTCTACTGGTAGCATCCTGTTGGTGCTCAGAAAGTTTGGGGTTTTGTGGCATTTGAGATTTCAGATGTTCAGATTAGGATGCTCATCTGGTAGCAGGTGCTATTGATTTAGAATCTCGATCACGTGGCCTGTGCCCTAGGTTAAAGCCAGGAAAGCTGATTAAGTGAGTACTAGTCAGCATTTTCAGTTTTCAAGTTGGAAAGTAGTCTTTGTCCTTCACTAAAGTACATAAGACAAACACTCCTTAAAGATAAAATAGAATTCAAGCCAGGTGTGATGATGCCCACCTTCATTCCCAGTACTTAGGTGGCTAATAGGATTGAGTGTGGCTCAGAGGTAGAATTCCCCTGGGTTCAATCCTCGGTGTCACAAAAAGAAAACAAACAAAACACAAGGAATTCAGACAACAAGGGACCAAGACAATCATCTATTTTTATGTCATGTGAGAACATATATATAAGTATTTTGTGAATTAAAAGTTCATGTTTTACTAGATGTATTTTCTGTGTTTGAGAAGGTGAGATCCATCCAAGATGTACCGGAAAAACCAGGGCCATTTAAGGAAACCAGAGACTGCTCTTTTTTTCTTACTCTTTCACGAAAAACAGATACTGACCCTCCTGAACTCTATTTAGACTTTGCTGAGTTCTTAGCCCAAGGTAAAAACAGTCAAGGTTTCTTGGGGGGAAAAAATTATTCTCCACTCCTCCACCCACATGTACCAAGCTTCTAAGTACTCAGACCTGCTCACAGGAAAACCAAATAAGCAGCTTATGTATAATGAGCTCTAAAAGTTATTATAACAACATAACAATGACTTTTTCAAGTACTAACATATGGTGTTTTTCCATGTATCAACATAGGTCTGCTTTTCTAGCGTATTGCTTAATATATTCTTAAAGAGATTATTCGTGTGCACTTGTGTGTGTGTGTGTGTGTGTGTGTGTGTGTGTGTGTGTGTGTGTGGACACTAAGGGGCATTCTATCTCTAAGCTATACTCCAGCACTATTAATTTTTATTTTGAAACAGGGTGTTACTGTTTCAAAGTTGCTTCGAGACTCACTAAATTGCTGGGAGGGATTATTCAGTTTTATTAAATGACTTATGTAACAGTTTCGTGGGCTTCTTTCCCCATATGCATTTTCCTCTTTCATTTCCAATATATGTCTTAGAAATCTATGCATGTGTACTATCTACATAGATTCCAGAGACCCATATATCTTTTAAGAAAAACATTATGTAAATTTAAAGTATAGTTACCAACCTTAACAAAGTACTTTTTGCGCATAACATCTCCCTAAATAAAGACAAGTAGAAAACATGACAAAACCGATATAGAAAAAGTTATGGACATTTTGTTTCAACCAGGATGAATTAAACATGAGTTAGTGTCCCTTATGATTGAAATAGGTTTCACATTGGGGATTCTGACAGAAACTCAAGGATATACAATGAGAAAATTGGAAGAACATAAATGGAATAAATTGACAAGAGGAAAAAAGTACCTATAAACAAAATATAAACGAAAGAACATTAATATATTTTATAATGGCTTACTCACATAATTTCTTATGTTGGCATTTGGGCTCAAAGAACAAATATGAATGAATACACCAGTGAAATAGGTATTGTTCTTGTGTTGTGGAATATGGTTCCACCAAAGCAATGCCATTGGTATTATTCCCTACATGAGGCGAAGCAATTAATATTAATCAGATCTATTGAAGAATTAAGCCACAGTCACTAGGGCATCTCTGAGTAGAAAATCCACAGTCGTAACGATAAGGGCCTTTACTGTCCCAGAGATGGTGAACTTCAAAGTATGGCTGATGAGACAAATGCCTGGTTGTTAGTAGGGCTGCTTCTGATGTTCTTCCCTACCTTGAGGACCCCCAGTTCCCCTTTGGATTAAGTTTCAATAAAGGCAAGTCTCCTAATTCTTTAATCTCTTCAGTTCAAACCCCAGTTCCTCTGAGATGCTCCATTGCCCAATTTCTCCATTTCCTCTGTATGTGATGGATGAAATGGGAGGACAAGAAATAGGGCAAAGCAGGTGTTTTTGTTTAAATACAGTATCAACTATTTCCCACTCTTTTTGAAAGAACTAAAAAGAACTGTCATTCCTCTTGGAAGGAGACTGATAACCAATAAAATTAATAACACAGGTCACAGTGGAAACTACTGTGTGACATGAATTCGAATCAGGTCACCTAGTATTAATAATGATTAACTGCTGTCAAGACTGGGGCAATTGCTGAAGATAAATGTGCACTTCTTTCCCAAGACAGACAACATAATACTAGTGTCTAATGGGGAGTTCAGGATATCAGGATGGTGGAAAAAGAAAGGGATATGAGACAACCTGATACCTGTGGGCCCGGAGCACTGGGGAGAAAATAAGGTACATTTGGTAACTGGGACAGGTGCAGGAGAGGTGAGATCCTATGAGGCTTAACCTCAGAAGGAGAGAATACCAACCAAGAACAAGAAGGTCACACAAAATCTGTAGCAGTCAGCTAATCTCAGCCCAGGATGTCACAACCAGGTAGTTTATCTGCAATTCATGCAAATTCAAATGCATTTCCTAGCATATGTAAATTATATGCAGCCGGTGTGTAGATATCTAAAAATAGGAAGAGGTAAACTGTTCTAACAAAGGTCATTCCTTTCTAAAATTCATGAGATGGCAGCTCGTGATGAGAGCAGATCAAGAGAGTATTCAGGAGAATCTGTAGGGAGAGTACAAGTACTCCACCGCTCTGCTCAACTCCTCGGAGCTATTCTAGGTGGCTAATATAGGCAGGACGATTCCCCACAATGCCCCAAAGGTGGGCGCATTCTCAAGGTCTCACCCTCCACAGGGTAAGAGATTTCCTTTTCCCGTAGGTTATTCTTGGGCTCATGTTTCTCCTGTAAATCATCTTTCCTTCACAGCCCACATTTCTAGGAAACTTGAGAAGACTATCACTTACATGTAAAAACATTGGAAAAGCATCTTTTATTTTATGTGATTCTACCTCAAAAGTCCACATCTTCAAATAAAGAAACATGAAAACAAGCCACCTGCCCTCTGAGAAATAAACTAAAATTTTATTTAAATTTATTTACTTAAATCACCTTCTGTAATATTAATAACACCTATACCTATACCTGTGTCATTTTCATAGAGTTTCCAAAAAACTTCTATTTATATTATGACCAGCTGGGACTCATTCAGTTTAATTAATTAAAAAAAAAACCTTGTTAATACACACTAGTAGAATTGTTTGGCAATTCAAGCTCTAGCTTCCCCATGACAACGTCAGCCCAAAGCCCTCCCTTCCTCCCTTCCTCCCTTCCTCCCTTCCTCCCTTCCTCCCTTCCTTCTATCCTTCCATTGCACAGCTTTCATATTCCTATGTCTGCCTTTGAATCTCTCCAAGTGTCAGAGGCTGACTCCTTGCCATAGAAAGATCTGAATAAATAGCTTCTGGTCTTATTTGGGTGGCTTTTGTTTATTTCTACTGAACAAATACCACTGCAGACTCAGATGTATATAATCATTGACTATAATAAGTGACCTTTGTTGCTTGTTCAATCTCACGTATACTTACGATGTTAGCGATCTCTGCAGACTGACTCCTGTTCTCTGAAGAAAGAGAGCCCTGGGAACTGGCATTTGGTAGAGTGAGGCTGTTCAGTATTTTTATAACACGACGCCATAGCATTCTGGAGATAACAGTGCTCCAAAGGTAGTAAACTTACTGAAGCTTGTGCTCAATCTAGGAATTAATTTCTCGTCTACTTGAGCACAGATTAATTTAGCTATGCAGGTAGAGAGATGTTGCACAGGGACAAATGAGCCCGCGTTCTGACTCCGCCACTCGGGACATCAGGTGCATTGCTTACCCTGTCTAGACTCCCCTCGAATGTGAGGAGTTGCAAAGAATAAAGGACACATCATACAGATGTGCTCATTCGTTACTTTTCCCTCACACTGCATCCAAATATAGTCAAATGGAAACTGTAGGTTTACAGTTTGGGTTAAGTTGAACAGAAGCATTCAGACACTGGTATGGCACAGAAAGTTCTGAGAAGAATGCTGTTCCGAGATCATGGCAGAGAAGGACAAAAAAGCTGGGCTGGTCCACACATCTTGTCTAAAAGCAGAACACGCATTGCTTTATATCTCCCTGCTTTCTTTGGTATCTTAGGAGAGCTAATTAAATATGTATTGATCTAGCAATGTGTCCTTTAGTGGATCAATATATGTTTTCTATCCTTCCACATTTTATTATGAATTGTAGTTAAGATACACACCTACCACTGATAGTACACACACACACACAACACACTCCTATTTTAACTACACTAGAACAAGAAACTTTTATTGTAACTAACTAAATTCCTATACATAAAAATGATGCTATCGCTATTAGCTTTTAAGGATACAATTTTAAATTTAGTCCTCTAACATTGAAGGCACATGATAGGAATGAGAAGGGGACTGAAATCTAAATTATCTCTGGATAATATTAAAATGAACAGTCTTCAAACTTGGGGTTTTAATATCTTTTCCCAGAATGCTCTTGTTCCCTTTGCTGTACAAGGAGTGAAATAAATGAAACAGAGGTTCTTTTTCTCCTCCATTTGCCCACTGTTTCAGCATCTAACATGGCCATCCACTGGCTGGCCAACACTGCGAGTTCCTGGATGCTTTCTGTAATGTTTGTTAGTAACGCCAACGATACAATGCTTGACCTCTCAAGGTCTCTGTGTTCAAAATTTTACATATTTCTGGATAGGAGGAAACAAAAGACAATATAAAGATCTAACTGGGAAGTTAAAGAAGAAGATGAAAAGAGAAAGATAAATAAATACACCTGTCTGGAAAACCTGCTCACATGCTTAATCCATTATTTAAAAAGGATACTTACCTCCTTCCCTTAATGCAATTTCCATCTGCTTTAGAGGCCTCAGGAACTTGTGAGTTTGTTTTTTAAATAAGAAATTTCAATTCAAGCAACTATCAATTATTCATGTCAACAGTACACAAGGTTTGCATAAATTATACCCAAATTTCATTTTAACCTATAGCGTCAATCAGACTCTTTATCAGATCTGGTACTCAGAGCCCCCAGAGACCAAGTCCCCAAATCCTGGAGGAGAAAACAGGAAAATCAACAAAGAGGAGAACAAAAGAGTCGGAAAGCTGCATTATCATGATGATACACTTTAAAATGATTAATGTTTTTATAATAATAAATATTTATTCTTCAGGTAATAGGAGTATAAGAATTTGAGGTTAGATAACCATTTTCTGTATTTATTCAGCTTTCATTAAAGAATAAATAGCCATTTAGCAATTCCCATGAATTTAGTTATTTTTGTTTTCAAAGATAGCTGAAATTTTCCCTTTCTACTCTACCAAAGATACCAAGCTAAAGGACAAACATATCTGTGTTGAGAGTTTATTATGGAGCCCTGGGCTCTTCTGTGATGAGTAACAGGCTTCTTCAAGGGACTTATATAAAGATGGAGGAAACAGGGAATAGCACAGTATTCTGGTATTCTGGTTACTGATGTGGTTACTGGTATCCAAGAAGAGCATCTCTCAGGGCCACTCTTAAGAGTTCACCCTTAGGGTCACCTGAAAGGAATGATGAACTTCAGGGATACAGGTAGCTCCCAATGACCCAGCAAGGAGTAAGCAGAAAATGCACAGCCCTTCTTCACTCTCCTGTATCCCTACTAACTTCTACCTGAGGCTTCCCTTGGCCAAGTCCAGTGAGAGGCAGGAGGATACAGAAGCCCACAGGACAGTCCCTAAAGGTCAGCTTTCTGGGGCAGATAGTAGGATGGAAGGTTAAAAAGAAAAAGAAAAAGTTATAGCACATTAACCCACCAGATGTAACTCTATTTAATACAACAGTGACTTTGGTTGGGATTTATTTTGCTAATTAACCTAGATGAGACAATCAAGGTCAGTACTCTTCTAACTATTCTAAGAAAGATGAAATGGACATTTCTTATCCCAAACTAAACTTAAAATTATCTTTTCTTGCCTTCAGTTTTCTTCATTGATAAACACGACCCCACCTACAGTATGAAAAGTTTTATATATTAAAAAAAAGTTTTATATATATATAAAGTTTATATATAAAAAAAGTTTTATATATTAAAAAAGAGTAAGTTTGCTGGTACTATGAAAACTCAGTGGAGGGGAATCCAGCTCATATCAGAGGAGGCAAGAGAAAGACGAGGGAAAGGCACAGGAGGAATTCTCTAGGAGCAGATGGCAGCACACTCAAGAACTTCACAAGCCCTACAGGGCTGACAGGTCAGGGGAGAAGGAGGAGGGCCTGGGCAGAGCAGAGTTACAAATGAGGGAGGAGGTGGGTCATCAAGGGTATTGTTTTTTGAGTTTTTTTTTAATGTTTTTGGTATTTGGAATTGAACCCAGGAGCAGGGGAATTCTACTTCCCAGATACACTCCTAGTTCTATTGATTGGCATTTATTTATTTTAGTACTGGGGATTGAACCTCTAAGCTATATTCCAAGCCCTTTTTATAATTTTTCTGCTTTGAAGCAGAGTCTCACTAGGTTGCTGAGAGTTTTGCTAAGTTGCTGAGGCTGGTCTCGAGCCTGCAGTCCTTCAGTCTCAACCTCTGAAGTACTGGGATTACAGGTGTGTGCCACCATGCCAGCCAAGTCTTATATTCTTAATATGTGTCGAGTTATAAAAATATTTTAATGTTCTTATTTATTTTGGTTCAGAAATATTATGCAGGCAGCAGGAGGGGTGAGAACAGAGACAAGGAAGCCATTTAGGAGACTTATAAAGATGTTAAAAAGAGAAAGGGGGACTCACTAACATAACAGGAAGTGAGGAGAATGGAAAGGGGAGAATTGCCAGACCTGGGTAACTCATGTCTGTTGAGGGGCTGGTTGGCTTCAGGTCTGGGAGAAGGCTTTTCTCACTGTACTGAGACTTCCTATGTGAGGCCACTTTCCAGAAGGTAGAAGATGACTGAAAATGTTATTCTGAAACCATATATATAGAAATGAATTTTCTATATCTATCACAGGTTCCTTTCATCAACATTGTATAAAATCTATGGCTCTTACAATGACCTGAATTTATGTATACCTCCAAAACTCATTTGTTGAAATCTTTTCCCCAGTGTGATGGTAGGAAGAGGTGGGACTTGGAACAGTTACTAGGTCTTGAAGGGGGAGCCGTTGGGAATGGGATAAATGGCCTTATAAAAGAAGTCTGAGGGAGTCTGTCCCTTATTCTATGTGGGGATATGTAGAATGTACCATCCTTGAAGAAGGGACCCTTTCTAGACGATGAATCTGCTGCTGCCTTCATCTTGGACTCCCTGAGCTATAGAATTAAGCACCAAGTTTATTGTTTATAAATTATTCAGTGTAAGATACTCTGTTATAGCAGTCTGAATTGACTGTGACAGTTGCATATTGCCTATTTTCTAGATGTTAAGCCTTTAGTAGAGTATATTTGTAGTCATTGTTAACTAAATTAATTTTACAATTGCCAACCAAGTGACTGTGATATAGCAGACATTTGAAATGTTACTTTGCAAAAATATTAAAGAAAAAAATTGAAAATGTTTAGGAAAACAAGTCAGATTTTATAATGACCCTACTTTTCTTTGATAGGTTTTATCTAAACCACTAAGTGATAGGATAACTTTATCTTAACATATTTGATAGGAAGAAATAATACTTCTACTGGTTAAGGTCATAGATCTTATGGTGTGGGATTTTTCTCAAGTACTGAGTTAGTATATTTCCCCTATAATTGAAAAATGCTGGTTATATCCATTCACTTTGCATTGGAAAACTATCTTTTAACAATAGTCATGTGCAGGAAGGAGAAGAATCCCATGCACACTTTGGTTTCTGCAACATGACAACATTCTTAAAACCAGAATTGATGTGTGAAAGATTAAAGAAGCAGAGGAAATATATTTCCATCTACCCTGGCTAAATCTCCCTTGAAAGTAGAGATAAGAAACAAAACAAAAAATCCATTCCTTTTAGAAAATGATCCTTTAACCTATGGGTTAGTTTATTTTTTAAAAGAAATTAGATTCTGGGGCTACACACCACTCATACCACATATAATACAGTGGCTTCATCTCCTATCCAATATATCTCCATGACTTAATCAGAGAGAACATTTAAGAGGAAGAAAACTAGGAAAGGGATGAGCTAACTCAGACATCAATAATTCATTTATTAGAAATAGGAGTAGCGTTTGAAATGCCAGGAGACTATTTCATTTGGAGGCAGACATTTCTATTTTTAACCTACAACTATGCAAGGTAATCTGAATGAAGGCAGAGACGAATCAAAGACTGGTGTCTAGGGTCTCTTCTCATGATGTTATTTCTTCAGTTTCACTTATTTAGATTTGACATGCCGCTATTTGGGAACTTGAATAAGCAAGAAGAAAAGGAATTTTATAACTTTGTACTTCAGAGGTGATTTTCTTCACCCCAAAGTTTTAGCATCAGAAATGCAATCATGCAACATCTGACAAAAAAAAAAATGTGCATAAGGTTTTGAGGGTCTCTTCTCTATTAGTAGTCCAGAATCTCATACTAAGTAACCTTCCAATTCAACCCATTAGTGATCTGTATTCTTTTGTCATTGTTTAAATTTTTGGCACAGCACCACTCCTAAAACTTGTCTCAGTGAATGCTGAATGAGTGAACAAAAGTACCCATGCATGAAAGAATTCAAAGCCTGCTTTGAAACCTACTGGTCTGATTGTGTAAAGATAAGCTATTTGTTCAGCAAATGCCTCAACTTACCTATTATATGACTGGAAATGTCTTATCCCCACCATCTTATATCCAGTTCAAGGACTCACGCCCCATTAGAGATGGGATAAAGCAGGCTGTGGACTTAATGAGTTGTAGCTTCCAGCCCTCAAAGAATCAGAAAAATCTAGCTAAACCCCACCAGAAATAAACAGACTTCCAAGTCATAATTTAGGTTTGAAATGTTCATATGCAAGCATATTTTGAGATAATTATCATTTTAAGCGATTATCAAGAATTAGATACATGAATAGAACACATAATTACAATAATAACATCTATAATTATCTAGTACCTATTATGTAGTTAGCTTGATGTTTTACACATTTTATTGCTATTCTTTAGAGGTAAGTAGTATTATGCCACTTTAGAGATTAAAAAAAAAGTGCGAAAGCCCAGGGCAGCTAAATCCAAACAACAAAACTCATCAGGGCTAAAAGTCAACTCTACTAAACTACAAACCCACTCTTATTCCCTAATGCTATGTGACCTCTATCCAAACAAAATTATTGATCAATGGATCCATGCTTAAAGACAGACCCATACATCATATTTATGAATGTAACCTCACGAGCAGAGAGGATATTTTAGCCATAAATGCCTGAATACATGCTCTTCGTTAGCTAAATAAAACAAAAAATCAAACAGAATTATTTAAAAAAGATAAAGGGACACGGGATCCATCAGGGCATTGCTGACTTCCATAAAATTGAGGTAGGGGAGTGTTGGTTTAAAAATGCTATATGTCACTGTCAGGACTACAAACCTCAGCACACATCTGGAACAATGCAGGATCCTCTGACAATCAAACTCCCACTGCACTCAATGAGCCATGGAGGGTGCTGAGAGTAAGACAAAACAAGAAACACTAAGATAACCTAGAGAGCATGACCTCGGGATTCTTCCAGAACAAAGGTCTATGGGAGTGGCCAAATTTAAAAGGAATTCTTACAAAGAAGTCAGTTTTAAAAAGGGTAGTTTTTCAAAAAGCTAGTATTGAAAGAATTGCCTTTAACCAGGCATCATGGTTAGCAATCTTGGTCAGGTCAGACACTGCCTTGGAGAACAGTCACCATCGCCCTTGAAAGTCTCAATGCAGAACAGCTTCAAGTAGGTCAGCTGTGCCTAGCTACAGGGCTCCTCACTCTGGTCTTCGTTTCTACCAGAGCCACTACTCTTGTCCCTCCACATCTGGCACAAGAATACTTTGGGTGCTAATTTGACAGAGACTTTCTTAGAGTTTTCCTCTTTCTCTTTTCTCTCTATATGAATACAGACGTGCTAAATTTAGTGAATGGATACAGCACAGTGAGTTCTGCTCTAATGTTTGCTTTTAAAACACCAATTTCTTGCAAGATGATTGATAAATGAGGGAATGTTTTGAAGAACTGTGAAATCTGCATTTGTTAACACCGGATTTTGTCACAGAAACTCTAGGTGAATGCAACAAACACCCCACGTGAACTGAGCCCTGCAGAAGCACACAAAGAATGGCACAGTGTGGGGGCACAGTGGTCCTCACACCACCACACCTGGTTCTGCACCTCCTATTTCTAATTCTATGTGATCTGTGAGCTCCCAGCTCTCCAGCAGGGCTCTCTTGGGGTTGGAGGGAAATAATGCATTCTGCTTAACACTCTCCTTTCTGTAAGTTTTGTGTTTTCTTCTCAAGTCTCTAGTTTTTCTATTTTTTAATTATTAGTTTTAATATTTCTCTCTCCTTCTTGCTTTATTTGGGGGAAGGGCACTGGGGATTGAACCTGGAGGCATTATACCTCCAAGCTGTATCCCCGTCTGATGTTATTTTTCATTTTGAAACAGGGTCTCAGTATGTTGCGTAGAGCCCCACTAAGTTGCTAAGGCTGGCCATGAATCTGAAATCCTCCTGTCTCTGCCTCCCAAGGACTGGGATTACAGGTGTGGGCCATCATGCCTGGCTTATCTTTTATTTTATTTTTCTCTCATACTCTTTCCTCTGGCACACAGTGTGGTAGATGTGTAAACAGGAGTAGATATACAGAGCACATATGTCCATCAGCACCCTTCAGATTATCTTTCAAGGTAAAGTACCATCATTATTGTAGTTTTATGTATTCCTATATTCCTTAACTAATTCCTATATAAAATATGTATTTCATATATATATATATATATATATATACACATATGTACACACACACACACACACAGGCCACCATATTATGAGATCTTTGTCATGTGTGTGGGGATGATTCATGACATTATTGAATATTATTAGATTCAAACTCAATTTTTAAGTCAGATCTACAAACCTCAGCACACATCCAGAATAAGTTTGGGGGTTTCCAACAATCAAACTCCTACTGCACCATTTTAGGATTTTGCAGAGTGATATGATTTTTAGGAATTGCACATATTACATGATAGCAGAATGAACTGTATGTTGAAATTTATCAGTGGGGAGGTACGGAATTCACAGTGAAACTGAGAGGAAGATGCAGAGATGCCCGTGTTTCCTTGGCCCACACATGCTTATCAGTAGTGACCTTTTAAGTACTGAATGATTCAAATCTTCTTTTCGTTGTTTCATGCTAATTTCGTATACCAGGCTAAAAAACAACAAATCATGTTGTCTGATATGATAATTCCTTGTGTGAAAATCGCTAAATACTATACTGTAGACAATAAAAAGCAGATCTGAAAACAAAAACTATCCAGGTTAGTTTATCACTTTCTCTTTTTGTTTGGAAATTCTAGAAAAGTCTGGGTATCTCATTTTGTACATTAAAGTTTTCAACAGAGACTCTGATCTGTCATATCTACTTGTTGTTAATAGCAAAATAAACAAACACCAACAACAAACAGTATATTTCTAGAGCTATTCTGCTGAGACTATTTTGTTGATGGCAAAAAATGCAAAAAAAACCCCAAAATGCATATGTACAGGCATAATTCTCTAGGTCATATGGCTTTATCTAAATTTATAGACTTACTGAATCAGATAGTACTAGCTGAGAAATTTTCCCCTAAAGACAAAAAGTATCTGATTGGAAGGAACACAACACAATAAATGGACAAAACAGCTCTCTTTGCAACTTCTGTGATCTCAGCCTAAAATGAGTAAATAAAAAATCCATATGAAAGTATCTAAATCAAAGCATTATCCTAGAGGAGCTTTGCGGTAAAAAGAGTAAAAGAAAGTTAATCAATGTGATGTGGTGATTACAAATACTAATCTTTTAAGTAAGATAAACCATTCTCACCTACTTACTGAAGAATATTAAAAGATCTGTGTTATCCAAATGGATGTGCATTTCTATTCACATTCTCCAAAAATGATTATACAGCTGAAGAGTAAAACACTCCTCTTGACCCAGTAGGAGGACTAGGAAAAATAATGCATACCCCAAATGGCAATCATTCTTTGAGGTGTTTGACATATATTAGTGGAAAATCTAGTCACTTACCAAGAGAGTGAAGGAGAAATAAAATAAGAAAGCCCCCAGCAGTAACCTCAAATGCAGTATACAATCAAAATTTATTGAACAGAATAAAGGAACTCTTTTGGAGAAAACTGGGTTTTGCCTCTCTCTTTAGCGCCCGTATCTCTAAATGAATGGATCACAGGCCAATACTAGAAGAAGGTAATAGTCCCCCACTTTCATTTCAAGATCTGGAAACGCTGAGCCATTCCCCATGGCTCTCTTTGCAACCACACTTAATATGTGAATCATTCCTTTTTCTTACTGAGAAACTTTGGTGGAAAGACACTTATTTATCTTGCATCAAATTAAGGATCACGCATCTCCAAAAATCTTGAATAAAATCCTCTGGGCACAAATAGAAAAAAAACCTCCTTGCCAGCCACCCTTCATCTGAGCCTTACTTGTTCTCATTGCTAGCATCGTAGCGAGGCATTGGATCCAAGTCGTTCCCATTCACATCGCAACTCGCCAGAGCATCCTATGGCCATAGAGGAGAGAGTGAGAGAAAGGAAATGGATGGTCATTAATTAGCCACTGCCCCACCAGCACATGCATTCTCAAACACATTTCTTCAAGAGAGTAATTAGGTGAACTCATGCACCAGGGTTCACTGATGTCAGAACACCTGAGGGAGGTGACTACTAGTTCAGTAATAACCAGTGTCATGTTTTCTCCCTTATGATGAAGAAGAGATGCCTGGTCCACTAAGCCAGCATGTCCTTCTTCATACCTAGAATGACCCAGTTCATGAAGTGCATGTTTCAAGGGCATCTTTTCCTATGAAGTGCTCCTCAAATACCTAGTAGCATAGTAATTTATTCTCCTGGCTCTTTCCCTAGTCCTCACTTGGTTTCTGGACCTTGCAACTTCTTCCTCATAATTTAAAGATTTTAGAAGAAAAAAAAAACTATTCACGTATGATGGGTATGACAATTAATTACTTTTATATTTATTCTATTGGGCCTCTTGGGACTCCTATTAAATAGCATATACTTGTTTTCAAATATTGCATTTACTGTAAAAGAGCCTATGATTCAGACTTTTATAATACTCAGTGGCTTCTGGAGCAACCCAAGTAGTGAACACGATTTTCTTATACTAAGGTTTGAAAATGGGAAAACGGAACCTCCAGGGGGGGGGGGGGGACTGGATTTACTGGTTTGTTTTTAAAGATGGTTACAAAAACAAAAAATCTCCAAGATACCAAAAAAAAAAAGAAAGAAATGCTGAATCGTGACCATTGTTCAAATTTATATCATCATAGGTAGCTTTTTTTTAAGGCTACTTTGAATTTTCTTGCACTTTATGATTACTCCTAATATCAGTATTAGCAAAAGTCGAATTTTTTTTGTTTTCTGTCTTTATCAAAGGGTCACGTTTCTGAAAATAAATTTTAGTACACAGAACGTGAAATGTTCAGGGGAATTAAGGAAAATATACATTATATGTAAAGATGGCGAATTTCTGCTTCCTGTACCGAGGAGGCCCTTCAGTCCCTCTTAGTGCCTACTAAAGATTACAAAGTTTTGGAGTGAATCTAATATAACTTAATAACTTTATTTTATAAGGAAACAGAAGACTCAAACAGGTCAACTATTAGTCTATTTTGGCATGAAACAAACCAAGACTGGAACCCATGCCTTTTAATACCTTATCTAATATGTTTTCTCTACTGAGAGGGCACCACCGTTGCTTATTATTACAGGTCATTCTAGGGAATTATCTTTCAAAATGGAAAAAAATTAAAAAGGTAAATAATGTAATCACAATTAGGGGAAACTGGGTCTAATCAAATGCAGTTGTCTGCAGTAGGGAGCAGAGGCAATAGGCAGTGAAGTCCTGCTTGTGGGTGACAAGAAAGGCAGCTCTGGGGGAGGGGGCAGCCACAGGTCTGATCTCATACCTGACCCGGGGAGGAGGTCTTCCGCCCTCAGCTTCTTCACCTATCCAATGAGGAAGACTGACCTGTGGCTTCTTGTACGCTTTGAGCTTTGTAAAGCTGCTGTTCCGTTGCTCTGTGAAGAGGCACACCTTTATCTGAATGTGCCTATCCTCAGCCTGCTGCCACTAAATTATTTGTTCAAAGGAGAACTAAGGGGATTTGTGGTTCCCTATCTTAAAAAAGGAATTTACTGATTCATATGGACTACTAGGAGGCTGATTGCTGCTGTCCTTTTAAAAAAAAAAAAAAAAAAGGTGGTAGGGAAAGGAAGAGCCACAAACTAACTTGAGAAAAGTTCTATGTCTACTATTTTCCTTAAAAGAAACAGAGTGCCACCTGTCTGTCTGTCTGACTGGCTGAGGAGAGTGTGTGGTGCTGGTAAGTGATGGTGGTGGTGGTAGGGTGTCTGCTACTTTATTGCTTTCTTTCAGCAGGCCAAGGGCAAACAAAAGTAGAATAGTGTTATCTCATTCTTCCTGTACTTTAAGGGCTGATCTTTTCAAGAAAGGAAAAAAACACAGAACCTATTGTGTTGGATATCTTGCTATATATTTTTTAGTAGCTCCCCTCCCTGCCCCCTGCCTCCACTTTTTAGATACTGGGGATTGAACCCAAGTGCATTCACCCCCAACCCTTTTATTTATTTAAATTTGAGACAGGTCATTCTAAGTTGCTGAGGACCTCACTAAGTTGTTGAGGCTGTTCTTGAGCCTGTATTCCTCCTGTCTTAGCCTCCTCCCAAGGACTGGGATTACAGGCATGCACCAGCACTCCTGACCCCTCCCTCCTTTCTTTTGTGGTGCTGGAATTTCTTTTGTGGTGCTCAGAGGCATTTTCTCTCTGAGCTATACCCACAGACCAATTTTATTTTTAATTTGGAAACTTACTGTTAAGTTTCTGAGGATCTTGCTAAATTGCTGAGGCTGTCCTCAAACTTGTGATCTTCCTGTCTGAGCCTCCCAAGTACTGAGATTACAGGAGTGTGCCACCATGCCTGCCGCCCCCCCCCCCCCTTTTTGGTACTAGGGGTGGAACCCAGGAGCTTTCTACCTCTGGGCTATTCTCCCAGAATTATTTTATATTTTATTTGGAAACAGAGTCTCAGCAACTAAGTTGCTGAGAGCCTCACTAAGTAGCTGAGCCTGGCTTCGAACCTGTGCGATCCTTCTGTCTCAGCCTCCCAATGTCTCAGCCTCTCAAGCATGGGGATTACAAGCTTTCACCACCACGCCCAGCTCTCTCCCCTTTTTTAATGCTAACATAAACCCTTTTGCTGCCTAAGAGGAAAGGCCACAGAAAATACACACATAGTTTTGCATCAGATCAGGATGAGTTCTCTCAATGCCATCATCCAGGATGGTCACCACGATGTTCTTTCCCGTGTAGCCTCTCTTCCAAGCTCCTTCAATATTCATATCCGATTGGCACGGATGTGTGTTGTCACTGCAGTGCTAACAAAGGAAAAAAATATTGCAGATTACTAAATAGCGAGGAGACAGGAGAATTACCCAGTTGTTAAGGTAATGCATTTAGCCAACAGCAATTTGGTGGGTCGCCTGGTAGAGGAGAAGCAGGACCTCCAACCTAACTAGAGAAGACGGGAAGGAAAGATGCAAAGAGAGCAAATCAGTAGAAATCTTCTCTCAGCTGTGATCTCTTCCAATATTATAAACCCTTTGGGGAAACATAAAAATAAGATATATCCCAATAGCAGAATAATGGCTATGGCATTTCTTGTTATGCATATACTAATGAAACACAGTCATTGTAGCACTTCAGTTATAAATGCAAACCAGATAACTGAAGCACATATACTTTACAATTTCTTAGGCAGGCACCTAAGAGCCAATTCAACCATCGCTGGAACGAACCAGGGTGATTTCTGTGCGGTTATCCAGAGGTAGGCTTCTGTGAGAAGCCTATGAATGAAAAGAATAAATAATAGGTTCTCTTGAACTTCTTTCACTAAACTAACAATGCCATAATTTACGGGGTAGACAGACTTATTCAATGCTACTTTAGAATGGAAAGAATAGTGCAAAGTCCAGGAAGGTGCCCTACACAGAAAGCTGCATGTGAGGGCTTCCAGGGGCAGGCTGTAAAACACGGAACCTGGCTCATTATGGGTGGAAATGGCATCCTCAAAGGCCACAAAGCACCAACCAACTGCAAATGGAAGGAAGCCAGCAGCTTTCCTGGTACAATTTACTAGCACTTGTCCAACCCCCACAATCGTTTCCTTAAAGCCTATCTCTTTGAAATATCCCCTGAGTGGCACCGCTTTCCAGGTTCTTGAGAGGAGTGAAGGGAAAGAGATGTGCTTCTCCAGGGTGCTTAGCAACACTCGCCACCCAGGCCTTTCACCTTCTGCTACTTTCCTCCTGCTGCAGCAAACACTTCAGCATGAAGGGAATGGAAAAGAATGCCAGGCTGCCTGTGCTCCCAGTACAATGGAGACTGCCGCTGTTGTTTCATTTATTAACACACTGTACTAAGCACCCACCACATTCTGGGTATGGCTATGCACAAGGAACCTGAAGTCCTTGTTCTAAAGAAGGGACACAGAAAATAAAGAAACAAAGAAAGAAGACCATTCCAAGTGCTCAGTGTGTTTTTTAAACGTTACAGAGAGTGATGTGATGATTCCTGAGGGCCTTGGTGGGGTGGTCAAAAAAAGACTGTGGTCTTTGTGAGAGCAAGGACATGACTGATAAGAAAGAGTTGATGAAGCTAGGTGTGGTGGTGCATGCCTACAATCCAGTACTTGGGAGGCTGGGACAGGAGGACTGAAGGTTCAATGACAGCCCCAGCAACTCGGCAAAAGCCTCAGCAACTTAGCAAGATCCTGTTTTCAAAATAAAAATAAATGGACAAGTGAACTGGACAGACACATCACAAAAGAAGAGGTACAAATGGCCAATAGATACATGCAAAAATGTTCATCATCATTAGCAATCAGGGAGATGCAAATTAAAACTATACTGAGATTCCATCTAACCTCAATCAGAATGGCAAGCATAAAGAAGTCAAATAACAATAAATGTTGGTGAGGATGTGAGGAAATAGAAACTCTTCTACACTGGGAGTGCAAACTAGTTTAGCTGCTATGGAGATCAGTGTGGAGACTCCTTAGAAAACTGTGAATGGATCTACCATACAATCCGGCTATATCACTACTGGGTATCTTTTCAAAGGAGTTGAAACTAGAGAACTACAGTAATATATGCATACCCATGTTTATAGCAGAATAATTCACAATAGCCAAAATTATTGAACCAACCTAGGTCTCCATCAACAGATGAATGGATTACAAAATTATGGGAAATACACACAATAGAATTATATTCATCAATAAGGAAGAACAATTATGTCATTCATAAGATGGGAAGACTTGGAGAACATTATGTTAAGTGAGATTAACCAAGCACAGAATGAGAAGGGACATATATTTTCTCTAATATACTCAAGCTAGGGAGTATTTGGGATACCAGAAGGACTCCAGTTAATGGAGGAGAACTCAGTGGAGCCAGGGAAGGGTAGGGGAGGAAGAAGGCTGACATTCATTAATAGAAATGCTACCTGCGACTAGGTGTATACATGTGAATATAATGTTAACCTGGACATTTGGTAGTGGGAAGGAGGGAAATAAAAAGGTGAGGAAGCACCAGTTACTGTATAAATGTATGCCATTGTCAACATGATCTACACATAATGTGAGACTATAGTGCAGCAATAAAAATAAAAAGGTTGGAGGTGTAGCTCAGAGGTAGAGGGCCCTGAGCTCAATCCCCAGTACCAAAATAAAGAAATAAATAAATCCTACAAGAAATGCAAAGACTATGTGACATGGATAAGAGCACAAAGAGGAAGAAGATCGGTATTACTGGAAGAAAACAACAACAACAAAACAAACAAACAAACAAACAAAACCCAGCACAGTTGACAGTAGAAAGCAAAGTAGGAAAGGAGGCCAGGTCAGATCACACCGGGCTTTGCAGCCATGATTTGGATTTCACTCCAAGTATACTCTCAGTACACGCTCCTTTCTTTCCAAATCTGGTCCCTCAAAATCAAATGCTAACCAGCTACAGAGCTTGCAGTGGCCCTAGACATGAATGATATTGATTCATTTATTCTTTAAATGGGACTTCCATTTGTCAAATGTTATAAGTACATTTGAGTAGTTTCAAGAGTACACCTATATAGTGATGTCAGACACCAAATGCATAAGGAATAAGGGCTTATAATCTATTTTTACTGACATTCTATGTTTCCCCCACCTCCTGACTTCTTGGCCTTGTAGATACATGCTCTACTACCATACTGATCCAAATTTCATTCTTTCTCCTTCCTGAAGCTTTCGGAGTACAACTCTGGACCTACCTCTCCCACAAAGCCATTTTTCCCTTCCCTGTATTTATTTAATAACACACGCATGCACACACACACACACACACACACACACACACACACACCTACCTACTGGCTAAATATCTCTGAACCAGGGTTGACTGTTGAATTCTGGATGTGTTTTGTCTCCCTGAATTGACTTAAACTACATCTAAGCAAGAATTTCAGGAAATATTGGTTAACTACAGAACAGAAAAGCGGGTACATCCTCAAATTCCTTCCAAGTCCAAACCTGCCATTATGCTTAATGCTCTGATCTCTCCAGAGACACCTGGCCAGCTAATACATGGTTAATAGAAATGATAATGAAAAAACTGCTGCAAATTTCCAGAATACCTACGTTTTACAGAGGTCTCATTCTGGCCAAGAGTGTGGGCCTCTCCTCACCAAATATTTTAATTTAACCCAAAGCAACCTTGACAGATTCATTTCATTTTCTTTGCAAATCCTGTCATGACCACCTGTGGTATCCATTGTGACACTGGGTGATGTTAATGTGGCCGGAGAGGTGGGCTGGAGGAAGGAAATGCACAGGAAACGGGTAACCCACAAATGGGATAACCATCCCGGAGCACAGGGGTGCTGCCTGAAATTGTAATTATGAAAACCAAAGAAAACCAGCCGTCTATGGAAAACATGTGTGTCAAAAGTGGAACAAGCAGTTCTCCCTTTTCTACCTCACCTTCTGTTGAATCTGACTTCCCCATTAAGTATTCTGGTACCAGTTTTTTTTTTTTTTTTTCTTTTACATCCACCTCCATGGTGTTGGTAGGAGGTGAAGGAAAGGAAATATCTATCTGATGTATTTATTTAGATAATCTAATATAGCAGGTAGCCAAAATGTCAAAGGGGTGGGGGGAGAGTTAACAAAAGCCTTGAGTGTTTCTTGCATATGAGTAATAGGCTGTGGACACTAAAATCAGAATGCTAAATCTTACTCAATGTGAACCTTAGGTTTTTAACATATCCCCAGTGACCTAGGCATCCAAATGTGTTTCTAATGTACTTGTTTCATATGCCCAAGACATTCAGAGAGCAAAAACTATAGAAAATGCTCACATCACCCAATACTGAGCAAAGATGAGGAGTTTCTCATTTCCTCAACTACCTGAGTAGAATACTCTTTAATTAATTAATTAATTTGCAGTTCTAGGGATTCAACCCAGGGGCATTTTACCCCCAAGCTTTACCCCCAGCCTTATTTCTTAATCTTTATTTTGAAACAGGGTCTCACTAAGGTGCAGAGGGCCTCACTAAGCAGCTGAGGCTGGCCGCGAACCTGCGATCCTCCTGTCTCAGTCTCCCAAGTACTGGGATTGCAAGCATGTGCCACCACGCACAGCTAGTAGAATACTCTTTAAACTGGGCCTCATACACTTGCCAGGAATCTACTTTCATCAACTCCCAAAGGGAGAAGGAGCACATAACTGGCCGCGATTCCCTCACCCCTCGTCAACCTTAGGTCTGCTGGCGCTGGACCTAAAGATGGGTGTCACCTCCTATGCAGGCCAGCCAGAAACTTCCAGCTTCCTGATCAGAAGACAATCACACATGTGCACAGGATATGCCAGATAAATATTTATAGTACATGTATGCACCTTCCGTTCTGAATAATATACGGTGCTTCAATGATGGTCTATGCATAAAAGGTAAAGTATTTAGAAACAAGACTGGGTACACAAAACAAAAATATCCTTCAGGAATGACAGCTACTCCCAGGGTCTCCTGCCTTCTCTTCTTTTTAATTCCAATTATTTTTATTGCATTCATTCTTTTTATGAATGCAATTTTAAAGAGAGTTCTCTGTGAGTTCAAGAGCTTTTTCCATACCAGGGTTATGAGCTGTTCTGCTTATAAACCACTATGGGTGTACCCTCATCTCGTGTATCTTCAGAAACATATTACAGTGATTGCTAAATGAAAGAAAAATTTATATCCTTTGTTATGTTCCCACCATCATTTCCTTCATATTTAGGGGAGGGAGTAACTCTTGACATCATTCTTTTTAAACTTCTTTAAGTCCTGACAGGCTCCAAAGATACATTTTTGATTTTTGAGGTGCTAGAGATCAAACTCAGGGCGTTGTGCATGCTAAGCAAGTACTATAACACCGAGCTAAATGCCCAGTTCTCCTCTGCCATTCTATATGCTGCCGATGACCTGCTAACTTTAAAAGCATTTGTTGTTCATTATTATTTATAAGACTGTATCTATGACTATGTTAATAAGAGAATATAATTAAATTCACAAAAGTTTGTTTTAGAAGAAAAATACCTGGCAAACTTTGCAATATATATATATTCTTGAAATGCTTTATAAAATCGTGGACCTTGGGAGTTGTGATAAACATAAAACATTAAAATTACTATTTCTGTAAGTGGAAATAAGGCTAGCGTCTACCAGGTCCTTAGGCCAAGCATTGTACTAATTGCTATATGTGGACAGTATGACTTAAGATACCATTAGAAAGAGGTATTTTCATCATATACTTTTATTATTAGATGATAAAATAAGACTTAACTAGCCTTGGTAATAGTTGTTCAATAGTGGAATAATAATAATAATTATTATTATTATTATTATTATTATTATTATTATTATTTTGGTAGTACTGAGAAAGGAGCCCAAGACATTCTAGCTTTAAGCTACAGTGGTTTAAAATAAAATAAATATAAAAATAAAAATATAAAATAAAAATAAAAACAGACTTTGTTTTATTTTTATTTTAAAACAAGAGCCTCACTAGGTTGATGAGCCTCTCTACTTGCTGAGGCTACTGTCCAACCTGTGATCCTCCTATCTCAGCTTCCCAAGTCCTGGTATCACAGGTGTGCACCACCATGCTCAGCTCAGGAGTGGAATTAGAACGCAAAATCCCAAGCAGCCTGACCCCAGGACTATGGAAACTAGGATAAAGACTAGGACAGAAAGAGCAAGGTTCAACATACACAGATGAAAAGGGAAGGGGTAGAAAAGGAGTAGACATGGAAGAATACTGCTCCATTCTTCAGCTAACAGAAATGTCACCGGCCTCAGCCCCGTGGTTGGTGCATTCTAGTAACTGAGTAGAATAGAGTTACACAAGACCTGAAGGATCTCCTAACTTTTCCTTATTGCATTTATGGTAACACACCCCTTAGGAAACACCAAATTTCCATTTGAATCCTATCAATAACATAGAATTGACTTTATTATATACCTAGTCCAGCCAGGTGTGGAGGCTCGCGTCTGTAATCTCAGTACTTGGACGGCTAAGACAAGAGGATCACAGGTTCAAGGTCCTCAACAACTTAGTGAAGCCTTGTTTCAAAAAGATAAAAAAGAGCTGGGGGTGTATCTCAGACACAGAACCTCTCCCCCACCCCAGGTTAAATCTCCAGTCACTTACACATACACACAAGCACACGGCCTTTATTTACAGTGTTAACAAATTTTCATGTTTTAACTACTCATATCATAGCTAGCTCTAAATTACCACAGCCACACAATTCTTGAATGTGCAATCAAAAGCTTCCAGAAGCTGTTAGAAGGCAAGCACAGCCAGTGTGAGTACCGCTGCACTTCTGATGAGCTCACTCACCCTCTGACGGGTCTGATGTCTGCTTCCCAGTACTTGGCATCTACTGGGAAGTACTTATGTTTAGCACCTCCTTTGTTTCTTCAAGCAATAGCTTCATTCCTCTTGCATGTGTTTGTAGAAGACCTTTAAGGTTTCTTTTCCAAGGCTACTTGAACCTTTGTGTAGCCTCTGAACCTTTGTGACTACAGCCATTTATGATGAGCTCTCCTTTGAGCACATGAAGTAGATCCTGTGCCTACAAAACCCTGGATATCTCTACAGACTTTTGACTATCAAAATTAAGCCCTGTTAAGTTCTAAGATGTTTACTATTATATCTACAGGTCAATTTGATGGACTTCAAACCACAAAAATGCCTCTGGCCAAAATGAAGCAGAGGATGAGTATTCAATTTGTCGATTATCCAGAAGGTTCAAAGGAGTCCAGTAAGTTTTAGTAACACCAAACTCAGCATAGCAGCTAAGCATATGAGCTAAGGGGAATCAGACAGGAGAGTTTGAATTTTATTTCTGCTTCTTTCCAGCTTACTTTGAACACAGAGAATAGCCATGAAAATTAAAGATGATAAAATACTGACGAATAGCTGTTGTTATTGTGATTTTCTATTTTCAATGATAGTGCATTCATAGACATCATCAGTGTTCCCCATAGTTTGGGGAAGAAAACCTTAGTGTAAAAAGATAAAAAGAAAAAAGATTGTTGTAAAAGAACAAGACCCTGGCTTTTTTCATCATCTCAAAGTTAGGTTAGACAAACAAAAGAGCAATTTATCATTTGTAAGGATATTTGTGTTAACCTGATATTTACATTTGGAAATGGGAGACTGAGTTGGGCATGGGGTGTATAAAGAAAGAACAGGTCCAACTGCCTTCTGGGGCATTGGTCAAACATTTTGCCTCTTATTAATCATTCTGTTTTACTCCATACATTTAAACAATGTGCCAGTTCTTCAAGAATCATGGTTCCGAACTACTACAACATAGTTTAGACAAAGGATTAGTTCTCAAGTTACAAAACTTTAAGATGTCTCATGTGATACCAAGAAAACATCAGAAAATAGTGGATTTGGGGGAAAGAAGGATGTGGTATACAAGATATGTCTATGTAGAAGCAAACAAAAAAATCAAATTCTGACATTCAATTATAATTGAGGATCAAGAAATCAAAGCAGAGCTGCCAAAGAATACCTAGATTGCTTTAGATTTAATTAAGTCATTTGTAGCATTTTTACCTTTTGTGATCCTCTGAATATTTCCAAACCTGACCCATCTTAAATAGAAACTTTTATTCTTAAAAGTACTCAATAAAACAAAATCAATAAGCTAACATGATAAACCAATAATCACATCTATCTCTCTTTTAAGGAATCGTTACATGTCTTCTATTAGCATTTAGCAAACCAGTTTCAGCTCTATCACCTGTTCTTGATACTAAAGAGTATCTGGCATCTCTAAGACTTAGTGGGCATTTCTGTGATGCTAAGAACAGACTTGCCTTTTATTTACACAGTCCTCTGCACCTACAAGTTCATTCTCAAATACTTCAGGTCCAAAATTGGAGTCAGGCTTTAGAAACTGGGTCTAAAACCATTGCCTCCTCTTCTCTCCTTCAGTTTACCACCTGCAGGTCATTCTCTGTACATGACACTGTCTCTCTTGTCAAGTCCTTGGAAACATGGAATTATAAAAATACATGGTAGGTATTATAGTGGGGACTGTCATGGGACCTGGTCATGGGGAAGTATAGGAAGGCCGAGAGAAAATGCCATAGATCTTGAGTCCCTAAATGTGACTGACTCATCAGAAGGCAAGTGGGGAGGAGAAAGACATGTTCCATCTTGGTAAAGGTACGCAATGAAAGACTGAATATTAATGAAATTGGGGGGGGGGGGACCAAACTCAGCGCTGCTGGAGGATTTAGTGTCAAAGAAGTGAGATTGGAGAACAGGTAAAGTAGAAAGAGCTGTGACTGGCGAGGTTACCAGGGAGTGCATATTATATCAAAACCAACATGTGAGGCTATCAGTCTGGGGGAAGTAAGCCATCCAGAAAGGCAGGAGAAAATAAGCCATTAGGTTGACACAGCTCAGCTACAGAAGAGCTGGCTGAACAACTGGGAAGAAGGCCATGGGGACAGATCAACATGGCAGATTCTAAAGCAAATTCCTAGATACTTGTACATTCAGTAAGAGTTCTTTCATGGGAAGCCCAGTGCTTCTCTGCTCGACCATACAATACTTATTCAATCGGTAATCTCTGATCATGTATTGTTTATGATTGTCCCACTGAAATTATAAGCCACTCGAAACAGAGTCTCATTATGTATCTTTAAATCTTTAGAGTCCACACTAAAAATATTCAGTACATCAGGAATCGATTTTTATTTAAGGGTGTGATGGTTAATTTTACATGCGAACTTGTCTGGGTTAAGAGATACCCAGATAGCACCAAAGCAAAATACACAGTATTTTACACTTACACACACACACACACACACACACACACACACACTTTGCTCTGTTTCTTTGAAGTACTCCAATAAAGGAAGAATTTTAAAAAAGGAAAAAGTGAATTCTCAGATAACATGTGCAAGAAGACAATTGACACAGTTAAGACATACAATCCTGATAATAGGACAGAAATCTCCATCTTTTACAAACTGACTCATACTACAGCATCCACATATTCGATTTTGCAAATGTAAAGACAAGATGTATCAGAACTAAAGCCCTCATAGAAAATCATATAAGAAGAGAAAAAAAGAGCCGGGTGTGATTGCACACACCTGTAATTCTAATATTTGGAAGGCTGAGACAGGAGCAACACAGGTTTGAGGCCAGTTTCAACAACTTAGCAAGGCCCCCAGCAATGTAGTGAGATCCTGTTTCCAAGTATAAATAAATAAATAAAATAGGGCTGAGAGGATAGCTCAGAGGCAGAATGCCCCGGATTTAATTCTCACTACCACAAAAAAGGAAAACATTAATTTGAGGGTGCTGAATATCCTGGCACAAGAAGTCAGAAGAGATATGACAAGTGGTAGATGAGTTGTTATACCCTACAGGCCTGTTGCAAAATTCATCCTAGAGAAGAAGAGCTCAGAGTTGCAGAAGGCTGTTTTCTTCGTGGCAGCACAGGGCACAATCGAAGCAAACACTTCTCACCTGCTCTCTGGTTTTTGGAAAATGGATCGATTCATTCACTTGTCTCCTAAGTCATGCAGCAAATTCTTCTATGAGTTGAAGAGAAGCTTAGCTCTACCAAATGACTTTCTTTGTAGTTGAATTTAATAGCTGAATTTAAACCAGATATTTCTTACTATACCACTCTCTTTCCCAAATAGTGCAATTAGTAAATTGTGCTTGCTTGCAGATGATCTCAATTAAAATATTTTCTTTAAGTGCCTATAAGCCAAGAAGCAATTCCTAAGCTGGAGCTCATGAAAATGAATTTTAGAAGCAATGGAGTTGCATTATTTAATAATTATGGGACCATTAGCAGGAAGCAACCCTCATTTGCTTCTAATGTGTAATTTCTTTGTTTACATTGTTTACAAAATTCTGCTTGCATAGAACCCTTCATCCTTTTGGTCCCATCTATGGAAAAATCTGCCCAGAAACCCCTGCCAAGGGGATCAGAAGTGGTGCTAAGAGAACAGAGGATGTGTTCTTTTCTTTACAATAGGTAGAATGGAATATGGTTTGAACTAACTTCAACAAACAATAGTCCCACTACTTTTATCTTGTTAAAGTTATGAAAGAAGTTTAAAAATGATAGAAAATAATCTCTTTCTAATGTTGGAGACACATAAAAGGCTGACTGGGAATTGGAGTGTCGTTTGAAAATATGTGAATACAAATTTACTAATACATCATGTTTCTTCATTGGTATTACTTTACAAATGACAATATTCTTACAGAACATAAGGACAGAGCCAATAATTTTTAAGGTAAAAAAATCCATTTTCGGTTGAACAAATAATGAAGAGCAGGAAAGTATACCTATACGCCATTCTTTCAAACCATCAATCATTCTACCTCCAGGTTTTGACAATATAAACATTATCTCTTCCAGGCATAGTTGACTGGGTGAATGAACAGACAATAGACAGACAGAGAAATAACATATGTAGGTTTATATTTCAATTTCTCTCAAATTCATTTTGAAGGCTGAACATCTTCTCAGGACCCCATAGAACTCTTGAACAATAAAAGCAACTTTAATTTTGCCAAATTAAACACTAAATTTAATAGCATCTAAATGATTAAGTGCTCCCCAAAGACTTATCAATTAAAGTTAAGCCACAAAGGTGGTACATATAAGAAGGGATGGGAGAAGAAGAGAAGATCAAACTCGTCTAACAGTGACGTTGCGTGTGTTCACGTGATGTTGTTTTTGTACGGGTCTGGGGATGGAACCCAGGGGCACTCTACCTTCAAGCTACACCCCCTCCCCTATTTTTTATTCTTTATTTTGAAACATGGTTTCACTGAGTTGCAGAGGGCCTCACTAAGGAGCTGAGGTTAGGTGCGAACCACCACCCTCCTGTCTCAGCCTCCCAAATGCAGGGATTACAAGTGTGCGCCACCACGCCCAGCTCCCCACATGATGTTCTTGTGACGCTCACATAAGACGTCCTTTCCCAAGTAGAAACCATTTGAACTTTGCTAACAAGCTTCACCTGTTTAAACTCAGCATGCAGAGGAGAAGAACTTTGGCTTTAAGCATTAACAATTGTTCCCCTAATTTTTCTCTCCTAAAAAGGCACTCAAGTAGATTCCTAAATGGCAAAAAGGTTTATTATTGTGTTGGAATTGTACAGAGGGTACAGAATTTCAAATGGGTCTTTCTGAGGATTTTTTACTTTGCTTCTCTCTAGTTCAATGGACTTCCTGCCTCGACTTTCTGAACATTCTTATGGTCCTGAAGCAATTGTGCCATGCTATTACTTCAAATAGATTAATTTCTATAAGAAATCTGTATTAATTGTGATAAAGGGACTCTCAAATAGGAAATAATGTTATCAATAAGTCATTTTTTTCCTTTTTTCTTTTCTTTTTGGTACTGGAGGTTGAACCCAGAGGCATTTTATCTCTGAACTATAAATCCAACTTTATTATTTATTTATTTATTTACTTACTTACTTACTTATATATTGCAGTACTGAGGATTGATCCCAGGGACAGTCTATCTCTGGGCTACACCCCCATCCCTATTTTATTTTTTTATTTGTAAACAGGATCTCATTAAGTTGCTGAGAGCCTCACTTAGTTGCTGAAGCTGACTTTGAACCTGCCATCTTCCTGTCTCAAACTCCCAATACTGGGGTTATAGGCATGTGCAATAAGTTCTTGATCTTATTCTTCAAATGAAGCAATCTCATCAGAAGAGGGAGGGCAGTCAAAACCCACATGAACCACATCTGGTCGCAGCACAATCTAAATCCAACCTTGCTTTCCTGCCAACACAACAGCCCACTTGACATCATAATTCTTTATATTTTCCTAGCACAATAAATTCTTCAGATAAAGCTAGCCTTTTTGTTTTCGTATTATCAAATAATAGGTCTAGCATGTAAATGTCCTAAAATAAAAATGCCCTGCTTAGAAAATAAAGGAAAACTCATTAGGACCAACAGTTGAAGTTTAACTTGCCAACTTTTTCTTCTTCATGTATTGCACAAAGCACAGGCCCCCAAACTTCATGGCTGGGAACAAGAACTTATTGTTACCACCTGTAATGCTATAGTTGAGTAGGCTCAGTTGCACGCTTCTCACTTGGGACTGCCCATGAAGCTGTAAACAGATGCCCACCGAGGCTACAGGCAGCTGAAAGCTTAAATGACATGGGTAACAATTTGGCTTTTTCATTTATAGAACACCCGGAGAATTTTTAACTTGGTTATTGGACATGGTTATTAATGTGCTTGTCACAGTTGTACTATCTGCAAGTCCTTCTGAAGGACATGCATGTTTGTTACATTAGTTGTATTAAATAAATTTCAAGCCGGGCATGTTGGCCCACGTTTGTAACCCCAGTACTTGGGAGGCGGAAACAGGAGGATCGCAGGTTTGCAGCAATGCCTCAGCAAGTTGTGAGGCCCTTTGCAACTTAATGAAAAACTATTCCAAAATAAAGAATAAAATAGAGCTTGGGGTGTAGCTCAGAGGTAGAATGCCCCTGAGTTCAGTCCTCAGTATCCTTCCTTTCTCCCTCTCGCTCCCTCTCGCTCTCTCTCTCACACACACACACACACACACACACACACACACACACACACACTATAACAACAACAACAAACAACAACAACAACAATTAAGCCAGGCACGGTGGCACACACTTGTAATCCCAGCATTTGGGAGGCTGAGACAGGAGGATCACGGTTCATGAATAGCCTCAGCTACTTAGTGAGGCCCTTCGCAACTCAGTGAGACCCTATTTCAAACTAAAAAATAGGACTGGAGGTGTAGCTTAGAGGTAGAATGCTTCTAGGTTCCATCCCCAGTACTGCAAAATAATTAATAATAATTATTATTATTATTATAAATATTATTATTGTTATTATTAGTAGTATTTTTTGTGGTACTAGGGTTCCTGGAAACCCTTCTACCTCCAGGCTACACTCCCAAACCTATTTTTATATTTTTATTTTGAAACAGGGTCTCTTAAGCCAGCAAGGCTGGCTTCAAACCTGTGCAATCCTCCTTTCTCCGCCTCCCAAGCACGAGGATTACAAGCGTGCACCTCCACGCCTGGCTAATAATAATAATAATAATAATAATAATAAATTTTCAATGTAGTTTACTCCTCAACTTATGATGGGGTCATGTCCCAGTCAATCCATCATAAATATCATACATTGAAAGTAATTTAATACAACTAGTGTACCAACCATTATAGCCTAGCACTACACAGTGCCCCAAGAGTATCCAGTCTTTACCCTGTGATCACACAACTGACTGGAAGCTGTTGCTCGCTACATCATGAGAGAGCATCCTATTGAATATTGATAGCCAAGGAAAAGAGCAAATTTCAAAATTAGAAGTATAGTTTATAACGAATGCATATTGCTCTTTTATCATCATGAAATTAAAAAACTGATAAGCTGAACCATTATAAACCAGGGGCCATCAGTGTATGACTCTATTGTATAATCATTTTATTCCATAATAACAAGAAGAATAACAGCTCTATTTCATTTCCTCCATATTTATTTATTTATTTATTTTTGCGGGTCTGGGAATGGAACCTAGGGGCATTCGACCTCCGAGCTACACCCCCTGCACTAGTTTTTATTCTTTATTTTGAAACAGGATCTCACTGAGTTGCAGAGGGCCTCACTAAGTAGCTGAGGCTGTCCAAGAACTACAGTCCTCTGGTCTCAGCCTCCCGAATGCTGGAATTAGAAGTGTGCACCACCAAGCCTGACTTCCTCTACATTTATTAACTGTCAAAATACTTATTTATCCTGCCAGGCATTTTGGTGCATACCTAGAATCCCAGATTTTAGGAATCTGAGACAGAAGGATTGGAGGTTCAAGGCCAGCCTCAGCAATTTAGCAAGACCCTGACTAAAAATAAAAACTTAAAAGGACTGGGGGTGTAGCTCAGAGGGAGAATGACCCTGGGTTCAATTTCTAGTTCTGAAAAACAAAACAAAATTCATTTTTTCACTTGTTAGTGTGTATGTGTTTTTTACGCTTTCCAACCAAGGTCTAATGATGAGTCTACTTCAGGGAATAAGAATGTATCTGGTCTTCATAAAGTTTATGTTCAAAGTGAAGTATATGGATAATAAAGTAAGAAATAAGCTATAATACACTTAGAAGTCTTAGTAATAGTTATGAAGAAAGTAAAAGAAGCGACCTTGGATAACATTACACAAAATGTTATTAAAGTTCTACCCTGAGATTTTCACATTTTTGCAATTACTGAGCTGACCTTTATTCAATGATCAGGGAAACTTAATTTTGAATAAAGGATGTTATAGGTATCAACAATAAACTCCGGCTGTGGAAGAGCAAGTTAGAACAAAATTGAGCCTCCAGTTCTATTGCTATTAAAAATTTCATATTTCATATAAAAATTTAAAAGCAAAAAATTTGTATGACAAAAAAATCCACAGCAATAAAGAAGGTGATATGGGCTAATATTGTGATGTATCCAGAGGAAAAATAAATATACTTACCGCACAAGGAAAAAAACAATTTCAACCTCTGACAATCAGCAAAATCAATTCAGACAGCTATTAAAAGACCACTTTCATCGTGTTCCTTTTAGACTGAGTGAAAATAATGGTTTGCATCTACCTGACATCTTTGCTTTCATCGTCCACTTGAAGATGTAAGCTAGTATAAAATCCACAAAGTTGCTTGCCAGGCCAATAATATGCCCAGGCTTTCTTCTACACTGGCACATAGTAGAAGCTTGGGGAAAAGATGAAAGACTCCATAATAGGTTTTATTAGCCACTCGATAAAGGATTCTACAGAGAAGATTAACCCTTCAACCCAGTGAGGTTCTCTCCAGACCCTGAAGCGTAAAGAGCAAAGTCACTTTGCCCTACACTAGAGACTATAATCACAAATATTTTTCTTTTTAATAAAAAAGTCAAATCCTTTCAAGAATCTAACCAAGCTACTTGTTTAATAGCAGCCAACAGAATCTCTTCTGTTAGAAAAAATAATTCCAGAGATGTGGCTATCTAGACAAAGTGGTGTATCTATATTTAGATGATCAGGACGTTGAGCTTTCTCTACAGTAACTCCTAACTCAGAGCGGCATATTCCTGGTCAACTGGAACTCTGCTCTTATAACCCGCATCACACTTTTTCCATTCAGTAGACAAAGAAATAATGTTGACACAACTTAATTTAGCACTAGGGTATCAGCTTCCTACAGATGCACTCATCAGATGCCATACATATTTTAGGGGGGGGCTCTCCAAGCATCTGTTATCTTTTCTACTTATCTAATTATCCATCTCTTTATGAGTAATATAAGTACTTCACATAGAATCATGGTCCAAATCATCCTGATGTCTGACGGTGGGATGTTTTCTCTGCTGACTGAGGATAGAACTTTCTAAAGTGGGAAAAGTGGAGACAGTGGTCCGAGAGCTGTTCAGTACACCTAGCAGAAATGTGTCCCCCTTTTCATTTCATTCTGCAGCATCATATTTTTTCAGTAGGGAAGAAAAAACACAGCAAACTGTAAACTGGTGGATCATGATACCTGTCTTAGTCAACATCCTCATTGCTGATATCCAAAATGACTGACCACACAACTTAGAGAGAGGAAGATTCATTTGCTTGCAGTTAGGTTAGGTGATCTTTACCTCAACTACAAAAAATATAAACCCAGGGTTATTAAGCAGGAAATGATGAGGTCTGGTTATAAGAGTGAAAAAAGACACTGCCTGCAATAGGGTTACTGATTAGCTTTGTAAAATTGTTCCATGCACTATCTTTCTAGCTTTCTTTACATGACTTTAGTTGACTGGATGCAATCTATCAATCTTTTATCTATCTACTCAACATTGTGATAGAAACTTTAAGGCAGACTGAATTCTGAAAGGATGTCTGAAAAATCAAACATGAAGAACACTATCCACTATTATTATACAAAACATCAGTTCATATAACTCAGAAAAATAAATGTTTTAATATAACTTGGATCAAAATCAAATAGAATGAATAAAATTTTTATTATATGCTCACATCGGTAGGAAATAATATATATATTTGGATTACCAAGTTTCTTACTGAATTAAATTAGTATTTTTAATTCATCAAGTATTAGATGATGTTGGATGGGAACTGGAGGTCTCTTTGTAACCACATATATTTGCAGTCAGAACTCCAAATTCGTGGATTTGGTTTTAATAGATTCAACCAACCCCAGATAAAAAATATTTAGGGGGAAACCCCCCAAAACTGTGTATTAAACATGTACAGACTTTTATGGTATTTTTATTCCTTAAGCAATACAGTATAACAACTACTTATATAGCACTTGAATTGTATTAGGTGTTATAAGTAATATAAAAATGATTTAAAGTACACAGGAGGATGTGCATAGGTTATACGCCAATACTATTTCATTCTATATAAAGGACTTGAACATCTGGAGATTTGTGTCTCTGTAAATCCTGGATCCAATCTTCAATGATATTGAATACCAACCATATTCTTAACTCTGTCCACTGAAAATGAGCTTAGAATAAATAACAACTATGCCACTGATATCTCAGTTTTTAATATTGGTCCTCCACAAAAGAAACCACCTATTCAAGAAATAGTTATTTCTAGGTCTGGGGCAAAGAAAGTACAAATTGAATATTTTGTTGTACTATAAAAAGTTAAAAAATTGATGGCGTGATGGCACATGCTTGTAATCCCTGTGCTTAGGAGGCAGAGACAGGAGGTTCGAAGACGCAGGTTCAAAGCTAGCTTCGCTGGCTTAAGAGACCCTGTTTCCAAATAAAAATATAAAAAATAGGTCTAGGAGTTTAGCCCAGAGGTAGAAGGGTTTCTAGGAACCCCAGTACCACTAAAAAAAAAAAAATTGATGGGGGCTTCTCAAGATGACACAGGAGCCGACTTGAAGGGCGTCCAACTCATCAAACCTGGTACAATTTAAGAATTAAAAATTGATAATGTTGGTAATGAATCATCACATTTGAAAAAATCCACAAATGAATTTAAGAAAGAAGGTAAATAAAATATCACCTCTCAGATATCTTATTCTCAAGAATGACTTCCCTTTTTATAATAAAGAAATCTACCACATACCACCTCAGCCAACCAAGTGAATACATCTAACATCACCAAGTTAAAAAAAACATGAAAAGAAAAGTTCTGACATTGTACCCCTTGACATGAAGCACAGAAAAGAGCACAATCTTGCCTGAGTGTTTCTGTGTCTGAGATGTTTAACTCAACTCCTCACTGAGTCTCTAGACCATTAGACAAACCCAAAGCAAGATTTATTCTATCAAGAACAGTCTTGGCCACATCAAAGTCATCAACATGAAATATTGCACCCCATCCCTCCTCAACCACCCCCATGTCCCCCACAAAGCAGGAGACTGATTCTAGATTAAAGGAACTTAGGAGATGAAGTAGATAATCACAATGTATGATTCTGGGTTCTGGATCAAAAGGAGAGATGTACCAAAAACATCACTATGGTATTGGGATATTTAAATAAGGACTGTAAATTTGATAAAATAATCCTCAATTTTCTTAAAAGTGAGGATGGTACTTTGGTGATACAGGAGTATATTGTTCTTCTTTTCTGGAGATATTTCCTGAAATATTTAGGGATTCACTTTCACAATTTCTGCAATTCACCTTCAGAATTTAAGGGGAAGTGTGTGTGTGTGTGTGTGTGTGTGTGTGTGTGTGTGTACAAAGAAAGAATGTATGTATGCACAAAGAAAGAATGGTCACTTTTGGTAAATCCACGTGAATAAAATGTATGTATTTGCTATACAATTCTTTCAATTTACCTATAGATTTCAAATTTATCAAAACAAACAAGCTTCTGTGGGGATAGGGTATAGGTTAGATGTGGTACATGGTTAAGGTTAGATATAGCATATTATCTATGGATAAATCCATTGTAATGAATTTACTGGGCGGTAGCCTAGGCAGGTGGGGTGTGGCTGTAGAAGGTGCGCCCCTGGGGCTGTGGCCTTAGAGACTGTGCTGGTGTTTTTGTCTTTGAATCCCCTTGCTCGCTTACTGTCTCACTTTGAGCCTCCATGATGTGATAACAGAGCCTTGCTTTCCCTGTCTCTGCCTTTTTCCACCATTTCCTTAGCTCCGCAGACCCCTGTCTCACAGGAACTGAATTGTGACATCTTCAAAACCAGTCGGAAAATAAACCTTCCTTCCTCTAAGTTGTATGGTCAGTTGTTCTGGGTGATTTCACTGAGAATGTTGGCTGAGACGCAGGGTAACCTGTTCTACCATGGGCTTTTGCACCCTCTTACACACTGCTCTCCTCTATATTTCTTTGTCCTAGAGTTATCCTATAGGGCAGCTGAGGCTCAAAAATTAGAAAATAAGAACAGGATACAGAAAGAGGTAAAAAGAGATGGGAATGTAAGTGTGTGTCCCTGTGAAATTTTCCAGGCATATGAAGGCAAAGGCTCTCATTTTTCCATTAAACTTGAACTAGGAACTTTTTGTGTGTGTGTGGCACTGGGGGTGGAACCCAGGGGCTTTTCTAACTCTGGACTATACTCCCAGACCTATTTTATTTTTTTATTTGGAAACAGGGTCTTACTACATTGCTGAGAGCCTAAGTAGCTAAGGCTGGCTTCGAACCTGTGTGGTTCTCCTGTCTCTGCCTCCCAAGCGCTGGGATTACAAGCGTGCCCCCACACCCAGCTGAACTTCCAGGAACTTTTGATAGCATCTATTTTGCAACTATGGGCACAAGGCTTGTTTAAAAATAAATCCAAAGCTGGGCATGGTGGTGCACACTTGTAATCCCACCTTGGGCGGCTGAGACAAGAGAATTGCAGATGCGAAGCCAGCCTCGACAACTTAGTGAGGCCCTCTGCGGCTTGGTGAGATGAGACCCTGTTTCCAAATAAAAAATAAAATCAGGCTGGGGGTTTAGCTCAGAGGTAGAATGCCTCTGGGTTCAATAACCAGTGCCACAAAGAGAGAGAGAGAGAGAGAGAGAGAGAGAGAGAGAGAGAGAGAGAGAAGAGAGAAGAGAGAAGAGAGAAGAGAGAAGAGAGAAGAGAGAAGAGAGAAGAGAGAAGAGAGAAGAGAGAAGAGAGAAGAGAGAAGAGAGAAGAGAGAAGAGAGAAGAGAGAAGAAAGAAAGGAGAGGGAAAGAGAAGAGAGGGAAAGAGAAGAGAGAAGAGAGAAGAGAGAAGAGAGAAGAGAGGAGAAGAGAGAAGAGAGGAGAAGAGAGGAGAAGAGAGGAGAAGAGAGAAGAGAGAAGAGAGAAGAGAGGAGAAGAGAGGAGAAGAGAGGAGAAGAGAGGAGAAGAGAGGAGAAGAGAGAAGAGAGAAGAGAGAAGAGAGAAGAAAGAAAGGAGAGGGAAAGAGAAGAAAGAAGAGAGAAGAGAGAAGAGAGAAGAGAGGAATCCAGCAACTGGAAGAATCAAGGCTACAGTGGGGAGTAAAAAGACCTAAGAGGCATTAGTGGGAGTTAAGTAAACTGATAAAATTTCCTTTTCTCCCATTTCTTTCCCATTCCTCCGAATTCCTAGTTGTTGAGGCCAGTTTTTGAACACTGGCCATTCAATTCAATTGAAACAACACTTTTTGTAAAATTTTTTTCTGGACAAAGAGGTTAGGGAGCCCATGCTGCCTGTGCACATCTCTCTTTGTCAGTTCACCATATTAGGATGATAAAGTCTGTGAAAGTCCTGCTGTAAAGAAGGGCTTTTTCATATTGTTTAAGTCACTAAGTCCCAAATACTTGACTTTGGAGTTGCTTGTTAAGAATTGTTAGATGAGCCGGGCGTGGTGGTGCATGCTTGTAATCTCAGTACTTGGGAGGCTGAGCTAGGAGGATCACAGGTTCCTAGACAGCCTCAGCAACTTAGGCCCTCTGCAATTTTGTGAGACCCTATTTCAAAATAAAAAATAAAATAGAGCTAGGGGTATAGCTCAGAAGTAGAATGCTCTGAGGTTCAATATCAAGTAACATGCACACACACACACACACACCAAAGAATTGTTAGATGTTCCATTGAAAGCAATTCTTGCAGTAATTGTTTGCTGCAAAGGAATCCTCTCCTGTATGATACTTACCTTCAACATATGACCTGTGTCTATTAGGAGTATTAAGAATTTGAGGCCCATTTGATAAAACCAAAGTTATACCAACATTGTCATCTTTAAATATGTTTGCATGCCGGGCATGGTGGCGCACGCTTGTAATCCCTGCACTTGGGAGGCTGAGATAGGAGGATCACACGGGTTTGAAGCCAGCCTCAGCTACTTAGTGAGGCTTTCAGCAACTTAGTGAGACCCTGTTTCCAAATAAAATATGAAAAAGGTCTGGGAGTATAGCCCAGAGGTAGAAAGCCTCTGGGTTCCACCCCCAGTACCACCAAAAATAAATAAATAAATAAATAAATAAATAAATATGTTTGCAGGTTTTGTGCATTCTTATATTATGCTGTTAGATACTTAAAGTTGCCTATTTTTCCCTATTTGACTATGACCTGCTAGTGGAAAAGCATAGAACCTTTCCTTATTTATTTTCTCCAGCAGGTTGGTTTCTGCAGGATACATAGGAGGAGCCCATAAATTGTTAAGTGAATAAAATCATTACCAATTTTCTTTTTTTTTTCCTGTGGGATTTATACTTTCTTGTTTTTTCTTCCATTTTCTCTTCTGTTACCTATTAAATTAATGCCCTTATTGAACAGTCTGTGGTAGCTCCTAGTTCGGAAGTCCTGGGAGGATAGAACAAATTCAATGCTCATTAGTGTGTACAACTGGTCTAAATGATTTGTTCACTGCACATTCTCTCTCGCTTGTCCAGAATGAATCAGGTTTGATCATTACAGATCTCTTTAATCTTCTATTTTCTTGGACACAGTCCTACAATTAGAGATGTTTCTAGTTTCATTTTACCTCATCTTTCAAATTAATAACAAATGGCAAGTTTAACAAACTCTTTTCTCAAGTAGGCCCATTAGGGAAAATAATTACAGTGCACAGACCTACTGAAGTTAATTTCATTCCTTCAAAATAGAATATGTACTGCCAGGACATCAGGTTGCTGGAACAGATGGCACTGCTACCCTCTGTCTACTGTCTGTATAAGCGAGAGCAATGCACAGATTAGTAATTTTTTCTAATCTCCAGTGATAGCACAGGGACATAAACTCAAACATGTTGACGAAAAAACCTCAAAAATACTGTGATAATAGAGTAGACTGAAAATCATGGAATAAGCCAGGCGTGGTGGCGCAGGATTGTAATCCCTGCTCTAGGGAGGCGGAGACAGGAGGATCATGCAGGTTCGAAGCCAGCCTCGCAGGCTAAAGAGACCCTGTTTCCAAATAAAAAAGGTCTGGGAGTGTAGCCCGGAGGTAGAAGGGTTTCCAGGAACCCCAGTACCACCAAAAAAAAAAAAAAAAAAAAAAAAAAAATCATGGAATACATAGACTTAAAATCAACATGTTTTTTGAAGGGCCAAAGATGGCTGACCTTGAGAAGATACTGGGGCTGCAATGAGAGCCATTTAAAATATCTGCAGGAAGAGCAGAAGTGCTGCTCAGTGATAAAGCATTTACCTACATGTGTGAGGCCGTGAATTTAAGCCCCAGCACCACTAAAAAACAGGAAAATGTTTTGGAGAGAGAAATGCTCCAAACAATCCAAGCAAACGAACTGACCATGTGTCATGTATAGGATACATTTTTAAGGACAAAGAGAAATGTATGCTTTTTAATTGTTTGCAGTTATCACACTAATTATGATAGTATTGTTATTCTGAAGTGGTTTGTATGTACAGGGTGAGAAAAACTAAAGAGTACTTATGCTAGCATCACTGAGAAAAAAATTTCAGTATGAAAAAAAGATGTAGATGTAAAATTGATAAGGAAAAAAAATTTAAGACCCTGTTGAATTGATATTAAATAGGAAATATCTACATATACCCATGACGTATTTTACATATGAAAACTGCTTATGCCTAGCCTTGCTCACTGAAAACTACTAAAGATAAATCCAATAGCAGTGAGAATTCAGTACTCATATTGTGGATTCTTTGGAGAAATGTTTGATTCTATTCCTGGAGTAAAAATATACAAGATAAGCAGGGAGAAGCCTGTCATATCAGAGAAAAAGAATATTGGAGTCACATCAAGAGGATTTTGAAGTCAAATTGAGTGAGCTCTAACTAGGCATAGATGGGGCAATTTAAGCAAGAAGGTTCATTGATTGATTGATTGATTGATTGGTATGGGGATTGAACCTAGGGGCATTTTATCTCTGAGCTGCAATTTTTTTTTACTTTTTAGTTTGAAATAGGGCTCACTATGTTGTTGAGGGCCTTACTAAGTTGCAGAGGCTGATCTCAAACCTGAGGTCCTATTTCAAGCCTCTCACGCACTAGGATTACAGGTGTGTGTGTACCACCATGCCAGCTAAGAATACAGTTTATAACTTCAATGAAATGAATTGCATCAAATATGTCTAACCCCATGAATTTGTGTTGGATTCATAATAACAACTTATTGGTGGCCTTTGGTGAATGCTAAGGAAGTAAATTCCTATGAGTCCAATAGAATTACTGAGCATTCATCTCACCTTTCTTTGTACTTATTGCACCACATCATTGATAGGAAACTCCTCTTTACAAAGGCATTCTAACCAGTAACTGAAGACACAATTACAGAAAGCAATATCCCTACTTGGTCAGCCTTGCTGCATAAGTGCAGAATCTAGGCAGCATTCTCTGCCATAGTGACAAGGAAGGACAGGCAAACACAGTGAACTTCCAAATAAAAATGCACACCATTGACTAGGTGGCCATCTTTCCTAACCGCCTCAAAAGTAACACTGAACTTGAATGACAGCCTTTAGATTACTACCTATTAGTGTAATGATATTATCAGGATGGAGCTTGCCAAATGATTCCATGAAAATGTAGCCAGCAAAATCCAGATCACAAAGCCTAAAGTAACCTAGATTCTTCAGCCAAGCTAAGGCATGGTGGTGCATGCCTGTAACCCCAACACTTGGGACGCTGAGATAGGAGGACTGTAAGTTCAAGGTCAGCCTCAGCAATTGGATTCTTCAACCAGAAACTTTCAAAAGAAAAAAAATGGTGAGAAACATATACAATATAGAAGACTTAAGGGATATCAAGCAATTACAATATATGAACCTTATCTTTTCTAAACCTTATTCAAGTAAGTTATGAAGCAAAAAATTGTGAGGCAGTAGGGGAACTCTGAAAACTAGATATTTAAATAAATAAAAAATATTCATTTTTACATGTGATAATGATATTATGGTCTTATTATGAAAAAAATAATTCTTATCTTCATGAGATATATACTAGAAGATTAAGCAATGAAGTATATTGCTTTAAGATAATCAGAATAGAGGGGGCAATAAATGAAAGGCTGTTGGCCTTGGGTTGATAATCACTGAAGTTTATAATGAGAAGATAGGTGCTTATTATATTATTCTTTTAACTTTTGCCTTAAATTTCCCCAGAAGTTCTATAATGTCCTCAGTCTAAGCACATGAAATAGGAATCAGATGTGATCCCCAAACCAGAATTTAGACTAAGTGACATAAGTTTCTGATAAAATACAGGAAGTTTTTTTGTTTGTTTGTTTGTTTGCGGTCCTGGGAATGGAACTCAGGGGCATTCTACTTTCGACCTACACCTCCAGATCTATTTTTTATTCTTTATTTTGAAACAGGGTCTCATAAAGTTGCAGAGGGCCTCACTAAGTAGCTGAGGTTGGCTGCGAACCTGCTATCCTCCTGTCTCAGCCTTCCAAATGCTGGAATTAAAAGCATGAACCACCACACCTGGCTCAGGAAGTGTTTTTGTTTGTTTGTTTGGTTGGTTTTTTTGTGTTTTGTTTTATTTTGTTTTGGTGGTACTGGGGTACTGGGGTTCCTGGAAATCCGTCTACCTCCGAGCTACACTACCAGACTTTTTTTTTTTTTTTTTTTGAAACAGGGTCTCCTAAGCCAGCAAGGCTGGCTTCGAACCTGCGTGATCCACCTGTCTCTGCCTCCCAAGCGTGGGAATTACAAGCCTGTGCCACCATGCCCAGCATAGGAAGTGTTTTCGAATGCAATTCCTTATCACAGAAAAGGGCATCTGAGTAGAGTCTATTTCTGGTTACTGAAAACACACAAGGTGGGCACTGAACATGCATCAGGGGCTCAAATTGATTTGCATTTTGGGTTCCTCTTAATTTGGCAGTCTATGAGCTTTTTTCAATATCTTCTTTTGTTTTTATTGGTGCATTGTAGTCATACATCTTAATGAGGCACAAGATTGTAGAGGCATTCATGCACATATCACTATAGCCCTTCCCCAGTCCCCATCCTAGTCCCTCCCTCTCCCTCCTTCTCATGTTTGGCTTCGTGACTGATATGTTTGTGAATGTACGTCATATACATTAGGGAATTTCTTTCTTCCCCCTCCCATCCCCCTCAGTTCAATCACCTCATTTGCTCATCTGTGGTTTCTCCATCTCGGTTGAAAACCAGTCAAGAGTTCCTCCTATGACTGTTTTTCTCCCTAACTTCCGCATATTAGGGAGAGCATCTCCTTAAAGACCACCTGACTCAAAGGAAACAATAACCGCAAAAACATGCATTGTGTTTGCTTCTGTGTGCGTGTGTAATAAGCATGGGTGTGAAGCAGAAAGGGCCGGGATACAGAGCACAGGTGTGGAAGAAAAATGAGAATGAGCATATAAAACATTTCAGCTGAACACGAATGAGCTAAAAACAAATTTAAGTAGACCTGCTATGTTTAACTTACAGGCATTGAGAGTCCTGCTGAATTTCTTTTACTTCACTAAAAGATAAGAATGATTTCTCTATCGCTAGCAACACACCAAAACATCACATTTTCAAGACACTAATTTAACTAAGTTTCAGGAAACCATGCAAAGAGATCATTAGGAAAGTGCAGCTCTGTGCTACTCAGGCATAATTTTCTTTGCTTTGCTTCAGACATGCTAATTTAGTACGTCTGGATCGGAACTTCCATACCAGTAGGCATTTTACAAGGGTCAGATTCAACTCACCAGGAAACTAAAAGAGAAAAGAAAAACAAAAGCCACATTCATTGTACCACATATTTGAATAGACACTATCCAAACTGACCAATTTTTTCTCTTAGCATCAAAAAAGAAATTAGGTTTTTCAGTAGGCTCTTTTCATTCCAATCAAGGAAAGAATCATCAGCGAATGCATTTTTTAACTCAGTTCACATAAAAAATTAACACCTCCATATTGTGAACCCAATTTTGATTTTGACCTACCCAATTAAGTCATCAAATCCTGTTTTTGAAAGGGGTAGTATGATGTTACCTGTTGTGCTGACATCTGAATTCACCTACTGTGCTGCAGCAGCAGCCCTTTTGGCTTGTAACATTTGCAGGCTGAACTATCACTAGCCTAGAATCCCATCCCTAGGCTGTGGCAGCCTACCAAGCGCTTCTTATATTGGAGAAACTGTGAAAGTCACATTTATGTGCATGTGCAGTCTATTTGAAGATAATTATTACTTTCTCTTCCCCAGGCAATTTAGGCATTTTCTTCTTTTGATTTTTCTCATCACTGGATGGCTAAGAATCATTCCTGTTCCTCCATTAATTTCCTGGGTAAGTTCATTGCCAACCAAAATTAAGGAAAAGAAGCAATCCAGATGCCTCTGTCTCAGATAATTTTAGAATTTGAATTCTCAACACGGGACATTGAAGCCACCCTCAGTTTTTAGGAAGAGCCAAAATCAGTTCTCTGAATTTGGACTATGATGAAATCTAAATGAATGGCTCTCTCTTTCCTCAATTAATATCAACAGAAATGTAGTGAGCACTTACTAAAAGAACCTAACTTATTAGTAGAGAGATAAGTTGCAATAGGCCAACAAATGTGCCTTGATTACTAAAACTAACCTTAATACTGGGTGAAAAGTAAATTGAGAAATGAGGGATTCAGAGAAGCTGTTTGATAAAAGAACTTGAATCAACGTGTTCAAGAGGAGAACTACAGATTAAGTGAGCTCAAGGGTCAAACCTATCCGCTCTCCTACAGACAATGAGTTACTAATTAAAGAAAAGTCTTGGCTAATGTCTGGATAAAGAGAACTTTGTTTCTGTTAACAGACTCACTCATCCTGGTAGAGTGGTGCCCAGAGAGAAACTACCCACATATTTTTTTATTCTTTGAAGGCAAGATCATAGTGATTTGCACAGGCAGGTATAAATACTATCAAAAGTGATTTTTTTCCAATTGGTCATTAATTACTGGCCTATTTTGAAAGCATTGTGAGTAGCTATTTATAGATTCACTTAGCATTCCTAATATACCCGCTTCTATCACACTTACCATGTGGGGCAATGAAATCCCAATTACCATAATTATAAGTCAATCAGCAAGTATCAATTGAGGTCCCCTTATGTACTCTCAATAAAAAAGTATCAAATAATTACACAAATTTGTTGAAGTTGCCCGAATCCCTCTTCATAAGATGGTCCCCTAAGTTTTATTATAGAGGGTAACGTGGCCATTTCATTTAATATTTTAGCCTTGGTGTTAGGAGCACTGTGGCTGCTGGAAACAAATCTTTGCCAAATATAAATGAGTGAGTGAATAACTAGAAGTGTGCTTCATAGGCACTCTAGTTTAATTGAGCAGTTGAGATTTCCCAGGCAGCGAACAGATATGGACCCTACCTGAAACACGAGCTTAATTTATCCTGGAATTATTACTCATAAATATTTTTATTCTGTCTTCTCAATTATGTGGACACATTTTGTTTTGTTGTTTTATGTTGCTGGGGATTGAACCCAAGGGCGTTCTACAGCCAAGCTATAGCTATACCCCCAGCCCTATTTTATACTTTGAAACAGGGTCTTGCTAAATTGTTGAGGACCACGTTAAATTGATTAGGCTGGCTGTGAATATTCAATCCTTCTGTTTCCATCTCCCTTGTACTGGGGAGGTGGTGACACCTGGCATAGTTTTTAAAAAGGAGGTGCTTTTATCCCAGCATAGCTTCTCATATGTTTGGCCCCTAAATGCCCTTGGGCCAGTGTTTGAGAGTTTCACAGGTTTGCATTCAAGAAAGTGACAGCGATTTTCAAAATAACACAGTAGAGGAGGATCTTCACAAACCACAGGACATTAAGATGACTACCTTTGATGAAAGTACAATAGGTAGAAAACCAATGGCAACGCCAATAGGTGAAAGCACTTGACTTCTTTTATTGAGAGAAGTCACCCACTGTGGGGAAAAGAACCCTATGAAAGAGGGCGTACGTTTGAATGTATGCATGAATCTTGTTGGAGTAGTACTGACACTTGCGGCCATTAACAGATTGGACCACCAACCAGATCACAGACCCACATCAAAGAAAAGGTGCTCTGCGATTAGTGGAAGAGCCCGGCTCTTCCTGGAAGTAAGTAAATGCTTCAGGTGTAAAAACCAAATCATAAAGGCACCTTCAGAACAAAGCAGCTATTTCAAGATTTCAGGAAAAGTACATTCAAGGAAAATTACAAAGAGCCATTTCTTCAAAAACCAACAAATTATAAAATAGCCATTTCTTTTGTTTACAATGAGTTTACCAAACATAATAAACTGAAAATACAGTATGGTACTTGCTTATTCATGCTTCATCAATTCACTCATTCATTCATTCAATAAGTATTTATAGGGGCCCAGTATAAATCAGGACTGGTCCGAGACACTGAGGAGTCCACGCTGCTCCCTCCACCCTGTGATTCCTTCTTCCAGGGACTTTATCTCATGAGAAGGGTAGTTATCACATGATCACACAGAGATGAAAAATATTGATTTTGTTAATTATGAGCAAAAGGGTGTGTATAGTACTTTGGAAAATGCAATGGGGTGGGGATCTGGCCACTCAAGGAAGACTGAGAAAGTGATTATGGAGATCTCAAGGGAGTGACAGGATTAACCAAGGAAAGAGCCATGGGAGGAGGGTCTGGGCAGAGAGCCAGCCTGTGTAAAGGACCCACAGGGAAGAACCTGATGTGCTGTGAGATGAAAAGGAGGCATGGAGGCTGAAGGCAGAGCATGGGGCAGAAGGTTCTGCCAAATGTGTTTGGAGAGGGGAGCAAGGGACAGACCATGTGAGGCCTTCAAGGCGCTGGTCTCAATTTTAAAAACAACGGAAGCTCACTCCGAAGTGTTAAGCAAAGGAATGTAACTAAATGAGGAAGTGTTTTCTTTGCTTGGTTGGTTTGGGGTTTTGATGGTCAATCTGACTACTGTATACAGAATGTGCTGGAAGAGTTTAAAGGCAGAACTTGGGAAGCAATTGCAATAGTCTCGTAGAAAATCAGGGGTGAGTTAGAGCAGGGCAGTGATGTGGGCGGAAGGAGAGATGGCAACCAACTTAAAAGCTGAAATGGCTTTGATGGGGGGGCCGGCCTTAAAGAAGAGTAAAGATGACACCCAGGTTTCTGTGCACTCACTAAGAGATGGGACAGTGAAAATGGGCAAGTCTGGGAGCTATGAAGGGCAGAAGAGTTTAACAGTGCAGGCTTGAGACTAGTATCATGTGACAGGCCTGCTCATAAGGTTTGCCTTTGGCTGCCATCTGGGAACCTGGATTTGGGAAGGGTTCCCACCATTCCCTGATAAGAATGGTTCGCTGAACCTAAACTGTTTAGGCAAACAATCTGGCTCATGCTGCGGCACCTGCTCCTGGGAGTGTGGGACTTGGGTACGCAGGAGGCAAAGGCATCTGCGTGATCATCTTCCCAAACACAACTCCCGGCTGAATCTCTGACGACCTTCCCTGGCGGACAACACTTCACAGGTGCTGCCAGACTCCGTGCTGGGGGAGTAAGTGCTTTCTGAGTGACTTCACTGAGCACAGGCTCTTGGAATCCTGAGCCTGGTTTACTCTGGACTTCGCCCCGGGTGCCTTTTCTTTCTGCTGATTTTGTTTTGTGTCCTTCCAGTGACATAAATCACAGCCATGACCATGACTACGTGATGAGTCATGTGAGCCCTCCTAGTGACTCACCGAGCCTGCGGGTGGTCCTGGGGACCTCCAAAGCGGGGACACACTGAGTCTGAAGTAGTAATGCAACTAAAGCTGCGGTCAGAGGCTCCTGGGTAAGCGCTCTGCTGGTGACCATGACATGGGCTCACTGATGCCGTGTGCTCTTCCCAGATCGTACTCTTTGCCACATGGATCTAGAAGTTCCAGTAAGAATGATCTTAAGAAGCTATCAACCAGAGTCCTTAATTTTTCAGAAGAGCTCACGTTGAGAGAGGTAACACACCTTTAGAGGTCGCAGAACTCACTGGTAGCAAATGCCAGTACAGCACACAATGTCTCAGCCACCGGCAGTTCCTAGCAGCCCATTATTTACTGCCTAGCTGGAGTCTCCTTTCTCACCAGGCCTCTTGCTTGCATCAGAATATGCACATGGTTACAGATTTCCACCATGTTGCATTTTCAATTAAAACTGCTAAATGAGGTGTCCTAAAAAGACGATTTCCAAGCTGCCAGGACAATAATGCCACAAACGCCACCCTATTTTATTAGAGTCAAATGACACTATAAATCATTAGGAAAATGTGTGCCAACCATAGAAACAGCAATGCCTCAGACTCTTGGAGTACTGAACACCATCCAGTTGGCTGAGAAACAGCCATGTGGCTTCAAATCATTTTTTGCAATTTCTCTCCTAGCTAGTTCAGAGTTTTTGGCAGATATGCCCCACATACATAAACTCAACGAAGCTAATTTTCACTCTGCCGATCGACAAATAAGATTTTTTTTTCCTCTCAGAAAAACCACCCAGAGAGCTTTCATAGAATCTGAAATAGTGTATCAAAAAAAAAAATGAGCACATTTGTTACAGTCTGCCTCTAAATCGTGCATATTAACCAGGCCACCCAATTCTCATGGCAAAAAAGTTCTATTGTGCTAAGATAGTGAGTTAAGAGTCAACTAAGCACTAGAGTGTGAGTCAGATAGCAAAATGTCAGAGTATTTCTTTACCATTCCTTTTCTCTTTCTCTCTCTGGTACTTCAATTTTTTAAACTGACAGATAAAAATTGTATGTACTTACGGGGTACCATGTGGTGTTTCTACATATCCTCAAACATTTATCATATCTTTGTTGTGAAAGCATTCCAAATCCTTTTTTCTAGATCTTTGGAAATATCAGTACATTATCATTATCTATAGTCAAACTACAGGGTAATAGAACACCAGAACTTCTTTCTCCTATCTAACTTTAACTTAGTGTCAATTGATCAGCCTTTCTCTTTCCCTTTCTCCCTACTTTTATTTTTGAATTGAGCCTGCCTTCCGTTAAGTAGGAAAAATTTTTGAAGTTATTTGCCACGAGTTTCTCTAAAATCATTATTAGTTCTTAACCATTAGACAAGAAATATCATATATGATGCACTAATTTCCTTATGCAATACAAAACTTATACAACTAAAGGAATAAAAGGGTTTGTCAATTAAACTTTCATTTTCATCAAAATTTCCTTTCTAAGATGTCTTCTTGGGACAGTTCATTGAAATCCCAACTATTGGATTCCATGTAGGAATGTGTCTTTTATGATGATTTAAAAAAATGTAAATCTGTTGTCAACACCACTCCTACAAAAGAGAAGCATTCCAGCAACAAGGAATAATACCCACAAGGTATTTAAAATCTACCATCTGTGATGATTCCAGAGAAGAAAAGAGACACTCCCGGAATAGGGGACACACAGGACTTCAATTATGTGGGTAATGTTCTATTCCTTAGATTTTAGGGTCGATCGGCAGGGCGTGTGTTCTTTATTTCCTATGTCTTAAATATTTTCTAATGCCAGGAATGGTAGCTCAAGCCTGTAATCCTTGTACTTGGGAGGCTGAGACAAGGGGATCCCAGGTTCGAGGCCACCCTCAACAACTTTGCAAGACCTTCAGCAGCTTAGTGAGGCTCTGATTCAAAATAAAAATAAAAAATAAAAAGGGATGGGGAGAGTATAGCTTAGAGGTAGAGACCCCTAGGTTAAATATCCAGTATAAAAAAAATTTTTTTTTTTTTTTTTGGTGGTACTACAGATGGAACCCAGGGGCTTTTTACCTTTGGGTATACTCCCAGACTTATTTTATATTTTATTTGGAAACAGGGTCTCACTAAGTTGCTGAGAGCCTCACTAAGTAGCTGAGGCTGGCTTCGAACCTGTGTAATCCTCCTGTCTCAGCCACCCAAGCACTGAGATTACAAGTGTGCACCACCATGTTCCGCTCAAAATTTTTTTAATAATAATTTTTAAAATATCAAACATTCTGACTGTTCTCAATTAGCATTCCCAGGTCCACAAGGAGGTCTTACTTAGCCTTGCTGTCTCTAGAGTCAACTGACGTTTTGTCAGTAGTGTAAAAATGGCCCATTGAGTCAACTCCCTTTTATTGCACTGAGTACCCAAAGACTGGACCAAATGCCCCAGATTTTTCCTATCAGATACCCTTTGTCTCTGAAGCAGCTTGAAAGAATATATAAGCCAAGGGTAGTTTCAATCAGTACAAGGAGAGTAAAAATATCTTCTCATATTCAAGCTGTCAGCTTCCCAAATAGAAAATGTTTTCAGTAACAAAAAGGTATAAGAGAGAAAAAAAAACATTAAATTGACCAAGTGTGCTTTAAAATGCCCCATAAGCTGGGCGTGGTGGCGCACGCTTGTAATCCCCGCGCTTGGGAGGCAGAGACAGGAGGATCGCGCAGGTTCGAAGCCAGACTCGCTGGCTTAAGAGACCCTACTCCCAAATTAAAAAAAAAAAAAAAGTGTAAAATAGGTCTGGGAGTGTAGCCCAGAGGTAGAAGGGCTTCCAGGAACCCCAGTACCAACATAAATAAATAAATAAATAAATAAATAAATAAATAAATAAAATAAAATGCCCCATACATTTAAAAGCTCTTCTTTCCCCATCTAATAATTGGGGCACAGCAGCCAGTTATAGTCACATAATTTAAGTATGGCACAATTTATGTTATAGTCACATAATTTAAGTATGGTTTAAGTATGGCAGAGCAATAGGCTCTCAAAGGGGTTCCCACACCCCAGCATCAGCATCAAGAGAAACTTGTTACAAATGCAAATCCCAAACTGAGCATGGTGGCGCATGCTTGTAATCCCTGCGCTTGGAAGGCAGAGACGGGAGGATCGCTCAGGTTCGAAGCCAGCCGCGCTGGCTTAAGAGACCCTGTTTCCAAATAAAAAAGTATAAAAATAGGTACTCCTATAAAAATAGGAGTGTAGCCCGGAGGTAGAAGGTTTCCAGGAACCCGAGTACCACCAAAAAAAAAAAAAAAAAAGCAAATCCCTAGATTGGATGCTGGGGGGAGAACAGAAGGTGGGTAGCAATGTAGTTTAAGAATTCTTCAGGGCCATTTTGGTGCCTACTAGCTTATGAAACACAGAGGTAAAAGTAAGTTGGAATCCTAAGTCTCCAAGTGTAGGGTTGGAATACTAGGGTCTGATTGCCCCTGGTCAATGGCTGACCTGGGGACAATTACTTTTCTCTGCTTTAATTTCCTCATCTATAAAATGAAGAGAATAGTTTTGAACTCACTGGTACACTGGAGATGGGATATGACAAGAGAGAGTTTGGCAAAACGCTTGGCGCATACAGAACAGTCATTAAAATGTGTGCAATTACTTTCTCTACCATAGAGGTGATCACAGATTGCTCATCCATTTCTGCAATTATCATTTACTGGACATGTACCACATACTGACATTAGAATTATCCAGAGGGTCCTGATGAACTCCCACTGCCTGAGCCCCACTCCACTCCAGAGCATAAAAAATCAAACCTGCAAACAAAAAACATATCCAACGTGCAAGGACTTTGTCAGAGGCTGGATATATGAACATGGCCCCAGGGAAGCTTTTCGGAAGGAGTCGCCTGCCCAGTAAGCGCGGTTGGGCGGGCATCGCTTCTTCCTTTGCTTTACTGATTTTCTTTTGAGGCATGAATTATGTCTTTCTAAAACCCCAGTGCTTGGCACCTTGCCTGATAAAGGAGAGATGCAGAAGCTTGTCAATGAAATGAGAAGTGAGCTGCATTTCTAGCACTGGGTCCTCCGACTCCTGGAACACGGTATGCCAAGACGGAAATAATTCTACAGCCACCACGTCCATAAGACACTCTCGGAAGTATACATTTTCCCGAATATCTTGCCCGAGCCTCGAGGATACGCGTAATGGTTTGTGCACACCAGCTTCCAAGGGGAGGAGCAACATGGGCAAAGCTTTTAAATTAATTAAAAGAGACACTCAGACACACTTCATGCCATTCTTTAATCTCCATTCCCCTGTGATAAATATAGAATGACAGGGACAGACTCAGGCTAATGAGCTGGAGGCAGGACTCTATGGAGGCTCGCCACGTAGCCCTCAGAAACTGTGCCAGGGCCCAGGAACAGCATGCCTCGGCCGTGTCACAAATGTGTCTCCAAAGAGTGCTTCGAAGAATGCCACTGAGCGTAAGATCTCGTACGGAGCAATTAAAATAACAGATACAAACACAAACTACAGCCGAATATGGAGGCCATGTAATCCCAGCTACTTGGGAGGCTGAGGCAGGAGAACCACAAGCTGGAGTTCAGCCTGGGCAAAACAGTGGGACCCTATCTTAAAATAAAATGTATTTTGTAGGAATGAAGCTCAGTGGTTGAATGCTGCCTAGCATGCATGAGGCTCTGGGTTCCATTCTCAGAACCAACCAACTAAACAAAAAAACTACTATGTACCACAATGAACAAGTTAAATATAATTTACTGAAAGCCTTCTCGTGTCAAGTGTTAAGGGCTTCTCATATAAAATTTCATTTTGCTGTGGTAGCCACCTTCTAAATGGCTCCTAAGGCTCGTTCCCTCCTGGTACACACACCTGTGTATCGTCCCCTTTCACAAAGAATCAGTACCCACTTCTCTTAGGACTCAGAGAAAATGACAGAAGTGACTGTCTGTGACATCTGAAATTAGATGATAAAAGACATCACTTCCAACTCGACCTCTCAGATCACCTCCTGGAGGAGCCAGAGTCAGGTCAAGTGGACACTCACGCAGTCTGTGGAGAGTCCCAAATGGAGAGGGACCAATCTGCCGGCCATGAGCACAGGCTGCCTCGGGAGTGGATCTTCCTGCTCCCATCGAGCCTCTGAGATTTTCAGCCACAGATCAGAGCAAGGCCATCACCACTAGCCTTCTGAACTCCTGACCAGCAGAACCCATAAGATAATAGTTGTTTTAAAAAACTAAGCTCTAGAATATTTGGTTATGTGGCCATAGAGAATTCATCATTGGAGCTAGATATCCTTATGTTATCGTTGAGGAGACATTAGCTCTCTTACTAATAGATGTACCAAGTGAAGCAAGAGAGATTTGAATCCAGGTTTGCAGATTTAGGAGTCCCGGCTCTTGTTCTGTCAGAATACTCCTGATGACTAAATGCAAGGTCTGGACTCTATTTCCCAGCCCTTTTTGTTAAAGGAAAAATCATCATGTAATGGACATCTTTGAAGTGAGTTGGTTTGTCCCCAAGGTACTGTGTCCATCTCACATGGTACCCACCATTCTGACTTGTGTTTTCACCATTTCTCTGTGGAAAGATTAGAAGTTTCCAAAGGAAAAGACTAGTGTCTTCCTCACAGTGCTAACAAATAATAGAAAGGTAGAGACAAGATGTCATCTCGCCCAGAGAATTCTGGAGTCAATTCGCCTATTCTGGCTTCTGCGCTCTACCTCTTCTCATCTGGATGACACGAGGCAAGTTTCCTCAACCTCACAAACCTCAAATCCCTCTCTTACAATGGGGCCATTATTAACACACGCGCACACACACACACACACATTTGCTTGCACTGAATTACAAAACTACTTGTGTGCTTAGTACATTACCCAGAACATAAAAAGTGTTCAAAAAATGCTATTTGTATTATTATTATCATCGTTTCTGTGCTGAAAAAAAAAATCCACCATTTTGAATGACTTCACTAAAGCTCTTCTCTCCATCATTCTTCATATCAGAAAGAGATATTCCAGTGAAATAACAGTGGTTCCTTTAGAGGTGGGCACTGAATCTCCAGTTGCCAGGCTAGCTGAGGTGCTAAGGTGCTCTTCCTGGAGTCCAGCTGCCCTGCTAAGAGGATGAACCAATCCGAGAAAGCTGCCATGCATTTGCACAGTCCAGGAGGGTATATGCAGGCAGAAACTTGGGTCTTTCCTGCAAGGAGAAATGTAAGCAAGGAAGGTCTCCCTCATCCTGGTTGTATAAACAGTGGTGTAGAAGCACTTATTTGCTTCCACCTTATTTCCTAATCCTACTGCATTCTTAACACTTTCTCTTTGGTGCAGACAGAGCTTTATAGCTCCGGCCACCACTTACTCCAGTGCCTTCCCTTATGGTTCACTCCCTCTTGGTCGTAAAGCTAATAAGCTGGCATATGCCTTATTGTTCCCTTGGGTGATTCCTACCCTAATGATGTCTCAATTCCTACCTCCCCTGGCACTTAGCTTTATGACTCCCATTTTTTTCCCCCTTAAACATGACAGACCTTTCTCTGTAAAATTCTGTTTGGAGTCTTAAGTATTTCCAAAACTTTCTACTTCTAGGTTGAGACCAGGAAAAGGGGATTTGGGAGAAATACCAGCCATGATCCCTCACCTCCAAATAAGCACAAATTCCCAGCATGGCCAAGATCTAGGTTAAGTTCTTGGGGAAATATAAAGAAGAACCAAGCTGCCCTCAAGTGACTCTCCCAACCTAGCAGAAGAGCTAGAAAAACAATGAGAATATGAAGTGCCAAGTGATAGGTTCCATGAGCGGCAGGCACAAAGGGCTCAGGACACCAGGGGAGGGAAAGCAATGCCAGGCGGGGACACAGGGAAGACTGCTGGGGCAGGTGGTCTTGGGCATGATCTCTGAAGGCCTGGAGGGCACTGCTCCAAGGAGGCGGGGAAGGCAGAGAGAGCACCCGGGGCGGAAGGGATGCAAGGGAAGGACACAGGAAAGCAGGACACAGGTGCATGGAAATGCAATGGACTTTGGGCTTTCATCAGTCTGGAGACATTTTGTAAAGAATCAGCATCAGGCTTATAAAAAATAAAGTAAAATAATGAAAAATACTCTAGCAATAAGAGTTTTCAACATAGAGGAAAACAAAGAGCTTTTAACAGATTATAGAGCAAATCCTTTCCATCTGAATTCCATGATTTATTTTTATTTATTTATTACTGGTACTGAGGAACCCAGAAGCATTCTATCGCCGAGCTACACTCCCAGCTGGATTTTATTTGTAATTTTGAAATGGGGTCTCACTAGGTTGCTGAGAACCTTGTTAAGTTGCTGACTTTGAACCTGTGATCCTCCTGTCTCAGCCTCCCAAGTACTGAGATCACAAGTGTCTACCACCACGCCCGGCAAATTTCACGATTTACAATTAATCATGAAGCTAAAAACCCCTAAGACTAGAGAAGTATATTTTTAAAGCAGACACTGTCAAGTAAACTGATAGACCACTCTTTCTAATATGTTCAGCAAGTTTCCCTCACTGAAAAATATCTCTCACTTGAACCACCAAATTAATTATAGGTCAAATTCTTTCTGTCTTTTTTCCAGATCTAGTTTTAAAAACGAGTATCTATAGTGAGTAGGCATGCATTATATGCTGTTAAGTCGGGATACTGAACAGTGGAGTCTTTCTGATGATTTCCAAGCACCAGTACCCATCAACCAAGTTGAAGCAAATGTGTATGGGAAGTAAACACAACTCTTGATAGGTGGCTTCTTGAGCGGGCTTACCATATACCACATGCTAGGCCACTTGGGATCATTGAAGTAGGTCGACTGGGCGCGACCGAGGTCATAATCCCTCTTTGTCCGTTTTTTCACCACTTGCTGTTGGATCCACTCCACCTGCCAAGGAGAAGGACATGTGGTGAGTGTGCAGGTTCCATCAGCACACCATGGACGACATCACGCACGATGGCCTAGGGCATCGCCAAGTCCCCGACCTCACTGTGGAAACTAAAGTCTCCAAGTTCAAGAGCTTGGCAGTTCCCTACAAACTCAGTTCTTTTTAATTTTTAATGCAAGTGGGCACTTTAGTCTTATATAGACAGATCATTCATGTACTTCAACAACAAGCTCGACTTTTAGCTTTTTCAGAAAGCACGCGTTATTCACGATGCATCACAAAGTGACAGTGTTAACTTTTTAAAGGCATTTGTCCACTCTCACTGTATAAGTTGGCAAACTTTTGTTGTACAGGTTCAAATACTAAATATTTTAGGCTTTGCAGGTACTATGGTCTCCAATGCAATTGCTCTTTCTGTCATTGCGGTGCTAGAGAGACAGTAAACAAATAAATTAGTATGCCTGTGTTCCAGCAACACTTTATGATAAAAACAGGTAGAATTTGGCCCACATGTCCCTGACCTATACTTGAATCAAATTTTTAAATGTTCTGAACTCATATATGAAATTTATAAAACATCCTAGGGCTAAATACCCCAGGATCACACATTTTTTTAAAACTAGTTTTCTATAACAGTGTGGAAGGAAAGCACTAGCTGGGGAGTCGGAAAACCAAAACCCTGGTCTTACCCCGAGTACACAAGTGGAGATTTCCTGAGCCATAGGTTCCTTGTCAGCCCTAAAAATTCAACCTGCTACATTTGAGAAAAGTCTTAGTATTTAGCTATAACTCTTGCTTAACCAAATTAACTAAGATCCATGTGTTGAATCTGAGAGATGTAATCTAGTGGCAGGGAGCATATTTGTGGGGATAGATGTAAAAAACAGGTCATAATTATGGCAATGTAAAAATAATGTTCCAGTTTCAATGGCACATCTCAATGCAGTACCAGCCCCAGTAGAATTCTTTAATTGTTCTAAATGTTCATTTATTTTATTTTCTAGTGGTGGCTAACTTAGTCACAATGCTCTGAAACGCTCTATTAAATCACTTATTACTACTTTTCACAAAGGAATTAAAAATTAAGGTAGGTTGACTGTAATTTCACAGCCACCCAATCAGTAAAGATTTAAAAACCCCTCCTGCCTATGGGTTGAAAGACTACTGGTAGAGAAGGCAACTTGAATACCCCTCTCCACGGCCAAGAGGCGCAGCAGGTACGGCTTGTGTGTACATTATCTGTTTCCAAGAAATGTTTTAACCTCTTCATGTCAAACATGTTTTTCTACAGAGTGCATTTCATTTGATAAGCATTATGTGCCAGGCATCATGCTGAGAAGATAAAAGTGATCAAGGTTGCCATTTCTTTTGAAGGACTTCCATTTTATCAAGGAAATCTAGCAAGTATTTCACCATTTTCCATTTCGTAAAAATATAATTACCTCCATAAATAGCACCTGACATAGGCCCTATCGCTGTTTTATTTAAATTATTTATGACAAGTTCACCCTTGCAACTTATATTTGCAATCTTTAACTTTCATTACTGTCTCTAAGCCTCAACCAATTAATGTTAAATCAATTTATATTTGCATGCTTGGTAAGAGAAAAAAATACTATACATCTGTTTAGGAAAAAAACTATTTTCAAACCTAATGTTATATCAGCAATGATCTTTTCCAACAGAGCCTTTATAAATTTCAAACTGCCAACCTGTACGTGCACACAGATTAGAACTGCTGCCCAGTTTGGACTCAATAAAGAAACTCCTAGAGATCAGGACAGTCTACACTGGGATAGGAGTGGATAATTGATATGAGAGAAAAGTGACAGCCATTTTTCTAGACAAATGATGGGTACTAAAATAGAACAAAATATCTTACCAAACAGCATCTCTTCTATAATTTTACCACACAAGAAGACTTAGTTACAGGGCTTGCTGGCTAGAAGGTGGCATAAAAGTTGGCATCTGGATTTGACTACAGTGACTGTCTGATCACAGGGTTTCAGTACTCTAGAAAAGGCCAGTGTGTGTGTGTGTGTGTGTGTGTGTGTGTGTGTGTGTGTGTGTAATGCAGTGTATTTTGCTTTGGTGCTTTATGGGTGTGAGTCTATAGCCCTGTATTTTTTGGACACTGAGAAAAGCACCTCTTGGATCAGAAGGTTTCTATGACTGGAAAGACCACATTTCTATTTTTAAACTGTTATCCATATGCCTATCCTTAAGCTCTTTAAGGAAAACTCAGAGGTAATGCATTATACAGACTTCATTTCTTGCCCACTGCAAGGACACAACACTTTAAAAAAGTTCCTTTTCATACAACTGCAGTCGGCTCAGAAGAAGAACATAATTGTATGTTTCCCCTCACTAGTTTAATTTCCAACATTTCATTTCCTACATATCACAGAACTACAGTGAACCTCTGGCTGGAAAAACCACAGAATTTTTGGAGATGTATCTATCTTCCATTAGTTTCAACATGCATGTGCTACAAGGTCTTAGGATACTCCTCCTGACCAAGTGAACACTGCTTTTGCTCCTTAGGAACCTTTGTCTAAGAATGTCCTTGTCCATCAGATCTCACTTTCCAAGCAAAATCCATTAACTGCTAATTATGGGAAGCCAACCCCCACAATCTCAGCTCATTATTTTAGAATTTACCAACTCTGTGATAGTTATTATACATGGGCTTGCGATTTACCAGAAACAGGAGGGGGGTAAAGAAGTTAATATGAGTGTGTAAGTTTCTGCATAAATATAGATGGGAACAAATTATGATGTCACTATAAATCTACCCTATACTGGGGAAGAAATCAGTTCTTTACATATTAAATATATATTGAAATTAATGATTAAAACATATACTTATAGCAAATGTCTACAGATGTGTATGTATGTGTGTATGTACACATATATCAATGAAATTAAATAGAAGGTAGAAAAATTGACCCAAAACATACACGGAGGTAGTATATCATACTGATGCTATCCTAAATCGGTGATGAAAAACAAATTACTAAATAAATTGTAGTGCTGGAACAACCACCAATAGCAAAAAAAAGTTCAAGCCATTTTTACATCTTGGATCAGGATCCATTGTAAATGAATCAAAGACTTAAATGTAAAACATAAATAAGACCATAAAAACTCCACAGGAAATATGGTAGATTTAAACTTCCAATCTTACAGTGGAAAATATCTATATTTCATATAAAATTCATTTAGAGAAATTAATAAATTTAACTATATGAACAATAAGGTAAATTTAGCAGGGCAAAAGAAAAAGCAAAAGGAAGTAAAATAAAAATTTATAATTCCTACCAGAAACTAAAGGCCCCCTACCTCCCTAACACATAGTTTTTATAACCAGTAAGAGAACACTTCCATAGGAAAATGGGGAAAGTATGAAATTTGTGAAGTATGAAAATCTCTAAAAAGATAAATCAAGCTTCTTAAACATATAAAAAGGTGCCTAGCACCATGCACATTTCTATGATCTGTGTCTCTCCTCCAAGGCTCGTGTGATTAAAGTGTGGTCTGCAAGGCGGCGTCTTCAGAGGCCATTGAACCTTGAGGGCTGGAGCCTAGTGTGGAGTCCTTAGGGACAGGACTTGTGTCCCTGAAAGGGCTGTGAGACTCTGGTCTTCCTCTTTGCTCCTTGTTTGAGACGTGACCATTTGCCTCTACCGGCCTCCACCCTGATATGCAGCCATCTGCTACTCTCACCAGAGGCCGGACTAATAATGTTGAAAGATCTCAGACTTTGAACCTCCAACACTGTATGCTGTGTAAATCTCAGTTTTTATAAGTAGCCTGTGTCAGAAATCTGTTACAGTGACAAAAAGCTAACTAGAAGACAAGAGCAAATTTAAACTGCGACACCACTTTTTACCTCTCAGATATAAACAATCTAAAGGATGATAACATACTTTTAATGATAGCATTAGAAAACAGTCATGCTGCCGGGCGTGGTGGCGCACGCTTGTAATCCCTGCACCTGGGAGGCAGAGACAGGAGGATCGGGCAGGTTCGAAGCCAGCCTCAGCTGGCTTAGGAGACCCTGTTTCCAAATAAAAATATAAAATAGGTCTGGGAGTGTAGCCCAGAGGTAGAAGGGCTTCCAGGAACCCCAGTGCCACCAAAAAAAAAAAAAAAAAAAAAAAAGAAAGCAGTCATGCTCACATAAGGATGAGGGGAATGTAAATCTGTCCAACTTTGTAGAGGATACTGAACAATACCTACAAAATCCACAAAAGAGGCATTTCTACTTTTAGTTATTTGTCCCACATATTTAATTACATGTAAATATGCAAGGTTATATACTGAAGCACTGCTACTTAGTAACTGTAAACCATAAATGAATATAGATAGATAGATAGGGATTAATTGGAGAAAAGAATAGAAATATTTCCTCTTTTTGTTTCCTTTATTTCCAGATAGAGTTGTCTTGATTAAAAATTTAAAAACATATGTGTTAAGTACATGATGAAAATACTATTTTTTTGCTATGGAAAATAAAAATGGATGAAGACATCCTACTATTGAGATGCCCTAAAATAAAAAATTAACAGAGTACAGAAAATTTCTCAATCTCTAGCCAAGAAATAAGAAATTATTGGGTAGGAAAAATATCTAGTAAAAGTATGTGTTTAGACAAAGGTAATTCTATTCTTTAAATATTGCTCCACCTAAAAATGTATAACCAATGGGTTATTAAACACTGGTATTAGGTTAATTTTTTAAAGAAAAAAACATAATTGTTTGAATTCTACTGTGTGTGTGTGTGTGTGTGTGTGTGTGTGTGTGTGTGTGTGTGTGTATTACTGGTGGTTGAACCCAGGGGCACTCTACCTCCAAGCTACACTCCCATTTCTTTCTCTTTTTTTTTTTCCATTTCTTTTTTTGTTTTTTGTTTTGAAACAGGGCTCCACTAAGTTGCTGGCCTTGAATCTGTGATCCTCCTTTCTCAGCCTAAATTACTGGAATTACAGGCATGTGTACCATACCCAGCTTTGAATTCTCCTATTTTAGATAGCAACTTGTGAATAAATTTAAACTGTGTTTTATGTGATGGAAGATTTTTTTACTTGATTTACTTGGAATGGGCATTTTAAGCCTATTTATGACTACAAAAATCAAAGGCTTACAATAAAATATTTATCTGGCAGGAATACAGGGAAAGGTAATTTTTGAAAGGTCATTGAGAATGAAGTTGTGAAATAAATACTACATGTACATTTGGAACACTCTCACAAAGACAATACAAACCAAACTGAAAATTTTGACTCTACCGCAAAATTTTATATTTAGTTGGACTTCCCTGAGCACCAAAGTCTTAGAATCTTGTGTTATCAATTTAGTCTTGCTGTATTTTGCTTAATGGAAAAACTCATAGCCTTATTGTTCTTACCACATTACTCACTTTCAGAGAATTAACATCATACGTCTTTTAAATATTCCTCTATTATTTATACTCTTCTAAAATTTACTTTTTAACTGTTACTTATTGTTTTCTTCCACTGCTGGTATGATGTATGAAGGGGAAAATAAGTAATTACATTCAATTAAAGCAATAAAATTTATTCCCAGTCCTCAAGGTCCTTTTGTTTAATATTGCTCACAATAATATACATGAAGTGGCTACTACCCAGCAGGTATTGTCCTGGATGCTAGAGAATGTCAGAGAACAAAACAAGTAATTGCCTGCCCTCAGGCAGTTTCCTTTCTAGGGAGACTCAGATAGTTAACATGTAAACAAATTAAAGATCAGCTTCAACGTGTTAAATAGTGCAAAGAGTAGATCATGTGAGGCACTGGACAGTGATATGAAGGAGGAAACCTTTAAGTAAAGCAGTCCAGCAAGGCCTATTTGAAAGATGGGATACTTTAATAGACTCTAACCAAAAGAAATTGGCAGCATAGAGACCTCAAAGAAAGTATCATAGACAATGTGACTACTTAATGCAAAAAGCGTAAAATGATTATCTGTGTACTTTTGTCTACACCTCATCCATGGGCCACAGATGCCTATAGCAATCTTTCAAGCCTATTGGCATTGTATTTTGCCCTCTAGTGGATAAAAAAAGGAAGAAGCCCAGGAAGAGAGCTTGGAAGTTGATTCCCAGCTATCTGGTCAACCAATTCTGGATTCCTGAGTACCAGGAATCTAATCTGGAAGGCAGCCTGTGTGTGCATGTCCCCACAATTTCAGTAATTCCTGAAATGAGAGGACACACTCGGGTGAAAGAAGGACAAAGCAATACCCTCTAAAACATGAGGCCTTCAGCAAGGGACCCTTTGGTTCAGATCTAGGGGCAGTGGTTCCCTTGCGACTTTAGTTCCTGTAAATTGGTTCAGTGAGGGGGCTTTGATGCACACTCCATCCTCTCAGTTATGCACTAAAAATGATCAGAGCAATGTCAAATAGAAGAAGAGAAATTATAAAATAATCCCTAGGATAGGAATGGTCCCAAGTATAAAACATTTCAACATAAGGTATAAAATGCAATTTCCTGTAGCAGCAGGTGTAGCTGCCTGTACTAGGTGTCCAAAGACAGTTCCTGAATCCTTTGATCTTGAACATTACCACCCCCGCAAATCTATGAAAAAAGAAAATAATACCCACTGTTGGATTATAGAACTACAAACTTTAAGTTAGGTTGTAAATCCATCATAGGACAAATCTTACAAGATAATAACCATCGTTAGGTTTTTAAAAGCAAAGTAGTTATTTTTGGAGCTATATCTAAAAACATCCAGTGTATGTCCTTTACATATGCCAGAACAGTATGACATCCTCTGTGTCCGGAGGGATATAGAATCAGCAGTGCGGAACAAAGGTGGAAAAATACACTACCCAAGTTCTTAGAAAAGTCTCCCCGACCACTAGGTTGGTCCCAATCTTGGTATTCTGTATCTGCATTTGTAAAATAGCGTTATTGTTAAGAGGGTCGTTATTGTAAACGGGCTGCACAAATGCTGGCTCTCACAGTCCTCAGTACTTTGTATTTTAATTGCTTCCTAGGTTTTAGTATCCATAGAACTGAAGGCAATAGTTAGTAATAGGTCCTCAAGAAATAGGTGTAGGTGAATGGGTGTTTTTACATTGTATTAATTCATTTTCTCGACAAGCAGGTCTAAGTGTTTAGCTATTAAAAGAAAAATAGCAGAAAATTTTAAATAGGAATGAGTGCAAAGCAGGAGCCAAAAGTCTAGTCTTCGTGCTATTAAATTATAATAGGAATATAATATAAATATTATATATACAAATATAATATAAATATTTTATATTTCGATAACAGAGATGATAGTGCAGTAATGATTATATTACTGTCTGTGCAGCATGTAAAAATATTAATGAAAAGTATGTCCTTTCCATATATAATTCTATGTTTTGAATGTGTCATTGACCCCCACTCTGTTTGACCCCTACTGATAGATTTCACTGAGAAAGAGCCATTCATTTCTTCTACCTTAGCAACCTAAGTTCCAGAAGGGAAACAATAGCTACAATTATAATGAACAAATACAGAAAAGCAAAGTAGTTGTTGACTCAAGTGAAGAACCTGGGATTTCTTGTAGCCAGGAGTGATCACGCCATAGAGCAAGAGCCGGGGTGAGTAAAGTCCATGCGTCTCATGATGTTAAGTGATGCGTCCGAACAGACCAACGCAGACACCTCTAACATTTTAATGGTCAATGACTAGTCCATAATAGAGCTCACAGCAAAAGAAATAGGAACTCAAAATCAATTACCAAAGAGGAAATATAAAGAGCAAGGAAGGGGCTGGAAACCAACTTAAAAAACTAAACGGAAAAGGGTGTCAAACTGATAAGAAAAAGATTAGGGCATACTTCATTAACATTTGAATATTAAATATTTTAAGCACTTGAATTTCAATATTCCAATATTAAATATTAATATTTAATAAAATATATTAATATTATAACAATATAAATATTTAATTATGTATTAAATATTTTAAACCGTTTAAATTTAAGACTTTGCTTATGCTAGCCACTAGCAATAATGTCCATAAGCAATGGGTTTTTCCCAACTTGCAAGGAAGGATTTTTTTACCTTTGTTTTTTTTAAGAAAGATAATGTCAAAATATTTCTGGTTAATTTTCCATGGATCTTGTGACTTCCTAAACCTCCTTAAAATCCACTGATGGACGAGATACTTATGTTTGTCTCAAGCTTATTTGCTTTTGGGGACACATTTAATTTTCATCTAGAAAAAAATAATTCCCGATTCCTAGTCAGACCAAGATGCTTTCCAGTAGGTAAAAGAAAAGAAAGAAAGGAGGAAAAAGAAGAGGACGAGGAGGAAGAAAAACAGTATGCGTTGTGTTTGTGTTTGTGTTTGTGTGCACATGCATGTGCCGACTCATGAAGAAAGACTGGGGTATTAAAAGAAAAAGCTGGTGATGTGAACTCATTAAATACTTGCTGAGTGGCAAGATTATATCCAAAGATTCTTCCAGTTTTTAACATGTATTTTAGATTTTTCCATTTTAAACTTTACAGCAATTAATTTAAGCAATAAGAGGAAATTCAAAAACAATTTTGATCACCCATGTATTAAAAGGAAATGGAGTTTTAAAGTGCCCAAAACTAATTCTGCTGTCTGAATACCACCTGGGGTTAAATTCATGGGTTTGATTAAATGCAATCTCTTAATGCAGGGACCGAATTGGAACAACACATAATTCCTTTCAGCCTTCGCCTGGGATCAAGATTATAACTACATTAAAAACATGGTGGCATAACTTCATTCTCTGTATATTTGTCTTTTGAATAATCATCCTCCAAGCAATTTGAAAGGTAAATCAATGTAACTAATAAAACCCATTCGACATTTAAAGTAAATATAAGTTACTAACATCTTCTGCCCTTAGCATGGGAGAAGTTTTAGGTAACTCCAAGAATGACAAATTTACTTTAAAACTAAGCGGTCATTTCTTAATAGATCTTGGTTCTCTTTGGCCAATCTTGCAGCTCTGTGCATAAGTCATTCGAGATATTCTCAGATCTGTATTTGTAAAAATTGGATGCCCTCAACTTGTATATCAAGTGGATACAAAGAAGAGCATTATATTGTACAGAGAGGAGAAATTGTTCAATTCAGCTGAGATTAATATAAAAAGAGGCAAATGCTGGCAAAGGAAAGAGCGGTTATTCTCATCATTTCTCCAAGCAGAGAACAGGGGTGATTTGTTAAATACCAAAAAGTATGTCAGCATTTAGCTTCTCAATGCAACATCCCACTTAATTCACGGAGCACAGTCAATGATCTTAAGAGTTATATTTATCTGGAGAGAAACACTCTTCCCTGGTGAACAATTCAAACTACATCACACACATTGTCTTATTCTCCTAGCTCTTAAAATATAAATGGCAATGGCTTTTGTTTCTAACTTCTATGGACCCTACTGCTATGATCTTGATCACAGCGAAAAACTGAGGAAGGGAGATGGCCTGAGCATGTAGCTCAGAGCTGGGCACCTTAAGTTTTCATGGTGTATACATGTTCTAGTTCTTTTAATGAGAGGCATTATAAATACCCTGCTAGTTTTAAATTCTTCTTGCATCTTTCAATCCTGTCATTATTGAGATTGAAAATCTTGAAAATCAGAGAACCAGCCATTGTTATGTTGGTGAGCTCTAGGTCTGTGAATCAAACAAAGGTGGGGAAAAACCAATTTTTCAGCAGTTGGGCATTATTTTTCCTGTTGCCATAAGATAAATAAGCAGACAACTTTTGGGGGGGGAGGTGTATAAAATTTGCACAAGGGCTCTATGTTTCCTCAGAGTTGACCTACACTTTTAACCCTTGAAATGAATTCAAGACCCATAAATAAATGAGTATTATGAAATCCCTGATCAGGAGCGAACTGGATAGAGATCTCTGGGTCCCCAATCAGCAGCAAGGAATGAGAAAGGCCACCTTTGGGGAAAGGCTCTGATGTGAGTCCCCAATGCGTTTCTCTTTGTTTCTTTTGAAGCGGATGCAGTATTGGCGATTGAGCCCAGGATACTCTACCTCCAAGGTATAGCTCAGCCCTTTTTATATTTTATTTTGAAACAGGGGCTCCCTAAATTGCTGAGTCTGGCCTCAAACCTATGATCCTCCTGTCTCAGCCTCCCAAGTACATGGATTACAGGCATGCACCATTGCACCAGGTTGCATTTTTCTTTTTCCTGAACTCTAATCTTATACTTGGCAGGGAGAGAAGTGCTGTTTTGCAACCCCAAAGACTAGGATTGCCACAGCTCTTAAAAACCATCATCACCCTGTGGAATAGTCAGCAAACAGCTCCTTTAGACAGGGTGGGGGAGAAGCATGCCTTTCAGCCTCAGAGAAAAATCCTGTCCCAAATCCCTGGGCAAACAGAAAATGGGTTGGCATTTTCTCTTCTAAATCCAGTTGCCTATGGCAAACCAAATGTTTTCTCAGTTCAAGTGCTGTTTCTTCACCTCAAAACCCACAGTCAGTCGGTCGGAGTTTCCAGCAAGGTGGGACTTGACATAACTCGCAGAGCACAGCACGAAGGCTGCGTGAGAGCCCACAGGCCAGCTTGCTGGCTGCAGCTCCGGCCTGCGATGTGCTGGCCTCCGGCTCCTGACGGTGTCTCTGTGTGGCACAGGCACCAGTGCCAAGTCCCTCCACTGGGCCTGCCTCTCCTCGAAAGTGTGATCCACGCCCACCGTGGTCAATGACAGGCGCCACGGGGCTGCAGCCCAGGCAGGAGAGAGGACACACGTTTTCATCACTCTCGCCACACCTGACACTTTTCTTGGTCTGAAGACCCAGAATCAGGCCATTTCCACCACTGGTGCCTCCCCCTCTCGTGTGTGTGTGTGTGTGTATGTGTGTGTGTGTGTGTGTGTGTGTGTGTGTGTGCACTGTACTTATACATCTTAATAGGATACAACTTCATCTGTGTTTTGGAAGGCTTCCTCTGGGGTCCACTGTTACTGTTTTCATAGAGATGCAACACATTTACTGCACCTGGGGGGTTGTCCCCATCCCCACCGCACCCACAAAGGCTTCCATCCTGGCACACAAGGGACCCCAGCCAGCCTGGACCACATTCCCAGAATCCATAGGGAGTGAGTGTAGGTGACCCAAGAAAGTGTCATCAAAATCTTTGCACCTGCCAAGGGTCCTTGGGGACTCCACCATAATATGGAGCAGCTGTGATGAGGCAGAGGCAAGCAGAGGACAGAAACCAAATGACTGGCCTGCGCGGTCTGAGCACGCTGCACAGACCCTGTGGCCATCCGGGATCAGACCCTGGGAAGCTGCATGTACCTGCCCAGAACAGGCATCAATAAGGATTAAGAGAATTAGAGACCTTACTCTTCAGTAAGACATTAATTGTTAGCTCAAGTAATTTTTCAGCCCCTAAACAGGTAAGGGAAAGTAGAAGAAACAAGTATTAGATTTCCCAGACTATGGGAAAATAAAATAAAAGCTTTCAACCTATTGTTTCCTTAGTACCATCAGGTTCTCCATGAAAGATTCATCCTTTTACCAGTGGGGAGGCTGAGGCACAGTGCAACTCAGTGGTTCGGTCAGGTCATCCAATAGGATCTGAAACAATAGCTGATGAAGGGAATCCATGCTCAGGTTTCTTTCCATCGATCACAGGGCTCCCTCGGAAACATTCTGATGAGTGGTTTGGGGCACATCTTTCCTTCTCTCGTAACGTCACTACACCTGGAGATTAGTCAAGCTGATCAAAGGCTCTACTAGAAGCTTTCCAAGTAAAAGATGATGGAAGGAAGAAGAAGAAATCAGGGTAGCCAGTAGTGCACACGAGAACTTTTACCATGCATGCTAAAAACTTTGGGGGGTCCTTAATTACTCTACTGGAAACATTGTTTTAAATGAGTTAAGGCATCTAGTCTGCAAATGACATAACTGTCTGATGAGTGGAGAATAAAATCCTAAAACAGGCAAAAGAATTCCTACTCACAGTTTTGGCAGTGACGACAGGAATCCTTTTCCCTTGAGGGTACCTTCTGACTTGTAATTTAAGAGCACATAAAGTTCAAGGTCTGAACATTTTCCAAATTAAAAAAAAAAAAAAGAAAAGAAAATCCTTGTAACAAAAACCCTTAGTTACCCAGCTGCTCTGAACTAGGTGGAATTGACAGAATGGTTACTGATTGAAGTTGGGTTCTAGAATCCAAGGGACCTGTGCTGAGAATTCTGTTCATCCAGTGTAAAGCAGTGTGACCTAGTACAAGTCACTTAACCTCTGCATGTAAAATGGCAAAGATAACCGCATCTGAAGACCCCATGAGCTGACTGACATCAATACTTAGCACCTCTTCTGGCACACCAATATCCACCATTCAGCCATGGTGATGTGTCGGAGTGCCAAGCTACACCCACAAGAGTTTCCTTCTTGTATTAGATCAAGAGCTGGAGGCTGAGTTAGACTCAGTTGACCATAGTGTGACAATGAAGGCAGAGGTTTTATAGAGAAACCAGAGTGAGCGGCAAGTGTGAAATGCCAGTTCTTGGGAGACTGAGACAGGATTGTAGAGTCTGGCCTCAGCGAGTTAGTAAGACACAGGGTGTACCTTGGAGATAAAAGCACCCTGAGTTACATCTCCAATATGAAAACAAATAAAACCTAGAAATCAGGGGATCTATACTACCCACTCCTGTTATTTATTTGATTTCAATTTTCCTAGGTAAGAGCTGAGCATGGGAAAAGGTTAGTACTTTGACCTCAAGAGGTGCTTCCATGGCCAACCAGGTAAAGTCCGGCAAGAAGGCCAATCACCTTTCTGGACCTCCTCTCCATCCTCCAGAGTAAGTCCTCTGTTGAAGGAAGTGTGCTTCAAACAAATGAAGACAACATGAAAGGATTTGGGATTCAATGTGGGTAGAAAAATTCTAAGGTTTCTCTGAAACCTTTCCACCTGCTTTTTTTGTCTAACATTAAGACAATTGCATTAACTTGGAGAACTGGCATCCAGATCATTAAAATTTTGAAATTAGAGGTATGTTAAGCCAGGCATGGTGGCGCACTCTTGTAATCCCTGCGCTTGGGAGGCTGAGACAGGAGGATCGCACAGGTTCGAAGCCAGCCTCAGCTACTTAGTGAGGCTCTCAGTAACTTAGTGAGACCCTGTTTCCAAATAAAATAGAAAATAAGTCTGGGAGTATAGCCCGGAGGTAGAAAGCCCCTGGGTTCCAACCCCTACTATCACCAAAAAAATAATTTAAAAAAGGTATGTTAACTTTTTCATTGTTTGCTTTGTGAAAACAAACTTTCCAAGTATTTTTCCCCCCTTAGGAAGAAATCGGCAATAGCTCTGGGGTGGGGACTGGAAGAAGGTAAGCTGTGGGAATGGCAGACCTCCGCGGAGGCCAGGCCATGGGCCCCTCCACCAGGAGCATTACCTGGCTTTCTGCAGAGCAAGTCCAACCAACACAAATGTCTTGGAGTTCACCAAAGTCATGTTTTAAAAAGCCAGTAGGTAGCTGGGCATGGTGGCACACACCTGTGATCCCAGTACTTGGGAGGCTAAAATAGAAGAATCATAGGTTCAAGGGCCGTTTCAGCGACATAAAACAAGATCCTGTTTAAAACAAAAAGGGCTAGTGCTGTTGCTCAGAGGTAGAATGCCTCTGGGTTCAATCCCAAAATCCAAGAAAAAAATACATATGTGAGTAGGTTATATATATAATGATGTCTATAATAATGTAAATAATTAATAAGGCTAAGAAAAGATTCTATCAAATTTATCAAATGGCCTCTTTCATGGACCATGGAGAAGTGATAGTCTGTGAACCAGATCTGACCTTTCTTGGCATTTTCACAACCCTAACTTAGACCCCTGGCAATCCCCTGGCTGGACAGCTTTGAAGATGGTGTCCATTTATTTTACCATCCAAGCTCAAGCCAGAAGACCCCTGTTATAAGAAGATAAAAAATATACCGCAAAGAGCGCGTTTATTAATGTTTGGAGCTTATGTAACTGAATTATGAGGGTTGTAATCCTAGAAGTGGATAAGTCAATTTGTAATGCATTTGCCTGGGTAGTAGGGGGTAGGCTGGAGGGTGTGACTAGAGGTGGTTTCCTGGGGGCGCAGTCTTGGATTTATGAATGGATTCTCCACCCCAGCTCCTCTCTCTTTCTCTCGCTCTCACTTCCAGCCTCCAAGATTCAAAGAGCACGGCCCACGTGCTGTCCCTTTCTCCATCTCCCCGCACCATGCCCTGAGATTTGTGGTCCCCAGCTTCACATACACTGACTGAGCCCGAAACCTTAAGAAAATAAGCCTTATTTCCTCTAAGTCATGTGGTCAGATCTTTAGATTCTGGCTGCAAGGATGCTGATGGATACGACCCCTGTAGGTAAATTCTTTTATACCAGCACATTCCTAGTGAGGATGCCTTTCCTTCTAAAGTCCCTCCAGACCACGCTGTGCTCATCACCACAACCATCATTAACAGCATTTTAACTATTTGCTTGGCCAGCTTCTTCACGAAGCATATATCTCTAGAAAGAAGAGGCTATATTTTCATATATTCATCCATGGCACTTGACAGAGTACCTAGCTGATAACAGATAATGCAATAAACATTTGTCAAATCAATTAACTTATCCGTTCATACCTGAGCAAGAGAATAGGACTCTATGACCTTCTTCAACTGGCATTCAAAAACCTGTATCAGCTGCTTAGCTCCTGGGACAGATCTCCCACAATACTCGTTTACTACTGTTTTTTGCTAAGCTTTCAAACCGATTTGATTCAACACACATTAAGCATCTATTAAGTGCCAGTCAGTAGGTTAGGTGCTAGTTTATGTCGGGGAATCCATCATCATGCCTCTGACTTCTGGGGTTGAGAAAGATAATGTAGTTAATTGCTGACACTCGCTACAAGGCTGGTCCCTGAGTGACAGTGTCCACAGTCCCGTGCAGGAGTTATGATAACATAAAAGGGCATGTCTTGGCAACAAAGGATCATTCTCAGGTTCTCCTTGCTCTGAAATGTTTTACAGGGTAACCTTTTGAAAGCATTAGTATGTTCTTACCGCTAAGGTGTACTATGTAAAGGTGGTCAATGATAGAGAAACTGGAAACCCACTCCTCATCCTAAGGACCTGCTTAGGAAAGCTGTATATCTGAAGTGCATCACAGCTGTTTCTGGGCTTTGGATAAAACACGTCACCCTGTATTTGCAGTAAAGCTCAGGAGAAATTATGTAGCTCTTGACTCTTAGAGACTCTACTTACTAAGGCTTCATTTGACCCAGACTGTGAGGATCAAAGGCCATGCAGAAACAGAAACAGTTTTCCTTTATGCTGAAAACCATCCATCACTGCAAGTTATGGTATAACTTGCAGTGATGGATGGTTTTCACAATATATAGTGGTAGAAATGGGATGGATAAAACTAGATGGTTCTAGGTTTAATTCTAGGAAGCATTACATACTATGTGACCCCGTCCAAGTGGTTGATCTCACCTAATTACTTGCTTCTTCCTTTTGTCATGAGTCCAAATGCAGGGCACTTATAATAGATATTTTATAAAAATAGTTCCTTTCCAATGTCACCACCACTTTGTCCCCAAAATTGTCACATATGAATGTTCCAAGATTTACAAAGTGATCAGGTCCCAATAATGTAAGCTGAAAATACCCTAAGTGAAAATGCATTGAATACACCTATTCTCCTGAGCATCTCGGCCCAACGACACATTGCACTGGGGTACCAGTTGTTTCCCCTGGCAATCGTGCAGCTGACGGGGAGCTGTGGTTCATTCGCTGCTGCAGCCCAGCATTGAGACAAACCACCGTGCCGCGTACTGCTAGGCCAGGAAGAGATTCCAATTCAGAAGGAGAAGTATGGTTTCTACTGACTGTGTATCGCTTATGCACCATTGTAAATTCAAAAACTCGTAAGTGGAGCCAACATATAAGTCAGAGACCACTCGTATGTTTATTGACAGGGCAAGGGGGCACACTGGGAGTTAACACAAGGGCAGGTTCACCTGCAATTAATTAAATGCTACTGGCACCTGTAAAACCACTGCAAAGACGTTTACCTTTAGAGCAAGAAGAAAAATGTTTTCAAGAGCACATTCCCATGAGGTTGCAATGGTGAGTTCATCTCTCCCTGTGGCAATGTATCCAATAAATAACCTATTTGTAGGTAGATCTTTAAAAATCATTTGTGAGAGGAAATACAGCAGGTGACTACCATGAAGCCATTTGTCATTTGTGAGCCCCCATACACTCTTCAGAATATAATTAAATTGTCAGAATTCTTCCCTCCCAGTTGCTATTGTAAGACATATCTGGCTGACCAACAACAATCTATGAAGGCCTACTCCTGCAAGGACTTCTGCAGAGATGGCTTCTTTTTCCGGCATACCTCCAGGAAGATGCGAGAGCTGAGAGCCAAGGGAGACCGAGGGCATCACAGGCAGTACCTGGGTGCCGGGGGCAGGTCCTTGTTTCTCCACTTGTGCATCTTTCAATGCCTTTTCTTCTATTTCTTCGGTCTCTGATGTGCCCTCAAGAGCTCACATGCTGGAATCCACATACTAATCCCAAACCACATCACTGCAAGTGACCTGTGGTTCTCAGGTGGCAGGTGCAGAGTTCATTCTTCCCAAGAATCTTTTTTTTTTTTTTTTTCCCCTAGAACTGGGGATTGAACTCAGGGGCATTCTACCTTCGAGCTACACCCCTAGCCCTATTTTTTATTCTTTATTTTGAAACAAGGTCTCTCTAAGTTGCAGAGGTCCTCACTAAGTAGCTGAGGCTAGCCTCAAATCTGCGATCCTTCTATCTCAGCCTCCCAAATACTGGGATTACAAGTAGGTACCACCACTCCTGGCAAGAATGTTTTTATTCTGGATTCAGTGAATGAACAAACAAACAAACAAAACCCTACTTGCTTTCTGCATTGATTAGTTTTTGCTTCATAAACCTAAGAAAAGGGTAAATAATCTTACCCCAAAAAAGTCAACAATAAGAATGTATGATGGTTGTTTTTATGTGTCTGATTGACTAGGTTACAGGGTATCTAGATTAAACAATTCCCCTGTATAGAACTGTTTCTGGATGAGATTAGCATCTGAATCTATGCACTCAGTAAAGATTTCCCTCCACAATGTGTGAAGGTTACATTCAAGTTATTGATGGTTTGAAGAAGGCAAGATTCAGAGGAAGGGAGGACTCCTCCTTCACCTATCTGACTGCATGAGCTGGGACGCTGGCCTCGAGCTGAGGTTACGTCAGTGACTCTCCTGGTTCCCAAGCTGTAAGGGTTTGGATTTAGAATGTCCCCTGAGCACCCACAGAAATAGAGTAGCAATATTGGAAGCAGGGCTTGGTTGCTAAAAAGGAGTCCCTGCGTGTGGCCTTGGGGAGTATGGTTACTCTTCCTTCTGTTTTCTCTACTTCTGGTCTTTGTGATGTGAAAGCAGAGCCCATTTGGGCTGGCTCATATCTCTCTCTCTCTCTCTCTCTCTCTCTCTCTCTCTCTCTCTCTCTCTCTCTCTCTCCCTCTCTCTCTCTCTCTCTCCTCCCTCCCTCCCTCTCTCCACTTTCTGCTGCCATACCCTGAGCTCTGCAGACCTGGCCTGAAATGAACTGAAATTCTGTCATCTCCAAAAATTATGAGCAAGTAAATCTTCCTCTAAGATGTGTGGTCAGGTTTGGGGGATCATGGCAGTGGGGATATTGACAGGCCTTTGGATTTGGACTAGAATTACATCACGAGCTTTCCTGGGTCTCCATCTTGTAGAAGGCAGATGATATAATTTCTTGGCTTCCATAATCAAGTGAGTCAATTCCTCATAATTAGTCAATCAATCTTTCCTTTTATTTTTTTGTGGTACTGGGGATGGAACCCAGGGGCATTTTACCTCTGAGCTACATTCCCAGCCTTATTTTTTATTCTTTATTTTAGAACAAAGTCTCAATAAATTTGAGAACACCTCACTAAGTAGCTGAGGCTGTCTGCAATCCTCCTGTCTCGGGCTCCCAAGTACTGGGATTACAAGCGTAATCTTTCTTTCTCTCTCTCTTTCTTTCTTTCTTTTCTTCCTCTCTCCCCTCTTTTATCTCTCTCTCTCTCTCTCTCTCCCTCTCCCTCTCTCTCTCTCTCTCTCTCTCTCTCTCTCTCTCTCTCTCTCTCTCTCTTTCATACACACCCTGTTTCTGTTTCTCTGAAGCACCCTGGATATGATGATATACTCCAATTGGCAGCCTCTTTTTTTGCAATAGGTGCTTTGTTTTGGGGGCAGGGATCTTAGTGATTTTCCTAGTTCAACCCCTTCATTGTACAAATGAGAAACTCGAATCCAACTGGGCTTACAATTTATTTGTGATAGGAAAAATCTTCTCCCTCAGACCTGCTTTTGATCACAATTCCACCACCATTTCAATCTGACACATGATGCTAGACTTCCCCATGCAATTGAACCAGTTATGGATTGATTACCTGTATACTAATGGGCAAACGGAGAAAGGAATATTTTAAACAAAAACTGGCCTCCAAAAATGTGACAGTGAATTGTTGATTCATAATACAGGCCTATAAGGAAATGGTCTTTGTTACATTTATGCAGTGGACATGTAATGAGCATTTAATTATTACGTGAAATTTAAATGAACCATAAATTAATAATGGTACTCATTTGACTGAAATTCTACTGCTATTAGTCATGCATTGGCATTTGCGGGCTTTATTCCTTCAGCCATAAATAACCATGCATACACCTAGCAACCACCAAGTATCATGGATAAAAACCCCAGGTACAGAGCACAGATCCTGGGCTTTGTGAAGACCGGCAGCCTTTGCTGCTGTTGGCATGTTTTCCCAATTTGTTATGAAACCAGGTTCTAATTCATTGCTTTTATCTCAAGGTATGTTTAAAATGTCCAAGGACACAGATAATTTCAGGAAGACAGTTCTGAAAATTATTTCAAAGTTCTCAACCACAGTCATCAGAAGGTAGAAAAATTCACTGTCTTGAAAAAAGAAAAAAGCCAGGGAAAACAGAAACACTGTAATTTAAGGGATCCTTAGAAGCCTGACTTTTTTTGTGCTCTGGATAACTGACTTCACCAAGTTATGATCTGAACTACCTAAGTATGGAATTTCAATTGTCCTGATATCTTGGTCGGTACCCTTCCCAACCCACAGATATGATTAAACAAGCTGTCTTGAGATGGGAAAGTAACACCATAACCAGGGTCATTGGAAGTGCTCACCAAGCATCACAGCAGGGCTCAGGTGCTCTGCCTCCATAGCCTTTATTCCCCTCAACAGGTAAAAGGATGGATGTTATTTTCATATTCCAGAAAAACACCTTGAGATTCAAAAAGGCTAATCAGCAAATATTCAAGGATATGTATAAGAATGTATGGAATAGAATATAATTCATCTCTCACTAAGCATGTGCCTTTCGCACCACTCTAACACATGCTCTTACACTTCCCCCAGCCCACACCTGGCATAAATAAAGTCTATATCTCCTTAGTTTTACTAAGAACCACAGAGAAACTAAATGTTACGATGTTCTAAGTGGCAGATGTTGTCAACAAAATGACTCAGGTGAAGATGCCTCTCTATAAGCCTTCTTCCAAGTGGCTTATTTTAAACATAAATCTCCTTGGATTTTTCACTGTAAATGGTTAGAACTGGAAATGTGAGAATAATTTTAGAGGAAAGCTGCAATTTCCATGGATTTGCCAAAGACTGCTGCCCCAAAGAGCCAAGATTATGTTACTTTTCCTGAGTGGTATGTGAGAGCATCTCATTAGATTATGTCAGATAAAGTATCCCCAAACACTAACCTCCGAGCTATGGCCCGCCGTGTCATCTAACTTTGCTTTTACACAGTAATAAGTAAATAAAAAGAGATAGAAGTGGGAATAACGAACATGATGTCTATAATAATAAGAGCTACAATTTATGGGGCACTTTAATCCTCATTAAAGTCCTTATGCAAAATGACATCATCATGGAAGAGAAACTGGATTCAAAAAGGCTGAGTTTTTTGCCCATATTCCCACCACCAACAAAGTAGAATTCAGATGAGAACTGAATCCAGAGCCCACGCCGCATCTTACCAAGCAAGACTGGACCGGTTCTGTGTATGTCCAGAGGTCAGTTCAGGGCTTTGCTACCACTCATCTGTTTTGTTTATTTCAATTCATGTAGCCAGTCTGGGGTAATGTCCTACCAGCTCCCTGACACCCACTGGAGCGGCCCCTCTCCACAGATGGGCCAAATTATGTGTGCTAGCCTCAAACACAGCTTCTCTGTCCACTTCCAAGTCTCTGCTGAGACTCCCGTAAGCAGATGACCAGTATCTACCCCGCACACAGTGACCCTTCCCAAGGTTAGTCTGCATAGTGGACTCGGCATACCCAAAGCACCACAATTAATACTTACTATACATTCTGCTGGGCATAGCCAGTCAGCAAAAGTGTTTTATTCTCAAGGAAGAGCCACCTGCCACAGTCCCAGCCCTCAACATCCAGCTGGCTCCAGGATGACGAATCTGCCAACAGTCTTCGCCCCATGTGCTCACTGACTGCCTGGCCCCTGGCCCAGCTGGGTCTGCGCTTTGGAGATGCCAGGCCTGGGCTCAAGCCAAGAGCTCCACGTCCTCCCCTTGACCCAATCACTGAAGGTGTCTTTCTGAATGGAGGTAACGGAAGCGCGGCATCTCTGCCCTCACGGCCTGAAGGCCTCCTTTCCAGAAAAACCTTCTAGCATGCTGTCCAGCACCCCTCACCCTTTGGGTGTCATCTCAGCTTTATGCACAAAGAATTTTCTTTGCTGCTCTCTCTAAACACATCCTCCTACCCGAGCATCATACAGCCTAGCTGCTTCCTTGTACTTACCAGACTCTGAATTCATGCTGATCATCGCTCTGTTTATTTTCCAGCCCCCTACAGGGAGCTCACCCCCTCCACACACACAGGGAAATAACCTCACAGAATCCACTGCCTGTGGGGAGCAGAGTGCTGGGGACACGGCAGACAGCCAATACCTGAGCTGGCACCAACAGAAAGAGAATGCAAGCCACATGTGCCATTTTAAATTTGCTAGTGGCTACATTCAAGAGGAAAAAGAAACTCAGGTGAAATGATTTTTAGTAGTATTCTTTTTTTAACCCTGTATTTTAAAAATTCTATCATTTTAACGTGTAAGAAATGTATGAGTTGGTGTGGGGGGGAAAGCAACTAGGGATTGAACCCAGGGCACTCTACCTCTAAGCCATATTCTCAGCTCTTTTCAGCTCTTAATTTGAAACAGGGTGTCAGAAACTAAGTTGCTAAGAGTCTTCATAAACTGCAGGGGCTAGCCTCAAACCTGTAATCCTCCTGTCTTAGCCTCCCGACTTCTGGGATTACATGTATGCATATGACCAGCAAGCAGTATATAAATTGTTAATGAGGGATTTTGTGTCTTGGTACCCGGTGGAACTAGGTTTCCACCGGGAATCTTCAATCTGCATTTAGATTTCATAAAACTGACGATTGACATGGTAGATTCATGTAACCAAATTATGTCAAATGTACTTAAGCATTTTGTAATAACTGTGTTGTGTCTGCTCTAACATTTTCAATGAACAAAATTAAGTAAAATTAAAACCCCAATTCCTAAGATGTACTAGCCACATACCAGGGGCAAGACAGTCCAGGTGACCAGTGGCTGCCACGCTTGAGAGTCTTAATGATTAAACCAGAGAATGAACTTCAGATCAACTTAAAATGTCAATTTTAGATCAAATTAACTGTAAAGACAACTTTGGTGGCACCAGGTGACTGAAAGGTCTCAAGTCTTGGGTTTCTCAGGAACTCAAGTCCCCTTGTTACAAATGGGTAGAATCACGCGTCGTTTCCACTCGGGGTGCACTGGGAAGGCTGCGGCAGAGGCAACGGGCGCAGTTGGGCGGCCTGGACTTCAGCTCAGTCCCAAGGACTGAACCAAGTTCAATAGCAACATTAACTGATGGGATCAGGGACAAGACTAAGACAAGAGCTCTCTGGTCCCATTATCAAGACGTCCTTCTTTTAGGTAGATGTTGCCTGGTCCTCTGGCACTTTTCAGCCTCCCCCGCTCATTCTGATTGCCTGCTCTGATTTCCATTTCCCTTTTAGAACATCCAAGAACCTGGTTGCTTAGTTACCCCTGGACAGGGTGACCGGACGTCTCCATCTGCTGGGGCGACTGCAGCTCAAGCCTGTGGACCCAGGGTCATCTGTACCCCCTTTTTATTCTGAGCATTCTGGAAGATGACAATTTGCGTGGAACCTCTGAGCTCCCGGTGGGCACTCGGGAGGCAGCTGTGAGCGGTGGCGAGCGGGGCCCGGCAAGAGCCCCAGGATGGGCCATGCTCCTCAACAGCCTTCTCCTCCACAGAGACAACACTAAGATAATAAACAAAAACAACCCTGTGGTACATAGAAAAGTGTAAACTGGCCTGCACACCAACGAGGTTTAGTTCCCAGCCAATGGGTGTTTTATATTTCCTTTCTCGTCCCTTGTCTTGCTTTGTTCATCCTTTTCCTTGTGATTTCATGATCACAATCCCTGTGTTTCCCTGAATATTCAGGTCATTTTTTTTCTCTGACAGTTCCTCCCAATTGCTTGCTGCCCCCACCTCATTTCCTTTCAAGGATTAACTGCCCACAGAGCTTTGAGTTTTTCACTCCTCAAAAGCCTACACCACTGAGCTGCTCTGACCTCTGGGGGTTCAAGCTAATCCTATTCCTCCAGTCTTTCAATTCCCTAGTTGTTAGAACGCAGTGATGGCTGTGATTGATTCTTCTGACCCAGGATTTAAGAAATGTAGGCAAATGAAGAAATATTTCTTCTTATTTTTATCTTACAGTTAGAAAAGGAGCCTCACTCTGTTATTTCCTCAATCTCCTTCACGCTCCAGGCTTCAACTCGCATGCAGGTGTTAGCTTATACAGGTCTCCATCACAGGCCAGGAGTAGGAACACAAGGATAAACTTTGGCATTTGGACATGTGGGTCTGGATCCTAAGTTTTCCAAAAACAAAATTGTTTATTCTTATCTACATAGTTTATAGATTACAGTACCTGCTTCTGAGACCTTTGGGAATCTTTAATGGCCACCTGGTCAGCCACACCCAGCCATGTTTGAATGAGCCAATATAAATAAAGCACCTAGAATCGCCACAAGCCAGGGGTGCTGGTGCATGCCAGTAATCCCAGTACTTGAGGCTGAGACAAGAGGATCAAGGTTCAAGGCCAGCCTCAGCAAGTGAGTGAGACTGTTTCAAAATAAAAAATGGAACTGAGGTTGTAATTTGGAGGTAGAATGCCCCTGGCTTCAATTGTTAGTACCAAAAAAAAAAAGCCACCACAAACCCATAGCCGACACTCAACAGACAGCTCCTTTCTTTATTGCAAGGCCTTACCCATTCTTCATTCATCCTTCTTTGTCCCCTGCACTCAACACAGTGTGGTTGTGCCCAGAGCCCGGTGAGTGCCCAAGAAGTGGTTATGCAGGATGTTCGTGGCTGTACACAAGACCAATGGGAGTTGATGCCATTAGGATTTTTAAGCTCCACTTGGCAAATATCTCAGTTTGTGCCACAGCCAGGGGGTCATCTCCACACCCAGCCACGGTGGAATGTGTACAACTGCCGAGCACAGGGTACGAGGCATGGAGTCACCTGTGTTAGTGCAAATTCTTCAGCCTGGGAGGAAGCACCACACTGCTCAACAGCAGCCCCAAGTTTTTCAACACAGGATCCTGGTATATTTTATTTCAGCCATCTAATTAGACATACATACATTTCTATTTATAAAATTAACTATCATCAAGGGGTGCTTAGGTTTTATCTATTTTTAAAATATTTTTATTGGCACATTATGTTTATACATAATAGTGGGGCTTGCTGTTACGTATTTGTTTGTGTACCTAAGACAACACGGTCAATTTCATCTCCCAGCACTTCTCCTTTTCCTCCCTAGTGGCCTCCCTTCTAATTTCATGCCCTGTTTTCTTTCCATTTTTTCTCTCTACCTTCCACATAGAAGAAAAAACACGTGACCCTTGACTTGCTGAGTCTTATCTCACTTTACATAATGCTCTCCAGTTCTATCCATTTTCCTGCCCAATGACAAAGACTGTCCTTCACGTCCTCCCTGGAAAAGTACACCGTATTCTGGAGTCCCGTATATGTGACATCCAACCCATGTAAGATGAACTCCACCCTTGTGCGTGAGGAGGAAGCAGTGCTCTGGGACGTGGTCCCTAGGGAGTCTACCTTTGCGGTCTCTCCCTCCCCCACCCCTCAATCTCACACACACATACACTCTAAAATGAAATGTGGCCTGGACGGTGTCCACCTCTGTCTCCTTTCTGAAGCTTTTCTAGTCTTCTTCCTCTAACTATCCTTGTGCCACTTGGGCTTTCTTGTCCACTGTCAAACTCCTACCCTTAAGGGTCAGCTCAAAGGTCAACCCTCTTCTGGAAAGATATTCTGGATTCTCTAAACAATTGTACTCTGTTTTCTGTGTACCTTCCACATTGTCTTTGTTTGTTTTGTTTAGAAGAATTTGCTTTTTTTTTTTCCAAACTGGGGATTGAACCCCATTCTACCACCAAGGGCATTCTACCACCAAGCTACATCCTGATCCCTGGCCCTTTTTATTTTTAATTTTGAAACAAGGTCTCGCTAAGTAGCTGAGGGTTTCACTAATTTGCTGAGACTGGCCTTAAACCTGCAATCCACTTGTCTCAGTCTCCCAAGTACCAGGATTACAGGCATGCACCATAATGCCTGGCTTTCTCCCATGTTGTAGACACAATTCCTTCGGGTCCAACTACAGCATCCCACAATTGACAGCTGCGCATCTATCTGAACTTTAGATTACCAACCCCCAGTTAGACTCCAAAGTAGTGCGGGGACAAGTAGCTCAGAGGCAGAGAATATTACAGCAAGGTCCTGGGCTCAATCCCACTTAATTAAAAAAATCCATAGTAGATGTGGAGTTGATTAGCTGAACAAATGCATACTGTTTTCATGTTTTCAGAATGCCTTTTGCAAAAATGAACATCTGTCACTTTTGTGCCACTATGAGTTCTTTTCTTCTTTTTCTTTTTGGTACTGGAAATTGAACCTGGGAGCATTCTATCTCTAAATTACATCCATAGTTTTTTTATTTTTTAATTTGAAAACAAGGTTTCACTACATTGCTCAGAGTCTTGCTAAATTGGTGAGGCTAGCCTTGAACATGCGGTCCTCCTGTCTCAGTCTCCAGGCACTGGGATTACAGGCGTGTGCCACCTTGAGTGATTATTATCACTTCCTCTGGAGATAGGGGTGAGGGTGAGGTGAGGGCTGGAGTTTGACCCAGAAGCATCATTTTAGTTTTTATTTTAAAACAAGGTTTCATTTAGTTGCTGAGGCTGACCTTGAACCTTAGATCTTCCTGTCTCAGCCTCCAAGTAATGGGATTATAGATGTGTGCCACCAGCTTATCACTTCTATTTTATATAGAAGGAAACATTTGCTCATAAAACTAAAATCATTTGCCCAGTGAGACAGAGTGATAAAATTAGCTCTTCTGACTTCAAATCAAGGGTCTAGGGGTCTTCTGTGGAAAAACGATTCCATGTCCATTGTCTTACCTAATCTCTAAAACTATGTTGAGAGACGGGAAAAACTGAAATTCTGTGAATTTCAAGCTCATGGAGCTGAACATGGGTAGAAGCCCGGGTCCTGAGCACTGGCCGCGGCCTCTCCGCTCACCTCCTTCCCCAAACCATGTTGTCTCCAAGTTGCACAGTGAAGAGATAGACACGGGTGCTCTGAAAGCAAAATTTTTTCCACCTGTTGTTTATAGTTGGCCAGATTGGATGAATCACTGTTAAGTAGACAGAGGGAAATGTCCCAATAAACTTGCTTCATTCTCCACCCCTGGACTCCGGTCAACTGGGACAGGAGCTGGGAGAGGTCAGGTCCTGAACTCTGCTGAGCCTCCGCTGGGTCAAAGGCAGAGCTTGGAGGCCTGTTGCAGGCTCCCGCCGGGCATCACTGAAAAGCAGGATGCTTTGCCCTGACTTAGACCCTCAACGTTGCTATTCTCAATGTGTTACTTTTTGCATAATCTCTCCTGTGGATAAAGCAGTTTTAATCTCATTTGAGCTTGGCAACAGCCCAGTTAGATAAATAAGGTGGAAGTTATGGTTTCTAATGAATAGACTGAACAGAGGCCAGGAACAAATCTGAGAGCTTGAGGTTCAGGGCTAAAAGTCACAGTTTGTTCTGTTTTGTAAGCCATCACTCTTAAGTGAGAAGAAGACCTGCTTACCCACTCCTGAGGCTTGAGGATATATGAGAATGAATCTCTCAAAACAGAATTGCCCAAAAGAAAACAGTCATGCTATTAACACTGGAAAGTGTGTTCCTCGCTACACCTGCCTGCTGGTTCTCATTAGGAAGCCAGGCTATTAAAATTGAGAACTTCTTGTTTTTTTCTTTTTGCCTAACAAGCAATATTAATACTGCAGTGAATTCCAATGGAATATTTAAAAATTTTAAGAAATAGATTTAGCCGGGAGTAGTGGCGTGTGCCTGTAATCCCAGTACTTGGGAGGGTAAAACAGAAGTATCAAAGGTTTGAGGCCAGCCTCAGCAATTTAGTGAGATCATGTTTCAAAATAGAAAATAGGGTTGGGGGTAGCTCAGAAGCAGGATGCCCAAGGTTCCATCTCCAGTACCACAAAAAAAAGAGATTTACAAAAGTTAAAATTAGAAAACAAAACGCTAGAGAGATGCTAACAGCTAGAGTTAAAAGAATGCCAGGTTCCAGCCCAGCCATCATTTTAGTGTTTCACAGAGATGCAGAATTGTTTCCCGGCAGTTGTCAACAAAAATCCTAAAATTCAATTTTTGTCAGAAAATAGGAGGATTTTTTTTTTTTTTTTTTTTTTTTTTTTTGTCTAGTGACAATTTCTGACTCTTTGGTTCACCCACAAGTCATCAAGTGCAGGAAACTTAAGCTGGAGAGTCACTAATTTGCTATTTATTGTAACAACACTGCCTGGTGTTTACACAGCACATTCCGCTCTGTGATCTCCAAGAACTTTACAATTCTCTCCACTAAAACAGGTGGGGAAACTAAGGCACACAGACCACCCCACAGTCGCCCCAGAAGCCCAGCATGGAGGCCATCGCTCTGACCAGCTGGCTCCATCGCTCTGCCAGCACTGAGTCAAGGTCCAGGTTCAAGTCAAGAAGGGACCTCCTCACATGAAACAGGAGCCCCCTGGAAAAGGTGTGTATCAGCCAATCCCAGGACACCAACCCTGAGGGATCTACTTACAGCCTGATGGAGCAGCCTGTGGGTAGGCCCAGGGGTCATCTCAGTGCTGGCTTCCTCCCGTAGTCCTAGGAATTTCCCACCCCAGGCCTCAAATAGCATCCTTGCTACTCCACCCCCTAAGCTTCGATTTCTGCCAAATTGCAAATCCTCCAAGGAGAAATAATACTTTAAGCTATTATTGGTCTTTCACATCTTGTTGCAAATTAAGCCTTTGAGCATTTAGTGTGCAAAGTGCTGAGATAGGGAATAGGTGGATCAAGAGAACAAGGAATTACCAAGACAGGAAAGAAGGCCAGTCGGAGGCAGCCTTCCAAGAAGAAACTGAATCTATTTTGTAACTTACCATATTTTATCTTCTTCTTTTTTGTGTGTGGTACTAGGGATGGAACCCAGGGGCAGTCTACCTCTAAGCTACACCTCCTGCCCTATTTTTTATACTTTACTTTGAAACAAGATCTCACTAAGTTGCAGAGGCCTCACTAAGTAGCTGAGGTTGGCTGCAAACCTGGATCCTCCCATCTCAGCCTCCTAAGTACAGAAATTACAAGCATGTGTCACTTTGTCCGGCTCTGTAACCTATAATATCTCTTCTCTCTCTCTCTCTCTCTCTCTCTCTCTCTCTCTCTCTCTCTCTCTCTCTCTCTCTCTCTGTTTCTTTCTTTCTTTCTTTCACATCCCATCCCAGGCAAGGGCTCTACCACTGAGCTGCACTCCTGGCCTGGCCTCTGTCTTCCTTATTAATTGAGCTTCAGGCAACAGTGACTTCTAGTCAGCATTCCAGTATTTCTATGTAGTTTACATTCGAAATGTATGCACAACTCTTTCTATAAATCTCTTAGGTTTGCAAGAAGGTAAATTTAAATAACTTTATTTTGTCCTTGAATTTGGAATTATTTCCAAGAATCATTAGTATCATTTGAAATGATACTAATATATTTTCAAATATGAAGTGAGCTGTTGAAAATCTACCTGCAGGTTGCCAAGAGAGATTATCTGGGCAATGATCAAGGGCTTGTGTGGGTTTTTGAGTATAACCAATCAGGTAGCTAGTCTTGTCCACGGGTTTACTTTCCCTGTGGCCCTGGGCAGATTCCTAACTTCACAGTACTGCCCCGATTTATCTGTGAAATGAGGACAATAATACTTACCTACTCCCCAGGTTATCAAGAGGATTAAGACAGACAATATTCCAAAGAGTTCAGTAGAGGGCTAAGACCACATATGTGCTCATGCTCAGAATTACAAAGGATTCTCCGACCAAAATCCAGATATTTGTTAACCAATAAGTAACAAACAGGGCGACTGGACTGACTCAATCTTATTGCTATCAAATATTACTGTTTTGAATATAAAGTGTGCTTGCAGACAGCCAGCAACCAGTGTGAATACAAGAAGAGTTAGAGGCGGGACAGGCTGAGGGCGAGAGGGCTCTGCCTGGCGCCGTGGCTGTTTACCAGCTATGCCTTGGAACGTGACTCCAGCTACCAGGACCTCTCAGGACCTCTGTCTTTCCGTCTATATAATGGGAAGATTATTAACAGTACCTGCCTCTTAGAGATGCCAGGAGCACTGAAAGATGGGAATTCGTACAAGTACCTTCAACAGGGGTGAAAGCACCTTGGAGGATGAGAATATTTTGCACAATTGAAAGACCTGTGGCCCTCAGAAGTTCACCCAGGCCTGATAGAAACTTATTCCTAGGTATTTGATTTCTCTCAGTATGGGGAACTTAAATTTAATTCACATGATTTAAATTATATTTTTTCTTCTTAGGGGGATGATGATAATAATAGGGAACAAAAGGTTGAAACATTCCAAGTTTAGTATATATAATCCTTGTAACAGGGCCTGATGTATAATAAAACCTTGGAGAAATCATTACTATGATGAACGTTGTTTCTTTGTTTCTTTTTGCTTTGCTGTTGTTACTGCCGATTGAACCCAGGGATTTTCTACCTCCAAACTACACCTCTAGCCCTTTTTACTTTTTACTCTGAAACAAGGGCTCACTAAGTTGTTGAGAGGTTCGCAAAGTTGCCAAGGCTGGCCTTGAACTTGAGATCCTCCTATCTAAGCCTCCCAAATACTAGAATTACAGGCACGCACTGCCATGCCCTGCAACGATTTTTCTTCTTTTCAGTAGCAGCGATAGTTTCCTGGTTCCAATATGTTGTCAGGTAGTATCCTGATTCCAATTATCTTGTAATTGAACTCATTGCAAGCCACAGCTTTCAACTAAAGTTTACATATTTAAAGCTAACATTTAAAGTTATATAAGTCATTAAAAATGACATTAAATTAAGGTGATGGTGAGAAGGAATTTTAAAAGTGGGAGAAGAGAGGCGGATTTTTTTCAGCCACGCCTGCAAATTCCAGGCTAAATAATGTTCATTTTTCTTAGTTGCTATTCTTTACCCTCCTACTTTTTATCTTTGTCGGAAAGAAGAAAAACAGATGTGAAAGAGAATAGGCTGTCATGAAGACAGCGAGGGCTTCAGCTACGTCTTAGCTTCTCAGTTTCCTGGCAAGAAGAACACTTTCCTCAAAACTCTGTCAGGAGCATCCAAAGACAGAAGGCTTAGAAATGGCAGCGCAGCACCCAGGCATACAGCAGGTGCTTGATAAATACTTCAAATTATGTCACTTGAATTTCTGTGAGCCGCAGTGGCTTTTGCTAGGATTCAGCCAATGTTTGGTGTACAACTTAAAGCATTTTCAAGTTGCTTTTATTTTTATTTATTTTTAATTTATTTTTGCGGGTCTGGGGATAGAAGCGAGAGGCATTTGACCTCTGAGCTACAGCCCTTGCCCTATTTTTTATTCTTTATTTTTCTGAAACCGGGTCTCACCAAGTTGCAGAGAACCTCACTAAGTAGCTGAGGCTGTCCGCGAACCGTGCTCCTCCAGTCTCAGCCTCCCGAATGCTGGGATTACAAGCGTGCGCCACCACGCCCGGCCCAAGTTGTTTTTAAAGGAAGATGTCTATTTAAAAGAGAAATGGCCAGATGTGGTGGAACACACCTGCAATCCCAGCTCCTCAGGAAGCTAAGGAAAGAGAATCGCAAGATGGAGGCCGGCCTGGGCAACTCAGCGACATTCTGTCTCTAAATTAAGAAACAAAAAGGGCCGAGAATGGAGCTCAGTGGTGGACTGGTCCTGCGCTCAATCGCCAGCACCACAAAATAAAATTAAATTTAATAAATTTAAAAGGGAAAGAAGTATGTCCCAAGGTTCAAACAGAATGCAAAGAGGGTCTCAGAACAACAGGTAAGCAAAGGTTACAAAATAAAATTTCAGGAAGCTTCCCTCTTCTCTGACAAGCACTGCATAGACCTGGTCTCCTATGGAAAGGCCTAGAACAAAAGAAAAGGCATAACTTGATTGAATCCTTATAATTCTGTGAGATGGCTACAGTTATGTCTGTCTTATAAGAAGTGATATGCTGTTTATTTTTCTACTTTTATTAATGCATTGCGATTATACATCACGGGGAGGATTAATGTGATCCAAACACACGCACAACAGTTCTGCCCTTCAGGAGCTTGGCATGGTGCTGGGGCAAAGTGAGCCCTTAAAAATGTTGTCATTGTTTTTAATGCTTTTAATGTGACATAGCAAGGGAGTAGAATATAAGAGGGTTAATAAATTTGGCAGTGTGTTATGCACATTATGAATATATCGCTATAAATCTCACTATTACATACAATTATAAGATGCCAATAATTTTTAAATATAATTTTTAAAAAACAAAAAAGAAACCCAGCATGCTAGCTTGGTTCAGCTGGTGCGGCTTCAGTAGGCTATGCTAGTCTTTTCCCTCTGTTTTTGAGTCCAACTCCACTGGATCCAGGCAGCCGAACTCCCACTCCACTCCCAGTCGCAGTGACATTCCGGAGAGCCCAGCATTTAAGTCTAACAAATTGCCATTGTAACAGCTGCAATTATGAGTAAATTTGATCTTGAAAGAAATCAAAGCACTGAAACTCAATGATTTTGTAGCAAGCTATCGGAATAAGGAGGATAAGGCACCTCAGCATCTCCCGGGTAGTTCCTTGGTTTCCTCTAACACTAGCAGCCGGAGAGAGAGATTCGAGGTTGGGCTTCCTCTCCCACCCAGGACCTTCATTGACCAATGTGGGTGCCTTTTCAGACGCAGCATGAGACTTTGCAGACCCAGAGGCACATGACTGATGTTATTTGAGTGTGCACGTGACCGGGATGAACCAATCTCAACAATGGTCCAAGAAGAAAAAATGCATTCCTGATGCTACACTCAGAAGCTCCACCTAGAAATGAAGTCAGCACCAAGCAGAATCGTTTGGTTTCTGTCTCCATTTACCGTTTGACAACACAGTTACTAACCATTTATTAACATATTCAGATGACCTACAGTGAACTTTCATTCCTGTTGGAAGTTTATAAGTTTCACACCTTCAAGTGTGACTGAAAACCACAAAGGTTCCTGTAATACCTTTTCATCCTGGATTCTTAGCTCAAATCCAAATGAGTGCTTTGAGAACTAAAGCAGGAGAGGAGAGAGCCCAGATCTAGGTCTGATGCCCAGAGGAAAAAGTTCCATCTCAACCATTAACTCTTTTTTTTTTTTTTTTTGTAGTGGGGAGGGTGCTGGGGATTGAGCCCAGTGTATTCTATCTATAAGCTACACCCCAGTCCTTTTTATTTCAAAACAGTCTTGCTAAGTTGCGGAGGGCCTACTTAGGTTGCTAAAGCTGGCCTTGAACCTGTGATCCTCTTGTCTCTACCTCCCAAGTACTGCAATTACAGGCAGGTGTGCACCAAACTGTATAACTAATCTTTTTTTCTTTGGCAAAGGTCTGATTATTTGCACTTACAGATGCAAAAGTGTGGGGACTTGATAGATACTATTTATTACATTTCTGGTGAATAACTGAGTAAACAAACATAGCAAATAAGCATCTCCAACTCTATAACTGTTCACAGGTGCGTGCGCGCGCACACACATCCACACACACACACACACACACACACACACACACACACACACACACACACACTGAAAACTATCAGATTGTTTCCACTTTCACAGAATGCAAAAAGCAAGAAAAGCCAGGCAAATTTCTTTCCAGTAGGCACCTGGCTCAGCTTTTCACATTTGGCATAGGATCTTTGGGCAAAAGAAAACCACAACTGAATGATGAGATTCACCTGCTCCTCGGTCTTTCATCTAACTGGATTCTGCGTCAGCCTGACTTACTGTGAAGAAACTTGACCGGGCACAAGCACTGCCACAAAGCAAGGCACTGAAATATTTATTGGCGGTGGCTACTGTTTCTTAGAGCATTCCTCTCCCTCATACACCTTTTCCCCAATCTTTTTTTTCTTCCTTACCATCAAATCTCTACCTTCAGTAGAGACAAAAACAGATTATTCATACTTGTTTTTGAAATGAGACTGGAAACTTAAAGTATTTGTCCTGTCCAGAAAGAAAAATACTCCAAGCCCACTTGGAAAAAATATCAATCGCCCATGAGACACACATTTTAGACTATGAGATTCTAGCAGCTAATGATATTTTTTGAAGTTCCTAAAGTCAAAATACAAGATGTGATGCAATACATCACATGTCAGTCTAGTTTTATAAGCTGCAAATCTTATAATAGTGAAACAGCTGCACAGTTTTTTCTAAATCATACAATTTGTTCGACTAGCTACCCAGACTGTACATTTGAATTGGGTCTGGGAATAGATTTGAGAATTTACAAATAGCAAAAGGTAGATGATATAAATCTACCTAACAGCAGATTTAAAAACAAAAGCCATTCAGTTTATAGCGGCTGTACTCAAAATTAACTGAAACTCAGAAATGTCTTACTAGTGAGTGGACAAAATGTGGTATATTCATATAACAGACTACTACTCAGCAATAAAAAAGAACGCCTTTGACACAAACAACCTCATGAATGAAATCTAAAATGGATCTTGCTAAATGAAACAAATCAGACTCAAAAGACTACATACTGTATCATTCCACTCATATGCCATTCTAGAAAAGATGGCACCACAAGGACTGGGGGTGAGGAAAGGAGCTGATGAGGATATCAGGTAAATTTTACGTGGTGAGAAGATTTTTCTCCATGGTTATTGTCGAGGTGGTGACACTATTATATACATTTGTCAGAATCCAACAGAAATGTATCAGGTTCAATTATATTGTATATGAATTAAACCTAATTTAATGTTTACAATATACTGTTCTTAAATCTATATCAGATGGTGGACAAACACCAAAGGAGGGATTGTCTCTCTGGAAACCAACTAGGATGGGGCTTAAGAGGTTCTGGCAGGGTGATGGTAACAGCCACATCTTGGTACAGGTGTAGGCTTTTATCAAAACTTAAAGACACTTTAAGAATATGAGTTTAAACGCATTTAAATAATTCTGGGTGTGGTGGCACATTCTTGTAAATCCGGTACTTGGGAAGCTGAGACAGGAGGATTGCAGTTTTATGGCTAGCCTCGGCAACTTAGGCAGGCCCTTTGCAACTCAACGAGACCTTGTTTCAAAATAAAAATTAAAAGAGTTAGGGGTGTAACTCAGAGGCAAATTGCCATGGGATTCAATTCCCATTACTACAAAAAAAAAAAAAAAACGAGAAAAATGATAAGCAAAAATTGAATTGTAGTTGATGTTCATGCATAATGGGAAAGCAGCCTGAGAATAGTACTACACTGTTTCAATTATTGTAGCTTTATATGGTTTGAAATCAGAAAATATATATCTTCTAGCTTTGTTCTTTTTCAAGATCGTTTTGGGTACCTAGAGTCCATATTCCATATTAGGATAGATTTTTTTCTGAAAAATAAATATATAAATATATGATAGTTTCACCTAAAAAAATAGAAAAAAATATTCTCTGGTAAGAAAGAAAGCAAAAAGAAATATTGAAATGTTATCTTTAAGTCATCAAAAGCTTGGTATCAGACAAATGAAACTGTTATGTGAGATTATCATTTTTAATTTTAGATAAATTGCCATAATACTAGATGTCAACCACTAAGCCAAGCATGGGAGGGAGGGATGGGGAGAGAATGGGGTGGGGATTGGGTGGGGGCTGACTGGGAAAAGTGTGCATGTATGTCTACAAAAGCATGTATCCTACTATGATGTATGAATACAGTGCACCAATAAAAAAATTAAAAAATAAATAAATTAATTAATTTAAAAAAAAAAGTGAAAAGTCAGATCATGTCCCTCATATGGGGGAGTTAGGAGGAAAATGGGACTTGGAGGAACTCATCACAAAGAGGAGAGAGCCTGAGATGAGCAAAGAAGGCGACCTGAGGGAGATGGGGAGGGAAGGGGGAAACACCCTGACGCACGTGGTGAACATTCATGAACTCCTCAAAGTCGGTCAGTCAAGGAGGGAGCGGGGATGGGGTGGGAAAGGACTAAAGGAGTGATGTGTGATGCCATCAAGATATATGACTGCAATGCTCTAGTAAATTAAAAAATGTCACATGAACGTGTTAGAGGGATGAGTTCTAAAAATTAAAATATAGCCTTAACACAAAGGATAGGATAAAAACATGCCACTATCTCTTAAAATGAAGTGGGGTATTTTTCCAGCGACTATCTTTTTCTAGTCATCTAGCACAATGTTCAGATTCAAAGCTTGGAAATTACAGCAGAAATGCAGAACTCTGTCTCCACAGGGTTTTTTCACCCATGAACTTGAATTAGACACATGAGGCAGAACATGGGCTCCACTTACTCACTGACTATTTGAGCAAAGCGCCTCTTTCCCAATGGCCTGGTCATTCTCTGTGCTGTGATAACTCATTCACCATACAGGTACTGACACTGGTCCCCTGGGGGAAACTATCGCCATGTTTATTTCCAAGGATATAACCCTAGTGTTCCCCAAAGTCTGAGCTGTAGCGTCATGAAGCTGGTGACTCACCCCATTATCTTCACTCGGTTCCACGTGTGGAGCCTCTGCCCTTTCAGGGTAATTCAGCAATCTCAGGTTGGAGGCCCGGCTGGACTCTGACCCACATCCTATCGGTTAACTCAACGACCGGTCAAGACTCATGCTTCTGGAATTGGAACTTTCTCCTCTGAAGGAACAGTGCTATTGCTATACTGCTTAAATCATTTCCCAAACCTACAAATCTTCTAATAGTGGCTTCTCTGATAGTCATAGAATCTGGAAGATGGTAGGTGATTAGAAGGCTAATAAATAGATGCGTTCATTGAAAATCCTTTTGCTAGGGCAGCTCCCAGAAAGTTAGTTGTAGCAATTTCCCATCCTACCCCAACACACACACACACACACACACACACACACACACACACACACATATACCTATACATTGGAGATTTAAGGGTCAAGCGTATAGAAGAACAGTTTGTGGAATTTCTTCCTACTATACACCAAAGAAATAATCATCAGGGAGAGCGGACTTCAACCACTGTATTACAGATCCTGCAATAAACTGGAAAACTGATTCTAAACATTCTAACATAAATATACAGCAAAATAAATGGTTACTCTATGCATGTTCCTTTATATGATGTTTTCAAGGCATGCATTATGACATGGGAATCATGGGAAATCTGTGACATGCTGTTACCATGAAATATGAAAATTTGATCAGTCCTTACCCTTTAGCTGACTCTAACAACTTGTACTATTATCTCAGTATTGTTATATTTTTCCCAATTCTAATCTCTAAATTAATTAGGTATCAAGTGGGGTTATAAGATTTACCAAATAATAATATAGTATGCTGAGTTAAACTTGAATTTAAGATAAAATTCAAATAAGTTTAGTGTAAGTATGTCCCATGCCATATCTGAGATGCGCTAAAACTTTTTTTCTGTTACATAAAATCTTGAGATATGTGTTAGTTATAAGATTTTCAAAACTATTAAATAATTGGTGCCTTCGAGTCTCAACTTCACAGTGTTGCCAGTATTCCATCTTAGCATAGAAAGGGATGTTGAAAACTGTGTTTTGTTTGTTTGATGGTTGGCTGGCTGGCTGGCTGGCTGGTCTTTTTATTTCAGGTTTACACCTTATGTTTGACTGGATGGAAAGTTCTATGCACAATGACTAGGGCTGCTCTTTTCATTTTACCTCCAGTGTCTGAGCCAGTGCCTTGTACATAATAAGATCTCAAAACTACCCATGGAGAAGGCCACCAAATGAATGATGTTGCATGAATAAATGAATCTGGTGTTGAACACTAGATATGTCTCTTCTGCTATTTTATTCCTGGGAGAGTTTCTCTATGTTAAGGAATGGCATCCCTTCCTTCCTCATGGAGGAAGGGATGAAGATGGAGACTGGTTGGAGGATTAGGAAACAAAATGCACATATAGGTTAAAGAAGATCATCCTGCTGGTCCCAGATATAAGTCTGAAAATCATGCTCACATCCTAAGGGATGCTACTGGAAAATCCCATCACAGGAGCTGCCTGTGAGCTGGGGCTTACTGAGCTTGTCCTATGAGCACAGTCCTGTTTCTCACCTGCTTATTCTGCAGGTCTTTACACTTCTTTCTCCTCCCCCCCTTAAAATGGCAGCCCGGGCTTGACCTCTCATGTACACAGTGTTTGCTTAGCCTTGCCAATAGATTACAGAAGAATCTATATAGCAACCAACAATTTTCATTAACTGCATGTATCGCCTTTGTAACTTTTTTTTCATTTGTATCCTCTTCTATTTCCTCTCCTGACTCCACCAACACCTACCTCCTTATGCATTTCTAATTTCTAGTTTCCACAGCCAATGTTCATAAAATTTGTTTTACTGCTGTTGCAGTTTAGAAAGTATTCCATTGCTCCCAAAACCAGGCAAAGTATTTACCTCCTTAGAAGCTTCTGTATTAAGTACATCGTCTTACTATTGGGAACTGCTTTCCTCTGGATCTTTAGGAACATCAGCAATAACACTTAATTATTGTCTCATTACCCTACTCTGCCACATACTGCAACAACAAGCAACGTGACTTGTTCCTTGTTAAACAGGCGCAGGGCTGGATAGGTTAAGTCTGGATCTGCCTCAAGACTAACCAGGCTACTCTCAACTCTCACCACAACACCAGCTCCTTAAGGGAAAACTGTGTCTGCCGGGAAAGCTGAATGTGATAACACACGTTTCAAATATGAGAAGAAAGAAGGAGGAGGAAATTTAGAAAGGAAATAGAAACAGAGAATATTGAAAAGTGCACATCTGATGGCAATGTGGACCAATAGGAAAATCACAAGTGACACTGATCCAAGATGGTGATTAATGGATCGGAACAAACATGAGAAAATAACTCATCTGCTCCATGATTTTACAAGTGAACTGAGCCCAGTGAGGAGCGAATTGCTAATAGCAGGCAACTCTGAGCGAGTAGTACAGCAACATCCAAACCCAATACACTAAATCCAGCCAGGGCCTCCTTTATTTCATAACGTGATTTTTCTCCAAGTGGCTGCCCTGACTCCCACACTTCAAATGAGACATTGCTGTGTATGTGATCACGAAATGACATAAATTCCAAGTGAATGTGGAGAAAACGAGGCCTCTGAATGGTTTGAAGAAAGAGAGACTCAAGAGTTTTTGTTTTGAGAAATTGGATTAGTCATGGTACCGATTACTAGAAAGGAAAAAGGCTGGAGGCCATGGTGATGGGTAGGAAATAAAAGTTTCTACATGTCATCTTATGTTTTAGATGCTTATTAGATATTGTTGAGGATGTCAGGTAGATAAAAGGAAGACCTACAAATCTAAAGCAAAGACATCAGCGTAAATGTGGTTTCTAATGGGAGTGAAGGGGTATGGTGGAGTGTGCCCGTAACTCCAGCACTTGGAGGCTGAGACAGGAGGATCACAGGTTCAAGGCCAGCCTCCGCAACCTAGCAAGACCCTGTTTCAAAACAAAACATAAAAATGGCTAGGAAGCTGGGTGGTGGTGTACACTTGTAATCCCAGCATTTGGGAGACTGAGACCAGAGGATCACTGTTCACCGACAGCCTCAGCTACTAAGTGAGGACCTTTGCAACTCAGTGTGACCCTGTTTTAAAATAAAGAACAAAAACTTGGGCAGGGGGTGTAGCTCGGAGGTCAAATGCCTCTGGGTTCCATCCCCAGACCTAAAAAAAAAAAAAAAAAAAAAAAAAAAGAATGGGGCTAACCGAGCCCTGGGATTCCCAAACTTCACATATGAAGCAGAAGTCCCCTCAATGAAGGCTCCCATCAGCAAATTTCTGAGCATGTCCATGGTCCCCCAAATGGTACCATGTAATCTTGTTGATCAAAATAAAAGTTGAGAGTCTCCCTTTCCCTCATTCTTCCCATCATCAACCAATCCAGAGATCCTATTGGTGCAGGATAGGAAGCAGAAAGAAAATTCAGGGGATGCGATCACAAGAAAGGGAGTCAAGATTTTCCTGAAGGAGAAAATGATCCACTGTGATGTCACGGTGAAAGGCAGAGTCAGAAGAAAAGAGAAACACATTCATTAGCTTTGAAATATCAAAGCATAATTGATGTAGATAAATGCAATTTCACTATAAAGTTTTTTTTTTTAATCATACTGTGGAAAGGTTAAGAGTGATTTGTATTTGTGTATCCTGGCAACCCTATCCTGCATGTAACTGCAGTTCAATGACATACACAGGCCCTTTTTGTTTAAATGTAAACATAAACAGGAATGCATATGCTCTTCATATCTCACTCTTTGAAACGCTGCATATTATTTTGAAGATCCTCCCTTTTCTCTAAGTAGAGATTTTATCATTATTTTAATGGACTGACTACTTTATTATAGAAAATTAACCTACATTTTTGTCCTTTCTTACATGCACACTTCATTATATTCTATTAGGCCATGTACTTCTCTACTTTGATGCCCGAACAATGCTGTCTTCAAACAGGATGTTTGCTAGAGAAGCTAAGAGCTCCCGCTGCAAAGACAGGGGGAGAAATTAGATTAGTCAAGGCACCAATAGAAAGGGTCCACGTGGTCCACCTGGTGTCTCCTTTTGCCTTGTAAGAATTGGTTGACATTTGAAAGAACTGTGCCCAGAAACAAAATTCATAAGCACTTATAAATGAATCAGATCTTTCCAATGGTGACATTTTAAATGGCTTTCTTATTTACTTTTGCATCCATTCATATAAATACATGAATAAGAACGACTTCTTTTCAGAGCCAGACAATTAAAATGGCTTTCTGTTTCTGGTTGTGGCTGCTGCTGGGTTTTTGTTTGTATGCCGTTTACATTTCTTCTCTAAGTCTGCTTACTTGTTTTATCCTAACTTGCCCAATATTTCAACAGAACAGATGAGCTCAAATTTCACTTCTTTACACCAACCTAGAAATGTAGAATCTTTCATTACTCTTCATTTTTAGATTGAATGCCTGTGGTCTTAGACTCTGACCCCCAAACAACACTATATCAACTAAGTAAGTAACCATGATTTTACAAATTAGTACCTTTCCTTCAAGTGGCAAATATGATTATGCCACATTCACAACCTACCTCCTTCATCCTTTGATTCCCCCCCCCCTTGACTTATCCTGTTTCTTCCAACAAGTCTGTTAAGATTTTCCCTTGGGCAGTACTAGGCATCAGTAGGAAATTTAAGAGAAACAGGATGAGCTCTTCACCTCCAGCACCCAGAAAGACGACGGTCTTTTATGTGCACAACTAAAAGACATCCAACTTTAAATTGGAGACTAACACACAGAAGAGAAACCCTGTTTGAGCCCTACTATGGAGTCTAGTTGGCAGAACTAACGCCACGTGTCCAGGTGAGAGTCAGACCACAAGAGAAGTCACCAAGGTCCTGAGCTCCATCTTTCATCTTTTCTCCCAACACAGCCAACTCCACATCACAGACTGGGATCCTTTCGATGTATTTTTTTTTTTTTTTGGCCCACACAAATATTTTTAAAGCTTTTTAATTAGTTGCCAACATTTAACGATGGGGAACAGTATATGAAAATGGAGAGTCTCGGGTTCTTTTGAATTGGCGGCTCTGAGCCAAGTCCCAAGCTGAGGACACCGGGTTGCAGGTGAGCAGCAGCTGCTCCGACATGCAGCAGGGTGGCCTACGCTCTGCCCCATGCCCGGGGACTGCACACCTGCCCATCTCGCTCGTCTGTTACCTGCACTCCCACTGTAAGCATGTGAGTTTATGGCCTTTCCAATGAAATGCTGCCAAGCCCTCTCTCATAAAGATTTGGCAGCTTTGCCAGAGTAGCTGAGAATTTATTTTTTAATTCACTCCTCTCTACCAGGGATCTGAGCTGTGATATGAACCTTCCGGTTGGCTATCCCCGCAGTGTACACTCTGACTCTCTGGTGTCTGACTGTCCAGACATCTGGAAAAGCTGGAAATAAGACAGAAAGGAAGGGAGGTGGAGAACACAGTGAACTCTGCACCCACAAAGCTCCTCCCATCTCTCCCACACTGCCAGCCTTCTTGTCACCATAAACACATCACAGGTTGCAAACTACAGCCAAAATGTTTCTCCAGGGAGAATGTGCGTTCCGGTGGGATTTTCAGACTCATAAAAGCTATGAGTCTAACAGACTTGTTAGAAAGGTAGCATTTCAGAGCTGATGAAAAGACAGTAAAGAAGAAAGCCTGGAAATAGGTCCTCAAAATGCTTCCTGACCACTAAATCCACGGTGGTCTCTGCTCAACGTCAGATCCACGCCCATGCTGCTCCCAAAAGCATTCGCAAGGTATTTGGGAACCACTTTCATTCACCAGTGTGATGATGAGAGGCAAATATGAAATGACCCCAGTTGTGATAGCTCCTGGGCAATATTGCACCGCCTCAGGTACCTGTCGGAGAGCACAACCCTTCTCATGCAGGAACACAAAGCTGAGGCCACAGAGCTTAGCACATCCAGGCTCATCCCACCCAGCCGATGAATTAATCCAGGAGTGTGGTATTACACTTATAAAACTGTGCTTGACAAAAAAGACAAACCACTAAGTCATTATCACATTTAAAACTAAAGAGGAAAGCATTAATCAGCCAAAGAAAACACGCAGGAGCGCCGCAGGCAGGCTGGGCGGGGGAAGCCGCGGTGGCCCCCGTGACAAGCACGTGAACTTGGGGCGAAGCTCAGGTCCAAGCCGCGGCAGGGCAAACGGAATGGCGTGTAGTACAAGGCACAGCAGGCGGCAATGTGTGTGCGAGCCAGGGGAGGCTGACCTGGGCGCCTCCAGGTACCTACTTCTACTTACAAAGGTTTCTTTGCCTCAAAAGTTCCTCTAGTAGAGCACGTCTTTGTAAACAACTTATTTACACAATATTAGGGATTGGTCTCCAACTTAAAAAAAGAAATAAGTAATGTACTGGTTTCCTCCATGGGCCAGTTAAAAATTAGCAGTACAAAAAATTAGAATTCCAAAATTGTAAAGTGCATCTATGGGGAAAATGGGATTTGACTGATAAGAAGTGGATTTGGACAACTTCTCCAGGTCTTCAAGGGACTCTATCACACCCATTTTACTCCTGAGACAAAAAGAGAAACTCCAGGCATGTGAAAGTCAAATTCAGGGCATGATAGGCACCATGGATTAGTAAGGAACTTGAATTTACTTTTCTCCCTTCCTGTCTGATTTATCTGATCTCACTAATGACTTCCAATCACTTCATTTCTCCCTTCCTGTCCTTTTCTGACACCCTTAGTCATGCTTGAATGCTCAGGTCTGTTCGGAAGAAATGGCTTATACATAAATGTAGCAAACAGGCATTATGCCTGGGAGCTAAGGCCTTGAACTTAATTCTGGGCCACATTTACCAAAGGACAATTCCTTCTCCAAAAGAATAAGCAAAGGGCCTCCAACATTTAAAGGGCTGTCGTATAGAAGTTCATTTATCAATGTATATAATTCTCAAAGGCAAATATAGATCTGATGGGTAGAAGTTTCAGGCAAGCAAATTATAATTAGCAAGTTAAATGTCTGCCAATATAGAAAGGCATGGCTTTCCTGGTAGTGAGCTCCCTGTTATTGGATATGCTCAAAGAAATGTGAAATGTAAAAACTCCTTTCAGAAGAATGGAGTTTATGCCAGCACTGGATAGGAAAGAGATACAATGGTCAAAGGAGTCTATGATTCTAGGTAAATGCTATTCCATGAACAATTTTTCCTTCAGTGAGGTCCACAGCCATACACACCCATGTGATGCAGCAGGCTTGCCAAGAATGAGCCCAGAAGAAAGAGGAAGGAAGAGAAGCCTATCCTTGGCTCACGACAGAAGGTGATTCTATCTGAGATTTGTCTGAGATAGCTCAAACTATCATAGATTTGAAGATAGAAAAAGGACCGGAAAAAAACAAAAGATCAGCAGGCCAGAACCCTCCAGATAAAATCTAATGGGAAAAAGAGGAAACTGTTTACTGGGGGAATCACGTGTGGCTCGGCCATGGATGGTGCCTAACTTAATGGCAGTTCGTTTCTCTTTTTACAACGGCAAATATATCCTGCTACATTCATACAGAATTTAGAATTTTAGTTTTTCAGCTTAAGAAAAATGAAAACGAAAGAAAACCACCTCCTTTGCACACCCTCCTACACCATGTTTGCCTAGGCAGCTAAGGAGCATTATAAAGAGCTTCTATCCAAAGTGCTCCTGCAGATAACACCCTCCTTGTCCAAAATGTCTGTGCCTGGCAAAGATTTATAAACAGATGAAGGCAAGGCTTTGAGAACCTCAACTCTTGTCCTTGGAATTTAGTTTTGTTCTCTAGGAGAAAGGTTGATCAGCCAATAAGAAAGATATGGACAAGAAGGATGAAGAACTTATTGGCCAAGCTGTTGTACAATGTATCAACAATTTCTGCAAAACTGTGTTTTGATACCATGCTGCTATCTTAGAAGTCTGTGAGTCCCTGTTATTTAAAATGCTAATCACACTAATGTTAACATATGGAAATCAAGGCTGTTCTTATTTTCCAGGCTCTTGTGGACTCATCTGACCACAGCACTTTCTTAGCATCAAGAGGGTTGATTTCTAACTTCTAAGTTTTCTTCTTTGGAACCCTCTAAGTAAAAATAAAAGCAGGGGGTTAAAAAAAAAAAAAGTATCCATGCAATTTACTACAGCAACTAAAAGCCACAATCTTTTTAGTGTTGTCCCCTGCAATCCATCCTTCTGTTTTCCCCGTCTTGAGGAGGTGGCCATCAAAAAGAACTTCCAAGTACACATTAACATTCTTCATGAAGCCACTGAACACGGTCCAAACCCACAAATGTGCCTCCACTCTGGCACACAAGTCACACATCAAGCACACACCCAAGATTAAATAAAAGAAGAAGACCTGCCCAAGAAAGTAAGCTGTAGTGACACTTGACTTACACTCTTCATGAGGTTAACTCGGGGTGAAGGATGTAAAATAAGCCTAGAAATTTACATAATGCTACGGCTTCAATGCGGTTAATCTTTAAGAGTTTATAAGTCCGGCATGGTAGCGCACACTTGTAACCCCAGCATCTGAAAGGCTGAGACAGGAGGACTGCGGTTCACAGACGGCCTCAGCTACTGAGTGAGGCCCTTTGCAACTCAGTGAGACCCTGTTTCAACAATAGAAAATAAAAATTAGGGCTGGGGATGTGGCTCAGAGGTAGAATGCTCCTGGGTTCCATCCCCAGTTCTGCAAAAAAATAAAAAGCAAGTTTATGTATTGAAGGCTTGATCCTTAATGATATTAGGAGTAATAGGAGGTGAGGACTATTGGGAAGTTTGTAGATCGTTACTGTGCAGCCCTTAGAAAAGATTAAGGGAGTTTTCACTGGGCTCCAGTCAGTTGCCACAAGAAGAGGTTGTTACAAACGAGCAAGACTGCCTGGTCTCTGGCTTCCTGTCTTGCCATGTGAGAGCTCCGTCTCACATACACGCCCACCATGATGCTATGAGCCATGCCATGCCACAGCCAGAGGGACTCCAGGCACAGCTAGTACCGTGATGTTTGGATTTTCATCCTTCAAACCTATGAGCTAAATAAACCTCCTTCTTTTTTTTTTACATATCACCCAGCCTTGGGTATTTCATTATAGCAACCTAAAACAAACAAATATACATATCTCCTTGCAAATCTCTTATTAAATACTTATTAATTATGAAGAGAAAGATAGTAATTATAAAGTAGAGAAAACTGCAGACAATATGCTAATCGTGTGATTAAGGTTAACACCATCAAGGAAACAAATCAACATCCCACACCGTCTCAGCTGAAGCACTGAGAAGAGAGTGACACTTGCCAAAAGCTGAATCTAATCATGAGGAAACAGGTAAAATGCTAGCTAAACCCAACTGGAAATACAGTCTATAAAATAAGTGATCTATATTCTTCAGAAATTTTTTAGCTCACTAAAGAAAGAAAAAGGGAAGCTGAAGGGAGTATGACATAGAAAAGAGGACTCAGGAAAGCAGACAACTAAATGTAATCCAGAAAAGAGACTGTTGAAAAATGTGAATAAGGTCTGTATACAGCCACGCACGCTAGCTTAGGAGACCCTGTTTCCAAATAAAAATGTAAAAAATAGGTCTGGGAGTGTAGCCCGGAGGTAGAAGGGCTTCCAGGAACCCCAGTACCACCAAAAATAAAAAATAAAAATAAATAAAAATAAAATTAAAAAAGGATAATATTGAATCGAAGTCCATATCCAGGTTTTTATTGCTATATTGTTACATAAAAGAATGTTCATGTTTTTCATAAATACATAAGGAAGTATTTAGAGTTAAAGGAGAATCATGTCTGCAATTTACTTCCAAATGTTCAGAAAATACGTCCCCATACCTATGCATACATACATATATATGTGTGTAGATAAAGAGAAAAACTGATCAATCAAGTATCCAAAAATGTACGAAACCAACATTTAGGTTGTCTGAGAGAAGTATATAGTAATTCTTAGTAACATTTTTGCAAATTCTATGTAAATAAACTATTTTCTTTTTTATTTAAAAAATAAAAATCCAGGTGTGGTGGCACACACTTGTAATCCCAGCATTTTGGGAGGCTGAGACAGGAGGATCACAGTTCACAGACGGCCTCTTCTACTTAGTGAGGCCCTCTGCAACTCAGTGAGACCCTGTATCAAAATAAAGAATAAAACATAGGGCTGGGGGTGTAGCTCAGAGGTAGAATGGCCCTGGGTTCCATCCCCAATACCACAAAATACATATGTACATACATACATACATATATAAATAAAAATAAAAATAAAAAGACAAGTGAGATGGGCCTAAGCTTTCTGAACAGGAATCTGGAAAATGAGGAATGTAGACACCTCCATCTATCTGCTCTACCCTTCCCCAACACTGAGAAGCCCTGGAATGTCCTGAGATTCCCTGAAAGATACTGTGGGAGACACCAACAGAAACCTCCTTTAGAGATCTCCAAGTCCTCGCAGATCCTAGGGGCTCAAGGATTAGCCAGTAAATCAACAGACTATAAAAATATATGTAAGTTATTGTGGTCAAGCTGACCTGTGGCGCTCTGTCTGTAAAGCTGGTGTAATGGTGGTGGCCCTCTCTGTAAGTGCTGCGTGAGAATGATCAGACAGCCTACCTGGGGCAGGGGAAGGGTGTTCTTTATAATGAGTGGCAGGGGGAACATTTAACCCTGGGTTGGCATAAAAAGGCCCTGTACCTCTGGACTGAACGAGGAAGGAGGTACATTCCAGGTACGATTTGTCCCCAGAGCCAAGGTCTCTGTTGGGTCAAGCATAAGCTCTTTCATCTACTGAGATAAGAAGAAATGAAAACCAAGATGCCCAAGATAACAATTACTAGTGAAATAGCTCCATATTCAGTAAATCCTTCTTCATGAAAACAAATGTCTCATTACATTCTGTTCTTAACTTACCAAACCAACTAGTACTTGGCTTTTCAAATTCACATCAATTTTGCACATGAGATCTAAAATGGAAATCATTTTAATTACCAAAGTTCAAGACAGTTGTTGAACAGATGAAAAAAATGTGGCTTTGCTTTGAAAATGTAGCTAATTCAAGATTGTCCCAACAGATTAATTTTCCGGAAAAGTTAAATTCTGAATAGAGATGAAGGAAAATAATTACAGTCTACAGGCCATTGAAGTTTAAGTATTAGAGGATGTTCCTATAACCCACAGAAAATTGGAACCTAAAAGAAATGTGTTTTTACTAACCACCAAGATACAATTTCACAATTGTGAACACTGTGTCATAATATTCCAGAGAAAAATTAAACAAAGTAAACCGTGGCACATAGAGAGAGGGCAGGACTCCAAATTGCAAACCTGATTTGCATAGTAATTCAAAGAGCCTCTTTGCTTTAATAAGGAATATAATTTTCAAGGAATCTCTAGCTGAGATTGCTAGGCTTGCTGGTGCAAACTTGTTTACCAATCTATTTGCAAAGAAGCTCTTACGACAAACCCAAAACATAATGAGGAATAAAAACAATAGGCCTTAATCAATAAATAATGCACTGTGGTGCCCACAGAACAACTGGGACAAGTTGGCATAGCTTTTTCCTCTTCCTCTTCACTTGCCACATCTTAAAGGTCAATCTGTTTTCCAGTAGAAGTTAGTTTCTTCCTGCAGTTTAATAGTAAGAATGGACACTTGGCTCCACTTCAGAGTCTTAGCTGAGTACTATCTATTTGTCCTTAACACTCCTGGACGTCCCACCTCTCAGGGCAAAGCTGCTTTGCCTCACTAAAATATTGGGGTACAAAGCCTGCCATACTTCCTTCCAGCTCTCCCAGGGAATGTGTATTATCTGTAAAATCCAAAAGGACTTAATGAAAGAAAGATACTGGGTGAGCCTACAAAAGCAAGAGTTGGCTTCTACCCATCTTGAGTGCAAGCATCCTTCTTGTTCCAGAGATGGTCTAGTCCTGGGGGTACCTATCAATGGCAGGAAAAGTCACAGGATTCATAGTGACCCAAGCTCTAAAAGCTCTAAAAGATTTCCATCCCTCTCTCTATGGAATGCATAGAACCTGAGTTGTGTATGCAGATAGATAACATAGTATTCTTTTCTTTTATCATTGGTACTGGAGATTGAACCCAGGAGCATTCTACCTCAGAGCTACACACCAGCCCTTTTTATTTTTTATTTTGAAACAGGGTCTAATTAAGTTATGGAGGGCCTCACTAAATCGCTGAGGCTCTCCATGAACCTGAGATCCTCCAGTCTCAGTCTCCCAAGTACCAAAATTACAAGTGTGCAGCACTGCGCCTGACTATGATAGCATGGTATCCTTACTTCAAACCTTTTCAATCAATTTTCCCAGCCTCCTGTACCTTCTCATTCTCTATGAGAGCCCCATGCCTATAGCTATCCCTGGGCTGTTCTACAGCAAGGATAACAGTGGCACATTGGTAAAAATCAAGCCATTGCCTTTTTTTTTTTTTTTCCAATAGAGGAAGCATGGACACTGGACCAAAGGATAGCTTGACAGTTCTCGAAATTCAAGCTTCATCTGGTCCTCAGCTTCTAGTGTGTTATCACCAATTAAAAATGCAGAAGCTTTGCTTCTTGGTCCCCACCCACCGGTTCTTCTTACCTTTGGCTCCATTGAAATGAAACTGTGGGTTCCTCTGCTCGAGAGAACTGACCTTTTAATCGTCCTGCTATGGTAGAAGTGGTAGTAGTCCTTCAGGGCCCCGATCTGCATAGGCAAAGTGGAAGGAAAGAAAGATGTTAACATCTGAAAACAGCTTGCCATTTTCCTGGTTTTCATTAAAATAAGAACACAAAACAAAAAAAAAGGTCCATAAATTATACACCTGCCTGCTGTGCTTAAATGTTACTTGAACCTTGGCGATCGCTTTTCAAGAGAAGGACATGTGATCTGAAGTGCGGTGTCCTTCAGGCAGTGTCTGTGGAACCAAAGAGCAGAATGGGGCCACTTAGCCTCTCCCCATCTCCTCCTTAATGTTTAATTTATATGCAGCATATTAAGTAATTCTATATCAATCTATATCCAAATGTGGCAAAGATGAAAAAAAATCAAATAGCTCTCTGGTTATAAGAACACACTGCATTTTGTTTGCTCTAAGAAGCGCACAGTGAAGGACCTTGTTAGATTATTTATATAGTTAATCTGAAACACATCTTAAGCAGCTGATCATTCACAGAGATAACAAGCTTAGTCTCTCTGACTTCGGCAGACAGTATAAATGCATAGCCTGTATTCTTTTACTGCACAACTTAAAGGTGGAGTGGCAATTTGTAAAACTAAACAAAAATCATACATCCTACCAACTGGCTAAGCTTCTTGTATAAAAATAGTTTGAGCCAATTCATGTTAAACTTTTAACATTTTAATCTTCTTGTGTATATACCTCTTTTCTGAGTTTAAAAAAAAAAACAGGTCTGTTTATGAGAGATTTGAAATAAGTCACAGTCCGCTCTGAAGAGACAAATGAACAAAATCCCCCAACCAGCCGGGCATGGTGGCGCACGCTTGTAATCCCCGAGCTTGGGAGGTGGAGACAGGAGGATCGTGCAGGTTCGAAGCCAGCCACGCTGGCTTAAGAGACCCTGTTTCCAAGTAAAAAAATATAAAATAGGTCTGGGAGTGTATCCCAGAGGTAGAAGGGCTTCCAGGAACCCCAGTACCACCAAAAAGAAAAAGAATCCCCCAACCATATTCTCTCAACAGATTATAAAATGTGGATGACAGAATGAAACGCGCCTATATGATGAAGGCTGGCATACAACGAAGGCAGAAGAGCTTAGGCAGTTTCAGCTGATGTTCCAGAGCTAGGTAGCATAAACTTACTAAGCCTCTGTTTTCAAGTTTAGGCCCGTTAATGTCTAAGAGCGCTGGAGTGCTCATTTTCTATTCCTAGACACTGACACTCAGCTTACTTTAGGCAAATTCTCCAGAATACACATCTCTGAATGAATGGCCATCGTCGGGATGCGTTCTGTTACTATTCAAAAGTCAAGCCCTAGCCAGGCGTGGCGGTGCACACTTTTAATCCCAGTACTTGGGAGGCTGAGACAGGATTGCAGGTTTGCGGCCAGTCTCAGCCACTTAGTGCGCTGTTTCAAAATAAAGAGTTAAAAAAAAAAAAAAAGTAGAGCTGAGAGTGTAGCTTGGAGGTAGAATGCCCCTGGGTTCAATTCCCAGTTGTATAAAAACAAACAAAAAAAATGTCAGGACTTTTTAATTAATTAAAAGAAAAAATGTCATTGGCCCAGGTTGGTTTTTTCACATATAAAAGGTTTATTTATTTATTTTTTTTTCTTTTCGTGGTACTAGGGATGGAACCCAGGGAACATTCTACCTCTGAGCTACACCCTCAGCCTTATTTTTTTTTTAATTCTCTATTGTTGAAACAGAGTTGCAAAGGACCTATGTACCTGAGGCTGTCCACGAACTGTGATCCTCCTGTCTCAGCCTCCCGAATGCTGGGATTATAAGCGTGTGCCACCGAACCCAGCTGGTTTATTGCTAATTCCTTTCTTCCCATCGCATTCTCCAGCATCATCCCACCCAATCTGTGTGCCCTGTAGAAATCATCTTTTCACTGAGACTTTGGGCTATAAGTGAATGCTACATCACCATTAAAATTTGAAAAAAAATCTAAAGCCTCACACTTCTCATTCAAGTGGAAAACACCCTTGATCTACACAGAAGAAATCCTGAACTCTGAGTACAAGTGGGAGAAGAGGGCTGGAATCTCAGTGGAACCCTCTAATGCCAGTGATTCTGAACTCAAAGGGGGCAGCAAACCATGGGGAAGAGGGTACAGAAGCCAGCCAGGCTGCCAAGACTATATCAAGGAGGGATTTATTGGCCAGTTTTAAGACTCCAGAAGACTAAGGGGTAGAATTCAAGAGTGACTATGTAATCTTTTACAAGAAAATCTTAAAATCCCCCGAAGCTTAGAGTCCCCATCTCAGGTAGTGTTTGTCCTGTGGTCGTTGGGTAAATACCATCCTTCTGGTGGAAAGGAATATAGATTCTCTGAGGGGGAAACTTACCGAGAACTTATTATCAATGAGGTAAAAACAATGCCATTGTGTTTAAGGGTAAGTCTACTCAACGGTAATGGAGCCTCTTCCTTTGGTTATAAAAAGTGGCTGAATCAAATGCAATTATTAAACTCCAACTGTGGATGAAATACATACATTCAGATCTCTTGTGGCCTCAACAGTACAGAGTGAAATCCCGATCTGGTGCAATAAACAAGGAGATAAAAATGGAATCTTTGTCTTGACTTAAACTGATTTGGGACCTTAAACAAATGACTTAATCTCTTTTCAGTGTTAGTTTCCTCAGTGGTAAACGGAGAAGGTCGCAGGAGGCCCATCAGACAGAGACTGAGCATCAGAGTCCAATGGGGTATAATGTGTGTGGACTGATAGGGTTACAAGGATTGAGAAGTGAGCGGCCTGGTCAAGTCACTGCCTGGCACACAGTGACTGTCAGAAGGTTATCAATTTCCCTTTAAATTTATATCTAAATCCAACCTTCACTCACCTCTTATTTTCTAATAATTCTTTCCCCTCTGGCCCTTGGGTGGGATTACTGGTAGTCTACACAGGCATCACCTCTTCACCTCCCCAAGCTCACTGGCAAAAGTCAAAACACCTTCATAAAACACTGTTGCGATATGCAGGCAATACGTCCAGTTTACGTAGGATTGGAAAAGAGCACAACGTGGGGCTGTTTTAAGAGACGCATCATAATATCAGTAGCATCTAAACTGCACTAACTTTTGGCCCAGCCATTCCATCCCTAAGGATGCATTCTGCAGCTAGACCCACTAGCGTACAAGGATAGACGTGAGAGTAAACTTTGCAAAAGCCAAAGGATGCCAGCAGATAGCTGCTGCCAGTAGGTCCCCATTCTACACCAATGAAAATGGATGGAACTTCAAAGTTAAACCCCAAAGGTACAAAACAAGTATAATAATATCACCCAATTGTTGCAGAGGAAAAAAAGAACCTACAGGCAGGCATGGTGGCACATGTATGTAATCCCAGTACTTGGGAGGCCGAGACAGGAGGATCATAGGTTCATGGCCAGCCTCAGATACTTAGTGAGGCTCTCCACAACTTAGTGAGACCCTGTTTCAAAATCAAAAATAAAAATAGGGCTGAGTATGTAAAATTCGAAGGTAGAATTCCCTGGGTTCAACCTCCAGCACCAAAAAGAAAAAAAGAAAAAAGTATCTACATTGTACACACACACACACACACACACACACACACACACACACACACACACTAAAAATGGGACCTTCTTTTCATTGTTTATGTCCGTGTGTTAACTTTAAATTACAAAAACTAACTAAAAATGAAAGAAATAACAAAAATAATTAAAATGGTACACACACACCAAGTCCATGTGGCTGGTTCAAGGGCTACATCCACTCAGGCCACAGACTCTTCAGCGGCACACTCTCTGCTCTATCACCTCTTCTATTTCCTCTATGAACCGTGCAATGGTGTTCACTTTTTGGCCCATACCTCTTTAATTAAAGGCCTATCTTGTGTCTAGCATCTTGTTGATCTTCTCTGTGTTACATTTAACATCATCCTCAAGAAGCCTGGAAGATAAATGTCACGGGCTCTAATCTGATAAAGGAGGTACCAAGGCCCTGGAGTATCCACACGTGCACAGCTAGGATGTGAATCCTTGCTGAAAATTCACTGCCATCGGGGTGAACTTAGTTAAGTGCTGTGGATGGACTCAAACAATGCAGTCCCACATCCTGCTGAGGAATCTTCCTGTGTCGCACAGAAGAAATGATAAATTATATGCAGCGAGGGTCTGGACGCAATTAAGACTGGACTAGTCAGACACAGAAAAGTCGAGTATCATGGGACGGGCTCCTGGAGGTGTGGCCTATGTAGAGGCAGTGCTGGCAGAGGCCTAGCATCTGGTTCCTGGATGATCAGGCTTCTTTTTACACCTCCTGTTTTAGTGTAGGCTGGTCAGAGACAGTATAAAAGCTACAGAGATGACATGGTAGCTGCCTAATTCCTCAGCTTTCTTTTGTGTGTGCTCGTGTGACACTAAGGATTGAACCCAGAAACATCCTATCTCCAAGCTACACCCCCACTCCTATTTTATTTTATTTAGAAACAGGATCTCCCTAGGTTGATGAGTCTTACTACTTGCTGAAATTGTCCTTGAACCTGTGATTCTCCTGTCTCAGCCTCCCAAGTACTGGGATGACAAGCATGTGCTACCACGTGCAGGCATTTCTCAGCTTTCTGACTGAGGCAGAGGTAGCAGACCCTGGATAGGATAGTCTGAAGAAGATTTCAAAAAGCTTGGCTCTGCTATGCATTAGCCTAAAATAATTGCCTCCCAAATGCACCCAATCAGTGGACTCAGTTCTTTGTAGTAGTCACCCCTGACTATCCAGAACCAGACAGGTGGGAACTTAGAAAGTAGCTACACATTTTACACAATTTTGCATCACTGGCGACCCTCAGCTGGGCGTCTTGAGCTGTGGGCTCTGGGTGCCAAGGAGCCACAGCGGGGATGAGCCACCCAGTCCACTCTGCCACCCTGTGCAATGATGTCGGCTGCTCTCATCCCACAGCCACCCGCACCCCTCTCCTCTCTCAAATCTGCTTTCGATAAAGTGGCTGGAATGAAGCTTAAAAATGCCAATCTGGCTTTGGGGTGATATGTCATACCCACCTAAAATCTTTTTGTGGCTTCCTTTTGCTCTCTTACCTCGTGTTAGTTAACATTTAGTACTAGAGTAATACTATCACACTAAACATTGACTCTGTGCCAGGAATATCTGATACGCTTTACCAAACTCAATGAATAAAGAAGACCATAATCCTACTCTAAACTATAGTACCTGTTCAGTCTTTCTCAGCCTCCCTCCCCAGCCTCGCCTCAAATTCCACCCAGCCTCCTTCCCTGGACTCCAGCCTGGCTGACCTTCCTTCCTTCCTGAGTCATGGGTGCTGTTCCTTCTACCTGCAGCATCCTCCACCCTCTCTGGCTGGATTCCTCTTCCTCACCCTCTATGTCTCACCATAAACAGGAAGGCTTCCCAAACTCCCCAGGCAAGGTCAGCGTCATGTATTGGATCGTCATATAGAATCCTAAGAATACGCACCTGTAGCCATGCCTCAATTAGTTCAACATTGGCTTAATGCACACACCCCGCCCACCTGCTCGCATGCTCCACAGAGGCTGGGACACATCTGTTTTGCTCACCGCTTTATTCCCAGATTCATGGCTTGACTCCTTGACACATAGCAGGATATCAGAAAAGACTGCTGAATAAATGACCCACAAATCCACGTCCTCAAATTACTAAAATTACATACAGTAGAACTATATGTGGTCTAAAATCTCTAGTATGAGCATCACAGGACTAGGAAATTAAGGCTAATTTCAGCAAAAACATTACTGTTCTCACATTAACTGAAGTACCACTCTGCCCTACTGATGGTTCTGAAAGTTGTAGGTTGAGGCATCGCTACGCTTTTGTTTGCAGAAGGAGTATCGCACATTAATCCAATTATTTTGCCTTATCAATCCATCATCTTTCAGAGAAAAGAACACACACATATGTATATACCTGTATATTTCAAAGCACACTTAAATCTCATCCATTCATATGCACATCCCTTATTGGCAAAGATTGTATCTTTTATATTATTTCAGCAGCACTGCACATGCTGAGGGCATTTAATAAACATTAAGAAGAAAAATGTCATAACATGTTGGGAGTTATTAAAAAGGGAGATGGTGTATAAAAACAGAGCAGTAGCATTATCTATACGCAGGCATTCCATCTAGCTCCTCTGGGGTAATGTAAAACAAAAGATGACTATGTTTAAGTTATTCAACAGGGACAAAGGCTAAAGAAAGGAACAATACAGAACTAACATAGGGACACTTTATAAAGAAATCAGGAACAATAGGAGTATATGAAATACAAAATCAAAAGCAGATAGATCAAAGCCCAACTGCTTAACACTACAAAAAAGAAAAAGGGATTATTTCCTTGCTCTAGACCCTCTTAAGCCCCTCTTCTGTATAGTCACACAAAAGCAATCTTCTCTGCCTAGCAACACAACTCTATACACAACACCAAGTCAATGACTTCATGTTTCATCCTAATTCTGTCCAAGTTTTTGTGATTTTTCTTTCTTCGCTACCCTTCCTCAAACCAGTGTGTTTTCTAAAGGTTTCTGTAAAGTGTTTTATACTAAGGCATAAATGGTCTTATTGATGTCTTAGTTCTTCCATGGACAACTACATTCGATTACAAAATTATAACAAGTCAAATGAGTAAGTAGTCTACAGTGCTTGGAACTTTAAAAAAAATCATCAGAGTTTTGTGTTTATTGTTTTTCTAGCAGCAAGAAGTAACCTTCCCAATGTCATTAAATTCTCATATCGCAAAGGAGCTATTGACATTAGAGCAGAGAAAACTGGACCTACCTTTTACATTGGCTCTGGTCCTAAGGAAAAGCTGTGTGGCCTTGCAGTGGTCAATCACTGCTAATAATTTGACCTGAGTGTGCAGCTCAACCCTCAGCAGCCCAGGGTCTCCTTGCAACCAGCTTGCATCTTCCCTATACAGTGTTCTATAAGATGACCAACGCTCATCCCAAGAGGCTTTGCCGAGGCCTGAGAGATTTCCGAGAACACAGCACTGTTCAGTGTTTACCGAAACAGTCCCAGGGAAACTGGGACAGTTGGTCACCAACTGACTGAGCACTGACATTGCCAGCGCTTGGTAAACCTATCAGTTCTCTAAGGCTGCTTGTCTGCCTTGTGTTCCCACCTGTCCTCTCCAAATTAAAGGTTTTTCTAAATTCTGTTCTCCTTTTTGAAAAATTATTTACCTCCTTTCTACAAACAAATTAACAACCAGTCAAGAAGTAAGCGAAAAATTAAACAGACATGTCACACAAAAAGGTAAACATATGAGCAGTGAGTATATAAGGATAAAAAATATGCTTAAATGCAAATTAAAATCATAACACCACACATTCACACACACACACACACACACACACACACACACACACACACACTAGAGTGGCCAAATTAAACAGACTAACAAGATGAATGCTATGGTACAAGCCTGTAATCCTAGTACTTGGGAGGCTAGATTAGAGAATCACAGGTTCCAGGCCAGCGCATTGTAACTTAACAAGATCCTGTTTCAAAATAAAATATGAAACAGGGCTGGAGATGTAGCTCAGAGGCAGAATGTCTTTGGGTTCAATTCCCACTACCAAAAGAAAAAAGAAAACAAGAAAAAGAAAGAGACTGATACTGTCAAGTTTTAGTGAAGTAGTATCAAAATTTTCATACATTGCTAGTTAAGAGTAAAATAGCTCAAGGTTTTTGAAAAACCACTAGCGTTTCCTATAAAACATATACTCTCTTCATGACCTAGACATTTCATTTCTAGATATTTGTCCAAAAGAAATGAAAATGTATTTTCAAATAAAATGTATACACAAATATTCATAGCACCTTTCTAAATGATAGCCTCAAACTGGAAAGAATACAAATGTCCATCAGTAGGTAAATGGATAGATCTGCGATATTCATATAGTAGAAAAAAAAAGCAATCAAAAGGAAGAGTGGCAGGGGTTGAAGCTCACTTTCTTAACTCCTGAACCTCTGGATTCAATTCCTACTACTGTCCAGAAAAAAAAAAAAAAACCCCTACTGATACATGCAACAACAGGGAGGAATTTAAAAATATAATGCTAGCAGGTGTGGTAGTGCACTCAGCAGGAGGCTGAGACAGGAGGATCTCAGTTCGGGCCAATCTCAGTTACTTAGTGAGGTCCTCCATAACTTAGTGAGACCCTGTTTTAAAATAAAGAATAAAAAGCCGGGCATGGTGGTGCACACTTGTAATCTAAGCATTTGGGAGGCTGAGACCAGAGGATCGCAGTTCACACACAGCCTTAGCTACTTAGTGAGGTCCTCTGCAACTTAGTGAGACCCTGTTTCAAAATAAAGAATACAAAATAGGGCAGGGGATGTAGCTTGGAGGTCGAATGTCTCTGGGTTCCATCTCCAGACCCACAAAAAACAGAAGAAAGAAAGAAAGAAAGAAAGAAAGAAAGAAAGAAAGAAAGAAAGGAAGGAAGGAAGGAAGGAAGGAAGGAAGGAAGGAAGGAAGGAAAGAGGGAGGAAGGGAGAGAGAGAAAGAAAAAGAGAGAGAGAGAGAGAGAGAGAGAGAGAGAGAGAGAGAAAACGAGAGGGGGAGGGGGGAGGGAGGGAGAGAGGAAGGAAGGAAGGAGTAAAAAATAGGACTGGGGATATGGTTTGGAGATAGAATGCCCCTAAATTCAATCTCCAGTAACACACACACACACACACACACACACACACACACACACAGAGAACATAATGCTGACACAAAAGAGCCCATACCTATGACTCCATTAGTATGAAATTCTAGGACAGATAAACCTAATCTATGCTTATATATATATAAATAAAAAAACAAACAAGACTACCCAGGAGGAACCCTGAGAAGGGGTGGGAATGTTCTCTCTGCTGACTCTGGTAATAATCTCATCCTGGCAGTGCGGAGTTGTGCAGGAACCAGCTCCTCACCAGCTTGTACAGACCAACTGACTGACACCCACAGTCTTCCCCAAAACCACATTCAGTGACATAAAACTGAGGATTTGACATCAACGATGATGCGAGTATTTACGTCACCAAAGAATTGGCAGAGGCTATGAATCCAGGCTTCCCTTTCCCCTATACTTGTCAGCGTTCATCCAAACTTAAATGAAAGGCCCACATTTGGGATATGTCAATTATATTTCAACAATGAGTGATTTTAGAAAAGTTGAGAATTCCCCTCCTCTGATCTCTGGCTATCTCTCCCCATCCGTAGAATGACTTAGAGATTGGAAAATGGAAAAAGCCAGTTACCTGGAGCTGGAGTTGGTTCTCCAGCTCACGCCTCTTCCTGTCTGTTCAGGTATGATGGGAAGAACCCCATCACCAACACCGCTGACCCAACCTCTTCCCATGAACCAAACTGAAAAGTCTTGAAACATCCACTCCTTAAAGTCATCTCCAATTGAGACAAGAAGTAACAGAGACAGGAGCTAGATATACTGTTTTCCCTCATTAAAATCTTAATCCTGATGTTTTCTTAGCACTTCCCCAAATGTGAGAAGGTTAAAAATAATCATGATTATTTGACTTCTCTGTTCCAGACTCCATAACTCTCCAAGGAGAACCAAAGACTAGGGAGTAACGCTTTCTTTACTTGGTCACCAAGAACCCTCCCAACCCTGGGGCCTTTGCCCTTGCTTCCCTCTTCAGAGAACGCGCCTCAAGAAACCTCTCTGTCTCACTCTATCACTGCCTCAGGTCTCCTCAAGAAGTCCTTCCCGACCACCCAACAGAAAATCACATACCCTTTGGCATACCCCATATCCTGATTTATTGTTTTCCGCAGCATTTACTATTGCCTAGCATGTCATACGTTCCTTCGTCGTCGTCTTCTTCTTCTTCTTCTTCTTCTTCTTCTTCTTCTTCTTCTTCTTCTTCTTCTTCTTCCTCTTCTTCCTCTTCCTCTTCCTCTTTCCTCTTCCTCCTCCTCCTCCTCCTCCTTCTTCTTCTCCTCCTTCTCCCTCCCTCTCCCTCTCTCTCTCTCTCTCTCTCTCTCTCTCTCTCTCTCTCTCTCTCTCTCTCTCTCTCTCTCTCCCATTTATTGTTTTGTTTTTTCCCAGCCTGTAATGTTTGTTCCACAAGGGCAGGGATTTTTGTTTCATTTATTAACTGCATTAACCTTAGCTCTTATTAATAATACCAGCTTCACACAATAAATGTGTCAAATACTTAAATGAACAAATAGTTCCTGACCTTAAAGAACTCAGGGCAGTTATGTCTCTAAACCAAAGGGAAGGTTTCTTGTTCTTGTTCTTTTTTTTTTTTTTTGGTGGGGGGGGGGGGTTCTGGAGATTACGCCCAGTGAATTCTACCTCTGTGCTATACCCTCAGCCCTTTTTATTTTTATTTTGAAATAGGGTCTTTATAAGTTTCTCAAGCCAATGATCCTCCTATCTCAGCCTCCCAAGTACTACAGTCATGAGTGAGAGCACATGGCTTTGCTCATTCTTTTATAGCCCATTTGTATATAGACCATGGGTGTATAAAATAACATGCTTTATGCTAAAAAGATGGTGAATAAATAAATGAAACATCGCATATGAACACATCTAAAATTAAGTACTTATTTCAACGCTAACAACTATATAATCACCAAGGTCTGCCCTTGCATCTCTGTCTCCTTTTTCATTCCATCACAGTTAATGACTTCTTCAAATCACTGAATGAAAGTGATATTTATAGCAATACTGAGAAATAATTAAAAACGAAGGAAATGCAGAGATCTGGTGATTGATAGAGGCCAAGGGGCAGACATGACCTCATGGCAGCCTCAGGATAGTGAGTCACCAGATGTCACCATCCCCAACTTACACACGAGGAGGAAAACTCAGGAGCGTTTAAGAACCAGCCGAGGGCCACAGTTGAGTGAGGCTAAGACTGCTGCTGGACTATCTAATTCCAAATCACAGTTTCTCAACTACTGTAAAAGAAAATGTTTCTAACACCGAACTAAAAATCACAGCTATCCTAAGATCTCAATTATTTTTTTTAAAGTATTCCTAAAAGTTGCAGAGAAGGGATGTTATCTAGAGATATTTTCATCTACTCTGAGCAGATCCAAGAGCAAAAAAGAACTCATTTCTGTGGTCAGTGGGGACAAGAAGCCTGGCTCACACCCAGCTTTACTGCTGTCCCCAGGAACTTACATTGGAGTCTCCATGTTGGTGAGAAAGAATCTTCAAGACACTACAAAGGCTCAAGTGGTATTCCAAATTAAATGGCCAAACAAGCACAATACCCTGACACCAAGACTCACAGGTGCTACTGCACTGGGCCACAGAATGCCATAGACTTCAATTTCATGTCCACCATTCAGACAATCTTTGTGATTTCTTCCTAAATCCCTTCAGGTTCAGGCTTAGTATGTGGGCCTTTCAGAGTGAGCAAGTGCATGAATTCAGCTTCATTTCACTAAATCTGAAAACTCAGGCTGTGCAAGAAAAGATGTATAATTATGATGATTTCAGATAAAGTGTCTAAAACATACAGGTATGTGATAGGATGAATAATGGTTTGCCAATGTATCTAATCCCTACAACCTTAAGGATTTGCATATGTGATTAAATTAAGAATCTTCAGATGGGAGATTACCCTGGATTATGTGGGAGTTAATACCATCATGAGAGTTCTTATAAAAGGAAGAGGAGGCAGAAAAGTTACAGAAGATAGGATGACAGAGTGGAGATCAGAGAGGAAGAAATGATGCAGAGGTGAGAGAAAGATTTGAGAAAATGCTGGCTCTGAAGATGGTGGAAGGGACCACATGCCAAACAATGAAGACTCTCCTGAAACCTCCAGAAGGAACATCTCCCTAGCTGGCGCCTGGAACTTCTGACCTCCAAAACTATAACATAATAAGTATGTATTGTCCTAAGCCACAAATTGTGGTAATTTGTTATAGCTGCCAGAGAAGCTTATACAAGGTAGAACAAATGTCTACCTCTATGAGAAGCAAAACTAGTGAAAATAGATAACTTATCCTTTTTATTCTTCATAATTTTCAGGACTCTCTGGGTATTCATTATCAATTTCCAAACAGCTATGCCAATAAAATAATGGTGTTTAATATTAGCCAGGTACTCTGCTAAACACTTGTTAGCAAGATCTTGCTTAATCCTCAAAATAACCTAACATCCAAAATGAAGCAACTTTTTCAAAAGTTATAACTGGTAAATTGGCTTTTTTATTCAAACCCATTGGAGTAGTTAATATTACTAAAAATAAAAACTACCACTTACTGCACACCTTTCTACATTCCATCAAATCTGCAACAACCTTGCAAAGGAAGCGAATTATTATAATTTTGTGGACAAGAAAACTGTGTTGAAACCATAGAGAAAGTAAAATTCCCAAAAGAAGGAGGAAGTGTTCAAGCCAGGTCAGTCCAACTCCAAAAATCTAGGCATTTTCTAATCACAGCACTCTGACTTTACTTAACACGTATTCAAAGAGTTTGTATAACTACGATATTTCTATGGGCATATTCAAGTGTTAGCTCCCTTCTCTCTTACCTCCCTACTCTCACCAATAAAAGGCCTCATTATTTTATTCTAAAGCCACTGATCAGCAGAGCACCACAGGGCCTAAACTCTTATAGTTTGTCTTAAGAACAAGCAATCAAAACATCTTGTCTAGTAATCTTGAGCCAAAAAAGAAACACAAGTCCACCAAGGGAACCCAGGACACAGAAAATAGAGTAAGCAGGTTCAAGTGGGAGAAACCTGTGGTCGGCCTCACATTTCACAAGGGTCAGGAGGTTTGCCTCAAATCAAATCACATAATCTCAGAGTTGGAAAAGACCTTCGCAAGTTTCTAGTCTAATTCTCCCCACTGGATGCCGGAATCCATTCTTCAGGCCGGCATAGAGTGCTGCATTTTCTGGGGCCACTCATTTGTTAGAAAGTTCTTCCCAACAATAAGCCTAAATCTAGTCACCACTCTTGGTTCAAGCCCATGGCAACAACCTAAGAGTAGCAACCCTCTTCTACCCGTGGGACTGCCAGCACAACCCTGCTGGGTCTTCCCTGTTCCTGGCTGAACATCCAAGCTTTTCCTTTCTTGCTCACATAACGAGCCTTCGTAGGTTACTTCCCCTAAACAAACTGACATCTGTGGTGTCTCCCCACAGGACTCGGAGCCCAGTCTATAACACATCTTGACCCAGTATAGCAGAGCCAGGAGACAGTCTATGAAACCATGACCTCCCCTGGCAATGTACTTCTGATAAAATGGCCTAAAATTACAATCCTTTTGGCAGAATGAACAAAATAATCCTCAGAAACTCTTTTCAATTTGGTTCTCCTCCAGTCTGTATTTTAATTTCCTAAGTGTAAATGATAGAAATCTCCATTTCCGTTGGATGTTGAATTTCATTTTCTATATTCTACTCTAGGCTTTTACAGCCTGTCTAGACATTCATTTATTTACCGAGCATGTGTCGTGTGCCAAACACCACTCCAAAGACACTGCAGATCCAGGAGCACCCGTCCCTGCCAGTGTGGAGATCACATTCTGATTGGTTCTGTCGACCCCACTGTGTCAACTGCAAGTTTGAAATTTATGTCTTCTCTGCTAAGTCACAGTATTTCCCCCAAGAGTGCTCAAAGAAATTCTTGTGTTTGTACACTAGAGAGAAGGATTGGTAACATTCAACTTACAATATGTTTCTAACAGCTATTTAAGAATGACCTGGAAACAACATCGGGGCTTTATTTTCTTCAGTCCAGTTTTGTCCAAATGAATAATTACTTGGTCTTTAATGTAAAATAATCCTTGTACTATATTCCTCAGATAAGAACATTTATTACTGCTATTTACAATCAGCTATTCTTTTAAAAAGATATTAAAAACCCATCTGTAAGTAATTTCTGGAGAAACTACTGTTTAATATTTAAGATATTCCACCTGCTTGTAACATACACACACACACACACACACACACACACACACACAGAGATGAAGAGCGGATGAGCGAAAAGAGCACAAATGTCCTGTATTTGTGTCGATACTCTTTTCAGTAATAATCATCCTAGAAACTTGAAGCATTTCCCTATCTAGGGAAACATACAAAAAATAGTCTATTTTTTGATAGGTGTAAATATTGCTAGCTGATTACAAATATGTCATCTTTCCGTTTCAGTTGCCCAAGTACCAAGATAATAGGCATGTGCTATCACACCGGCTTTCGATTATACTAATTCTAAAATCTAATTAGAGCTAAGAATATAACTTAGAAAAAACTACATTTCCTCAAGAACTTGTACATAAATGTTATAGTCATTTTAGTCATAACCACCAAAAACTAGAATAACCCAATCCCCTTCAAATGCTGAATAAACACACTAACTCTACATCCAGACAGTGTAATATAATACTGCTTATCAACAAAGAGGAATACACTATCAACTGGTTACTCAGGGATGAATCTCAAATACATCATGACAAGAGAAAGAAGCCAGGTTCTTATGACTACACACACTGTAGTATCCCATTTACATGAGTGACTTTAAAACAAATGAAAAAAGAAAAGAAAAAAACAAGCTAGGCATGGTGGTGCGTGACTGTAATTCTAGTACTTAAGAGACTGAACCAGGAGGATAGCAGGTTCAAGGCCAGTCTCAGCAACTCAGCGAGACCCTGCTTCAAAAATAAACTGTAATAAAAAGGGGGTGAGTGGAGGGTTAGGAAAGTAGCTCAGAGGTAGAATGTCCCTGATTTCAATCCCCAATTTAAAAGAAAATAAATCTCTGCTTCTCTGCTCTCACATAATAGTCAGCATGGAAAATTTTTATGACCTCAAAACATGTGAGACTCTCTCCCCACCAGCAAGCAAGGAAACAATTCTGCAGCAGACACCACTGGGTGTCCCTCCAATTCAATTAAACTGTGACACCATCCACCTGGAGGCAGTGTAAGATCCCATGTAGAAGGACTGTTCCTCTCCCACTTCAGATGCCAATCAAATGTATGACCCAGCTTGATCTGCTTGTGTTTCTGACGACTAACTACGAATCTGAGTTCTCACAGCCTCCTCCTAAGAGGTTGGTGGTTAATTAACTTGCTACAGCAGTTCACAGAACTCAAGGGAACACTTAATTCTGCTTGCTAGTTTATTGAGTATTCTTTCTTTCTTTCTTCCTTTCTTTTTTCTTTTCTTTTTTTGTGATACTGAGGATTGAACCAGGAGCTTTCTGCCTCCACGCTATACCCCCAGTCCTTTTTATTTTTAAACTTGAAACAGGGTCTCACTAAATTACTGAGAGTCTCATTAAGTTGCTAAAGCTGGCCTCAAATCTTCAATCCTGTGTCAGCTTCCCAAGTACTCGGCTTACAGGTGTTTACCACAAGGCCAGCTCATTTATTATCTTATTATAAAAGATCTTAAAAAGGATATAGATGAAGAAACACAGAGGTCCAGATATGAGAAAGCCTCATGGGGCATCTATGCCCTCTGTTAGAGTCACCCTCCAGGACTCCCTGCCCAGCTCTCCAAAAGCCCTCTGAACCCTGTGCTTGGAGTTTTTAATGGAGATTTCCTGCAAAGGCATCATTTAAAGCATGGGCGTCCATGCATGTATGTGACTAGACCAAAATGACATGATCTAGTGCTAACAGAATGAGTGGAGAAGCACAGAAACCCTACGTGTGCTATTTCTCCCTGCTGATCAGGTTCTTCCTGGACTCTCTGAGCAGCAGTCTTCCAATAGGGGTAGAAGCCCCTATTGGCCAGGATAGGTCAGAGAATTTCTTCATAGCCAGCTCTAAGACAGAAAGGCAGAGAAATATTAGAGCATCTATGACCCTCGTTGAGGAGGAGCAATTCAGTTTCTATGGATTGTGTTGGAAAGGGAGTCAGTCACAGCCCAAGAACAGGAACTATGGGTGAAATTTAAAAAATTATATATATATACATACATACACACACATATATAGTGGGTGTGGTGTTGCACACCTGTAATCCCAGTACTTGGGATGCTGAGAAAGGAGGATCGCAGATTGGAGGCTAGCCTCATCAATTTAGCAAGACCCTCAGCAACTTAGTGAGACCCCGCTTCAAAATAAAAAATGAAAAGGGCTTAGGATGAAGCTTGGGGGTGGAACGCTCCTGAGTTCAAGCTCCAGCAGCACACACACGCACAACATATTCATATCACAGAAACATTTTACAAAAGGCAAGATAGACCAGAAAACAGATCAGCAGTTGCCAGAGGATGGGGGGAGGCAAGAGGCCATTACAAAAAGTCCTAGAGCATTTTTTGAGGCGGCAGAACTTTCCTGCATCTTTATGGTGTTTAAAACACTGTACACATTTGTTGAAACGTAACAAATTATACAGTATTGTACTATATGCAAATGATACTTCAAAAAACTTGACTGCAAGAAGAAGTCCTTAGGGAACAACCCCAGTCATCAGGGAGCTGGTCGGAAAGGTGATGTAAACGAAGAAGGAAACAGTTCCGCAGTTGTTTGTTTAGATTTCAATACATTATCGCATTGGCGCTACTCAGGCGAGGAGCCTCCTTGAAGCAACAGCAGCCACTTCAGCACTTGCAAACAGCAACCCCAGGGACCGTGCACAATATGGAAAGTTCTTCTTTCTAGAATGAAGCCTTTCGGCATTTCTTTTTGAAGCACTGCTTTCTGCTGACAAGACCATCTCAGTCACAACAAAATACAACTGATCATGCTACGTGATGGAACTACTGCAAACTGAGAAAATGGCTGGCAATTCTGAAACAAATGGCTTCGAGTTTCCTAACGGCTGTTAGCCATGTACCCGACATAACTCTCTTGAGAACAAGTAAAAGTCTGTGAACGGGTGGTTTTCTAAGTGTGTCCTGGGGACCAGAAAAGCACATTCATGAGCCCACCACCCACTGCATCAGCACCTCTCTTCCCTGTGCTCCGTTCAAGAGCTGCAGAAGTGGCTGTCGTGGCGGACAGGTGGGGCAACATGCAAAAAGAGATGCGGGTTCTGCTGTCTATCCTGACCTGCGCGATCAAAGAGGACGCGCACGTGGACCCCGTGTCTGCAATTCTACTTGCATCCCTTTCTAGGTTTTACCCTCTCGTAATGCTCATATATGTGAGCCCAATCTGTTTAAAATAAAATTAGATTTCAAAAAGGTTTTCATCCAAGCTCAACTCTAGGAGATAATTAAAAACATTATGTTCACAGTACTAAGAAAAGTGTAATTATCTATGCTAGACCATCTTGATGAAAACTTAGTGCGCTCCAGAAGCATATGGGTGAAGTTTCAGAACTAAAACTCCACAGGTGATAGGCATGCTAATAATTACAGCCATTAAAAGTTTAAAAGTTTGTCTTCCCGTAACCAGTAGATCCTGCCATGCCCTGCTTTATATGGGCTACATCTTTATAGCAACTACTTTCCAGATAGAGGACCAATAATGATTTTTAAGTTTTCAATACATCCCACATACCATAAAGATCAAGACATGCTTTCCTTTTTCTTTTCAAGTAAAATATTTTGATACCGCAACAGGTATTTTGTTAGAAAAACATTTGGATCAGGCTCAAGGTGAATTCATGACAAGACTTTATTTGCATTAAATTATCAGTGTCTTCTCTTGGAATCCTGCTTTACTGACACTCTGCCCATGGTCTTCATGGACTATAAATTCCTAATTCTGCACAAGGGAACAATCTATTCTTTGAATCATCGAGGGACATAGATTTTGTCTGCTGTCAGTTTCCAGGTGACACCCAGGTTTCCAGGATGCATGCACAAAAACACAAACTTCGGGCAACCAAGGTAAATCTGCTGACCATCATCAGACCACATATTTGCTTCCGAGGCACAATTTTTAAAATGGGATTATTTGTGTATTTTTAGTGGTACTAGGGGTGAAGCCCAGGGGCTTTCTACCTCCCGGTTATACTCCAAACCTATTTTATATGTTATTTGGAAACAGGGTCTCAACTAAGTTTCTGAGAGCCTCACTAAGTAGCTGAGACTGGCTTCAAACCTGTGCGATCCTCCGTCTCAGCCTCCCAAGCGTGGGGATTACAAGTGTGCGCCACTATGCCTGGCTTATCTTGCCCTATTTAACAGAAATATTCATTGCTTATATTCACAGACTTTCCCATCTTTAAAATATTTCCCTATATTGTTTTATATAAAAGGATCACTTCCTGTTATTTTCATACTAGCATTAAAAATGCTTTTACTTAGCTCCGGAGAGGCCTCAGATGGGGCTCCCATCCACCTTTCTACCACCATCTAACACCTCCCTCTCCCCACCGCACTGCTCCAGCCCACCTGCCTCCTTTCAGACTCTGCCCTTTGCACCTGATGCCCCTCCCGCCTCACATCTCCTATATTTCAACCTTCTATCTCCCAATTCCTCCTCAAATTTTGGACTCTGGATCAAGTATCATTTCTCCAAAAGTCAAAGTCCTTGTGGACCTCCAGAGTGGCCTCCCCAGTTGCTTTCTCGCCTATTTCCTTCTTCACTTGTGAAATACTGCTCACTGGCAGCACCTGGTTCAGTGCCTGGTGCTCGGTGGTTGCCTCATACAAATTTATGGAAGGAGTGAGCAAATGAATATTGTTTAAATTAAAAGATTTTTATCAGCCGGGCGTGGTGGTGCATGCTTGTAATCCCTGCGCTTGGGAGGCTGAGACAGGAGGATCGTGCAGGTTCAAAGCCAGCCTCAGCTGGCTTAAGAGAGACCCTGTCTCCAAATAAAATATAAAATAGGTCTGGAGTGTAGCCCAAAGGTAAACGGCCCCTGGGTTCCATCCTCAGTACTACAATATATATATATATATATATATATATATATATATATATATATATATAATCTCCACTTCCCACATAACAAAACTGAGGCCCTGCTAAATTCAGTGATTGATCCAAGCTTACACTAGTAGCAAATGATAGAAACAAGAATTTTCTGATGTCACACTTAGCGATTTTTCTCACTATTACAAACCAAACCTAAAGAATATCATAATTTGTCCTCAGAGACATATTTTCCATTTTTACTGAAGTTTCCATTCTGACACGATTACCTTAGGATTAATATCTTTATTTCAACAATTCCTAAGCCTGGCTAAAGTGCCAAGCTTAAGTTAATTTATTTATTTTCTTAGCATAAAAAGTCCACTGACCTTTATCTCAGAAGCTCGCTTGATCTTAAATGTATAACAAATAAATCCAAAAAATAGAGTTTAAATGACTATTAAGCCTACCAAGTAAACGTTCGTATCCATAAAACCGAACGTTAGAAATGATGTTTTAGAAAATGGACTTGGCACAGTAGATTGAGTTTTAAGCATCTCTCTTCTATCATTCCAAACTACTTGCTGTTGACATAAAAGATAAACCCAATACAATGTTTTACCAAAAAAAAAAAAATCACTTGCAATGCACACAGAGTTTTGCAGTAACTGAAGACACATACTTATCTGGACAAATACCTCAGATCTGGACCAAAAAAAGTGCGTTTTATAAGTATCAGGATTCTATCTGAGGCTTTCACAGATCTGAAAATTAGCCCATGAATTATTTTAATGCAACACTGGATAGTGCTGATAGCTACATTTGCATTGTTCAAATAAATGCAAGTAATTTAGCAGAAGAATGGAGCTTCCCAACTTTTCCTCCCTCTCAGTTCTAACATGCCAACATTCTGTAGCTAAGTTGTGAAATAGCTTTAAAGCCCCAATAAAGCAAAGTGATAAAGACCTGGGGTGGAGAGTGGCGCAGGCAGCCACAGCACTCACTCCCATTTCATATGTATCATGTTCACTCAAATTCCTACAGTGACTATTTTAGATATGCTGATATGTCTCTATCCTGTTATTATAGTTACCGCATAACTTCACAGACCTAGAAACAGAACTTACGCTGCTCACCATGATGGATACGGCAACTTACCCTCATTCCAGTTTCACAAACCACGTCAGACAGCCAGGATCAGCCAAGCACAGCTAAGTTGAGATTGCTGGCCCTGAGCACTGCAGGCATGGGTACAGGCACCCCATTATAACACTGCCATATGCCTACTTGCAAAAGTAATAACCACACCCCTGCCTCAAAGTGAGCCCTCTGACTTTCCCCAGGAAAGAGGCCTTCGGTATCAAGGGACTGACCAAAATGGCCATGCTGTAGCCACTGGATCGACCATTTATCATAATACCTAATAGTTGCAATGTTAAAACTATGAAATGTTTCTCAACTTTTGTGTTATACCTCTGGAAAAAATCTCTATCATTTTTTATCAAGTTTAATGAAAAAGGTACAAGAGCCATATTCCCACAGGCCAAGGGAAGAAAATACTTCCCCTGAAACTGAGTTATCTGCTCATGCACCCAATACCTACACAGGCAAACACCGATCAACAATTTCCCCACACTTATCTCCTACAGGAATACAAGTCATGATAAATACAAAAGTTATTATATCCAAAAAGCATCAAGACGGCCAGAAAAGGTTCTCTTGAATTAATGAGGAAACTTTCAGGAACTGTTTATGTAACCGATGCTTGAAGATACTAGCGCTCTGTGAAGCAGGTCAGTCCTCTGTTCACGCCTCCTTTGGCCTCAATGTCTTCACTGATTGGTTGACTTTTGCAGTACTTAAAGTTGAACCCAGAGCCTTGCATATGCGCCGTAAGCACTCGACCACTGAGGTACATCCCCAGCCAGTATTTTCCATTTTATTTTTATTTTTATTTTGAGACAGGATCTCACTAAGTTGCCCAGGCCAAGCTGGAATTTGTGGACGGTCCTCCTGTCTCAGTTTCCTGAGTAGTTGGGATTATAGGAATGTACCACCACACCTAGCAATTATCTTCAGTTTTATAATGAGGGGACTAGGTGACATTACTCCTCCCAATTTTAAAATCCAATGGGTCTATCTACCTAAGGGCAATTTATATTTCAAAAAACTACTAGTAGGGCTCTTCCAAAGCCACTGGAATATTAGAAGAAAGATTCTTTCAAGACAAATAAATTACTGCTAATTGTGAGACACACACACACACACACACACACACACACACACACACACACACACTTTGTTCTCAAGAGTAAGTAATAACCAAACCCAATGTGGCGGTGTGGGGGCAAAAGGCAATGACTATATGGAATGCTGAATGCAGCAAGATTTAAGCAATAAATGTTATGGAACTTGGTCAGACTCACATCTCGGAGCCCTGATGATAACACTCAAGTTCATCCCTCTGGCTGAGTTAATAATTACTTCAAATCTGTAACAAGTTAATGATGCACAGAAAAGTCATACCTGTACATGATACAGCAAATCTGTGACAATTTGCAGATAACATTTTGAACTATATTTCACCTTTCTTCATTTCCTTCTCTGATCAGAAAACAAAAAGTCATTTAAGAACAAACCTAACAGGTATATGGAGAGAAACAGACCAAGTGATGAGTGCATGTGTACTTGTACCACTTTCAATCTCACTATGACATATAAATTCATTGCACCAATAAAAGTATTTTTAAAGAGGAAGAAACAGGACCCTCACACAAGACCTATCTAGCCTACAGAGATAGGCTTGATTAAAAGGAAGGGAAGCCCTTTCCTAGGGATCACAGAGTTTGGAGAGAATCCCTCAGAGCCTGAGACAGGCCTAGGCTACTTCTCTATTTGGAGACTCACTTCTGGTATGTAACAACAACAGCAGCAACAACAACAACAACAACAAAAAGCCAGAGTACATAGCTAATTTATTTAAGGGTTTTCATATTATGCCAAAAAATATAACTATGTTATAGTTTGGGATTCCCAGTGTATTATAAACAGTGAGAGGAGCCATGAGATGGTCATTTCAAATGAACACTGCACATCAAGCTCATTAGGAAATAGTAGAAACATTCAACCTGGAGCCAAATAACCTTGCATCCCATGTTCCCAGTATCCTGTCCCATGGGTAAGTTCCTGAAATTTACCTAGAGATTGTTATGTGGACAGTTTAACCAGTGTCAATTACACAAAAAGCCCAAATATGTGACAATAAGCATCACATTTAGATATTCATGTATTTGTAGCAACGCAAAGATCATCTCCTACATCAAATGCAAATGGATCATTATTAGACAAAAGTCTGACCACCCAGGGATCAAAATATAACGTTTGTCTTAACTATTGTCTTAACTACACACACACACACAAATAAATAAATAAATAAATAAATAAATAAATAAAAATAAAACAGGAGAGGTCACAGCTCTGCTCAGAGCTGTCTAAGGGCTTCCCCCTTGCTCAGAGAAAATCCAAAGTCCTAACTGTGCGCGGCCTGCCAAGTCCTATACGCTCATCCCTCAAAGTGTTATCCCAGGACCAACCGCAACACCCCCGCTACCTGAGAACTTACTTGAAACGCTCGATTTCCAGCCCTACCTCAGATCTACTAAGTCAGACTCTGTATTTTAACAAGATCCCTCTGTGGCTTTCAAAATGGGATGGGATCAAGCGCAACTCTCCAACACACCCGCGTTATCTCTGAGGACCACGGACCACCTTCCCCGCCCCCTTCCTGCTGCTACCCTCCCCCACATGCCAGGGTCTCTCCTGTGAATGTCTTTGTTCCCTTGACTAGAATGTGCTTCCTCCAGGTTAGTAGTAAGGCTCGTGATGTCTTCTCTCACCTTCTTCAGACCTTTGCTCATACAAGGAAGACTTCCTGAGCCATCTTTTTTTCTGAAAAAAGAGGGGATGTTTCCAGACATCCCCTCTTCCCTGCTTTATTGTTTTCCTCATTTCCTACTTTCCAGGCATAGCTCTTTCCACCATCTGACACACCTTCTGTTTCCTGGACTATCACACCTCTCTCTGGATGCTAGGATACCTTCTTGTCACCGTGGGAAGCCTGCTGGATGATGAGACATGTGCCAGGTCCTGCACCTCCCCTATAACCAAGTAGCAACCAGCACCCACCTCCAGGCAAGTGAGAGGAGCCCTCCTGTACCAGCCAGGCCAGGCTGACCCACCAGTTGATGAAGACCCTGCCAGTTAATTCAGCCTCATAAGCACTAATGACTATGGTGTCGACCCATTATGTTCCAGATGATTTCCCCAGAAGCAAGCCGACAGACTCCTAAGAATATGTAAATTCCCAGGATGCTTTGCACAGTGTGCAGCACAGTGTGCATATTCTAAAATGTTTGTAATGAATACTGAAGGACAGAATGGTGGCAAAGGGAAACTCTCAAGTGAAAAAAATAAATGTCTGAGATGGTTTCTATCGTGAGGGTCTACAGAACAGAAGAAAGCCTTTCAGGATTCATTATAACCTTTGCCTTTTCAGAATTAGAGTAAACAAAATAAGATTTTAATTACTTTGATAAATATTTTAACAAAAAGGAAATCCTAATAACCACATGCAGTATATCAAGTTTCCTCAGAAGACTTCTAGTTCCGTGGTGTTTAACTTGCCTAAGACTGAACCCCACGCCACCTTGAGAATACTCTTCACATTATGAAGCACTTACTCTCCTCATTTTAAGTTGTTCCAGTTTTTAGCAGATTGCAAATTGGCAAACCAAATCATTGTGTGTTGCTTCAATTCTGTCTTGCCAAAAAAGAAAAATCTGCTGCTTTGGATTCATTTCAACAATTGGAAGTGCAGGCCATCACATTTTACATCTCAGATGTTCCCCACTGTGTCCACATCACATAAATCATAAAGTGAGTGCAGGATACCCATGGGTTACGAAGCCAGCTCTCTAGCAACTAACACGTTACGTCCACTCAAAGGGGAGGCAAATTTAAGCAGATTCTGCAGCAGCAGGTGTTACTGTTCTCAAAGTACAATGTGACCCACGGAGAAGGTACAAGCAAGCGCTATTAGCAAGCAGAAAGAGAGTTTTCTACTACTAGCCAGTCTTTTTATTTCGTTTTATTTTTTAAGACAGGATCTCATTATGCTGCCCAGGCTGGCCAGTGAGTGGCTTAAGCCACTGTGTTCAAGTGATCCTCCTGCCTCAGTGCCTTAATATTTGAAGTATAAAATTAATAAATTAGTTTCCTTTGATTAAAAAAAAGGTAAATTGCAACACACTCAGTTTCTGTCTTCCTAGAAAAGGAAAAAGCAATCCTGAATTTCCAAGAGGTTCACCAGTCATTAACAGGTATATTTGAACTTAAAGATTAAGTCTCATCCAAAGACCTGGCAAGGCTAGTATTTAACAAAAGGACAGAAAAGCCACCCTGAAGGCAGTTAAACTCTAGGAGCTTCACAGTTTCTTTCAGGAAATATGAGTCTTATGTAAACCACAGAATCATATGCACACACATTTGTAAAAAACTAATATCTGGCTTCTGTTTTATTGGACACACATAATCTCCTAACTGAATAATGAGCAAAATGTAAACTAGAGATCACTGAAGTCTTCCTATTAAATCATAGAGTTCTTATCAAGAGTGTCCTTTATTGCTTTTTCTTGTATCATGTATGTGAGGCTAAGGATAAAACTATTGAGATTGGATTTTTGTATTAGTCAGGATGAGCAAGGTTCCACTGCAGTAACAAATGACCCCGTGAAACTCAGCAACTAAATACAATAAAGGATTTTTTCTAGTTTGAGTTAGATGTCAGTTGTGTATTGGCTGGGAGTGTTTCTCCTCAGACTCAAGGATCCAGACTAATGGAGCATTCACCACCTGGACCTCTGCCAATCATCCAGGCATTTGCAGATTGCCCCTGATCATTCCTGACAGTTATTGAAGGGACCTTTACCACTTGTGATTACATTTTATTGCCCAACTGAACTCAACTGGCCACACTTAACACCCAAAATAGGAATATCCAATCTGATCCCATGGCCAGGAAAAGAAACAAAGACTTAGAAGCTAATACTAAGGACTGCTGTGGCCTCTATGCCATCCCTGCTTCTTCTATTTACAGCCACTTGTCCATTTCAGAATATGTTTCTGAGGGATTTTAACTGTAGAGCACCCTTCCAGTTGCCATCTGGGATACAAAGATGAACCAGACATAAATCCTGTCTTTAAAGGAATTATTATCTATATCTTTAAGGAAGCAACACCTGAGAAGGGCTTTGTAGAATGAGCAAGATGTGGACACAAAGATGTCTAGTTAGTACGAACAACAAGAGTACAGGTTAGAAATGCGGGAAATGGTACTTGGGAGGCTGCCACAGTAGGATCACAGGTTCAAGGCCCCACCCCCAGCAACTTAGGGAGACCCCCAGCAACATAGCAAGACCCTGTCTCAAAATTTTAAGAAATAGGGTGTGACTTGGAGGTGGAATGTCCCTGGGTTCCATCTCCAGTATGGAAGGAAAGAAGGAAGGAAGGAAGGAAGGAAGGAAGGAAGGAAGGAAGGAAGGAAGGAAGGAAGGAAATGACAGTTCATGGGCAAAGAGTGGCAAAATGGTTAGGTTAAATGACATTTAGAACACTGAAGAAGGAAAAGGAATAGAAGAGGAAAGGAGAAAGAGGAAGAGAAAGAAGTCTTTTTAACCAGAGGAAAAGAGCAGATAGCGGCGACAGGGTAAGACTTGTGCTATCATCCAGACCGAAAGTGACAAAGGCCTTTGCTACAGAGACACGTCACAATTTAGAGGAGGAAATGGCTCTACTCTCAAACCATATATCTCATGACAAAACTCAGCTTTCCCATCTCCTTTTTATCTGACCCAGAAAATATGTCATCCTTCCTTGGATCTGCCTCTGCCATCGGTCATCTGAGGCTCGGGTCTGATAAAGCTGAAGAGGTCAGATAGGGAGACCCATCTCCACAGAGAAATTGGCTTCCGGCCCAGTCACCCAACCAAGAGAACTGTTCCTTCTGCAATTAAAGGGAGTTAACTCCCAATGAATATTTGTTTTATTTGTCCTGAGTTTGTTTCCTATCTCCAAGGATATTTCTAGAGCCACTCCTTAAGGACTAGGCTGCAGGACTTAATTTACGTCTGTTTATTCTGGCATCTGCAATCCCTCCTCTCAAGTAGATTTAGCTTCAGAGTTTTGGTCCTTCAAAACGGCCAACCCAGGTAAGCTCTGCCATGAGCCTCTGACCATCACAAGATCACTGCTTATTTTAAACAGAGCTTTAGGACCCTTTGAGTGCAATGAATCTGCTTGTTTTCACTACTTTTAGTGTCTCCATACAGATAGTAAAATCTGCCTGGGATCTTAAACCGTTCCTTACCACTGACTACCTCTTTCATTGGGGAGAACTCTATGTAGTTCTCATTAGTCCAACAGACATGAGACTTCGACTGCCACCCCAGGGAGGTTATCACAGCCAGCAGGGTCCATGGGTTCACTGGGATCCACAGAGAAGCAATCCCAGTCAGTCTAGGGTGAGCTGGGGCTTGGCTGTCAGAGTGGCTTCTGTCACGCTGGGTACACTGAGTCTCAAGTAAAGAATGCTCTTGGAAATGGAAATCAGAAAGAAGGACACTGCCAGTGGTGTCAAGGTCTGAAACTCTAGAAGATAATTGTTAAGCAATTTCCTAGGAAGCCCAGGCTTTACAGGCCTCACACAAATGGCTTATCAATCCTAGATCACTGCTTCACACCATACCCTTCTACAGAATATATGTGTATGTGTATACATATGTATGTCTACATATATGTGTGTTATATAATATATACATATATTGATATATATCAATTATACTAGCATTATTTTATTTTATTCATTTCTTTACTGGCTTACAGTTCATCTCTGCATTAGTTAGGCTTCCTTACTGACTAGGTTGTAGTTTTCTTGGGGAGGGGGGAGGATAAATTGTCTCTAATATTCAGGGTTACTTTAAATGTATAATATGTGTCTCTAAAATACTTTAGGATTCATCCAATATTTAATGATGACTTCTATAGAGCAAGACAACATGCCACATACTACAGACTCATCACTGAGTCTCCTGTAAGAGGAAAAGAAAAGAAGGAAAATTTAATTAATTATGCTAAATTCACTAAAAGAATTTTGAGAAACTACTACTGGAGTCAATGAGTTAGGAAAAAAATCAGAGGTTTTTTTTTTTTTTTTTTTTTTTTGGTGGTGGTACTGGGGATGGAACCCTTCTACCTCCGGGCTACACTCCCAGACCTATTTTATATTTTATTTGGAAACAGGGTCTCTTATACTTTAAAGCCAGCAAGTCTTTTAAGCCAGCAAGGCTGGCTTCGAACCTGCGCTCCTCCTGTCTCCGCCTCCCAAGCGCAGGGATTACAAGCGTGCACCACCACGCCCGGCAAATCTGAGTAATTTTATCTGAACTTTGGTTTTACCCATACTTCCAGAGCAAAGTATAGGTAAAAGAGTAAGGTGTAAGAAGATAGAAATTTTCCAGAAGAACCAGAATTTGAGTGAATATTCCAGGTGGAAGGCAGGCTCAGAAGCAGGGCAACTCTGAGCATATTTGTCTGGGAACAATGCAAAGCTCAGTTCAACTTTACTAAGGGACAGAACAGGAGAGACGGTGATGGACGCACTTCAGGACCAGTAGGTGCAGGCCTTGAAGAGCTCCCGGAACAAGTCTCTCCTAATTCAGTAGTCAAACGATGGCTTCTTGGCAGAGAAGTAACATCACCAAAATTAACCTCTAAGACCATCCTCTCTGATGTCAGGTTCCACCACCTCCTGCTGGATTCCGTGTTCACTGTCTGGTCTCTGCCCCGGGGCTCCTGCGATTTGCAGTCTCACGTGCATGACCCTCATCCCACCTGGACGACCTTGTGGTTGGCTCTTTCCTGACACTGGGGTATCCACTCAGTGTTTCCTCCTCCATGTGCCTCCCTGGCCAACCTCAAGGAGCTCTCTAGCTCTTGGTCACTTTTTGGTCTACTAATATATTTTGCTTCCCACCAGCATCTATAACTTGAAACTATTTTATTCATTTTTTTACTGGCTTAGAGTTCATCTCCTCACATGCTTCATGTAATCAGATAAAGGGAGTAGGACTATGCCTATTAGAATGGCTGATAAACAAAGGTATTTGATAACTATTCTTAATAGCTTTGGGGGGATGTAATTCACCAGTCATATATTCACTCATTTAAAGTAGCCGATTCAATGTCTTTTAGTACATCTAAAAAGTTATGCAAAAACCAGCATTAGAACATTTCCATCATCCCCAAAAGAATCTCAGACCTATCAGTAGTCACTTCTCATTCCCCTTCCAGCCCTAGGCAACTACTATCTAACCTCTATGGCACCCGCTATACCAGTTCCTATAAACAGAATGATATAACATGTGGCATTTGTGACTGGCTCCTTTTACTTAACATAGCATTTTCAAAGTTCATTCACATTGTACACACATGCACCAAAACCTCATTCTATTGCAGGATAACATTCCCTTGTACATATTTTATTTATAAAATAAATAAATAAGTAAATAAATAAATATTTGATACTTTTTTGTCCTTGGCTATTATGATCAATGCTGCCACAAATTTGCCTGCATGTTTTTGTGTGGACAAATGTTTTTATTTCTTGTGGCTATATATGTAAACAGAATTGGTGGTTCATATGGTAGCCTTATGTTTACCCTTTCAAGAAAGGCACTGCCAGACTCTTTTCCAATATGGTCACACCACTTAACATCTTGGAACATCAACAGTGCAAGAAGGCTCTGATTTCTTTACATCCTTGGCAACACTTGTGATTATCTGTCTTTTGGGATTATTATCATCCTCATAGTAGGTGTAAACTCGTATCTCATTGAGACTTGTACTTCCCTGATGAAGGGTGAAGTTGAGCATCTTTCCAAGTGTTTATTAGCCATTTTAAATCTCAATCTCTCTCTCTCTCTCTCTCTCTCTCTCTCTCTCTCTCTCTCTCTCTCTCTCTCTCTCTCTCTCTCTCTCTCTCTCTCTCTCTCTCACACACACACACACACACACACATAAACACACAAAACACACACACAGACACACACACTTTTGCAAAAATACTGATTCAGGTCCATCTGTACCCACTTTTAATTGAGCAACTGGTCTTCTTATCATTAAGTTACTTATACATTTTTTACAAGTACTCCTTTAGATATGATTTAGAAATATGTTCTTTTATTCTGTAGGTTGTCTTTTCACTTTTTGATGATGTCATTCAATGAATTTAAAATAAATGCTAGAACTGATCTTTTTTCACAAAGAAAGCCTGCAACACGCTCGCAAATACGAGACAAATCAGATGGGGCAGGACCCAGAGGGGTAACATGTCACCTACTGCAGCCTTGAGTCTCCTTCCCTGGTTCCCAGAGTCAACCAACCATCTCAGATGCAGTGACATCAACCTTCAACAGGTCGAAGCGTATGGCGTTTGGTAAATTGGCTCATGAGGTCTAACTCAATAGGAAGATGCCTCAAAGTTTAAAACATACAGAAAAAGGTGTTGCTAGGAGGTAGCCTTTAATAAATCCTAAGTAGCCTACAACTTAGTTTTTTCTTGGAAAACTTAAAGATTGATGATTGTTTACCCTATCTCTTTCCCCTCACCCCAGTGCAATATGCACGCGTGCGCACACACACACACACACACACACACACACACACACAATTTAAATGTAATTAGGATAGGCCCAGGATGGGTAAGCAGTATCCTTATAACCTGATAGATATTTCTTTACAAAGTCAAAGACCCCGGCATTATTTCCCCCTCCCTGAACCGTATTCAGACTGGTGAGCAATGAGCATATGCAGCTTTATTTTGGTTGAGAAACTTCAACTAGAGAAAACAGGGTACAAGCCTGGGAACATCGATATGAGGAGAATGATATATTTTTACAGCTGTAAGAGCCTTTTGGTATAGAAAAATACCAGACCTTATGTACTTATTACAAAAGTATCAGACCTTAAGAACACACACACACACACACACACACACACACACACACACATACACAGAGTTTGTCATACTGGGATACTGGGAAAGAAATCAAGAAAAGGCTTGCTTTTAATAAATCTTAGTTCCAAGGCTGACATGGTATTCACAATGTCACTTTCCCAAGAGAGAATTAACCTCTTAGATAATGCACAAAAGATTATAATAGTGACTCAATGCTTCTTTTTGTGATGCTAAGCTTAAATTATCATACAAATGCAAACAAGCTTAATATTATATAGAATGATTTTAAAATGTTATACATTATAAAAAGAACAATTTGTAAGTATTTTAACCCACATTTTAAAATGTATCTATAATTCTAAGGCAGTACAGTTTGGGGAAAGAATACAAAAAGTACATGTTCAGAACACAGCTTCATTTTGACATAGAAAACATGTATATAAAGGGCAGATTAAAAGCCGGAGGTGGTGAGCACTATTATGACCGCAGGACTTGGGAGGCTGAGACAGGAGGATCTGGATTCCTGGCCAGACTCAGCTACTTAGAGGCCCTCCACAACTTAGTGAGACCCTGTTTCAAAATAAAGAATAAAAAACAGGGCTGGGGCTGTAGCTCAGAGGTAGAATGGCCCTGGGTTCCATCCTTAACATCACACACACACACACACACAAAAGAAAGGGCAGAATAAGTGGCGTGTGGATAAATTATAGTCATAATCAGAGAAGGAAAATAGGCTAATGCGACCACCTAAACTGGACACGAACCTAATATATGACATAGGATGAACGATTTTAAAATTGTCCTGAAATATTATTTATGGTTTACATTTTCAGTTTATACTGTTTCTTCTACATTTGGGGCTCAATACAGTCTTCAGATTTTTTTTTTTTTTTTTTTTTTGGTGGTAATGAGGATGGAATCCAGGGGCATTCTACCTCTGAGCTATACCCCAGGCCCTATATTTTATTCTTTATTTTGAAACAGGATCTCACTGAGTTGCAGAGGGCCTCACTAAGTAGCTGAGGCTGTCCGTGAACCGCAATCCTCCGGTCTCAGCCTCCCGAATGCTGGGATTACAAGCCTGCGCCACCATGCCCAGCTAGTCTTCGGATATTAAGTCAAATAAGGGAAGGTACATTTGGGAGTTGAAAGCAATCACCCATGTCTCTGTCTTTATCCCTTAAGTTGGTACAGGACCTGCAGTGCAAATAATAGCACATAGTTGTATATAGCAGAGATAATACCTACACTTATCCAAGGAGACTGAAACATAAGGCCAACTTCCTGCTTATCTGCCCAGTGGGTATACCAGCACAAATTACTTGAAGTCTTCAGCTTCCCCCACTGATGACCTTTCCAATGACCTAGCTTCAGTTTCTTGACTCCTTCCAACCTATTCTCTACCTGGCCAGCCCACTTATGAGTCTACCTAGTAGCTTATAAACACACACACACACGCACATGCACACGCACACACACACACACACACACACACACACACACACACACACACAACTGGGATGGCTCCATGCTTTTCCACTTCTTCGATTCTTATCAAACTGGCCCTCCGCTTTTGAACTGTATAGCACCACACACCTTGGTCTGTAATTCTGATTTTGGCCCCACCTCCTTCTTCACCACTTGGACACTGGCCAGTCATTCAAGAGCTGTTCACTCCTAGCCTCCTACAGCCCCCCTTTGCCTCTCTCTCTCACCCTGGCAAATTCTAACTCACCAGCATGTCCTTGTCTCATCTCAGGTTTGTGAGCATTAGTGAAACATAGAACAAAATAATGCAACACCACTAAGTCAATGGCTCAGCTCTTTTACTCATCCATTTACTCAATACTCACTGGGCAATAACTAAGTATAATAGCAACAAATGACTTCATTGCTATTTAGCAATTAATTTTATAGTGACTGTTGTAATTAGATATAGAATGTCCCCTGAAAAGCTCAGGTTCAAATTTGATGGAATGAAGTCATGAGGGTTGTGAACTCATCACTGGGTAAATGCACTGTGTGGATACCCTGGGTGGCAACCAGGCAACCAGGATGTAGCTGGAGAAGGCGTGTCCTGGGGTGTGGCATTAGGGGCTGAGCTTTTGTCCTCCCATCCTTTAGCTTGCTTTCTCTCCTGCTTCTGGCTTCCATGATGCGAGGAGCACAGCCATATGCTCTTCCTCTTTCTGCTACCTGCTTCTACGCCTTGAGCTCCACAGACCCCAGCCTCACATGGACTGAACCCCCAAATCTTCAACAATTGTGAGCCAGTACACCATCCTTCCTCTAAATTGTGTGGTTAGTTTTTATGAATGACAACAGTGAGACTGTTGACCAAGACAGCCTGTCTGCTTTTTATGAGAATCTCCTAAAAATATTTCAAAACACTGAAGCATACAAACATCAGTTCCACCCATTTTTTGGTTTCCCTACAGGTGGCCTTCACCTCTTCAGGGACTAATGAGGTCAGGGCCTCTCCACACACATGCTCACTTCCTTTCACCCCAACATGAACCCCCCAGACTCTTCACCCACCACTCACGTCCCTCTCCCTATCCTCTCAGTGCCCACTGTGCATGCTAGGACTCTCCTACCTCTCAAATGACTTTTAACTAATCCTCATAACAATCCCATGAGGGAGAGACTGTTATCTCCTTCCACAAATAAAGAAACTGAGGCGTAGAGAACTTAAGGTCCTTGCCTCGGGTCCCCAGCTAGGCATTAGCAGAATTAGGACCCAAAATTTTTTGGTTCTTTAGTGATCTGTGATCCTAACTCCCTCAGTGCACTGAAAGAAAGAGAGGACTGAGTCAGTAGGAGCGGACACACATGAAAAACCTTTGTACTCAATTTCTACTGCCTCACGCCCAAATTCTACTCCACTCGGCAATTTGAGAATTGGCTCTAGGAACACTGGAGACCTCCTTACTGCTGGTCTCCACCCTCCTGGATTCTCTTTAGCAGGCCTCACCACTGCATGCCTTTTAAAAAGAGCGTCCTTCCTTTCCATAGCTATTGGACTGCACCTTCCTGCCACCCCTACCTTTCTCCTTTGCTTCCTAGTTGGAAATTTTTCTTCACCTCCCATTCTCGGGCCTCTTTTCCTCACAATTCACCTCTTAGCAATCCTGTGCACATCCACAGCTTCATTTATATTGGGGCTAATAGGTGGTGGAGGCCACCTGTAGAAAATCTTTACTTCATCCTGCACCTAAATTCTCTCCCAACTACTGGACATTTCTATCAGCATGTCCTTTTACCTACCATCACAACTAATTCTGATGGTCTCATTTATATGCAGAATCTGAAGGAGAAAAAAGTCAGCTATATGGAAATCGAGTAAAATGGTGGTTACCAGGGGAGAGGAGGGAGAAGAAATGGGGAAAGTAGGTCAAAAGAATAATCATGTAGGATGAATACTTCTAGAGATCTAATGTACTGCAGGAGTACTACAGCTAATAGTACCGTATTGTTTACTGAAAACTTGCTGAGACTAGATTTTAAACGCTCTTACCACATGCCAAAAAAAAAAACCATAAAAAACAAGAATCCAAAAGGAGATAACTGTAGAAAGTCATAGATAGAGTAATTTGCTCAACTGTAACAATCATTTCACTATTCATATACACACATAAACATCATGTTGTACACCTTAAAATATACAATAAAATAAATTTTAGACAGATACTATGCTATACACCTAGAATCTCAGCTACTCGAGAGGCTAAGACAGGAGAATTCCAAGTTTGGGGTCAGGCTGCAAAACTTAACTAGACTTCGTCTCAAAATAAAAAATAAAAAGAGCTGAGAATATAGCTCAGTGCTAAAATATCCTTGAATTCAATCCCCAGTAACAAATGAAGAAAAAAAAGGGGAAATAATAAATTTTTAAAAAACGCTGACCTTTTATTTTTATGCTTTAAAATGCTACTGCAGACTGTCCTAATTTTACCAATGAGTCCATTATTCTCCTGCTCTCAGGGCTACAACTTTACAGCTATCTTTGCATTATCCCCCCCGCCTCATCCTCCCCTTCCACCTAGTTACCAAGCCCTCCTGAATCCACCTTTGCAAGAACTTCCCAATCTCTCCATTGCCACAGCTTCAGTTTCCATTCCCAATAACCTAACACAATTGCCTCTCTGCCTCCTCCAGCTCATTATGTGCACAGCTACCAGTGGACTCGCCCCAGACAGGAGCAAATGATGCTACACAGCCCAGAATTCCATTACTATTTGCTTGCTGACAGATAGTTATGGGTAAAAATGTCCTAGCCCCTTAAGGACAGAGAATGTCTTATTATACATTTATAACCTGGTGGACGCTCATGTTTGCTGAATCAACAGGCTGCTCTTTCACTCTCAGGGAGCTTCCCTGTAACTTCTGATCCTCCCTGGTAATGTTGAAACTCTCTAGCCTAGGCATTTATAGCCTTATATAATCTGATCTGTAGCGGGGTCATTCCTTGTCTCACATCTGTTTTTCCTTATTCTAGTAACAGCATTTCATTTTCCTTTAGGGAACTGCCCCTCCCCAAATGTTGGACTGCCTACCAAAGGTCAGCATCTCCCTCACTTCAAGGCTGGACATGTGACCCAAGGTGACCCACCCAAGCACTGCCACCCCCTGGACAAAGACCTTGGCCCAAGTGTGCGGACGTGACCTCACTCGGTGACCAGAGCCAACTGGAGTCTTTTTTATTTAGGGGTTAATTTCAGCCGTGGATCAGAGATGCACTGGGAAGCACATGATCTCTGCTCCTCTGTGGAAAGCACCTGTCTGAGAGTGAGGCTGGCACAGGTTCACAGAAGCGGGGACATCGGCCTGGCCTCTTGTTTCTCAGCTGGACGGACCCACAATCCCTTTTTGGAAAATCTTGAGTCTATTGTCTCAGAATTTAGAATTCTTTAGATGAGAAAATTACAACAGAGCACAGAATGAGGTAGATTTTATGCACCTCTATCTGGGTCAAGGACAACACCCATGCAGTCAAACACATTAATATTTCTGCAACAAAACAAAATAATGGCATGATTCTTGTCAGTTTAGGTCAGGATAGGTTTTTCCAGAAATAAGAAAATGCAGATCAGGTCAGGCACAGTGGTGCATGCCTGTAATCCCAGTACTTGGAAGGCTGAGACGGGAGGGTCACAGGTTCAAGACCAGCCTCAGGAACTTAGGAAGACCCTCAGCAAACTTTATTTCAAAATAAAGAATAAAAAGGGGCTTGGGGGAGAGCTCAGAGGAAGAATGCCCCCGAATTCAATCTTACCAAAATAGAAAAGAAAAAGAAAATGCAGATCAGGTAAGGTTTGATTGCCAAAAGGTTCACCTTCTGTTCTCAGAACTGCACATAAAGGTGTGTGGATATGTTTCAGCCGACAAATTCCCTGTGTCCACCTGCTTGTCTGTTAGTTTTCTTTAAGCAGTTTAAGCTGGGTTGTCAACACTTGCGTCTCAAAGAATCCCACCTCTATTCCTTACGGGTCTATTTATGCTTCAGTATTCTTTCCCACTATTTTTCTATACAACCAGAGTGGAGTCCAATTAAAAAGTCTGTTCTAGCTGGGTGTGGTGGCGCACGCTTGTAGTCCCAGCATGTGGGAGGCTGAGACAGGAGGATCGAGGTTTGCAGATAGCCTCAGCTACTTAGTGAGGCCCTCTGCAACTCATTGAGACCCTGTTTCAAAATAAAGAATTAAAAAAAATAGGGCTGGGGATGTAGCTCAGAGATAGAATGCCCCTGGATTCCATCCCCCGTACCACAGTTTGCTGGCATTGACTCTTCTCTCTTGGTACCCTTAGATGTAGAGATGTGACCTGTAGAAACCAATGAGACTACTACATGAGTAATTTCACTCCAGGTGGTGTGCAAACGTTATTTTGATAAACATGAATGGACACATGCATATATATGAATTTGTGTATGTATGTGTCTTCTGGCATATACCAACATTTATAAGCATTCACGTTGACCATCCAAGAAGCCAAAGTTGGCTTCCTTTGTCACTGGGCCCATTCTGAATTAACTGAGTGATATAAGCTCACGACACAGCAAAGCTTGGAGATACTTCAGCCTTGGGGAAAACCCAGACACTGCTCTACATAACTTCAACCAGCAACACAAATACTCCTCCCTGCCCAGGGGATGATTCTGGGTCAGGACTCCCTCTCTCAGCCAAAGAGTCAGACGTCCCTGGCCTTCTTCCCAGCATACTACCCTGTTTCTCTGGCTGACCTTTAAGGTTAAGACCTCTGGACATAAGCCCATGAAAGATAGTGAGAAGGCAAACTCAACTGCTTTGGGACTCACAAAAAATTGTGGTTTTATTTTAAAGTAGACCCCCCCAAAGCCCCATTCCTTTTCTATGAAGCTATCACAACAGACCCACAATTATCAGGCCATGCACTCTCGATTGCTTTTTCCAGTTAAGGTTCCCAGATTCTCCCTCCATTTACTTCATCACGAGAAATATGCATGTGAGTATGGTTGGCCCAGGTCAGAGCTGAGGATTTTAGGCGCAAAGAGCTGCCCTGTGAAAAGCCCGATCTAGTACAAACGGAATAACCGGGGATTGCGGCATCAATTTACCCTTCTGTTTACACAGTGCCTACTGTTTTGTTTTGCTTTGCAATGAGGATTGAATCCAGGGGTGCTCTACCTCTGAGCTACACCCCCATCCTTCCTCTTCTAATTTTGCTTGAGACAGAGACTCGCTAAGTTGCTGAGGCTGTCAACTTGCTGTCCTCTCAGCTTCTCGAGTACTGGGATTCCAGGCATGCACCACTACACCCAGCAGATGGAAGAGGTTTGTCTTTTATTTATTTTATTTTTGATTGGTTGGTCCTGGGGATTGAGCCGAGGCCCTTGCACATGCTGCTGGGTAAGCACTCGACCCCTGAGGTACATCCCCAGTGCCTAGAATTCACAAGGGGAGCACAGTCTACTCCCATACAACCCACGGCACCTATTCCCAATGCCACCACTTTATCTGCATTTCAAGCGTCCCATTACTCACAGGTCAAAACTAATCAGCAGAGCAGGAGGCCTTCAGGAAACCTCTGAACGAGCTTCTTCTCACGCTACAACTCTTCCTACTTACTTGGAAACTTCTTCTTTTGACTTTACTCCCACAAATTACGTTCATCAATATTATAATTAAACAATTTATAATTCAAATATGGCTTAACATAATAAACTAAGGTAAGATGCTTATAAAATGATCATTGTTCTGAGATATTTTCTGTCTTTTTCTCCCATCTCCAGGAAGCTTATCCTATGATATTTAATAAGCTACAACAAGGATCAATAAGGGAAGAAAACACAGCCGTGAGAACTCAGTCATACTCATTTACAATCAAACCCAAACTATTTTTAAGCTATTTTAAATTGTTAGTTGAAACAGAAAACCATGTTCCTTGTCTATAAAGCTCTTCTAACTTGGTTGTTAAAAATTCATTTTTTATCTTTCCATCTTGCATTTTCCATTTTTAAAATGCCTTCCGTTTTCCACATCTAAACAAAATTTGGATCTCACTTATTTCAGCCTTTCTCCTCTGATTCAGATTCAACAAACTTTTTACTGCAAGCCTAACTATGTGCTGAGCAATGCACAGTTAACTCTCTCTATTATCTAGAGATTTATCATTTTACAGATGAAGGAACAGGGGCTCCATTAAGTGCGATGACTTTCCTGCTTTCACTGCCCCGCGAGTGGTCTCTGCAGTTTCCAAATCCACAGGCTGCTGTGAGGCTCCAGGTAAAATATTTTCCCAGTACGGCTTGCATTTGAACTCATCCTTCTGGAGTTTTGTTTAAGACGAGTTATAGGATTTGGGGAAGGGGTTCTGCTCCTGGTAATCTCAGGGTTAGAATCAGAGTTTATAGGCAACTCAAAGAAGGATAAACATGGCTATTGCACATTGCAAACCATCTGTTCACAGGGGATCTTCTTCCTGAATTAAAATAACCAGAAGTTAATTCCTCTCTGCAAGTTTAGTCTAAACTAAGGTCTACAATTAACAATATCTCCAGTCTATTTCTTTATGTGGTTTCAGTTCTACAACAAGTCGACTGCTGGTTCAAAGGGTCAGAGCACAGGATTAAGGAGGGAGAACAAAGGCCTCTTACTCCTTCCCCATGTAGGCCAACAGGACACACATCTCCTGTCCTCAGCCAGCCAGGCAGCAGTAGATAGTAAGGGGGCTTGGAGTCAGAGACATAGGAGGAGAAAGAAAGGAGTATAACATTGTGTAGCTGGCATTAATATTAAGCAAAATGTGATACATGTTGTCATAATAACAGTGATGATAGTTAAGTATGGCTTTATCATATTGATTGATTGATTGATTGATTTGTTTATTTATTTATTTTGCGGTACTGGGGATTGAACCCAGGGGCATTCTACCTCTGAGCTATACCCCAAGCTCTAATTTTTCTTTCTTTTTTTTTTTTTTTTGTGGTACTGGGGATGGAACCCTGGGACATTCTACCTCCAAGCTACACCCCCAGCCCTATTTTTTATTCTTTATTTTGAAACTGGGTTTCACTGAGTTGCAAAGGGCCTCACTAAGTAGGAGCTGAGGCTGTTTTGAACGGCAATCCTCCTGCTCTGCCTCCCAAATGCTGGGATTACAAGCCTGTGCCAAGCCTGGCTTCTTTATTTTTTGAAACAGGGTCTCACTAAGTTGCTGGGGGCCTCACTAAAAAGCGGAGGCTGGCCGCAAACCTGCAATGCTCCTATCTCAGCCTCCCAAGCACTGGGATTACAAGCGTGTGTCACCAGGCCCGGCTAAGCTTTATCATTTTAAGGCATAACCATTTACAAAATATAAATATTGTCAAATTATAACCAGAAACAAGAAAACTTTCATTACTCTATCTTTCTAGAAGTCAAGCGTGTCCCTTTTGCTTGTGTGATTGCTTCTTCTGTATTCTGCAGATCCTATCTCTCTTAAACTGGAGAGGCGTGCCTTTTCTTTTCTATAAAAATCTCCAAGGCTAGGAATTTTGCCTCTTGTGGCTTTTAAATGCTAAGGTGCTACACAAAACATTACATTGATATTCTGAGTAGACAGTCAAAACTGTACCTTTACTGTGGTGAAAATTCCCTACCTGACTCAGTGAGACTATCATATTGAAAATATCAAAAATACCACCAGGATAGTAAATGACTTCAGAAACAATGACAGGTTTTAGTTTCAATTTTGACACAGAAAGAGACCTCAAGCCCAACTGGCTCAAAAACAGGAGAACATTCCAGAGACATTTGCAAATTACTTACTGCCCTCAGCTGAACCACAACTGGTTTATTGGTGAAAAGAAAGAATAACAAAGGGATGTCTAAAGTGTTAAAAGGTCAGTGCAGTAAAGGATGAAGAAGAAATACATTTGGTGGCCCTTACAGTGCAATGATATTGCATGTGTGAAGCCGAATCACCACCCTGAAGACAGCAGAGCTTATGCACCTTTGATCTACACAGGAAATGCTTCACACTGTAGAATAGCTGATCTGTCTACACTGGTTATCACGTCAATTCAAGGGATCCTCTGTAACCTCTAGGAGCCCTAAATCTCCTTACTGGGGTTGTAAAACCCACAATAAACAGTACTTGATGTTATTTGTATGTAAGCTTACTTTTTAAAATGAAAAGCCATAGATCTTTATTATAAGGCTCTTTGTAAAAAAAAAAAAAAAAAAAAGCAAAGCAGGACATTGCAATGTTTGCTTGTTCAAAAGTAGAGAGGGTGACAGTTTCTTCCCTCTCACTAAATCAGATTCTATAATATATGTCTTCGATGAATTCAGGAAAACACAGGTGTCCCTGCCCTTGCAAGTCATGAAGTTTCTTAGCGTCAACAAGTCCAGGTTTGTCTGAACTAAAGTGAACTATTACTGAATATTTGCTTCCAGTGTACTGAGCCATGGATTAGAATTCACATTGGATGGAGGGCTTCTCTAACAGGCAGGAACCATAGAGAGTAGGCCTAGCCAGAGTCCTGTGTCTGATCCTGGCTTCTCCACTGTCCAGCTGGGCAACCCTGTGGGGTCAATTTCTCAAGAGTCCTGGTTTTCTCATCTACTGTATATAAAGTGATATTCACCAAACAAGACGTGTGTGTGTGTGTGTGTGTGTGTGTGTGTGTGTGTGTAATTAGGAAAGAACCTAGGCATGGTGGCACATGTTCATAATCACAGTACTTAGGAGGCTGAGACAGGAGGATCACAGGCTCAAGACTTGCCTCAGCAAATGAGAGAGCCTCTGAGCCTCTAAGAAACTTATGGAGACCCTGTTTCAAAAATAAATAAATAAATAAATAAATAAGGATGGGAATATATAGCTCAGAGGTAGAATGCCCCTGGATTCATTCCCCAGTAAAATACACACACACACACACACACACACACACACACACACACACACACACACTCGCACGCCGGCCCATGCTTAGGAACGAAGTGTATATTCAAGAACTTATCCCTCCAGATATAATAATATACCTGGTACCTGGGAGGTGCTCAGTGTGAGCTGGACCCAGAAGGCATCTCTGGAAAGATGAACAGGGCTGCTGTATTTTGAGGGCTAGCCTTCCCTGCAGCATTACTGGGGTATATGCAGGGCTCAACTTTAAGCTCTGGTTAAAAAAAAAAAAAAAAAAAAAAAAAACTGGGTGCTCAGCTTTTGTTTTTGTTTTTTCACAATAAAAGAAGGCAGGAGGACCCTAACAAGCCATTAGAAAGCAACTCTTGGGCAGATGACAGCCACTCTAGCAACAGAATCTGGCTGGCTTCCCTTACTTCCTTGGGGGCGGGGCGAGGACACAAGCCACGCCCCTTGCCCTGGTCTGGCTCCACAAGTCTCGCTTCTCCTGAGTATACCTTCCCTCTAGGAGGGCAAAGAGCACGCTCTTGGGCTCCAGCTCCTCACAACCCAGCTTCTTCTAGATGCGGAGACCGAAGCTCTCTGCGCGCCACGGGCGTGTGTGTGTGTGTGTGTGTGTGTGTGTGTGTGTGTGCGCGCGCGCGCGCGTGTGTCTGTGTGTGCTCGAGCGCGCCCCACAGTCTTAGTCGTGGAAACCAAGGACATTCGATACCATCTATGCTCTCTCGCTCCCGCAGCACCAAATGGCACCTTCCTCCCTCTTCGTCCTTGGTGGTGCACCCCAAGAGTTCCCAAAGCGCTCCTGCTGAAAGGGCACCCCATTACCTTCGCTTCCCACCCTAAATGGAGTCTTTATCTGAGCCGGCTTGAGCCCCCTGCTCGGGCCAGCCCCAGAGAAGCTTGCCGGAGGGGGCACCTTAGGAGACCCACGTACAGAGCCCTCTCCACCTCCTGCCTGGCAGGGACACAGGGGAAGAAGGGAAGGATCTACCCGAGATCATTCAGCCCCGAATACCTCCTAATCTATTGCGGGCCAGTCTCCCCATAACATCTTCTCAATCACCCCCAGCACCGCAACTCCGCCGAAAACGCGCGAACAGCACCCCACAAAAACTCCACGCCGGTGCAGGCCACCCCACTCACCCCACTGAGCCGCCACGGGGCAGAGCACGTTCTACCCTGGGGGAAAATTTTCCTTGGGCTGATCCCGGCCATCGGGTTTCAGAAGTTTCCCATCTCGAGCCCCCTCCGGGGGTCCCCAAGCAGATCCCACAAAAGACAGGAAGCCGCGTACTCTCCCCCAAATCTGCGCTCCCGCGGGGTCCCGCCCCCTCGTTCCTCCCGCTTCCCTTCTCCTCCCTCCCGCCCGGGTCCCTGCGCTCCGGCGTCTCCAGCGTCCAGCGGTTCTCTAGACCTAGAAGAGGAAACTTCTTTCTGAGCTAAATTCAGATCGAAACAGAAAAGGCTTTTCTTCCCCTACTCGCCCCAGGGGCACGCTCACCCTCTGCCCCCCGAAAAGCTCCCCTCTTCCCCACGGCCACCCGCTGAGACCTTTCCTCCCGCTAAGGCTCCTGGACTTTTCAGGTCAAAAGGTCTGCGAGTCTGAAACACTGCGGGGCACGCTGGATCTTTCCAGAGACCCCACCTGTCCCGCGTAGCTGGCAAACAAACGGAACGCGGATCCCGGCAACTTTGGTGTATTTCGGCGTGTGTACGTGTGTCTGCGGGAGTGAGAGTGCGCGCGCGAGCCAGTCAGCATCGCCCCAGAGTTAGGGCAACAGCTGCAAGAGCACATCTGGAGGAGGGGGAGGGGAAGGAGTCGAGGCGTAGGGGCGAGTGGCCCCCAGCAGCGTCGGGACGGGGGCCGGCCGCCCGGCGTGGGTTACCTGTCCTATGTTGATGAATCCGTACTTGCTGGCGATGCGGTCGGCCTCCGGGAAGCCGCCGGCGATCTTGACCGCCCAGTGGTTGGTGTAGACGCGCGTCCGGCACACGGGCAGCAGGCAGCCCCCGAGCAGCGCCAGCACGCACAGCAGGTCCCGCGGCCCCGGGCAGCAGCAGCGGCCCCCCCAGCCCATGGTCCCGGCGCTGCAAGCCTCGCTCGCGGGCTGGCTCTGCGCACCCAGCGGCGCGCGCAACTAACTTCTCCGGCCTGGGCCGAGGGGCGCGCAGCCCCGGGCGATCGGGCGGCGGCGGCGGCGGCGGCGAGCCCGGCGGGGAGCGGAGCGGGAGCCTCGCGCCGGCCCCTAGACCATCCCCGGGGCTGCGGGGACCTGCGCTCCCCGCTCCGGGGCCGGCGGGGCGGTGGGCGAGAGCTCCCCGGCTCGGGCGCAGGAGGCGGCAGAGAGCGCGGGCGCCCTCCGCAGTTGGCTCTCTCCGGCCGGCTCCGGACCCCGCGCCCCGCGCCCACTGCTCCCGGGCCGCGGGAGCGCAGAGACGACCGGCGGGGCGGTGCAGGCGGCGGCGGCGCCCCCTCTGCTGGCCCGGGCTCCGAGCGCTCTCTCCCGCTCCAGGCAGCGCGCGCGGAGCGAGAGTGGCAATGGCAGCAGCGCCCGCTCTGCATAAATGACTCCTCCGCCCCCTGGCCACCCCTCCTTTCCCACCGCGCACTCCTCCCCTCCCTCCTCCGCCCTCCCGATCGCGGCCGCAGCCAGGCGCCAACCCGGTCCTAGCGCCTCCGGGTTCTCCCCTCTGAAAACGTCCAGGGTCCCGGGCAGCCCGAGGCGAGTCTTTGCAAAGAGCCGCGGGGAGAGCTCCGGGCTCCTATTTTTACCTCTCTTTTTCTCCTGCCAGTTGGATTTGTATTCGTTTACCGCTCCTTCCCGAAAGATAAAGAAATTTACATGCTAGTGCTAGTGAAACCGCCCGGAAGATTCATTCATCCTCTCTCGCAACGTCCTCAAACAATCAAGCATGTGTGGAGGTCACTCCGGTGTCGATTGTCAAACAAATAATCCAAGATTTTCACTTCGTTACTTCTCCACGTTTTTCAGCAATTGTTTATTTCACATATTCTGCTCCCAGGAGAAGCTACCACACCGGACAGTAAGTCGTGTGGACGCTTAGAAAAACCACCCGGGCTCTAAAGCCAAGTCTGCAGTCTGCCAACTTCCCAAAACCGCGCATCTGATGCTGGGCCGGGCGCGGAGAGTACAATTCCAGCTGTGGGACTGAGGAAAGAGATTTCTATGAATATCTGGTATGCAAGTGGATGGACATGTTGGACCAAGGGAACAACTATATTCATTTGCTGGCTTGCGACTGACGAGGGCTTCTTTTTCTCCACCAAGGGAAAAGTTGGCAAACTTTTCCAAACTGGACCCAGGAAAGCAGAAAGGCTTTAATATAAAAAGGACCACAGAGGAGGTTGGGGTGGAATCTGCGGCCGCGCTGCCTGCCTCCTGCGCTGTAATTGAGGGAGGGAATCGGATTAGCCCTCTTCTTCCTTCTCTACAGCCTCCCCTGTCTTTTTGGAGGTGATAGGGCACAAGGTGAAAGGAAAAAATTAGCCTTTATAAAATAATTCGACAGGCCGTAAATTAATCACACATCACTCCCTCCCACCTTTCTTTTTCCTCTCTTCCTTTCATGCCTTGTGATCTTTCTTCCTAAATCAATGCGGTTGAGATTAACTAAGGGGAACCCATCTCACAAAGATTGCTTAATCTGAAACATACCTGCAAACCTGAATTCACCTACTGCCTCGGAGTGTGACATTTTATGACATTCTGCACACTGTATAAAGTATGTTGTAGTATTGAATCTTGCAAATAAACCCACAAAATAACATTAGATGACATAACATCACTGATGAAGAAAGAGAGGGATCAGAAGAATTCTGTCATTTGCAGAAGGGCAATGCTTTATTAATTTATTTTTCTTATTTAACACGTCTGTTTTGAATACCTAGCATGTGCCACATCATATTCTGGACACTTAAAAAGGGGGGAGGGGAGGCAGAGGAACATAAAAGATCAGTGGAATTCAGCCTCCGGAGTAATTGTGTCATTATTGTTGTTGTTGTTGTTATTATTATTATTATTATTATTATTAGTGGAAAGCATATGCGCCGTCCTTGGGCTTTGGAGTTTTGGTACAGCCTGGCAACTGCTCAGTCCTTCTGGATGTACCTCTTCCTCCCTCCTCAACTATGGAGTCTAGAAAGTTCACAATCCATTAGATCGCTGTTAACTGTCACTGGGACCATCTGCATCCTTAAATAGAGACATCATCGGTGGATTTCCAGTGGAAGAAGAAGAATTCAATCAAGATACAAAACTCACCGGGCATGGCCTATAATCCCAGTACTTGGAAGGCTGACATAGAATTGCAGGTTCAAAACCAGCCAGCCTCAGCAACTTCAGTGAGACACTCAGAAACACAGTAAAATCCTGTCTCAACGTATAAAGGGGACAGGGGGTGCCAGGGAGTAACTAAAATGTCCCTAGGTCCAACCTCAGTACAAAATGAAAAAAAAAATGTCCAAATGTCAATACATGTAAAGTCGGCTGATCTTTTCCCTCAGAATTGCGGACATTGGCTCTGGGGTGGGAAAGAGTCATTCTGACCACAGTCCACTGGAGGGGGCCACCACATAAGGTACTTCTGAGCCAAACCTGCAGCTCCGCCTTGGGCTTTCAGCCTTTGGCTTTCTTTGTGGGGCCATTATTGTTTAGTCAAGCAAAGGCAGCACAAAACACTCCCTTTGAAGGCTAGCTTGGTCGCCTCAGGCTTCAACTTCTGAGTGAAATGAAGAGAAGTCGCTACTGCACCAGGTCTCCTGAGGCCTAGAAGTTGTTCTTAGGAGAGCAAACCTTCTCGTGGGTGTTTTTTCTCTGTGCTGTCTTTCTTCTTTATTCCATGAACACTCGCGCCTTCTCTGGGCATGCCCTGCTTGGCACACACAAACATAACATTCACTAGATTGAACGTGAGAGAGAATTGGAAAATGAGGGTGGAAGGAGGAAAAACCACTTCTCTGTGTTGTGCGCCAACCCCTGGGTTTGGTTTACTCAAAGACCATATTTTTCTTTTGGGATACATAAGTTTTTAAAAGAAAAAAGCTAGGCCTGTTTTGTTTGTTCATTTGCTTGTTTATTTTTTAAGATTTGGAAACCTCATTCATCGTGCATGTTGTCCTACACTCCAGCCCTCTTTGTTTTTTGTTTTGAAACGGGATCTTGCTAGGTTGCTGAGTCTCCCTAAGTTGCTGAGGTTGGCCTTGAACCTGTCAGCCTCCTGTCTCAGCCTCTAAGTATGAGATTACAGGCATGCTCCATCATGGCCCCATTCATGTCTTGAATCAAATGTATGGATAATATGGATTCATTCTTCTTTTTGCCCATCTTTTGGCAGTAATCTAGTTTAATTGTAAGTGCAATCTCAAAAATTGTAATTTCTAAACCTAAATAACATCAACTAAGTCCTTCTCCACTGAAGGGTGGATGAACGAACTCCTCTTCTTCCTTTGGGGTCTATGTGCATGAACTCATTAGCTTCTTTGACTAGACCCCTTTGGCCAAGAATGAAACTCTCAGGTAAGGTTTCATACTACATTGTTGTCTGACTTCATGATCTTGTGCTTGTTGTGACAGCTCAGTTTCGGATATTTCAGCAACCAAAGGGGCAAGGAGCTGATAGAATAGTAGGGTTGTTGGTACAAAACCGTCACTGACATTGGAAGAGAATCTATAATACAGTCTTGAATGGATTTTAGTATGTAAAGAATGGCACTACAAGATTTGACCCTGGACTCTCCCTCTAAAATGTGCCATATGGCAGGAAGGTAGACAGTTTTAAGTTTGATTAATTGATAATGCAGCTCCACCGTGTTTGACCTCTTTGCTAGGATCACTTACAGCTCTAAAAGAATATTTCAGTAAAACGCAATAAAGAGAAACCTAAGAAGTTTAGAAGCAGAAGCGAACAAGAACTCTGTAAGGAAATATCTTGAAATTCTGGGACTGGAATTATCCTGGGAAGAGTTTTCCTTATAAGATACCCCATTTCTTCCTCTGCTACATCCTTTGGTGAAAATTAACCTTTCAGATCTCTTTTGTCTCAAGATTTGGCAAATCAATGATAAATGTATACTGGGCAGCTTGGAGATGACCAAGGGGGAAAAATGTTACTGAATATTTCAGTCTGGTAGAAGAGTTACCAAGTGCATAAGCTCCTAAACGGTTTTCCAGTATGTCAGATTCAGGATTGATAGTGAAAGCTCATCAAATTCAGTAACAGTAATAATAGTAAATTATGGCAATAACCACCATTTATTAAACATTGTTATACGCCAGGCACTGAGCCAAGCACATTTCAAGTCTTAATCTCATTCACTGAGCATCAGAGCTGAAGGAGACCTTAGATATCACAAATTCAAATTCTTTTTTTTTTTTTTTGCAGTACTAGGGATGAAACCCAGGGGCATTCTACCTCTGAGCTACACCTCCACCCTTATTTTCTATTCTTTATTTTGAAACAGGGTCTCACTGAGTTGCAGAGGGCCTCACTAAGTAGCTGAGGCTGTCCGCGAACCACGATCCTCCTGTCTCAGCCTCCCAAATGCTGGGATAACAAGTGTGAACCACCACACCCGGCAGATATCACATATTCTAACTTCTTTATTTAATATATAAAAAATACAGCTGGGCGTGGTGGCGCACGCTTGTAATCTCCGCGCTTGGGAGGCGGAGACAGGAGGATCGAGCAGGTTCGAAGCCAGCAACGCGTGCTGGCTTAGGAGACCCTGTTTCCAAATAAAACCTATAAAATAGGTCTGGGAGTGTAGCCCGGAGATAGACAGGCTTCCAGGAGCCCCAGTGCCAATATATATATATATATACACACACATATATATGTATGTATGTGTGTGTGTATGTATGTATATATATATACAAAAAAGCCAATAGAAAAACCCATTTAGAGGACAGTAATTCTGATAAGGGAAAAATAACAAATGAAAGAATAATTTAAACAAAACAAAGGAGGGACTCCATGGACCAACCAAAGACAATTGTGTCAAGGATTAAAAATGATCTAGTTTGCAAATGTAGATTAATAAATTCAGTCAGAGGAATGGAAGTGTGTGTGTGTGTGTGTGTGTGTGTGTGTGTGTGTGTTACTGGAAATTGAACCCAGGGGTACTGTATCATTGAGCTACATACCAAATCACCCCCTTTTTTGAGACAGGGTCTAATTAAGTTACCTTGCACTATCCCCAAACCTTCAGTTCTCCTATCTCAGCCTCCCAAGGACTGAGATTATAGGTATGTGGCACCACACCTGGAAGAAGAATGGAAATTTGTCTTAATTTTTCAGATACCTTATATATTTAACCACCATCACTTAAAAATAGGATCTATAAGCCAGGTGTGACCACACCTGTAATCTCAGCTACTTGGGAGGCACATACCTATAATCTCAGGTACTTGGGAAGCTGAGATAGGAAGATTACAAGTTTGAAGCCAGCCTAGACAACTAAGCGAAACCCTGTCTCTAAATATAAAAAGGGTTAGGCTTGTAGCTCAGAAGTAGAAGTTCTCTGGTATCAATCCCCAATACAGCACAAAAGAAAGAAATGAAGGCAGGCAGGCAGGCAAGCAGGCAGGCAAGAAAGAGGGGGAAATATGATCCATTACAGCTGGGCATGGTGGGGTATGCTTGTAATCCCAGCATTTGGGAGGCTGAGACAGGAGGATTGAGGTTCATGGCCAGCCTCAGATACTTAGTTAGGCTCTTTGCAACTCTGTTCCAACATAAAGAATAAAAAATAGGGCTGGGGGTGTAGCTCAGAGGTTGAATGCCTAGTACTGCTATATATATATATATATATATATATATATATATTCCATGACATACATGAGACTAAGGGCTCATTTAGGGCTCAGTGTTATAATCATTGCATAACTGTTACACCACTGTTTGTGACATAGCTTCATTTTTCTCATGATGTATTCAGGATCTGATTATAGCACTATTGTTTTTGCATCTTTCCACCAAACTTTCTGACCCTTATCTCAGATTTAGTAATATATGAACAAAAGATGGACATCTTTTGCTTCCTTATCCTTAGACACATGGTAGAAGTGTTTATTAGTAAGTATGCCTGAACAAAACCTCATCACAAGAGTTTGCCTTGTGAAGAAAAGGATTTACATCAGTTAACGTATCAAGAGTGACAGCAAGCTGGGTGTTGCAGTGTAGGCCTGTAATCCCCACACTTGGAAAATGGAATCTAGAGGGTCACAAGTTCCAGGCCAGGCTCAGCAACTTAACAAGACCTTTAGCAACTTAAGTGATACCCTGTTTCCAAAGGAGAAAAAGGGCTGAGGATGTAGCTCAGAGGTACAATGTCCCTGGGTTCAATCTCCAGTAACACACACACACACACACACACACACACACACACACACACACACACGGAGAGAGAGAGAGAAAAAAAGAATGGCAGCAAAGTTCTATTTTTTTAAAGTTATTCTATACTTAGGAATAATTAATTAATGAAAATTTATTTTTATAATAAAAGGGGGATACATTCAGCAGAAAGTCACACAGAGCTTTTGGATATTTCATTTTTACTTTGTTTTGTTTTGTATGGTACTGGGGATGGAACCCAGGGGTATTCCACCTTCAAGCTATACCCCAGTCCTGCTTTTCTTTTAATTTTTTTTACTTTGAAATGGTCTTGCTAGGTTACTGAGGTTTTCATCAGCTATATTGCTGAAGGTGGCTTTGAGCCAGTCATCCTCCTGACTCAGCCTCCCAAATATTGGAATTACAGGCATGCACCACTGTGCCTAGCTCAAATTTCTAAAAGCATAGATTTCCCTGGCTCTATGGTTACAAGTTCCTTGTGACTATTGAAAAACAAATACTCATTCAAACAAAGAGAGATCCCCACCCACCCACCCACATTTGAACTCTGGTAAATGGCACCCTCTAAGTTCTATGACTTAGTGACTTTATAGAAATTCATAAACTAAGAGTATAAAAAATGACTAGAGGCGGGTGTGGGGGCACATGCTTGGAATCCTAGTACTTGGGAAGCTGAGACAGGAGGATCACAGGTTCATCGCCAGCCTCAGCTACTTAGTGAGGTTTTCTGCAATTTAGTGAGACCCTGTTTCAAAATAAAGAATGAAAAAAGGATGCCGGGTGTGGTGGCGCATGACTCTAATCCCAGCATTCGGAAGGCTGAGATGGGAGGATCACGGTTCGCAGACAGCCTCAGCTACTTAGTGAGGCCCTGTGCAACTCAGTGAGACAGTTTCAAAATAAAGAATAAAAAATAGGGCAGGGGGTTAACTCAAATGTCGAATGCCCCTGGGTTCCATCCCCAGACCCAAAAAAAAAAAAAAAAAAGAAAAGTATAAAAATAGGGCTAGGTGTGTAGCTTGGAGGTAGAATGCTCCTGGGTTCAATCTTCATTACTGCAAAAAAGAAACCAACAAATATAAGTAGATAAATAAATGAATGCATGACTAGAGACCATAATGCAGAGTCTTTCTTCAATTTTCTCCAGATATGAACAGTGAAAGATAATTTCATAGATGTGTTAAATAAAACAATAATGTAAGCTGTCCGTATGTCTGCTAAGTATTGCCTTCTGTGAGTGAAGATGAGACCAAGTTCTATGAACACACTCTGTGTCATAGTTAAGCTTTGGGTGATGAAAACATCTTTCTCTAGTACTGCTGTTTAGTATTTATAAACAGTGAGAGCACTGTTTTGGAATCTTGCTGCACATTGAACTGTGAACGGTGAGCAAAGACTGAATCCTCTGTGGAAAGAATAGGCGATACATTTGGTATCATTTATCATTTCTTATTTTGCCTCTGTCATATGTGTGTGTGTGTGTGTGTGTGTGTGTGTGTGTGTGTGTGTGTGTCTATACAGAAACAAGTTGGCGAGCTCACAGGGTATTTGTATGTTGACATTTTGGCAATGAGATGAAAAATGAAAAGAATTTTGCAGAAAATGTCAGCAATGCAAAACTTGGGGACAGTCTATAGAACTAGTCTCAGTAAAAAAGTGAAGAGATGGCAAGGCTCAAAGGAGCTGGGTGCTAGAGCCTGGAAGGAAAAGGAAAATTAAACATAGAGCAAAAGAGTGAGCACCCAAAGGTCCATGAAATATGCAAGGCCCTGGAACTGGCTGGATGGAAAACTTGGAGCTACATGAAATTGAATTTGCATTTAATACCCTGGACACTTTAGAAAACACGTTTTCTACCCAAGTATACAGGGTGGGGATTGATTCTCATGATTTGAGAGATGTGAGGCTCCAGAAGTGGCTCGGTTATGTGGAAACTAATGACTCTGAAGCAAATTATCTAATCAATATTCTATTATCCTGTACCTCTTGTACTTACATTGGACCCAGAATGCTGCAGTTTCTCCTATGTTAGTCATCCCCCTTTGTGTGTCCAGTGATAAACTCCCTGCCAAATGGAGTCTGGGCAGGAACAGGCCTTATCCTTTCTGCAAATTCAAAGTAAAACTCCCCCAAAACATCTGCATCAAAGGCAAAGAGGGAATGACAAGTCTGTATATTAAGGTGACAGTAACCCCTGCCATGTTGACTGAATAAAGAACAGCCCAGAGTCATCTGGATGGTTGCTACCCAGAGAGCGCTCACATAGCTTTTAAGTTTATGTAAACTTTACAAAGTACTTCCAGGCTAATATCATATTTACTCTCACAACAACTACATGTTACATTGGTGGGGACAAAGTTCTCATATTAACACTGTCATGGCCAAGGTCACTTGGCAAATATGGAAAGTGGGTAGTGAAATGATTTTTTTTCAGCTGTTGGTAGCTACTGATGGAGTTGGTGCATTAATTTCACCATCCCAGAGCTACAGCGATGTCTTCCCAAAGATAAGTTTCTGAAAATAGATACATCAGTTCTGTCCTGTACATTTACCAGTCCTCTGCAAAGTTCTCTTGTCAGTTAAAAGAGGAGACAGGGGGATTCAAAACAAAGGGCCTCCTGGGTCTGTCATCAAGTAGCAGTTGCTTCTCACCCCCTTCCCTCATCTCGTCACCTTAGAGTCCAGTAACTTCTCAGCTCTCTCCATAAATGAATATCCAAATCAATACCATCCAGAAGTTTCTAGGCTGAAAGTGTAATAAATTGTGTCTAAAACTTGTTTCTCCAGTCCTGATAGAATGGAGAGGTTTCCTTTATACTAGCTAATTATCCAAGACCTGCAAGCTCTAGGTCTGATTGATCGCAATATGGTTATTGTGATGAAATTCCACTAGTTTCATGAGAAACAATCGCAAAGTCTGTTGGAATGCATATGATGGATATTCTGGTAAAGGGTCTTCTTAAGACTTCCAGTAACATGTTTATTTTATAAGTGTTGCTATTATCAGTACTGTTCTCATATAATGTTCAAAGGTGCATTATAAACATTGACTCCTACACACACACACACACACACACATACACACCACACACACACATACCCTTCTGATCCTCAATACACATAATTATCAGAACTTTGACAATTATAGAAAAAGATTCATGTAAGAGTCAATAGATGGATTCAGGGGACAGATGTCACAAGTAAAATTCATCAAGATTGAGGCAGCTTTAACTGAATCCCCTTCTTCCCTTTATGGCAAATTTAATTTCATCACCCCACATTATCCCCATTTTTCTTCCAAATCTCCCTTGCTCCAAGTTTCCATCCATCTGTCTATTCATCACATATTGTCTTCCACCCCTCTGTTCTTCGTTGAAATAAATAATAGAAAAAGATTTAGAACAGTTTGAAAAGAGGAGAAATGTGGTGATATTTTCACTGCCAAAACACAACTATTTTCATATTTATGCACTCTTCTAGAATTGGTCTGAAAGCAACCATATATTTATTAAGTTATAAACCTACCACATATATGCTTTTATATCCTGCATATTTCACATAATATATACTATAAATATGTCTCCATGGTCTTTGTAATTATCATTTTAATGTCTGTACTCCATTGAGTTGATGCATTATAACTTACTAAACTCTCTTGTAAGACATTTAAAGTGTTTCCAATTTTAATTTTTATAAATAATAATGCAAAAATATCTTCATGAATATAGGCTGTGGTGTCTTAGTCACCCCCTTAGGATAAGTTCACAGCTTTTAAGTCTCTCAGGCTTCAACAATTAGGGAATGGTTTATAGCCTCAACCCTAGAGGGAACAGGCAGGTAACTTAAGTGAACACAACTCATGAATATAGTGAACTGAACCACTGTGTGTGTGGTGTGTGTGTGTGTTTTGCTGGAAATTGAACCAAGGGGCACTCTACCTCTGAGCTATACCTCCGGACACATTTTATTTTTTATTTTGAAACAGGGTCTCACTAAGTTGCTGAGGGCCTTGTTAAAGTTGTTGAGCCTGGCTTCAAACTTGTGATCATAGGCATGCACCACCACACCTAGTTTGAACCAGTTCTTATCCCAGCTCGGACAGGATTCTCTTGATACCAATCTTATGGCCTCCATTTGTATCCACCCATTCATCCATTCATCCATCCATCCATCCATCCATCCATCCATCCATCCACCAATTTGTCTGGCAATGCCAAGTCTAATATAGAAAGAGAACGTATGCTGGGTGCAGTAACTCCATAGTTCTAGCCACTCAGGAGCCTGAGGGGAGAGGATTTCAAATTCAAGACCAACCTGGGAAACTCAACAAGACGTTGTCTCGAAATAAAATTTTTAAAAGGCTGAAGATGTAGCTCAGTGGTGGAACAAGTAGGAAAGGTTGGATTCAGGAAGAGAAAGAGAGGGAGAGAGGGAGGGAGGGAGGGATAATGGAGAAGCAGCCTGAGTGGTCAAGGCAATTTCATGGAGAAAATAAAATTTAAGTTAAGTTTTAAAACATGGGCTGGGACTTGGGTTTGAATAAAAAAAAAAAGAATCACATGATTTTCATATTTGGTATACTTTGTTAGGAATCTTGAAAGCTTAGGAAGTTTTCTTTCTTTTCTTTTTAATACCTTCAGCCAAAGTTATCAAACTCTAGGCTATCCAGTACCAAGTGATTCCTCTTCCACCAATGAGGATCTTTAAGCCTTTGTCTTTGTGTCTCTTTTAAGTGTAAGAGTCAATTCTCAGTAAAGTGTGAAGTTTGGGCTCTTCATTAGATTAGAGGAAAGTCAAAAGGGAACTGAAGAATGCTCTGCTCCCAGAGATGTGTAGTAACCATTCAAACTTATCTCCCAGATAATTTCAGTATACAGAGCACACTAGGCTTGGGCAGGAAAACTAAATACCACAAACCTCCCCCAGATAAGATTTCTGTCTGAGACCTACTTTGCCAATAGATTCTCTAAAATGCAGGTTTGGGCCTCTACAGCAACCAGACAACACAAGCAAGTTTCCAATATATTCAAGAATCCTGGATGATGGTTTTATAAAGGAATGTAAAATTTACTTGAAATACTGCAATCCAGTCGATCATACCAGAGGCCTGACTCAAATGGAGCAGTCAACAAAGATGGCCAAGATCCTTCTCAACAAAGGACTGCCATTTCCTTCATCACTTCAGGGCTCCTTCAGGCAGGGTTTTTCACATCTTCACATATGAGATGTATTTAAAGGGTTCTAGTTATTTTCTTTAAAAAGGTTTCCTTTTTTTTCTTTCACTCCTTCCCATTTTCTGCTTTAAGTCTTTAAAAGTTCTTGCCTGCAACTTTAATTATTTAATTTCTTCACTGCATTATTTAAAGAAAAGAGAGTTTTGAAACTGCAGTATGCATGAAGTATGACTCTATGTGAAATTGAAGAAATCTGTGTAATGCTGCATTGCAGCACAAATTTTAGTACAGAGTATTTTGCCATTTCCAAACCTCTTTCATCTTAATGTATCCTCCTGCAAATAGGGACTAAATTACCATTTTGTTTAAATATGTCAGATAAATATCAATGAAGAAAAGACCTTCAGGAACTGGAAGACAGGCAATAAATGTGTGGGCATATCATTTGCTGTTAAAAGCATTTAGAAATGGATCAAAATAAAGAAAAGACTAGAAATGCTTATCGCAGCATTTAAATATAGAATTTCCTTTGAATCTTCCTCCCAGCATAAAAATGAAATGAGATGGCAGTAGCATAATTTGTAAATATGCCCAATTCTCTTACAGTTAAAACACATTCTTTACCCAAACTTTTAATTATCTTAAAGGTAGGCATAGATATAATTAAAAGTTAAAAGTCCTTTTTTTGTTAGATCTGGATAATATTTAGTGCAGAAAATAATAATATAAAGAAAGTATCTCATAACCCCTAAACACTTCTATAAAGTCTTTTTTTTAATTTTAATTTTTGACAGTACTAGGGACTAAATCCAGGGACACTCTACTTCTGATCTATACTCCAAGCCCAATTTTATTTTTTATTTTGAAACAGGGTCTAGATAAGTTTCTGAGAGCTCCACTAAGTTGCTGAGGCTGGTCTCAAACCTGAGATTTTCTGAGAGCTCCACTAAGTTGCTGAGGCTGGTCTCAAACCTGAGATTCTCCTGTCTCAGCCTCCCGAGGACTGGTATAACAAGCGTGTACCATCATGTCCTGTTCCTCGCCTCCGGAAACACATCCAGCCTCTAGTCAACATCTTGGTGGTTTAAAAAAATTCCCTCCCCCCTGTATTAGACAAATTATACAGGTATATGACACATACACATACCGATATATGTATATACATAAAAATACGTATATACATACTTAAACTTGCATATATATAAACATGCACACATGTAAATTTAATTTACTTTTTAACATTTTAGCTATTTTCACATACATATTTCAAATACATTATTTCTATTTCCCCATTTATTTTTAAATGTTTCTTCATGGCTGAAAAAAAGTCTATCATGTAGCTATACATATACATGTGTACATGTATACGCACACACGTAACCATTGCTCTATGGTTGACAAAATGAGCGTCTTTCCATTTAGAGAGTGTGGTGCAGATGTACCAACATTTGTATAGAGACACATGTGTTTGATCACGAGACACCAGATTAAATGATTTTCGGAGAACAAGCTCCATAAAGTTCCCAAATGACTCTATAAGTTTTCTAAAACTTCATTATATTCCTTTGAAATAATTTGACTCTACGTGAAAATCATATTAGTGTCAAGAAATCTAGAATGAAAGCGCATTGCATAGTATTAATACCATGGAGTCTGAAATAATACTACCTAGATTCAGATTCCAGGTTTACTGCTTATATCTGTGTGATCTTGTCTATGTCTCTTAAGTATTTTCTGTCTATATCTTTATATATAAAGATAAGCATTATTCTAGAATCTACTTCATAAATTTATTGTAAAGTTTAGGTAAAATAATTTAGGAAATGGGATTTAACAGGCTACTTCACATAGCAATTTGTTAATAAAATCAGTAGTAAATGTTATTTTTAATATTATAGTTTATAAACTCCTGTACAACAATATACCTCTGAATATTAAGTGTGAGAAGTGTTATTGCACTCTTTCCCTGTAGATAATTTGTGTTCTTATTGTTGGATCATATGTTTACAAAGAACAACTCAACATGTAGAGAGTCTGTTTAATTGATTTTGCTAGTGTACTATTATATAACTACTTTTTATATTCCAAAACAAATACTTAACTGACAAATCCATTGCACAATCTTTTGCAGAGATGGTGGTACTGATTCATACTCCTTAGACATCCCTTCCAAATGGCTTGTAGGCCCTCATATCCCCTCCCATTCAGTATCTGCTGAGAATTCTCCTAGATGGGCTGTGGAGCCAAGACTGCAGAGCAGTTCAGACTACAAGAGAGATTATGGAGGAGTACACCTGCTCTCTCTTTGTGACTTGATTCATTTTGGAAGTTCTGCCTGGAATTAGGGTGAGTGACCATAGCCAAGCATCAGACTGATGGTAAAAGGCCCCCTTAGAAAAGCTGACTGAATAATTTCAACAGATGGGCGTCTGGATATTTAACACGCTGTACAAGTGAGGAGTTTCATAGGGTTCTTCCCACTGCTTGTAATTTCCGTTAACCTCCACATCTTCATTTGGCAATAGATGTTCAAAATACAACTTGAGGTACCTGCTGTGGCAGAAAGCATTTCCCAAGGCTTATGTCCCTCCTGCCTACAAAAGACACCATCTGTACTGGTAGCCAGATCTATGCTTTTCTTTTCTGCCTCTTTTTCTGTTTACCTGTTAATGTGTGCATGTGTATGCACATGCACACACACATTAGAACTCTCAAAGACAAATAACAGGTCCAATTCTATTTTCTGTCTTAAGCAGCAAGCATGCATTAGTTGCCTAGCGCCTACCTGTTGAATGAATAATTCTGTTGTCTCCCATTTCTGCTATAGAAAGTTCATATCACTTCAATTCCAGGAGATGTGCTAATAAATTAGTAATATTGAAAAGGGTTAAAAGCATATCTCTTTAGAAATAATTGTGAACGAATGAAATGATGCATCTGTAATTTGCCTCAGAATAATCCATGATTTTTTTAGATAGTAGTCAGCAGAAATCATAACAGTTGAAAAAACTGACCACACATTAATAATTGTGGAAATTGGGTAATGAAGAATGAGGAGTTAAATGTGCTATTATGATGCATAAAATGAATTTAAATACACTAGTCTCTATTTCTGTATATTTGAAAATTTTCCAATGCAAAGCATATACACACTCATACATAATCCAAAACATGTGACCAAAAGCTCATTCTGAAAACATTGACTTCATACTGCTAGCATCTTAGGGAAGGATGCACATTGATGGAATTTTTACTTTTACAGAGCACAAGTGTTATGTTGGGGAGGGGGGTATGATCTGAATGAAACTCATGCATAGTTTGTTCTGCTATGAAAGGCGCACTACTACTGTGCTTCAGTAGGAACCGATGGAATTACGAGAGCTCGGTGAATAAAAGTCTGCTTTATGTGAGGACCGAAAGGCAGACCTTGAACCAAAAATAAAAAGAAAGAGAAACAAGCCATGGGCCTCAGAAAGAAAAAGAAACAAACTGTAAGTTTCAAGTGTTTAAAATCTAGCCAATAAAACTCATCTGCAAAGTCCTGGGAGATGCAGCATGACGGAGGTGGCACTGTGTATGTTTATATTGGCTGCTTCATTCCCCACACACTTTAGACATCTCTAATTAATCCCTTTGGAGCAGTGGTAGCTGAAATCCATAGCTCACCACAGCCTTATCCCATGCCAGCCAAATATAATCCTGAGACATTTCACCTACATGGTAAGGGACATGATTGCCCTGCAGATTTCAGAATAACTGCTTGAAAATTTAAAATTTGCCCCAGATGATGCTACTTTGCTAGATAAATACTAACAATGCTGTAAGGCAGCAGCCTCAAGTGCAGAAAGATATCTCTAGTATTTTTTTATTGGTGCATTGTAGTCATACATCTTAATGGAGTACAAGATGGTGGAGGCATACAGGCACACTCACTCAATTAGCCCTTACCCAGTTCCCACCCCATTCCCTCCCCCTCCCTCCTTCTCATGGTTGGCTTAGTGATTGACTTTGATATTTTTGTTAATGTACATCATGAACATTAGAGAGTTTCCCTCTTCCCTCCTCCCATCCCCTCAGTTAGGTCGCCTTATTTGCTCATCTAGAGTATCTCCTTCTTCGTCTAGAGTTCCTCCTATGACCTAAATCTCAGGGTAGTTTTGATTTGCATCTCTCTGATTCCTAATGATGTTGAGCATTTTTTCATGCATTTATTGGCCATTTGAATTTCTTCTTTCATGAAGTGTCTATTTAGTTCATGTGCCCATTTATTGATTGGATTATTTGTTTTCTTAGTGCTGAGTTTCTTGAAATCTCTGTATAGTCTAGAAGTGATCTACAGATTCAATGCAATACTCATTAATTATCAAGGTCATTCCTTACAGACATAGAAAAATTAGTCCTTAAATTCATTTGGAACAACAACAACAACAACAACAACAACCACCCAGAATATCCAAAAGAGTTCTCAGCAACCAAAACCATGCAAGAGGAATCACAATACCTGACTTTAAACTATACTACAAAGACATAATAATAAAAACAGCATGGTACTGGCACAAAAACAGATACATAGATCAATGGAGCAGAATAGAACACTCAGAAACACACAGCCAATTGATTTTAGACAAAAGGGCCAAAAACATACACTGGAAAAAGATAACCTATTCAACAAATGGTGTAGGCAAAACTGGTTAACCATCTGCAGAAAAGTGGAAATAAACCCCACTTTCTCACCCTGCACAAGAGTCAACTCAAGATGGATCAAAGACTTGGAAATTAGATCACAGACCTCGAGGCTCCTTGAAGAGGGCATAGGCCCAACACTGCAACACATAGGCACAGGTAAAAACTTCCTCAACAAGAACTCAAAAGGCACAAGAAACGAAAAGGCAGATCAATACGTGGGATTGTGCTAAACTGAAGAGCTTCTGTACAGCAAGGGAAACTAGCAAGAACCCCAACCAAGAGCCAACAGAATGGGAGAAGATTTTTGCTATCTCTAGTATTAGGAAAGGAGAGGAAGACATTTTTCCAATGTCTCACTACAGTGAATGCTGTGGTGTGCTACCCAGATATTCTGCTTTCACACTTTGAGGACCAAGGCATGTATTCCCTAAGCATCCCTGCCAAGGCTGTTAGATATCATCGTGTCCCTTGTAAATCTGAACCCCTCCTGGAGATTTACTCAAGATTTGCCTCACTCAATGCTGCACTGCTCCTCAGGGGTGCTCCACACCCACTGGCTGCACAGGTAAAAGAGGCTGAGCCTCCTTGCCTCAGTGTGGGGAATCTCTGAAGGTCCGTCCTTTCTCAGAGTGCTCTATGGGATCAGCTGAACCCAAGGTGCAAACATCACAGGTCATTTTTCCCTATGCCCAGACCCTCTTGGAAAGGCTTCTGCTTCTCAGTCCTTCCCAACTTATGTATAGGTATACTTCCTCATGTAGTCACAGATCCCAGATATACCAGTTACCCAGAAATCTCCATCTCCGACACTGTTTCCCAGGGCACTTGATTTAAAATAACTACCATGATTTGCTGAGATTCTGGGTGCTGCTCAGCTTCAGTGCTTCCTCACCAGCATTCCCCAAGGGGAAACAAAACATCTCAGTGTTTGCTGTTGAGGCCATTATTTATACAGTTGACTTGAAACTAGACTACACAGACCTGCTTTTCCAAAAGTCTCACAATTTCTACCACTCATAATACATGCAAAATTTGATGCTATGACCCTTAATTAATGAATGTATCAAAAATATTGTGAGTATGAAACACTTTCGACTACAAAGTTTAAAGTGATTGTGAATAACTGCAATGTTTTCTCAGATGTCACCAGAATGATTGTGTGAGTTATTATTATTATTATTATTATTATTATTATTATTATTATTATTTTGTGGTCCTGGGGTTGGAACCCAGGGGCATTCTACCTCTAAGTTATACTCCCAGCCCTATTTTATTTTTTTATTTGAAAACAGGGTGTCACTGAGTTGCGGAGAGCTTCACACATTGCTGAGGCTGTCTGAGAACCTGCTATCCTCCTGTCTTACCCTCTCAAGTACTGGAATTACAAGCATGTACCTTCAGGCCTGACTAGATATTATTTTTGCTGTTCAACTTTTTCTTCCTTTACTGGGGATGCCTTAAGATTCCATGGTGTTGTTTTGTTCTCTTTTTCTCTCTCTTTTTTTTCTTTTTTTTTTTTTTCAGTACTGGAGATGGAACCCAGGGGCATCCTACCTCTGAGCCACACCCCCAGCCCTATTTTTTATTCTTTATTTTGAAACTGGGTCTCACTGAGTTTCAAAGGGCCTCACTAAGTAGCTGAGGCTGTCCTTGAACTGTGATCCTACTGTCTCAGCCTCCCAAATGCTGGGATAACAAGTGTGTGTCACCACACCTGGCTCTTGTTCTCTCTCTCTCTCTCTCTCTCTCTCTCTCTCTCTCTCTCTCTCTCTCTCTCTCTCTCTTTGGTGGTACTGGGGTTCCTGGAAGCCTCTCTACCTCCAGGCTACACTCCCAGACCTATTTGTACATTTTTTAAAATTTGGAAACAGGGTCTCCTAAGCCAGTGAGCATGGCTGGCTTCGAACCTGCGCGATCCTCCTGTCTCTGCCTCCCAAGCGCGGGGATTACAAGCGTGCGCCACGACGCCCGGCGTGTTCTCTTTTAACCTGCCTCACTCCCTGAATTTTCTGTTCCTCATGGTTTGTGTAGGTGAAAACTGATGGAGGTTTTTATTGGAAAACTTTTTGGGAATAGTTTTAGGTTCATGGCAACCTAAAGGTTTGTCCACAGAAAATAATGGAAAGTGGTTGTGTAGATCTGCTTGACTTTGACCTTATTAATCGGAAAGTTCTCACTTGTGGGCTAGAAGTTATATGATATATCTAGAGGTAATATGTGTGAACGGGGTGAGAGGTATTTTTGGGAATCCCAAAATTAATGTCTTTTACCCTATTCACTGGTGCCTGGGATTTACATGAAGCAGAGCACAGTTTACTTGGCTAGGTTGGAGGGGTTGCTCTATTCTCAAGTTTGTGAAATCTAAGCATTTATCTTTTTTCCTTTTTTAATTGATGAATAAATTTCAAGCTGTCCCCAGTTACAGAACAAACAAACTAGGACTGGTGGTAGTTTAATTTGCTCTTGCTAGTAAGCCCGTGGCTTATGATCCAATGGCACTGATCTCACTGGAGAGCTTGTAAGAAATGCCCTAACTCACATCATCTAAATTGGAGGGCACTTTTTTTTTGGGGGGGGGTGATATTTGGTACTGGGGATTGTACCCAGGGTGCATTAAACCTCTGAGATTCACTCCTATCTCTATATTAATTTTTATTTTGAAACAGGGTCTTACTAAGTTGCTAAGGGCCTCGCTAAGTTGCTGAGGCTGGCTTCAAACCTGCAACCCTCCTGTCTCAGCCTCCCAAGTATTGTGATTATAAGTATGTGCTACCATGCCTATATCAGAAGACACTTTTTAAGATACTCTGTATTTGTAGGCATTCCCCAGGTGACATTGATGCTACTGGTCCACAGAACACATTTTGGGCAGCAATGCTCCAGAAAATATTTTAGTGGTCACTAGTTTTACCTGCTAGGAAGCCAGGTTGTGGTTGTGTGCCTCTCCATTCCCAGGGCTGTGTTTAAGGCTCTACCCATTGGCACAGTGAGATGGATGAAAGATAATTAGACAGGAAGCAGCATCTCAGGATGCTGGGTGTTGTCAGTTTCCCAGTGAGGAAGAAAGTTAGTATCTTTTTTGGGTAGAACTACAATCAGGCATAAGGGATGTAGCTTAGAGCCCAGCTCTGGGAAATGGTTATATTAATCCATAAAGAAAGAGTACCAAAAAGCAGCTTTCACTTGGAGGAAAATGTTGCTTGGTGTTAGGGTTTAGATATAGACTGTCCCCTGAAGAGCTCATGTCCTGATGTTCAGAAGTGATAAAATTGAATCATGAGGGTTCTAATGTCATCAGTGGATAAATCCATTAATGGGTTAATGGATTTGTTGGGCAGTAAGGTAGGCAGGTGGGGCATGACCAGAGGAGATGGGTCACTGGGATTACAGCCTTAAGGATTATAATTATATCACAGACTCCCTTTCTCTGTCTCTCTCTCTCTGCCTCTGGCCTCCATCATGTAGAGCCCTTGTGTTCATTCTCTCTCTCTCTCTCTCTCTCTCTCTCTCTCTCTCTCTCTCTCTCTCTCTCTCTCTCTCTCTCTTTCTTTTCTCCACCCCTGCATCATGCCCAGGCTCTACAGACTTCATCTGGCCTAACATGGACCGAGCCCTCTGAAATCTTCAGAAATGTGAACAAATAAGTGTTTCTTCCTTTAAGTTGTGGTTGTCAGGTATTTTGACTCACAACAGTGAGAAAGCTGACTGAAAACACCTGGAAAATGGCATACCCCCACCCTCAGCTGTTCAGGCAGCAGGAAGTGCAGTCTTTGACACACCCGTGAAGACATTCTTTAAACGTCTAACATGTGGAGAAAAAGCCTTTGGCTGGAAGTCAGGAGACCTAGGTACCAGATCTGGGGTCTGGCTCTGTCACCAACCAGACACAGACACAGAATATTTGTGTTTCCTCTCTGGCTTTCAGCTACCACATCTGTAAAATGAGAGGACTCTTTAGCATCTAGGAACTCAGATGCCCCAGAATTGGCTGCAGAAACTGCTCTTGCCACAAGAGGGAGTTCTCTTTCTGAAATCCTGGAATTTATATGCACAGCCTTAATGTAAAGATTTAGGCAAACAGTAACATTTAAGTATTCAGAACCAAATAGTCTTTCATAAACAATTCAAAAGGATTAAAATAGTCATTTTTAAAATGTAGATTAAATTATAACTAAGTCCCTAAGTCCCTGCCAGAACAAAGCCAAAAGGAAACTACTTGGAAGGACTGAGACTGCAGACAACAGAAGCAGGTTGGAAGTCTGGTGAGTATGGCAAGGAAGGAGGGGCCTAACTTTCTTCTTTGACGTCATCAGAAACTTGATGCCTGTTAACAGCTTCCCCCCTTCAGAAACTGATAAATCCTGGCAATTTCTTGTCTTTCTGGTAGCATTTTATATGTTTAAGAGTGAATGTGGAGCTCAAGGTAAGTCTAAATGACAACTAATTTTTGCAGGGAATAAACTGGTACTTAAGGAGAAAAGAAAGGTACTGTTAATAGGAGCCCACACATCTACATGAAAAGTGAGACATCCAATTAAGTTACAGCACATCGTCTCCATAAAAAGATACTTCAAATGATTTAGGTTTTATGTGAGCTCCACACAGAGCCCAGGGACTAAGACTTTCCTTCATTTGGGCTGGTTCGCCCCCCCCCCGAAACATACCAAATTTCACATTTTTCTCCTCCTCCTCCTCCTCCTCCTCCTCCTCCTCCTCCTCCTCCTCCTTTCCCTCTTTCTCCCCTTCTTCCATTTCTTCCTCTTCTTTCTTTTCCTCCAATCCTGGGGCTAGAACCCAGGGCTCTGTGCATTGTAAGTGAGTGGTATACCACTGAGCTGCATCCTCAGCCCTTTCTAAATTATATTTTGAGACAGTCTCATTAAGTTGGCCAGATTGGCTTTAAACTTACGATCCTCCTGCCTCAGCCTCCTGAGTAGCTGGGATCACAGGCAGCCACCACCATGCTGGGCTCTTTTTTATTTTCTGTACTTTCTGGGTTGTTAAAGTTTTGAGAGTGGGCATGCTGCTTCTAACAGGTAGATGACATAAAATAGGATGTGAAATCTGGGCCTGCATTGCAAAGAGAAAGTGCTGGCTAACTTCTGGTAGGCAACCTAGCAGTGAATTCAAAATGGCAGCCCTCTCCTACCCTTTCTGGACTAGAAAGTACTTAGAGAATTGGGCCCTTTAAAGAGCTGAAAGCCCTCTTAAATTCAGCTAGTCCTGTGTTTCCCAAAATTCAGAGTTTTTCACTCAGAGAAAAGATTATTTTAGTTCTTTCGTGAATATAGAAACAACAGTAAGTCACAGAGAACTAAAAGCAATCCTTTTAATTCCTTCTAATCTCTTCTAATGGCATTACAAAGCTATCTCATTTTTATATTGGAATGGCTCTAAACCCCTCTAATAGTTACCAATTTCTTCTTTTTAAAAAATAATAACAAAGAGTTTTGAATAAACCATACCCTTTACCAAAAAATACTAACCAACACTATCTAACCATAATATAAAAGTATTGCTTCACTTGTTATATTGATTTTTATGACTATATGCTATTTATGAAAAAGATATTCTTTTTTATCTTTAGTGACATTAAATTTTCTTTTAAAGCAAAATAATAAACTGAAGTTGGATACATGGTATGTCTGTAATCCCAGTATTTTTGGAGGCTGAAACAGGATGATCACAAGATCAAGGCCAGCATCAGCAACTTAACTGAGACCCTCAACAATGTAGCAAAGTCTCGTTTCAAAATAAAAAGTAAAACAGGGCTGAGGTGTAGCTTGCAGGTAGAATGTCTATGATTTCAATCTTCAGTGCCAAAACGAAGAAAGAGAAATAAAGAAAAACATGGGTAAATAATAGTACAGGTGATGCCCAGACAAGTCAAACACTGTGCAGATGACAGCAGCAAGGAGAGTGCCTTAACAACAAGCAAAGCCTTCCAGGGTCAGCTGTCAGCATGGGGAGGATCTAGTTCTAGGACGGGATTGACCACTAATGAGGTACTTCTCTTCAGGCTAACACAGAAAAACAAATGTGCCCTAATTTCCTTTCAATGACTTAAATTTTGACTTCATTACCTATATTAAATAACTCATATTGCTCCTCAGAGACAAATAAGGAACGGGGGAAATTCCTTTGTGCCAAATAATATAGTTCCATGTTAAATCCCACTGCGGCCCACAGGCAAAATCCCATAGCTGCCAACGCCATTTCAAAGAAGGTTCTCTATTTCCATATCCCTGTAGCTCAGTTAATAGTACTTGGTTTACCTAATTACGACAAATTCTTTCCAATAATAATCCTTACAATGAGTGCTTTCTCTGGCTCTGGGCCAGTCCCTCAATAAAGCAAAGAGACCTAACTGTTATTTCCTGTTGGCAGGAAATCCCTTTTCTATGACCTCAGATATTTCTTAACTTTATCTGGATGTCTATCATCAATCAGTACAATCACAGTCCTTGAATTATGTGAGCCCCTTGAAGGCAGGGGTTTGGTTCACTGCTGTATCTTCAGTGCTTGGCTTAGTGCCTGCTTCTCAATAAATACTTGTAGATTAACTGACATATTAATTAACTGCACCGGTGGGAACAAGTCTTAATTTGAGGGAATTGCTTGTTTATGTAAAGCCAAGTGGAACATCTGTTCTGTATAGGTGCTTTATAGAATCAGCTTTCATCTTAAAAGTAGGAGAGAAAGGATGTACCAATGACTGAAGGATGCTTAACTTAGGAAATAATGGATTCAAAGAGTTTCAAAAGTTATCTACTCTGTATTAAACAGTGGAATCATCCCAGGTGGGGAGATACCTAAGAATGTCCAAGGTTGTCAGGAAATTAGCAACTCACTGCACATTTCTAACAGGTAACTGTTCTCTTTGGGAAGTACTGCAGTGTTTTCAGAGCCTCCTGAGATTATTATGATTTTTATTTTTGTTTTGTTTAAACTAGACATTCAATTAGTTTAATGCACACTTTGGATTTTACATTGGCAATAAAATCAGTTCACTTTAATTCTGTGGAAAATATAACACCAACATGCAAACTCAAGATCGTAGATAGAACTGTTGGTTTAGAAGAGGCTGGTCCCTTGAGTCTCACCTGGAGCCACAACACTGTTTTCTCAACAGATGCTTATGTGATGGAGACCACTGGGGATGTAATGTGTACTTCTTGCCTTCAGAGTATCATCGCAGCCAGAAGGGAAAGACAGGCAGGGGAGCCAGGAACTACAGTCCATATGTATCGCGGATCCTAGGAGAGGAGAAAGCAGATGTTGTGGATGGAGCAGGTAGGAGGGATAGTAATCCAGGATTTCTGTGTATGATAGGGGTGGGAGAGCCAGGAAGAGCATTTGAGAAGAGGTTAATAACCTATATATCTTGCAGGACTCGACCAGGTGAGGACCAGAAAGCGTTCCATGAAGAGAGAAGAATGTGCTTCCATTACATGGGCCCTGTCACTTTTCTACTCTCAAGGATGACTTCTGATTTCCTATGCATTGTTTTTCTTTATGCTCTTTTTTTTTTGCATCATTACAAAACAAAGAGTGGGTAATGAACTGCAGCCCTCCACCACAGCAAGAATGGAATCTGACTTGCCAATTCCGGGCAAAGAAAGTGACATTGCCTTCTCTGTCCTTCCGATAAAACCATTTGTAAACCAAGAGAGAAGTTTGGCCAGGAGCCTCAGGGTAGCCCTCCAGCTGAGTGTCTGGGTGATAAGTGGAAAACCTGGAAATGCCACACCTTTCTAGCTAGCAGGGAAGCTAATGTTGCTGTCAATGGCTTGTACAGTACGCAGCAATGTTCAGCTTTTAGAGTGCACATATTTTTAAATCCTGGTTATTATCCTCAGATAAAAGAGAGAAGTCTTTTTTTAAACAGTAGGCTACTTTTATACAAAAAATAAAGAAAATTACAAATGTCTCTGGCTGCTGGCAGGCTTTCAGAGAGGAAAGGCTGGTGATAACGACAAAAATGCCTTCTAAGTTTTTGTAAGACACTCAGAATATGCTGCCCATTCTTCTTTAAGAGAAAACAGAGCAACTGATTTTAATTTTTAAAAAGCATGCTGAGTTTTGAATAATTTATAGGAAATTGAATGTTACATTAAGTTGCTATTTTCTTTAGATATATTTTCAAATACTTTTTATATTGAAATTGTTTAAAGTTCACAAGAAATTGCAAAAGTAGCACAAAGGGTTTCTGCATACGCTTCACCTAATTTCTCCCAACACTATTGTTTATACAACCAGGGTACATTAGTAAATCAGTTTTCCTAAGATTTTACTAGGTTGACATTCTAAAATATGAAGGTTTTATCTATTAAAAATTTGTTCTTTCATTTTTTTGTCCTTATGTTTTGTTTATTTTTTATTTTCGAGATGCTGGGTATTGAACACAAGACCTGGTACATGCTAAGCATGCACTCTACCACTGAGCTATGTCCACGCTTCATTCCATCCAATCCCATAATCTGGTCAGGGAAACAAACCAGCAGAATGTGATAAACCTTAAGATACAGAAACATGATCCTGTTAGAGGCCAAGAAGAGAGGCATTTCTATTGTATTATTTGCCCAAAAAGACTCCTCTGAGATAAGCCTGATTGGAATTGGAATTAAAGGGGATAAGTAATCTTTTTTTTTTTTTTCTGGTACAGGATACTGAAACAAGGGGTTTCTCTACCTCTGAATCCTTTTAAATTTTTTTTTTTATTTTGGGCTCAAACATGAGATCCTCCTGTTTAAACTTCCTAAGCACTGGGATTGTAGACATATGCCACACACACTCAGCTGGGAGTTCAGAAAATGTTTGAAGCAGAGGAGCTACATGCGCTAAGTTCCAGCAACATGAAACAGCAGTATTTATTCAGAGAACAAAACTAAATCGGTTTGGATGGACCAGAGAGCATGTTTGTGCTTTGAGTTGAGAAAATGGAAGTAGAGACAGGAAGGAAGAGACAGCCGATAAGACTAAAAAGGCAGTCTGAGTCCTCCGGATAAACAAAATCAGCAAGGCATCTATATCTTTATATCTATACCAATCTATGTATCTATTTATATAGAGAGGAGAGGGAATTTATTGTGGAAATTGTTTCATGTGACCATGGAAGCTACGTTCCATGGCAAGCCCCCTGCACTAGGAGAACCAGGGAAATCAGAGAGTAGTTCTGTCAAGTTCAAAGGCTCAGGAACCAGGGGCAGGTGCTATAACTCTCATTCTGGGGCTGAAGGCCCAAGAAACTAGGGAGCTTCTGATGCAAGTTTTGGTTTCTCAAGGCCAGAGAACCTGGCATTATGATGTCAAAAAACAGAAGATGTGTGTTTCAACTCTAGAAGAAATAACAAATTTGTCTTTACTCTGCCTTTTTGTCCTATTCCAGCTCTCAACCCATTACTTGGTGCCCATCCATGTTGAGTGATGTTGAATTTTCTTAACTCAGCCAACCGATTAAAGTGCCAGTACTTCCGGAAATACTCTCACAGATACACAATAAATAAGGCTTAACCAGCTACGTGGGCATCCACTATTCCAGTTAGGTTGACACACACAAAAAATTAACCATCATAGGCAGTGAGTGGGAGGTTCTGAAAAATCCTGCTTATTAAACAACTACCTTTCAGAGTCAGTTTAAGATTCAGAGTGAGCTAGGGGTGGGCTTTGAGAAGTAGCATTATTATGCTTGCATTTTTGAATGATTGTTTTCACAGCATTGTGGAAGATGCATTGAGAAAGAAATCCAAAGAAATGAGAGGTAGAAAGTCACTTGATTAAGAAGGTAGAAAGCCATTTGATTAAGAAGGGAGAGAAGGATGAGATCAGAGGCAATGGGAAAGAGAGGAAGCACAATCAAGAGGATTCAGTGTCTGCTTGAGTATTGGGGACCAGGACTGCATCGGAGCAAAGACTGGTCTAATGTTTAAATCCCTAGATTAAATATTATCAGTGAGTGACATTAACGGAGATAGAAAATAAAATAAAAGAACATGGGGAAGAAAAGTTTCAGCTTATTTCCTTCCCAGTCTTTAAATTCCTGATAAAAAGTGAAAACTCCTTATAAGTGCATATAAGTAATCAAAAGTGAGTTCCTATCTTACATTTCATTCTTAGTGATAGTATCTAGTTGGTAATTATATATGTCTAAGACTGATAATATTACTGAAAATATTACTAGTTTATTATAGTTTATCCATGTAAGTATCTGGTGAGAACTGCACTGGTTTAGGTTGTGACAGTCAAGAGGAAATGACCTCCCACATTTCAGCTCATTCTGTTCCTTCAACAATATATCTTTTCACCAACTTGGTGACAATGGCTCTTGTTCCTGCAGAGTCACACATATATACTGCAGGTGTCTGGTTATTTCCTAGGCAAGTATATGACTTCTCTGTTGTTTTCCAATGCCACTGGAAGTTCTTCATACTTAAATCTCTTTGCTAGTTGCCTCTCCATCTAGATAAGCCTTCTACCCATTTCTTTTCTCTTTTTCCCCATTCTTTGAGCTTTGACAGAAACCACGTGAGGTCATATGACGATATCCATTTAATTCACTCAATAGCAAAATTTTTTAGTCCACAACAGAATAGTAAGAATGGTAAGGGGCACCCAGGCACCCAACAGAGGTAACAGCACCCAAAGGAGAAGCTGCAGTTGTCAGTGGACGCTTGATTACCACACGAGGGACGCCACCTTCACGTTTCTGGACTCAGGTGTCTCGTCCACAGAATGGGAATGCAATATTCATCCTTGTTCACTATTACCAGTTTATGAAAATAAAATATCTGCAGCAATACTAATAATGAAGTGTGATGAATGGTATGCAAGTATGGGTTTGTTTATTTATTTTGTGGTGCTGGGGATTGAACCAGGGGCTGTCTACTTCTGAGCTACACTCTTAGCCCTATTTTATTTTTTATTTTGAAACAAAGTCTCACTAAGTTGCTGAAGCTGGTAAAAAACCTGTAATATTCCTGTCTTGGCCTCCCAAGTATAGGAATTATACCTATACCAGGAATTATACCTATACACCAGCTGCTAGCTAAATAGTAATTTTTAAAAAGAATAATCGCAAAGAAGTTAAGGTTAGCATAAACTTCTTCAACTGTATGTGGTAAGATTTTTGGAAAATGAGACTTTTTGTCCCATATCATTAAATCATAAACAGAAAAAATCCCTTGGCAACATATATGAAACATTAATTTACTCTTTTATTTATTAAACAAATACTCATTGGGTGACTGGTGCAACAACACAAAGCACTTGCTTTCCTGTAACTTCTGAGGAGCCAAGGAGTTGGAGGTATAATGTATACGACAACAGACAGTGCGAAGCATTGTGGGACAGTGTCTGGAATTAAGTTCAAATGGTAACCATTATCATAATTGTGATTAGCTCTAAGGAATGGGGAAACACGTGTCCTGCAATAAAGCTCAGAGAAGTCAAGGTCAGGATATGATTATCACGCAGACAGGCAGTCTGGTGGTTAAGAATGAGGTTTTGCTATCAGAGACATTAGTACCCAAAGAAACATCTGATAAAGAGATAGAGAAGTCATTATCACTTGTGAGTTGACAAATTGATTGCATTTAAAGTAAAATGGAGGCCAATCTAGCACTCTTTGTTCTTTCCCACTTATCTCAAATTGATAAGTAGGACAATGCTCGGAATGGAAGGAATTTGAGGAATGAGCAGCAGGTGAGGAGAGGGTTCTTTGGGATGGAAGGATGCTGAACTCAAACTTGATCTCTTCTTGCTAGCCAAGAGGGACAGGCCAGGCGCAGGTGAACCCCGTAAGGGGTGGGGTCGGGCCCAAAGAGACCCGGCAATGGCCTACATAGCCACGTTCCCTCGTCACCCCGGAATGCTTTTAAGAGAGTTTCCACATTAGTCCCCAGAGCCTCTTTTCTCCTCCTCCTCCTCCTCCTCCTCTTCCTCTTCCTCCTCCTCCTCCTCCTCCTCCTCCTCCTCCTCCTCCTCCTTATTTAAGAATTAGCTAAACAAAAGAATGGATTTTGTTGTGCTGAGAATTGAACTCAAGGCATTCTAGCTCTGGTACACACAACTCTTTTTATTTTGAAACAGTATCTTGCCAAATTGCTAAGTTTGTGAGGATCTGTTTTATTTTGAAACAGTATCTTTCCAAATTGCTAAGTTTGTGAGGATCTTGCTAAATTGCCAAGGCTGGCCTCAAACCTGCAATCCTCTCTTCTCAGCCTCCCAAGTACTAGGATTATAGGCATGTTCCACCATGGCTGATTAAAAGAATAAATTTTAATAGTATAAAAAACATTTTAGCCGGGTCTGGTGGTGCACGCTTGTAATCCCCACGCTTAGGAGGTGGAGACAGGAGGACCGCACAGGTTCAAAGTCAGCTTTGCTGGTTTAAGAGACCCTGTTTCCAAATAAAAAATAATAAAAATAGGTCTGGGAGTGTAGCCCGGAGGTAGAAGGATTTCCAGGAACCCCAGTACCACACACACACATACAAAAAAACCCCATTTTATATTATAATGCATTCCTATGCTGCCTGAATTATTTCTGTTTCCAGCATTCTACTTCTGATCTCTACTCCCAGCCCGTTTTTTTTTAAATTCTTTATTTTGAAACAGGGTTTCACTATGTTGTAGAGAGCCTCACAAATTGCTTAGGCTGGCTGAGAACCTGTGATCCTCCTGTCTCAGCCTCCCAAGTACTGGGATGACAAGCATGTGCCACCCACCATGCCTGGCCTGCCTGCTTTATTTCTGTATTCATTTGCAAGATTTTGGCCAGTAAAAAAGAGTTTAATAGAGTATATCTTCTGTGCTAATGGAAGCATTTTTTTGGGTGGGGGCAGCAAAGAGAATTTGGTGACTGCAGGAAGTTTTTGCTACAACTGTTCACTAATGCAGCTCCTTTAACATATGGGCATCAGAGTCTTGCGAGCTCCCTTTACTCAGATGGTCTAAAGTTAGGGAAAAATAGCTATTGAGATTAAGGGTGACAACTTATGACTCTAAGGCCAGTTTAAAATCCAGAAGCAAGCCGGGCGTGGTGGTGCACACTTGTAATCCCCGCACTTGGGAGGCTGAGACAGGAGGATCGCACAGGTTGGAAGCCAGCCTCAGCTGCTTAGTGAGGCTCTCAGCAACTTAGTGAGACCCTGTTTCCAAATAAAATATAAAATGGGTCTGGGAGTATAGCCCGGAGGTAGAAAGCCTCTGGGTTCCACCCCCAGCACCACCAAAATAAATAAATAAATAAATAAATAAATAAATAAACAAATAAATAAATAAATAAAATCCAGAAGCAGATATGCTATCAAATGGGTATATTATATGTCCTTAAGATTTAATATATACACTTCCGTTTTATTCAGATAATATATTTTGAGTCCCTGTACATGTTAGGCTTGTTGGAAAAATTGGCTTTGTTTGGGAACGTAATACAGAAAATTTTTATGAGGACTTTGCAGGATGGAGAACAAACGAAGGTCCTGACACCTGGACCACCTTCACATTTCTTTGGATCATGAGATATTAGGAGAGTGGCTCCCCAGATAGCTGTTATCACTACCTTGCACTTATAAAATGCAGTTTACGTCTTCTGTTGCTTATGCTTTGTGCTGATTGAACTAATAAAAAATAAACAGAGAGGAAATTAAATTGTCAATAGAATCCCAGCAAGAAGAAGTATGGGCAATATCTGAGTCCATGGTTGTCTCTTTAATACGGAGCATTGCCAAAGAGGAAAAAAAAGAAACAACATTTGACACATATCTGTTCTTTGTTGTTGTTGCAAATGCGATTATAATTATGGCTATGTTTCTGTCTTTCCACGCACCTCTCAGGGAGATGACAATGTATTTTGCATAATGTTAGCACAGTGGAAGCTTCAGTTTAGCAAAATAATTTTCTCAGGGCTTTGAGGCCCGTGATTTATGAATGGATAGCGGGACTGTTGCTTTTCTGAAATTGGCCCTTCCCTTCCGGCTCGTGTGTTTCAGAATGGTTGTTATCTGGGAAAGACCTATTCATTCCGTGAAAGACTGAGGTCACTGGCACAACCCCGCCCTTCCTAGGCGTACAATGCTGAGATCTTTAATACCAGTGTCAGATGCCAGAACCCAGGGAGGGTGGAACTCGCCAACCACAGTTGAACCAGGAGGTTTGTCTTTCTGAGTTGATTCCCAGGCACAGGGTGCTGAAGATGTGCGTGAGAGATTGGCTTGCATAAGAAAAGTTCCAGATACACAGAATATTTGAACAAAAAGAATGTAAAGGGTCACTTAAGTCAACTCAGTTTTGTGCCAGTGGGAAAAAACCTTCAAAGTTCTATAATTTTTGTGAGATATGGTAGCACCATGCTGTAATCCCCACTGCCCAGGAGGCTGAGGCAGGAGGCTTGCAAGTTTGAGGCCAGCCTGGGAAACTTAGTGAGACCTTGTCTAAAAATCAAGGGTAGGAGATTTAGCTTAGCGGCAGGACATTTGCTTATCATGTGCAAGGTCCTAGATTCAATTCTCAGTACCACACATGTATACACACACATACAGTAAGATGAAAATAAACATTTAAGAAAAAGCTGAGGCTGTAGCTCAGTGGTAGAACACTTGCCTGGTATGTGTGCTGCCCTAGATTCAATTATCAGTACTGCCAAGAAAAGAAAAAGCTCTATGACTTTTCTGTGTTGTTTAGCTAATACCCAACAATAAAGAAAAGAACAGTATTTTAAAGATGTAAAGGATAAAATGCAGTAATCATCAGCTTTACCTAATATGACTATTTTCCATTTTGATTCATTATGTAAACAAGTGCTTCTACCAAATTCTAACCTCAAAATTCGTTTTTTTATATACCCAGAAAAAGAAAAAGAAAACTTAAGGGTTGCTACTTTTCTCTTTCTTGTTTTTAGCATTAATAGTTTCTGAGGTATCTTCAGTGCACAGAACAGCGCTGGCAGGTCGCAGGTGATCAAAATGTGTTATCTAGTGAATGAATTACTTACAGAGCCCGTCCCTTTGTTCTGGGCGCCCGCGTGTCATCCGTGAATCCCTCCAGTTCTTATTCTCAGTGAAGCTACAGGTTGATAGAAGAAATAATACACCTGTAGAAATTACAAGAATACAAAGTAGAAAGTAAGAGCCATAATAACTTGGCCTCATGCTTATTTGGTCATTTGTTATGTATGCATTATGCACTTTATATATAATTTATTTATGACCAGCACCTCCCCCAATAGTGGGAATGATTGTCATTTTTAGAGTGAGAAAACTGTGATGTATGTAGGCCATGTACTTGCCCTGGAGTCACAGAGCTAGACAGAGATAGAAACAGAATTTGAATCATGTCTGGCATTTGCTAAAACATACTATATCACCTTTTATTAATTTTAAGTAATATTAGCAGTTAATTCTTGTCTCACTTATAATTTATTATGTATCGACTAATTTAATGTCCACAACAACCCAAATAGGTATGATTATTCCTATTTTACGGATAAGAATAAAGAAATAAAACAAAGCAACTATCCAGCATATCTTTATGAAGGAGAAACATTTGAAGTCAACTTTAAGAGACAAGTAGGATCTGAGTGTTTAAGGATGAGATAGGTATTGAGAACTGTGAAGGATCTGAGTAAAAATACCTACCTACAAGCTAGCAAATTAACCTGCGCTTATCGTATGGATGCTGGTAGAAAATGTGAGACTTAAGGATTGGAAACGAAGGGCGGTTTATTTTCCACTACATTTTATTTTTTTTAAGGTTCATAAAATAACCTTTATTTTTTAAAGTTTATACATGCACTACAGGAAACAAAAACACAAGAAGCCAAGAACAAAGTCATCCAGTCCCGAGCAGCTGGGTTGCTGTGGCCTGCCACTCCTGTGTACACATACACGACATGCCATGTGTGTGATCAAGATCGTAGTATGTATCGTGCTTTTCCACACATCAATATTCAACTCAAAAATCTCAGTTACAAGAGTATTTTCAATAGCCAAGGATATAGTTCACCAACTCAACCTGTTAAAAAAGTAACTGTAATCCTGCCTTTCTTGGGACAAAAACATTTCTGAAGATAGAAAGAGCAGCAGGCCATTGGACAGACATACTGGCAGAGTTGAGTAAAATACTTTCTAAAATCATGGAAATATACCCAGATGAAAACAAGTCCAGAGAGCATTTGATCAGGCTATGCAATTTAGTGTATGTAAAAGCAAATAACATCAAAATCAAATTTATATTAGTTTATGCCTGAACTCTCATATGAAAGTGAGGCCAATTATGAGTTGTAATCATATGGAATAAAGATTCAACTGGTGTTGGGATTTCAGGCTCACAGAGTTTAGGTAAAGTGACTCTTCAAAATTGGGCCTGATCCAAGGAAAGTTCAGTTTTCCACCCATAGGTGGCAGCACACGTATTGTTGCTTTTTGTTTTACTTGTGATTGCATTCCACAGAGGGGAATCTTTGAGAGCTTCAAGTGACCTTAAATGTCGTCCAGGACAGCCATGTCACTTTGAAGCTGAGGAAACTGAGGTCGGAAAAGATTCTGTGACCTATCCAATATCTTACAGCTTTTCAGAGTTACAGCCCAAACTAGAATCCAAGCACCCAACTCTCAGATCTGCGTCCATAATCCTAAGCTCCCCTTCACTTGTCTTTATGCTCACATCTAATAGGAGAAGGCGAGAGAGTAAACTTGAGTTTAAAAGAGGAAAGGAAAAAGAGGAAGAAATTTATAAAAAAAAAAAAAAGGCAGGACATTGGATGGGGGTGGTTGGGAGATACTTTGTGCAAGCTTACCGTCTTAAAGCATGCCGGCACTTCACAGAAACTTCAAAGCTCAGTTCTACTTGCAACATAGACGGAATGTTCTAGGGAACAGTCTGCAGCCCCTTGGCAGCCAGATAGGCCAACTCAGCAACTTGGGAACTTGTTAGAAATAGGGAGTTCAGTCTTCTTTCCTTCAGAATTGCTGAATCAGAATCTGCATTTTTAAAGATTCCAAAGGGAGTCGTTGGCATATCAAAACTGGAGAGGCTCTGATGTAAAGTCTAGAGTTTAGACTACAGCACTGTTCTCAAAGTGTGACACCTGGGGACTTGTTACGAACGCAGAGCCAGGCATGATGGTGCACGCCTATAGTCCCAGTACTTCTACTTGGAAGACTGGAACAAGAGGATCCAGGTTTGAGGTCAGCCACAGCAATTTAGCAATACCCTCAGCAACTTAGTGAGATCCTGCTTAAAAATGAAGAATTAAAATAGAGTTGGGAGTGTGACTTACACACACAAAAAAAAAAGAAGAAAGAGAGAAAGAAGAAAGAAAGAAAGAAAGAAAGAAAGAGAAAAGAAAGAAAGAAAGGAGAAAGAAAGAAAGAAAGAAAGGAGAAAGAAAGAGAGGAAGAAATGCAAATGGTCAGACCTGGCCCCATCAGCTGAATCAGAAACGCTGCTGGGGCCCCAGTGACATGTTTATTACAGGCCCTCCAGGTTTTTTAGATCTCAATGAAGTCTGTGAAGCACTACTCTGAACTTTGCTGACTCCATTGCACTCAGAAACCTTAAGCCCCCGGTGACGCGTCTCCCACATTTGCTATGGTAGTTTTCTTTTTTTTTTTAAATTTCTGATGTCATCTTCCTCTTTCTCGTCTTACTGAACAGTTTATAGGTTTTTAGGAGATCTGCTAAAATGCCTTGGCTTCTATTGCTAACTTAGTTGTATACATGTATATAGAGTATACATGTGTGTTATAATCTGATAAACCATTGTGTTGTTTAAGGTACCATGAGGAGCCGTGTCTAGGCAGGAGGAGACCAACAGTACCTGCAATGGGATCATTCGAACTTTTAGAGTTTGCCGAGGAGGTTGGGATGAATTTGTCATTCATTTGTCCTGGCCCCAGTCCTGTTAAATATAATGGCCCCAGATATAGATTCATGGGGCCTTTTGTATACCCTCAAGAGCCAGGAAGTGACCAGAAGTCATCAACCTTTGCAATAAGACATTGGATGGGGGTGCGTTTCCAGAAGCACGCAAAAGCACATTCCAATAGCCACTGGCCCCACAGGAGAACTTCGTCCACTGGATTACCAGGGAACCGTGAGCCTTCACAGTTTGTCCTTTTTTTTTTTTTTTGGAGCAAAGGGAAAACTATCCTAGACACCGAGACCCACAAAAGTTTAAATGAAGTAAACTACTCAACCTACCTAATAGAACCATCGTGCTCTGGCATGGGAATTTTGACTCAACATCTTCAAAGCCTGGCACTGGAGACCTTATTTTTGGTTTGTTTGTTTGATTTGCTTAATAACTGGGTATTATGGAAAGACCCAAATTTGACCTCAGAGGTCAAATTTTTTTTTAAAGAAAGTATTTTATACCCAGAATGTATTCATTCTATATAAATTCAGAGCACTTAAAAATACTTTTATTGGTACTTTTCTCCAGGACCCCAGCTTAGTCCCTGCCTCCCATGTAAAGTCTTCCCCGTGGGAGAGCAATTGAGTCTCACACTAAAATTTTTTCTTATTTTTGTCCTTCATATATGGCCTGGTGATCAGTCTTCATCAGTCTCTCTAGGTACAGTGTTCCCTGGGTGGGAAGACTGTTCCTCTCAGTGTGACCAGCACAGTCCAGAACACACAGCCAGCGCTCAGAACTGATGTATTGTCATGATTGCTAACTGTCATCAAAATCCTGATGCTGCTGCCAGTGGTGTGTCAGTCATCATGTAGACTATAAACGCCAGGAGGGACAAGGAGGACATATGTTCCCACAGCCCAGCACAGTGCTGGAAACACACAGTGCTGAACACAGTAGGCACGCAATAAGTAGTTGATAAATTGGAACAAAATTCCTAATAGTACCTGTTCTAAAAAGCTTTCCTTTGCCCTTCCTCAGCACTATGTTAAGAAATATTTCTGGTTTTACCAGGTGTGGTGGTGCATACCTGTAATCTCAGTACTTGAGAGGCCGAGACAGGAGGAGGATGGCAGGTTGGAGGCTAGCCTCGGGAATTTAGGAATGCCCTCAAGAATCTAGTAAGACCCTGTTTCTAAATAAAAACTAAAATTCAGAGGTAGAATGCCTTTGGGCTCAATCCCAAGTAACACACACACACACACACACACACACACACACACACACACACACCTGTGCTAAAAGCATTCCTTTGCTCTTCCTTAACACCACATTAAGAAACAGTTCTGGTTTTTCTCTCATTGGCTTCTGGACTCTGAAATACTACAGAGGCGTATCAGAAAGATGTGAACTAAAGCCAATCCTCTAGGTCAGGATTGGACAAACTAGAAGACCAGATGTGACCCACTGCCAGATTCTGTAAGTAAAGTTTTACAGAAACACAGCCATGCCCACTCGTCTACTCAGGGTCGATAGCTACTTTCCAGCTGCAATAACAGAGTTGAGTAGTTGCAATCTTATGGCTTATAAAGCCAAAAATGCTCACTCGCCGGCACTTTACAGAAAAAAACTTGCTGACCTCTGCTGTAAACTGCAAAACCACGCCACCTCTTAGTTTAGAAAGGAAATGGAAAAGAAGCTCTGGAAATTCCCAGGTAGACAAGATAAGATTTAATGATGATTTTCTAGCCAGGAACCTTTCTTAGTGTATTTTACATATGTGGATATGGAAAAACATATTTACAAAACTTTTGTATGTTTAATTTTATCAATGTCTAGATGAGTTAGGCAAAGCAATTATATCTCCATTTAACAAATGAAGGGATGAAAAATTAAGTGATATATTCTATGAGATATTTTTAAATCTAGTGCTATTATAAATTTGTATACCTTTTGTTGTGACAACTTTTGCTTCATATATTTTATTTTATTGTTTATTTCCATTTTCTAAATATTTTAAATAAAAATTTTTCAGTTTTATTGAGGTTCTGTCAACAAAAAATATATACATATATATTTAATTTTTATTGGTGCGTTGTAGTAGTACATCTTAATGGAGTACAAGATGGTAGACACATAAATGCACACAGCACCCAACTGGCCCTTCCCCAATTCTTACCCCATTTCCTCCTCCATGAGATAGGTAGGTGTCTGGGAGTGTAGCCCAGAGGTAGAAGGGTTTCCAAAATCCCCAGTACCACCAAAATAATAATTAATAATAATAATAATAATAATAATATAAAAAATAAAAACATAAAAACTTTACACTAACCCTTCAACAATCCAATAAAAATAGGCAATTTATGCAAATGGCTAATAAATATATAAAAATGTTCAACATCATTAGCAATGAGGGAAATGCGACTCAAAACTACTCTGAGATTCGAATGGTAATTCTAAGATGCATTTTCATTAAGAATGCAAACAATAATAAGTGCTGGTGAAGACGCGGGCAAACAGGAATCCCCACACACTGACGGGGTTGTGAAGTAGAACAACCACCAGGGAGATCGTACGGAGCGTCCTCAAAAGACTGGGATTGGAACTACCAAATGACCCAGCCATAATGCTCCTTGGTGACTTTCCAAAAGAATTAAAGTCAGAACACTATGATACATGCATATCCATTTTTTATAACAGCACAATTCAGAATAGCCAGATTATGGAGTCAAACTAGGAGTCCATCAATAGATGAATGGGTTACAAAATTATGGGATATACAAACAATGGAATTCTATTCAGCAATGAAGAAGAACAAGACAGTGTCATTTGCAGGAAATGGATAGAACTATAGAATATCATGCTAAGTGAGATCAGTCATCCCCAGAATGTCAAAGGGCATAGGTTTTCTCTCATATGTGGAAGCTAGAAAGAAAATGGGAAACAGAAGGAACTTTAGGGTTTAATGACTTCCGGGAAGATGGCGACCGAGAAAAGCGGGGCTTAAGAGCCCCGCTAACAACCAATCTCCATTACCACAAAATCAGCGCCTTTCATAGCCAGAAAACACCATCACCAGAGAAACAAAAAAATCACCAGGCTCCAGAGAGAAAGCGGACTGAGAACAGAGCTCAGAGCCACAGAGGAGATAACCGGCCTCACGCCCGAGGACGCGGCAGCAGCGCCATACTGCCGGTGGCAGCGGCAAATTCACCGGACGGCTACAGCAAGCCGAGGTGAGCCGCTGCGGAACAGCCAGGAGGGATTTCAATCCGCAGGTAAAATCTAAAGCTCCCAGTGGCTGAGCTCAGCACACGCCGCAGGAATTCAGAGTGGAAATCAAAACCAAGAAGAAATACGCCAGCCTCACGGCCGAGGGCGTAGCAGTGGCGCCATATTGCCACCGGCGGCAGCAGCAGAGAATTCACCGAATCCAGTACAGCTCCATCTGCGTACTCAAGAACAGTGAGTCAAATTGCGGGCCACAGAGGAGAAATCCCAGTACTGTACTCCCTGGGACTTGACCCAGTGGGGGAGGGGCAGTGGCAGAGATATCACACCATAGGAGAACGTGCAACCTGGCACCCCCCACAGTCTAAAGCAGCCTCTATCGACTCTCTGGGTTGGAGACTCTGTGATACAACCCAGTAAAGGAGTAGTGGGGTCTGAGATACTACTGACTCGAGATCCAGAACACCTTAAGTGAAGTCATAGTGACCCAAGGGAAGAACCCAGAGAAGGCGCAAACTTCCTAAATCATGGGAAAGAGGAATAATACTGGAGCAATGAATGCCCACAACCCCACAACATCAGAACCCAATAAAACAGAAAATCAGAGATTTCTAGAAGATCAAATCAGGAAAATAACTGTAGAAATAATAGAGGTGCTTCGAAAAGAACTCAGAGAGAGCCAAAAAGAGATAAAGGATGCAATTAATGAAGTAAAGGCCTCAATTCAAAGCACAAACAACCGATTAGACCACATGGAGAACAGAATCTCACTCTTAGAAGATGATAATTCCAAAAATGAACGCATAGTTTCTAATCTAGGAAAAAATATCCGACATCAGGAATCTGATATTGAAGAAATATGGGCCCATTTTAAGAGAGCTAACCTAAGAATAATTGGAATGGAGGAGGGAAAAGAAGGTGAAACCAAAGGGATCAACAATCTCTTCAAGGAAGTAATAGCAGAAAATTTTCCAGACATAGAGCAAGAGATTGATACACAGGTCCAGGAAACTTATAGAACTCCCTTTAGACAGGATTGGAGAAGAGGATCCCCACGCCACATAATTGTCAAAATGACCAATGTGGAAGCCAAGCAGAGAATCTTAAAGGCAACAAAAACAAAGGGCCAAGTGACATTCAGAGGCAAGCCAATTAGAATCACTCCAGACTTCCCAAACCAAGTCATGAGAGCCAGAAGGGCTTGGAGTAACATATTCCAAACTCTGAAAGAAAACAAGTTCCAGCCAAAAATTTCCTACCCAGCAAAACTTTCTATCAAATTAGATGGAGAAATAAGAAGCTTCCATGACAAACAGAAACTGAAGGAATTTTTGTCTTCAAAACCAGCACTAGAGAAAATACTCAAAGAGATTAACTACAAAGAAGAAATAGGTAACACACACCAGAACCAGAGAAACAAGAGTTTCCATCGAACAGTCAACTAAGATTGGTTATCTGTGGAGATTCATTACTTATGTTAGTCTTTTACCTATCTCTAAATGGTATTGTTTGCCTTTATTGTTGTTAATTTTTAGGATTTCTAGTTGGAATATTAATATACCTTCAGATATAGCATTTGGAAATATTTTTTTCCCATTCTATTAGTAACTGTTAACTCTGTTTACATTGTCTTTGGATATACAATATTTTTTTTTATTTTTTTAGGGAGTTTGTATACTCTTCTGTTGCCTGTGCCATTGAAATCATATCCAAGAAATCACTGCCAATTTCAGTGTTGTGAGGTTTTATGACCCAGATTTTCTCCTAAAAGTTTATAGTCTTAAGATTTATATTTAGGTCTTTTATCTATTTTGAGTTAATATTTGTATATGGGATTAGGTAAGGGTCCAACTTTATTCTTTTCCATGTAATTATTATGTTTCAACAATATTTAGTTAAAATATTATTATTTCTACCACCAAATGTTCGTGGAAACCTTGTCAAAAATAACTTGACAATATAGGGAAGAATTTAGCTCTAGGCTTTTATTTAACTTCAATGGTTTATATATCTGCCTTTAGAATAGTACTACACTGTTTCAATTATTGTAGCTTTATATGGTTTGAAATCAGAAAATATATATCTTCTAGCTTTGTTCTTTTTCAAGATCGTTTTGTGTATCTAGAGTCCATATTCCATATTAGGATAGAGTTTTTTTCTGAAAAATAAATATATAAATATATGATAGTTTCACCTAAAAAAATAGAAAAAAATATTCTCTGGTAAGAAAGAAAGTAAAAAGAAATATTGAAATGTTATCTTTAAGTCATCAAAAGCTTGGTATCAGACAAATGAAACTGTTATGTGAGATTATCATTTTTAATTTTGGATAAATTGCTATAATACTAGATGTCAACCACTAAACCAAGCATGGGAGGGAGGGATGGGGAGAGAATGGGGTGGGGATCAGGTGGGGGCTGACTGGGCGATGTGTGCATGTATATCTACAAAAGTTTGTATCCCACTATGATGTATGAATACAGTGCACCAATAAAAAAAAAAAAAGAAAAAAAAAGAAAAAAAAAGAAGGAACTTTAGATAATAAAGAGATCAGTAGAACAGTGGACATGGATGGGGGGAGGGAGGACAGGAGAGGCAAATTGAGAACTGATAAAGGAAGCAGCTCACATATTGCTAAGTTCATATTTGAAGGCCTCATTCCAGTCCCATGAACTTTTAAGGTCTCTGGAGGACAACGTATCAGTCCTGTGTGCTTGTATCACACTGAACCTCACTATGATGTCTAATTACAGTGCACCAGAGGAGGACGGTTTGGGGCAGAATGAATCCCGGAACACACTTTTCTTCACCTGGGATCGGAGTCTTTGATGGGTTATGAGAGAGAACCATGCACCTCCTCTTTCATCTTCTGTCAAGTGTCAGAAAAAGAAGTACACCAACCATTCCCTTCCATCTCCAAAATCAATATTCTACAATCGGGTAAAATGTGGGCTACTTCTTTGTTTGGTTGTTTTTTTTTGGGGGGGGGGAAATAGAGACCCATTCCAACCATTTTGAGTGCTAGCACAAAGCCCATGTCACTTGGCTTACAGTTTTGCAGAATCTGTGCGTCTGGTATAGCCACAGCACAGGCAGCTTTCCTGCAGTTGGAAACTAATGTCACCTACAGATAATACCTGGTGACTCTACCATGAGGAAGGAAGAACAATATCCTTCTTCAAATGGGTGTAATGCTGCTGGAAAACCCAGTGTTGGAACTAGAATCTTGAAATATTAAGAACTCACTGCAGTCTAGGCTTGCTACTTCAGAGGTGATGAAACAGAGGGTAAGGGGGTTACATGGTTTTCTTAAGATGGTAAATCTTTTCAGAGCTGAAGCTTTACATCCCAGTGCAAAACTTTCTTGGATGCAAACAAGGTAAGATATGAGAAAGAACCACCAAGGAGAGAATTTTTTCAAGTGAGTAGTGAGAAACAAGACCTACATACCTCTGAACCTACAATCTGGCTCCTATTGTCGTAGTTAGATGATTTTGTGGCCTAGGGTCATGTAACACATCCACGCCCAGAGCTGGGTTTCCTGATCCCATTTTCTGAACTTTCATACTCTCTAGACCACCTTGAGATACCTGCCTCTGCTGAGTGATGCTAAGAGATCTGGGAGGGGATGCAAATCTCTGGCTGGTGACCCCTGCTTGTTTTATCGATTTCTCATTTCCAAAACCTTGTCTAATATGGTTTGGAATAGGCAGAGGGACGAGATTCCCATTCCTTTAAAAAAAATTCTACTATTTCTTTTGACATCTTTTTCTTTTTTTTCCTGCATTGGAGATGTATAGCTTTGTTCTTTGAAAAGAACAAAGCCAATATTTGTTTATTGTATTTTAAAGGAAAGTCATAGTTGTGCATAATTAAACTAAAAAAGATAGAGTGCCTTATGTATTTATGTATTTATTTATTAGTGGTACTGGGGTTCCTGGAAGCCCTTTTACCTCCGGGTTTTTATATTTTTATATTTGGAAACAGGGTCTCTTAAGCCAGCGAGGCTGGCTTCGAACCTGCGCGATCCTCCTGTCTACGCCTCCGAAGTGCGGGGATTACAAGCGTGGGCCACCACTCCCGGCTAGAGTGCCTTATTTTTGAAAAAGCCTTGTAAGTGGTAAATGTTGCTCCATAACAGCTCCTGCCCCTCGCCGTTCTGGCACCTTGGACAGAGTATGTATGTCACATGCTACTGCAAAGCCATGTTGTGGAGCCATTGCCTGGACACACGCTTTGCTTTTCTGTAACTGTTTAGGAAGCTGAGGGCCTTGCTAAGTTGCTGACACTGGCCTGGAACCTGTGATCCTCCTGTCTCAGTCTCCCAAGAACTAAGATTATAAGCATGTGTCGCCACACCTGGTTTACTTAAACTTTATTTTTTTAAATTTATTATTTATTTATTTATTTACTTACTTATTTATTTATTTTTGGTGGCACTGGGGATGGAACCCAGAGCCTATTTTATTTTTTATTAGAAACAGGGTCTCACTAAGTTGCTGAGAGCCTCACTAAGTAGCTGAGGCTGGCTTCGAACCTGCGCGATCCTCCTGTCTCCGCCTCCCAAGCGCGGGGATTACAAGCGTGCGCCACCACGCCCGGCTCGTACTTAAACTTTAAGGTGTCATTCTCTCATGAGTTCTGTGACTGCAGTTCAATCTCCTAGAGCTGCCTGATCTGACAAGCCTCGGGTGTGGAGGCAAAGCTTTTGGCTTTCACGCTGTTCTCTTCTCCTACTATCGCTCTGAGAGCCTATTGTAGTTGGGGATAGAATTTGAGGATAAAATAATGTTTTCAAAACTTTTTTATTTTACCTTACCTTGTTCTAAAAAAACATTTCAATAAGTTCTAGAGAGAGAATAACAAAAATTTAAAAATTTAAGTATAGCAGTTGGGGAATGAGTCCAACCCCAATTTTTAACATCTTTGTGGGATGTTTCATAATTTGTAGAGTGCCTCACCCACTTGACCTTATTCATTCTTCTTCAACAAACGGTACAGAAAGCAGGAGCGGTAACACGAGTCCACCCGGATTCACAGCGCTTAGCTGAGCCTATCTGCCTCCTGCTCACCTCCATCCGACCCCTCCTGGCCTTTCTGACACCTGGGCTTTCAATGAGAAAAGCTTTCACATGCTTTTCTCGTTGCATTAGGATAATTATGATCTGAAAATCGTCCACTCAGAGTTGACTGCAGTGATTTTAGAAGGCAAATTAAGACAACTTACAATTTGGTTGCAATGTTTTCATTCACCAACGAGCTACATGAGTATACAGACTTCTTCTAGCCCAATGCCCAGTAAATAGGCGCCATAGGGCTGCCAAATCGTCTCCCAGCCTCTACTGTATCATGCAAGCAGGACGTTTCAATGTTTTTTCAATATTTGCATTTATTTACTTGATAGGATTTGTAGAAGGCAGGAGTGGACTTGCTCAGACTACTTTTTACAGTGGGGTATGTTTTATGCCTTGCTTTTAATTCTGTAAGCGTCAACACCAGCCATTTGCTTTCTTGTGTGCTCGGTAGATCATTGTCCTGAGTCCTTCCTCCCCAGGGAGACTTCAGCTCTGCCATGCTTTTGACTGCACATTGGATAAGACACTTTCTGGTTAGAAAACTAATATTTCAAAAGAATCAATATTTAGCCGGGCGTGGTGGCGCACGCTTGTAATCCCCGCGCTTGGGAGGCAGAGACAGGAGGATTGCGCTGGTTCGGAGCCAGCCGCGCTGGCTTAAGAGACCCTGTTTCCAAATAAAAAAATGTAAAAATAGGTCTGGGAGTGTAGCCCGGAGGTAGAAGGGCTTCCAGGAACCCCAGTACCACCAAAAAAAAAAAAAATCAATATAGGCCATCAAGGATTATTCTCATTGTGAGAATGAGATTCAAGAAGTAAGACGAGGAAAGCCAGCATCTGTGACCTCCCCTACCCTGCTCAGTCAGAGTAATACTTCGATGTGTTTCTCTGGAAGGGTTTTTCTTTGTGTTGTATCAAGAGTTCTTCTTAAAAATCTTATGGGCCCTGGTTATAAGTGTGGCCTTCATGGCCCATAGGAGAGTTTTGACAGCACCCAGCATTGTATACCGGGTCAAAGAAGGGAGAGACACGGTGGGAGTACTGCTGGGTGATCATCAGATAATTTTAAATTTGTGTCTCTCATTAGCAGACTATACTGCCTAAAGAAAATCACATAAATATATTATATCTGCACACGGTGGTGCTTGTCTGTGGTCCCAGTACTTGGGAGGCTAAGACAAAAGGATTGAAGGTTTGAGGTCAGCCTCAGCAACTTAGCAAGACCCTCACAACCTAGCAAGACTCTGCTTCAAAATAACATCTAAAAAGGGCTGGGAGTGTAGAATACCCCTGGGTTCAATCCCCAGTACCCCTCCCCCCAAATATATGTATATGATATATAGGTTGATCATTCCTAATTTAAAAAATCTGAATAATCTGAAATCCAAAAACACTTCTGGTCCCAAGCATGTCAGATAAAGAATACTTAAACTATGTGTGTGTGTGTGTGTGTGTGTGTGTGTGTGTGTGTGTACATATATGTATATATTCTTTTATGTAAAATATTTAAAATATGAAAATATGTTTTCTATTCTTTTATTTTTGAAATAATTACAGAATATATAAGCTATACAACAGACACACGTGCATATATATGTAATATTTATTTATTTGTTTGTTTGGTGGTACTGTGGGTGGAACCCAGGTGCTTTCTACCTCTGGGCTCTACTCCCAGACCTATTTTTTTATACTTTATTTGGAAACAGGGTCTCACTTAGTTGCTGAGAACCTCACTAAGCAGCTGAGGCTGGCTTTGAACCTGTGCGATCCTCCTGTCTCAGCCTCCTAAGCACGGGTATTACAAGCGTGCGCCATCATGCCCGGCATATGGTATATATTTAAATGCATATATATGTGGTATATATTTAAATTACAGGATGCTCATACATCCTATGATTATCTCAATAATAGAAGAATAGAAAAATACCATTTCTTTTAAATATTACTTTAATATCAACACGCAGTATATCCTTCAATTCCTGTGCTTCTGCTTGGGGAGCCCTTCACTGACTAGCAAGCAAGCCCTGTGCCTCAAAGAGCAGGCACAGCCTTTGCCAGGTATGGGAAGCCATCTGTGGCTCTTCTCCGGGGAGCTGCTGTGACTTACTATGTAACGGGGCCCATGGCATAGAAAGGCCTCTCTGACCTTGTCTTTAAAACAGGAGGCTGATGTGTGACAGCCCGGTTTTACTGGGAGGACCTGGACTTGGTGAGACTGCCCTTCTTTCCACTCCCCTTAGCATTTCTGCAGCTGCTCCCCACCCCAGTCTTTCCTCCATCAGGCTCAGGGAGCATCAGAAGGTGATTAGGCTAAGTGACACTGGGGTGGATGTCTGGGACCACGTACACGGGGTGCTTTTGGCCAGAGTGGGTGTTAAAGGCAAAATCTTCAATCAAAACAGCAATATATATATATATATAGTACTGGGGGTGGAACTCAGGGGCTTTCTACTTCCAAGCTATACTCCCAGACCTATTTTTTTATACTTTACTTGGAAACATCATCTCACTAAGTTGCTGAGAGCATCACTAAGTAGCTGAGGCTGGCTTCGAACCTGTGCGATCCTCCTGTCTCAGCCTCCCAAGCATGGGGATTACAAACGTGTGCCACCATGCCCGGCAAAACAGCAAACCATTTTACTCATGTTTGCAGTAACATACTTTTCCATTTTTTTTTTTTTAGAGTAGGTCTAGCAGGTACTATAAGGCATGTATCACCACACCTGGATTCTATAGTTTTTTCTATCCCTAAAAGTTCAGAAATGTCCAAGCAATTTTTACAGGTCTGTGATCTCAGCTCACTTTCTGGGCCTTAACATCTTCATTTATAAAATGAAAAGGTCAGACACATTAGAAAACTTTGAAACCACACCCCAGTTTTATGCAAAATATATGTTTCTTGCTCCCCTACTATGTTCAGATCTACATACTCCTTTATATGCATTCAAGCTCAGGCTTCCTTCCTACACACCGGTTTACATTTGCCTCGAGTCAATGTTATTTTTCCTCACATGAATATCCGAAACATTTCAAATGGCATGGCATTTTTTAACTTGCCAAACTATCTACTTTATTAAAATAATTAGTGCTTTTTATTAACAGAAAAATCATTTTACTCACAAACAAGGATAATTGGATGTATTTCACAAGAGAAAGAAAGATAGCTTTTGCTACCTCGCCCTGTTATTGAAATATTAAACCTTATATTATGTGGGGAAATGAGATTACTCCCAGAGAAAAAAACATTATTTGCTCTGAAAATTGTCGATGCCACTAGTTTCAAATGATAATTTCTCAATGGCATATAGAGAAATAGATCAACAATTGTGGCAACAAAGAGGGAGGAAGGAATTTTGCACAAAATCAGGAACATAGCTGGTGTTTGTATAGTGATAATTATTTCTGACAGTCTATATAATGGTCCCCAGAAATGCCCAGAACCTATTCTGACAGTCTATATAATGGTCCCCAGAAACTCTCAGAACCTAATCTGTAGAATCTTTGAACATTACCTTATATGGCAAAAGAGATTTTGCAGATGTGATTACGTTAAGCCTCTTTTTATAGGGAGACCTTCCTGGATGGTCCAGATTTTCAGGAAACCAAGGAATGACAAATCAAGCTACAGAATCCTGGCAGCCTCAAGAAGCTGCAAGAGCCAAGAAACAAATTTGCCCCCCTTGAACCTCCAGAAGAAAGCAACACTGACTTTAGTCTTTTATTATTATTATTATTATTATTATTATTATTATTATTATTATTAGTGGTACTGGAGTTCCTGGAAGTCCTTCTACCTCCGGGCTACACTCCCAGACCTATTTTTACATTTTTATTTGGAAACAGGGTCTCCTAAGCCAGCGCGCGCGGCTGGCTTCGAACCTGTGCGATCCTCCTGTCTCTGCCTCCCAAGCGCGGGGATTACAAGCGTGCGCCACCACGCCTGGCCAGACTTTAGTCTTATAAATCTAATTTCTAAGCCAGGTGTGGTGGTGCACGCTTGTAATCCCCGCGCTTGGGAGGCTGAGACAGGAGGATCGCACAGGTTCAAAGCCAGCCTCAGCTACTTAGTGAGGCTCTCAGCAACTTAGTGAGATCCTGTTTCCAAATAAAATATAAAATAGGTCTGGTAGTATAGCTCGGAGGTAGAAAGCTTCTGGGTTCCACCCTTAGTACCACACATACACAAAATCTAATTTTTTACGTATGACCCATAAGGGAATAAACTTCTAATGTTTAAAGCTATAAATTTGTGGTCATTTTTCACAGCAGAAATAGTAAGCTACTATAATCTTTTTAAGGCTTTACAATTTATCTAGTAGTTTGATTTTAGAAGAAAGGGTGATAAGTGGCTTTAGGTCCCTATAAGCCATTTAGCTGAATGTTCCTGAAATTCCTTTGGGTGGTAAGCTTTGCAATGGAAACTGTTTTCTGATATAGATCAGAAGGAGATATTGGTAATAGTCACCAAGTCTGTTAAAGTTACTGAGAGAAGTAGAGGAATGGGGATATGAAGGTGTATTAGTCAGTCTGGGCTGCCATAACTACATGCCATGGATTTTGACTCAGGCAATGAAAATTTAGTTTTTCACAGCTTTGAAGACTATAAAGTTTTAAGATCAAGGTTCTAGCCAATCCAGATCAGAACCTGGAGAGAGAGAGAGAGAGAGAGATAGAGAGAGAGAGAGAGAGAGAGAGAGAGAGAGAGAGAGAGAGAGAGAGAGAGAGAGAGAAAGAGAGAGAGAGCGCTGAGGAGAGAAAGATATGTATTTGTAATTTCTTCTTTTTTTGCAGTACTGGGGATGGCACCCAGGGGTACCTCCAAGCTATAGCCCCAGCCCTACTTTTTAGTCCTTTTATTTTTGAAACAGTATGTCACGGATTTGCAAAGGGCCTCTCTGAGTAGCTGAGGCTTAAGGCTGTTCACCAACCATGATCCTCCGGTCTCAGCCTCCCGAATGCTGGGATTACAAGGGTGAGCCACCACAGCCGGCTGCTATTTCTTCTTTGAAGGGCTCTAATCCCATAATGAGAGCTCCACTCTCATGGCCTATCTAACAGTAATGACTTTCAGAAGATTCCATCACCAAATATCATCACAGTATGGGTTAGAACTTCAACAGCTTAATTTGAGATTGACACATGTATTCAGTCCATCACATGTAACACGGTGGTGTGTGGGTTTTAAAGGGTCATTTCTTTTTGTTTCCCCAAAATTGGCAATCAGCTACTCTATCTGATGACAGGTCATTCGCTGCCTCTTATTCTGTTTTCAGAGGACTTTCCGGTGAGGAGAGCGTTCCCTTTCCTCAGGTCATGCTGAAAGGTGCCATTTCAGAAGAACCTTTACTTCTGCTTCCACTGTCCCACTAACCCATGGCCAATATCAAAGAAGGCTGGTGGAAAGGGAGAAGTCAGAATTGTAGACTGGTAGCCATCTTTTTACCCTCTTTTTCTCTGTCTGTGTAACACTGTATTTCTGAAGGCCTGAACTTTTCACTGCCAGCCCTATTTCTACACTTCCTGACTGAGAACGGAGCTGGAATGCCACATGTTCAGAGCTGGACTGTGACACTCCCTGCGCAGGTAACATTCTCACTGCTAGCATCACCCAATAGTGGGCAGAAGAAACCTAGAGTAGCACCAGTCCTTTTGGAGGAGGCTGAAGTTGATTGTGAAATTTATAGGATTCCTTGAAATAGCACCAAAGTAGTAACTTCAAGTTTATGTGACAATGTAAACCAAGAGATTGTTCTTTAACCCACTGTCTGACTGAGTCTTAGAATTAGTCTTCCGAGATAGTACATCTAAGAGGGTTTTCAAGCTCTGCTTCTTCTGTATACATGAGCTTGGGTTTTGGGGGGAATTTGGATTGAGGGTAGTAAATGTTTGTTTCTAATAACAATGATTACTTTGGATAAATAGCGTTCAAGAAATATAGGGCATAGGAAAAAGAAATACGTGAAATAAACAACTTCATTTTTTCATTAAGTTCTTATTTGCCCAACTATGAGGTAGAGGCTATGCTAGTTGTCTGGAAGATGCATACATAAGAATTGGTCCCTGTCCTTACGGTCCTAAAGACAACTGGAGAGATTAAAATAATCAGTCACGATGATGTAACTCCTCCTTATGGAGCATGCATTCCATTCCCCAAAATGTGCTAAACACTGCTCAAGATCCTAGGAAGTAAATAATGGGGTACCTGTCAAAACAAAGATTAGATAGGGTTTAATGAGGTGATGATAATTCCAACCTCTTCTTTATCTAAAAATGGAGATGACAGGCCACTGGAGGAGCAGCTCTTCTCATTCAGAATAGAGTCATTTACACAATCATTCTCCTTTCCTAGGTATTGGGAATCAAACTCAAGGGTATTTTACCACTGAGATAAATCCCTATTTTTTTCTTCTTTTTTTTTTTTTTATTTTGAGACATGGTGTTAACCAAATTCAGGCTGGTTTCGAACTTTATTCAACCTCCTGCTTCAGCCTCCCAACTCTGGGACTACAAGTGTAAACCACCATACCCAGCTAACTAATTTTATAAATGATAGTATTGAGAACGTGTGTGTGTGTGTGTGTGTGTGTGTGTGTGTGTGTGTGTGTGAGAGAGAGAGAGAGAGAGAGAGAGAGAGAGAGAGAGAGAGAGAGAGAGAATCCAGGACACTGCACTCGCTAGGCAAATGCTCTACCACTAAGTTACGCTCTCATCTTTGAGAATCCATTTTTGCTGTCACTCCTCTAGATCCTCAGGCTCTGAGACCCCTACAAGGAAGAGATGGTCGAATTTACATTAAGAAGGCAAAGGCTCTTCTGAGGGGAAAGGTACAAACACCAATCACCTACTTCCCATATCTTCTGGGAGGATTTAGAATTATGGAGGTTAATCTGGTGGATTAGGTGGACCCCAGCCAAGAGCTTTTGACAGATGAACTGACCGAGAAATGTGTCTGTGAGTTTGAACAGAGTGAAGGAGAAAAGCTTCAACATTGTACCTAGCTGCTAATGGAAATGTCAGAGGCACTGTTTCAGTTCCCCAGAACAAAGGAAAGTGGCTGAGTGAGGAGCTTTAAAATGTGCATATTCAAGCCAGGCGTGGTGGTGCATGCCTGTAATCCCAGCATTCAGGAGGCTGAGACAGGAAGGGTTCGAGGACAGCCTCAGCTACTTAGTGAGGCCCTCCACAACTCAGTGAGACCCTGTTTCAAAATATAGTATAAAAAATAGGGCTGGGGGTGTAGCTCCAAGGTAGAATGCCCCTGGGTTCCAAACCCAGACCCCCCACACACAAATGTGCATATTCACTAAATAGAATCCCTGGAATATTCATTAGTAAAGCAATCTGTAGCCATTATTGAACCCAGTGTTTTCCAAAATTACTTAGGGTGGTGTGAAGAAGGAGTATTGTATTCAACACTGCTGAACAGCTTGTGAATTCATGTTCCATGGAATGCCAATTTGAAAGATGTATAGAGGACTAACAGCCAGAATATACAAAGAACTTAAAAGACTTAACAGTAAAATAAACCATCAAGTAATAGGCAATTGAACTAAATAGACACTTCACAAAAGAAGAAATACAAATGGCTAACATATGTGTGAAAAAAATGTTCAACATCATTAGCAGTCAGGAAGATGCAAATCAAAACTACACTGAGATTCCATTTAATCCCAATTAGAATGCAATCATCAATAATACAAATAACAATAAATGCTGGTGAGGATGTGAAAAAATTGGAACTCTTCTACACTATTTGTGGGATTGCAAATTAGTTCCGCTGCTATGGAGATCAGTGTGCAGATTTCTTATAAGACTGGGAATGGGTCTACTATATGACCCAGCTATACCACTCTTGGGTATCTTTTCAAAGGGATTGAAATTGGAATATTATAGTGATACATGCATATTCTTTTTTAGAGCAGCACAATTGATAGTAGCCAAATCTAGAAGCAACCTAGGTGTCCATCAACAGATGAATTAAAATTATAGGATATACCCACATTGGAATTCTACTCAAGCAATAAAGAACAAAATGATGTCATTTGTAGGAAAATGGATGAACCTAGAGAACAATACATTAAGAGAGATTAGCCAGTCACAGTAAGTAAAGGCATACATTTTCTTTCATATATACACGTTGGGGAATAATTGGAGTATAAGAGGCACTTTATGTAATGGAGGAGAAACCTCCGTGTATCAGTGGAAGGAGTTTGGAGGTAGATAATAGTGGTGGAGGGAGGGAGAATTAATGAAGTAAACACTTTCACTGAAATTATGTACATATGTGAAATCACCAGTGCCAATCTCCATATCACGTATGGGGAAGGGAAGAGGGTGGAAGGGAGCTGGGGCAGGGAAGCTCACCAAGTACCGCGTGCATGAGTAGTAGCTGAGGCCCTTCGCAACTCAGTGAGACCCTGTTTCAAAAAATAAAAAAATAAAAAATAGGGCTGGGAACGTAGCTTGGAGGTAGAATGCCCCTGAGTTCCATCCCCAGTAGCGCAAAAAAATAAATAAATAAAATAAAATAAATAAAAATGACTTCAGTGGGTGCAGGGTTTGGAAATGTAGACAGTGGTAGTGGACTTGTCTAGCATGCACGAGTGCCTGGGTTGAATCCCTAGCAAGGCAAAAACAAAACAAAAGAAAACAAAATAAAAAAAGACTTTAACAGGAACAAGTAAAATCATAACTGCCGGTTTATATGTGGAAATTTTAATGAGAGTAAGGAAGAAAATACCTTATACTAATAAAAGATCCCAGAGATCTTATAGCATCTGTACATGAGAAGAAGGGCATGAGATTTTCCGTGTTGGAAAGTTCAAAATGAAACAACTGTGGCGCAATAAGCCAACAAAACCGTGTGAACACCGAAGGAATTTCACTGGACTAGAAGTTCCTCTTGCAGCATGGACTGCAGGAGCCCCTATGCTATGCTACTTCGTTCTGCTTGGGTTCTATTGTTGGTGGAAGTTTAAGAGGCTATAAAAACGAAGCAATTCCACAACTGTGCTATAGCATTTATTGTCAACTTAGTTAAGATGAAATTGCCTAACCAGGTACAGTGGCACATGCCTGTAATCCCCATACTTGGGAGGCTGAGTCAGAAGGTTCACAGGTTTGAGGCCAACGTCAGCAATTTAACAGGTCCCTAACTACTTAGTGAGCTCCTGTTTCAATGTAAAAAAAAAATGGTGCTGAGGGTATAACTTGGAGGTAGAATGCCCCTGGATTCAATCCCCAGAACCTCAAACCCGACATGATGGAATTGCTTTTCCTGAATCCCCTTTGGTGAGCTTCTGAGTTAGTTGGATCAAAGAGGTTCTTTCTTGAGATTTGGGTGGTGGAAGACACGCAGTGGCCACCATTCTCCAAGGAAGGTGGGGCAGATTTAGGGACACATGGCGCAGGCAAGTCCTCCTCCTTCTCCATTGCATAGCTAGCCCGTCTTCTTGACTTCCAACTCATCGCCAGATGCAAGGACCCAGGTCCACATTCTTCACAAAGGCGTTTGCCAGTTGGGTGACCTCACCCTCTCACACTGACTTGAGGACTCCTGTCATTTCCCAGTTTCTTATTTATTTATTTATTTTGGTATCTGCATTTGCGTTTCCCCAGATCCTCCTCCCATAATCCTGTAATTCTTCTACAGAGGCTCCTCAACTTATATCCTGACCAACCCATAGGAAGTTGAAAGTGTAGTTAGTAAACAATGCATTCAACCTCATCCCTTGACATCCCAGTACACCGTGGAGTATCATTGTCCAGAATCACATGAGTACCATACCACATATCGCCAGCCCAGGGAAAGATCAAAATTCAAAATTAGAAGTATGGCTTCTAGCTGGGCACAGTGGTACACACCCGGAATCCAGGACTTGGGAGAGTGAGATAGGAAGATTGCAAGGTTGAGACCAGCCTCAGCAACTTGATGAGACTCTCAGCAAACTATTGAGATCTTGTTTCAAAATAAAAAAGAAGCCAGGCATGGTGACGCACACTTGTAATCTCAGTACTTGGGAGGCTGAAACAGGAGGGTTGCAGGTTTGAAGCCAGCCTCAGCTACTTAGTGAGTCCCTCAGCAATTTAGTGAGATGCTGTTTCAAAATAAAGAATAAAAAAATAGGGCTGGAGTTGTAGTTTGGAGGTAGAATGCCTCTGAGTTCAATCCCTAATTTTGCCCCCAAAAATCAAAACTTAAATTAAAAGTATAAAAGGACTAGGGATGTAGCTTGGAGGTAAAGTGCTCCTGGGTTTGATCCTCAGTACCAAAAAACGCATGTCTTCTACTGAATTCATATCACTTTCATAGTATTATAAAGCTGAAAAATTATTAAGTCAAATTCATATCCTTATTTCATAACCCATATATGCTTTCTCAATTGAACGGTGACTGGTTCAGTTATAAAAAAATAATCACAAGAAACACTGTATAGTGCTTAAATAATATTATTAGCCTAATCCCTGAGTGTCCACTCTTCATCAGACATCTTTCTAAGGTATTTGTATGTAACTCACTCATTCCTTGAATATTATGATCAACATTATTATTTCCATTTTACAAATGAAATAAAAACAAAAAGATGTTATGAAATTTGCCAAGGTTCCACAAGTTTATGAACACAAAACTGTGATTCAACCACAAATCCTGACTGTGCCATCTATTCCCTAAAGCACTACCAAAATGAGGCCAATCAGAGTAATTGTAGGCCCAGGAGTTGAGTCAAAATGGGATAACTGGAAAATAACAGGGAACTCTAAACTATCATTCACAGCAAAGATTTTCACACTTCACAGGGAGAATGATAAGGAAGGAAGAATGCTTGTGTATTTCCACCCTGCTGGGAAGATCAACTATTTGGTAAAAACTGGGGAGACAGGTTTCAGCACTGCTAAAAAATACTAATTATTTGAACTGTTCAAAAATGAAATGATCTGCCCTGTTAGTGTCATCCAACTAGAGACTGTAGATCTTTAATCAGAAGGATGGCCTGGGAAGTTTAGCTGCATTATGAGCAAGCGGTTCTCTCACTCATTTAAGGAACATTTGAGTACCAGGCATTGGACTCACACTGGACTCAGGAAAGTGGACAGCATTCTGGAGGATGCATATAGTAAGTGTGGACAGATATTAGGCAACAGAAATCATGCTACACGAAAAATATAACAAGACCTGTGATAAATACTAAGGAAACACCGAGCTCATGTGAAAGAACAAGATCAAGCCAGCACTTCAGAAAGACGTCCACAGTAAAATGGCATTTAGTTTCAGTCTTAGTGGTAAACGAGAGTCTACCCAGTGAGTGGGTCGTAAGAGGAGGACACCGGTCCACACCCCAACATGACTTTTTAAGACGGGTAAACTGGCCAGGCGTGGTGGCGCACACTTGTAATCCCCGCACTTGGGTGGCAGAGACAAGAGGATCACGCAGGTTCGAATCCAGCCGCGCTAGCTTAAGAGACCCTGTTTCCAAATAAAAATATCTAAAGCAAATAGGTCTGGGAGTGTAGCCTGGAGGTAGAAGAGTTTCCAGGAACCCCAGTACCACCAGAAAAAAAAAAAAAAAGAAATGGGTAAACTGTGAACTTTAGACATCTAAACAGTTAAGCCAGGCAAGGTGGCATGAGCCTGTAATCCCAGTACTTGGGAGCTGAGACAAGAGGGTGACAGGTTTGAGGCCAGCCTGAGCAACTTTGTGAGAGCCTCAGCAATGTAGTGAGAACTTGTTTCAAAATAAAAAAAATTTAAAAGGCTGAGGTTATACCTTAGAGCGCATCTCTGGGTTCAATCCGCAGGACAAAAAAAAAAAAAAAAAAAAAAATCTAAGTAAATAGTTAGGTTTATATATGTTAATTATTTAGAATTTCTCGTAATTGAGAGACTGGATGAAATGTAAAATTATACTATATATGAAGAAACACAGTGGAAGTGAAAAAAATTAATTGGCCAAGAAATCAGAATATCTTTTCTATTCACATAACCTTAAAAAAGTACTTATTTTTTAATCTCAGTTGTCTTATTTGAAAATAATCAAGAAAGAAATTTCTCATTCTTCTTCCAATGTGTGAGGGCCAAGCTAACATCTGTGGATGCACTACACAATGCCAAGCTTTACCTGGGGCTGCTTCTTCAGTATCTATATTGATTGTGATGAGGGGTGCAAAATAGGAGTCAACAAAATCTTTTCATAAAGGGTCAGAATGTGAATATTTTAGCCTTTGTGAATCATATGGTCTCATTTACCTAACTCTGCTGGCGCTAATACAACTATGGATGATACATAAATGCATGAATGAGACTGCGTTCCAATAAAACTTTATTTACAAAAGCAAGCAGCAGGTTAAATTTGCCCCTTGGGTTGCAATAGTTTGCAACATTTGTATAAATCATTGCTTTTCCAGTTGTGTCATTCCAAGATGCAAGAAGCACCCTCTTTCTGGTCTCCTCCTTCTCTTTGTCCTCCCCCTCCCCACATTTCCCCACTTTTTTACATTTCTTTGTTCTTTTACCAGGGCCTGCAGCTTAATCCTCAGAGGGGAGATTCAAATTTAAAGGTTCTGTCCATATCTGGAAAAGTCCTTCAGCTTTTTCAGAGTGAACCAAATACAAGACAAACCTTCTCTGCTAATATTGATAGATTCCCCAAGCATAACTTTCTTAAATATTTGCTATCTGGTCCTTTACAGAAACACCTGATACCTTTGGACTCAGAACTGTTACCACAAAGGATTTTTCTTGTGCTGCTCATGTAGTGCTGCCCCACCCTGCTCCATTCTTGCTCCCTGACAATCATTAATATTCTCCATGCGTACGATTTGAAAACCTACGTTTTTCATCTTTGTATCTATATCCCTTCCCAGGAGAGCCTGGCATAGGCATATCTAATAACTATTTGCTGAATAAATGAATAAATGGAAATGATGTTAAATGTTCCTTTAAAAAAAAGGTTTAAAACTAAGTATAGTGATGCATGACTGTAATCTCAATACTTGGGAGGATGAAACAGGAGGATTACGAATTCAAGGACAGCCTCAACAACTTAGAGGGGCTCTCAGGACCTAGCAAGACCCTATTTCAAAACAGAAAAAATAAAAGGCTGGGTGTAGCTTGGAGATAGAATGCACCAGGGCTCAATCCCCAGTACAAAAACAAACAAAAATTTCAATAGACACTGAAAAAGCATTTGATAAAATTCAACATCCATTTATGATAAAAACACTGCAGAGAATTGGAATAGAAGGAACATATCTCAACATTATTAAGGCAATCTACAATAAGCCTACCACCAACATCATATTAAATGGGGAAAAACTTCAAGAATTCCCCCTAAAAACAGGAACAAGACAAGGATGTCCATTATCACCACTTCTCTTCAATATAGTACTAGAGACTCTAGCCAGAGCAATAAGGCAAGAAAAGGAAATTGGAGGAGTACAAATAGGAAAAGAAGAACTCAAAATTTCACTATTTGCAGATGACATGATACTCTATTTATAAAACCCAACAAATTCAACCAAAAGGCTTATAGAACTGATCAACAAATTCAGCAAAGTATGTGGATACAAAATCAATCTAAAAAAATCAGAAGCTTTCCTGTACAACAACCATAAATCCACTGAAAAAGAAATTTAGAAAACACTTCCACTCAGGATCTCCCACAAAAAAATGAAATACTTAGGAATAAACTTGACCAAGGAGGTAAAAGATCTCTACAAAGAAAATTATAAAACAGTGAAAAAAGAAATCAAAGAAGATCTTAGAAGATGGAAGGATCTTCCATGTTCATGGATTGGCAGAATAAATATCATTAAAGTGGCCATCCTTCCAAAAGTGATCTACAGATTTAACGCAATGCCCATTACACTACCAAGATCATTTCTCACAGACATAGAAAAATCAAGTCCTTAAATTTATCTGGAATAACAAAGAGCCCAGAATAGCCAAGGTAGTTCTCAGCAACAAAAACCATGCAGGAGGAATCACAATACCTGACTTTAAACTATACTACAAAGCATGTAATAAAAACAGCATGGTACTGGCAAAAAAAAAAAAAAAAAAAAAAAAAAAAACAACAAAAACAGATACACAGACCAATGGAGCAGAATAGAAGACCCAGAAACAAGCTCACACACTTTCAGCCAATTGATTTTTGACAAAGGGGCCAAAAACATACACTGGAAAAAAGATAGCCTCTTCAACAAATGGTGTTGGCAAAACTGGTTAACCATATGCAGAAAATTGGAAATTAATTCCACTTTCTCACCCTGTTCAAAAGTCAACTCAAGAATGATCAAAGACTTGGAAATCAAACCAGAGACCTTGAAGCTCCTTGAAGAGGGCATAGGTCCAACACTGCAACACATAGGCACAGACAAACACTTTCTCAACAAGACCCCAAAGTCACAACAAAGTAAAAGGCAAATCAACACGTGGGATTGCATGAAACTGAAGAGCTTCTGTTCAGCAAAGGAAACTGTCAAGAACCTCAACCGAGAGCCAACAGAATGGGAGAAGATTTTTCCCACCTACATCACCGATAGAGGACTAATATCTAGATTATACAGAGAACTCAAGAAACTCAACACTAAGAAAACAAAGCATCCAATAAAAAATGGGCAAGTGAACTAAATAGACACTTCACAAAAGAAGAAATTCAAATGGCCAATAAATGCATGAAAAAATGCTCAACATCACTGGCAATCAGAGAGATGCAAATCAAAACTACCCTGAGATTTCACCTAACTCCAACTAGAATGGCAATCATTCAAAACACAAACAACAACAGATGCTGGCGAGGATGTGGAGAAGTGGGAACTCTAAGACATTGTTGGTGGGATTGCAAATTAGTGCAACCACTCTGGAAAACAGTATGGAGAATCCTTAGAAGAATGGGAACAAATCTACCATTTGATCCAGCAATACCACTTCTGGGTATATACCCAAAAGATAGGAAACCAAACTACCAAACTAATGCATGTGTATCTATGTTCATAGCTGCACAATTCACCATAGCCAAACTATGGAACCAGCCAAGATGTCCATCAACAGATGAATGGATTACAAAACTGTGGGATATGTACACAGTGGAATTTTACTCAGCCATCAAAAAAAAATTCCATTACATAATTTTCAGGGAAATGGATGGAACTCGAGGACATTATACTAAGTGAGATTAGTCAGTTATAAAAAATAAGAAATCAGATGCTTTCCCTAATATGTGAGAGTTAGGGAGAAATGGGTCATAGGAGGAACTCTAGATGAAAAAGGAAATCCTATAGAGGAGCAAACAGGACAACCTAAAGGAGGAGAAAGGAGGGGGGAAGAGGAAAATCTCTAAAACACATAATGTACTTAAACATATCGAAGTCAACCACTAAGCCAAGCAAGGGAGAGAGGGACGGGGAGGGGATGGGGTGAGAATTGGGTAGGGGTTAAATCAGTGATGTGCACATGTCTGTACACATAAGTTTTTTTTTACCCCAATATGATGTATGCATATAATGCAACAATAAAAATTTAAAAATAAAGTATTTCATATTAATTAATAAAATTGCAATTAGTTGAAAATTATGGTAAGGTTGGAAAATCACTTACACCAACATTTTAAAAATAAATGCTTTCTTTGGGTAGAAATGAAATTCACAGAACATGCTGATGATGTGGTAAGACTTAGCAGTGACCTCTTGGAGGGGGTGTTCATTGTGTTGCATAGGAAGTGCTCTGGCACTTCCTAATGGGTCGTTTTTCAGTTCACACCCAAATCAGGAAGTGACTGTGACTATAGGAGTTCAAAGGCATTTGCTGTACTAGAGCAGAGACACTGGGGCAGACTGAGATCACATAAAGTCTGAAAGTATAACTACTGTTATTTCTGGAATCCAACCTTCAAGAGATCCGCTGGAATAGCGACTTTTTAGAGGAAACCTGGGCAAGTTAAGGAGTCCCCCCATATGTTACATCTCCTACAAACAGCAAAGGCTCCTTTGAGGACCAATGGCTAAACTTAAGCACTACAAGTTTACACTACAAGTGTAAACTGGACGAGGCAAGTGGTTCTCCAATTGGGCCCACATGGTTTTCCAAGGCACAGATTTAGATATGCATTAGGCTTTTGATTTCATGTACATTTTTTCCTAAAATAGCTGCCGCCAAAGTGAAATATAAGTTCACAATAGCTCTTCTCTCACTAGAAGAGAAAGGCATTTCTTCTCATCTATCCAAAAAAATCTTTCCTAGTGTGTATGAATTCCAAGAGTGCTAAGTAAAGTTTGGTGAGGTTGTGCACACCTGTAATCTGAGTTCTTTGGAGCCCGAGACAGAAAGATCTCAGGTTCAAGAACAGTCTCAACAACATAGCGAGAATCGCAGCAATCTAGTGAGATCCTGTATCAAAACAAAAAATAAAAAGAGCTGGAGGCATAGCTCAGTGGTAGAATGCCCCAGGGTTCTATCCCCAGCTAACAAATAAATAAACAACAAAAAATAGGAGGACTGCTAATGGTTAATCAAGTCACTGTAACCTGGCAAGACTCTTGTCTCAAGCATATTGTTAATTGTGAAGCTCCATCTTGGAAAATTGGTATTTTTGTCCTTGTTGGCCTATGGAGAATTCAGTTAGGTGACAGAGGAGGGCAGTAGTAGTGGTAATCAATTTTTCCAGTCCCCCAGCTCTTAAGGCTGAGCAGTTCTCAACCAGGTCCACAAGAGCCAAGCAAAGCAGTGGAAAATGTCGAACACTGAAACAAGTTTAAAAATATCAAAATGCAAGTTTGTTTCAGCTCTTTTCCATAATTATCCTATGACATATAATTAGCTGAGAACAAAAAAGCACCTTCCAACAGCCAAGCCATATAGATGGCTGTTATTGATTCCTTTAAATGTAACTGGAATGTTTCCCAGAACTAACAAAATGTTCAAGATACAGTGGGTAAAATTCATGGATAAAACTTTTATGTGGTTTCCTTCATGTCTGGGCTGCATTATTTAACAATAATAGATATTTTATCAAAATATGTTTTGAGATGTTTATTTGAAAAGCAGTAAATTTGAATTTTATTTTACTCTATAAAATACTTTGTTCCACTTTCTATTAACAAACAAATAAACATGCTAGCTATCCAATCACTTGATTAGTTTTTAGCAGATATGCTCTTTCATAAAGTACATAAGTAAAGTTTGATGATGATGTCTAATGAATAAATGGATTTATTTCTGATTTTTAAATTTTGATTCTTATTTAATTACTCCTAAAAGCCATGCATCAAAATATATTTACTGAGTTCTGTGCTTTTTAGTCATACTTCTTGCTTCATAAGTAACACAATTTAGCAACATGTTATGTTCTCATTAGGGAGAAAATGAGTAATAGAATATTGATTTATTAAAAACTTATTATGGAATAGATGTATTAAATTCATTACATCCACAATAATTTAATCTTGAATAATTTTACTAATGTGTTTTAAAGATATGGTCTATTATTTTTTCTGTCTTATACAAAATCATATTCTCAAAGTGTGTAACCTGCTTATTGCTATTGAAAAATATAGTTTATATTAAAAGAAAAGAAGACTCAATCTTCCTAATAAGTTATATGGTGGAGAATTCCTGTAACCAGAAGAAGCTACATCTACAGCTCTGGGTTTTGATGAAGCTTGAGATTAAAGGAAAGTATTTTAGAAAAATATTGCATAAGCAAAAATGCACTGAATTTAAGGATATTTTGATTTTTCTCAATTTCTTCTCAAGTTGAAGATTTCTTTAAATTATGGGTAATGAATGTAATTCATTATATGTTTGTATTATAACTATTTTTATTAAATATAGTCTATAAGAAGTATGGTCTATAAGAAATGAAGGACTAGTCGGGGGTGGTGGCTCACACTTGTAATCCCAGCATTCAGGAGGCGGAGACGGGAGGATGGCAGTTCATAGACAGCCTCCGCTACTTAGTGAGGCCCTTCGCAACTCAGTGAGACCCTGTTTCAAAAATAAAAGACTGAAAAATAGGCTTGGGGTGTAGCTCGGAGGTAGAATGCCTCTGGGTTCCATCTCCAGTACCGGGGAAAAAAAAAAAAAAGTAAAGGACTCAAAGTGTAGGTCATACAATTATGTTGTAATTCTAGTGGTTTCCAATTTTTTACATTTCACAAAATCAAAAGAAGGATTAGATGAAATTGTTAAGTGGTATATTATTTTAAAAACTTCAAAAACTTTTGATTTACAACCAGAAGAGTTCAAAGAGTCAAGTAGCATTCCTTTTTAAAAGAAAAAATAATGTCCATCTATATACTTATTAATATGAGCATAGTTCCTTGGTGCTTATATTTACAGAAAAAAATGAAAATAGAATGAATTCTGACTTGTTCCTTTTGTCACTAAGCCATTTCTATCCACACATCCACACATATATTAACTAATTGAAAGGAAAAAAAACCAACAAATTTAACTCACTTGAAAGCATTGCACTAACATTTTATTTCTTATTTTCAGTTACTTATCAAAATTTGCCATGTGTAAATGTTATTTGGACCAAGTGTTTACAAATAGCAATCATAATGACAATGCATTCTAGAAGTAATTTGGTTTCATTAAGTCTATGGTCAGAGAAAATTTAACCAATTAACAAAATTATGTACGTATTTTGTTGCATCATTGTGTGATATGAAGATTAATGAAAGACTTTCAGTATTGATTTTATGACATAATGTGAAGCAAGTAGCATGAAGATTTGAAAAACCTAAAGAGGACATAAAAGAATGACTAACAATTCCAATTGTCAAAGGAAAGGTGTGTGTGTGTGTGTGTGTGTGTGTGTGTTACTGTGATTGAATCCAGGGGTATTCTACTTCTGAGCCACACCCCTAGTGCTTTTTATGTTGTTGTTGTTGTTGTTGTTGTTTGAAACAAGGCGTAGCTAGGTTGTTGAGTCTCACTGAGTTGCTAAGGCTGGCCTTGAACCTGTGATCCTACTGTCACCCTTCCAAGAATTGAGATTACTGGTATAAGCCACCATGTCTTTTTTAAAAAAAAGGATTGTTGTAGTTTTGAATTACTTACCCATTTAAAATCCATCAGATAAGAGCTGGAGCCACAAAAGAGGGTACTGGTGGAACCATGGGGAAGAGGAACCACTGTCGGGAGCAGAAAAACCCAGAGCGATGATGCCCGAGATTCCTCCATCAGTCCACCCCCTTCAGTGTGGTTATATCACAATTATGGTTTATCAGTAGATGATGCTAACACTAATATGCTTAGTATATGTTTTATTGCTGAGCCATGTAGTATACTGAGATTCCTTCCCCTTCTGTATATGTAATAAAAAACAAAAATTCAAATACACATAATAGTATAATAAATCTGTAAGTACCCTGTGCTTGTCTACAGTAATCATTACCTTGTGGTCACTCTTATTTACATTCTATCTTCCATCATGTTCTGGGATAGACGGAGGGGCATTAGTTGCCCTTTTCTTTCTTTACAAATTTTTACTTTCACTTTATTAATTTGTCCCAAACTGCCCACCAGTTGTTCAAAACTTTTTTCAAGATGCTCAGATATATTCATTGGTTATTCTCTCAGTAGCAGCTTGCAGGCCTTACTACAATCTTCTCACCCGCTCCAATCTGAGCAGGTTTCTCTCTAGGTTTAGTAAACATCTGTGCTTTTTTTTTCTGATCAATTCTTCATCTTCTTCCTCCCACCCCAGTTCTTAGCTCTCAAAATCTCAAGCTATCCTCTTCTATGTATGCATGTATATATTTGACTTTCCAATTCTTTCTGGTATAGCTCATCTTTCAGATGCCTGCTGCAGGTAAGGTAAACTTTTTGAGACATCGCATGTCGACTAATAATATAATTATTCATAGATCGGGTTGGAAGTGATTTTTGAATCTCTAATAGTAGCTTTAAGGAGGGATGAGATGAAACGTTTGGAAGGACAGGAAGATGCAGTTCCCAGATCACTCAGTTTCTGAACAACGCTTTTTGATTATCCACACTGTCTTTGTTTATAAAGAGGCTTGTCTAGAGATTTGCAACTTTGAAATTTTATGAAGGAAAAGAGGAGTGCAAGTCAGAGAAAAAATCATATTTAATATCTGTACCATTAGCAGGTGGGAGCCTGGTCACATGCATGTTGTCTTTCTGGATTTACTGACAAGTAGATTTAGTACTTGTTTCGGAGGTCCCCAGGTTTAGCAATTTCCAGAACCTAGCCTTCTCATGATCTATGGAGTTTCTGTAAATATAAGTGCACAGAGATTTCCATCTTACTTGAGGTCATGGTTATTCTAAAGGAAATGCCTCTTAAATAATTCTGGCCCGCTTGGTGGTGCATGCCTATAATCCTGGTACTTGGGAGGCCGAGACAGGAGAATTGTGGCTTTGAAGCCAGTCTTAGCAATTTTGAAAGACCTTTAGTATCCTAGTAAGACTCTGTTTCAAAATAAAAAAGTTAACAGCCCGGTATGGTGGCCCATGGTTGTAATACCAGTACATGGGAGGCTGAGACAGGAGGATCGCAGGTTTGCGGCCAGCCTCAGCTACTTAGTGAGGCCTTCTGTAACTTACTGCGGCACTGTTTCTCACACACACACACACACACACACACACACACACACACACACACACAAATAGGGCTAGGGGTGTAACTGGGAGGTAGAATGCCCCTGGGTTCTATCCCCAGTACCACAAAATAAAAACTTAACAAACAAAAAAAAAACCTCTGTTCCATTTTCTTGTCTATAGATGTGCTGTGTTATGATATTATTCCCCTTAAACTTTCAGGCCAGGTTTACTTGAGAGCAGGAGGAGAATAGAGGCAGTTGATTCTGAAAGAGCTGTCTGTCTTGGTCGATAGGAGCGCCCCTTACTGCCAAGGTTGCCACGTGGCTTCTCTTGCTTTTCGTGGATTTTCTTGCCTTTGATGATCTGTCCTCCACTCCAACCAGGGGAGTAGGCTTTGGACTTCTGCTGCAGTCTGAACTTGACTCAGATGTTCTCTTTGATTTCTCGATTTTGGCGAATGCTATTTGACCGCTCTGCTTACTTTCATATTTAGTCTATGTTTTCTTCTGATCTCCGTATTGCTCTAGTAGAATAAACACTAAGTGCTCTTAGTCCAGCCTCACGCTCCACACTGATTGACCTCACTGCTATCATTTCTTGTCCTGTAAAGTCTTCAATTTCCCACTGAAAAGTAGACAAAAGAGAGTGCCATGTGCTCACGGCCAAGTCAGCTCCTCGAGGTGCAGGGAAATAGTTGAATCCTCTTTGCACTTAAAGGTCAGACAGAGACAGGTGTGTCAGATGCCTTGGGCAATGGATGGGCGACAAATTACAGGCTGTAAGAGACAGCAGTCAGGTGCCATCCAAAGAGGGCACTGGTTCAATGCATGAATAATGTTATATTTCAACCACCCTGACCCAACACTTCAGGTTGCCTAAACGTCTAGGGCAGGACAAGAATATAAAATAAAACCAGAACCTCAACACTAGGCTGTTCAAGTAAGGGTCCTGAGTCATCTCCCTCTTAATCTACCACAGAGGGACATGAGGCAGTAAATGGTTTTCCCATCAGAGGGGGTTGTAAGCAGCAGAGGTCAAAAGCTGATCAGGGATAATGCAGAAGCAGCATGACAGAGTTTTGGCAGCACCGAGGGCCATCGCAGGTGACAGTTGGTGATGGGGATTCACAACCAGGCAGGCACACAGTTCCAGGTGGCAACGGGAGTGGGAACAGACATTTCAAGGGCACTGAGAGTGAAGGTGAGGTCAGCTCTTTCTGCGAGCAGCCCCAGGGGAGTTCCAGAAAGCTCTCCAAGGCAAAAAATTAGAAATCAAAGAAGAGGAATGGCAGGAGCTGGCCTGGAGTACATAGACAGCAGAGGAACAAACAGGAGGGAAAATTGCATGTGAACTGTGAACTCCCACTTTCCTTTTAGGAGTCTCAGCTGCACACAGAGGGCTCAAGGGGCTTGTCTGAGTGTTGTCCCTGGGGATGTAGGTTATATTCCAGGAGGAACTAGGGCTAATCTAGTACTGTACGCTTAACCTGGGTTTTATAAACTGATAAGATCTGGAGTTATATCCACATTATCTAGGAAACAATACTGCAGAATGCCAAATGTTTCAAGAGAAATTTAATATTTATGACTCATTGTGGAGTTTTTAATCACTGGCCAACCGGCTTTCCTATGCACAACAAATACAATTGTACACAGTCATTTCCTTCAAATGTAAAAAGAAAATCCATGTACATACCCACACCTATTCAGAAATGCCTCATTACAAAGACTGGAGGGTAACTGGGTAGACAGATAGAAAAAGAGGAATGTCAAAAATTAAAAATGACAATTACAATATTCTCCCAGTGGCTGGCATTTTTGAGTGTGCTATCTATTTGCAGCATGCACTCATTTTCATTGTTCTGGAAGTAGCATCCCTGTGGCAAATTAAATTATTGGAAAATGTAATAGTAACACATTTACATTGCAACTTATTTGTACAGATTTAAAATAGTTGCCTGTGGTGGTTGAGTTGCCTTCATTTCCTCTGGGAATGCACTGTCTGAGGTGTCTGGGTGGAGAACACAGTTTCAGGTTTCTGTTAAATGGAGGAATCCAAAATATCCCACTCATTTTCCATTTGGAGAATCATGAAGGTCCATGAAGGTCCATTAGCAGTTGCTGCCAATGAAACACGGTGTTGGGAGAGAGGGACGGTTGTCCACAAGTCAGAGAGAGCTGGTTCAGGTTCCCAATCAGGGAGGGTTGTTATGTCAACAAAAGCAGAATGTGGAGAAAGAGGTCAGAAGGAAACAGGATCCAAGAGGTCAACTTCAAGCTAGACCAGATGCAGGGTGGGGTGCAAGATTGGGGTTCGTGGAGGAGAGCCAAGAAACTGAGTTTAATGGGATGCTTTTTGAGCGAGGCTCCTCTAGCTACCAGGTGTACCATATTGGGCTCGTTACTTCACCTTTCTGTATCACAGCTTTCTGAATTCTTAAAATGAGGATAACCATGCTACCTTGTAGAGATTTTATAAAATCAAATGAGCTAATATTTGTAAAGTTTATATTATTGTTTTATTTTTATTTTTTGTGTGTGGTATTGGAGATTGAACCCAGGGACATTTTACCTCCAAATTATACCTCCAGGACTTTTTTATTTATTTATTTTCTTGAAACAGGGTCTTATTGGGATGTTGAGAGGCTTGTTACATTGCTGAGTCTAGCCTTAAACCTGGGAACTTCCTGTCTCAGCCTCCCAAGTACTGGATTACAGGCATGTACTACCATGCCCAGTTTATTATTGTTTTAAAGTTATTTATAATTAGCTTTCAAAAAAGAACAATTGAGAATACAGAGCCTTGGAATTAAATAAATACACTTAATTCTGCTTCTCTGGACTTAAGACTTATTTCTATCTCTCTAACTTCATGCTCATCAGAGTACCTAGCACACAGTTAGGTGCCTGGTGAGTACTTGATGAATCAATTTCATAGCATATTCTGCAGACACTTGCCTGTTATATCCTAGTACAGCAGGTACTTTAAGTTGCTGGGTCAGATTGAGAGATTGCTCCTCCTGAAGTGGGCCTCCACATTTGTACTAGTGACATTTTAGAGGAAGGGTCTTCCTCTCTGCCATCAGCTACTTTTCTGCTGTGGTGGGCCCATCATGTGGCCATCACTTTAGGAATTTCCTGTGCTGAGTCTATTTCTTAAATAATTATGATATCAACTATAATAATATTCTAGTACTAGTATATTATTATTATTATTGGTTACCCAACATCTATTAATTGCCAATCTGTGATTAAAGTATAGTAATAGTCTCTGTCATCATAGTAGTGTAATAAATTGTCAAGATGTTAAATATTCTCTGTAATAATCTTGTCTGTGCATAATAAATTGATCATTCAGTATCAACCATAATCTGAGGGTCCTCTTGGCCAGTGCTGAGCACAAAGAATCAAAGATTTTAGACTTTATTCCTCTAGTTACTGGCACCATTGCTAACACCTACTAAGGCACTGAAGAAATCCTGTGGAAGAGAACTAACTGGCTTTTAAGGAACTCATGAACTACTCAGTAAATGCGGTCATGAAATATATTCAATCATTAAGCATATATTTGTTGATTTCCACTAGGAGATAGGCACTCTTTGGGATACAGGAAAAAGAGAAGTAGAACAAAGCTTACTACTAAGAAGGTTACATTTTAAGAATGATTAAAATAATTTAAAATAAAGATAAAGACTATGATTAAAAAAACTAGCCAGGTGTGGTGGCACATGCTTGGAATCCCAGCATTCAGGAGGCTGAAACCGGAGGATCGCGGCTTGCGGACAGCCTCAGCTACTTAGGCCCTCCATAACTTATTGAGACCCTGTTTCAAAATAAAGAATATAAAATAGAGCAGGGGGTGTAGCTTGGAGGTCGAATGTCTCTGGGTTCCACCCCCAGACCCGCAAAACAAAACAAAACAAACAAACAAACAAACAAAGGCAATGGGAGAGGGAGAAGAGTGGGCAGTCATTACAAAGAGATACTGTTTGGAGGCCATTTTTAGGTTGACTTGAAATGACAAGAATGTGTCAGATATACAAAGACCTACCTAACACAGAAATGATCTTGGCCCATGGAGGTAAAGAGAGAAGGCTGCCATCAGCCAGGCACCTATAATCCCAGTACTTGGTGGGCTGAGACAGAAGGACCGCAGGCCTATGAACAGCCTTAGCAGCATAGTGAAATTCTCAGCAACCTAGCAGGATTCTGTTTCAAAACAAAAAAGGAGAAGAAGAAGAGCTGGGGGTATAGTAGCTCAGAGGTAGAATGCCTGTGGGTTCAATCTCCAGTATCTATCTCTCTCTCTCTCTCTCTCTCTCTCTCTCTCTCTCTCTCTCTCTCGCACGCACACACACACACACACACACGCACACACACACACAAAGGAAGAGAGAGAGAGAGAGAGAGAGAGAGAGAGAGAGAGAGAGAAGAAATCTGTTATCTTTCTTGAGGAGTGAGGGGAAATGGTGGGCAGGAGGAGGGATGCAGAGGCCTGATGGAATGGGTCTCTATAAATGGTTTGGATGTTACGTATGATGGGATGCTCTGGGGAAGATGCACTTGTATAAGGAAAGTGATCTGGCCCACCGACACCAATCTAGTTGCCCAGGAGAGGGTACAGCAGTGGGCAAGAGTAAAATCACAGCAACTCAGAGGCTATTGCAGGGGTCCACCTGTGAAGAATAATAACCTGGCCTCTGATGGTAGTGGCTTTAGAGAGAAGTAGGTGAACTAAAGAGGTCTTTTGGAGTTGGAGCAGTAAGACTGGATGGGTTGGATGTTGGGAGGGAGAGAAAGGGAGAGAAATGAGGATGCCTCCTGGGGTTTCGCTTCAGCAATTAGATGGTCTGTGAAGCCATTTACCAACATGAAGAAAACTAGGGGAAGAAGAAGTCCTGGGAAGGTTAGAAATCAATAGTTGTGCCTTGGTTCTATTAGGTTCAAGAGCTAATGCTGCTTTCATAGTTTTCAATTTTGATCTCAGTGAGCTCCATGGCAATTCACTGGAGAAGGCTTATCCGTTAAATTTTTAGTTGGAAAAGTGATTATTGAAGAGATTGAAAGAAATGGCGTAGAGCTCCAAAGGCAAGGTAGGAGCCAGCAAGGACGCCCTCCACTCTAATGAGCACGGAGGCTCCCCAGGGGAAGTTAAAAAGCAAATCCTAGAATTCTTTCCAGCTCATTGTGACTTTCTCAGAACCATTCTACTCAGGAAAAGAAATAACAACAACAAAAAGAACTCATATCACATTGCGCATTCTTTTCCTGGAACCATCGATCACGGTTGTGTTTATTTCCCTGGCTTGCTATATATGAAAATGAGAGTTGTTGGGTAATATGACTGATGCTTACCTGCATCAGAACCCAGGGCAGCCTGCGTGGTAGCACATCCCTCTTAAAGTTAGTTCTCTAATAGTTCCCACAGGCTTTGCAAGATGGGGAAAATTTCTTAATCTTTGTCTATATATTCTTTCCAAGTGAATTTTTTTCTCTACCTCATATGGATTTTTTCCCTTTAAGGGCATATTCAGACGTGCAGCTTTCAAACTTTCAAATATTAAAGTCTGAAATCTAAACTGCCAAGGTGCTTATTGGGTGGAAGATGAGATGCCCAGCAGAGAGATGATCTTTTAAATTTATTGACTGTAAAAAAATTCTCATTTATCTTTTTTCAATACAGCAAAATTTCATCTGTTATAGTTTACATTTATTTTAGGATTACTTTATTTATTATTGCAGAAGGTGATTTAACACGCAGGTACCTGTGCACGGCTACTCTGGAAGCTCCATTTTGCTTTTTGCATTTTAAAAATAAATTTATTGAAATGAAGAAAGAATAAAGGCAGGATGGAAGTTTGGTAAGTGCCATGGTCTGCATGTTTGGGTCCCTCGAAATTGATATGTTGAAACCTAATCATGAGTGTGATGATATCAGGAGGCGGGGTCTCTGGTAGGTGGTGAGATTAAGCGGGTGGAGCCCTTGGGAATAGGATTAGTACCCCTGGGAAAGGGGTCCCAGAGAGCTACCTGGCTACTTTCAGCAGATAAGGGCACAGCAGGAAGGTGCAATCTCTGGGAAAACAAGCCCTCACCAGACACTGAATCTGCCAGCACCTGGGTCTCAAGATCCCCAGACTCCAGAACCTTGAGAAATCCAATTGTATTGTATAAGTCACCCAGGCTAGGAGTGTGTGTGTGTGTGTGTGTGTGTGTGTGTGTGTGTGTGTGTAGGGGGGGGATTAACTGAGGAATGAACTCAGGGACATTCTACCTCCAAGCTACACCTACAACCATTATTTATTTATTTACTTACTTATTTAATTTTGAAACAGGCTCTCACTAAGTTGCGGAGGCTGTCCTCGAACCTGTGATCCTTCCGTCTCAACATTCCAAGTACTGGGATTACAAGTATGACCCACCACACCCGGCTGATATGTTGTTTTAATTAGTAGCCTGAACAGATTAAGATAGCAAGCCAGTCTCTGCTGCTTTCCAACTCATTGCAAAAATAGAGTGGTGAAGGAGAATTATAGGCAGGGGTCCTCTAAAGGTTTGTGACTGTCTGAAAAAGTTGGAAAAAATTACAGTCCACCTGGTGGATGTTCCTGGAGTGTGAACCCACTTATTTCCTACACAAAGAGTAAGGGGCCACATAAAAAGTCAAAAGTCTTTTGGTCTGAAGTTGGTTCTCTAGAATATACTTTAATGAGGACCTTGTGAAGTTGTCCTTGGATTTCTACATGTTCATACTAGCTGACTGTCTTTGTATCTTAAAGTCAGTTTGAATGGATATAAAAATTTATGCTTACATTTTTTAAATTGAATATCTTTTTTTTTTTTTTTTTTGGTGGTACTGGGGTTCCTGGAAGCCCTTCTACCTCCGGGATACACTCCCAGACCTATTTTTTTAATATATTTTTTTATTTGGAAACAGGGTCTCTTAAGCCAGCGAGGCTGGCTTTGAACGTGTGTGATCCTCCTGTCTCTGCGTCCCAAGCGTGGGGATTACAAGTGTGCGCCACCACGCCCGGCTAATTGAATATCTTAAATATATTACTTTTATCTTTTGGTAGAAAGGGATGTTACAGAAAAGTCTGATAGCACTATGACTTTCTTTTCCCTGTCAATGGCACATTGTCTTTTCCTGGATCTCAAAGGATTTATACTTATTCTTTTTACATCCATTAGTTTTATTAGAAATATGTGAGTGTTTGTTATTTTGGTTGGTTTTCTCTAGCATGCAGTATGTCTATTTAATATTTAGTTACAAGTCATCTTTTAATTTAGGAATGCTTTCTTGAATCATAGTTTTAGGTACTTTTTTCTGTTTCATTTCCTTAATTATCTTTTCAGAAGTTGGGTATAGTTAAGTTGGATCTTCTTTATCTTCTCTATTCTTTTTTATTAATCCTTATTTTCTAATCTATTTTTTTTTTTTTTTGGTGGTACTGGGGTTCCTGGAAGCCCTTCTACCTCCGGGCTATACTCTCAGACCTATTTTATATTTTTTATTTATTTGGAAACACGGTCTCTTAAGGCAGCGAGGCTGACTACGAACCTGCGCGATCCTCCTGACTCTGCCTCCCAAGCGCGGGGATTACAAGCGTGCACCACCACGCTGGGCATTTTCTAATCTATTTTATATTTAAAGATTTTATTCTTTTTCTGACTTTTACTTACCTCAATAAATTGTGTAATTTTGTTATGTATTTCTTCTAACTTAGTATATATTTATGAGATTTTTTTCCTGTTATTTATAATTATTTTCTTAACTTTGCCAGCTTCTCTTTCTACTATTTTCTTTGTTCATCTCAGTTTTGAGGTTTTTTTTTTTTCTGTCTAGTATTATGTTGTATTCTCAGAGTGGTATCTCTCTGTCTCTGTCCCTTTCTTTGCTTGGACACCATGAGAATAAATCTAATAATGAATGTAGTTACTAAACTGATGGAGAGGTGGCAGGTACAACATGGATACACTGAAAAAATGGACAACTCACATCCTGGGTTGGAAAAAGTGGGATGGAATGAGATTTCATCGTGCTATTCAGAGGAGCACACAATTTAAAACATTAATCTCTTATTTCTGAAATTTTGTTTGATAATTTTTGGATCATCATTGACCATCGGTAATTGAAACTACAGAATAAAATTGAGATGTATTTACTTTCTACTTGCTTTATTATTTTTTTATTCCTCTCTAAAAAAGTTCTTTTGGGTCCCTGACAACAACAACAACAACAACAACAACAACTACTACTACTACTACTACTACTAGTACTAGTACTACTACGACTACTATGACTCCTCCCTCTCCCTCTCCTCTTCCTCCTCCTCCTCCTCCTCCTCCTCTTCCTCCTTCTTTTTTCTCCTCCTCCTTCTCCTTCTCCTCTTCCTCCTCCTCCGCCTTCTCTACCTCCTCCTCCTCCACCTCCTCCTTCTTTTCCTTCTTCCTCCATTTTTGTTAAATAAATATTTTCTACTTTTTTAAAAACAATTTTTTTTCCCAGTACTGGGGATGGAACCAGAGATATATTACCTCTGAGCCACACCCCCACCTCTATTTTTTTATTTTTTATTTTGAAACAGGGTCTCACTGAGTTGCAAAGGGCCTCGCTAAGTAGCTGAGGCTGTCTGCGAACCGCGATCCTCGTTTCAGCCTCCCAGATGCTGGGATTACAAGTGTGTGCCACCATTCCTGGCTTTCTTTTCATTTTAAATCACATTTTTGAGTTATTAACTTAGTGGTTATCTCAGAGATTACAATACACATCTTGAAAATTAGTCAAATTCAGATTAATATAAACTATATTTCAGTACTGTACTTTTTATCTCCATTTCTCTTTCTTTTGTGCTTTTATTGTCTTGAAAATGAAATCTTTTAGCTGGGCATGGTGGTGTATGCTTGTAATCCCAGCATTTGGGAGGCTGAGACTGGAGGATTGCGTTTCACAGACAGCCTTAGCCACATAGTCAGGCCTTTCGCACGCAACTCAGTGAGACCCTGTTTCAAAAACAAAAATACTTAAAAATTGGGCTGGGGGTGTAACTCAGAGGTAGAATGCCCCTGGGTTCCATCCCCAGTACTGCAAAAAAAAAAAAAAAAAAAAAAAAAAGGAAAGAAATCTTTCTATATAGTATATCCATAAGCAGCAGCAACACATAATTATTCATTTCGATCATTAGCTTTTAAATCAGGCAGTGATTAAAAAAATAAAAAGAGATGCAAACAAACATACATTTATCTTTTTTTTCTGTTTGTCTATTTAGTTACACTTGCCAGTTCTCATTTTTTATGTGTATTTTTTTATGTGGGAGGAGAGGGGAGGGGAGGAGAGGGGAGGGGAGGAGAGGGGAGGGGAGGAGAGGGGAGGGGAGGAGAGGGGAGGGGAGGAGAGGGGAGGGGAGGAGAGGAGAGAGAAGAAGGTGAGCGAGTGAGGGAGGCAGGGACAAGCTAAGCCCTTGGAGGCATACCTCCAGTGATGCACTCCTCTAGGACCCGTCTTCTAAACTTTCCACTACCTCTCAGAGCCGCCAGCTGGAGACCTTGCCTTCAGCTCCTGAGCCTTTGAGGGACAGTCCAGGTCCAAACTGTAACAGTCAGCAACACAGCTACAAGAAGTTAAATTTCCACAACTTTTTACAGTGTGCTCTGATTTCAAGAAGGGCGTGACTTTCCGATCTTACTTCACTATTACCATTAATATCACTCTTATGTCTTCTGTTTGACATCCTTTGTCTGGGACTCAATTTAGAATATAATTGGACCATTGGAGCACAGTTACTCTCTGGTGGAGTGAATAGTTAGACGACTAAGTCTGGATGGAAAACAAATGGCACCTTTCAAAAGAGGCCAGCGACAGAGTCACCTCCGGAGACCATGGGAAAGAGATAATAACAAAGCAGTAAGTGAGAGTGTGACCATGAAGGAAGGGAAGTATATAAAATGTGTAATTCAGATAAACAAAGCATACTTTTGGAAATACAATACAGCTTCACAAAAATACTCCACAATAGTAGATATTTATAAATTTATATATACATATAAATATACATTAAATTTTATTCTTAAAAGGTCATTTGATATATTTTGTAAAATTTATGAGAACATTATGATAATATCCAGTTTATGTTTACCTCATTTTCATAATTATTAGCATTTTAAATCTTCCTCCCAAACCATTTTTTCTGAAAAATTCTTGTGTGTGTGTGTGAGTGTGTGTGTGTGTGTGCGCGCGCGCGCGCGTGTGCGCACGCGTGCTGGGAACTGAACTCAAAGGCATTTTACCTCTGAGCTAAACCACAGCACTTTTTATTTTTTATATTTTGAAACATGGTCTTGCTAAGTTGCTCGGGGTGTTGCTAAGTTGCTGAGGCTGGCCTCAAGCCCAAGATCCTCCTGCCTCAGCCTCCCAAGTAGTGGGGATTATAGGAATTTGCCACCATGCTTGCTTGCTCAGATTTTCTGAATTATTTTAAAGCAAATCCAAGACATCATATTCTTTCACACTGAAAGGAGAATATTAAAATGCTATTTAAATGAGAGCATTAAAACAATGCATATAGCAATCATTTCATTATTTCTTCTAGGTAAATCAGCAATAGTTGTTATACCATGGCTTCCAATTTAAATGGTTGCCAGGTAGAAGGATTGATACCTGAGATAAATACATTTTGACACAATGTGAAATAATCATAGCTGTCCCAAGATGAATGGACTGCCTTAGAAGGTAATGGATTCACTGGGCTGATGATTTGCAAAGAGAAAGAAGCTCAAGGACACAAGGTCAGAGCTATTAGGAGGGAGTCCCGCCAGAGGAATGCCTGTGTGCATGTTACATCTTCAAAAATAAAATTATTGGAGGCTGAGACAGGAGGATTGAAGGTTGGAGGCCAGCCTCAGCCACTTAGAGAAACCCTCAGTAACTTAGTAAAACCTTGTTTCAAAATGAAAACTAAAAAGGGTTGGGAGTGGAGCCCAGAGGTAAAACACACCGGGGTTAAATCCTCTAGTACCCTAGATAAACAAACAAACAAATATTCTATTGTCATGTTTTATTTTATTTTATTATTATTATTTTTTTGGTGGTACTGGGGTTCCTGGAAGCCCTTCTACATCCGGGCTACACTCCCAGACCTATTTTATATTTTTATTTAGAAACAGGGTCTCCTAAGCCAGCGCGCGCGGCTGGCTTCGAACCTGCGCGATCCTCCTGTCTCTGCCTCCCAAGCGCGGGGATTACAAGCGTGCGCCACCACGCCCGGCTTATTTGTCATGTTTTAAATAAAAATAAAACATAAAATTTCAACATAAAAAGCATGCCCCTTGGTTCATTCCCCAATATCACCAAAAAAAAAAAAAAAAAGAAAAAAAGAAAAAAAAAAAGAATAAAAATTGGGGAGGGGGTGTAGCTCAGAGGTTGAATGTCCCTGGGTTCCATTTCTTTCCCAGACCCACAAAAAAAAAAAAAAAAAAGAAAAAATACAATAATAATAGTGTGCTAAGAGTTTAAATTTCCCATTAAGTTAGCATGTCAAATGGAAAATGCCCTCAGGCTTTATCTACTTCTTTACATATTCCCAAGCTATTATCTCAAAGCCATAGCACACATTTTATTACACTTAAAAAATCGACGTCAGCTTGGCTATAAATTTTAATGCTTTAAAAAATAAACAGCACTGAATTCTAGATAAAATTTTATCTTTGCTAACATTTATGCTGGGGCTCAAGTTCCCACTAACTGCAGGAAGAATTTGTAAAACTGCTGTCTTCTGGCCATTGAAAAGGAGAGGCAAGAGACACCGGGCGGCGAGCTGTGCGTTCCTGAAGACCGTGCGCACAGCGGGCCTCCCTGAAGGCGCTGTGTGTGTGTGTGTGTGTGTGTGTGTGTGTGTGTGTGTGTTGTGCGCGCGCACGCGCAGTACCAAGGATGGAACCCAGGCCACTGTACCTTCGAGCTACACCCCCAGCCCTAGTTTTTAGTCTTTTTATTTTTGAAACAGGTTCTCACTGACTTGCGAAGGGCCTTGCTATAAGTAGCGGAGACTGTCTGCGAACCTCGATCCTCCAGTCTCTGCCTCCTGAATGCTGGGGTTACGAGCGTGCGCCACCATGCCTGGCAAAAAATATATGTTTTTTAATGTTGGTATGGATATCTGTGAAATATTTCTCTCCTCTGAAACTTGCTCCCCACCTCCCACAGAGGTGCTAATAACACCAATATCAATGCTAATAACATGACCTTAGAGACATCCCGTTAACTTCTGCCTGTGGACAGGACCCAGTGATTGTAATTGTGAGAGCAAAAGGAAGGCGAGAACTGGTCAGAAAAAAGAGAGCAAAGAAGAGACATCGAAATGCAGAGAAGAAGGGATGAGAGACGGGCGTGGAGAAACAGCCTGGATTCCTGCAGCATGTCTAGTTCTAGTTGCAGTAAATTGATACATCTAAGTCTCTCCAGGATTCTGCAAGAGAACCCAGTAACTTTGCAATAAACACATTTCTTTTCTTCCACAAGTAAACTCGAGTTGCCATCAATTACTCACCAGCAAAAGAACCTTGACTAGACAGTTCGCCTATACTTTGGGAGAAGGCGGAGTAACTCCAAGTGTCGGGTGTATACAGTCAGGAGCGGTCCGTTTCAAATGGGCTTTTCTGAAAGTCAGGTCGTTTTTATTTTGCCAGCATAGCCACTAATCTTCTCTCATTTAGGTGTTGTCAGTGAATGCACTTACATCCACTCCTCTGAGATGACATTCTCGGTGTTGTCAGTAAAGTCGATGAGAAGCAGCGTGTTCCTCCAAATCCCTTTGTCCCGTGATGATACGAAATGATATAAATTAAGACTGACACCCCAAGCAGAGTCTCACTGAATTAGACCCTAGTCTTATTAAGATGCCACGTCCAGCAAAAAAGCAAGGTGGATCTTGGTGACAGGATGACGGACAGCTTTCCCTTTATGTGAACTGGTAACCATATTTTCTTGAGCAGAGGAGAGGTGTTTGTTCTTTTTTTAAAATCTGTATCTATTTTACAAGGGGATATCATTTTATACCAACAGGATGAACCCTGTCTGAAAACTCAAACCAAACCAATGATTTTGAAGTTCACAAGAGCTGATGGGAACAAAATTGATTGCTCTAAGTTCCAGGTCGCAATATTTATTTCAGAATTAATGCTATTTTATAATCTTTAGATTTCTTCTTTGGCAATAAGAGAGCGTTTCATTAAAAAAAAAACTATTTTATTAAAAATTAGTCATTCTAAGGCCGGGAGTGGTGGCGCACGCTTGTAATCCCCGCGCTTGGGAGGCGGAGACAGGAGGATGGCGCAGGTTCGAAGCCAGCCGTGCACGCTGGCTTAAGAGACCCTGTTTCTAAATAAAAATATAAAATAGGCCTGGGAGTGTAGCCCGGATGTAGAAGGGCTTCCAGGAACCCCAGTACCACCATAAAAAATAAAATTAGTCATTTTAGCAATAGACGATCTTTCCGGAGATCTAAAGAGAAACTTGATTCTGCCTGATCTTGCAAGTTCATTTCTGAATTAAGGGCTTGGTTTTTCCTTCACTGGAGCAGATAACTTTTTAATTTAATTTTATTTTTTTTACCCGAGGAGCCTGGGCCCAGATCCATGAATTGGAGTACACGCAGCAGGCACGTGTGGGGATGTGGACATCATAGTGGTGCTGGAATATCAGTGTTTGCCTTTCATTGAATGGCAGTCAGCTGCCCTTTATTGGGCACTATTTTCAGATCTTCTAGCCATCGTCTCATTTAACTCGCACCATCCATAGGACTGATATAATCCCAATTTACCGGCAAGAAAACAGAGACACAGAGAGGTCACATGACCTGCTGCACACCCCTGAGTGGCCGGGCTCAGCTTTGCACCCAAGCTGTTGGAGTTCTCAATCTTTGGTAAGGATCGCTGTGCTATCTGATCTTACCAAGTATCAATTGTTTGTTTACATATCTTGCCTCAAATATTAAAAAAAACCTAACAAGGTAACTAAATCTAAAAACTCTAATTTTCTCATCTTATAAATAAAAGAAACAGAAGACCAGAAACTAGAAGTGGGAACGCAAGACTCTTCATCACTGGTTTCCAGTAGCTTGATATTAATAATCCTTAGAATATTTTTTGGTGTGCCTTACCTTGTCAGGGAGTAATTGAGATTCTTGGTCCTATGAATGTAGTTATCATCCAAATGGAGAAATTACTAACCACTGTTTTCCTCAAAAAACCTTTTCTCCCTTCTCTTTTGGGACTCAAAAACATATAGGTATGTATTAAACTGCTTGACACTATCTCACGGGCCAAAAAGGCTCTTTTTATTTCTTCTTCATCTGAATGATTAGAGTTCTACATACACAAAATATGAATTATAGTATTGGGCATGGTAGCATGTACCTGTAGTCCCAGCTAACCTGGAGGCCGAGGCAGGAGAATCACTTGTGCCCAAGAGTTCTAGGCTTGCCTGGGCGACATAAAGAGGTTTTATGCCTTAAAAAATATTATAAATAAAAAGCAGATCTGGAACAGGGGATAAGATTTACCATTACAAAAATATTGTAAGTAACTCAATAATTCTGCTAATTCCTTTACCTCCTATTCTATTTTCTGAAATTTAATATTTATGAAAATTTAGTGCACAGATCCCCTTTTTTATCTCCTGGGGCTCAACTATTTCCTAGCACATGTTGCATTTGTAGACATACCTGTACTTTGTCGGGGCCCACTCAGCTAGACCGGGATGGGGCGGTGGCTCAAGAGTAATTTCCATTGTGAAGATTAATATTAAAATAGACAAATGACCATTCTTTGGATTGTTTCTCAAGTTATTGGATGGATTAAGCCTATTTCAGTATCTGTCTGTGTCCCTCCACTCTTGATGTGTTTGATAAAGTTAAATTCCTGTGGGTGCGGTGCTTCCTAGGAGGTTTTCCCAGATGAAAGAATGCTCACAGGAAATTTGCACTTTCTGCTGCGTTTCACATCTGGACATTTCCAACCTTAACATGTAATTAAAACAATCCCAATCAAGAGGCAGAACATATGCATCTCCACTTAAAACCTTTCTAGGGGAGGGGAAGTTAAAAGCAGGATGTCTGAAGAATGACAACCACAGCTCTCCAGCCAGAGACTTGGAAAAATCCTACCTGGAAGAGACACAGGGATTTACTTAGGCTTTGGAAATGAAACATCTTTGCATTCACTTGCAACTTACTCCTCCCAAGTCTGTTGCAAGACAGATCTTGGTTTGGGATATTGTTAAAAGCCTTCATATCTTTGTTAGAGAGAAACAACCACAGCCAATATCTTTGGGGAATAGTTTTCTCTCTCAAGTCATTGAATGCTGTAATATGGACTGTGGGTATTGAGTCTCCCATCTTTCTCAGTGTTAGAACCAGGAAACTGGGATGGCTAGAGTAGGGTTTACAAGGATGAGCCCAATCCCTGGGATGTGAAGGGGCCAAGCTGGGAGAGAGCTCATGCCAGGATGCTGGAAGTCAGGGTCCAGGAGCCACAACCTTAAACTCATTCTAGTCTTACAACCTATTTGAGAGATTTTGGCCAAGCCATTATGTCCAAAGTACTAAATTTCAGGATTTGCATTCAGCTGCACACAGGTGTGAGTGAAGTAGTTTGCTCAAACAAATAATTTTCTAGGGCAACAAAAAAGTTATGAGTAGATAATAAGAAGAAAGGGAAGGGGCTGGGCATGGTGGCACACACCTGTCATCCCAGTACTTGAGAGGCTGAGACAAGAGGATGGCAGGTTTTGAGGCCAGCATCAGCAGCCTAACAAGACCCTGTTTCAAAATAAAAACTAAAAAGGGCTGAGGGTATAGCTTGGAGGTAGAATGCCCTTGGGTTCTACCCCCAGTTTAAAAGAAAGAAAGAAAGAAAGAAAGAAAGAAAGAAAGAAAGAAAGAAAGAAAGAGAGAAAGAAAGACATAAGGAGCAATACTTCCAAAAGATTGTTAATATTCCGAACCTTTGTGTAGTTTTGTGCCACCAACCTTAATGGGGGTAATAAATACGTGGCTTTTATTCTCAGGGTCTCAAGATGGTTTCTGCACCTACAGATATTCACAGTCCAGGATTGATGACAGGGGAAGCAAGAGAGGAAAAGCTTGAGTATTCCCTTGGCAGGTTATTCCTTGCCCCTTGGCAATCCAAGCCCTTGCCAAAGCTGCTTTCTCTCTATCATTGAACAGAACTGCATCACATGACCCCAAGAGGGATGCTGGGGCTATCCTTAACTTAGTGGGTCACCTTGCCAGCCCCAAACAAACCACAGCCTTATTTATGTGGAGGACAGTAAGCTAAGAACAGCCTATCACATTTGTAATGATGTTGCATGGACTGACTTACTTAAACCTGCAAAGAATTAAGAGCCATGATAGAATAAAGAGCCATGGTAGAATATGGAATATTGAAGTGGCCAGTGATTATGAGTGTGTAAATATAATCCTAGCATGGAAGAAATGGTTGTACACAAAAGGATTTGAAAGGAAGAAAAGTAAGCTTTTTACTTATCTCTCCCTTGTGCCTTGACACTCTTACCCCCAATAAGGCAGTGGAAAGTGTTCTTAAAATATTTTTGTCTTCCAACTTGCAAATACCTAGAGATTCCACATTTTGCCAAATAGTGGCTTTTGATCCAAGGTTCTTTTGGACAATGATAACTCATTTTTTTAAATTTTATTTTGCTTTTGCCTGGCACACTCTTTCAGTCTGTCGAATGTGTCATTGGGAGGAAGCACAGAACAGATGAATACAAAATGGCCCGATGTCACCAAACACCTGTACAGACGGAAGTAGTGGCATTCCCCAACACTGAAACAAGTGTGACTGCTAGATAGATAGGCGCTGAAACTTAGGAAACACTGCACAAACCAACATTTAGCAGCCTGCTTTTGTGAATATCTTGGTAAAAGGCTAACATATTAGGCATAATATAATTTAAATTATAAATATTAACCACACTAATTTAAATTAATTGGTTTTACTATGACATTTCCATATTGTATATCATACTTTAACCACATCCAACCTCCCTATGGCTCTCTCTCTCCCTCTTCTCTTTCTCCTCACTGAGACCTCTTTCCCTTCCTAATAATTCCTCTTCTACTCTCAGGTAAAAATATTTTTGGTTATTGTTATTATTATTATTTTTTTTGCAGAACTGGGATGGAACTCAGGAGCATTCTACCTTCTACCTACACCTCAGCCCTATTTTTTATTCTTTTTTAGTTTTTGAAACAAGGTCTCACTGAGTTGTGAAGGGTCTTGCTAAGTAGCTGAGGCTGTCCTCAAACCCTGATCCTCTGGTCTCTGCCTCCCGAAAGCTGGGATTACAAGCGTGCGCCCCCATGCACGACTTGGTTGTTGTTATTTCTACATATGAGAAAAAAACATATGATACTTGTCTTTCTGTGTCTGGCTTATTTTACTTAACATAAAAATCTCTAGTTCCACCAATTTTTTTTTGCAAATGAAGTTATTTCATTACTCTTTATGGCTGAATACTATTTCATTGTGTCTCTATATCATATTTTCTTTATTCATTCATTTCTTGATGGAAATCTGAACTGTTTCCATAACTTGGCTATTGTGAATAATGCTGTAATAAGCAGAAGTATGTCTACAGGTCTTTTTTTCTGTAATCTGCTTGTTTAGTTCAAGTGTATAGCCAGGAGTGGTATAGCCATTTTTTAAATTGGATTACTTGTATATTTGATGTTTTTTTTTTAGTTCTTTCTATATTGTGGATATTAATCCTCTGTCAGATGAATAACTAACACAAATATCCTCTGAATCTAATTATATTGTTAAAATATATAGCCCTCTGGTGTTGTGGCTATCTCTGATTTTCTGTGAAGAAAGGAAGAATGTTTCTTCTGGAATGTCATAAATAAATTTTCTACTCAAATAAATTTTCAACTCAGATAGCAGCTAGAGATCTTTCTTCTTTTGTCCCTTCCCCTTTTCTTCACCAAAAATTTATTGAGTGTACTGGCATGGTGTCATATGCCTATAATCTCAGTACTTGGGAGGCTGAGACAGAAGGATCATAGGTTCAAGGCCATTTTCAACAACTTAGCAAGGCTCTCAGCAACTTAGCAAAATTCTGTTTCAAAACAAAACATAGAAAAAAATAACTAAAATGGCTTGGGAGTCTACCTCAGAGGTAGAACGCTCTTGGGTTCAATACCCAGTGCCATGAAACAAATTATTAAGTGCAATAAGACATTCATTCTAGGGAGATGGAGGCTTAGTCAATTATAATTTATTAATTAACTCATTCCACAGTTACTTTATGTTTTCCTATGTGTCCACTTTGCAAAGTGACCAGGATACACTGGTGTGCAAAACAAAGGAACAGGATAAGTTCTGAAGCCTCAATTCTTCATGGGAGAGAGATAAGTAATTGCAGGACCGTGATCCACTGAGATAAGTGATATGAATGAACGCACGCCAAGGTCAGCTCCCAGCTCACTGGATTTGCTTTAAGCTGAGAACACTTGTCCCCGCTATCTCCTTCCACAAGAGGGGATGTTTAATTGGCATGATGCTTAAAAGTAGCAGGGAAATTGAAAAATCCTTTCCCTCACTTAAACTTGTTTGATACAACATATCAAAAAATTGTATATTTAGGGTTACATACTCTCTGGGCTGAGATGCTTTGAAGCTATAAAGGTGTGAGCTATAATAATTTGCCTTCAAGTTATTCATAAAAATCTTGGCTTTCCTATCAAGTTTTGCCCTAGGAAAAACACAACTTTTTAGAGGAGGAAAAAAAAAAGATATCATATGTATGCTATTATTTGTTGCCTGAGGGATGTTTCAATTTTGTCTTGTCTTACAAAAATAAATGAGATTTCAAAAGTATTCATCAGGGAAGTAGTGGAATAATGATTGCAGAAGTGACAGGGTGTTTTTTTTTCTTGAGCAAAAAATCTGTAACTTGGAATAATCATAGAATTTCTAGGTTAGAAGGAGCCTTGAACTACCTGCTATGTTATGCAGAGTATGGTATGTAGAGATGACGAAGAAGTCAACTGGGATCACAGAGTCCAGCAAACTGTGTCGTTTAATAATGTTTTCAACTCAGATGGCTCTCATGTGAATGCTGATAAAGCCAAATGAGGTCATATCATATCTTTTTGAATACATTACTCCAAACATCATGCTCTGTTAAGGGGAAAGGAAGATGTAGTAAACAAACTTTAACTAGAAATTAAAATTTTAGTATGAATTTAGAAAAATTCTTCAGATTCAATTTTTTATGTCAATTATAGCTAAATGTGTAAATACAAAGGGCTCGTTTTATGTTCAGGTAAATGCACATTTAATAAACATCATGTACCAGGTAACATTAAAATATATGATCTAATGTGTGATATAAAAAACTGTTTAATGTAAACGAGTCTCAGAAAGTACACTGTGGCTAAGCTAGAATTACTATGACAACCATAACTTTTGCATTTCCTAATTTTTTCAGTTCGAATTTGCAACTTAAATGTCACATTATCATAGGTTTTGGATTTCTTATTTTTTATGTAGTTCAAAAAGAAAAGTCACAAACCAGTGCTCCTGTTAAATCCTCATTTAATTAAGTGTACCTCTTGAGCAAGTCACACTTGCTTGGGGATCAAATGTCTGGGTGGGTACCCTTGCTGTTAGGAAGAAATAGAGAAAAGAAAGACTACAATAAGGTCTCATAATAGAATTTGCAAAAGATTTACAACATGCATAATTGACAATCAACATATTAAATTATCTTATTACAGATTTCTTTCTTCCAAGGGATTCATTGGTGGAAAAACACAAGAAAAGGAAACATAATTTGACTCTTAGGATATGTACCCACTGGGATTTTATTTCTAGGTTTCTCAGAAATGTGCATAGTGAAGAATCTCTTTATGGCATTATGGTGTTGTTTTCTTAATTGTATCCCAAATTTTGCTTCATGGAGTAATCATTTTTCCAAGGTCTGATTTGCCCTGTGTTTTTAGTGACAGCTATAGAACCCAGCTCTCTTTTTCTGGGGGCTCAAATATCACATAAAAGTCTATAAACTAGATAAACTTTCCTCTTTTGTCTCTTTGTTATCAAGGTCCATAATTTGTTTTTTCTGTATGCCATTTTGAGACTAAAGTAGTTAATACAAATAAAGAATAAAAACTAGTAAATATATAACAGTTAATTTTAATAGTGTAAAATATTTAATAGAGTCTTTACATGCATGCCCTCATCTTAGGGATAAGAAATGCTGTAGTAGAATTAAATCAGTACATACAATCACAATTATTCATTTAACAGATATGTATTGAGGACCTATTCTTTGCCAAGCATTACTTACACACACACACACACACACACACACACACACACACACACACACCTATAGACACTGCACATGTACCTAGACTTTGTATAAATGTAGGAGGAACTGAGGAAGCAAAGGGCAAAGGTCTGGGACAGTGCAGTTAGAATATTAGAGACGCAGCCACTAATCATCATGTAGACACTGGATTCTGTGTACAAGCTGTAGGGAAATCTAAGAAGTTGAACAGATGCTGGCACTCAAGAAAAACTAAGAAGGGGAGCTCTGTTGCTTCCATGTTGAAAATCTGGATGGGTCTTGTCTACTGTTCATCCAGCGTTCAAAGAAACAACTGGACGTGGGGCACGGGAAGCGCGGGACGGGCTGGGACCCGTCTGGCATCTTTGCATCATCGCACAACAGTGTCTGAGGGTGAACAAGGCCTCCCAAGAGGGGAGCAGGGCTGCTTCCTGCTGTCTCTTAGGTCCCATGCAAGTTTCTCCTTTGGCTCACTCCAGCCAGCTACCAAGAGGGAAAGGGACTCTAGAGTTTTCCACTTAACGATGCGTACATTGCTCATAGTTGCTGCTCCAGGGGTGCTTGAGGACTTAGAGCTCATGTAACACAGTTACAGGAAGAGGAGGTGAAGGTGTGAACCTCGGTTTGCTCTGACAGGACAGGGCTGCGTGGAACTGAGTGGCTCATGGGGCTGTGGTTTAGGGACAGGGGGACTGGGAGAAAACTCATGTCAAGCAAAATACATGTTGAGACAAAGTAGATGGCATTGTTTCTAGTTTTAATTTAGAGAATTGAGCCTAGGGACATAGTAGGGACTTAAGAGGACTTAGCCCAGGTGATATAACTGATGCCTGAGCCACTTTTTTAACTTTGTTCTCTGAGTCAAAGTTTTATGTCCTTCCCTTTACTTCTCCTCCTGCTGAAAGGCTTTTCTTTATTCAGTAAGCACTTTTTAAATGATCACACTCTGTACAACCTGACAGTTCTCACAATGAAAAACAGGAAAACAACTTCTGCTCTTCAGGAGCATGTGAGTCTATGAAGAGGACTGTTACTGACCTAACCTAGAAGAATGGAGATTCTTAGACTGTCAATTAGAACCAGAATACTTATCATCTCTCCTTGGACAATTTATTCACCCTCCCTTGCAGCAGTTTCATCGGCTATAAAGTAGAAATGAACCTGGGTGATGATAGTAATATTTTTAGCCCTGGGGTGGTAATGAGTATTAACTGAGCTTAATATTTATAAAATGCTAAAAGTAGTGCCTCACACACTAATAGGAAGAACTAGAATTAAGAACAGTTAAGATTGCTGCATTTAGTTTCTAGGCATTTAGCTTATTTTTACTAAAGGAAAAAATGAGCAACAAAGAAATATAGACATGAAGAATTCTAGGGGAAAAAAACTATAGAAATCTAGGATTAAGGCTAAGGATGGAAACATGGGAAGCAAGGGGCTAGTCCTGGACAACAGGCAGAACTGAACGTGTGTGTGTGTGTGTGTGTGTGTGCGCGCGCGCGCATGTGTGTTGGGGAGGGAGCATTTTGAACTGTAGATGAAACTAAAATGAAGAAAGTCAGAGAGCCCTTCAGAACCCATGAGAGGAGAATGGGCAAAACCACGACTAATATATCAAACCATAAAAGAATCACAGTTCAATCCAGTCCATAGGGGAAGCTGTAGGGCATCAAGCCTGAGCCCAGGGCTTTGGGGGTAGAATTGTGCCACAGCCTTTGAGTAGGATGGGGACACTGGGACATTTGGTTACACATCCGCTCAAGAGGAAGATGGCGATTAGAGGAAGGAGAGAAGCCAGAGACAGATTTCTACCCAGGCTGAGAGAGATAGGAAAAGCCCCAGGAAGCAGCACACAAAGATAGCAGAGATCTGGAAGTGTAAAGCAAACGGATTTCTGGCAAGGTTACTGAAGCGAGTGATTGGAAAGATAAGTTTCTGTGAACCCCAAAGAATTCCAGGACTCATCAAAACAAATGAAAAAAACAAACACTTCTTGTAGCTAGACACTAAAATCTTAAAATTATAAAAAAATTTAGGAAATTATTAAAACTCAATGATTTTGAAAACACTGCTTATAGGCAATTTGAGAGATGTTACTAAAGTAGAATTTAGAAAGGAATATATAGTCCTAAATTGTTATATTAGAAAACAAGAAAGGCTAAAGATTAATGAGCCAAGGATTCAACTTAGCAAGTGAAAAGAACAAGACGAACACCAAAAAGTAGAATAAAGAAGACATAAGTAGAAGAGCATGAATTAATGAAGTAGAGCAGATAGATCGTACAGAGCAGCAACAAAGTTAATGGATTTTAAAAAGCGCAATAAGATGGACTAAAACCTAGTGAGAGTGATAAAGAAAAAAGCGTAAAACAATAATGATAAAATAATAGAAAGGGGCTACAACTACGTAGGTAGTTCTCTTTTAAAAATGAGAAAACAGTAGTCAGCCATGATGGCACATGCCTGTAATCCCAGTACTTGGGAAACTGAGACAGGAAGATTGCAGCTTTGAGGACAGACTCAGCAACATAGAGAGTCTCAGAACCAGCAAGGCCCTGTTTCAAACAAAACAAAACATATAAGTAAAAAGGGCTGGGTTGTAGCTCGAAGGTAGAATGCCCCAGGGTTTAATCCAAAGTACCATAAAAAAGAGTAAAATATTTAAATCAATTTTATAGAATTAGAACTTTATAATTTTGGCCTAATGAACAATTTTTGAAAAATATACCTTTCAAAAAGGGTAATCAAAACACAAATGTTGATTCCCCATTAAAAGAACAGATTCAAAAGTTTGCAGTCTGCTGAAAAAGTTATTTTGGCAAATTCTAGTAGATAATGGTGGATCAAATCATTCAAACATACACAAATTCTTGCAGAGAAAGAAAAATAGAGGTAATTCCCTAATCCATTTTATGAGGTTGGTATAACCTTGGTGTGTATCCAGATACAAGGATAATATAAAAAGCACAATTATAGGTTAATCACATTCATGAATACAGATGCAATGAAAATACTGGCAAATGAAATCCAGAAATACAGAGAAATGAAGATAAATCATAACTGGGATTTTTTCCTCAGGAATCTATGGTTAGTTCAATGTTAGAAAAATTACATAACTTGCCATATCCCAGAATAAAAGAGAAAAACCACTTGAATATCCTGTGAGTTGAAATTTAGTTAGAGAACTAGGAACAACAGAGAGCTTCCTAAATTGAAAACGAGTGACTGCGGATAACTCATATCAAAGATCTACTTGATGATGAACAGTTAAAAGAATCCTCTTTAAAGACAGGCATATAGGAGAGATGACCATGGCCCCAGTTTCTAGTCAATATCATCACAACAAAGAGAAAAAATGGAATTCACGAGGATTTGAATGGAACTGTACTTAAGTCAAGATGGCGTAATTTTTTTACCTTGGAAAGCAAACAGGCTAATTGGTAGAATCAATAAAATACTTTGGCCAGTTAATAAAGATCTGTGGGCAAAATTAGTGACATTCCTATCTGTCCTTAACAAAGGTTAATGGACTAAAAAAGTACAAATTAGAAAAAGAACAAAAAGTGAAAAATACTTACGAGTAAATCTAGTTAGAGCATTCCCAAATGATGAAAATTAAAATTAAAAACTATATTAACTTGCCTAGTGTGGTGGAGCATGCTTGTAGTACCTCGGAGGCCAAGAAAGAATGACAGCTTCTAAGGCAGCCTCAGCAGCAACTAAGCACGATTCTCAGCAACCTAGGGCAATCTTGTTTCAAAACAAAAATAAAGAGGGCTAGGGTTGTTGCTCTGAGATAGAATGCCTCTGGGTTTAATCCCCACTACTACAACAAACAAGCAAACAAAAAATTAACTTGCATTTTAAAAGTATACAAATTGAGAAAAAATTTTGAAGCACAATGCGAAAATTTAATGTAGTTCTGGTTGAAATGTAAAGAAGTTTTCTTGGAACTTGACAACATGATTTTATAATTTGTGATGTCAAGAATGGGCAAGTCACTTTTGAGGAGAAATCAGAGGTAGTCTTACCACATTATTAAAACTCTTGCAAACTTATGCTTATTAACACAGTGTCATATTGGTTCAAGAAGAGAAAAATGGAAACATGTAGAATTACATATAACCTTGCAATATGACAAAGCTGGTATTGTAACTCAGTAGGTTAAAGTAATTATTCGATAAGTTGTATTGAGAAAACTGATTAGTCATAAGGAGAAATGAAACAAAGAGAAATTGAATCTCTAACTTACCCCATCTCTCTCTCTATTAATTCAAGATGACTTAAGGACTTTAATTGGAAAGTCAAAAATTTAGTTAGAAGGAGCACTGGGGAGGAGCACTGGGGAGGCCAAGTCAGGAGGATCAGGTTTGAGGCCAGCCTTAGCAACTTAGTGAGACTATGTTTCAAAACAAAGATAAAAAGGAGTGGGGATGTAGCTCAGAGGTAGAATGCCTTTGGGTTTAACCTCTGGTACCCCCCCCAAATATAAAGCATATTATATATTATTATAGAAGTATTTAAGTATATGTTTGTGATTTTGTTGTAGAGAAGGCTTTCTTATGCAATACTTTTAAGTAGAACCCACAAAAATATCAATAAATTTAAATACATTTAAGATGTTTTTGATAACATGCCATAAAGAAAACAAACATGAATGAGAAAAAACATTTCTACACACACATTGAACCAGAAATTATTGTCCAGAAAATATAGATAGCTGCACTCGAAATCAATAAACACAAAAATTCAATGGGAAAATAAATGATGCTGTGTGTGTTGTTCCTAGACATATAAACAGAAGCAAAAGGATTATTGCTAATATATGTATGAAGTATTATCAGTTTTCAAATATGTAGAACTTAAACTTACATGATACCATATCATACCCACAATATTGATAAAAATGTAAGAAGTTTGACAAGAGTCAGTATTGGGAAGATGAGAAAGAACATGAGCTGTCAGTATAACTACTTACCTTTGGGGAATATGATATGACCCAAAGAATCAAAGACACACATACCTAATAACTAGTAAATGTATGTATACTCATTATCATCAAGAACTCCCACACATTTGTTTCAGGATTCCTAACAGAGCATTCATAATAACCAAAATAACTGGAAGCAAATCAAATATTTATAAAAGTGTAATACGTAAGTTTTGGCATATACAATTGAATGCTATTTAACAATCAGAATGGATGCAATGGAATCTTTTAAAATAACAGAACAAGGACCCTGGTGGATATTATGAGTAAAATAATAATTTAACCAATGAAAATAATAAAACACAAAAATTTCAAGTTCATGGAAATTGTCTTAGTAGCTACAACAAATGCAAAATTATTCATCCCTGAAATCAACTTAATCTCCATAAGAATACTACAATGTCTGAAAAAACCATAAGCCATTAACAAATGGGATTTATTCCAGGAATGCAAGGTTCTTTGACTTACAGAATCAATCAACTCAATATACTATATTATTAGAATAACGGACAAACCCATAGATGTAGAAAAATCACTTGAAACCACTGAAAGTAAGCATAGAAAGAAACTTCTCAATCTGACAAAAATTCATGAGGATAAGGTATGAAAAATTCACCACTACCATTATTTTTAATAGTAAGAACCAGGATGCTTTCTTTCTACCTAAGATTTGAACAAGGACCAGGGTGTCCATTCCTGCCACTTTTATTCAATATCGTATTAGAGGCTTTAGCCAGAACTTAGGTAAGTAAAAGAGAAAAGCTCACACATTGTTGAGGAAGAAACAAAACTCTCCATTTGCAGATGACATGATTTTACTTTTTCATAAAAAAAAAAAAAAAGCTGGACATGGTGGTACACACCTGAAATCCCAGCACCTCTGGAGGTAGAGGCAGGAGAATGGGTGTTTTGAGGCCAGCTTAGGCTATTTCATGACACTGTAACTCAAAAAATAAAATAAGATAAAATAATAAAATAAAATAAATGTCACCAAAAGACCTAAGGAATACACAGAAAGCAATTAGAACAAATAATCAAGTTAAGCAAGATTCCAGAATACCGAAGCAATATACAAAAGAAGATTGCATTTCTATGCAAAAGCAATGAACAATCTGAAAATGAAATTAAGGAAACAATTTTATTTACAGTACCATCAGAAGGAATAAAATACTCAGGAATAAATTTAACAAAGCAGTGCACTGAAATCCTCTGTAATGAAGCCTCCATGGAAACCCAAAAGGACCAGGCTCAGAGAACATTCCAATAGCTGTTTATGGGGGAAGTTTCTGGAATGGGACCCAAACCTCCACCCCTTCCCACAAGCCCCTTTCCCTGTCATCTGAATCCTTTATAATGTCTTTTATAAAAATCTAATAAGTAGTCGGGTGTGGTGGTGCACATTTGTTATCCCAGTACTTGGGAGACTGAGACAGGAGGTCTAAGCCAGCAGGTTCTAAGCCAGCCTCAGCAATTTAGTGAGACTTTCAGGAACTTAGCAAGATTCTGTTTCCAAGAGAAAAATAAAATAGGTCTGGGGGTATAGCCGAGAGGTAGAAGGACCCTGGGTTCCATTCTCAATACTACATACATCTAGTAAGTGTATAGCCAGGTATGGTGGCTCACACCTGTAACCCCAGGCTTGAGAGGCTGAGGTAGGAGGATTGCAGTCTCAAGACCAACCTCAGCAGTTTAGCAAGACCCTGTTTTTTTTTTAAAAAAAAAAAAAGGCAAAGGTTGTAGCTCAGAGGAAGAATGGCCCTGGGTTCAACCCCTAGCACCAAAACCAAAACAAAAATCTGGTAAATGTAAGTAAAACGATTGTTGGAGCTCATCAGCTGCTCTTGCAAACTGTTTGAGCCTGAAGAGGGGATGTGGAAATTTCCATTTACAGCTGGCTGGTCGGAAGTGCTGTAAGATGGCCTGGGGCTGATGACTGGCATCAGAAGTGGGGAGCAGTTCTGTGGGGGGCAGTCTTTTGGGACTGATTCCTTGCTGGGATTTGAAGCCATCTCCAGGTAGATAATATCAGAGCTGAATTGAATTAGAGGTCACCCAGCTGATGTTTGCTACAAAATATAATGATTGCTTGCTGGGGGTGGGGGACTGCTGAGGGAGAAATTCCTACACACTGTGTGACCAGGTCACAGACGTGTTCTGTGTTGACTGTTTTGAGAGTGCAGTAGGAAAAAGAGTTTGTTTTTCCCCTCTCATTGCTGTTATATAGAATATCTATCTTTAAGATTATATCTACATAGGTAATCATACAGACAGTATTTATATGTAGCATTATGTAAATATTTCTATATTTATCTTCTAATATGTGTTTATATTTATTTAAGATCTAGATCTTATATTTTTAAGATCCAGAAACTTGTTATGAAGTTATTTTTACACACTGAATCTTTTCTTGAAATAATTGTGTTTGTCATTGTGTTTTGATTTTAAAACAGCTTTACAATACTACTCAGACATTTTAAAATAGAATATTGTCCAGCCCTTTTTATGCTCTGACGTTCCAATGTTTTTAGCATTTGGTGTTTCTTCATCTCAGTTGATTGGAATGTATCTTAAATTATTTTTCCAAGATAACTATGTGAGTAGTCTATTTTCTGGGCTCTTTTATATCTGAGAATGTCTTTGTGTTGCCCTTACATAAAAATAGAATTTTTTATTATAAAATTATTGGTCTGTAGCATTTCTCCTGGAACTCCAGGTGTTGTTCCATTATTTCTTGGAATTTAATAAAACAGAAAAGGAGTTTGGTGTAAATTGATTATTATTTCTTTGTTAGAAATGCTTTATTTTATTCTGCCTGAATATTAGGAAGGAATTTTGTTTCCATCCTTGCACCTCAAAAGATTTTTTTCTAATCTGTATCTAGAAATAAATTCCTTAATTAGTTTTCCCTGTAGTGAAATGGTTCAGTACATAGCTCTTCCCTCAACAAAAGAAAAGAAATTACCCATTATTGCATTCATTCTAAGCTCCAGGTTTTCATTTTCTCTGGGTTCTTTCAAATTTTTTTTTCCTCTGTTTCATTTCTTCACAGGAAAGTTTTGATTCTACAGGGTCAGATCTGATCTTTACAGAACTGACAGTGTGTGTTTATTCTGACATTTAAAAAAGTTTGTATTATGTAAATGATACTTTTAGTAAGTGTATAAACTATTGAACTTGATAAAATGAACACCCATCTCAAAAGCAAAACACTAGTAACCCTCGAAGATATGCTCATCACAAACCCTCCTCTGTGCTTAGCATGTTCTTAAATTTTGTGTTTGCCATTCTCCTACCTCTTTTAAGATAACCTTTTTATTTTAAGATGGTTTTGACTTACAGGACAATTGTGGAGAAAGAAACACGCTGTAATTTAGATTCTCTTTCTATTCTTATGCCGTTAACCCACTTCATTTTCCCCTAGCCTGTTTGCGCCTTATAATAGAATCCAGCTGCTCACATTTCACAGCGGATACTAGACAGTTGACTGAAATTTTTATACATGTCCTTCGGCAATGTGTTTTTCAGTGTTTTTCCTTTGCGTTCTGGGAATGGAGGCTGTTCCTTCTGTCTGGACAGCACTTTTTAAGAAGCCTGGTGTTGCAGTAGGCTGCCCTGATGCCGTGGAACCAGCTGCGTGGCTGACAGCAGGAAAGTACTCTCTCACGGTTCATGGCCCACGTTGCCCTCTTCTAAAGACACAAGCCATGTTGTTGAGATGCAGAGACAGAGTTGGTAGAGCTTTCACTCAAGCCACCAGCTTTGCTCCCTCCTCTCTGGTTCCGAATCAGTAAGAAAACTAAGCCAGTATTCATGGCCATCCTCCAGGTTCTACAAAGAGCTCTGTGCCCGTCCTTCCTTCCCAATCCCCCGTGATTCTTCCCAGTCATTTCCATCTTATTTCTGATCATTTGTTTACAGGAATATTTCAGGATATTTTTAGTAATTAGACCACGGGGGATTGGGAAGGAAGGATGGGCACAGAGCTCTTTGTAGAACTTGGCGGATGGCCATGTTAGATTAAGGGCCCGCCCTACTCCAGTACAACCTCCTTTTAAATTATCTAAGGAAGTCCACAACAACCCCAACAGGTGACGTTCACAGGCACATCACCTATATTATTTGATTCCTACGTCTTTATTTTACCTTCCTTTTTTCTTCCCTTCTCTTTCCTTCTGAGCTGCTACAAAGAACTACCATATTTCTTAGAAGATCAGTATGATCAACCATTTCCACCTTGTTTCTGATCATTTGTTTACTGGGATTTTTCGGGATATTTTTAGTAATTAGACCACAGGGGTGGGACGGGAGGGCGATTCACTGAGTGGTGTGTGTGTGTGTGTGTGTGTGTGTGTGTGTGTGTGTGCTCGCGAGTGCGTGTCTTCATTATTTGAGCCTCACTATGGTGTTATGATTACAATGCAGCAATAAAAGTATAGAACCAATAAAAATCTAAAGAGAACACAATACCCATTTTATAGGCTTTCGTCAGAAAAATTCTAAAAGTTCTTTTTGCACTTTTTTTTTTTTTTTTTTGGTTAATTTGGGCTGGTCGGGCCATTACAAACCTTTGGTTTCCCTAGCAAATAATGAAACTAAGCTCACACACAGAAAACCAGGCCACAGGACATCTCCTTTCTCCCCTTGGGTACATTTGGCTTCATGGGATTAGTGCCAGATCACACAAAATAATAATAATAATAATAATAATAATAATAATAATTCAGCATATGAACCTGCAGCAGTGACTACTCGCTTCTTCAGGTCCCAGATGCAGATGGGCCACTTCATCAATCATCCTCACAGTCGCCCATCAGCATGTCACTGGGGCAGCAGAGATCTGTTTTGGCAGGCTCGCTGCAGGGTACGTGTAATCAGTAGCGACACCACACTTAACTGTGATTGATGTCAGTCTTCTGACAATTTCTCCTGCCAGAGCCTTCCATCATTCCATGGTGATGTTTTCCTGAGTGCTAAATAATATCTCTGAATTATCACAGCCACTTTATAGACTGACTTGCAGAGATGTCTTTTGTCACAGCTGCCTTTGCAAGGCTTTTAATCTTGGATGGTCCTTCCTTTTAAACCTCTGATGTGTCTTTCTATGTTTCTATCACCCTCTCCATTTATCGCTGCAGACTTTTTTTTTGAGATAAATAAAAGGGATATAATAATTAGCCTAGCTGGGCAGATGTTTGAAATCCATTTCCAATTCTTCACTTGGCTGGCAGCATGACCTTGAAAACATAATTATTACTGTGACTTCATATTTCTCCTCTATTATGATTTTTTAAGAATTTGAGATTTCAGACAGATCCAAATAGCATGCGTCTCTTATATTCGGGCATGTGATGCTGGTCATTGAAGCCTTCCAAATTTGAACTTGTGTGAGCTCATCTCAATTCCTCCCTTTCTTCTCCCCACCCCTTAACCCCAGCTCTTAAACCCAGTGGTGTAACTGTGACGGGACCATTAGGAGATGGGAATTTACTTGGCCTCTGTAAATCTTCCATTGCAAGAAGGGGGCAGTAATCAAAAACTAGAAATATGCAAAAATGAAACACTTATTTGATCCTCTTCACTGAAAAATGACCAGCTCCTCTATTTGGTGAAATCAAAAGAGTCACTGAAAAAGAGGGATAGCCATGCTCAAATAGGTTTCAGAATGCTTTCATCACCCCAAAATAAACTGCACCCTAGAGCAGTCACACTCAGCGTTCACACTCTCCCCCAGCCCTGGGCAGCCAGCCAGACATCTACTTTATGTCTCTATATAGCTACCTGTTTTGGTTATTATAAATAATATTGCCATTAATATTTGCGTAGGAGATTTTTACGTGAACATATGTCTTCAGTTCTCTGGGATAATCTTGTAGGTACCTAGGAGAAAATTGATGGGTTGTCTAGTTGTATGAATTTGGATCAATGGCCAGATTATTTTCCAAAGTAGTTCTAACATTTTACATTTCTGCCAGCAGTGTGTGAAAGTTCCAGTTTTTCTCCACCTTTGCTAACACTTATCTTTTTTATTAGAGCCATTCCGGTAGCTAAGAAGAGGTATCTTGTTATGCATCATTTTGATCGTGTTACATTAATGACTAATCATGTTAAGTGTCTTTCCTTGAGCTTGTAGAAATGTCTGTCCAGAGCCTTTGGCTTGCTTTATTTATTTATTTATTTATTTATTTATTTATTTATTTATTTATTTATGCAGTACTGGGGATGGAACCCAGGGGCATTTCTTTTTTTTTTTTTTTTTTTTTTTGGCAGTTCTGGGGATGAAACCCAAGGGAATTCAACCTCCGGGCTACTCCCCTTGCCTTAATTTTTTATTCTTTATTTTGAAACAGGGTCTCATTAAGCTTCAGAGCGCCTCACTAAGTAGCTGAAGCTGTCCGTGAACCATGATCCTCTGGTCTCAGCCTCCCGAATGCTGCGATTACAAGCATGTGCCACCACTCCAGGCTTTCCAGGGGCATTTTACCTCTGCACTACACTCCCAGCCGTATTTTTTATTTATTTATTTTTTCAGTACTGGGGATTGAACCCAGGGGCATTCTGCCTTTGAGCTAAACCATCAGCCCTATTTTTTTCTTCTTTATTTTGAAACAAGGTCTCATTAAGTTTCAGAGGGCCTCACTAAGTAGCTGAGGCTGTCCGCGAACCATGATCCTTTGGTCTCAGCCTCCCGAATACTGGGATTACAAGCATGTGCCACCACTCCCAGTTTTCCAGGGACATTTTACCTCTGCACCTCACCCCCAGCCCTATTTTTTATTCTTTTTTTTTTTTTTTTTTTTGCAGTACTGGGGATTGAACCCAAGGGTATTCTGCCTTCAAGCTAAACCATCAGCTCCATTTTTTCTTCTTTATTTTGAAACAAGATCTCACTAAATTGCTAAGGTCTTCACAGTAGGCTGTCCAAGAACCTCCACTTTCCCGTCTCAATCTCCCAAGTACTGGGATTACAAGTGTGCGCCATCATGCCCAGTTGATCCTTTGACATTTTATGTCATGTTATTTGTCTTTTTATTACTGAGTTTCTCATACATTTTAATCCAAGCCACTTATCAGATATGCAGTGTGCTTTTATTTTTTTCACTTATCCATTTTTCCTTGAAAGTAAAAAGCTTATGAAGTCCAGTTTATCGGTTTTTCTTCTATTGATTTGTTGAGGTGTGATATCTAATCATTGGCTAATCCAAGACCACACAGATGATGCCTATGTGTTCCTTTCAGTTTTTTACAGTTTTAGTTCTTACATTTGGATCTTAGATTCATTGAATTATATTTTAGGTGTGAGGTGAAGCATCCGACTTTATTCTTCTGCATGAATTGTTCCAGCACCATTTGTGGATAAAACTACTCTTTCCCTACTGAATTGTCTTGGGACTCTCCTCAAAATCAATAGTGAGGTGTATGGCTTAAATATAGTTTGTGTTCCCATACAAGGGCATGTGTAGAAAACTGGGCTGACACAATTATAAGGTGGCAGAGCCTGTAAGAAAGGGGCCTAGACGGAGGTCCTTTGGCTACTGGGGCACGTTCTCAGAAAGTACTTCTTTTAGGACCTTTTGAGTTCTTGCAGCGGTGTTGTTATAAAAAGAATAAGACAGAACCTGGCCTGGTGGTACATGTATATGGTTCCAGTACTCAGGAGGCTGAGACGGGAGGACTGCAGGTTCCAGGCCAGCATCAGCAACTTAACGAGGCCCTCATCAACCTGGAGAGACCCTGTTTTAACTTAAAAATTAAAAAGAGCTGGGGGTGCAGCTCAGAGGTAAAATGCCCCTGCAGTACCAAAGGAAGAAAAAAGAAACATTCCAAGCCTCCCCTGTCCTCTGTGCTTCCTGGCTTCGGGTGTAATTTTTCCTGCCCTGCCATTCCTATCCTCCAGGAGGTGATACCGCGAGCCGTGCTCTGCTATACGGTCTTTGAAGTTCCAGAACTGTGAGATAAACAAACCTCTTTTCTTTATAAGTGTTTTGGATCAGGTATTTCTTTATAGTAGCAAAACGATGACTAATGAAATGGGCTAATTCGTTATTTTGCTTTCTGTGTTTATTCTTATGCTAGTGCTGCTAAGACTTGATTGGCTTGATTAATGCATCCCTTGAGAAGTTTTAAAATTGAGTAGTCTGATTTCTCTACTTTTTTTTTTTTTTTTAAAGATTGTTTGGCTATTATGTTCCCCTTAAATTTTCATATGAGTTTTGAGATAAGCTTAATTTCTGCAAAAAAAAAATTCAGCTGGAATTTTAATAAGGATTGCATTGAATCTGTAGACCAATTTGAGGAGTATTGTTATTGTAATGATGTTAAACATTCTGATCCAGGAGATGGAATTCTTTCCATTATTTAAGTCTTTAATTTATTTACACAATTTTGTGTAGTTTTTCTCTGACTCAATTTATATGTAATAAAATACAATGATTAGATAATATTGTTTTATAACCTTAAAATATGAGTATTTATGATTTTATAGTATAATTAACATAAGTACACATAAAGATAAATTCAAGTAGATAATAAAAATTAATGTTTTATAACCTGTCATTGTTGGCTATGAGCACTTTCTGTTCTGGAAATAGTCCCTTTTTACCATTATAAAGCTTTTAGGATGCATGCTTTATACTTTTTGTTAAAATTATTCTCTGGTATTGAATCTTTCTGATGCTTTGTAAATGGAACTGAATGTTTTAACGTTTAAGGTTTTCATTATAGTGTTTAGAAATGCTATTGGAAATGCCAAGAAAGGTACTCAGTCTAAGCTCCATAAATAGATGAATGAATGAAGTAAATGTGCCATCTATACACAGTAGAATACTACTCAGCCTTTAAAAAGAAGGAAATCCTGTCATGTGCCTCAGCACAAATTGACCTGGTGATATTATCTAAGTGAAATAATCCACGTATGAAAACCAAGTACTACATGATATCACTTATATGTGGAGTATAAAATAGTCAAACTCATAGAAGCAAAGAGTAAAATGGTTGTTATTGAAGATGGAGTTTGGGGTTATGGAGATGTTGGTTAAATAATACAAAATTTCAGTTACAGTGAGTTTAAGAGCTATATTGTATATCATGATATTCACAGTTAGTAACAATATGTTATATTTTGCTGGGAGTAGATTTTAAGTGCTCTTATTCTAAAACAATAAATATGTAAGACAATTTCTGTGTTAAGTAGCTTGACTTAGCCATACCATGATGAATACATAAATCAAAATATCTTATTATACACTGTGAATATATATGATTTTTACTTGTCAGTTAAAAGAGGCATATATGTAAATAAAATTAAAAAAGAAATATTGTTTAAAGTTAACTAAACAACAGAGAATGATTTTGCATATATGCCTTATACCTACTCAGTCTTCAGACTTTTTGAAGGAATTATTTCTATGCTTTTGTTCACATAGTGGGATGATATAACAGATGAAGATTATCTTTCTTGTTTTGGAAAATGGCTGAAGCCTACATGTGAGAAGGAAGGACACTAAGTGCCCCAAGATCAACAAAAACAGAGTCCCTCGAGTTTTAGCAAAGCAGCAGCAACCCATGACTTGCTGAAAGTCATCATTTGGCTCAAGTGGGCTCTCCCACCACAGCCACAGCTAACAAACCAGTCAGTATGGGGAACGGCGAGGATGTAAGGAGCTCTGGAAAACGTTTATCGTCTCCTGCCTGCTTCCCAGAGGATAGGAGTGAGTTCTCAAAACTGCCTCCACCCCAAGCTTTGGAGATAAGGAGAGGTCTTCTCAGATCATTTCAGCCAGGCGTGGTGGTTCACACGTGTTGTCCTTGTACTTGAAAGGCTAGGACAGGACAATTGATGGCTCAAAGCAACTTAGACCCTGTTTCAAAATAAAAAATAAAATAGGGCTGAGGATGTAACTCAGAGTTAGAAAGCCCCTGGGTTCAATCCCCAGTACCAAAAATAAAAATTACAAAAGATAGTTTCATTTAATGTTTGATAATTATTTCAAGAGAAAGACACTGATATCTTATGCCATGGCGGTTTGTCTCCCTAAACGCTTAGTCCCAGAGCAGTGCAAAGACTATCGGTGGGATTAGGAATGGTGCTATGGGCAAAGATGAGAAAGAAATGATAAGCTTCCCAAAGTTATTTTCTCAAGAAGCATAAAATATGACTCCTTCTTTCATATCTTTCAGAATTGCAGCTGCAGAGGACTTATGTGTGCAAAGTAGTGGACGGCTGGGAAATACCAGGGCACAGAAAGTGGAATTGTGTCATCAGTGGACACAGCGTGGCCTCCAGCTGGACCTTGGAGCTCCAGGCAACACCAATCCCTAAAAGAAAAATTTCACAACTAGCCCTTAGTGACCTGAGTTTATTGAAAACAACTACTAATCCTTACATAGCTTTTAGTCAATAAAAGCTTTTAGACAATAACTTTGGAAAAAGAATAGTAGCCTGGTGAAGACAGGCCTGTAAGAAGTTATTTCTTACCCTGTTCTTCTTTCTTCAAGGGGTGAGTATCACCAATGGTAAAGCTATAACTAGGGAGGCAAGAATTATGTAATCCTAAGGTTTATAGCCAGGAAAATGAAGCCCTTCACCTTTCGTGTGTGTGTGTGTGTGTGTGTGTGTGTGTGTGTGTGTGTGTGTTTGTATGTACATGGATTTAAAATCCCCAATGTAAAGTATGACTCTAATATTTTGAGGCAGGTGCCCTATATGACATGAAAATCCGCATCCTTACTGTTGAGCACAGATTGGCCAGCTGTAGCCGGCAGGACAAATCTAGGCCATCATCTGCGACTGTTTGGCCTGTAAGCTGAGAATAGGTTTTCCATTTTTAAATGTAAAATGTAAATATGCTATTAAGAGGTTCCCTACTAGATTGGTGTCATGAAGATTTCTACAGACTCGTTCCTCAGTAAAACAATCATAACTAACAAAAAAGTATTAAATTTTTTAAGCTGCTGGAGATTATTTTAATGGGATATAGCAAATGAAGAAACTTCCGCTTATGGAAATCTACTAGATATAGGTTTTAAGAAAGCAATATCTAGGCTTTAAAATATGCAATATTGAGGAAGCTGCTGCAGGGTATGGTGACGCATGCTGTAATCCCAGTACTTGGGAGACTGAGACCGGAGGATGGCCGAAAGCAAAAGTTTGTGGCATTTGAGCCAATTCTACTTCCTCTTTTGAGCCAATTCCATTTTCTCCTTCCATTCCTCTAGTCTGACTTGATGGACATTTTACTCTGGGAAGAACTGGACAAAAGGGCAGCGCTACCTCTCCCGGCATCAACCAAAGCTCACATCTCACCAGGAGGCCAGGCCACCAGCATTTCTCATTTCCTTCTACCTTTGAACTGTAGGAGCTAGACTCCTCATAAGTATGGCAAAGACTTCTTCTTTATACAATAGCCCCCCAAATGGTCTCTGAGCTGGGCATGGTGGTACACACCTGTAACTCACGCACTTGGGAGGCTGCAACAAGAGGAGGATCATAGCTTCAAAGCCAGCCTCAGCCACTTTGTAAGATCTCCAGCATTAGAAAAAAAAATCTCTGAAAAAACAGGGTAAAGGAGTGGTAATGGGGGTAAGGACAATCTATTTTCTTATTTACCAATTTACCAACTTTCTAAGCATGGGCACAATTAATTCTACACTCTGCTACCCAACCCAGGCTAAAACTTTTAGCAAAATTTCATCAAGAACATGGGTATTACATCTCATAGAAGATCAAGCATAGATAGTATAATCCATCTTGTACCCACGAGGGCCAAGTCCCTTCTCCCGTGACCCCTCTTGGGCCTGGAAGTTTTGTCTTATTTCATAGCTACCTCTTGCAAAGATGACAGACAGCTGTTACTCTTCAGGGTTGACAGGAAAGGCTGATGTTAGAGGAGAGCTCTTAATGCAAGAGCAGTGAGCAGGTGCTAATGAAAGGTGTAGTTCTCCTTAGTGTGTTCTGAAAGGAATTCATTTTCCCAGTGTAAAAATGCTAGGTTTTAAGATCCAGCAGTATATCAGTCTCCACTTTTCACAGCAAATTCCAGGGGACACAGCCTTCTGCTGGTATCATGGACAGCTAGTACCAGACTGTTCTGAGTTGCTCAGTCTGCAAGCTTAGGGATGGGGTTAGCACAAAATTACATGGGCTGAAATTGCTAATACTATGAATACAGTTTGCAGGAGAAATACAGTCTAGGGCATGGAGTATTTGCCTAATCAAGACACTAATTTTTTAAAAACAAATTAAGCCGGGCATGGTGGTGCATAGCCTTAGCAACCTAGCGAGACTCTGTTTAAAAAAAAATGGCTGGGGGATATAGCTTGGAGGTAGAATGGCTCTGGGTTCAATCCTCAGCACCAAAAAAGAAAAAAGAAACAATTAAACTTTAAAAACAAAAAAAAATTAACAAAACGAGTCCAGGCAAGCATTCCCCCCAAAAAACACATTCTTTCTCCCATCAAGCTCTGATTTTGATGGCCTACACTGCAGGATCCTCAAAGGACCTCAGTGGCTGTGTGAGCCCTTCCAAGGTGCCTGGCTAGTTCCCAGGGTGCAATTCAGGCCTAGGCAAAGAAAGCCCAGTTATTCCAAGTCTGTTCTATCACATATTTTTTTTCCCTCAAACTCTTGGTATCCAGGGACTACATTGCAAAAGGAAAAGCTAATTTACTGTAAAACATTTAATAAGGAAAAGACAACAAAGAAAATCCTCTTTTAATCACATTGCATGCTTAAGATACCATTCATTGCAAGAATTGCTAAATTTAAACCACAGACAAGGATGTCTTAAAAATTATCTTTATGGAAACAAAGAGATTTATTCACTGCATTATCAATAAACATCTAGTAAGTGTTCACTATTCATCAGGCACAGGACAAAGCATTGGTGATACTAGAGGGAAAGAGGTTTTCTCCCTGACTACCAGCAGTGCATTTGCCAGACAGAATAAGGCAAATATCAAATAAGAGCACAGGTAAAATCTTATAGATGCCAGACATCAGAATAAACACAATGATAATAGGGGTTCTGGTAAGTATTAATAATGTGATAGCTACAGTTTTTAAACACAGGATACATGATTAGGTGGTTTAAGTGCATGGTAGTATGAAGTATTCAGAATTCTATGTGGCATGTATTATTTCTCCTTTCACAAATTTGGAGACTGATAATATTCAAAGGAAGACTTGGCCAAGAGGATGTGGAGCAGGCAAAGAGACTGCGGAGTAATGTTATTTAAGCAAAACTGGGAGAGATGAATGGGATTTAGATAGGGAGAGAATGTTAAGGGGAGAGAAGGAAGGAAGGTAGCCTGGGCCCAGGAAGCAGCACAAGATGGAAAGGGTAAGGGATGGTAAGCAAAAGCAAAGGCGCAATTGAGCTGAGAATTGAGAAAGTCTAGCATTGAAGTGGGTGAAGAACACGTGCAGCAGGTTCTCGGTGGAATCCTGTTGTTTATGACAGCGTGGATGGACCTGGAGGACATCGAATCAAGGGAAATAAGGCAGAAAGAGAAGTGCTGCATGACCTGCTTCATAAGTGGAATCTAAACAAGCCGATCTCAGAGCAGTTATGAGCTGAATGGTGGTCACTAGAGACTGGGAGGAAGAGTGGGGAGTGAGGAAGGGGAATCGATGTGTACAAGGTTATTGTTTGATAAGAGGAGTAAGTTGTGGCATTCTATGGCACAGAATATAGTTGATGATAATGCAATATATCTCTCAAAATGGTTAAAAGGGACAAAGTTGAATGGCCTCACTATAAAGAAATGATAGAAGTTAAAGGGGGTGGATACACTCATTACCCTGAGTTGTTCACTACCCAATGTATATGTGAATCAAACATCACATTATACCTCAAAAATATATACTAAAATAAAAACACATCGAGTATTAAAACACTTAGAATGGCATCCCCTGTGTAACTGACTTTAACAAAGGCAATCGATGCTGTGGGAGCGGGAGTGCTCAGCTCCAGCCACACGTTTTGCTTCTGCTGGGCTACGTTAATTGATATTTGCTTTCTGCTCATGGTGAAGGCATTTTTATTGTTATTTTTGATCCTTTAACCTGTTTCACAATTCCTTTCCTTTTCCCCATAAACAGAAAGGAAATGCAATCACAGTGAACAATAGGCTGGCATACCAAGCAGGAGCAAGAAATGCAATAGATGAAAAACCCTCTCTCTTGTCAGCACATCAGCGAAATTGAAGAGAAGTTGTCATATAGCAGCAACTAGAAAACCCTGGGGGTGCGTGAAAGATAAAAGACATCAGCTCCGGTGACCTTTGGTGAATACTTACTGTATGCTAATGCTTTACTTCCATTGTCTTTCCTAACTCTGCCAACGTGGCCCTGGGATTCCTGTCTTACACATGTGAAATGTTATGTCCATGGACATGAAATACTTGCCTAATATCTGTCGTTAGCAATAGCAGATTGAGGTTTCCAAACCCCGTCTGACTCCAAATCATATTTCCTCTCCATTGTGACATATTGCCTTCATGCAAACCAATAATAATTTAGGGTCTTATAGCGCAGTGTGTGTGTGTGTGTGTGTGTGTGTGTGTGTGTGTGTGTGTATAATGTTATGTGTAATATAAAATAAGTATTTACTAGTTACTGTACTCCTAAAACCACAGACAGGTATTGAGCCAACTAAAGCTTTGTGTTTCATAGCAAGTTTTCATGCACAAGTATTTGAGAAATAACGGGTAAAACAGAGAAAGGCTGGCTCTACTCAGAGCACTGTATTGGCATATAAATGAAAAGTATGAAAAATTATAAGTACCTCCAAACCATCGTGTTCTTTTAGTACTTTTCAAGATGGTCTTAAAGTTGAAATAGTTCATCTTTCACAAGCCTGGAGAGCCGGTTGGTGAGTGGGGAGGGCGCGGGGTCAAAGCTGAGAAGCGCGTTGGTGGCGGCATGCAGGCCCGCCTCCGAGCGTCGGCCAGCACTCTGCCGACTCTAATGAGCGGCCACCATTTCATTTTCAGAAGAAAGAGAAAATAGACTTTATCTAAATAGAAGCTTTACTCTGAGTGTGAATAGTTACACAGCTTAATTTAAAATTTTGCTTGACCTCATATAGATTTGGCTTATCTTCATAACTAAAAAAGAAGTAAGAATGCCATAATATTGATAAAGCTGCATGAATAGTAATAATAGGTCTGTGTCCACCTTTATCTGATCCTAGCCACGTCTATGTCTGTGTAGAGCTGTGCAAATTTCAGGGCAGTTAAAACTATTTATTTTTGCGTTCCTATGGTACAGAGAGTGTAGGAAACAGAATAAGAATTTCATGGTATGAAAACTTGACTCTTGGAGATAAGCAGTTTTCCTGTGGTCTCAGAGTCTGGGAAGAGTTAGTGAGTGTAAGGTGGTTCGTCTCCATGACTCCTAACTTCGTGCTCCTCCCCTTTTTTTTGTACTGCACATTGAACCCAAGGACTTTCTACCTTGGAACTACAAGCCCTATTTGCCTGCCCTCTCTTTCTTCCTTCCTTCCTTCCTTCCTTCCTTTCTTTCTTTCTTTCTTTCTTTCTTTCTTTCTTTCTTTCTTTCTTTCTTTCTTTCTTTTTCTTCCTTCCTTTCTTTCTTTCTCTTTCTTTCTTTCTTTCTTTCTTTCTTTCTTTCTTTCTTTCTTTCTTTCCTTTCTCTCTCTGTCTCTCTCTCTGTCTCTTTCCTTCTTTCTTTTTCCCTTTCTTTCACAGGATCTTGCTGGTTGCTAAGGGTCTCACTAAGTAGCTGAGGCTGGTTTCAAACCTCCAATCCTCCTGTCTCAGCTTCCCAAGTACTAAGATTACAGGCGTGCACCATTACACCTGGCTTAGTTTAATGTCCTTTCTACTGTTCTAGCATCTTAGGAGACAAGTAAAATCACTATAGATCCACATCCTTTCTTGGGGACTCTATAATAACCGAGAGGGTTGTGACCAGAGGCTGGTTTCTTAAAAAGTAACGTGATTTTCAAAAATAATAATTATTTTTAAATTGGTGTGTTATAATTACATATCATAGTAAGACGTCAGAGTGGCAAACACATACATGCATACAGCTGTCTGTTTTTGACCAGCACTTTTTGATATAGTCTGTTTGGTAAATATCTCAGCTGAGAGCAATATATTGCAGAATAGGTTTTTATAAATATTGCAGAATAGGTTTTTTCGAGCTCATATTAATTTGCAGAGCCAAAGATGAACAAGACTTGGTCAGCGGCTGAGTACTCCAAGTGGAGGAGATCTTGGTGCAATGTTCTATGGGTGAAATGGAGCCTGAATCAGGCAAGGAACTGAAAAATAAGCAGTAGAGCTGGATGGAGGCAGCAAGGGGACGCTGGGATAAAAAGAGGCTCAAGGCCGGGCGTGGTGGCGCATACTTGTAATCCCCGCACTTGGGAGGCGGAGACAGGAGGATCACGCAAGTTCGAAGCCAGCCGCGCTAGCTTAAGAGACCCTGTTTCCAAATAAAAAAGTATAAAATAGGTCTGGGAGTGTAGCCAGGAGGTAGAAGGGTTTCCAGGAACCCCAGTACCACCAAAACAACAACAACAACAAAAAAAAAACCAACAACAACAACAGCAAAAAAGAGGCTCAAGGACCACGTGACTCCGGATCATAGGATTCTGGCTATAGAAGGAGACGGTGAGCTTTGTGTTGGCCATTCTATGAGGAGTGAGTTCAAGGGGCATGTCTTAGACGCAGGAGTTTCATTAGGAAGCCTTTTCACAGTAAATGTGAGAAATGGGCTGGGTCACTAGCTGTGAAAATGGAGACAAGTTGACATATTTGATCCAAACCACAGGATTTGGATAGTGATTGACTATGTTGAAATAAGACAGAAGGCTTCCAAGATAATCTTGAAAATTATGGTCTGAGTAATTGAGTCACTGATTTTTCGTTTCCAGTCCCCTGGGAAGGCAACACAGAAGAAAGTGTGTTTTGAGAGGCCGAGGGGGGCATGTAGCTTATTCACGTAGAATGATCAAGACACAGTTTTATGGACGTGTCTGAGTTTCTGGCCTGGAGCCTTACACTGAAGAGAGAGACCCCAGTGGAATTCTATGCTGCCACTAAAAAGACAAGATTCATCTTCCCAAATGCTGTTGACTATGGGTAGATGCTACAGTAGCAGCAAAAGATTTAAATCTCCCTGTATCTCCCTGGGAGAGCAGAGACTGGGATCAGAATCTACGATCAGCCTTTATAATAAAACTAGCTGACAAAGTACTTTTGTGAACCTGAAAATATTACCTCGTAGACAAAAGTCCCCGACAGGTATATGACCTGCATGGAATCAACAGGGCCTCAGAAATAGGGACTCCGTGGAAAGCTTCAAGGACCGGCGGCTGGAGCCGGAATTTACAGTGACAACGAAGATGCAAACGGGTGCTCCCCTTCCAGGGGATGAACTGATGTGGGTCACTGAGAAGCCTGGCAAAGTGGCGCATGTTTGTAATCCCAGTACTTGGGAGGCTGAGACAGGAGGATCGCGGTTCACGGCCAGCTTCAGCTGCTTAGCCAGGCTCTCCGCAACTTAATGAGACCCTGTTTCAAAACAAAGAATGGAAAATAAGGCTGGGCGTGTAGCTCGGATATAGAATGCCCTGGGTTTAATCCCCAGTACTGGGGGGAAAAAATAAAAAGGAAGAATGACTAGAGAGCAGGGTGACTGGGAGGGAAAGTGTGGCGCTGGAGAGCAGGGGAGGGCAAGGGGTCTGCAGGAAGGCTGGGAGGGGCTGGGGCGACCCTGACCCACCGCCTGATGCTTCCAGAACACAGCTCTTCCTGAGCAGTCACCAGGTACCAGGAGTGAACCTCACACCGAGCAGCACCTGCTCAGTAAAAACACAGAAAAGAGGGGGTCTAGGCACAAAAACAGTGGAGAGAGAATGAGGGAATTTCAGAAAGGAAAGCCTTTGCATATTTATTTATTTATTTATTTATTTATTTATTTATTTATTGTCGTACTGGGGATGGAACTCAGGGGCATTCTACCTCTGAGCTACACTCCCAACCCTATTTTTCTATTCTTTATTTTGAAACAGAGTCTTACTGAGTTGCAAAAAGCCTCACTAAGTAGCTGAGGCTGTCTGCGAACTATGATCCTCTTGTCTCAGCCTCCAAAATGCTGGGATTACAAGCCTGCGCCACCATGCCCAGCTTCTGCATCTTTTTTTAAATGACACAAAACAACAGACAGAAAAGGCCTAGAAGGTGAGGAGAAGGAAAACTTCTCGAGGCACATCACCTTCTCAAAGTCCAGAAAAACTCATTTCATGTAAAAATGACCAAGGGGATGTTTCCAAGTCAAGTTTTTTATTTTATTAAAATATTACAGAAGGAAAGAACATTCTTATAGAGAAGGTAGAACTCCAGAAAAAAAGGTGTGCTACCTTTAGTCTGTTATAATCTGAGCATATGCAGGGAATTATATTGATGTTTTTTATTCTGCTGGTACTTGTTCTGTGACCTCAAATATGGTCTATTTTGGAGGCTCTTCCATGAGCAGCTGAGAAGAATGTGTATTTAGCTGTTGTTAAATGCTATTAAATATAAATTGCCCCCTAAAAAGCTCATTTATAAATATTCAGGGTTGACAAAACTGAGTCATGAGAGTTATAAAACAGAAGTGGATGAATCCATCATAATGGATTTGCCTGGGTGGGGCCTGGTGGCTGGTAGGGCATGGCTTCAGGAGGTCATCCCTGGGGGTGTGGCCTTGGAGATGACATATATGGTTCCTCCTCCCCTGGCCTGCCCTATTGCTTCGGCCTCCATGATGTGAGCACAGCCCATGTGTTCTCCCTCTCTCCGCTTCTGGTCCACATCTGTGGTCTCTGTCCTCACATGATGTGCTAAATCTGAAACTGTAAGAAAATAAATATTCTTTCCTCTAAGTTACCTGGTCAGTCTTTAGATTATAGATTCAAGAATGCTGACAGATACAGATAGAATATTCTGAAAATGTCAGTCTAGTGCAATTGGTTTATAGTGTTCTTTAGGTCTAAAGTAGCTTTACTAATCTTTTGCTTGAATGATTGATCTAATGGTGTGTAAGTGTGTTGACATCCCCTAGGATTATTGTATTGAGGTCAATCTGGGTAATCATCATTTTAGAGCGCATCTATGAGAGCTAACTGTAGAAGAGGGCGCTGGCATCAGCCTCGCTCACTGCCTTATTTGTGCTTGATTTAATTTTCTTGTTTTGTTCATTGTGGCCTCAGAGTGTACAAAATCTACTGCTAATGTTGCCAGTTAAAGGGCATGTCAAGAGAATTGTGCACCATTCTGCCAAAAGTGATCCACAGATTCAATGCAATTCCTATCAAAATGCCAATGATATTCTTCACAGACCTAGAAAAATCAGTCATGAGTTTTATATGGAGACAGAAAAGATCCAGAATAGCCAAAGCTATTCTCAGCAATAAGAACCATGAAGGAAGCATCACAATCCCTGACATCAAATTATACTATAGAGCAAAAATTGTAAAAACAGCATGGTATTGACACAACAACAGGCATACAGACCAGTGGAACAGAATAGAAGATACAGAAACAAACCCACACACCTATGGTGATTTGATCTTTGACAAAGGAGCCAGACTCATACGCTGGAGAAAAGACAGCCTTTTCACCAAATGGTGCTGGGAGAACTGGCTATCCATTTGTAGAAAGATGAATCTAAATCCTTACGTCTCACCGTACACAGGAATCAACTCAAGATGGATCAAAGACTTAGAAATTAGTCCAGAGACTGTGAAGTTATTAGAGGAGGGCATAGGCTCAACACTCTAACATAAAGGTACAGGCAGTAACTTTCTCAATAAGACCGCCAAAGCTCAGGAAATTAAAGCAAGAATTAACAAGTGGGATGGCATCAAACTAAAAAGTTTCTTCTCGTCAAAGGAATCCATCAAGAACCTAAAGAGAAATCCTACAGAATGGGAGAAGAACTTTACCAGCCACAACTGTGATAGAGGGCTAATATACAGAATATAGAAAGAGCTCAAAAGACTCTATACTAACAAAACAAATAACCCAATCAAGAAATTGGCAACTGAATTGAATAGACACTTCACAAAAGAAGAGATACAAATGGCCAATAGATACAAGAAAAGATGTTCAACATCATTAGCCATTAGAGAGATGCAAATCAAAACTATGCTGAGATTCCATCTAACTCCAATCAGAGTGACAAGTATAAAGAAATCAAATAACAACAAATGCTGGCAAGTATGTGGGGAAAGAAGAACTCTTTTACACTGTTGGTGGGAACACAAACAAGTTCAGCCACTATGGAGATCTGTGTGGAGATTCCTTAGAAAACTGGGAATGAATCCACCATATGATCTGGTTATACCACTCCTGGGTATCTTTCCAAAGGGTTTGAAACCAGAGAACTACAGTAACATATGCACACCCATGTTCATAGCACAATCCGTAATAGCCAAAATATGAAACCATCCTAGATCTCCATCAACAGATGAATGGATTGTAAAATTATGGGAAATACACACAGTGGAATTTACTCAACTATAAAGAAGAACAAAATCATGTCATTTGCAAGAAGATGGAAAGACCTGGAGAACATTATGTTAAGTGAGATCAGCCACGCACAGAAAGAGAAGGGGCATATGTTTTCTCTAATATGCCCAAACTAGGGAGTATTAGAAATACCAGTGGGACTCCAGATAATGAAGGGGAAACCTCAGAAAAGCTAGAATGGAAGGGTAGGAGACAAAGAAGGCTGAAGTTGATTAATGGAGGAGCTACATTCGAATATGTATAAAAGTATGAATGTAGCATGGTTAACTTGGACACTCATTGGTGGGAGGGAGGAACGGAAAGTGGGGGCAGAGAGAGCACCAAGCACAGTCTAAATGTATGCCATTTTCAATACAATCCGCTTAATAAAAACTATTTAGAAACAGCTGGTGTATGGTGCTAATAAGAAAATGATGATGATGATGATGATGATGATGATGATGATGATGATAAGTAGTACTTATTGAGTATCAAGTCTTCTGAATCCACAGGTTCTATATTTATATATATATTTTAATTTTTTATTGAACATAAATGGTATACATTTAAACTATACTTGGTGCCCTCTCACCCCCTGCCCGTTTTCCCTTCCCTCCTCCCACCAATGATTGTCCGGGGAAACCATGCCATATTCATAATTTTACACATATTTGGATGTAGACCCTCATTAATCAAGTTCAGTCTTCCTCCTCTCCTATATTTCCATTCAAGATTTACTGGTATTTCCCCTCCATTACCTGGAGTACCACTGGTATCCTCTACATTCCCTAGTTTGGGCATATTAGAGGGAACATATGTACCTTCTCCTTCTGTGCTTGGCTGATCTCACTTAACATAATGCTCTCCAGGAATTTCCATCTTCTTGCAAATGATATTATTTTGTTCTTCTTTATGGCTGAGTAGAATTCAGTTGTGTGTATTTCCCAGAGTTTTGCTATCCATTCATCTGTTGATGGAGACCTGGGTTGGTTCCATATTTTGGCTATTACGAATTGTGCTGCTATGAACATAGGTATACATATGTTGCTATAGTTTTCTGGATTCAACCCTTTTGGAAAAATACCCAGGAGTGGTAGAGCTGGATCGTATGGTGGATCTATTCCTAACTTTCTTAGGACTCTCCACACAGATCTCCATAGTGGCTGAACTAGTTTGCATTCCCAGCAACAGTGTAAAAGAGTTCCTCTTTCCCCACATCCTCGCCAGCATTTGTTGTTGTTTGATTTCTTTATGCTTGCCACTCTGACTGGGGTTAGATGGAATCTCAGTGTAGTTTTGATTTGCATCTCCCTGATGTCCAGTGATGTAGAACATCTTTTCATGTATCATTGGCCATTTGTATCTCTTCTTTTGTCAAGTGTCTATTTAGTTCATTTGCCCACTTCTTGATTGGGTTGTTTGTTTTGCTAGTGTAGAGTCTTTTGAGCTCTTTGTATATTCTGGATATTAGCCCCCTATCAGAATGGTGACTGGTAAAAATCTTTTCCCATTCCGTAGGCTTCCTCTTTAGGTTATTGATAGTTTCCTTTGATGAGAAGAAACGTTTTAGTTTGATGCTATTCCACTTGTTAATCCTTGTTTTAATTTCATGAGCTTTGGAGGTTTTGTTGAGAAAGTTACTGCCTGTGCCAATATCGATTCAATATTGATTCAATATCGATTTTGGTGTCTGAGTGGGTCCTGGAACCAATCTCCTACCAAGAAACAACTGGATTTACCTTGTGCCTAACACTGAGCAAAATTCTTTACATGGATTTGGTCTGAAGACAAACCCAGTGAAATAAGAATTATCATTATTTCTGTATTACAAATGAAAAACTGAGACTTAGAGTCCCTGAGCTATGTGTCCAAAGTCACAAAATTAGCAAATGACAGAGCAGGTTAATTTGCAACAAGTTTGTTGCAGAGGTGTTTAGGCACATGGGTGAGATTAGCATCCACTGAAGAAACTCAAGGAGTCTGTCTGGAACATGGGATCAGATAGGAAGCAAACTCACACGTGGGTGCCCAAGCCCCCGGGAGGGCAGGATGGGAGGTGTGCTGGTGGCAGGGGCTGTTCAGACCTGCTGTGTGCACTGGGAACAACACTCCTCCATGTTAGCATATAAATAAATAATCCAAATGTAAGCTACAGCGCTACAATGCCCTCCTCCTTTTTCTGCTTTGGGATCTGAAGAGACTCTACAGACACATGCTGCTGCTAGGTGTTTCTTTATGGTGCCTCCCACAATGACAGAGAAAACAGTATCAGCCCACTGTCTTCCTGAGCCTTCATCTCTGGTTTGTCTTTTGCAATGGACAGAAATACCTTTCAACCAGGGAAGTTGGAAGTGGTGCCAAAAGAAAGAGGCAGTTTATTTATGTAATTCTTACTTACTCCCTCATTTACTTACTTATTGTAGTAGTGGAGATTGAATGCAGGGGCACACTACCTTTGAGCTACACCTCCAGCCCCTTTAAAAAATTCTGTTTTATTTTGAAACAGGATCTCACTAAGTTGCTGAGGGTCTCACTAAATGGCTGAGGTTGGTCTAGAACCTGTGAATCTACTGTCACAGCCTCCCAAACCCTGGGATTACAGGTATGTGTGTCAAGACACCTGGTGGCAGCTTTCATCTTTGGCTGATCTGGATGCATATGGATGAGGGACAGGAGCCCAAAAGGGCCTCGGGAATCAGCACATCGCAGGTGTCTGCGTCTACTCAGTGCTGAATTGAACTGTGGCCATAAGCCAGGACAGTGACGGGCTGTTTTTATACTGGAGTTTGAACCCAGGTGCATTCTACCTCTGAGCCACACCCCCAGCCATTTTTATGAACCCAGGTGCATTCTACCTCTGAGCCACACCCCCAGCCATTTTTACTGTTTATTTGAAACAGAGTCTCACTAAATGGCCGAGGATGGTTTGGAACCAGCGACCCTCCTGTCTCAGCCTCTTAAGCACTGGGTTTATAGACGTGCCACCGTGCCTGGCTGACAAGTTGCTCTTACTGAGAGTGTCCTAAAGAGGGACCACCGTGCCTCTTCCCCTAACACCTCCTGGTTTGGGGTCGCTGTCATCAGAATTAATACGAATTGTAATGCCATGGCACTTTAAATGCCGATTTCAGTTTGCATCTTCAACGAAAGCGAGATGATAAAGCCACGCACATTCAAGGGATCAGACAGATTTTTAGCCTGATAAAGGGGTCAGCTCTCTGTGGAAGCTCCAGCTCTCTGCAGCAGTTGCTACACCAGCACTCAACAAACAAGCAAATGAATAAATCAAGACCCAGGCGCTCCCTTTTCTCCTTGCAAACCTTTATGTCAAAGTAGAGAGCGGCCTCTTAGCCATGGTTGAGGTCCCAGATCACACGACAGATCCTTTTGGAGGGCTTTTTCTGGTGAATTCAATGTTAAACGCTAGGCAGACGGCACTGTTACAACCTGAGTACAGAGCGCCCGTGCCAGCCAGTGGGCCGGCGTGGAGTCCTGCGTGGTGAGTGGCACGCCTCCCACGTACTGCTTCTCAGCGAGTCGTTGGGTATCGACTCAGGAAGCCTAGGAAGAGTTTCCCAGACAACGGAATGACCTTTGCATATTTGAGAAGCAAAGTGTTAATAATTGAGCCAAACTGAGCTGGATTGAATATTGAGTTTAACAGCAGCAAGTAAATAATTATATTCCAATGTTTCCCAAAACTTAATGTAGAACTTCACAACATATTTTTTTGCTATAGATTTGAATAACTTTTTAAAAATATGGCAATCAGCTTTTCCCTTCCTGAAGGCCTCAGAAGAAAATGGATTATCCACCCCTATTTCTGTTCTGACTAACTGAACACTCCATAAAAACAAGAAAAAGATATGCATGTGCTGGATGTATGGGGAACACAACTTAAAATTCACTTTATTTTCTATTATTATTTTTCTCTGTTTAGATATTTCTAGTTAAGGAGCAAACTTTATTGCCCTTGGCCAGGGATGGGACTAGGGGAGGTAAATAAACTGCTTGTGGCTTTATATTTAAGGCTGTGCTCACTTTTGGGGTCCTGCAGCCTTTGATCCAGCCACGGAGAGGCAAGGGTCCATGCCTAGCTGACCGTGCTCCAGCACTGGTCCGTCAAACCTGAGAGTGGAGGCCTTAGCTCTGCCATAGACTTCATTTATTAATACATCATTTATTCAAAAAGTATTATTAAATTACTATTCTTTGCGTTCAGTAAACAAGAGTAATATTTCTGGCCCTCACACACTAGGGAAAAGCAAACAACAAAAAAGTCCCCCAAACCTAATAAATAACACCTAGCATGGTTTGTCAGAATAGGATAAGTATTCAGGCTAAGTGAATAAAAAATAAAATCAAGGGTTAAGAGTTATGATTTTTGATGAAGACATCTATATGTATGGGGATCAGTGGGCATCAATGAGAAGAAGACATGTTAACAACGACTTGAGGGAAATGTGGGGTGTGCCAGGGAGATAATTGGTGAGGAGGAGTCCTAGGCAAATGGGAGAGTTTGTGCAAAGGCCCTGAGGCAGGAATCTTTCTGACTCAAAAGCATAAAAAAGCACCCAAAAGGAGCACGTGAGAGTGAGAGGCAAAGGAAGCAGCCAGAGAGAGAAGGGAGAATGGGTAGAAGCTGCTATACACTAAAAAAGTAAATTCTAAGAGATGGGGAAGGGAGAATGGGTAGAAGCTGCTATACATTAAAAAAGTAAATTCTAAGAGATGGGGAGTTGGGTGTGGTGGTGCATGCCTATGATCCCAGAACTTGGGAGGATGAGACAGGAGGATTGCAGGTTAGAGGCCAAACTCAACAATGTACAGAGACTCTTGGCAACCTAGTGAGATCCTATTTGAAAAATAAAATAAAAAGGGCTAGGGGTATAGCTTAGAGGTGGTACACTACTGGATTCAATCACCAGGATTTCAGAGAGAGAGAGAGAGAGAGAGAGAGAGAGAGAGAGAGAGAGAGTTAAAAAGAAAGGAAGAGAGAAAAGGAGAGAGGAGAAAAGGAAGGAAAGAAGGAAGGAATTGGGAGTTGCTCTAAGATTTAAGCAGAAGAGTGAGTTAATCCTTCTAAGTTTGGAGGGACCATTCTGAGCGCTTTGTTGACAATGGACTCTGCATAGGAAGGGGTAACAGTGAATGGAGGGGAACCTGTTGGTGGCTAGAGTGATGCTCTTAGCCAAAGATTATGGTAGATTGGATGAGGTGTATCACGTCCCTATGGCTCTGACCAGCAGAGCCTAGGGAAGAAACAAACGAACACCGACTCTGTTGATGAAGCTACTTCCTCTTTTAATGCTCCTTCTCAATAATAATAATGCTGCTGCTGCTGCTGCTGCTAATGCACACAGCAGGCAAATATATATCAGTCTCATAACCCCTCCCTCATCACTCCACCAACCCCAAGCTTCCCGCAGCTAGGGCATGCACATTTCTAACCCTCTCATAGGCGGGCTGGTGGTAGCACAAGGCGCTGTGTCACTGATCATCCGTAGGGCGCCTGATAGGGCTCACTGTGCAGGCTCAGGGCACCTCCAGCCTCGTGAGCCTCGTGACTTGGCTGCAAGCCTAGGCGCCATCTTGAGTCCACGCTGGCAACAAGCCTGGGTGCCATCTCGGTCCAGCCGAGTGGGCCCCGACATCTCCCCCTTTTTGTTTTATTAAAAATAAGGCTCGGGATCGTGCCTGTCTTAGGTTGTCAACCCTCAAGGATCATTCTTACCCGTCTTTGGGAGAACAATAGCATGATTGTTTCCCTGTCTTAGGTTGATATGATCCCGGGGATGATCTTACCCGTCTTTGACTACCGATCCAGCATATTGAGCCAAACCTGAGTAGATGAGCCAACATCAAGGCTGCCATAGCTTGCACCAATATGCGCTGTTGTTGCAGTGTGCGTTGTCGAGTTCGCCTGATATATCCAACCAGGAAACAGCATGCTACCACCAGCAAGAATGCCCAGAATGCCATGCCACCCCAATCTTTTAAGAAACCCAATGTTCCATGTATCAAGTCCATCCATTGTTGTACTGTGGCAACTTCTACGCGGGTAGAATTAATTGCAACGATAGATGCTCGAAGCTCAATCATGGCGTGTTCAAATTCATGGCTCCAAGTTCCTAGAAGCATCTTGCTTAATTGACGAGACAAATTGCCTGCATGGGAGAAATTTTGATACTGCACATACGTTATACATAATCCAGATAATTTATGAATACATGGTACCATGGCCATTTGCCCCAGAATGTCAACCTGTTCTTGTAACAGGTCTACTCTTTGATTTACCATTAATATGCCAGCTTTAAGTTGTCCATTTATTTGAGCTTGCTGAGCCATGGCAGTAGCCACATGTGAGGATAGAGCATTCATAGTGGCTGCAGTATTTATAGATGTCGCCAAAGCGGCAGCAGCTATAACTGCCGCAGCCACAGAGGCCACAATTACAGCAATAAGAGCAGAAATTCCAAAGTCTCTCTTTTCTTGTTTCAGCAAAACTGGAAGGGAATTTACATTCACTCGTATTGGCCAAGGAACTGCTATAGGCAGTCGCATTGCTACTGCCCAAGGGTGCATAGAAGCATTCCAGCAGAAAGTTAGAAAACAGGTATCAATAAAACAACCTAGACTATCATTAACCAAAGAACTATTAGAAACAAGCCAAAAAAAATGGAGTAGTTACACAAACAGGAGTGGGCCCAAACGGGAATTGTGGTCCCATTGAACAATTTACCTTGATGCTAGCCTCAAAAGTATCGGAAAAATTTTGAGAATAGCTGCAATTTTTACAGTTCCCCCTGAAATCATAGAAAAATGGTGGCAATGGTGGACACAGGTAAAGGAAGAGGGAAAGCAGAAATAATTCCCCAAAGATCTTTTTCACCCATTCCAATGTGAAACATTACCAACAGAGTTAGCCATATCCATTTGTTGCCTGGCATCTTCCATTGGTTCCTGTACATGGCGCACCAATCTTTCAGGAACCCAAATTGGCGAGTCTTTGTCCTGTGGGAAAACACACACCGACCCTCGACCCCACGTTAGCATTGGATCCGGACCATTCCATGCTCCTGTAAGAATATCTTTCCACATTGCTTGCCCTGCATAGCGCTCATGAGGCCTGTAATGTCTTTCCGCTGCCGTTCGTCCATTGGCATCCAATGTTAAAAAATTTAGAATAAATAATATAAGATTTAGTTTATCATTTGGTGTGGTCCATTGAGCCCCTATTCCCCCTTTTTGTTTTATTAAAGCAGACTTAATAGTGGCATGGGCTCGTTCTACTATGCCTTGGCCCTGTGGATTATATGGTAATCCATGATTTAATTGTATAGCCATTTGGGCACAAAAATGAGAAAATCTCTGAGAAACATAAGCAGGTCCATTATCAGTTTTAATTTGGTGAGGGATGCCCCAGGCAGCAAAAGCCTGCAAACAATGGGAAATTACATGTTGGGCCTTTTCTCCAGTATGAGCAGAGGCAAAGATAACTCCGGAACATGTATCCACGGAAACATGTACATATTTAAGAGAGCCAAATTCAAGAACATGCGTGACATCCATTTGCCATAGGTGAAGAGGTCGCAGACCTCGAGGATTTACTCCTGTAGTAGGCTGTGGCAATAATGTCAAACAATTTTTGCATTGCAATACAATGCGTTGAGCTTGTTCTTTAGTGATTTTAAATTTTAGTCTCAGCGTTTGGGAATTTACATGAAATTTATTGTGAAATTCTTGAGTCTGTAAAATTTGTCTTCATTTGAAAAAATAAGTACATTTCGAGTATGAAAATCTGCAATAGCATTGCCTTCAGCAAGCGGTCCAGGAAGTCCTGAATGAGCTCGTATGTGGGTCGTATGTATGTATAGAAGGAACATTTTCGGTTCCAAATATATTGTTGTAACTTAGCCAATAATAAAAGAATAGTAGATTGTCCCTTAATATGTCCTACACATTCAAGGCTATTAAGTGCCTGTACCACATATAAGCTATCTGAAATTAAGTTGAATGGAGTGGAATCATAGAGCATAAATACTTGAATCACTGTCAAAATCTCTACTGCCTGTGCTGATGAATGGGGAAAAAGAAAAGTTTGTGGATCTGAGCCTTCTTTGAATATCACTCCTATACCTCCTTTGGATCCATCTGTAAAAATATTTGGCGCTCCAGCAATCGGTGCAGATCGAGTGATTTTAGGAAAAATAATAGGATGAGCCAAAACAAACCTAAGCCATGGATGTTGTGGATAATGATTATCGAATTGTCCTGTGGCCATTACATGGACAATGGCCCAGTCAGAATTGGTGGCAGCTAGAGTGGCAAGCTGTTCTTTAGTATATGGAGTGATGATAAGATCAGGCTGCATTCCAAATGCAGTCAGAGTTGCCTTTAGTGCCTTAATAATTATTTGTGCAACACAGGCTGGATACCATGGCAACACTTTTTTGGGAGAATGAGGGAGGTGTACCCACATTATGGGACCCTCTTGCCACAACACTCCAGTGGGTGTGAGATCTGTGGTAAGAATACATAAGAGCAGTTTTTTCTGATAATCTATACGATCCACTTGTGCTTCAGATAATCTTTCCTCTACGAGTTGAATACTTGCTTGTGCCTCAGGTGTTAAAGATCGCGAAGAAAGTAAATCTGAATCCCCTTTTAGCAAATCAAACAAAGGTTTTAGGTCAGCGTTACTAAGTCTGCAATATGGTCGAATCCAATTTATATCCCCTAAAAGTTTTTGAAAATAATTTAAAGTTTGTAAATTGTCCACCCTCAAGCTAACCTTAAGAGGACGAATAAGAGTATCTTCTAATTTGGTGCCAAGGTATTGTTTAACATTTCCCTGTTGTATTTTTTCTGGAGCTATAATTAAGTTCCATTGTTTAAGACATAGTATAGTTTTTATAAGCATATCATCCAAAATTTCTGGGGTTTTAGCACATAATAAAATATCATCCATATAATGACAAATCATGGAAGAAGCAAATTCTCTTCTAATAGACTGTAGGGCTTTATCTACATATATTTGGCACAACGTGGGACTATTAGCCATACCCTGTGGTAGTACTGTCCATTCATATCTTTGATCCACCTGCTGATGATTAATGGATGGTATTGTAAAAGCAAATCGAGGGGTATCTGCAGGATGCAGTGGAATAGAGAAGAAGCAGTCTTTGATGTCCAACACAACAGTGGGCCAATTGGCAGGGAGGGCCGATATAACTGGTAGCCCCAATTGCACTGGTCCCATGATCTCCATACTATTATTTACTGCTCGGAGATCATGTAACAATCTCCATTTACCTGATTTCTTTTGATAACAAAAATAGGTGTATTCCATGGAGATGTGGAGGACTGTAAATGTCCTGCCAATAACTGCTCCTGTACCAGTTCGTGGGCTGCTGTAACTTTTTCTTTAGGAAGGGGCCACTGAGAGACCCACACTGGCACATCTGTTTTCCATTTAATCTTTAATTGTTCAGTGGCCCCATAGAAAAACCCAGTCCTCTTTTATCTTTGGGATTATTTCTTTCCATCATGGGAACAGGGGACTTTCGACCTTGTTCAAATCAGCCAAGCCCGCCTGTCCCTGAATAGCCTGTATTATGCATAAGTTGTTGACTTTGAGAGCTATATACAGACTCAGTAGTCAATTTTACTCCCATTTGTTGCAGTACATCTCGTCCCCACAAGGATACAGGAAGCTCCAGAACAAAAGGTTGGAATGTCCCTGAATGACCTTCTTGATCTGTCCAATTAAGGTGAACAGCACTGCAGCTTGGACTATTTGCATATCCTAACCCCTTAAGTAATTGATCTGTCTGTTGTAATCCCCAATCTTTTGGCCATTTAGATAATCTAATGATACTACGGTCTGCACCTGAGTCCAAGAGACCCCAAAAAGAGACTCCCTGTATGGTGAGCTGACACATGGGACGTGACCCCATGTCCATAGTGAGCCATGCTCCAGGAGGACCTGTAGAACCAAAGCCCTTATCTTTTCTTGCCTGTCTTTGGCTAGGAAAAAGAGAATGTTTACTAGGCAACAGAATTATCTGAGCAATTCGGTCTCCATCATTTATAACAGAAATCCCACGAGGGGAAGAAACTAATATTTTCACATTGCCCGTATAGTCCTGGTCAATAACTCCTGGATGCACCACTAGACCCGATAAGGTAGTGGAACTTCGACCTAGAAGCAGTCCTACAGTATTAGGAGGAAGGGGTCCATGAAAACCTGAATCTACTTTTGAACTCCCATTTCAGGGGTTAATATGAGTCGGGTGGTGGCACAGACATCCAATCCTGCACTCCCTGGGGTTGCTTTCCGTATGGTAGGAGAGGCTGCTGAAATCGAGGCACCTGCCTCATCTGTGGTCCTGCGTTCCCTGTCTCCTGTTGAATTGCCCCATACATTTGAGGGCCCTGAGGCACAGGGCCCCTCTGCCCGTTTTTTGGCCTAGCATTTGATTGCGGTGGAGGAAGAGGCTTTCCATCTACATCCCACCGAGATCTGCACTCTACAGCCCAATGGTTGCCTTTTCTACATCGAGGACACAAATTGGGAATCCTCTGGGCCTGTTTAGAGGATGCTTCAGAATTAGTCTGTATACAATCTCTTTTAAAGTGTCCTGGTTGACCACATCGGAAACAATTCCCTGAACTGCCTCTCTGCTTTTGATTATAAGGCTTGCCCTGCAACCCAGCAACAATGGCAGCAGCTATGGCTTGTCCTTGTATGACAGAGTCAGTTATGTCTCTGCATACCTTGAGCCATATTTCTAGGCCCTTATTTTTATAGGGACATATTGCATCCCAACAAGGCTTATTGGCTTGCTCATAAGCTAGCTGTTTAATCAATGGCATGGCAGCGTCCACATCAGGGAAAACCCGAGAAGCAGTTTCCACAAGCCGTGATAAAAAATCAGCAAAAGGCTCATTGGGTCCTTGAGTAACTTTTGACAGACTGGCTCCTAAATTACCTGTCCCCGATAACATCCTCCATACCCTTAATGCTGCTTGATTAATCTGCCCATACACCTGCTGTGGGTACCCATTTTGATTATTAGCAAATGGTCCTTGTCCCATTAGCATATCCAAATTCCAAGCAGGTTTCCCTGTCTGAGCATTAACACGAGCTTGATCAGAGCAATATTCTATATAGGCTGACTTCCAATTAAGATAGGCTCCATCAGACAGTACAGCCCTGCACAAATTCATCCAATCACTTGGAGTCATGGAGTATCTTTCAAAGGATGCTACCAGTGACAAGGTAAATGAAGCCTGCACTCCATATGTGGACACAGCTTCTTTTAATCTTTGAACAACCTTCCAATCTAATGGCTCATGATACCTTTGCTGATTCTGGTCAAGAAACACAGGAAATGCTCCTGGTGTAGGCAAAATCTCTGCCTACGGACTAGCCTCAGATGTCTTTCACCTATCAGACTTTCCTTTCTCAGTAAGATATGGCGGTGAACTAGGAGAGGGAGGGGGAGGAGCGGAAGGTTCAGGATGTTTCTTTTTTCTGTTATAAGACATTTGGAACCTGCGCCAAGATTCTAACAAGGCTTCTTCCTCCTTATCTCTTTCTGGTGGAACAGGCCATGTCTCTTGTTCCTCGGAGGAATTGGAGGAGTTGCTTTCAGAGGACTCCTCGTTCCTGTGAGAATCTGCCTGTTGACCTTGCTCTGAAATCTCTTCTTTTGCTTCCTCTAAAGCATTAGAGCTTTCAGCCAGAACTTGATGATACCTTCCTGTTTTATCTGTCAGGCATGCTTTAATTAAACTCCAGATAGCCAATGTCCCAGGTGGGAGAGCCCCTTTGGCATTGGCCTTAAGAAGATTCTGACCGAGACGTTTCCACTGAGAAATGTTAACATATCCTTCTTCCAAAAACCATGGAGGTATCACTTTAACTGTGCTAAGAAAATTTTCTAAAGTGGCTGCTTTCACTTTCACTCCTCTCTTAGACAGAATGTTACAAAGAGCCTCTTTGACCTTCATGGTAGCAACCTTAGACCCCATGATAAGTTTTACTTTGTTACAAACTCCTACACACCTATCGTCACAATTACCTGCGAGCTTATCGTCGCAATCACCTGCGAGCTTATCGTCGCAATCACCTGCAAGCCTATCGTCGCAATTACCTGCGAACTTTCACAGCTGTCCCTCGCTTATCCGCGAGCCTTATCTTATTTTGTCGCTTACCTGTGAACTTTTTGTTACGTTGTTTTTTCCCGGGTTTCAGCGCCACTTATCGTCTCCTAAGACTCCGACCCACAAGGGCTTAGAGAATGACACAGACACCTCTTCAGCTGAAATATGAATTCTTCTTTAATGGATCCTTAATTCTTCTTCATAATATCTCTGAATAAGTCTTTAATATGTCTGACAATGCTTACAACAAGCACAATATATAGCAGCATCATAATCCCTTCTTCTATTCCCTACCAACCCCAAGCTTCCACAGCTAGGGCATGCACATTTCTGACTCTCTCATAGGCAGGCTGGTGGTAGTACGAGGTGCTGCGTCACTGATCATTCTGCAGGCACGTAGCATGGCACACTGCGCATGCTCAAGGAGACGTCCATCTTGTGAGTCTCATGACTTGGCTGCAAGCCTAGGTGCCATCTTGAATCCACGCTGGCAACAAGCCTGGGTGCCATCTCGGTCCAGCCGAGTGGGCCCCGACATTACACAAAACAATTTTACCAGGAATATCTTTATATACAGAACAAATAGTTTAATGATTGTAACAGAACAAATGATCTTGGGATTATTTTAATAGTAGAAAAAAGTTGATGGATATTAAATGCAAGTTAATAAGTTAAAAATCAGCTTTCCAGACGGGTGTGGTGGCACATGCTTATAATCACCACGCGTGGGAGGCAGAGACAGGAGGATCGCACAGGTTCGAAGCCAGCTGCACTGGCTTAAGAGACCCTGTTTCCAAATAGAAAAGTATAAAAATAGGTCCGGGAGCATAGCCTGGAGGTAGAAGGGCTTCCAGGAACTTCAGTACCAACAACAACAACAACAACAACAAAAAATCAGCTTTCTGGGATGGAAAAGTTGGTTGGGCCTAGATCTACAATCTCAAGAGTTCTAAAGAAAGTGGAGAAGATAAAGATATTGGCCAATAAAATGAGAATTGTATGTTACTTATAAGCAATAAATTGCCATGTTAGAAATTTATAATCAGAGGAAGTATAATGATGTAGCGGTCCCTAATTCAATTATTGCTTAAATACTAAGAAATATATTTGCTCACATTAAAAAAATGGCATGTTTTCCAAAAGGAACTGCTAAAGTGGAAGGAAGTGTTGGGAATCAAGCAGATGGCAGCCAGAGGCTTGCAGTCACAGTGGCACACAGGACAGCTCATATTAGTCCACTCTCATTGACCAGGTCTGTTATCTTGTTAGGGTGGGTGAGAAATTCAATCTTGGCTATCCCTGGGCATCCACTCCCATCAGGAAGAGGCCTAACATCCTATGGCGGGGTATATGCAGTCTGGATCTTTCAGGGAGACTTTTGAGCTCTCCATCCACATTGGCATGTAGACAAGCCAAAATGATGGGCCCCTTGAAGATGGGTACCCAAGAACATCTTTGCAGAGGCTAGAAGCTGATAGGATGAGCCTTTCTTCCTACTTAAATAAACCAAGCGCCTTTCTTTTCTCAGGTCAGTCCTCCATTCTAGGCTGAGAAATGGCAGGGCTAGTGGGGAGTAGGAGTGGGTCTAAACAAACAAGACAAAATTTTCCCAGTCTTGGACAATTTCTATCTCTCCTGATAGATGTCTTCCTCTTCTCTGACTAAGACACTTCTCTATCCTCCTTTGCATCAATCATCTTAGGCAAGTTATGCTGACTAATAAGAGTCCAAACTCTCTGAATTTACAACCTAGTGGTTCTATTTTTGCCTATAAGTTTCATACCAGTTGCATATGATATGTGGTTCTAATTCATGTCCTCTTCATTAGTGGGTCTGAGATGTTTGATCCACTCCTATCTGGCCTCACAGCAGAGGAAAAGAGAGTAATGCCACAACCAGGAAATAACCCTTAAAGTTTTTGTTTGTAAATTTAACATATCACTTCTGTTCACAGTTTCTTGTCCAAAATATACCACATAGCTAAGCTTAATACTGATAGGTAAGAGAGTATACTACTCACTGGGAAAAGCACTGAAAACCTGGGAGCCATACAACCATCATACTCCCCCTGCTCTGCATACATTGGAAAAACAAAGTACCAAGTCTTTTCTGGAGGTGGAGAAGTTGCAGTGAGAAAATAAAACTAGTTAGCACTTTTTGGGGGGTGGTCTTGGGGATTGAACCCAAGGGCATTTTACCTCCAAGATACACCCCCAATTGTTTTTTAAAAATATTTTTAAACAGGTCTTGCTAAGCTGCTGAGTCTGGCGTTGAACCTGCAGTTCTCCTGTCTCAGCCTCCCATGTACTGGGATTACAGGTGTGCACCTCTATGAACTAAGCACTTTGGGGTTATATAGATTCCAGAGGATACTTAGGAGAGTTGATGTAATAATACTATTATAAAACCAATCAGGCTTTAGTCAAACCTGCAAATCATAGTAACTTATACAACCCTTAGAACAACTGCATGAGGTACATACTATTTTTATTCCTCTCATTTTTATAAGTAGAAGAATTTAGGCATAAAGAAAAAGTGACTTGTTAAGAGTATGCAAGTTATAAATTGCGGGTGCAGGATTGAGATCCTAGATCTCTATCTCCAGGATCTGAGCTCTTATCTAGTGTCCCACAGTATTACTGAGGATTAGACGCAGTCAGACAGTACTTATGGGATACAGATAAAAGACTCTGTGGCAACCATCCTGCTTAATTCTATATAATATACTTCTAAATGTGTCTGGAAAAGAGATTTTTTTCTCTGTCTTTGAAATTTAAAGTCTTGCTGTGCTATTTTCAGATTAAAGACCAATTAAGGGAATACAATATTTTTGCTACTGGACTCTGAGTAAAGAGGTCACAGCTGTAACCATCCATTCCCAGGAGCTAGGTATCTCCAGATGCTCAGCCAGTACCAGTTTGTTTGTTTGTTTGTTTGTTTGTTTGTTTGTTTGTTTCATACTGGGGATTGAACACAGGGGCATTCTACCTCTGAGTGAAACCCCCAGCCCTATTTTATTTTTTATTAACTTTGAAACAGAATCTCTCTCAATTGCTGAGGGCTTCCCGAAATTGCTGAGTCTAGCCTTGAACCTGGGACCCACCTGTCTCAGCCTCCCAAGTACTGGTATTATGGTGTTCACCACCATGCCCCACTTGAGCTCTTACCTCTTGTTCACTTACAGGGACCCCCCAAGCCCAAATATAGTCCCTAACATGCCTCTCTATGCTATGATTTCTCCAAATTATTAAGACTATACATGCAAATGCCATTGCAGAAAATTCTGCCTTATGACCCCTCCCGTCCTCCTATCTTCCTCCCTGTCTTCTACCATCTGATATGAGAATAGGGACTTTTGAAAGCAGCAATCTCAGCTTGCATGCTGTGAGGGCTCTCCTCCCTGTCAATTCACTGTGCTGTCTTGGGGGAAGAACAAATGTCCTGAAGTGCAATTTCTGGGATGGAATACCACACTGCCACATCCCTGTTCAGCACGTACTTCTTCCCATATAGGCACACAAAGAGGTATCTTTGTGTACACACACACACACACACACACACACACACACATATACATATATACATACATATATATTATGCATGTATATTATATATGCAAACATGCACACACATTCCTCTTTTTTTGTGGTACTAGGGATGGAACCCAGAGAGGCAGTCTACCTCCAAGCTACATCCTCAGCCCTATTTTTTTTTTTTTTTTGGTGGTACTGGGGTTCCTGGAAGCCCTTCTACCTCCGGGCTACACTCCCAGACCTATTTTTTACATTTTCATTTTGGAAACAGGGTCTCCTAAGCCAGTGCGCGCGGCTGGCTTCGAACCTGCGCGATCCTCCTGTTTCTGCCTCCCAAGCGCGGGGATTACAAGCGTATGCCACCACGCCCGGCTTAGCCCTATTTTTTTTATTCTTTATTTTTGAAACAGGGTCTCACTGAGTTGCAAAGGGCCTCACTAAGTAGCTGAGACTGTTCGCGAGCCATGATTCTCCTGTCTAAACCTCCCAAATGCTGGGATTACAAGTGTGTGCCACTCTACCCGGCTCACACTTCCTCTTAATCTTTTATTTTCTATATGCTTTTCTTTCTGAATGCTAAATGGGAAGTTACTGGGATATAGTGCTAAGCAGGCCTGCCTCAGGAAGTAGTGTGCAAAGAATTTCATTTCTTCCATTTAAGGAATTTTAAATTGGAGTATTTCACTATAATTAGTCAATTATAATTTCCTTAGAAAATACTTTATATATACTGGTTGTGGTGGTACATGCCTCTAATCCCAGTAGTTGGGAGGCTGAGACAGGAGGACCTTTGTTCTAGACCAGTCTCAGCAACCTAGCAAGACCTTTTTCAATACAAAAAAAATACAAAAGATTGGGGACATGTTCGCCTCTGAGTTCAATCAGTCACACCAAATATATGTATATATAATTCATGATATGTTCTAATAAAGTTTTATTTATTTATTATCCTATAATAACATTTGATTAACAATGACATAGACTTTGTATCCTCCCACAAAAAAACTCTCTTGAAGCAGCAGAAAGAATTTGTATTTATTTATTGGTACTGGGGTTGAAGTCAGGGGTATTCTACCTCTGAATTGTAACTCGAGCCCTATTTTATTTTTATTTTTATTTTGAAACAGGGTCTCACTAGGTTGATGAGAGTCTCATTACTTGCTAAGGTTATCTTCAAACCTGTAATCCTCCTATCTCAGCCTCCCAAGTACTGGGATTACAAGTGTTTCCTACCATGCCCAGCTAGTAATTTGTATTTGGTTAAATTCTTGGGAACTGTGTGCTTTCTACCTGGTCTGAAAGTTTATTTCATCACTGAATATTAGATATCATGTTGATTATTGACAGTATACAATGCTTCTCCATCCTTTCCTTTTTTAACTCCTTTTGGACAATGTTGGACCTTCTCCTTTGTGGTACTTAGAATCTCCCTCATGTTTTCCGGCTCTTTATATCTTAATTATGGTCTGCAAAATTGCTCAGGTCCTTTCCAGTTCTAATGGTTCCCTTCTTCAGCCAGGTTTAATCTTTTTTTTTTTTTTTTTTTTTTTTTTTTTTTTTTTTTTTTTGCGGGTCTGGGGATGGAACCCAGGGGCATTTGACCTCCGAGCTACACCCCCTGCCCTATTTTTTATTCTTTATTTTGAAACCGGGTCTCACTGAGTTGCAGAGGGCCTCACTAAGTAGCTGAGGCTGTCTGCGAACCGCGATCCTCCAGGTCTCAGCCTCCCGAATGCTGGGATTACAAGCGTGCGCCACCACGCCCGGCAAGGTTTAATCTGCTAATTAGCCAGTATTTTGAAATTTTAATTGAAATGCCGATGTTTTTCATTTTTAGAATTCTAGTTTGATTTTTTTCTTATCTGTTTGGTTTTTTTCAGTCTTTTTAAATTTTCTAGTGGTTTCTACTTCTATCACCATTTCAAGTGTGTGTGTGTGTGTGTGTGTATGTGCAATATTATTGTTAAAGTTTTTCAAGTTCTTGAGATATTAATCCTGTTGTTTGCTGTGCTTGATGATGCTAACTCACAGTGGCTTTTTATTCACATGTCTTTTGTAATTTTCAACTGGGGATTACCACAAGGCTTGTATAGAAACTCCTCATGTTTTCTTGTAGCTATATATTTCATGCGTTTGCTTTTGCATGTATGTGTGTGATTGAAAATGTTCAATGCTGCAGGCATACCACACCAAAAATAAAGCTATTCAGCCCTCCAAGTTGCTCCATAAGAATTTCTAAATTATCTTAGTTTTCCAAGTTTCTAGAATTGAAAGTAAAATTAGACTACTTTGTTTGTGTTTTTCAGTTCAAGTCTTTCAGTGTCAATAAATCTTCATTTCATGACAGGCATTTTTTTAAGCCATTTATGGACCCTTAGACTTCTTTACATGGCCAATAAAAATTCCTGGTCACAAGGTCACGGTTTAAAAGATAACCTTTGAGCCAGGCGTGGTGGTATGCACTTGCAATCCCAGTACTTGGGAGGCTGAGACAGGAAGATTGCAGGTTTGAGACCAGCCTCAGCTACTTAGTGAGACCCTGCTTCAAAATAAGGAATAAAAAATAGGGCTGAGGGTGTAGCTCTGAGGTAGAATTCCCCTGGGTTCAATCCCCAGTACCGCAAAAGAAAAAAAAAGTAGACAATATTTGGAGTTAGATTGTCCAAACTGGCATCCCAGTTCTTTCACTTACTAGTTGGATAATTTGGGCCAGAATACTTAACTTTCCTGACCCTTGGGCTTCTTTGTGAAAGAAAAAGAAAATAAAAAGAATAGAGAAAAGAATGACAAAAGAAATTTCCTGTATAAAGAAATAAGTTGTATTGCATAAATTATATAAATTTACTGCATAAAATATGTATGTAAAGCACTTTTCATAATTCTTGTCACACAGTACAGTTTAAGAAATGTTAGCTTTTTTCTCTGAACATTGATAACTTTCCAAGACATTTTAAACATCTTTGTTGCATCCTGAGCTAAGAACCTAAGAACTAAAGGAACATATTCTTTTTTTATTGGTGCATTGTAATCATACATCTTAATAAGGGACAAGATGGTAAAGGCAACATGCACACACCAATCATTTAGCTCTTGGAGAATATTCTTATTCAATTAATTCACCTAAAACTGGCTGAACACCTATTTGATACCACATTATGGACTGAATGCTTGTGTCTTCTTCCCAATGTTGAAGAAGCCCTATACGCTGAAGCCCTAAGCTCCAATGTGAGTCTGTTTTAAGAAGGGTAGGTAATTAGGTCAAGAGTGTGGAACCCTCACCATAAGACAGGAGAAATCTTGCTTCTTTCCTTTCTGCTGTCCGCCATGTGCAGACACAGCAAGAAGGTGGGCATCGATCTGCAAGCCAGGAAAGTAGGCCCTTACCACACACCGTATTTTTATCTTGGACTTCCTTTTTGTCAGAACTGTAAGAACTAAATATATGTTATTTATACCACTCAGTTTATTATATTTGTTATAGCAACCCAAACTGACTAAGACACATACATTGTGCTCAGTTCCAAGCGAGGCTTTTCCACAACGATGGAAATTATGTCACTTCCCATAGTCAGCTTCTTTAGGGTAAAGTCAAGGTGATCTTTTGGGTCTTTCCTAATTCTTAAACGATTCCATGATTGGATGCATCATCAGAAAAGTGTAGTATTGACATTCAGTTTTTGATGGCTGAAGCTATTTCACAAATAGATTCAGGAAGATATAAAAAAGTCTATGTTTTTCTCTTTTTGATAAATTGTGAAGATTCTGCCTTGGATGGACCAGGTGTTGAGAATGAACAGGACAGGCTGGGAGCAACCGTGCCAATGAGTGACTGGGACTGTCCAGGGCAATCCTGACAATGCCGTTTCAAAAATCAATTTGACGATTCCCATCTATCTTCTGTCTCCAGGGATATATACTTCTTGTCAGTCGTAGCATTTCTGACAGGTATTGGCCAGATGTTTATAAAAGCACGAAATCCATCTGAATTGCCATGACCAAAAGAGCCTGAATCAACTGATGCTTCACTGTAACAGGAGTTCATTCAAACTAGACATTCATCACCTGTATCACTTTGCTCAAGAGAATTGTAAAGCAGCAAAACATGCTGGCAAAATCCCTACCCAAAGAAACAACTGTTTTGCAACTGCTGAATTATTTTCTGATGTTTTATGCATGGAACACAGAAATATAATTCTACTTCCAACATCCTTTGAACTGATATATATATTATTTGATTTTAATGTAGCAAACCTAACCTATAGGCTTCTGACAAGAAGACAAACTTCCCATGGGCAGAGTTGTCTTGGGTTTCTTTGAAACATTCATGTTATTTTTACAGTTGTATATCTACACAGAAGAATAATAACTACTCTCATTCTATTCCCCCCCACCAAAATTTAATTTTTAAAAGCCTTTCAGGGGAAAAAAGTAATAATAATACAGGTAATCAAAACATGAAACAAGGTTCAATTTCACCATCATTTCCCAAGATTGCTCCCAATGTAATGTTTACCAAGAGAGACTAATTTGGTAGATAAACCAGGCAACTATGCTGTGTATTAAAAACATCAAAACAACATTAGTTTGCAAATCACTGCTGAACCTTAATGAAATCATTTCTAATAACAGAACATAGAACTTACAGTGACTTCTTTGAGGAGTATGATTTTTGTCTACTTAGATTAAAATAGTTCCCTAGTTAGTTGTCAGGAAGGATTAATTTATAATGGGTGTTATCTAAAACAGGTTGAAATAGCTCCTTAGAGAGGCTGTTTTATCGATGCATAACCAGACTGGAACACTTTGAGGCCTTTACTTGCACATCAGATTTATAATAAAAGACAAGTGACAGTCTTTTAGTTCACAGCATTTTTCAGCTTTGATTAGAACCATACTTCTGCATAAGATTCTTTTAACTCTGCTAGCACTTTGGTTCTTTTCCAAATCAAGGCTACATACAAATTTCATTTTGTTTTTTACATGTTTCTTCTAGGCTGTATTTAGCAATGACCAAACTAAATAGTTACAAATCCCTGGTCAGTCACACAATTGAAACAGAATAGATAGATTTACCACCCACTCTAGGGCCACATGGACCAATGCGTCAGGGTGTGCGTGCGTGCGTGCGTGCATGTGCGCGTATGTGTTGGGGCAGAAAGGGGGAGATAAAAGTGTTTAGTCATGACAAATACAGCAGTCAACAGTCAATGAAACCATGGTGTGCTTGAAAAACTACAAATTTTACTCAACTGGATTAAGAGGAAAAACAAGCAGGAAGGTCTCCTCAGCACCTAAGGCAGAAGAGACAGTGACCCAGCAGAGGAGGACCACACAGAAAGAAGGGGAAAGGCAGTATTAAGGCACATTAGCAAAGGACAGGGAAGAACAGAGAATTAAGACCTTAGAGATAGATGCTGGACAAGCTACTTGGGAGCAAGGCAGGAGGTAGCTTCTTAACTGAGACTGGTAAAAATGCACCACACCGGCACTTCAGTGCTTCTACCTACCCCAGACAGGCCTGCAGATCTCTCTGTGCCTTCTGCTTCCAGCCAGGATTGTTTCCAGGTCTAGGAGTGAAGATGGACCTGCCCTTGTCAAAGGGGCACATAGTAAAGAGCACATCAGAGTATTTGTTAAAATAAAAGACGATGTACCCAAGTACCTGGAATGCTTCCTGGACACATAGTAGGCACTTAATAAATGATAAATGCTTGCATTTTTCTATTAGTGACTTCCCAACTCCACACATTATCATCTCGAGTGATTTGTACTCAGCCTGCTCGCCTTCTTCCCCCTTCCTTTCCTTTCTCCCCATGGTGCTGAAGACCGTGCTCAGTCTTTACACATGGTGAACCACATCCTCATCCTTTTCACTTTGAGACAGGATCTTGCTAAATTGCCCACTCTGGCCTCAAACTTGCAATCCTACTGCCAGAGCCTTTGTCTTCCTTCCTTCTTTCCTTCCTTCCTACCTTCCTTCCTTCCTTCCTTTTTCTTTCTTTCTTTCTTTCTTTCTTTCTTTCTTTCTGTACTGGAGATTGAACGCAGGGACATTCTACCTCTGAGCTACACGCCCAGCACTATTTCTTTTTATTCTTTATTTTGAAGTAGGGTCTCATTAAGTTGTGGAAGTCCTCACTAGGTAGCTGGGGCTGGCTGCAAACCTGTGCTCCTCTGTTTCAGCCTCCCAAGTACTGGGATTACAAGCGCACACCACCAAGCAAGCCCACAACAGCCTCTGAATAACTGGATTACAGGCATGCACCACCATACCTGGTTCTTTATTCTTTTAATAGATTGACCAGTAATATCTTTCTTCATGTTAAAATACCTCTGCTATGGAAGTCAGGTCCTTCCATATGCACACGTCAGCTATAAAGGGATTTTGCATTCCTACTGGTTCATCCAGTTTTCTGTTCCATACTGTCACAGGAATTATTTTATGATTTTAAACTCATCAATTAATGAGGCACAACTGTGCCAGAACAACTCAAAGGAACTGGGGGAATAAGACTTTTCTTGTCTAAGAAAATCCCAGAGAAGCTTGGAACCCAATTAGGGTGGGGCATGTTTCCAGTGTCTGCCGTCTGTGGGTGGCCTGTGACCTCCCAGGTGTTTCTGGGCGCTAGGGGGGAGCCCTCCACTCTGCTGGGGGAGCTGCTGCTGTGTGAGCACTGCTTCCAGGAGTGGCTGCACGTTTCTTACCCCGGTGAACTGAACATGCAGAGGAATTAAGTCATGATTATTTGGATGTCTTTCATGTGCCCTAAAAAGAACACAGTGACATTAGTTACAGATGCAGAGGCCAGACAGGAGCAAGCAGAGACGTCACCCTCGGCTACCTTCTCAGCACCCATGTGACTTTTAACCTTTCTTTTCAAAGCAAATTTAAGTTGCCACTCTTTTATTTTAATTAAAAAATTATTGTGAGCCAGGCATGGTGGCGCATGCTTGTAATCCCCGCGCTTGGGAGGCAGAGACAGGAGAATCGTGTAGGTTCGAAGCCAGTTGCGCTGGCTTAAGAGACTCTGTTTCCAAATAAAAAAGTATAAAAAATAGGTCTGGGAGTGTAGCCCAGAGGTAGAAGGGCTTCCAGGAACCCCAATACCACCAAATAAAAAATTATTGTGAAGTATATCATTTAAGTGTTATATATGTAACATATAAGTTTTATATATATAAAAGTACATTCTTTTTTATTATTTATGAATTGACTTTGATGTGGGGGTTTGAACCATGAATATTCTACCTCTGAATTACACTCTCAGCCCTTTTCTTATTTTTATTTTGAAATAGGGTTTCACTAAGCTGCTGAAAGTCTTGCTGAGTTGTTGAGGCTGTGGTCCTCCTGTCTCAGCCTTCCAGGTGTTGAGATTACACAGATGTAGGCCACCACTCCCTGCAAGAAGAGTACCTTTTAAAGGCTAGTCACTACAGTGAATATTCATGACGCTCACCACATAGATTAAGTACTAGAGCTTGTCATGAACTCTTTACAGTCTCCTGGGTGTTCTTTTCTGAATGCACCTTTCTCTCTGTCTTTAACAGATGACCATCAACTTTTGTTTGTTTGTTTATCATTCTGGTTTTGTTTTTTCAAGTGGTTGTAGTAGTCAGGGTTCCCTGGAGAAACAGAATCAATGAGATATCTATAAAGATAGGAAAATATTTATTATAAGGAAATTGCTCACACAATTACGGGCACCAGCAAATTCTGAGATCTATAGGATGAGCCAGCAAACTCAGGAGAGCCAAGGATGTCATCCCAGTCTGGAGGCCAACAGGCTTGAGACCCAGGATGATCACAGGCTTCAGTGTGAGTCTGAAGGTAGGAAAGGGGCTAAGGTCTCACTTCAAAGGCCATCAGACTGGGAGTAGTGGTAGGCACTTATTTGAGGCAAGGTTGGCCCTTTATTTCGATTTGGGCTTTCAATTGACTGGGGTAGGAATCGCCTACACTGTGGCGGGCAACCTGATTACTCACACGATTAACTTAAACGATAATCTCATCTAAACAGCCTTACAGAAACACCCAGAGTAAAGCTTAATCAAATGCCTACACACTTTGTGACCCAATCAAGTTGATACATAAAATTAAGCTTCCCAATGGTTCTATCACATATGGATATGTGTCTAAATTATAGATCTTTTAGATTTGCCTCATTTAAAACTTTACATAAAAGCAGTCATTCTGCATTCATTTTCCTATGATTTTCTTTCACTCAACATCATGCTTGATGTATTTATTCCTTCTTGTATTCATTCCTTCTTAGTCAGTTTTATGTTCCATTGGCTGATATACTACAATGTATTTATACATTCTGTGTTCGATGAGTTGGGTATTTTATAATTTTTTACAATTCTAAAAATAGCTGCTCTGACTATTCTTGTGTACATCCTTCGCTCCTTTTTTGGTTGCTATTCAAATCTTCTCTCTCCTGATTTGTAGTTCTGATACAGCCAGTTTCCTATGCAAAGGCCCAACAGATCTGTGATTTAAGAGAAAAGTATTTCTCTTTCCCTAAATAATCCAAGCAAATGCAATCCTGTGCTCAAACCTAGTACACCTACCCAAGTATGCCCAGGCACGCCTTCCCACTGACAACACAGAATTCCCTCCCCAGGAACAACAGTCTGTCCTTGAAACCCCATAAGAAGTGTAGAATCTTCACTTTGTCCAGTATGGCTATAAGTCATGGCCACCTGTCAATGAAGGTCTTCCACCCTATCCTCCTCCTCTATAATGGCTAAGAATGAATAGGATAATGATTTAAGAGAATCAAACAAACATTACCAACTAACTAACCAAACAAACAATACCGCCTGCCCCAAACCCCTCACTGAGGAAAGGAGGCATTGGTGACACCCCACCCAGCAGTCACTCCTCCACAGGAAAAAAAGTTAAATGCTGCTGAGCAGGCCTTGTTCTGGCAAGGAGTAAGAAACTTGGAGGAAGAAATTCGTCTAACACATGTGGCAGTTATTGTTTTGTGTTTCTGGAAAGAATTCTGATGTCCCTTGTCCTCTGGCTTTGCCATTAAAAGAATTTTCCTGACTCTTACCTGGCCCCATGACCACTTCAAATTGGCGTTTGGAAAGTGTGACCTTCTGGGGAGGCAATGGCACTGCAGGCAATTACTCTCCATCCAGGCCTATGGGAGGCTTTAAGGAATTGACGAGCACAGAGGTTTGCAGGCTAGGCTTATTGGTTCTTTGTCAAAATTCCCTTGGGATTCTTAGACTGATTGATTATGATCGGTTTCATATTGGAGTGACCGTAGCCAAAGACCTTATACAAAAAGGAGCTACTCCAGCAATGTATTAGGTATACTGGTTAGCCACAGAGAGTTTACACATATATCCAAGACACTGTCCTTTTTAGTGACTGTGTGGGATGGTTGGAACATGGCTGATCATCACTAACCATGAGTAGCTGCATTCTATGCCCCTATGGCTACTCAAACAAGGTAGAATATTGTGAATACATGATGAGGTTTTCTATTCTGGACTTCTGTCAATGATCTCTGTATATTTCCAATCCTACTCTGCCTCTCCCTAAGGGAAGCTACCTTGAAGTCATTAAAAGGTGGGGGGCATAGTGGTGCACGCTCGTAATCCCAGTACTTTGGAGGCTGAGACAGGAGGATCTGGGTTCACAGCCAGCCTCAGCTACTTAGCGAGGCCCTCCGCACCTAGTGAGACCCTGTTTCAAAATAAAGAATAAAATTGGGCTGAGGATGTAGCTCAGAGGTAATATGCCCCTGAGTTCAATCTTTAGTACTGCAAAGGAAAAAAAAGGTGAGGGGACAGAGAGGAAAGGTTGTGTCAACTTGTGAGAAATCCACAAATGTATCTCAGGAGACGGATCTACTGGAGGACTGGTCTGGGTCCCAGACTCCTGCGGGGCACCTTCCAAGAGCATGGTTCTGAGATTCTGTTCTTGCGCTTTCACTTTCAGGGTCTAAATTTATATTCTGTATGATATAGATGATGTATTAAAGACTCCAAATAATCGTGGCTTACAAGGAACAGGAGTTTATTTTCCCTTTACTTAGCTAGCACATAAGTGACCCGAGGAATTATTTATAGTGCCTGGGATCAACACTCCTTTGATGCTGTTCTTCCCTTGCCCCCGCCTCCATCTCGTGGTCCATCCCCACCTCTTCTCTTCACATGGCATTTCAGCCAGCTGGAAGGAAGGAAAGAGAGGCCAGGATGGTCTACCTTTTCCTTCCAAATGCATGATCCAGGAGGGGGACTTACCACTTATATACTTTTTTATTTAGCAAGAATTTGATCACATGATCACATTTAGATATTAGGGAATCTGGAAAATGTCTTTATGTCAGAGACATAAGTATCAAACCAAGTATCTATCAAAAGGAAAGGGGGAAAAACAAATACTTCAGATATCAGAGGAAAGGAGCTGCCTCTGCCACAGTACTTATTATTTCATCTAACAATGACTGAGCACATTGTTAAAAATCTACTAGGCTGATGGCTTTGTCAGTTTCCCCATAAGTTCTGTTAAATTCTGCCTTACATATTTCTTCATTGTAGTATTTGATACATACCAAGTTAGAATGTTGTATCTTCCTGATGAAATTAACCATTTATTAGTAACATGTGATCTTTATGTCATAATATGTCTGTATATCACATGCTATTTGGTGTAAAATTAGTGTATTTACCACCTCCCACCCCTTCTCGTGGTCAGCATTTGTCTCGTGTGCCTTTTTTATTGTTGTTCTTTTGCTCATTTTACTTCCTTTTGTTTCTAATATGTTTCTGCTGAACAGCATACAGATTTATTTGTTTACTTCCAGTATTTTGCTATCACTAATAAAGTTAAAATTTTTAGCCATGTGCTGATAGAAATTTGTATTTCTTTCTGATATATCTTTGGGATAGAGTCCTAGAAATGGGTTCAATATGCTAAGAGGCAAATGCACATGTAATATTTCACTAGCAATCTCCTCCACTGGGTTGAAGTATCATAGAACACCAAAAGCAATGTCTGAGGAAGCCTGCTTCTCCATGACCTCAACAGCAGTGGGAAAAGAGGAACTCTGGTCATTCTGCCAAGGCAGTAGCTTTTATTATGACTGAAGTTTATCATCTTGCCACATGTTAAAGTCATTTGCATTTATTTTTTCTGTGAACTATCAGTAATACTTTAAATTAAATTTCTGGCCCGGGGATCCTTGGTCTTCACATTTTAATTCAAGCCCCAATATCAGATGATTGAATGCTCAGAGGAGACTTTTTCTGCTCCACCTGGAGTTGAAAGGGAGACTGGAAGGACCCCTTCTGTGGACGGAGATGTGGCTAATTTCCCCCTTACAGGTCACTCTTCAGGGTCCCAGCTCTCAGTAGGTTTTCCCAACATGGTGTCCTTGAGCTCCAGTTGGTTTCCTGTCCCCTCTACTATGGAGGCCCCTCTGATGGGTGTTGAAAACTAGTTTGTAGGATCCTGGAGAGGAGTCCTTGGTGCACTTTTTAACTTATTTTGAAGCAATCACACCTTTTATTTTTTATTTTTATTTATTTATTTATTTTGTGTGGTACCCGGGGTGGAACCCAGGGGCTTTCTACCTCCGGGCTACACTCCCAGACCTATTTTATATTTCATTTGGAAACAAGGTCTCACTAAGTTGCTAAGAGCCTCACTAAGTACCTGAGACTGGCTTCGAACCTGTGTGATTCTCCTGTCTCAGCCTCCCAAGCGTGGGGATTACAGGCGTGCGCCACCACAACCGACTGCAATCACACCTTTTAATATACCTAGCCTATACATTTTTTCCTCCTCCCTTAACAGCTGCTTAATCCTGATTCTAAAAAAGTGTTTAAAAATAACTTTATCTGGCATTTAAAAGTCCTCAGAAGTGGAAGAGTATTTTCAGCACAGATAGTCTATAGAATTGAAAGAAATAAAACATTTGAAGTGCTATTCTTACAAACATGTACCCAAAGACTTGATTTTCATCCACCTCCTTGTAATCTGGTCATGGCTGTGAGGATGGGTGCAGTGGCTTCTTTGCTCACTACTGTGTTCTCAGGACCTAATGCAGGAGGCAGATGAATGGAGGCTACACAATCCACTTGAATGAATGCAAAGAAAGGTGAACAATGCAAAGACCTTGGAGGTGAATGGGAGATGGAGATGCTAGTGTTGGTGTTAAGATGTGAATCTGCAGAAGCTTTTTAATTCAATGCTATCCCACTTATTGATTTTTGTTTTTCCCCCAAGCTTTTGTAGTTCAATTGAGGAAGTCTTTACCAGTGCTCATATGTTGGAAAGTTGGTCCTAGGTCCTTTTCTTGCAGTTGCAGACTCTGGTCTAATTTTGATGTCTTTTATCCATCTTGAGTCGACACTTGCACAGGATGAGATATTGGGTTCTAATTCCATTCTTCTAAAAATGAATAACCGGCTTACCCACCACCACTTGTTGAATAGGTCATATTTTTTCCAGTGCTTGTTTTTGTCAATTTTGTAAAAAACAAGCTGGATATGTGTGTAGATTTATTTCTATAGAATATTTTATATTCTATTCTGTTTTCGTGCCAGTACCGTGCTGATTTTATTACTATAACTCTGTAATACAATCATAAAGAAAACAATAATAAATGTTAATGTGGATGTGAAGAAATAGGAACACTTACGCACTGTTGGTGAGACTGAAAATTAATACAGCGACTGGGGATCAGAGTGGAGGTTCCTCCACCATATGACCTCATATTACCCAGCTATACCACTATTCAGTATTTTTTCAAAGAAACTGAGGTCAGAATATTATAGTGATGCATGCATATCCATGTTTATAGCAGCACAATTCACAATAGAAAAATTATGGAGGCAGCCTAGGTGTCTGTCAACAGACAAATGGATTATGAAACTCTAGTATATACACACAATGGAAGTTTACTAAGCCATAAAGAAGAACAAAATTATGTTATTTGCAAGAAAATAGATAAAACTAGAGAACATTATATTAAGTGAGATTAGCCAGTTTCAGAAAGTGAAAGACCAACCCAGGAGTGATAGTGTATGCTTGTAATTCCAGTAATGGGGAAGCTGAGACAGGAAGATTGAATGTTTTTGGCCGGGTTCAGCTTCTTAGTGAGGCCTTTGTAACTTAGTGAGACCCGTTTCAAAATAAAAAATAAAAATAGGGCTAGGGGTGGAGCTGGGAGATAGAATGCCCCTGGGTCCAATCCCCAGTACAACAAAAATAAAAGAAGGAGGAGGAAGAGGAGGAGGAGGAAGAGGAGGAGGAGGAGGAGAAAAGAAACTGAAGGCTATATGTTCTCTTTCATATGTAGAAGCTGGAAAGAAATTGGAAACATGGGACTTCAGATAACTGAGGAAAGAGAGCAAAAGAATAGAGGAAGGGGAGGTAGAAAGGGGAAAAAAGAGACTTTTCCTTTTTTATGAAGAAAGCAGTTCAAATAATGCTATGGACATATATGAAGTTATTAATTCCAGTTTCAAAGATATGTATGGGGAGAGGGAGGGTGGAAAATAGGACCAGATGGAAACACATAAAGTGCTATGCGCATGTATTTATATCACTCTGAACCTCATTACGACGTATGTTTACAATGCACCAATAAAAGTATAAAAAGGGGGAGTGGATTCAAACAACACGGTGCAGCTGGACACTGAGACAAGTCGGCAGCTCTCGGGGAGCTGGGCATTTGTGTCAGGAACCAATACTGAACCAAAGCAGGAGCCAAAGCAATGATGTATAAGAGCGTAGATCAATTGAAAAACTGAATTAGTCACAGTTATTGACTAGAAATAGAATAATCAAGTTATTTCCATTTCCAATTTATTTAATAACTAGAGACAATGTGACAAGGGGAGATATCTGAATTGGGCTTTGTTAAGGGACAAAAGAAGAGGCTATTGAAGGAAAATACTTGAAGGTATCTGAATTACAGGACAGTAAAATATAAATGCCATCTATGGCCAGCTTCCTGCCAGAATGAGACTTGATTTATATTCTCTTTTCCCACTAGTCTCCACTCTAAAAAAATAAACAACTGGAAAATATAGGAAAAAGTGCTTTTCAGACATTAGGCAACAAACAGTGCAGAATATTGGTATATAAGACAAGGTAAAAAATACAGTGAGTCCTGCCATTGCCTCATTGCCATACAGGAGGAGAAGCCCACGATTAGCTGGAGATCTCCCTCAGGTAAGTAGTGGAGGCAGGAGGTTCTGAAACCAAGACATCTGGAGCTTGCAGCGCAGAACTGTAGAGAGAAGGAAGCTCTGGAGATGTACTTGCTAACTTGTTTTATGAATGTGAAGAAGATGCATAGTCTAGAGGAAGAACTTCCCAGGAGCAGGTGGATCAGCTGAGAGAGTTCCTGTTCCCATCAGCCTGAGTAGAAAAACCTTAAAACACCTTGGGCATAGGGCAAAGTACTTGGGGGGCTATGTCCCTAATAGTGGGGCAAAGTCAGCCACAAATAAAGGATCTTCTTATGCCAACTTGCAAAGCTTAAAAGCAAGCCTCCAAAAGATCCAAGAATTTACCAGTAACTTGTCTGGTTCCTAGAGCAAAATTCACGGATATTCTTAAGAATAAAATAATATCCAGCACCCATCAAAGTTAAATTCAAAGATTTGATGTATAATCAAAAAACTATCAGACATGTAAAGAAACAGTAAAGTAGGACCCATGGTGAGCAGAAAAATCAACTTATTAAAACAAATTCTGGAATAACAAAGATGATAGAATTAGTACCAAGTATATAGAGGCAATTATTATAACTGAGTGCTATATGTTTACTAAGGCAGATGAGTATATAAGCTATATGAAAAAGATTCCAACTGGGTTTTGGAGTATGAAAAAAACAATGTCTGAAGTAAAAAAAAATTGCAAAGGATGGGATTAGATGATACTAGGCACTGCAGAATAATATAGCAGTGAAATTAAAGATTCAGTGATAGAAACTCTAAAATGAAAGAGGAAATTTTGTGAAGAATAATTTATATCAATGGTTGAGGCAAATGAGAGTGCCTAATATCTTTATAATTTAGATGGAATTATTCTGTATCTTGATTTTGATTGTGGTTATGCACTGTGTTTTGAAAATTATGGAACTATACATAGAAAATGGGGTGGCTTTTTCTGTATGTAAATTATAACTTACAAAAATTCTTTTGTTACTGGGTATTGAACCCAGAGGTACTCTACTTCTGAAATACACTTTTAGCCCTTTTATATTTTTTATTTTAAAATAGGGTCTCACTAAACTGTTGAGGCTGGCCTCGAACCTACAACCCTTCTGTTTCAGTCTCCTAAAGTACTGGAGTTACAGGTATGTGCCACCATGCCTGGCCAAATGAAACTTTAAAAACTATGAAAAGAATTGACCAGCAGCGTAACCTCAGTTGCTTTATATTAGACTAGAAGGTCTCTGAGTGTTTCTGTTGTTCTAATTTATCCTGTGATTCTCAGAGACCTTCTAGTCTAATATAAAGTAACTGAGGTCCCACTAGTGAAAATAACTTGATTTGAGGTTTTGGGTTAATTAGTGTCAGAGCCATGAGTACAACCCAAGTCTTCATACAACCCAAGTCTTCATATCTAAAATGCAGCCATGTTGTTAAGCATATTGCTAAAAATCTAAATATCTTTTCACCTCGCAACCAAAGCATATTTTCTCTTTCATCTTGAGATGGAAATTTTAAATCAGTAGATGCTTACAGGAGTCAGACTCCATTGATTATTGTTATCATTGCTGTTTTACCTGAACTTTGTTTTTAAAGAGATTCAATCAGTCACTTACACTTTAAAATACAGATTTTATATAAAATTCACTGTTAATTTTTTTCTTTAAATAATTTTAATAACTGGCCCTACTGGTACTGACACACCCTTTCTGATAGGGTGTGTCACTGAAAATAAATAGCAGCCTAGTCTCTCCATTTCATACATAGCTACCTCATGCATTTATGCTACGTGGTAGCTCCATCAGCAAACAATATGCTTGCAATCCATGCCTTAATCTTGGGTATCACAATCTTCCTAGTAGGCTGGCAAGATAGTCATCAACACAAAACACCAGCAAATAGATCCTAACCCAGACTATTATGATACTTAGTAGTTAAGGAACCCCAAGGTAATAGCTAGACTCCTCTAGCAACTCTCATCGATATAGAAAGTATTACGGTTAGATATCCAGAGTTGATATAATTAAGTCAACAGAGATGAAGTGGATTTACTGGTGGTAACCTAGGCAGGTGAAATGTGGCTGGAGAAAGTGTATCCCTGGGGTTTTAGGGACTATGCTTGTGTCTTTAAATTCCCTTATCTGCTCTCTTTCTACTGGTATCCATGATTTGCGAGCAGAGTCTTGCCCTCTCCTTCTCTCTGCTTCCCACTAATAGACCCTAGGCTCTGCAGATCTGGCCTGACATGGACCAAACTTTTGAAATCTCCAAAACTGTGAACAAATAAATATTCCTTCCTCTAAGTTGTATGGTCATTTGTTTTGGATTACAGCAGTGAGAATGTTGAATGAGACGGGAAGTGAATCAATACACATAAATAGATGTTAAGGCATTCATTGCTCTTTTGTTTTGATTTGTAAATTAATTTCAGAAAGCTTTGATTATTTCTGTTTTTTCAATTCAGGAGTTTATATAGCAAGAGATCATTTTGGTTGCTCTTTTTTGGCCTTTTCTTTCGCCTTGAAGTTCAATCTACTTCCATAAATCTGCATTACAAGGCAGGACATAAATATAGAAAGATACCAATAAGTCAAATTGCCTCTTAAGAACATAACTCTTCCTTTATTGGTACGACAGAACTCTTTAAACCATTGTCATACAAATATGTCTGTGTTCACTGAAGTGTTTTGTAAAAGGATAATGTGGATTATGCCTTAGAGTTGACACATCCTGTCTGGATAGCTGGCTACTCAGTGGGGTTTTAACCCCATCACTGCAACAAGTCAAGCTGCTGCAGCATCAGGCCAAAATACATTCCCCATTTCAGAGGGTAAAGGCCTTTCTGGAAAGATACAGCCAACTCTCAGAGCATTATGAATGCCAAACATTGCATCCTAATAGCAGTACCCAGAGGTGCCATCTACAAACATAATTCCTGTGCCAATGCTCAGCCACAGACTCAGTGGGGTTTGCAGCTCTGGGCTAGTTCGGTATCTGTGGGTGAAGAGGAAAGAGAGTATGGCATGGCATTAAACTATGTGCTGTGTTCAATAATGCTCTTCAAAATGTATGTCTACTTGGAACCTTTAAATGTAACCTTAATTTGAAAGATAAGTTTTTTTGTAATACTTAATTTGAAATGAGGTCTAATTACTTGTGTCTTTCTAAGAGGAAAAACATAGAGTAGCTACACACAGGAGGAAGAAGTTTATATAAAGACAGAAGCAGGAATTTCAGTGATAGAGCTGCTTACCCAGGTACACCGAGGACTTATAGCAACCATCAGAAGCTGAGAACAGTGAGGAAAGATGTGCTTTTAGAGCTTTAGAGGGAGCATGGCCCTGTTGGTGACTTGATTTAAGATTTCCATCCTCCAGAACTGTGAAAGAGTAAACTTCTATTGTTTTAACCCTTCCAGTTTATGGTGATCCCCGGAATCATGCTGGAAGTAAGTTTAGGACATGAGAAGTCCCACACAGTGTGTGGGTTCATGTCAGAGGGAATGAAGTAAGATCAAGAAAGAGCTCATCAACATTTACTAGGATTGTAATATATTATTGATAATATATAACTGACAATATTTGAAAGGTAAAATTTTAAGACCAAGTATCTGAGAACATGCCTTCCTTTTCATTTCCATGGTCTAAATAAATATGTAGGTAGGATAATATTATAGCCATGTTAGTCTATAAATCTGAAAGGAGAGTAGGAGGAAGGGGGAGGCCAAAAGAGAAGAGAGAAGTGAGAGGAGATAAAGACAGACAGGGAACACTAACATAACATGAATTATGTGGTTCAGTTCCAGATTAAACCTGTAGACAAAATAACATAAGCCAGGCAGTCCAAAGCACTTTAGGAATATAGTCTTTCATACACGTCCCTTGGACAAATTTAGAAGGATCTACCACTTCCACAATACTTGTTTGTCATTTCTTTTTTCTTGCTCTAAGCACTGACATTACATGTCACAGTGGCCTCTTCAGCTCTGTCCTTCACACTCCTCCCAGCTTTCCTGTTTGGTGCTTCTTTCTGGGCATTACTTCCTCCTTTTTCTCCAAATTTTTCACTACTGCAGCCTGAGTATTATCCAGGCTGGGGCAAGTGGAGGAAAAGGGCACTGTGGGGAGATGGAGAAGTTGGGCAGGATCACCTGTCTTCCTCTTCACTCAGCAGAGGCTCATGACAAGACCAAGGACCTCCAGAAACATACAAGTATTACTCCTCAACACATATCAGGGCCAGTTTTATTTTAAAACACAAATCCATGTTTCTTTCACTAGCATGTCTTGCTAGTTAATTCTTCTACCAAACCCTTGGTTCAGGGTTGCAATGGTTGTAATGGATTTAGAATGTCCCCCTAGCTCTCACAGGAAATCAGGCAGCCATGTTGAAGGTAGGGCTTGGTTGCCAAGAAAGAACCTTTGGAGGAATGGCTTTAGGGATTTTAAAGGTCCCTCCTTCTTTGTTCTCTCTCTTGCTTTTGATTTCCTCACATTCATGATGTGAGAGCAGAGCGTTACTCTCTCCATCTTCCTGATTCTTGCATCTGTGCCCTGAGTTCCACAGACCCAACCTGACATGGACTGAATCTCTAAAATCTCTCAAACTATAAAAGTCTTTCTTTCTTTAAGTTGTGTGATCAGTTGTTTTGGATTAAAGCAGTGAGAATGCTGTCCAAGACAGGGGCAGATTTATTACAGCAGAAATACAAAGAGAAATAAAGAGACAAAACTCAGCATTTAAATTTCAAAATACAGTTGTCCTTCCATATTCACGAGTTACACATCTGTGTATTTAACCAATGTAGATCAAAATTAGTTTTAATTATGTGTGTAAACTGAGCATGGTAGTACATACCTGTAATCTCAATATTTAGGAGGCTGTAGCAGGAGGCTCACAAGCTTGAGGACAGAGTTAGCAACATAGACTCTCCACAACCTAGGCTACCCTGTTTCAAAACAACAACAAAAAATTTTTAAAAAGTGCCAGGGGTATAACTTGGAGTTAGAATGTCCCCTGACTTCAATCCCCAGTAACACACACACACACACACACACACACACACACACACACACACTTGTAATCCTAGTACCTGAGAGGCTCAGACAGGAGAATCCGAGGCTCATGGCCAGCCTCTTAGTGAGGCCCTCCACAATGTAGTAAGACCCTGTTTCAAAATAAAAAATAAAATAAGGCTGGGAGTGTAGCCTAGATTTTCCCTGAGTTCCATCCCTTGAACACATACACACAGACATACACACACATTATTATTATTATTATTATACTAAAAATGTACAGTTTCTTTGTTATTAGTCTCTAAACAAAAGCATAACACCAGTTATATAGCATTTATATTACATTAGGTATTATAAATAACCTAGAGATGATTAAAGGATAGGATGCGTAGGCCATCTATAAATGCTATGTTGTTTTATATATAAGGGACTTGAGAATCTGTGAATTTTGGGTCTTAGAACCGGCCTCTCAGAAACCAAGATGCAATTGTAAATGTAAATGGTGGTAGAGACATTAGACTTAAAAGTTCGTTTATATTTGCAATTTAAAATTGAAGGTAGAAATTTCCCCACATCCTCACCAGCATTTATTGTTGTTTGACTTTTTGATAATTGTCAGTCTGATTGGACTTAGATAAAATTTCAGTGTAGTTTTGATTTACATCTCCCTAATTGCTAATAATGTTGAACATTTTTCATGTATTTATTGGCCATTCATATTTCTCATTTTGTGAAGTATCTATTTAGTTCAATTGCCCATTTCTTGATTGATTTTTTAATGTTAAGTCTTTTAAATACTTTATATATTCTAGATATTAGTCCTTTATCAGAGGAAGACCTGGGAAAGATCTTTCCCCATTCTATAAGCTTTCTCTTTAGACCTTTGATGGTTTCCTTTGATGAGAAGAAACTTTTTAGCTTAATGCCATCACATTTATTAATTCTTGAGATTGCAATTTAATGCAGTGCCTATGAAGATCAGTATATAAATTCCTCAGAAAATTAGGAATAGAAACACCATAATTAAGCTATACAATTTTTAATATATTTCCAGAGCTGTTGAAATATATGCATATACATGTAATATATGCATATCCATGTTTACAGTGGCACAATTCATAATAGCCAAATTATGTAACCAATCTAGACATTCATTCATCACGATTGGATTACAGTGTTTTAGGACATACACACAATGGGATTTTACTTAGCCATAAAGAAAAAAACATGTCATTTTCAGGAAAATGAAGGAGCCTGGAGAGCATTATGTTAAGGGAGATCAGCCAGTCACAGAAAGTGAAGGGTAACATACAAATGCTAGGAAGTAATTAGGATACCAGAGGGGCTTCAGATAATGGAAGAGAAACTCCAGTGGAGCCAGGGAGCTTGTCTAGGGAAGAAGAGGGAGGAGAGAGAGGATAAGTGAAAAAATCACTTCCACCCACATTATGCACATATGTGAGAATACCAATGCCAAACTCAATATCCTGTATGGGGAAGAGGGAGGGAGAAGGGAGCTGGAGGAATGCCCACCAAGTGCTGTGTGCGTGTATGTTACTATCCCTATGAACTACAATATGATGTGAGAATATAATGCACCAACAAAATTATAAGAAATAAATATAAAATAAAATAATGCATTGAAAGAAAGGCAGAAACTGAAATGCATGCTATGAAGACATATTTAATCTTATCTCAGAGATGATAAAGTTCTGGTCTTTTTAGGATGGGCTGGGGAAGTGAAAAGGAGATCAAGGTGTAAGATGCTGATGAGCGTGCCTGAGCTCTGCTCTCATGGTACCAGGACATAGTCCCTAAGCCCCTATGTGCTTTCAGGAGCAGTTCTGAGAAGTGAGCGCAGTCTCACCTTACAATGGTGGTATACTAGGACAAGTGACAAGCTTCCTCCATTGGTTATCCTACTTTCTTTCTTCAGCTTTCATCTCAAGGTGTAATAGGGCCCCAAACACAGAGAAATTAACATACCCAGGGACAATGGCAGAGTAACGGGGTAGCTTAGAGGAGCAAGTGACAGAAAAGAGACCCTAAGAGTGTCTCCTTAAGTTTGGAAGCCTTAGCACTCCACCTGCCCCACCTATCTGGCTCTTCAGGTCCTTATTTTCTCAAACCTAGAAGTAATGAAGGTGCCTGCTTTTGCTAGCTTCAATGTCCTGTACCCTCTCTCTTTTTGACATCTGTGCACACCCATTTAAGTATTCCCACTTATAAATTCTGCTCAAATTACCCAGCCAGAGTTGGCTGTATGTTTTCTTCTGCTATTGTAATTGATATATTCATTTTAGGCACTCAGTAAGTAATCTTCTGTGTTATTATGGCAGGACAACCAGCTCCATGACCAACTCTCAATGCCCCATTTGAATAGTGTTGGTCCTGCTAAGTGACCCGGCCATTCAAATTGATGAGCTTCAGCACCTGCCTTGGTCAAACGAGATATACATCTACTTCTGATCTGTATGATGGAAAACATGTTTGCCTTGCTTCTAAGATGCATTTTGATGAATCTGTATATTTTATAGGACAGAAAAGAAGCCTACTGAGTATATCATCATTTTGGCAGATTAAGAATCCCCAAATCAATAGTTTTCCTCCAGCAAGAGAGTATAAACCTCTGTCCTAACCTTGGACCAATGCTTTGAAATGCATGCTGCATTTGATTAAAGAGTAGAAAAATTATTCACTGCAGTTTCCATTTTCCATGCTTGTTCTGATTAGTAAACAGTTCGAATAATGTCTTCCAAGGATGATTGACTTTAATTTTATTCATAAAGTTTGGCTTTCATTATGTGATTCCTCGTGAAGCTTTCTTTATGGAGAAATGGCACTGTTAAGTACGTTCATATTCCCTAAGTGAGACATCACTCCAAATATGAAATAAGATTAAACTTGACAAGCTTTACCCCCAAAGTGTTTTGTTCTTGTTTTCATACATATGTAAAAATTATATCATGGGAGTTACACACAAACCTCAAAACAGCAAGTTCCATGATGTGATGATTAGAATAATGTTATGGAAAACCATTTGTTTTCAACCTTAAATATATTGTAAACAATTTAAGGAGACTATATTTGCTATATGCATTTTGACTCTTGCTGGAAAAAGAAATCTAAACAATGAATGGATTATAAACTGAAGTCATAAAAATATGATAACATTTAAGTAAAAAAGAGACAGTCAACCATGGTGATCATTAATCATGAGCATGGTACTGGGCGAGATCTCTGGTTTGTGGAGATGAATACAAGACGGAATGAAGCATAGACCCAGTGATCCCGCCTCTTTCCTATGCTTCTCCTTTTTAATAATCCTCTTAAAAATTATCTTTCCCTACTCTCCATAATTGGATTTAGCAGTAATGGAATAAATTAGTTAATTTGATCCCAAATATATCAGAACTCCAGTCCCCAGGTAGCAGGAACAGATATTGTTTTGTAAATTATAAGACGTTGCAAATCAAACTGCCCAGGGGCTGAGCCACTAAGTTCTGGCAACCATTCTCAAAGGGAGCACCTGCTTGCATGAGAGCTGGTGAGCAGAGCACTGTGGCACCATGCCCTGGCTTCCATGTCATAAATGATGTGGACTCTAGTCAGTCCTTCTAAGGTTTGAGGGCCAATAATTCTCCTTGGACTTAAGCTACCATAGTTGCTTTTCTGTAACATCCAACCAGTAGAATCCTGATTAATCCAAAGCAGGAGACTTCAGCTGGAATTTGTTTCCTCATTCAAATATAAGCCTTAGGTATGTCCCAGGTATGTCTGTTTGTCTCAGATACAATACTGGGCTTTTGGTTGTTATGGTTTGGAAATGTACTGTCTCCCAGAAAAGCTCATGTGTTGGCAATGAAGAAATGTTCAGAGGTGAAATAATTAAATTAGGGCTCTAACCTTATCAGTGGATCAATCCACTAGTGGACTAATAATTTGAATGGACTCACTGGGTCGTAACTGAGGGCAGGTAGAGTGTGGCTAGAGGGAGTAGGTCACTGAAGGCATGGTCAAAAGGGCTATATCGGTCCCTGCTCCCTTTCTTTCTCTCCTCCTTCCAACTGCTCTGAGCAGCTGTTCTCTGTCATGCCTTGCTATCATTGGAGCTGGCCAACTGTGGACTGGACCTCTGGAACTGTGAGCCAAATAAACCTTTCCTCTTCTCAGTTGTTCTTGTTGGGTATTTGGTCACAGCAATAAAAACCAAACTAATACATGGGCTCAGTTTAAGATCAACACTTTGGATGATATATATATATATGTAAAGTAGCCTCCCATAATTTGGAATAAATATTTTTCTTTGAGATCAAAGATATAAATTTAAGACATATTGGGCTAATGTAGAGAAGAGATTACCTTTCATATTGAATCACAGTTAACTCAGTTATAAAGCCAAAAGTCAGAGAGATAGTGATGAAAAGAGAGATAGAGATGGAGGGCAGCAGGTAAGGAAGTGCATCCTAAATTTTAATTTTCACCCAAAGCCCTGACAACCTCATTGAAATGCACAACCTGATTCAGTAGGTCTGGGCTGGAGCCCGAGATTTGGAATTTTCAACAAGCTTCCAGGTGGCACTCATGCTGCTCATCCCAACTACTCCTTGAGTAGAAAGGTGCTTTAGAACACAGTCATTCCTTGGTATCCATTTCCATAGGTGATTTATTGCAGAACCTTCTTTGAATACCAAATTCTGCAGCTGTTCAAGACTCTGATGTAAAATGGCAAATAATTTGCATAGAATCTGTGCATACTATATACATGTAACTTAAACACATCATCCCATATCTTTTAAATCATCTATAGATTATCTTTATTACACATACAATGTAAATAGCTGTTATACTGCATTCCTCAAGGAATAATGACAGGAAAAAGAGTCTGAATTTGTTCAGTACAATCATGATTTTTCTAAACATTTTTGACCCACAGTTCATTGAACTGAAAGATATAAAACCCACAGATACTGAAGGCCAAGTGTGCCTAGGGATATAAATAATCAAAAGAGAGGCTAATACTACTAACATAGCAATGATGATAACTAGCTGACGCTATCATCTCTAAAGAAAAAATATATACAGCAGTATACATAAGGCAGAAAAGTCAGGTAAGGAAGAGGCAGAAAAGAAATGTGAACATATATAGAGTCAGAAAAAAAGTACTGGGTGTTCTAGTACATATCCGTAATCCCAGAGTTTTAGAGGCTGAGGCTGAGACAAGAGGATAGCAGGTTCAAAGACAGCCACAGCAACACAGCTAGACTCTCAGAAACCTACCAAAAGCATGTTTCAAAATAAAGAAAAAATAGGGCTGCAGGTATCATTTGGAGAACCCTGGGTTCAATCCTCAGTACAAGAAAGAAAGAAAGAAACAAAGAAAGAAAGAAAGAAAGAAAGAAAGAAAGAAAGAAAGAAAGAAAGAAAGAAAGAAAGAAAGGAAGAGAAGAGTAGTCACAAGATTCATGTTCCAAAAGCACATTCTCATGGCAAAAGAAACTATGCTGTGGTTAATCCCTATTGTGAATGTGGCTGCTCCATTTTCTTAATTTCCAATAAAATTAAATTCATAATCCATAGTTAACTATGTTAACTCATGCAGCAACCTGTTTTACTGGCCTTTGTGTTTGGCTTTTTAATATAAAGAAAATAGGCTACTCAGTTAAAAAGAATAATCTGCTTCTCACGAGAGTCAGGTTATTCACTGTCAATTCTGTAAATTATTAAACTGCCATCTTGTTAATCCATCCCAGCCTCTTGTGAGCTTAGCTGTGTGACTTAGCATCCATAAGTCCAATCATATTTGATGCATCAGTGGGTCAGAGTTTCTGAGACTATAATACTGACGGTATTTAAACCATCACGTCTAAACACTACTACTTGCCGGCTATCTGCAACAGCTAAACACCCACCTCCCATTCCAACCATATCCAATATGCTAGGTATTTTCTTCGAAATTTAACATGTCTGTAAGATAGTGGGTCAGGATACTGCTCTTTAATTTTTTATATCTTGGAGGGAAGGAGGCTGCTGCTTCATTCCATTTGTCTTTCTCTACAACTTCAAGAGATCTTATCCGTTCCATTGTGCTTTATCCCCAATTAGTCCTTTTATTTCTCCTTTCATGTTAAATAAAAACAGGAGTGTTGTTTGAATGCATTTCTATGTAACTGGTTGGTGTGTGTGGTATTAGAAGGAGGCCAGTAATATCCACCTTCCCATTTATAAACCTCCTGTGATCGTGTCACACATGATGAGGAAGCAGGAGAACTAGGTGTGTTCACTTGGCTCCTTGCTTTGTGTCCACACCAATACTGCTCTATTTACACTGAGCCACTTCGGTGGCAGCTTGTCAAATGATTCGTCAGGGAATACAAAAAGGAGGGAGGCATGGCATTTAAATCACTCTTGTTAGTTGACGATTTAATCTTCTGTGAGGTTTCAGTCACAAAACTAAATTACTTTTAGTGTTGATGATATTTTACTCTATTAATTTATGAAAATAAGAGGAGTGAAAATTGGGGAGACAGATGAAGGAAAAATAATAGGTTGCTATAGAACCTCTTAGGAGAAAATAAGAAAGGACCGACAATTTATTTTCACCCTTGTAGACTTCAATGTGATAGAACAGTTTAATTCCAGTTGTGTAGACCAGCCATCATGAGAAATGTAACTCGGATCTTATCAGACATCTACCAGAGAGGGATTCTGGGTTTTCTTTGTTTCCCAACACACATTGGAGAAGCTAAACATGAGTGCTCACTTCCAAGGTTCCTGTGTCACTTGCAAAACAAACTGACTTGTATGAAAAAAGTTTCAGATACCTGATTGAACCAAACTTTTGAGATATATATTAAATATGCTATTCTCTCATATTGCACATCTATTTTTTTTCTTTTTTATATTTGCAGGCATAAACTCTTTTAAGATAAGATTTATATTCTGGTTTGTGGCAGTCTTCATTTATCTACATATTAATTGTTAGACTCAACTATCTATAAATGGTACGTTTTAAAAGGACACATCGGCTGGGCGTAGTGGCACATACCTGTAATTCTGGTACTTGAGGGACTGATTGTTTCATAAACAAAAACTGAAAAGGACCAGGGGTATAGGTCAGAGTTCGAATGCCTCTGGGTTCAGTACCTGGTACCACACATACACAAAAAAGGGCATATAAAAATATTATTAAAAGACTATACATTCCTCATACCTGAGAGCTATTTTATTAGTTGAATGTCCATTGCTACAGCATGTAAGACTGTCAAGCACTTAGACAAAGGATTCCACATGAAGGGTTTCAGGAACCTTGGTGCCTGTTCTTCACAAGTAGCAAAGTCTGGAAATAAAACTCTCTACCGACAAAGCTTGGCATTTCTTCCTGTAACTTTCCTCCAGAGTCTTCCTACTTTTAGTAGAACATTAACCTGATTTTGTATTCACAAGCATTAGCGTGCATAAAGAATATTAGTAGAAAAAGGGAAAAGATGTGAGTCACACTACATTTTAATAGTCTAAGAAGGAGTTCTGGAGCACTAAGTGGAACACTTGCCAAATAGCACGTAAGGTAGAAAATGCATGAGATATTGAACTTCTACATTCTGTACACCGTGTGCCATATGCAAACCCCAGATGACTACAGATGATAGAAGTTGTAGGAATATCATGTGTATTTACTCATTGAAAAGCATTTCTGAGGTCTAGGAGGCTAGATTTGGGAGGATTATTTTCATTCTGAGGATCCTCTATACTGTTTTCCAAAGTGCTCCCAGTTTCTTATTCCTGCAATTGCTTGAGACCAGCAGGCACTAGCGATGTACCTTTTTCATACATTATATCTGGAATTTTCTCTATGCTATAGCTTCTAATAGAGTCCTATGATTAAGCCAGTCAAGTCCCGTGTGCTAATAAGAACATAAAGGAATTTAGAATTTTAGTTAGTCATCTTGTGGTGAACTCAGAAAATATTTTACATTTCCAGTCAAGGAGAACATATTATTTTTCTGAACCACTAGAGAACTAAGGCAATAGAAGTTGTATAGGAAGACAGATCTGGAAACATTTAGAATAATAAAATTCAATTGTCCTGATATCCTTGGAGACAAGCAGTGGTCTAGACACTGTTGAGTGACTTTATGACAACCATTCGCTGGGCTCCAATGTGGAGCAAGAATCTAGAGTTACTCCTTAGGAGGAGTAAGATCTCTTTGGGAAAATATCTGCTAAATGTCAGTGAAGCAGAAAGTACGTGTTTTAGAACAGTACTTCCCCAAATCCAATTTAATGTTTATATGAATTGACTAGGGATTTTGCTAGACTGCAGAATCTAACTCAGTAGATATGGGGTAGGGCCAGGTAGGTTGAATTTCTTTCATTACCTGTGGTGTAGATGTTTTGATAACATAGACCTCATTTTGAGCAGTGAGGTTAAAGGGGACCAGGGAGAAAAAGGGAAAGAAAGACTTCACAGAGAAAGAAGAGACTGGCTCAAATCTTAAAGAATATAGAGGAACAGAGGACACACACACACACACACACACACACACACACACACTCACACAATATGAAAGAGGAAGTCCAGAAAGGGTTGAAAGGATGATGTTATGATCCAGTTCTTGGAGGTAGAACTGAGCTGGTGAGCAGAATAATAGAAGAGTCGGGGATGGGACTATGAGAGAAGGCGGAACAGTAAGTAGAAGCCAGATTCTGAATAACATATACATTGGGCAAATCTTACCAACTGGTTTTGCTAGCAGTGGCATCAGATTGAAGGCTATCAGTAGGTTTTGATGACTTTGCAACACCTGGACAAAGGATGTATTTACTTGGCGTCGCCACAACTTCATAAAACACAACCTGTTAGTGAAATATGAACAGATCAAAATCCCTGATGTCTAAGGGCTGGGGTAGCTCAGTGGTAGAACACAGGCTTAGCATGTGTGAGAGCCTGGAGTTTGATTCCTAACATAAACAAACAAATAAAAATGAAGAGCAAAGTTTCTAATGTACAAAATATAGAAAACTAAATTCTGGAAAAATAATTTAAAAATTCTTTAAAAGATATTTACTTGTATGTTTTAAGAAGCATTTATTTAGGAAAAAATCCTGAAAACAGGACAGAACAATTCATAGGCCACTGTACACAATAAGCAAGAATAACATATATTTCTCATAGGCCACTGTACACAATAAGCAAGAATAACATATATTTCTCAATCATGAACACTCAGATATACAATAGTATCATGGGCAAAACAGCAGAGGAAATGTATTCATAAACTATAGATTAAGCTGGGCACAGTAATACCCCTAATGTCCCAGTGACTTGGGAGGCGGAGGCAGGAGGATTGTTAAGTTTGAGGCCAGACTGGGCAACTTAACAAAGCTCTATATAAAAAAACACAGAAGGGGCTGTGAGTATAGCTCAGTGGTAGAAGAGTGTTCTTGGTTCAACCAGTATTGCAAAAAAAAAAAAGGAAGAAAATAGAGAAATAGGGGTCAAAAAGTAAACTGTATAAAAACACACCGTAGTTAGTAGTTTTGTATACCCCGCTTTATAACTGTGGTCATCTGAAATATGATGGACAAGCTAAGTCTTTTTTTTTTTGTTTTGTTTTGGTGGTACTGGGGTTCCTGGAAACCCTTCTACCACCGGGTTACACTCCCACACCTACTTTTATACTTATTTTTTTTTTTTAAACAGGGTCTCTTAAGCCAGCATGGCTGGCTTCGAACCTGCGCAATCCTCCTGTCTCCGCCTCTCAAGCGCAGGAATTACAAGCGTGCGTCACCACGCCCGGCAAGCTAAGTCTTTTAAATGAGATTTATTAAATGCTGTGATGGATCACCATGGCTTGTGAAGCTGCCCAAAGAGCCAAGATCTCTAGAAATTTTAAATTTCACAAATGCATATGTACATTTACTGAGGAAGGTTCAATGTTTTACACATATGCGTGATGCTCACACCCAGACAACATCAGGATGTGTACTTTTACAGTTAGCTTTGCAAAATCTTACAAGACAAATAGGACTCTCAAAGTTTTTTTTTTCCACAATTTATACCTGTAGTATTGGAAATGATGCAAAAATGAAAGACAAAGTATAGAAATTTGTAAAAAATAATGCTGATAATTTTAAATAATGAACAATATTTTCTTATTTCTTCTTCTTCTTCTTCTTCTTCTTCTTATTATTATTATTATTATTATTATTATTTTTTTTTTTGGTGGTACTGGGGATGGAACCATTCTACCTCTGGGCTACACTCCCAGACCTATTTTATATTTTATTTGGAAACAGGGTCTCTTAAGCCAGCGCGGCTGGCTTTGAACCTGAGCGATCTTCCTGTCTCTGCCTCCCAAGAGCGGGGATTACAAGCATGTGCCACCACACCCGGTTTATTTTCTTATTTCTATAAAAGAAAATTCAATAAATGAAAAAGTATATTATAGGAGTAGACTATGGGTAGTTTCACAGAGGTGGACCAAGGAGCTGGCTTTCATGATCATTAACTAACTATATTTTTGACTTGCATTATGGTGAATAACTGCTCTTTTTCTTTCAGGGCCTGGCTCTCCTTGGCAAATATGTTCACATCCATTGTCTTGGTGGCGCTGCTGTTTTTGAAATTCTTGTGCGTTGTGCTGTACCAACCTGAGCATTCCTCGTCAGATCTTCCACTCTGTACCATGCTTCTGTGTTGTCTGGGTACTTGGAAATCCATTCTGCATGCATTCATGTCTAGACCACACATTTAGTAGAAACAATACTGAAAATTGAACAGCAACACCACCACTTAAGCATTTAAGTTATCCTACTGTGTACATAGTTGTTTTTGAGCCAGTCAGTAACTTTGTTGGCTTTTTCAGGCAAATGCAGCTTTAATTCACTAAAAACTCATAGAATTTTATCAGACAGAAGGAAAGCCAATGCAGAAAAACGACACGTTTAAAAGTGAAGTGGGTTTTTGTTGTTTTTGTTGTATTATGTATCCAATCCCATCCTCAAAGTTCTGCATTCTGCCTCTCTTACATATTTTTTTTCCATGGGATTTCAAGGTTTTGGGAATTTGGGATTTCAGAATTCAGAATTCTAGATTGTAATCATTCAGGTTTGTAATTTTCTAGATTTTAGACTTCAGATATTTTGACCTTTGAAATTATGGGATTATGAGATTATGTCTATTCAGGATTATGGTCAATACCAATTGACTGAATGTAGGCAGAATTCATACCAGAAAGCCTCGGTAGTCATCAACTCCAGTTGTGTAGAAGGAAAGGGAATAAAGGCCTGCTACGCTTCCTCACCAATGACAGCCGAGGGCTTCAGTAAAGTACTCTCATCTGGGATCTTAGTGACTGCCATCCTGTGGGACCATTACTGGTGCTTCCACACCTTTCCTCATTGGAAATGGAGAAGACAGACAAGAGGGAAGAGACGGACCGAAGTGGAGTTACCTGCAGGAAAATGCAACACTGAACTCGAACATCTAAATTCAGGCCATTTTTATTCAAACGCAGGAAACACTGGTCACTATGCTTACCCCATCATGGGGACACTTTGAAGGAGTCATGAAATTTTATTTTTACACCAGCACAAGAGGGGTAAAATACAACCTGTTTTCATGAGAGATGCTGGGCTTGCAACTCTGAGACCAGCTCTCCTGCACCGGGGGCCAATGTTACCTTCCACATTCAGGCAAGACAACAAAGGCCTTCAGCTGCTCGCAGCATTGCCTCTGATGGGAGCTGGAGGTACCTTGTCTCTGTTTGATACAGCTGAAAATCAACATTACTCACCAGCATAAATTTTGGCTGCCAAGTGTTTTTTTTTTTTTTTTTTTTTTGTCTAAAAGAGCACTGGTCATTTGTCTGTTGGAAACACGAACATCCGAGAAGCTCTTGCTTCTGTTTCCATGCTCCTTTCCCATTTTTTTTCTTTTCTGTACTGAAGGTTGAACCCAGAGGCAGGCATGCTACCTCCAGGCTACACCCCTCAGTTCTATTTTATTATTTATTTTGAAGCAGAGTCTCACTAACTTACTGAGGCTGGCCTCAAACCTGTAATCCTTCTGTTTCAACCTCCCAAGTACTGAGATTGCAGGCATGTGCCACCATGCCCAGCTTTTCCTTTTTTCAAGCACCCTCTCCAGCCTCATTCTTTTTTGGTGTTCTTCCTTTTCTTTTACCCTCTTTCTTTTATTGTAGAAAAATTAAATTAACCACATAAAAAACCAGGCGTGCTATTACCCTCAGGAGGAAGTTTGCTTTGAAACAGTCAGATTTAATCTGGAGTCCAGGCTCTATCACGTACCAGTTCTGTGGTTTTAGACATGCACTGTGCAGCTTTGGGACTCACAGGTGCTTCCTGTGTCACCTCTGATGCTGGATCTGTAGTTAGCACAATGCAAAAGAGGTCCTCCATGGCAAATCACACCTTTCTCTTTCTTATCTTCACAGTAGCCACACTGGATACCAGTGTCATGTGGGAGACAATGGACAGGGAGGCTATTTGCTCCTCTCACACCGGCCTAGGCCAGGTGTGGTGGCCCATGCCTATAATCTCAGTACTTGGGAGCCTGACACAGGAGGATTGCATATTGAGGCCAGCCTCAGCAACTTAGTGAGACTCTCAGCAAATTAACAAGATCTTGTTTCAAAACAAACAAACAAACAAACAAACAAGGGCTGGAGGTGTAACTCAGAGGCAGAAATGCCTCTGGATTAAATCCCCAAAACCAGGGGGGGATGGGAACTGGCACCTAAAAGTAGACAGGATGGGAAACTCCCTACCTGCATCCATGAGTGTCATCAGAGAGCCTCCCAAAATCCCTTCCATGGATCGCTCTTCAGAGAAGAGGGTGATTAGGATAAATACCCTTTCATGTGATACAACTTCATTATTTGAAAAAAAAGAGACCACATTAGCCATGAATACTCCTTGCTAGGATTAGTTTGCTGGTGGTAGCTGGCCTCAGAGATAAGGATTTTGAGAGAATGGACAGATACCTAAGTTTCATCTCAACTAGAAGCTGGGCAAACAAGAGACCGCAGGAGAGCAGTTAGTGTCTGTAGGAAGGTGGGAAGATAAGGGCTTGGAAGAAAACCTCTGAGAACAAACTACCTCCAGGAGAGAGACACACGACTCCCATGTCACAAATAACCATGGAGCTGTAGGATCCGCGTCCCATTTAGCGCTTTCCCACCATTGCTGCCCTTAACCCGGTATGTTTTGAAGCTAAAAGAGGCCGTTTCCTGTGTTCCTCTCTTCCTGCTGCTTCTGCCAGTCATTTCTAGACTCATCTGTCCATCCTGAGCCAGAGCAGGAACATAAAAGCTGGAGACACAAAGAGGAGAGCAAGGGGCAGATGATCAGAAGTCCCGGTGGACGAGCAGACACACAGAGCAGGAGTGTTCAGGTGGAGAACACTGATTGAGGAAATAGGCACTCAGGGTGGAACAGTGAAACTTTCCTGTTTCAGGAAAATGAACCAGGAATCCACAGACATCTAATTTTAGACTTCAAAAGATCCCCCGGAGTCACTGAGGTCTGAAATCCCTCCACCTCCTCCCGTACCTGTGATAGCTGGTAAATCATAACAATCTCCACCTGTGGATATCTCTCTTTGTAAGAAAGTTCTTCCTTGTGCTTCTGTCATAGAAAAATATAGTGTGATACATGCTTTTAATTTTATACCTATTATCAAAGTTAAAATTCAAAATTTAACTACAGTACAGCAGAAGGTCACTAGCAGAACGGTGCTCAAACTCAAACTGTTGCTAAACACAGACACTCACTTTGTTTTGCTTATACTAATGTCTGGGAGCATTAAAAAGGTTTACATTTAGAACCTTTTAAATCTAATATGTAAAAAGAAGAAAGCTATGCCTTCTCTGAATCGTTCCATGAGTTCAAAATATTAGCTGTTTATCAAACTCTGTTCACTTGGAGCAAAACTAAAAGTGTATAGGCAAAGACGAAGAAAATGCTTAAGTTCTCTTTTGAGTAAATTGTGCTATGTCAGATATTTTACAATTAGCTGAGGAAGGTGGCGTGTGCCTATAATCCCAATACTTGGGAGACTGAGACAGGGAGGGTCACACATTTAAGGCCAGTGCAAAGTATCTTAACAACATCGTGTTTCGAAATAAAAACAAAATAGAGGTGGAATATCCCAGGGTTCAAAAAAAATCACAGTAATTCAATCTTAATAAATATATATTCTATAGATTTTAGATAAATACCTAAAACAAATTAGAATTACATGTGCCTTATTATTGAAGAACCCTTCAAAGATTTGTTAATCAATAAATTCTCTCAGATTTCTCAAGTATTTCATTATATCTCTCTTCATTTTTCAAAAGTGTCAACATGCATTTTGCTTTCAAAACTATAGCTAGTGACCCCTCGTGGCACACCTGAGGGTCGCAGGAGCTCGTGTTGATCTCTCATTTCACATTAGAGACAGCAACGCCGAGGGCCAAGGGACCTGGCCGAGTTGGCTCTTGGCTTCTCTTGGGCCTGCAGGGCACCTTATGGTTTCATGCAGAATGCTCTGGACACCTTGCCTTCCCTTGGGCATTCTGAACCATATTTTAATGGCGGCAAGTAATTTTGCAGAATCTGGCAAGGTATGTGTTATGTTAGTGCAGTAAAAAGATGAGAGAGACCAGGGTGCAGGGAAAGTATTTTAATGTGGTCCTCTCTGTCCTCTTGGGGATAGGGACTAGACTGCCCCTGGAGACCTGCGAGCCCCTCCCCCCAAGTCTGGAGGGAAAATGCCTCTCTTTTAAGGCATACGTCTTGAGGGTGGGACTATGCCTGGGACGGCTGCCCCTCGCAACAGAGACGTGGCTTGCCTAGGGATACTGCCCAGCAGAGTCTCCTCCTCCTTCTCTAGGGTTCCCCCCTGCGGGAAGGGGGAGGGACCCAACTTGTCAGTTTGGAGGCAACATCTGACTTTCACCATTCTGCTGTCACCACGCTGGCCCAAGGATTGGTCTTCATGACCATTAGAGTTAAAGAAAAGAGAGCCAGGGTGAAAACATGAATCTCACCAGGACTTGGGTGATTTTATATCCTCCTTGAGCACATCCAGGAAAAGGGCTGTAACAGAGCTTCAGATTTGGAGCATGCTGGGAATTTCCCAGGTTTTCTAGGGATTTTCCATAGAAACGTAGACTCAGGTTCAGAGTCTGCTCCTATTCCTGATCTGCCTATTGTCTCTTACAAAGTGTAGGATTCCTCACAGTTTAGCTACAAAATGTCCATTGGCTTTCAACCCCTTGGGATGTGGTTCCTGAGACTAGCAGCTACTCCTTGCTCAGACATACCTCTTTCACATCTGGTGATGGTTCTGGAAGCTCTTCTAACTGAATTCCCCAAGCCACCAGAAGCATAGCAACACGTACCAATATCACCAGCATCATTGGGGAAGCCCTGGGTACCAAGCACCCAGTTTTGAGTTTTAGCATTACCATTTGTTAGTAAGAGAGTAGACACTTTGTTGGAAAGAATCAGTGACTCCATAAATTAACATCACCCTCAGCTGCCAAGGCGTAGACTCCTTCATGAATATCATAGAAGGGCCTCACTATATTTCATATTATAATGTAATGCAGGTGATCTTCAGGTAAATAGCATTTGATATTAGTGTAAATACTTAGACAATCAAACTGAAATTACATATAACTCTGAGGTAAACTTCTAATTCCTTCATACAAGGGTGTTTGTAAACACCTTGCCCAGGAGACTACTTGAAGACTTCTACTCTTGTTCAGTTAGGACTTTCTCACTTTCTTCAGCTCCATCTCCCTCCTCATCCTCCTTCTACCTCCCTTCCTTTCTCCTTTTCTTCCCTCTTTCAGGCCCTTCTCTTTTCTTTCTTTGCTTCCTTCTTTCCTTGATTTCTTCTCTTTGTTCCTGTCTTTGAATTGTTTCTCATGTTTCTCTTCCTCTTCTTTCAAATCCTACCCTTATCTTTTCTGTCTTCCTTAAATAAATGATATGTAAATTAGACAGAATTCCTCTCTTTCTTCAAGGAGCTTAAGAATTAATGCAGACAATACTCTTGCTAATGCATGTTGCCCTGTTTACTGCCTTAGGAGTGGAAAGAGGCTCTTCCAGTCATTTGGGAAATGGTCTTTGAAGAAGACCGACTTTTAATTAAGTTTTGAAGGTTTGCAACGTAATTAGGAAGCTGAATTTGAGAGAAGCAGCTCAGCTCTGGTTAAAACAGCTTTCTTTGCATCAAGTATGTTTATTGTATTTGGGAGGAAGAGAACCTCTGTTCTGGAGGGTGAAAATATATTTCCATTACAGATGAACCATTTTGGTATAAGGAAGAGACGCCAAATAATTGAAATTAAGGACTTTTGTTAAGGATTTTAATTTACTGCTAGAAATCGGCAATGTCTCTAGTCAAAACTGTCATTGTCATAGATGCCCAAACTTGAGAGTTACCAGGAGGAATAGAGAGAAGCCTCTATTTTGAAAACACACACACACACACACACACACACACACACACACACACACGCCGGCAAAGTACAATATCAGCTGTGTCAGGAAGCCACTTTTCAAGCCTGGAGGGAAAAAAGACTAAGTATAGTTTTCCAAGCACAAAATGGATCATAGAATTAGACCTAGAAAAGGGCAAGAAGATGAGGGTCAGAAGATCAGAATTTTTTGGATATGTGAGGGTGTCAGCAGGTTACCCTCATTATTCATTCATCTTGAAAAATCAGAAATGAAGCCCCTCTCTATTTTAAACTGTCTCTCCAGCCTGTGTTTGACTTTTAAGAGTTTGTCAAAATTCAAGCTGATTTTTAAAAACCTGCTTGCATGAGCGCCACCTCTTCCTCTCACCCTATGCTGAATGTGAAATGGTTCATGTATCATCTTTCCTTGGAGTTGCTTTCCCTTTGAAATCAGTTTACTGGTTGCCTTGAAACCTCAGCTCTCTGAAGGCTCAAGGCATGCTATGATATTTATCTGAGTCTTTTTCTCATTGTTAGATCAAAAGGGATTTTTTTCACAGCATTTTGCATCCTAAGTAGATGCTAAAGTTGGGTTTGACTATTAGAAATAAACTACACCTGCTGTGAACATTTATATCCAAGTCTTGTGAACATGCTTTTTTTTCTTTGGGAGGAAAGGAATGGAAAGTTTGGATCATTGGTCAAGGGTGTGTTTAATTTTATAAGGAACTCCCAATTCATTTTCCAACTGACATTATCATTCCACATTCTCAAAAGTAGCACACAAGAGTTTCAGTTGCCTACATCCTTACTCATATCTCCAGGCGCCAATCTTTTCTGTCTTATTAGTTATTCCCAGGGTAGATGAGTAGTAATGCCTTTTTGTGATTTGGATTTTTACTTTCCTAGTGGCTAATTATTCCGTACATTGTGTTATGTGGTTGCTGGCCACTCATAAACGTATTTTGTTAAATGTCTTTAAATCTTTTACTCATTTTTATCAGGTTGTTTTTACTTGTAATTAGTTATAAATGTTCTTTATATAATCTGAATAAAAGCATTTGGTCAAATATAAAAATATAAGTATTGCAAATATTTTTCTCTTTTTACTTTTCTTCTTTGGTGTTGAAACTCAAAACCAGAGACTCAGTCATTCTAGACCAGCACTCTCCTGAACTATATTCTGGTCCTCTTCACCTATGGGACTTGCCTTTTCATTTTCTTGGTGGTATATTTTTTAAAAAAGTAAAAACCCTTAATTTTTAAAAGTCTAACTGTTCAATTTTTTCTGAAAATTTGTATTGTTTCTATTCTATTAAGAATATGTACCTACCCCCAAAGTCATAAGAATTTTCTTTTGTTTTTGACTAGATATTTTATACTTTTAGCTCTTACTTTGGGGTCTAAGTTCCATTTTGTCTTAATTATTGCCTGTAGTAGAAGGTTAGGTAAGAGTTGATGTTATTTTTTTTTTCATATAGTCAAACTATTCCCACAATTTGAAAGAATTTTTGAAATAATTATCTTTTTCACACTGAATTTCCTTGCCACCTCTGTCAAAATTGACTGTGAAAATGTGGGTTTTACTTTTGCAACTTTGTATTCTCATCCACGGATCTTTCTGCCCATGGCTAAATTGTTTTAATTACTGTAGCTTATAAAAAAATCTTATTGAGTAGAACTCCATTGTTGGTATTTCCCATAGTTTTGCAATCCATTCATCTTTTGTGAGCCATAAAAGAGATGTAAGGGTAGGGGAGGAGGAAGACTGAGGTTCATTAATGGAATTATTACTATAGACTATGTGTATATACGTGAATATACACCAGTATCAATCTGGGTACTTTATATTGGGAGGGAGGGAAATGGGAAGGCAAGGGATGGGCACCAAGAGCTGTGTGCATGTATGTTATTGTCAACATGATTTACATCATGATGTGAGAATATAATGCACCCATTAAAGCAGACACAAAAAAATCATGCAGTCATCTTACATAAGTCTTCTAACTCCTTTCAGTTAAAAATTAGGCTTAGGTAATTTTGATTTGGTTGCATTTCCATATGCACTTTAGAAAGCTTTGTCATACCTCCAGCAAATTCATTGAAGTATTAGGATTGTCCAGAGAAACAGAGTCAATAAGATAGATATAGCTATATAAGAGAAAAATTGCTTCACATGATTATGAAGACCTGAAAACCTCCTGATATGTTTTCTGAAAGCTAGAGAACCACGGAAGCTAGAATTCTGTCTAATTCTGAAGTCCTAAGAACTCGGAAAACAAGGAGTTTGTAAAAGGCTAGGGGTTGGTAGAAGTAGTATAGAAATTCTTTTTTTAAGGCAGGAAAAAATCAAGAAGAGAGAGAAAGAATTTACCCTCTGTCTTTCATTCTGTCTGGATTGGATGTTGCCTATCCACATTGTTGAGAGCTGAACTTCACTTTAATGGGTAGACGGATTCAAATGCTAATCTCTTCCAGAAACACTTTTAAGGACACACTAGAAATTATGTTTTAAGCATCTATTATGTTTTAAGCATCTATAAAAGCATCTATTAACCTGGTAAAGTTCTATAAGAATATTAACAACTTCAGGTATTAATTAAGATTATCTTGAATTTAAGGGAATTTGACACATGACAATATTGAATCTTCTAATCTATGAACATGGTATATTGTTTTGCTTATTTTTGGCTTTATTTTATTTTGTTCAGTAATGCTTTGTAATTTTTCAGAAGAGAAGTGTTATGTGTTCTTAAATTTACTAAGAAATATTTTATCTTTTTCTATAATATCATAAATGAGTAGTATTTCGAATTTAATTTTTTGCAGTTAGTATATAAAACCATCTATTTCTCCAAAGCCTACCAGATTTTACTTATTTTCCAGGTAATTTCTCTTAGTATTTTGTCTGGATTTATAGATTCTCTTCTATTGGGCTACTGACCTGTTAGGAATTTCTACTACCATACAGGAAGCAGAAACCCCTGATTGTTTATTTTTAACATGTTCAAATAATCCTAGAAATAAGGTCTGGTAGAGAGAAGAGTGAGAATATTTTTGTCATAATCTTTTCAATAATAGATTATTCTCTAAGAAGTAGTAAAAATGGCAAAATCAAGGAAGAAATTAGAACAATTTTAAAGGATGTCCAATAAATATCACCTCTGCTGGTTCCTTTTTGTTTTCACACCCTAGACATATGATTTTTTTCTATATTAATTTACAGATTGCTTTCAAGAAACAAAACAAAAACAAGTTGTAACAGATGTTGTTGGTGCCCTCTTCATATTCTAAAAGCTAATACCTGCTTTTCTCTATCTGTTTTATCTATATGCACAAAAGACTGAGAGAAAAAAAGCTTATTAATACATCACAGTGTCAGCATTAAAATAAAGCCTGCCTGTGTGGGCAAATCCTGCAGCTCACTCACTACTTGGGCAAGTTAATGCTGAGACATTTGGTTTATAACTTGTCATGACCCATCAGCTGTGAGCTACACTTTTTAAAAATTATTTCTAACCAATGCTTTTGTGAAATGCAATAAAATTTCATTTTATGTCATGTCAGTGACAGTTTTCTATAAATGTTTGTAAATGCTTGATCTCAACCTGTGAATTTATTTCATTGTTAACTGGTAAAAACAATGCCTTATGAGCTTATTTAAGGTATGGTTGTTTGACATAGTAATTGGTTTTATGAAATATCTTTCATTGGCTTTACTTACCTGTCTCACTTTTTCATTTCCCTACTATTGTTTCTGAAATTACCTCCCAAATAAACTACTTGCTCTCAAATGCTTGTATTTAGTCTGCTTGAAGGAGAAAACTCACCTGAAACATGAAAAATCCCAGTTAAAGCATTAAATGTAACACTAATAGTAGTAGTTAGCGCTGAGTCAATAAACAAATTAAAATAGTCTCTTTCACTCAATGAGAAAGAAACTCACAAACTTTAGATATTAAACCACTGACTAGAATCTTTGAACTTGGATGACTCAGACCCATAACTTCATGTAGAAGTGGGTGGAGGGGGAATGTGATCTCAGAATCCTGATTATATGCTGCTACTATCCATCTGGTGAAAAGATGCCATTTTCTATGTGAGTCATGTGATTTGATGATTTCTTTCATAATATCATAGTAAGTCATCAAAACAATAACTGCTTTTTCTTTGGCTTAGAGAGTGGCTTATAATTGGACATGAAATGTTTCTACATCAATTAAAATAAACACAGCCCTTTTTGTCCTAAGATGCCCTCTTTTATCCTGCTGCTTTACTATAATCCTTCCATTTGAAAAAAGTATGAACTTGAGCTCCAAAGTGCAAAAATACAATCTAGCTTGGATTGGAGTTTTTAAAGGAAGAATGCCCAGAATATGTTATTTGTGGGGAAGAGTTCTATTTTAGTTATCATGTGCATTATATAGAGAAATCCAGCAAGATTTTTACATCATGTAATGGAAAGTATATGGCTTTGAATTTAATTCTGCTTGCTCTGTCTTAAATTTTGCCAGTTACTAAACAAGTTTCTATAGTAGATTTGGTGATTATATCTCTTTTTTAGGGTTTCTGAAATTTAAATCAGACAATATACTTGAAAATATCTTGCTCAGTTGAAAAGATAAAGCCAGGTGCGGTGGTGCACACCTGCAATCTCAGTACTCAGGAGGCTGAACCAGTAGGACTACAAGTTTTAGGCCAACCTGGGCAACATAATGAGACCTTGTTTCAAAATAATTTTAAATAGGGCTGGGGATGTAGATACATTCAATCAGTGTACCTACATTCAATCCCCAGTAACACACACACACACACACACACACACACACACACACACACACACTCAAAGAAATAAAACATTATTTTAGTGCTTATAATGTTTCTTATTCTAGGATTGATCACCTAGCTTTTTTTTTTTTAAGGTAACACTAGATGTATTTTGATTTCTCAGACACTGCTGGCCATCCAACATGTCCTGTTGTTTTTATGAAGGCACCAGTGTAAGAAGAAGCTAGTAGGCTATAAAAAAAGACAACGTGGCTCTGGGTCCAGAGTCCATATCTGCTTGCTCAAGATGTTTGGAACATAGATAATGCCAAGCATCAACTGGTTTCTGCCTCTCTTGGGTTTCTTGGTTGCAATTCTGTTTCTTTTGTTCTATGAAGCATGGGTCCACAACTATCTGGTCACTTTTGTAAGTAAAAAGGCTTGAAGCCATTACACTTTAGGTGGTCATTACTCAAGAATATGAACAGGTGGTGTCATTGCTTGGTGACAATCAAACATACTCAAGATTAGCCACGGAAAGATTTTTCTCCTCTGACCAAGGACACAATGACACTCACACCCAGCAGAGTATTGCTAGAAGATAGGCCACTGCCCCTCAGCATCCCTCAAGAACAAAGAGCAAATAGAAGAGGGAATTGTCATTAACCTGAATCCCAAGATTACTGATAGTCTGTTGTCCTATTACCTCTGGTTGCTTACAGATGCTACTTGCTTGCAAGAGTTAAGGCCAAATGTCAATAATACTACCTTTCCAGCTGTTGATCACTGTCATCACCCACAGAGGGGAAATTCGGACAGCTAGACCCAGTTTGGCTGCCATGTTGACACTCCAGAAGACACTGGAATCATTGCAATCACATTAGGGAAGAAACGAAGTGGCACTATGATTCCTGGAAATCTCCTTTCTCCCTGGAAAGCTAGGATGACAGCTTGCACACCACGCCCCCTCATGACTCAGTCATAATAAAACTCCAGACCCCAGACCTGCAGGGAATATGATCCTTTTATTTTTTTCCGTAGAGGGGATGGAACACAGGGGCTTCTACCTCCAAGCTACCCTCCTAGCCCAATTTTTGGGTTCTCACTGAGTTGCAAAGGGCCTCACTAATAGCTGAGGTTGTCCACAAACCACAAACCTCCTGTCTCAGCCTCCCAAATGCTAGGATTACGAGCATGCGCCACCATGCCGGCTACACGATCCATTTGAAGCATGAGCTCCCCTTCTCTCTTCACTACCCATTGAATACAGTTTCTTGCCTTCTCTCAAGAAAGGTTATTTCAGTGGACAGCTCTACCCTGCCTTTCATAGTTAGAAAAAAGCACATGAAAAAAAGAGCATTATGTGATACTGAGGGATAAAAGGTAATATTACAGCAAACATGAGAGTGGTCCAAACAATGTTGTTTATCATGTTTGTTCTACCAGATAAAATTTAACAGTCCACCTTTCCCTTTCTTCCTCAACCAAAAGGGATCTGTACTTAAATGAAGGATGATGCATTAAACACAAACCTCTCTGGCTTTCTTTGATTGTGCTTTGTGGAATAAAATGAAGCTCACCCAAAGAAAATCAAAGTAATGCCTGCTGCATATGAGGCCACAAGGACACTCAATGTAACCATATCATAAATCATCAAAGAGAAATACTTGGGAAGATCTATGTCCCTAGGCCAGCTTGCCTCATTTAATATAGCTAATACCGCCATTACAGCAACTCTTTAGTTCCCTCTTCCTTTGTGCAGTGGTAATTGTCCTTCTGCCGGACCATTCATCTCTCACAGAGTTGTCTCCTGACTAGGAGATGTGTACAACCAGCTCTGAGTTATGAGTTCTCTGCCCGGAAACCCCCTATGTTTCAGTTCAGTAGTGCTCAAAGTTAAAGGAAACCAAATGCACATAAGAAAAAAAATGGCCTCTGGAAAAAGTTGGTTGAATAAAATAATGGATGTTGATGAAATTTTTTTTTTTTTTGCTGTGTTTCTTGAGAATAGTGAAATAGTGAAAGAACTGGCTTTGGGGAACATTTAGAAGAGTTTGACAATAGTGATATCAAAGGTCATAAGCCTGCCAAATGTAGTATGTCACAATCCTTCTACAGTCATAAATAGGTCACAAAGAAACCTAGTTTGTAGCAAGTGAATTAAAATGATCAGATGTATTTTCAGCTGAAATCAGTGTCCTAGAAAACAATTACAATCTACAAAATTCCTTAGAATATGCTCTATCTGCTATAGGCCTACTTGTAGCCGTGAAGCTGTACTGAGATTTTAAAGCTTTAGCCTTTCTCAAGTTGGTAGCTAAATCTCCCACTGGAGGTCTATTTATTCACAAAAGAGATTAATAGATTTATGTCAGAATTTGAGGGGGAAAATTTGAACAAAATACAAAGGTTCAGCCCAAAGAAAAAACAATGAATAACTAAAAATAGAACAAGTAGCATTAGTATTCTGATTTTCCTTTGTACGCTACTTATGAATCCTTCAGAAATAAGACACACAAAGAAATAGTCCAAAAACACAAGGGATCCTATGTAAGGCTACAAAAGGAAAAAATTAAAAGCCTAGAACAGGAAGCATTACGAGAGGACTGGGTAAGCACCTGGGGCAGCTGGTTAGAAGCAGCAGGTATAATAAATATCGTTCCTGATGAGGTGTGCGGTCAAACCTTTTCCTTGATTTGTAGTGACAAAAGCAAAATGGATTTCCTTATTCTCATTCACAGCAGTATGTGATACAAAGATAAAAACCCAACTTTTCAGGGAATAGAACACACGCAGTTTAACCAAGGCATCCACTTTGTCTTCCAAAGGACCAGGGTGACATTAGCAGAAAGCAAAGCAATACTCTGTGGACCTGAAGCATTCATGTCCCCTTTAACATTCATAGAGCAGCTCCTAAAAGCTTGACTATTTAAATGGTCCCACCCAAATCCTCTTTCCCTGTCTGGTTGAGTCCATTTAAATTGATAGCCTGTGGAGCTAATTATCATAAGTCAATACCAGCACTCTCTTCTTCCCTTTTTATGGTATTGGGGATTGAGCCCAGGGATATTCTACTTCCAAGCTACACCTCTTTCTTATTGTTTTGTTGTTGGTTTTTTGGGTTTTTTTTTTTTTGGTACTGGGGTTCCTGGAAACCCTTCTACCTCCAGGCTACACTCCCAGACCTATTTTATACTTCTATTTGTAAACAGGGTCTCTTAAACCAACGAGGCTGGCTTCAAACCTGCACCATTCTCCTGTCTCTGCCTCCCAAGGGCGGGGATTACAAGCGTGTGCCACCATGCCTGGCTTATTGTTTATTTTGAAACAGGGTTTTACTATGTTGCTGAGGCTGGGCTTGAACCTGGGATCCTTTTGCCTCAGGCTCCCAAGTACTAGGATTACAGGTGTATGACATTGCACCCAACTAAGTATCTGCAATCTTAAAGAGAAGAACCCAACATGATTGGGCGGGGGGGGGGGGGGCGTACTGGAGTTTGAACACCTCCAAGCTACATTCCTAGCTTTTTAAATTTTATTTATTTTGAAACAGTATCTTGTTAAGTTACTGAGGCTGGCCTTGAATTTACAATTCATTTTCCCAAGTACTGGAATTACAAATGTGCACCACCACACTGGACTCCAACATGATTTAATGCTGGTGTTTTTTTTTTTGTTTTTGTTTTGTTTTGTTTTGCTTCCCTTCTTCTCTTTATAAAGGATATGCCTGACCTCATACTCATACTTGGAAAGCCAGTAAGGGCCCTGTCTACCCCTTGAGAATAGAAACAACAGAGCTGTGAACCTTGTTAATCAGTTTGCAGATGTCTCCCAGTCTGTTCTAGAACATTGGGAGCCAGATTCAACACACACACACACACACACACACACACACACACACACACACACACACACACAGAGAAAAGCCTGCTTGGGTGGCAGATATGAAAGTTAGCCCTCAGTCTTGTATACCACCCAAATCTCTTCTGTATACACAATCACATTCATTGCTTTCATGGCACAAGTTTGCATTTGTTTTCTGGTGCTGACAGTGCAATAGTTTCCAGCTCTACATGGAATTTCTTGTTGTACAGGCTACATTTATTTGCATATCTAGATATGTAAATGTTGTTTGCATTGAGCTAAGCCTTCAGAGAGGCTCAATCCATGCCAGTGGTAAGAAAAGCTATGCCTGAATGATTTGCTTTGTAATTCAAAGAACACAATTATTCTTAGAGTTTTGGTTCCATTATTACCTGATATCTGCAAAGGAGTTGATGCTTCTGCATGCTGGATCTGTCCTTTTTGCTTCCAGTAAGAATTACCTGTAATGGACATGAGACATAAAGCCAGAACCCCAATTTTCCAATTTCATCTTTAATGTCTTTGGTCACACACTGCTCTATAATTCAAGATGCTGATCATGTTTATCACACTTAGTTAGATAAAACACATGATTCCTGCTAAAAATCCCAAGGTTGAGGTCTAAAACAATTTTTCTCAGCGCCATATTTTGTTAAGTTTGGGAAAAATCTCCTTGCCATGTGCTCAGAAAGAGAAGAATACAACTGAAAGTCCAGTGCATCCTATACCAATCATTATTCATTTTGTAAATTTCTACATCCAAAATGTTAAATTATACATGAGAATGACTAAAAGAAAGACACATTAGCCTCTACCTTAGAAGTAGTGAAGAAATAATTTAGATGATAATTGGGACAATAAATCATCCAACACAACAAAAATATAAAACAAGACAGCTTAAGACTTTGGTTTTAAGGATTAACAATTAAAGGATGACTGAGTTTTCTAGCACTAGTCAAGAAAGAGTTCTGAGAAAAGATAGAATTGGGATTTGGTGAGCCCCAAAGAGAGAATAGGGTGGATAAGGGATTTTCAGTTGGTAATGTGTAAAGAAAATGATGGAGTTCTGATGACCAGTATGAGTTTTGGAGTTGGCTAGTTCTGACTAAATCATGTTTTGACTGTCATTCTTAATAAATTGCTAAGCCTCCCTAAGCTTCCGTTTCTTAGTCTATAAAATGAGGGTGATAATAGCTACTGCATAGTGTTCATATAAGAAATAAAACAGATGATGCATAAATGTTAGCTCAGACTTATTGCATAAATGTTAGCTAAAGTTACCAGAGCAGGAATAAGACCTAAGCAAAAGCCACTTCTCAGCCTGATGGGGTCAGAGACTACATCCTGAGAGGTGACCTTACCGACTTCAGATGAGGCCAAGTAAGGGCGAGCCTCAGATATCCACCCAAAGACTTGGGATTTGGGAGCAGATAATCACCAAGATCTACAATGATGTAGATAATATATAATAAATGTTTTTTGAAGGCCAGGCCACAATGATGAATACTGGTAACTAAACCTCTGTAGCACTTATAATGAGCTAGATGCTGTTTTCAGTGCTTGAATCACTGTTGCATTTAGACATGTTGCAGGGGCAGAGCAGAGCATGGCTGAGGCATGGAGAGCTGAGAGGAGAGGGAGGAACTCAGCAGTGGGAGGAAGAGGCCCTGGAGCCCCATGGTGATTACAGAGGGATGGAGACACAGAAGTATGGCAGACACTCGGAGTCACACGTGGTTGACACCATACTTCTAGGGACCAAGACCCCTCAATTAAGATGGGAAACAGAGACCCAAAAGAACTTCACCCGGACAACTCCCTTTCCCCCCCAATTTGATTTAGCTCTTCAGCCCCCTCCAGTCTAGCTTCCCATGTACTGTTCTGTGCAGCTATTGGAAAGGATTCAGTTGAATTTCTAATGTTTGTTGGGCAACATGCACATAGTCCAGTGCCTGCTGCCACTTTTTTCCAGTTGTTGATTTTTTTTCTACTCACACTCCAAAGTGATATAAATAATCATTGGATTCATCAATTTGTACCGTATCTCCTGTTATAAATTCTATAAAATACATTTGAAAATTACAAAGGGGCAAAATATGCCTCCAAATTTTCGTAGGACGTATTAGAAGAACGATTAAGCTAAGATGATTTCCAACATTCCAAACTGAGACATAATTAAAAATTGATGATACAGTTTAGAAAAAGAGTAAAAAAAAAATGTTTCTAAGAAACAGTTTTGGCTTCTTATTCCACAATAATTCTTTTACAGAAAAGTCACAAAATACTGAAAAAGAGAGGTTTGTTCCTGGATATGTGACAGACCCTTCCTAAGTGACAAGATAGGCACATAATTTTAATGAACATTGTGACACACCCAACAATTATCCTTGGATGTGAATGTGTTCATGTGAGTTTTCAAAAGCTTGAGAGGGTAATTTTACTTGACTTTCTCCTGCACATTTATCTCTGGTTGTCAAGAATCTAAATGACCCATCCTAGATAAAATTAACTTTTTATTTAAAAAATATCACGGCCGGGCGTGGTGGCGCACGCTTGTAATCCCCGCGCTTGGGAGGCAGAGACAGGAGGATCGCGCAGGTTCGAAGCCAGCCACACGTGCTGGCTTAGGAGACCCTGTTTCCAAATAAAAAAATGTAAAAATAGGTCTGGGAGTGTAGCCCGGAGGTAGAAGGGCTTCCAGGAACCCCAGTACCACCAAAAAATAAAAAAAATAAAATAAAAAATATCACCTGTGTATTCAAAACACCTCAAGTTTAAAACCACAAAGAAAAAAATTATAGAGCAATACATGGCAAAATTATGGGACTGAAGTACAATAATTGAGAAAGAGGGAGAGAAAGCATCTTGGAATTCAGTGCCATATAAGTTAAAACTGTCAATGGATGCTCATGTTGTCGTGGAAACTTGTTGCAAATTGAGGGTCAGGGAAGCCATGTCTTAGCTATTGCCTGTAGAAATGCTCAGATGCTATTCAAAACAATTGAAATTGTCTGGGTAGATGACCCTTCAAGATGCCAGTAATTGAGTTACTGGTGGGCCTAAGAATTATGAATAAAATATATAAATAATAAAAGCAAAGCAATGATAAGTTAGGCCATCTCAAGAAAAAAAAAAAAAAAACACCTTGGGGCATGTAATATTCAAGGGGAAAAAACAGGTGAAAAAAAGAACAAGTAAGTCCAGTTGGATATTCTAATAAAATTAAGGATAACTCCTAAGTTGTTTTTAGAAAAGGAAGAAAATAATAAAATTAGAAAAGAACATTCTACAGCTGCAGTATTAGTTATGTTAAAGCCGGATGTGGTGGCTCATACTTGTAATTCCAGCTAGCCCCAGGAGGATCGTGGTTCGAGGCCAGCCTCAGCTACTACTTAGTGAGGCCCTTTGTTGGGTCCAGCCCGACAGCGGCGGGGCTTGAAGAGATGATGAGTACCAACGGCCCTGAAGACATATCAAGCAGGATCTCGTTTATTTCTCTTAGGCAACCCAATTTAAAGCAAAAAACCGCAAGGGGGATTTCCAACAGGAAACTATTCTAACCTATCAAGCTAAATGTCACCCTTGCATGTACAAAGCACATAACTTGCAGCCAATCATTATCCAATGCACGAGGGGTTCACGAGCAAGGAAGCATTATTTGAGCCAATAAGGCTCAACATTACCAAATTGGGCTAGCAGGGGCAAGGAGAGTAGTTATGCCCTCCATATCCGCTCAGCGCTACATGTTGCAGATTCATTCATCAGAAGTTCCGACGGTTGTGCAGACCCGTGGTTGTGCAGACCTGCGCTCGCTACATGTAGCTCATTGATCGGAAGTTCTGTCAGGCGGTTATCCAGACGCCAACGCGCTTTGGTGCTACATGTCATCAGGCAGTTGAGCAGACCCAAACAGCCCTTTACAACTCAGTGAGACTCTATTTCCAAATAAAGAATAAAAAATAGAACTGAGGGTGTAGCTTGGAGGTAGAATGCCCCTGGGTTCCATTCCCAGTACCACAAAAAATTATGCTATAGTATATTAATTGATAATATATTTATCTCCCCCCCCCAGTAGATTGTGACCCTCTTTAGAAAAAAACTGGCCATATTTATCTTTACAACCCCTGGGCCTAGTTCATGGTTGGCATCCAGTCAATGTTGATGGATGATTATTATTGCTACTATTTATTTTTAAATGAACCATGCTACAGCCATTGCAGTAAATATACAACTTATTTGATTCAATCTCTGCTACATTACTAGTATCCTTTGTTTTTCAGGAAACATCATTTGAACATTAGAAAGTTTAACTTCTCAGTGGTCCCACACACTGAAAGAAAACAAGTGGGAATTCAAACCCAGGACTTACTAACCTGAAAGCCCATGGTATTTTTTGTGGGTTTTTTTTTTTTTTTGTGGTTCTTTTGGTGGTACTAGGGATGGAACCTAGAGGCTTTCTACCTCCGGGCTATACTCCCAGACCTATTTTTTATTTTATTTTATTTGGAAACAGGGTCTCACTAAGTTGCTGAGAGCCTCACTAAGTATCCACAGCTGGTTCAAACCTGTGCGATCCTCCTGTCTCCACTTCCAAGCGTTGGGATTACAAGTGTGCACCATCATGCCCAGTGAAAGCCCATGGTTTTACAATACATCCCAATGAATAAGTAGAATAGAAGTTACCTAAGAGTCAACTGGTGGAGCTAAGCTGGTGGGTAGAGTCCTATCATCATCATCATTGTAACCCTTAGGCTTCTTGTTACAAGGGAACCTCATGGTCCCCTTGATCCCCTCGTTGCATAGATGAGGACACTTGTCCCTCCCTGGGGGACAAAGAGGTAGTTTGGTTTCTAAGCCCTCATTCTATGCCTTAAATGCTCAAGTTCTGCTTCCTCAGAATGACTCTCCCACTTAGTGTCAGGTTCATTCTTCCAGTCTTTATGAGAAGCACTGGAAACCAGGGCTTCTGTGTGTGAAGAAAAACAAGAGCATGTGGAAGCCAGCTGCACGGTCTGGAGGTCTGTGCAAAGGCAAGCCCATCTCTCACCTCGGAACCGCCGTCCCATGGTGACAGTAACATGCTTTGTTGCTGTTTTTGCTTGTTTCAATGTGTTTTTTTAACACCAGGGATGATCATTTTCTATTAAAGTCTGTTGGTTTCCTCCTGTTCACTTAAATAGAATTTCTCTAGAATCAGATGGCAAAAGTACAGTGTGCTTTTCTGATTAAAAAGAAATGAAATGACTTTAAGAGTTTCCCGGCAATCCAGTTGATCCTCCTCCTAGGGAAATGGCAGTGCTTTTTTCCAGTGCTAGATAATGGGTCACCCTGCAATTCTCTCCTGTTTGGCAAGGACACATGAAGGTTACCTTTTAGGTGCATGGAGCCCCTTGTTCTTCTTTCTATAGGTTCAGCTTTGGCTTCTGCAGACCTCAAACCCTTCCTATGATAAATAGAACTGCGGCAATTAAAAACCTCTAGTGTTTGAAGGCTCTACAGAGAAAAGGCACCACAGCAGACATCAAAAGACACCAAAATTAAGAAAATATGCTTTCTCTGAAATTATAAGGTATATCCTGTTTCTTGTCATCCTGTCCTAGCTGAAAGAAGAGACTCCAACGAATCTCAGAGAGAAAGCAAAATGAATGCCACTCATGGTGCCAGGTCCAGAAGAAACATCTTAAGAGCAAGCAAGAGAAGCACTTTATGGAGAAATTAAAGCTCTCTTTCCAGCCTCTGAAGAGGAACTAGTAATGTTTTTCTCTTGCTGACTATCTTGTTCTCTTCTTAAGAGGTCATTGTAATCCTTACTGCTACCATCATTTTTGTTCTTGGCCAAGAAAGCTAGATGATTTAAAAGTCATTTCAGACTGAAGTTAAATATCTGTTTTATTCCAAGTTTCCCCTTACTTTTCTTATGTTGTATTTTCTTTTCAGAGAGATATAAATGATGAAATAGTAAGAAAAAATATTAGAATTATTACAGTTATGTTTTTATTTTAAATGAATATCAACTTTAAAAGCCTAGAGTGGCATTTTTTTCAAGTGTGATAATTGAACTGTTGTTATCAGAATCATTCAGGTATTATTTGTATAACAGCTTTACTGATATATGACATAAACCACACATTTCACTCATTTAAAGCAGAAAATTCAACAACTGATAGTGGGTTCACAGTTACTATCAACACATTCAATTCTAGAAAATTTTTATTATCCTGCAAAGAAACTCCTATCCACTAGGAATCACTTTCCTTTTCCCTCTATCTCCTAGGAAGCAATAAATCTATTATTTTTGTGTGTGTTATTTATATTTTATAGAAATGGAACCATAAAATATTGTGTTAGCTTTTCTGTCACTGTGACCAAAATACCTGACAAGAACAATGTAGAGGAGAGGGTCCCCCCCGCCTTGGGTGCTTTTCCGTGGAGCATTAAGCATAAGAATATTACACATCAGGAAAGATGTATATATTATGATGTTCTCAAAATCATCCCTCCCTTTTGTCAGTCAGCTCAGGTCTCTTAGAGAGTCTTTCATACCTATTGTGGCTGACATTTTCAGTGGTTCAGTCCATGATTGACTAGCTCCAAGGCAGAAACATCATGGTGCAAGAAGTGGTGAAGGAAAGGGTCTCCGCTCATGGCATCTGGGAAGCAGAGGGGCCAGGGCAGATAGAGTCCTCAAGGCCACCCTCCCTGTGACCCCTCTTCCAGCCATTTCCCGCCTCTGAACTTTGCTGCACTGGAAACCTTGCTTTCAACACATGAGCTTTTGGGAGAACATTTCATATTCAAACCATAATAAATGTGCAGTCTTGTGTGACTATGCTCTTTCACTTAGCATGTTTTCAAGGTTTATCTATACTGTAAGATGTATTAGGACTTCATTTCTTCTTATTACCGAACAATCTTCCATTGTGTGGTTGCATCACATTGGATTTATATATTTAGCAGCTGACAGATATTTGGGTTGTTTTTCCCATTGGACTATAATGAAGAATGCTGCCGTGAACTTGTGTGTGTGTGTGTGTGTGTGTGTGTGTGTGTGTGTGTGTGTGTATAGAGAGTGTTTGTTTTCAATTCTCTTGGGACTGTACTTAGGAATGGGATTACCATTATGCTGATGTTTGTCTCTTTGAGGGACTTCTAGACCATTTCCAAAGTAGATATACAGTTTTGTGTTCCCACCGGAAGTGTGTGAGTATTCTGGTGCTTCCACATCTTTCTAACCTTTATTATCATCAGTGATTTAAAATGCAGCCCATCTGAGGCTCTTGAATAGCATCTTGTATTTTTTATTTGTATTTCTGTAACGGTTGGGATTTTTGTTAGTACACACATTCCCAGGCGATGACCTGACTCTGGATTAAAATCTGTGACACTGAGACTCTCATATCGGTTATTTGTTCCTGCATGAGATATATTTATTATCTCCCACAGTTCCTGCAGATCAGCTATTTGGGAGAGGTTTGGTCAACTGTCTCTGGTCCACTATGTCATAAGGTTTCATTGGCTTATCAGTCAAGGCTGAAGGAACTTAAGTGCTTGGACTAGATGCAGGGTCTGCTTCATGGGATGTGACTGGTGTGGTGACTCACGGATTCACCTCAGAAGGGCGCTGCATGTGCTCAATGCTCTCTTGTTGCGATCTTGGAATTTTTAATAACTTGCTATCTTTGAGTTTCTGCTTTATAAAGTCTAACAGAAGAGGGAGTGTGTGTGAGCAGGAGATACATGCAATGTGTGTGTACTGTTCCTTGCAGTCCCACCACCTACAGTGATTGGGATTCTCCATGAGCATGGAATTCTGGCTGACCCTGCATGTGTGGGAGTTCATGAGACTTGGAGCAATGTGGGAGGTAAAGCATGTTATGCTCGTGACTGAGTAGATGTGACAACCTATAGAAGCTACACCTTCTGTGAGACCCAGAGCTTGCTATGAACACAGAAAGAAGCTTGTGGAGTTTTAAGAAATATAAATGGCCTTCATCCTAATTGTGTAACATTTCACTCAGCCAAAATGCTTAGAATGTACAGAGAAGAAGGGGGATAGGAGAACCCATAGTTTATTTTCTTTTCAGTTCCTCCTCATTCATCAATAAACTGACAGTAGAGACTTTTGGTTGGATATGTGTTTATCAAGGAGTAAACAAACAAACAGAAACAGCCCAAACAGCTAAGTTAGTTTTATGTAACATTTCCACTGTTTTGCTGAGAACCAAATGCATATTCATGTAAGAGCTGTGAATAAGAAGACCTATTTTTGGTGTTTTTACATCTGAGTTAAATATTCTTGTATTTGCATTTAAAATTGCTATTGTACAATATTCTGACAAAAGGTAAAAATTCTGATAATAATTTAAAATTCTAATTTTTCTTTACTTTGAAAGACATTGTGGTAGGTAGAATTCTAAGCTTATCCTGAGAGTTATACCTCCTGGTATGTCTCATACCTTTCCCATTCTTTCCTAGGACCACTATCCTGTTCATCCTTTTCACCTGGTTTCTAGAAGAAACTTTTCCCACAGATCGACCTGAAAGTCATCTTAGGAACAACCCTTCTCAACAGTGAGGGATTTGGGATTGGCCTGGAGAAGCCAAGATGTAGTGCAGTTGCAAAAATAGACTCAGCTGTGACCATGGTAACCTCTGGTGCTGCCATGGCCCTTTCCAGCTGCCCTGAATTGACACAAGGGCCCAGAGCTTTGTGGCCATACCTAGGCTCATCAATGGATGTAGGCTGCCTCTGGAGTGTGAGTCTAAGCTTAGGTTAATTGACACCCAAGGGCAATTCTTTGAAAAGGACTCATCTGGGAGCTGGTGGCAGCCAGTATTCCTGGTGTCTGGGAGAAAGAGATGCTGAGCTTTCAAGGGGAACACTGGCTTGTGTATCTTACTGTCTATGCCTTAATCACGTGTAAATTGCATTGTGAATACTTGAAGCACTGTATAGCTGGTGTATGACAAGGGAAAGTCACCCGAAGCTTGGTTACACTGCAGAATCAGTTCATTCTAATGTGCGCATCATAACACTGCTGAGATTTACAAAGGATTTCAGGCTAGGCACTCCTATGAAAAGGGTATGTCAGTGGTTTTCTTAAGGATGCAGCAGTGAGTCTCAATAAAACCATCAAAAAGTGTCTTTAGAATACTTTTGTAGAACAAAAACATCAGTCTTTAATCAAGTCTAATAAAGACAATAATAATTGTGGTGGCCACCTGATGCATCTATAGTGAGCAGAGAATTGGGGGTGAATAGAAGGTGGGTTATTTTTAAGTTTTTGAGGATAAATGAATGGTGATATTAATTCTTGAGAGATTTCCATTTGACAAACTTGCCACTGCAACATTCAAGATTTTCTTTTCATCAAGACATCCATCTAGAAAAGTAATGATTTTGCTTACTTTTCTAGTGCTTCTATGAGAGAGACCACTTTAACCTGTTAAGGTACATTATATGGTTCCTAAGTTCATATTAGTGATATTTTATTTAACAAGCAAGTGATTAAAAAGAAATGCTCATTCAGATTTCTCTATAAGTGATTGAACATGGTAAGATGGCTCTAAAATAGAAGTGAATGATTAGTAAGAGGGTCATCAGTATATGTCTAATAAATTATAGTCAATTAGTAAAAGAAATGCATGTTTTGTTAATTGTACTTTCATTAACATAAATGATTGAAACTCAGAAAATCAGGAAGGAATTGAGTATATATGAATAACTAGGTGGCAAAGAGAGAGAGAGAGAGAGAGAGAGAGAGAGAGAGAGAGAGAGAGAGAAGAGAATAGGTGAAAGGAAAAGTGAGAATTATTTCAACATTGACAAATTGTAATTGAGTATGCACACATTTTGGCAAACATATTTTATCTCCTCTGTGTCCCCACAAGGTTTATAATGTTAGACAATTTATTATATTTTTATTTTATTTTATTTTATTTTATTTTATTTTATTTTATTTTATTTTATTTTATTTTTTGCAGTAATAGAGATTGACCAGGGGATATTCTCTGAGCTACACCCTCAGCCATATTTATTCACTATATTGAAACAGGGTTTCACTAAGTGGCAGAGGGCCTCACTAAGTACCTGAGTCTGACCACAAACCTGTGATCCTCCTGTCTCAGCCCCCACCCCCCCCGCCAAGTACTGAGAGCATGTGCCACTATGCCTGGTTAGGCAATTTTTTAAAATAATTTTAAAATCATATATTTTATTTTTTAGAGCAGTTTTATGTTTAGAGAGTACTGAGTGGATAGTACTGAGTTCCCATTTCCACCTTTTTCTCTCACATGTTCCCCTATCACTAACATCTTGCTTTGGTGTGGTGCATTAATTATGATTGACTGATGAATCAATATTAGTACATTCTTTGTGTTGTATATTCTATGTGTTTTCCCAAAGACAATCATGTGCTTTTTAAATGGAAAAGATCTCTGTCATAGTCTATTTGTGCTGCTATAAAAAATGTCATAGGCTGGTAATTTATAAACAACAGCAATTTACTTCTTGCAGTTCTAAAGCCTGGGAAGTCCAAGGTCAATAAGGCACTGGATGATGAAGGCTGAGTCCGTCTACTTCCAAGATGATATCTTATTGCTGCATCCTCCAGAGGGAGAGTCCTCACCTGCCACAACAGTGGAATAAAGTGTCGTCATAAACAGGTGTGAGGAGGACCCAACACAATTTTTCTACTCCTTTGGGTGTTGAATTAGAGAATAAGTTTTAACATGAATTTTGGAGGGAATAAAACATTCAAACCTTAGCAATCTCCAATAGAGTAAGTTTTTAAAAAATTTTTTTATTGGTGCATTATATTCATAAATCATATTAGGGTAAAAAAAACTTGTGTGTACAGACATGTACACATCACTGATTTAGCCCCTACCCAATTCCCACCCCATTCCCTCCCGATCCCTCCTTCCCATGCTTGGCTTAGTGGTTGACTTTGATATGTTTAAGTACATTGTGTGTTTTAGATAATTTCCTTCTACCCCCCTCCCATCCCCTCATTTAGGTTGTCTTATTTGCTCCTTTATAGGATTTCCTTTTCATCTAGAGTTCTGCCTATGACCCATTTCTCCCTAGCTTTCACATATTAGGGAAAGCATCTGATTTCTTATTTTTTGTGACTGACTAATCTCACTTAGCATAATGTCCTCCAGTTCCATCCATTTCCCTGAAAATAATGTAATTGAGTCTTTTTTGATGGCTGAGTAAAATTCCATTGTGTACATATTCCACAGTTTTGTAATCCATTCATCTGTTGATGGACATCTTGGCTGGTTCCATAGTTTGGCTATGATGAATTGTGCAGCTATGAACATAGATACACATGCATTAGTTTGGTAGTTTGGTTTCTTTTCTTTTGGGTAGATACCCAGAAGTGGTATTGCTGGATCAAATGGTAGATTTGTTCCCATTCTTCTGAGGATTCTCCATACTGTTTTCCAAAGTGGTTGCACTAATTTGCAAACCCACCAACAATGTCTTAGAGTTCCCACTTCTCCACGTCCTCGCCAGCTTCTGTTGTTGTTTGTGTTTTGAATGATTGCCATTCTAGTTGGAGTTAGGTGAAATCTCAGGGTAGTTTTGATTTGCATCTCTCTGATTGCCAGTGATGTTGAGCATTTTTTTCATGCATTTATTGGCCATTTGAATTTCTTCTTTTGTGAAGTGTCTATTTACTTCACTTGCCCATTTTGTTACTGGATGCTTTGTTTTCTTAGTGTTGAGTTTCTTGAGTTCCCTCTATATTCTAGATATTAGTCCTCTATTGGAGGGGTAGGTGGCAAAAATCTTCTCCCATTCTGTTGGCTCTCGGTTGAGATTCTTGACAGTTTTCTTTGCTGAACAGAAGCTCTTCAGTTTCATGCAATCCCATGTATTGATTCTCCTTTTAATTTGTTGTGCTTTTGGGGTCTTGTTGAGAAAGTGTATATCTGTGTCTATGTGTTGCAGTGTTGGACCTATGCCCTCTTCAAGGAGCTTCAAGGTCTCTCGTTTAATTTCCAAGTCTTTGATCCATCTTGAATTGACTTTTGTGCAGGGTGAGAAAGTGGGATTAATTTCCAATTTTCTGCATATGGTTGTCCAGTTTTGCCAACACCATTTGTTAAACAGGCTATCTTTTTTTCTAGTGTATGTTTTTGGCCCCTTTGTAAAAAATCAATTGGCTGAAAGTGTGTGAACTTGTTTTTGGGCCTTCTATTCTTGGTCTATGTATCTGTTTTTGTGCCAGTACCATGCTGTTTTTATTACAATGGCTTTGTAGTATAGTTTAACGTCAGGTATTGTGATTCCTCCTGCATGGTTTTTGTTGCTGAGAATGACTTTGGCTATTCTGTGCCTTTTGTTATTCCAAATAAATTTAAGGACTGATTTTTCTATGTCTGTGAGGAATGATCTTGGTAGTTTAATGGCATTGCATTAAATATGTAGATCACTTTTGGAAGGATGGCCATTTTAATGATATTTATTCTGCCAATCCATAAACATGGAAGATCTTTTCATCTTCTAAAATCTTCTATTTCTTTTTTTAATGTTTTATAATTTTCTTTGTAGAGATCTTTTACCTCCTTAGTCAAGTTTATTCCTAAGTATTTTATTTTATTTTATTTTTTGTGGGATGCCCTGAGTGGAAGTGTTTTCTGAATTTCTTTTTCAGTGGATTTATGGTTGGTATACAGGAAAGCTTCTGATTTTTTAAGATTGATTTTGTATCCAGACACTTTGCTGAATTTGTTGATCAGTTCTATAAGCCTTTTGGTTGAGTTTGTTGGGTTTTCTAAATATAGTATCATGTCATCTGCAAATAGTGAAAGTTTGAGTTCTTCTTTTCCTATTTGTACTTCTTTGATTTCCTTTTCTTGCCTTATTGTTCTGGCTAGAGTCTCTAGTACTATATTGAAGAGAAGTGGTGATAATGGACATCCTTGTCCCATTCCTGTTTTTAGGGGTAATTCTTGAAGTTTTTCCCCATTTAATATGATGTTGGCAGTGGGCTTATTATAGATTGCCTTTATGAGGTTGAGATATGTTCCTTCTATTCCAAATCTCTGCAGTGTTTTTATCATAAACGGATGAAGGATTTTATCAAATGCTTTATCAGTGTCTATTGAAATGATCATGTGGTTTTTGTCTTTGATTCTGTTTATATGATGAATTATATGGATTGATTTTCATATGTTGAACCAGCCTTGCATCCCTGGGATAAACCCTACCTGGTCATGGTGTATGATTTTCTTGATGTGGTTTTTGACTGCGTTTTGCTAATATTTTGTTTAATAGTTTTTCATCCAAATTCATCAAAGATATAGGCCTGTAATTTTCCTTCCTTGAAATGTCTTTATTCGGTTTGGGTATTAGTGTGATGTTGGCTTCATAGAATGTATTTGGGAGAGTCCCACTTTTTTCTATTTTACTAAATAGTTTGAAGAGTATTGGGGTTAGCTCTTCTATAAAGGTTTTATAGAATTCACCTGGAAAACCATCTGGTCATGAGCTTTTCTTTGATGGTAAGCTCTTTATTGCTGTTCTAATCTCTTTGATTGTTATTGGTTGGTTTAAGTGTTCTATATCTTCTTGACTAAGTTTAGGAAGGTTTTATTTATCTAGGAAGTTGTCAACTTCCTCCAGATTTTCCATTTTGTTGGAGTATAGTTTTTCAAAGTAGTTTCTGATAATCCTCTGGATTTCTACACTGTCAATAGTAATGTCTCTTTTTTCATCTCTTATCTTCATAATTTGGGTTGATTCTCTTTTTTTTTTTTTTAGTAAAATTGGCTAGTGGTTTATCTATCTTGTTATTTTTTTCAAGAAACCAACTTTTGGTTTTGTTGATTTTCTGTATTGTTTTTTATTCTCTACTTTGTTAATTTCTGCTCTGATTTTAATAATTTCCTTTCTTCTACTGGCTTTGGAGTTAGATTGTCCCTGTTTTGCAAGGGCTTTGAGGCATGTTGTTAGGTTATTTATTTGAAGATTTTCTTTTCTTCTTACGTGAGCACTCAGTGCTATAAAATTCCCTCTTAATACTGCATTCAAACTGTCCCAGAGGTTTTGATATGTTGTATCTTTATTTTCATTTGTTTCTAGAAATTTCTTGATTTCACCTCTTACATCTTCTATGACCCATTCTTCATTCAGAAGTGTGGTGTTCAGTCTCCACATATTTATGTTGTTTCTCTGGGTCTTCTTATAGTTGATTTCTAGTTTCATTCCATTATGGTCTGAAATGACACAGGGAAGTATATAACATTTTTTAAATTTGCTAGTGCTCATTTTGTGTCCTAGGATGTTGATCTATTTTGGAGAAGGTTATGTGAGCAGCTGAGAAAAATGTAAACTCCACTGTAGTTAGGTGAAATATTCTATATGTGTCCAACAGGTCCATTTGGTTTATGGTGTTCTTTAGTTCTGAGGCATCTTTACTGACCCTTTGTCTGGAAGATTGGTCTAGTGTTGTGAGAGGTGTGTTGAAGTCTCCCAGTATTATTGTATTGGGATTTATGTGTGACTTCATGTCACAAAGAGTTTGTTTTATGAAAGTAGCTACACCTATGTTTGGGCATAGATGTTGATTATTGTAATTTCCTTTTGCTGGATTATTCCTTTTGCCAGTAAAATATGACCTTCTTTGTCTCTTCTAAGAAGTTTGGGCTTGAAGTCTAACTTGTCTGATATCATAGTTGCTACTCCTGAATGCCTTCTAGTTCCATTAGCATGAATTACCTTGCTTCAGCCCTTTTCCTTGAATTTGTTCCTATCTTTAATTGTAAGGTGTGTTTCTTGTAAGCAGCAGATGGTTGATTTCTTGTTTTTAATCCGTTTTGCCACTTTATGTATTTTTATTGGGGAATTGAGTTCATTTACATTCAGTGTGATTATTGAGAGATAATTTTTAATTCCTAACAAGTTAAGATTTATATTTCTCTTTGAAATACTGTTTATTCTTCTTTGCTTAGTTGTCTGCTGGAATGGAAAATCTTGTTTCTCTGGTTCTGGTGTGTATTACCTATTTCTTCTTTGTAGTTAATCTCTGAGTATTTTCTCTAGTGCTTGTTTTGAAAACATAAATTCCTTGAGTTTCTATTTATCATGGAAGCTTCTTATTTCCCCATCTAAATGATAGATAGTTTTTCTGGGTAGGAAATTTTTGACTGAAAGTTGTTTTCTTTCAGAGTTTGGAATATGTTACTCCAAGCCCTTTTGGCTTTCATGACTTGGTTTGGGAAGTCTTTCTAATTTGTTTGCCTAATTTGTTTTGATTCTAATTTGTTTGCCTCTGAATGTCACTTGGCCTTTTTTTGTTGTTGTTGCCTTTAATATTTTCTCTTTGGCTTTTACATTGGTCATTTTGACAGTTATGTGGTGTGTGGAACCTTTTCTTTGATCCTGTTTAAAGGGAGTTCTATAAGTTTCCTGGACCTGTGTATTGACCTCTTGCTCTATGTCTGGAAAATTTTCTCCTATCACTTCCTTGAAGAGACATTGATCCCTTTGGTGTCACCTTCTTTTCCCTCTTCTATTCCAATTATTCTTAGGTTAGCTCTCTTAAAATGGACCCATATTTCTTCAGTGTCAAATTCCTATCGGGGTTTTTTTCTAAGTTATAAATTATGCGTTTGTTTGTGGAGTGATCATCTTCTAGGAGTGAGATTATATTCTCCATGTGGTCTAATCTAGTTTGAATTGATGTCTTTAGTTCAAGGATTGCATCTTTTATTTCTTTTAGACTCTCTCTAAATTCTTTTCAAATGTCCTGTATTATTTCTACAGTTATATTCCTGATTTGATCTTCTGGAGATCTCTGAATTTCTGTGTTATCAGGTTCTGATATTGTGGGGTTGTGGGCATTCATTGCTCCATTGTTGTTCCTCTTTCCCATGATTTCAGAAGTTTGTGCCTTCTCTGGGTTCTTCCCCGGGTCACCACGACTTCACTTAGAGTGTTCTGGATCTTGAGTTTGTGGTAATCTCAGCTGCCACTACTCTTTTACTGGGTTGTATCATGAAGTCTCAGATCCAGGGAGTTAATCGAGGCTGCGCGAGACTGTGAGGGTGCCGAGCTGGGCATTTGCTGATCTGGAGTTGTCACAGGCGTGGTGAACTTGCCACTGTTGCTGGCAATATGGTGCTGCTGTTACACCCTCGGCCGTGAGGCTGGAATATTTCTTTTCTGGTTTTGAGCTCTGTTCTGAGTCTCTGGAGGGCGTGATGAGCTTGGCCACTGGAAGTTTTAGACATTCTTTGCACTGAAAGAACTGCTGAGTTACACCCGAATGATCTGCAACTGCTCACTTTAGATCCTGTTTACCTTTCCTCTCTGGAACCTGCCTGGTGCTGCGAGGCAAGATGGTGCTGGCACGGCATCCACCATGGCAATGCAGGCTGGTATCTTTTCTGGTCTCTGTTTTTTTCTTCTAATCTTCTTTTTTCTATCCCTTGTATTTACAGTTTTTATTTCTCTGCTGATAGTGTTTTCTATGAAAAGTCCTGATATTTTGGCAATAGAGATCGAGTGTTAGTAGGACTCATAAACACTGCTTTTCTCAGTAGCCATCTTCCCTAGAGTAAGTTTAAATGTCTCAGTTGTGCATACTGGACAACATGACATCTTAGCCAGGGTGTTTTGTGCAGATGGCTATAATTTTGCTTATTTCTTGTTGGAAGTTTTGATTTTGACACTTACTTTCCCTTTTCCAACAAACTCTTCTTTACATCTAAAGATCATCTGACCTCATATTTCTATTAATTCCTTTTCCCATCTTCTGTTCAGATGTGTGTGTGTGTGTGTGTGTGTGTGTGTGTGTGTGTGTGTGTATTATTGGAGACTGAACCGGGGCATGCTACTTCTGAGCTATTTTGTTTTTATTTCTAAAATAAAATTTTTATTTTTATTTATTTTATTTTTATTTTTATCCAGTCCTATTTTTTTTTTTTATTTTGAAACTGTTTTTCACTAGGTGACTGAGGGCCTTGCTGAATTTCTGAAGCTAGTCTTAAAACTAAGATACTAGACCTTGGGAGTGAAGGAAGAGAAGAGAGCAATCTAGTGAAATGCTCAAAGCAGTGTACCTTTCTGTTCCCTCTGGATCTCTAGTAAACACACTAAACCCACCAAATGTTTGTGGGAGTGAATCTGATTTATGAAAATCTGTGAAAAGTTTTGATGTTGAGCATGCGTTGATGCAGAGAGGGAAAGGAGACAGTATAAGTGAACTGGGGATGCAAGAACCAGGGGTAAAGGGGACCATTGAAGGATTAAAGTATTTAGGAATAACTGAAAATATGGGGGAAATATTTTGGATGGTCTCTGGCCATGGAATGAGGACCAGGGTTGAACTTAAGTCAACTTTGAGATCTACAAGGGTCACAGGAGCCTCGTTTTACATTTGAAATTTATTTATCAATTCTGAGAGCATGACAAATACATAGCTCCTTGATTCCAAGTGTGTATTATTATCTATTGGTCATTTATTCCTATATTTAGATTCCTTGAGATGAGAATTTGGTGTGACAAATATCCGTGGTTGTGAGGTGTGTGGCGATAATGCTCATTTCCTAGACAGGAAAGGTTAGGATACCTCACGCTCTGAATTAGATGTGTTATGTTGCCTGGGCATTCACAAGGTCTCAGACTGGAGCTCTTTGGGGGTTAGACTTTGGCCAAGGATCGCAATGTTGAACCTAACTGAAATTCATCGATCCTCTAACCTCAGCATTAGCTGGGGGCAGGAGGACAGTGAGGAGATTGGTTTTGCTGAGGCTGTGTGAGCCCCACTTGGATGTACACCAACCAACATAACTGGCCTTAGAGAAATATGAGGCAAAGGGAGAAAGGGCATGGTACAATGCTGACAAACCTCAGTACAGTTTGCCCTGCAGCTTACCATCATTCACTGATTGAAAGACCATCTTCTTCCTTATGCTGGCTCCATTGAAACCCACGACAAAAGCAACCTGCCTGTCAAAGCCCAGGATCCACGGTCACAGCGCCTCTTCAACCTGCAGTGCCGCTATGCTTGAAAAATCAGGCAGGCCAGCAAGCACAGGAGTCGATAAGGCAGCCGGTCCACTTCCATTTGGTAAAAACTTATTAATAAGCCCCTGCTTTCCCTTTAAAGTGACCACGCAGAAAGAGAACCCTGCCGTAGCTTTGAACCACAATATTTTCTTCCTGCACTCAAATTGAAAAGGTAAATTGCTTAGAAAGAAAACTGGTTGCAAAATGTTTTATGTTTCAAAAGGAATGGACTCTTTGATAGGGAAGAAAACTTACTGTTCTTTTAACTAGTGTGACATTACTCAGCTGTGTGTGTGTGTGTGTGTGTGTGTGTGTGTGTGTGTGTGTGTGTTTTACTAGAGATTGAACCAGGGACATTCTACCTCTGAGCTACACTCCCAGCACTTTTTTATTTTTTGTTTAGAAACAGGGTCTTACTAGGTTGTTAAACATTTTACTAAGTTGCTGAGGCTGTCTTTGAACCCGTTCTCCTCTTGTCTCAGCCTCTAAAGTACTGGGACTACAGAAGTGTACCACCACACCTGGCTATATATTTTTAAAACGTAATTATATATGTGCTTTGACCTGCAGTCCCATACACCTGACTATTCACTTGACATGTACTTTGGCTTCCTGACACTCTACCCAATTGTTTGCTCAAATCTTCACTTTGGTTGCTTAAGAGCATCTCAAAATAAACACATCTAACTTTTCATTTCTGATAGACTGCCCCACCCGCTCTGCCAAACTTGTCTTCATCTTGTTAAATGATTCATTCCATGGCACAGGCCAATACCTACCATCAGCCCTTGCAGCCTACACCTGATGGAAGCTTTGGTCTGGAAGGATCCCTCCAAGGTACCATCCACATACCTCATTTTTTTTTTCAGGTTTCTGATGTCTTCTGTTCACCTGCCACCTTATACAAATGTCTTTGGAGGCTGCCCTATTTCTTTTACCATATCATTTTTACTTTCCTACAGATGTTATATTTCCTAGTATTAGCACTGACTGGGAAGTTAAATGTGTTGATTTACTTGTTGTACATGTGTTCATACTAAAACATAAGCTCTTTCGGGAAAAGGACATTGTTTTTGGTCATCAGTATATGCACAAACTATAAACACAGTCTATCATCAATGAGTGTCAAATAGATCGGTGAACAAGTAAATGAAAGAATTGTTTGAGTATACATCCAACAGACAATTATCTAGGGTTTTCTGTCAACCTGCTGACAGGGTTGCATGCATATATGTCTTTAATACATTGAGCCTCATTATAGTGTATATTGCAATGGACAAATAAAACAATAGAAGAGACATTGGGTAGTATAGAGATATTTTTGTGAAATTAACAATTTCTTCTGTTTTTATTTTCTTTTAAATCACAAATAATCACCTTTTATTTTTAAAACACCATGTTTTATAAAATATTTTTAAATCAATCTCTCTTTTGATATTTTTAATAGATCTCCTTTTTTCATATAACTTCGGCATTTTTTTTTCTAACTATGTAGATGTTCACCCAGCAAATTTGGTAATTTCTGGTAGTGATATCTGAAGTCATTGGTTGCTTTCTTTTTAGATCTTTGTGTGGGCTTTTTTGGTTATTTATGGCATATGCCTCATTTTAATATAAAATAGGATATCCTCTCCTCCTCCTCCTTTCTCTCCCCCTCCTCCTCCTTCCTCCTCCTCCTCCTTCCTCCTCCTCCTCCTTCCTCCTCCTTCCTCCTCCTCCTCCTCCTCTTTATCCTCCTTCTTCATGTGTAGGTCTTATAAATTAATTATATTGGTTTCAAGCATGTTCTCACTTTTTTTCATTATCCTTTTGTTTATTTTATTATAGTGTTTGAAGAAAAGAAAATTCTTGATGTTAGTAATGGCAAATTTATCACTGTTTTCCCTTTATGTTTGGTGCTTTGGTTGTATTTTGAATGTTTGTGTACTCTCTCTCATCCTTGTATTGGAACCCTCGAGCCCAGGCTGATGGTTTTAGTAAGTGGAGCCATTGGTAGGTGATTGATTAGTTCATGGGGTTCAAGTCCTCATGAATGGAATCATGTGATTATAAAGAGGTGGAGCCTCTTCTACCATAGGAGGAAACAGAGAAAAATCTATCTATGGGCCAGAAAATGGGCCCTCATTAGATACTGAACCTACTTGTGCATTGACCTTGAACTTTCCACTCTCCATAACTGTGAAACATAGATATCTTCTAGTTGTAAACCACTCAGCCTATGGTAATATGTTATCGCAGTCTGAAAGGATTAAGGAGGCTTCTTTAATAATTTTTTATTTTAATTGTTTTCTTCTAAATGTTTTAAAATTTCATGTTTCACATATGAGCCTTTATTCTATATTGAAAAAAGTCTCATATATGTTATATGGTAGGGGCATGAAATTTTCTCCATAGAGATAACTAATTGTCTCAGGTACATTTATTAAATAGTATATTCACAGTATATCAAGCGTTGATAAATGCATGTGTATGTGGTTCTGGGCTTACACACACAATGTCATATAGCTATCATTAGTAAAGCTTTATAATGAGTATGGGGGGTGGGGCAAATCCCCTACTCTATTCTCTGCTTTTTGTTCTATGATGTGCATTTTAGAAACAACTTTTCAACTTTGTAAAAATTCATGTGATGTTTTGTTTACTGGAATTGTGTTGAATCTATGGGCGAAGTTAGAAAGAAAATCTTTATCACATTGTATCTTTCTATATGTGTACCTAATACATTTCACAAGTTAAAATTTTAAGGTCTTTGCATAAAGTCTTATAACTTCTTTAAAAGATCCTACACAATTTTGTTATGTTTTTCACACTATTTTAAGTGCCTTATACCTTTAAAAACAATAGAGTTTTGCTGGTATTTAAAAATGTGATTGATGTTTGTTTAATGATTTCATATACACTCATTTTACTCTATTTATTCTAGTAAACAATGTGTATCATCAACCTGAAAATGAGTATTTCATTACTCTCCTCCTAATCTTTATGCTTTTCTTTTTTCTTTTTGTCTTGATGAACTGAAAAGGTATTTGGTAAACATTGAATATACACAGCAATTATGAGCACCTTATTTTGATTTTAATTAGAAAAGGAGTGTTTTTAATATTTCTCCATCAAGAAAGAAGTGTGCTCTAGGCATTTTAGGTATTTTCTATCAGTATAAAAATCTTATCTTCTATTCTTAGGTTTAGTTATTTTTAACCTGAGTAGGTACTATATTCTATCACATGATTTTTCTGCTTCTGCTGAGTTATATATGGCTTTTCTTTATTAATTCATTAATGTGGTGAATTACACACATAATTTTTCTGATGTTAAACTACTCTTGGTATTTCTGGGATAAAACTCAGCTATATTTGTGATGTAATAGCTTCTTTCTATGCTTCTGATTTCACCTTGATATTTAATTGTGTTACATCAATGTTCACCAAATAAATGATGTAATTATAAATAACCCACCCAATCTGTGTTTCAGTTATTATGGACTGTTTGTTGACTACAGGATTTGCATATTGACAAATACCTAATAGACACTCAACAGATACTTTTGATATTTATAAGGAACATAATACTGTTGACAGAGTATCTTTTATATTAGAAAAAGTCCACCTTAAGATTATGATTTTTTTTGGAAGATAGAGGAAAGCCTTCTCTGACAGATCCATCCTAGAGACCATAATTACAACAAAGTTCATGAACTTCCCAACGATATCTACGGAGCCAACATAGAACAAAAACATTCTTAAAAGCAGGAAAATCTTTCTACAGCTCTGAATTTTCACAATAAAAACTCTTTGGAAGAATGGAATGCCCTTGTTCGAAGTAGAATTTCCTGACTTTCAGTAGAATATCCTGTCTCTCAAGATTACATTTCACTGAGAGTCCCTAACGCTGCAGTGGAAATTCAAAGAGACAAGATAATTGACGTTTCCCTCAATTCAGCATGTCACTTGTTACTACAGTAATTACACTCACTGACCTCCTTCCTCTTGCAGACTCTCACCTTGCGTCAAACATCAAAATTTATATTTGTTTTTTCAAGCCGATTTTATGTATGAACTACAACAGGAATCGTCACATTTTAAGACCTCGTTTAGAGTGCTTCTTTTCACACCGGTCTTATTTCATCTCTCTTTGATTTAATCATCATGTCAAGGCTTGATATTATTGTTCTATCTGTCATCACTTTTGGTAATCTGTCATAATATTCCTTTATGACTTGCTTTCACCTACCAAAAATGTATCAGAATCAATAATAGAAATGATAAAGCAACTTCCAACTATATAAACAATTAAAATATATAAGCTAAGAAAATGAATACACATCATTTGAGCATGTGGACTTTTCTTTTTATAAGTAACAGTGACCCTGAAAGTAATAGCAAGAAAAATCAAAAGGACAAATGGGCCATGAAATTTTCTCTCTGATGAAAGGATAAGATTTCTCACATTATCATTCTCTCAATGTTTTATTTTTATCCTTCAGCTTATATGAAAATTATAGAGGTTAACAAGTGAATTGCTCTTGCCATGATAAAAATAAAAGGGGAGCTGCACGGTAGGAATGTGTCTTTGGTTGTTACTGTGATAAAATAGCCTACACCTTGAGATAGAACTGAACACAGGACACAGTGAAAGTCATTTAAATTCTAGTTCTGAATCAAAAAGAAAGTCCTCAGACACAATAGAATGGAAGGGTCAGTGAGTTCATTTCTGAGGTCCACCGGAGGAAGAGGCATGCACATCATAGTGTTTGTCCTGATCAGCTGTCATGGGTAATGTTATTTCCGAGTCCTGCACCATACCTATCTAAGTACGTGATTCATTATATGACAATTCAATCGTGGATGCTAATAACCCACATTTCTTACACTGATATGTTTTGTCGTTTATCCAATGCCGTTATTTCTATCTGACTCTAGGGAAGCACAATGATAGTTCTTCCAGGAAAATTAAAAATGCAGGTAAAAATTTTGTTGTTGTTGTTTTAAAACACAGAAGGCAGTTTGATGCAACCAGGGTATGTCTCCTCAAAATGAGGATTTATTTTAAGGAATCAATTAATGCTAAAGTAGCTTATTTTACTTTGTAGCCCTCTGGAATAGCTTTAGGGTATTAATAAGCCTTTATGGATAGCCCATGACAGACAGCAAAGAAAAGGACTTTCAAAGGGATCCACATATTTAAATGAATATGTCCCTTCTAACTCTATGAGAAACTGTAAAATTTTAAGTTTAACAAACTTTACTGGTTTGTTCTCTGTCCTGCATAATTCCCCCAGATTTAAATAAAATATTAGGGTGGATAAAATATTAGTGAAAAGCATTGACCTGGAAAGAATATTGAAAAGTCTGCCTTTATATCACTTATTAGTATTATACCTATATTCATCTGTGTTTTTTTTCCCATTTATTTTAGTGAAGGCCACTGAGGATGTATTACAAAGACCAGGATTAAGATACCTCGATCTGCTCCCAATACTATGATGGCAGCTATGCCACCATTCCCCAATTATAGATGTCATTCCTAGGTAAATGAAGTAGTGAGAAAAAATTCCTGGATGGAGTTAAAACCTAAAGTTACTGAATTATCTCAAAATGGGTTAAATTGCTGGGCATCGTGGCGCATGCTGTAATCCCTGCGCTTGGGAGCCTGAGACAGGAGGATCGCACAGGTTAGAGGCCAGCCTCAGCTACTTAGTGAGGCTCTCAGCAACTTAGTGAGACCCTGTTTCCAAATAAAATATAAAATAGGTCTGGGAGTATAGCCTGGATGTATAAAGCCTCTGGGTTCCACCCCCAGTACCCCCCCACACACAAATGGGTTAAAGTTATTCTCTTTCATAATCTGAGCAAATAAAATTTAAAGTAGAGATTAAGTTGGGTTATAAAATAATAAAGAACATTAGCTTCTTTCCCATGCAAGAATAACTGCCCCCCAAAATTATACCTACAATAAATTTGCCTTGTGCATTAGTTATCTATTGCTGCATAATAAATTATGCCCCTCAATGAGAGTTCAAAACAATTATAGACATTTACTTCACACAGTTTCTTTGCTCAGGAATTATCGAGTAGCTTGGCTAGGTGGTTCTTTGTCAGGGTTTCTCATAAGGTTCCTGTAAATACAATGATTAGTACAACAAGCATTGGAAGAGTTGACTGAAGCTGGAGGGTCTGATGATTCTCAGTTGGCCCATGTGACCATTACTAAGGAGGTGCTAGCTGTAGGCAAGAGACCTCTGTTCCTCACCATACATACTTTTGCAGAAAGCTGCCAGTGTCCTTAGCACATGGTGGCTGACTTCTTCCCACATGAATAATCTTAAGAGAGTGTAAGTGGAAGCTCTGTGTCTTTTATTATCCAGCCTCGGAAGTCACAACCAGTAATTCCATAAAGTCCTATTGGTTACAATTGTCAACACTACTTAATGGGTGAGTTGAACATCACAGAGACAGTTGTCTACCACAATCTGCAAACTAGAACTGCATATTACTTAGGGAGCATTTTCAGAAATAACTACACACATGCAAACACTGTTTCAAAGAGTATGTGTTCGGAATGTCATACTCAAACAGCCTGAGAACTCAGTGCTGTATTATTTTCTTGTTGGCACAACTTTGTCTGATAAAAATAACAGGACTTTCAATGGTACATAGCTCTTTATTCTACTCCAAAGTGCAGCACAAATGTCATTTTATCAGCCTTACATAATACAAAAGCACAGATTACTTGCTAAAAGTTACACAATATGTTCAGAGAAAAGTTCTGATTAAAGTTATTTCATGCACAAAAAGTGTTTTGCCTATGTTTTCTTGTCAATGCAAATAGGAGCCAACAGAATAAGAGGATTGGAAATAAATGTTTGCATAAAAAGGAGAAATGCAGTAGATGTATCTGGTTGGCAATATTATAAAACATAGTCTTCCTTTCTCAAGCAAAATAAGTGATAAAAGTAGAGAAAGAGAAATAAAACAAAGCTCACCCTCCAACAGAGTCACATAGCTCAGTCTCTTAATTTTACAAATGAGGAGACCATGACACAGCAAGTTTACTGGCTTACCCAACCCAACATGGTATATTAACCGGCGTTTTACTATATATCCTGAAGAGATTTCAAAGGCTTGAGGCTCTTTCCCTTTAATTAATTTTGAATTGGTGCCTTTGAACAGGTCAAAAGTACACAGTTGAGTGAATTATTTATTATTATTTATTATTATTTATTATTACCTAGACAGAAATATTGTTTGGTAGACTACAATGATTCTCAATTTTTTTTAAAATACAAATTTGGTTCAATAACTTTGCATCACGGAGCCACTTCGAATCACTACAAGAAGTCTTTCTAACTTGATGCTTCAACTAAAGGTATTATTTAAAATTAAAGAAATGCTTTCCTGTTCCTATAATGACAGCACCATGGAACAATGTACTTTTATTTCCTTTTTCTTTCAAAAATTTTCTTACCAGCTGGGATGGTGGCACAAGCTTATAATCCTAGTATTTAGGAGGCTGAGACAGAAGTATCGCAGGTTCATGACCAGCCTAAGCTACTTAGTGAGGGCCTCTGCCACTTAGTGAGACCCTGTTTCAAAAATAAAAATAAAAATAGGGCTGAGGGTATAGTTCTGAGATACAATGATCCTGGGTTTTAAAAAAAAGCCAATTCTACCAATAGAAGAGAAAATTCTTTAATGTAGGAAGCATTAATCACAGAAAATAATCTTGGGTTATGTGAGAAATTTTGATCAGATGAAACTGGTGTCCTGTAGCTGGACGTCTTGCTTGTGGGCGTTTTGTGAGTGTGTTCTAGAATTGTTTTCCAGCCTTCACTGTGACTCGCTGCCTCTTTTTGACCCTCCTTTGTCTGATTCTTTTTAATGTGCAAAACTTTCTGATTTTTGTAATTTTATTTTCATGCCACATTACCCTAAAAAACATTCTTCCAAATAAATGATTGCTGCCAAAAGACAGAAGATGCACATAATACCTTGGATTCCAGTGAATGAAAATAACTCATAATGGTCTATGAGGCTCTCTTTGGAAAAGCAGCTGCCTTGTTTGGAAACTGAATTAACACATGCCAAATGGTAACTCACGGTTTCTAGGATAAGGTAGAAGAGGTTCTTGGACTAATTGATTAGAAATGGGAAAATTAATGGGCTCTGTAGATGAAGAAACAGTAATGATATGCAGGCACCTGGATTTCATTATGTAATCAAACATTTACTGAGTACTGACCAGCGGTTGGGTACCCACTATTGGTCATGGATGGTGCTGTTAAATGGTCAAGGTTGAATTTGTGCTTTAACTCTCAAATTTTATTATTCACCTTTTCGTCCCTCACAGTTTTAAGCTAAACATATTACCCACAAAAAGAAATATAGGCAACTATCTTAGAAAATACCTGTTTACTGGAATTTTTCTAGTAAAGGCTTTGTAGTGTGACTAAGGCCAAGACATTTAAATAAGATTTCAGTGCATTTCAACACCCAGCCCCTGAAAATCAATTCAAAACATACCCAGCAATGCTGAAGAGGGAAAAAGAAAGGAGAAAGAAGTTAAGAAAAAAAAATCATGCAGTTATCACTAGTGCCTGCTGTGTAGCTGCCTCAGCTACCAGGCCTCCACTGTTCTGTTCTGATAGGAGGATGTCCTGAGAGCTGAGAAAGGGAGCTACAGAGAGTGGGTGTGGAATGGAAAGGCTGGGGTGCAGATGCCTGGGAAAGACGGGTCAAGGTTTCTGTCTAGGTAGCCCCGTTTGAGAACAGAATGTCCCAGGGAGGAAGGAAAAGTATGAGCAAAGCCTCTGCTGTCCAGAGCAAAGAAAACACTGCACACCCATGCTGATGCCCCGAGCTCTCTCCCTGTAGCCCCCCCAACCTCCGGAGAGTGTAACCCCAGGGAAGTTGGGCTTAGAAAAAGGATCAAAAACCTTCTCTCAGAAAAGGAAGTTTTAGTTGGGCCTCTAGTGTCTCTTCCTATATTTCTCTGCCTCAAGAAGCTTAGGTCAAATTCTGTTTTCCCTTCGGCGGAAGTTCATAAGTCCAAATGAGGAGTCTTCCTTCCCATCAGATAACAATGTAACCTTTAAGGTTGTGAGCATTTTGGAGCATTTTGAATTTCAAATTTTCAGGTTGCCAGTCCTGCATCACTTCCCACTAGCTTTGCAGGCTGCTACAGGTATTCTTCCTGTAGGTCTAGTTCCAAAGATTCTCTGGAGGAGAATCCTAGATCCAAGGATTCCCAGGAGTCTCTTGGAGGCCTCCTGAACCCTGGAGGAAGAGGAAACATACAGAAAGAAGGTAGAATTTGTCTTTCAGCGGGAAGCCAGGGTGCTTGAAAACATTTCTAAGTCCTCTTGGGTTTCCCCAGGATTCACTTCTATTCTGATTACTTAAGAATTTCCAGTTTCCCCAGGTTGGAATATCTATGAAAACCCCATAACTATGATGCTACTCCTGCTCGGGCTTAAAGGAAAGACCTATTTTCCTTTGTAGCTGTGGACTGGATCTCACAGCAAAGAGAGTGCTGCTGGCTGGCTAGTCATAACAGGGTGTCTGCCAGGAAATGCAACCATTACCCTTGAGTGTGAGCCCAAGTAACACTCCTGGTTTAGTTCAGGAGCACTGTGGTTTATTTCTTTGGGAGCCGGTGGCACACCTGGCTCAGCTCTTTTAGCTGTGACACATATGTTGTTAGCTTCCTCTCTGATTTCCACTGATTTGCCATTGTTAGAATCCACCCCGTTTAAGTCCACAGTAGTCTTCAATCCTGAGAGGCCTTCAAAGGTGAAGGGCCTCACAGTGCTCTTTAACAACACAACGGTACCTGTTGAGGATGGGCGGTGGTGATTCTAACTAGGCTAATGATCTCTCTAAGTGCACTATGGCTAGAGGTGTGTAAATCTTGCTTAGGAAGAATGAAAGCTGTTTCCTCCACTGAAAACACCTGTGCTTGGATCTAAATAGCAGGTAGATCTCCTGTCCGCCCAGCTCACCCAGGCAATAACACTTTATTTGTAACAAGTACCAGTTGTTTCAACAGTGATACCAGATTGTGACTACTGGATTTAAGTCTCTTTCTCAGTTTTGTTAGAATGTCACAGAAGCAAGACCCTCTGTTAAATATTTTTAAACTATCTGTACATAGGACCCTACCTAGGTCATAGCAGGCCTTCCAAAAAATCTTTTTCTAGACAAATACCTGAATAAGTGAATCTTATAGTTGGATTGAAGTAGAATAGCATATACATGTAAAAGATCAATATACATTCATCTCAAGTTCTCAGTAATATAGAAGGACTGTGTCAGAACCCAGTTTATAAAGCTTTCTTCCGTTTTAAGACACGAATGCTTTCCTGTGTATATTCACATTTTTGGAGTGGTGAGGTGGCTCCCAGTCCATGTTGGTCAGGCAGCAGCAAGAATGTGGTTCATGAGTGAGCCAGGGGAGTGAGGTGGAATTCGTGGAGAGAATAGATGGTGCACTTCTTCATGAAATGCAACATTTGCCACTATTTATGGTCATATAGAAGACAGTACTACATGGAAAGGTCACAATATCTACTGATTTGATTAGGAAAGTTTTCCAGAGTCAAGAATCTGTGAAGAAGTTTTAGGAATACGTTAACCAATTTAACTTGCTCTGTTTTCCTATTTTAAGAATGCACAGGGTGCTTTATCATAAAAAAAAATCTGTGCCTAAAGAAGTCTAAAATAGCTCTTTCACTAAGTAGAAAATAAAAATACTAAGTGAGAAGAGAATGTTATGTAAATTTAACTGACAGCATTTTTCCCTTCTTAGTAATCCATAAAATAATGGTTATTCTTATAGTCGATAGTATTGTATTCCATGAAATATGAGGTACTAGCTGTAAAATTAGTGATTTTTTCTTCCTTGAGAAACAAATGGATTAGTACATTGTAACTCTTATCTCTTTTCTTATAGAAGTAGAAGCACACCGAGAGCTGCACATAACTTTCTCAGAAAGATGAATTTCACAGTGTTGTAATAAACAGAACATAAGATACCTACAAATTCCCTGGGAGGAGTTTCTCTGTGCAGACTGGGGCTTGCTTATTCTTTAACATTGCTGCTATAGAAAAGACAGAATCCTACTCAGAGAAGCCCCATTAAAAACAATCTATGTGTTTTTAACAGCACTGTCAATTAGTTCTGCCTTGACATATTCCTCACCCCAAAAGGAAAGCAAACAAATAATAAATAAATAAATGGGGCAAAAGCCCCCATCCTCAATCTTTGAACTCAGAAGTACATAGTGAGGTTGTTTCCACATCCTCACTTCCTTCCAAAGAACATGGTTAGTCTACATCTTTTTAGGGGATTGAAAACACCAGGAAAATAACAGTAACAAAGAACAAATTTTATGAGCAGAGAGCTGCATCATGAAAGGGAAACAGGAAACCATTTTGGATGGTCGCCAGGGTCTTCGTGGCCTGAACCATCATTCATTATACTGTTTATTTTAAAGAACCAAAGTTAGAACTCAGGCAATTAGAAATGGCCTGATAGGTTGGCAAGAGTCAAAACGAAACACATGTGAGGATGCCCAGGCCAACACTGCCATCCTTGAGTGTCTTGGCCTCCCTTAGCGCCTCTCTCTCTCTCTCTCTCTCTCTCTCTCTCTCTCTCTCTCTCTCTCTTCTCTCTCTCTCTCTCTCTCTCTCTCCTCCCTGTGGCCTTGAGCTTCAGACTCTGGCCTCATATAGACTGAACCCAGAATCTTCCTAAAAAAAAAAAAAATCTTTCTTTCTTTAGGTTGTGTGATCAGTTGTTTTGGATTCTAGCAGTGAGAATGTCGATCAAGACAATGGCCTTCAATTTCTTCTCTCCATCCCATACTTTACCTCTAAAACAAACAGAGGAAAGCGGAACCCGTAGGGTTTTGATGAGTTCCTCTGCCCCCGTTACACAGATGGTGCATTTGACAGCACTGGGTCCAGGATATAAGGCAGGCAGCTCATAGCCTGCTCCTCCTCATCCAAACAGAGGAGAGATGTGTCTAGAGAAATAAATACAAGGCTCCCTCTGGTTTGAATATCCCCAGTGTGCAATTAAATAGCAAGGTCTGTAATTCCCAGCAGGATTATTCTAGTTCTTGCCTTTTCAAACTCTCGTAGTAGATTGTAAAAGTGCTGATTTACCACCTTTCTTGGCAAGTTGTCTCTGGAAGTGTTCACTCCACCCCAACAGACATTTAATAAAAACCCTGCTTTCAAAAGGGTTAGAGGGGCATCTCTGAATTCCATATTTGTTGCAAGAAGTAAAAGTAACACTTTATTGTTCTGGCAGTTGGGGGGAGTCTAAAAAATGAAAACAGAAAAGAGAAAATAAAACTTGTTATTCTTGGCACTCCAAGGCTCAAAGCTTCCAAAGACTTTCCAGCAGCATTCTTTACTATTTGTAGATCCTGTAATGCCAGTGGCTTTTACTCGGGCACCCTGCTAGACTCCATAATTGCATGCACAACTTTTTTGTTTTAGAGAGAAGCAGCTGCATGTGCCACTTAAAATACTTTAATTACTGCATCTTCTTTCTGAAAGGATGGGGTTCCATGTGCGGAGATGGGACTCCATCCTGGGCAGGTCCCTCAGAGCCTGGCCACTGCTGTGAACTAGGGGAGGCATGTGGAGGCCGTGGGGCAGTGTTTCATCTGAAGGAGAAGAAATGCTTGCATACAGAGGGACAAGGAAAAGCTTCATGCTTGAAGAATCCATAGTCAAGGCAAATCCTGGGAAGACTGCAGCTTTCCCTTTTGCTGGTCATGTTAACTTTATAGTTGGAAAAGTGCATACAGTTTTGACATTTGTATGGACTTAGTAGTAGAAAGATAGTGAAGTATGAAACCAGTTTTTATTTAAAAAAAAAAAACTATTCAAGAACAAAGCTTTGCCAAGGCAGCAGCTTGCCAGTGAATAAGGTGTGTAGCCAGTGACTAAGGTGTAGTATTCTCCTCTGGGTTCCCTAATAGTATTTCTTCACAGCTATAGGAAATAAAAAAGACACCAGGATGTCAGCAGGAACCCAAAAAACAAATCTAGAAAATTTACCAAGATATTTCAGGACATTATTACCCCAGACAACATATTGTGTTCCACAAACTCAACTTTAAAAACTCTATCAGGTTCATTTTTTTTTATTTTAAAAGTAAAATTTATGAGCCAGGTGTGGTGGTGCACCCTTGTAATCCCCACACTTGGGAGGCAGAGACAGGAGGATCTCACAGGTTTGAAACCAGCCTCACCGGTTTAAGAGACCCTGTTTCAAATTATATATATGTATTTCTGGGAGTGTAGCCCAGAGGTAGAAGGGTTTCCAGGAACCCCAGTACCACCAAAAATAAAATAAAAGAATAAATTTATGTTTGGCAACTTTAAGCCAGGTATGGTAGCCCATACCTGTGGTTGAGACAGAGGATGGCAAGTTTAAGGCCAGCCATAGCAACTTCATGAGACCCTGTTTAAAAATAAAAATGGAAAGGGCTGAGGATGTGCTTAGATGTAGAATCACCCTGGGTTCAATCCCCTACCAAATTTTTAAAAAATAATAATTCATGCTGTGGTACCAAATCCAAATCGTACAAATAGTGTGTACTAAAATCTAAGCCTCTCCTACCTGTTGCCAGTAACTCTGCTTCCACTTTACACTCTTCTGAATATGGTGGCACAGAGCAACATATTCTGCAGAAACTTCTCTTTTGTTTCTCATGTGGGCGTTTAAAATTTTCAGTTAAAGTGTCTTAATAAAAATGGAATGAATTTAGTAAAATCATATAATGTTTTTAATCTAGAATGTCCTTCTATCACTCATGGAAATGAGGTAGCAGTGTTGGAATTGGGGCTTGGTTGCTAAGGGCGGGTTCCTGACAGTGTGATTTTGGGTACTATATAGTTCTTCCTCCCCCTGTTCTTATTCTTTCTGCTATCTGCTTTCATGATGTGAGGAGCAGGACCATGTGTTCTTCCTCTCTTTGCTTCCCACTGCCATGCCTTGAGGTCTGCAGACCTGGTCTGACATTGACTGACACCCCAAATCACTTAAAACTGTGAGCAAATAAATCTTCCTTCCCTCTAAGTTGTGTGGTCAGTCTTTTGGATTATAACAGTGAGAATGTTGATCAAGACATAAATTAGTACCTGAGTAGTGGGGTCACAGCTACATAAGTTTAGCAATGTGTATTGTGAGTCTTTGGAAGTTTTTGGAGGTTAAGTTGGAAGGGCCAGAATGTTGCTAAAAAGGAATATGGTACAATTTTCTCAGGCGACTTTGGAGGGCAAAGAGAACTCCATAGGAAAATGGAGTATAAGCCACACATGTTACGTTCTGGTAAAGAACTTAATGGCATTTTGCCCGTGTCCTGAAATTTTATGTGAGATTGAATGTAAAGATGACAGACTGATTAAATGGTTGAAAGATATCTCAAAATAGCAAAATATCTAAAATGCATTATAGATATTGATATCTGCATTCAGTAAATTGTACACTGAATTTCAGGAGTGGAAAGTAAAGCTAAAAGACTTCATAGATTTTCAGTTTGGCCAGAAGGCGTATGTAAAATTGAGGTCCAGATAGATGATGTTGTAAAAGAAAGTAAGATGGGTGAAAGGAAGGAGGAAGTTGTGGTCATGATGGAGGCTGGGCCAGTGGTAGCTGCAGCCATGATTGAAAAGAGCTCAACAACAGTGATTCTAGAAGGCATAACTTCTTTCTTGCTGCCAATTGATGTTGATGCTCACTCAATCCTGACCTTGCTGAAAAAGGGGGTCATAGAGCCTTTCCTTCAGATTTCAAAAGAAAGCCCAGAACCAGGCAATGTGTGGCAGGGCTGGAATCCCTGCAAACAGGCCCAAATGGGGCAGTTTGTGAAGCTGTGAGGTGGAAGCCAAAGTTCCAAGAAAACCCCCTGACATTTAGAGATGTCAAGAATGTGAAACAACCATAAGGAAAGGCTACAAGCTGTGAGCCATGGAGACAGAGAAGTGAGGCTGCCAAAGCCCCTTGGAGATCATATCTCACCACCATGTGTTCTGGGTGCCAGAAGTGGAGCTGCAGAATCAGATGCTTACCCTGTTGGATTTTAAAATGGTTTTGGTATTATTTCTTCTTTCTATGGCCCTCTTCCTCATTTTTAGAATGCAAATGTTTACTCTGTGCCACTGTACTTTGGATGTTGTTATAGTTAGATATTAAACATCCCATAAATAACTCATGTATTAGTGCTTAGAGCTGATGTAATTGAGTCATGAGGGCTCTAATCCAAGCAGTACAATGGACTTATCTGGTTGGTGACTCTCAGACCTGTAGGTTGTGGCTGGAGGTGGGGATGTGGCCTTAAGGACTTCTTCCTCTGCTCACTTTCTCTTGCTTTTGGCCTTCAGGATATGAGGAATATAGTCCATGTGTGCTTCCTCTGTCTGCCTCCCACCATTATGTACTGAGATCCACAGTCCCCAGCTTAACATGACCTAAGCCTGAAACTGTAAGAAAGATAAATATTTTTTTCTTTAAGTTACATGCTCAGTCTTTTATATTATAAATGCAAGAATGCTGATGGATACAGGTGTAAATAACTTGCTTCTTGTTTTTACAGAGTCTCAAAGCCAAGAGTTTACCTGGAGTCTCAGAAGAGACTTTGGGCTTTGAAGCCAAGATAGAACTGTTATGTTCATAAAACTCTTGGGGGTAGACAATGTATTTTGCATTGTGAGGTGGCTATGAGGTCTTGAGGTGGCTATGAGATCTAGGGAGGTAATAGTGGAATGTAATGGTTTTGATTTAGACTGCCCCCTCTCCCTACTCCTTAAAGAAACAAGATATTGGTGCTGGAAGTAGGAATTGGTTGCTAAGAAGGGGTCCCTGAGTGTGTGGCATTGGAGATAACATGGTTCCTCCACCCCCTGATCTCACTCTGCTTTTGGTCTCTGTTATGTGAGGAGCAGAATCCATGCGCTCGCTCTCTTTCTGCTTCCCACCATCATGCCTCGAGCTCTGCAGACACCAGGCTCATAAGGACTGAACCCTCAAGTCTCCAAAAACTGTGAGCAAATAAGTCTTCTTTCCTCTGAGTTGTGTGGTCAGTCATTTTAGATTATAGAAAAAAGAATATTGAGTAAGACAAATGGGTAAAATATTACTTGAACAACCCAATGAAATGGATTACTTTCTTAGATTCACCCAGACATGTAAGTACTAGCATGTTTTAAATCATTTCTCAACCTTTATAAAAATGATTTTTTGATGTGTAGATGCATCCACAATTGCCACACCAGGTAAATTCTGATGTGAACATTTCCCTCACTCCCCTCATTCTTCATGGGGTTCTGCCTTCTGCAAACACGGCTTTCTCTCAGATTCCACTTCCGTATAGTCTTTACATGATACCACTGGTGTTCACGGTTACAGTCGTTAATTTTTTTGAAGTAATTTTCACAGGTTTCCAGATGGAGTTGGTAAAAAGTTATGTTTTTTAAATGGGCTAATAAAAATCAAATTATTATCCCCAGCTAACCATGACTGATCATTAACAAGAAGTAGAGAAATGGTGTTACTGTGTAAAAAGAGCACTTGCCTAGGTTTTAAATGGATTTTTATCTATACATTCTAACTTTGCTAGCATCTAGATCTCAACCCGGTCTTCAGATCTCTCTAGCCTCCTATTTCCTTTCTCTGTAACATAGGGAAAAAAAATCTCAGTTAGAGATTTCCTGCCTCAACATTCTGTCTCTTACTAGACATTTTCCAGAGTTTGTCTACAGGCAGCTAAGTCTCCAATTGATCAACATAACACACTGCTTCTTTTAAGGAGCATGGACAAATTAAAATTTTCTAGGCATTTTTATATTTCTTGACAGAGCAATGCAAAGAAGTTGCTTTGCCTCATGCCAATTAATCTTTATTTCATTCAGTTGTGAAGGTCTTTTTGGCTTTCATGCCTCTGAAGTTCAAGTTTCACCCTGAATGTGGAGCAGGCTCTATCCTTGGTTCAGCCGCTGGCCTATGGGCACATGCCCAACCTCTGCTACTGCTACTGTGCTCTTTGATAACTGTGGGCAGTTCAGTGGCACCTTCTGTCCAAACTCACCATACCAGTCAGCCTGAATTCTGGGGGACAGAATAGAGCGAAGATGATGTGAGTGTCTAGGATGAGAGGTACAGTGGGGTGCAGAGACTGGAACTGAGAGACATGTGAAAGCTTATTCCCTGGAATTAAGCCAAGGTCAGGAACTCAAACCCTGTGTTCCAAAGAAGCAGACAAACATGTCTAAGTCATAAATTAGACAACAAGCTGGGCGTGGTGGCGTAATCCAGCATTCAGGAGGCTGAGCCCGGAGGATGGCGGTTCACAGACAGCTTCAGCTACTTAGTGAGGCCCTCCACAAGTTAGTGAGACCCTGTTTCAAAATAAAGAATAAAAAACAGGGTAGGAGGTATAGCTCAGAGGTTGAATGCCCCTGGGTTCTATTCCAGACCCACACACAAGAAAAGAATTAGAGAACATATAAGATTTTCTTCTAATTCTTACCATTGCAGCTTCCAATATGTGATTCACCCATATATTAAGGACAAATTATGTTCAAACATTGTTCTAGGTGCCAGAAATAGAGTAGTAAAGAGATCCTTTACTAGCCAAAACAGAAACAAAAATCCACTCTCCCGGAGCTCCTGTTCTAACATTTTCTCTTATTTCCATCAACCTATGCCAACATCTTAACTGACTTCTTTCTATCAACATGAAGACATTAGTGTCTTATTCTAATTTTTTAAGCTGAAATTTGTGTTTCATACAATTTTAAGATTTTTAATGTTAACTTGCTGATTTTCAAATATAAGTAATCTTTCACGCTTTGACTAAAGAGTCCAACTCCAAATGTTAAAAAAAAATCCTACAGCCGGGCGTAGTGGCGCATGCTTGTAATCCCCGCGCTTGGGAGTCAGAGACAGGAGGATCGCGCAGGTTCGAAGCCAGCCTTGCTGGCTTAACAGACCCTGTTTCCAAATAAAAATATAAAAATATAGATCTGGAAGTGTAGCCTGGAGGTAGAAGGGTTCCATCCCCAATACCACCAAAAAATATAAAAAAAACCCTACAGATTTATGCTAAACCTATAAAATGTCAATGACTACAGAGCCAAATAATATGCTTAGAATTATATTTTACCTCCTAGAAGTTTCAGAGCATGACCTCTGAAACTTTATATTCATATTCATATTCCAAGTATTAGGGTCACAGGAACTCCAATCTCCAATCTCACAACTAATCAGCGAGATGTCTACAATTTTAGCATGACACTGACAAAGACTGTCTCCTTGCCAAACTCTAGCCGGGTTCCTCTGAGCCATTTACCACCTGGGCCTCATCTTGGCCTATAAAGGTTTGTGCAATATACTAATAGCTTCGGACAGCTCAAGGCCATATTGCCAGGATGACCCCATTCCCCTTAAAGGTCTTGCCTGAGAAAACTCAAGGCTGCCAAAAGTATTTACTGTTTGTCCCAGCCAATGCCTAAGGATAGAGCACCTGTCTCCTAATGTCTGTGGGAGGGCAGGAGCCTAACTTTTGAAAAGAGCCAGTTAGAAAACCCACAGAGGCTCCCCAAGGTCTAGCCCCTCCTCACTGCTCTTTGTAATTTTTAACTTCACTGTTTTGGGCTCCTTTTCATCCTCCTTCCCATTCCTCCCTTATTCTCTCTTTGAAATGCCTGCTCACCTGCATTCACCCGAGAGAGAATGGAATCATCTATGTTCTCTCTTCTACTGTCAGTAGTTACTGAGTAAAATCTATTTTTTCAAGAATTTAATATCTGTATTTGTTTATTTTAACACTACATTGAAATGAATGACATATATTACTTTATTTCATAATAAACATAATTTCTTGCACAACTCTTTGTTTGTCCCCAAACCTATAATTGCTCTATTTTTCTTATTTATAGAAGAATATACACACCAGCCTTATTCTCAAGTATATCTAGACTTTCAATTATACTGTTCAATGCATAAAGGCCTCCTTTTTCTTCAGAGATATCTCTCACTGAATTCTTCATTTTTCTGCTCTAATCAAGAGGTTACTTCTTAAGCCTATTGTATTGTATTGCTTTTGTTTTGTACCTCCCTTTATATCCCTGTTTTTTTGGCTCCTCTGTTTTCTAGATTTTACATATTACTCTTTCTTGGTTCCTACTCACATTGTTTCTACAGGACATTTCTAAATAATTTCTAAGAAAATATTTTGCAAGCCCTGAGATGTGTCCATCTGATAATTTATTTATTTATTTATTCTCATACTCACTGGAAATTCTGGCTGAGTATGGATGGAATTCTAAATTAAATTAAGAAATGAGAAGGCAAGAGACAGACTAAGAGAAAATATTTGCAGCTAGGCATGGTGGCGCACACTTGTAATCACCACATTTGGGAGACTGAGACAGAAGGATCGTGGTTCATGGCCAGTCTCAGCTACTTAGTGAGGCCCTTTGCAACTTAGTGAGATCCTGTTTCAAAATTAAGAATAAAAAATAAGATTGGGATGTAGCTCAAAGGTAGAATGCCTCTGTGTTCCATCCCCACTACTGCAAAAGAAAAAAAAGAAAAAACATATTGCATATATCATATATCTAGAAAAAATACATATATCTGGAAAAAAAGACAAGAATACAGACAGAACTTCTGAAAATAAAAAAGAAAAAGATGAAATGACCCAGTTTTTGAAATTGACCAAAACTTTAAAATAAGCTGCACAAGAAGATAATCAAATGACTCAGACATGTATAAGAAGTTAATCAATAGTAATGCTCATCAGGGATAACAAACTAGACCCTCAGTAATATATCACTGTTTGGTGACCAATATGGCTTAATTTAAAAGATTGATAATAGCAAGTACTAAAAAAGTTACAGAGCACCTGGGCCTTCCCTTCAGAATACCTTGTGAAGAAAGTAAAACTCCTTGAAATACTATATAGCAACTTCTCATAAATTTAAACTCACACCAACCAATGACCTAGCAATTTAAATCCTAGATATAACCTCAAAAGAAATAATTACATAATTCTTAAAAACCTGTGCAAAAATGCCTGTTATAGCTCTATTCATAATAGCTTCTAACTAGAAACAACCCAGTGTTATCAAACAGGAGAATGAATAAATCAATCATGCTATAATAATCTAATGGAATACTATCAGCAATAGAAAAAAACAGACTACAGCTCCACCTTGAATTCATATTAAACTACTATATTGAGAAAAGCAGATGTGAAAATTTCTATGCTATATAGTTAGATTTATTAAAGATTTAGGAGCAAGGAAAAGAAACCTACAGCGTCAAGTGAGGATATTGATTATCTGTGTAGGTAGAAAGTGGTGAGCACAAGTGGGGGGGGGGCAGGAAGGCACTTTCTGGGCTGCTGGGAATCGTGTGTTCTCATCTGTGGTGGTGACTCAGTCATGAAGACCAGGCTGCATACTTACCGCGGTACATCTCGCCATGTATCTTAACTCATTTTTTAAACAGAAGGAACTCAAGGTTGAAATTTCCTTCAGCACTTTCAAAGATTCTCTCCATCATCTTCTAACATTCACTGGTGATGACATGGAGTCTGTGACAATCTGATTTTCATTCCTTTGAAGCTGCCAGTTTATTCTTTCCAGAAACTTGAGAATTTTTCTTTAGAAATCTTTTTCTAAAATTCCACAAAGATGTGTCTAGATGGGAATTTTTATTCATCTCATTTGCCCCTCAGTATGCTTTTATAATTAATTTTTAAGACTTTTCACCCTGTTATGGGTTGAATTGTGTCCATTTCTAAAACGTTGAATTCCTTACCACAGTACCTATGAATGTGAACTTATTTGGAAAGACGGTCTTTGTAGATGATCAAGGTGGGTCATGTTTACTTTAATTCATAGGGACCATGTCTATTTATTTATTTATTTATTTATTTATTTATTTATTTATTTTTGGTGGTACCGGGGATGGAGCCTCCTCTTTTTATTAAGATCTATTGTTCTTGGGGCCTCATTAGTTAGAAGATGGACATCTTAAATTAAGCCCCTATGTCTCCTATTTCTTTCATATTTATCTTCTCTTTATATTTTTCTCTGTTTTTTATATTTCCTGTTCTTTCTTACAGCAATTATACTTAATTTCCAGGCTCTTTTGCTTGTTCTGTGTTCCTATTTCACAGTAATTTGATTCTATTTTGTGGGTACAATGTATTTTAAAATATCATGGAAGACACTGGAGGATTTTTTTCAAGTCCTCTTCTATTTTCTTAATTGTGTCTATTTTCTATGGCAATTATGGTCTTTCTTTTTCATACTGCCTCTTTTCCTTGTGTGTTTGATTCCCCTTGGATGATTCATATTAAAGATGAAGGTGTGTGTGTGTGTGTGTGTGTGTGTGTGTGTGTGTATGTGTGTGTGTGTGTTCTCCTCCATTCAGTAGGAAGATTTCTTTTCTCACTAGTCCTCTCCCTGACTGAGAAGTCTATCTGAAAGATGTATGCGGGAGAGTGAGCAGGTTGGGAGACCAGCTTTGTGGGTAGTGGGCATGGAGCTGAGAGATTGAATGATACCCAAATACTATAATGAGAATCGCCTGCCTGTGAGGGTCAAAAGGCTCAAAAGGGTCTTCAGTATCTTCCCCTAGTTTATTAAGGATCTTTAAGGAAGGGTTTTAGAGGTAAGGCTCAGGTTGCCTTCTGCTCCACTGGGCTCAAGGAGAAACTGGGCTTCTAGGTGCATATAATGTTACATTTTATAAGATCCTCTCTGTTCATTCCTTCTCTCTTAGAGAGTCCACAGCTTTAATCCCCCACTCCACACAGGTGATTGCCCACTACACTGTCAACTCTCATAGTACATTCTGGGCTGGCCTTTTTCACTCTCTTTCATCTATCTAAGGTTTAGATTTGAAATATATCCCCAAACCTGATGTGTGTGCAATGTAGCCAGGTCATTTGGATGTGGCCGTGTCATCTGTGTCTTCCTTCTAGTGCTTTCTACTTCCAGCCACCATGATGTGAGAGCAGTGTCCCTCCTCCAAGCTTTGCCACTGTAGCTTCTGCCTTGAAGCCAGCTGACAATGGACAGGACCTCCGAAACTGTAAGCCCAAATAAACCTTTCCTCCTTTAGTTTGTTCTTGTCTGGTATTGTGGTCATGGCAACAACAACAACAACAACAACAACAACGATAGCGGTCTAAAGCAATATATGTGCCTACAACTACTTTGAGAGATTTTTTCATCTCTCATCTACTTGTATGCCCATCCCCATTCTCCTTTCACTCTATAAAAAACTTTTATCATTTCAATGTAGCCTCTAGAGGGAAGAGGTGAATGTGTTTAGTCTATCTTTTTTTAAAAATTTTATTGGTGAATTATATTCATACAACATATTGGGGTAAAAAACTTGTGTGTACATACATGTACACATCGCTGATTTAACCCCTACCCAACTCCCACCCCATTCCTTCCCCCGTCCCTCCCTCCCTTGCTCGGCTTAGTGGTTGACTTCGATATGTTTAAGTACATTGTGTGTTTTAGAGATTTTCCTCTTCCCCCCTCCTTTCTCCTCCTTTAGGTTCTCTTGTTTGCTCCTCTATAGGATTTCCTCTTTCAAGAGTTCCTCCTATGACCCATTTCTCCCTAACTCTCACATATTAAGGAAAGCATCTGATTTCTTATTTTTTGTTACTGACTAATCTCACTTAGCATAATGTCCTCCAGTTCCATCCATTTCCCTGAAAATGATGTAATTGAGTCTTTTTTGATGGCTGAGTAAAATTCCATTGTGTACATATCCCACAGTTTTGTAATCCATTCATCTGTTGATGAACATGTTGGCTGGTTCCATAGTTTGGCTATGGTGAATTGTGCAGCTAAGAACATAGATACATATGCATTAGTTTGGTAGTTTGGTTTCTTTTCTTTTGGGTAGATACCCAGAAGTGGTATTACTGGATCAAATGGTAGTTTTGTTCCCATTCTTCTGAGGATTCTCCATACTGTTTTCCAAAGTGGTTGCACTAATTTGCAATGCCACCAACAATGTCTTAGAGTTCCCACTTCTCCACATCCTCGCCAGCATCTGTTGTTGTTTGTGTTTTGAATGATTGCCATTCTAGTTGGAGTTAGGTGAAATCTCAGGGTAGTTTTGATTTGCATCTCTCTGATTGCCAGTGATGTTGAGCATTTTTTTCATGCATTTATTGGCCATTTGAATTTCTTCTTTTGTGAAGTGTCTATTTACTTCACTTGCCCATTTTTTATTGGATGCTTTGTTTTCTTAGTGTTGAGTTTCTTGAGTTCTCTCTATATTCTAGATATTAGTCCTCTATCAGAGGTGTAGGTGGCAAAAATCTTCTCCCATTCTGTTGGCTCTCGACTGAGGTTCTTGACAGTTTTCTTTGCTGAACAGAAGCTCTTCAGTTTCATGCAATCCCATGTATTGATTTGCCTTTTAATTTGTTGTGCTTTTGGGGTCTTGTTGAGAAAGTGTTTATCTGTGCCTATGTGTTGCAGTGTTGGACCTATGCCCTCTTCAAGGAGCTTCAAGGTCTCTGGTTTGATTTCCAAGTCTTTGATCCATCTTGAGTTGACTTTTGTGCAAGGTGAGAAAGTGGGATTAATTTCCAATTTTCTGCGTATGGTTAACCAGTTTTGCCAGCACCATTTGTTGAAGAGGCTACCTTTTTTCTAGTGTATGTTTGTCAAAAATCAATTGGCTGAAAGTGTGTGGACTTGTTTCTGGGTCTTCTATTCTACTCCATTGGTCTATGTAGTCTTTCTTGAATTAGTATGCGTATTCTTTTCCTTTAAAAAAAACTCAGAAAAAATGATACGATGTTGAATACAATTAAGGTTGTGGCAAACAGAAGTCATTAAGGCATCACCTGTTCCTTTATTGCAAATAATTTCCAAATCGATACTGCTACCATCTTTCCATGTACCTGCTGATAATTTGTGTCTTTGTGCCCCCTTTCCCTCACACATGCCAATCCAAACTTGCCTAGGTAATGCCAGAAGACCCTCTTCTTTATTGCAATGTACCTCTGTTCTCGCAGGTTCTCCACACACCCCTCAGACTGAGGACTTTCTTTATAGTGGTTTTATCCCCAAGTCCTCTCAGCTCACCCTTTGTCATTTAGCTCAGTCCATACTTATAAACGAAGGAGGCTAATCTGGGAACCTTTGCACTAGCTGCATTCCTGCCAGGACAACAGCAAAGGAACCACTGCTCTCCACCTCACTGTCCCTTGGCTGAATGGAAAAATTGTGCTGATTAAACATTTAAAGAAAGGAAAATGTATTTGTCACAGGGTAGAATTTAAACACCTCTTTTTAAGAGTTGAATGCAAAATACCTATATTCTTAGATCTAAAATTGGTTTTGAGACCAGTAGACCGAGTCCAGTCTCTCCAAGTCTGCAGACCTTCTGCTAAAGTCTTGATCCCATCTCGTCACTCTCCTTTCTTTATGTAAATGTGGCACAACAAGTGCATGTCATGTCTGAATTTTCATAGTAGATAAAGACAGGATCTTTTTATAACTGAAATACATGTGGGTAAAAACCATGCACACACTCCCTCAACTGTCAGCTTGCCTGTGTGTCACAGGGCTGATCTGATATTTGGAATATTAGCCATATCTAGAAACAGAAAATCACCATCAGGCTGAGCTCTTAATAAACCTCTCTCAAAATTTATTTTTTTTCCTGCTTTAGTTAGTACTCATGTCTCTACTGATAAACGATTGCATGTGTTGCACTTAGACATTTAGAATGCCCAATTTGCCACTGTTTTGTAGCCTTCGTGCCACTTGGGTAAGAATAGTTATAGAGAACCTTGAAGTCTACTAAGGTTGAGGGGGGGCAGAAATAAGGGTGGTGATGGGAGAAACAGAGGTATTTATATTCAATGAAGTTTTGATGTTAAACAGAAAAGCAGTAACAGATGGTGTCTGATTACGGCTGGATTACTGCCAAAAATTCACAGGTAGATACTGTAGGAAAGGCCACATGGGGCTCTCAGAGAACCACATCCTCAAACTTCAGTGTCCTTCAATAGCTGAGTCGCCAGGGCTGCTATGTGTGTGTGTTTTACTCATTTCAAAAAAACTTTGTCATTCTAAAATGTGAATGTATTGAATATGTACAGTAACCACAACAGACTATCATGGAAGAAGCTTCCGATTTTATAAAATTATAAAATATCCTGAAAATTTAAGATTATATTTGTTCACCACAGTAATTTTCTACACGGCATTCAATTCATTCATTCAACCACTCCATTTGTATATGTTTACAGATAACTCCCATTCATGTTTACAAAACACACCAATTTATGTAGAACAAGACTAATATATAAATCAGGACAAAAGTCCCTGATTTGATATGGAATCCTTTTGTTCACTTACAAAGGAGACAGCGTTTCTGTTTTCACTCAGTGGGGCCGCTGATTGGCAATTCATGCCCAAGTTTCTTGATGGCATTGTAACTCCAGGACTGCACCTGTGCTATGATTCTCCAGCTTTAAGAAGTCTTCACAAATTCTGACAACACAATGAAGATCGCAAATATCCAAACAACCCGTTGCCATTTTTTGTCTGTTGTAAATCAGTGTAGTGAAATCAGCTGGTTTCTGTTCGACCATGATGGACTTTAAATATCAACAAAGTGAAGTGAGTTAGATTTCTTAGACAGTGAAAGGTAGATCATTCATTGCAAAAAGGAAATTGAGTCTTGAGATACACTCTCAAATTCAAGAGGGTCATATCTAAGAAAAATTAGTAATAGCATATCCCCTTTCATTTCTTTTGGAAGAAAACTAAAGTGTTAATATATGTGGAAGAAATTAACATTAATCCATGTAAGAATTTTCCCTTGAGATTGGCCAGAGCTGTTTGCTAGAGAACAAGCAGCCAGACCTTGTGGTGCTTCATATTTCTAATCTCTAATGTGGCGATAAAAAGATAGTATCTTTTTCATATAGTTGTTTAAGGATTAAATGAATTAAGACAAAGTGCTTGAGAGAGTGCCTGGCACAGCATGAGTATGACTTAAGTGTTTGCCACTGTTATTATGATAAATGCCTAGTCTACACCATCTACTTTACATTAATAATCACCATCCATCCCTCCAGGTGGATAGTGGATATTATTATCTCTATTTTAATTGACATGAAAACAGATTTCAGAGGAGATAAGTAATTTTTCCAAGACCACATAGTCAATAAGCGATTGAGTTGGAATTCATGCCCAGCCCAAGCCTTTCTACTCCAAAGCTGTTTCTCATTCTAAGTGGCTAACTGGCTGACTCTCTTGCTAGAACTAGTATTATATTAGAGGGTTCTGGCCAGACTTGGACGGCTCCCCAAAGATGCCCCATCTGCTCCTGTCTGTGCTTATTGGGAGAGAAGTGAGATTGGTGCCCAGTGAGGGGTGGCCAGCTCTGCAGGGGAGCAGGGGGACAGATGGAGTGATCAGAGGGTCCTGGTCACAGCCACTTTCTCTTCTGTATTATCAGAGAAGCTCCCCATGGTGGTTTCCAATCAGGGTGAGTGAGTGACTTGCTTCCTCTTTCCCTTTCAAAACATTTTAATTTTTTTATACTGTATTTAATATTTCATTGTTTTTTGTAGATGAAAGGAGAAAAGCTTGTTCTGAGAAATATATAACTCCTCCTTCCACAGAAAAGATCCATCCTGGAGCAGTGTTCACAGCTAGTGCTGCCAACTTCAAAAATAAATGGTTCTGATATCTTCAGAAACCAGATTCTCATATTTGTTCTCTGAAGAGCGGAGGGTACATTTTTAATAAAGCTCTAGTTGTGATAAATGGCTGGCTCCAAAATAGCAGGCAGAGGTTCAGTTAGTTCAGTGGCCTAGGAGCCACTGGGGTGAATAATTTGCCTATATAAACAGAGGAGCTCCGGAAGTCTTTTGTAAGGCTCAGCTCATTTTAGCTGGGTGACTTCATTTCCCATTATCAGGTCTGATCTCACCCAAGGTGATTTGCTTGCAATTCACACTATCCAGCTCGGCACAAGCCTAGCTAATGTAACCTCAAATCTAAGTCAGGAGAGCAGATATTCATCTGTTCCATCATATTATAATATATCTGAAGTATGGTGTCAACATAACCTGAACATATTTATTTGTTGCAAGGCACAGGGCTCTGAAGACATTTTGGCTTAATTTCTTTCACACAGTGACTAAACATAGATGAACTTTTATGACAAATAGAGGCATATATGCTTAGGATCAAAAGCCATCCCTGCTCCAAAGTTTGAGCTGAGACATGTTATCTAGAGCAAGGGAAAGCTAGGAGGAGGTAAGTTGGCAATAGAGGGGAAAATGGCAAACATCTTCTACCTTCCTCTGAGCTGATCTGTTATCCACTTAATCCAGCCCTCCCCTATAAGTGATGGGGGCAGGTGGTTTCGAGAAAGAGTCCCTAGGTCCCTAACCATTGACCTAACTACTGCTTGTGGCTTCTCAGCTGTGGATAAAGTCCTCTGAGAAGCTCTTAATGTGAAGCGAGGTGTTGCCATAGACTAAGAATCGAATAAAGAAAAGGAGGTGTTGGACATAACTGGAGAATGTCCAGTGACAGGGTTCCATTTAGGCAGCAGGCAGGGGAAGAGGTCTGAGGATGCTATCTTTCTTCTCAGGGGCACTGTTGAAAAATGCTGAGCTTTCTTTTCCAGCATGAGAACTTGATGTAGAAAATAATATGGAATAAAGGTCCTAGTCCACTTCCCTCAACTCCTCCTGCCCCTAAACATGAGTTAGTTGAAACTCTGAAATGCAAAAATGCTGGCAGAACTTCCTCAGTTCCTAGGTCTAAAGAAGGAGGTTGTGCTGAACATGTGTCTTTTGGGCTTTATACACATACTCTCCACCTTCTCCCCTTTGCCTTGTGTCCTGGGAGATTGAAATTGCATGGATTGTATCAATGGCCTTTCTTGTCCTCTGGCTTTTAATTATGTTTAATCAATGGGAAGCACTAGCAAGAGACAAGGGACGACAGAAGATAAGTGAGATTGAGATATTGATTCCTTGAGTCCTTCTCTGTGGGGTTACTGCAGGCTGGCTATATCCTTCAACCAAGAACACACCTTCTACCTGACCTATCTCTCAGGGATAGAGATTAGCCTTAGAAAAGTCACTTTCTGACTCTTACACTGTGATCAAAGAGGAGGAAGAAGAGATATGTGTGCATACAGTTGTGGGCAGTAATGAAAGAGATAATTTAGAGATCTTACATGATAACATCCTTTTGCTGTTCTTGAAGGAAGGTAATGAATGAATTACTAATACACAGGAGGAGAATGTATTGAAGCAAAGGGCTCAAGGGGCATGGGAAAAGTTGGAGGACTGACCCAAGAAATGTGTCTTTGAAGACTGCATGAAATTAGAGGCAATAAAGCCATAATGGCATCAAGCATCACAGGTAGTACTCAGCCTTGTAAGTGGGAACAGAAATGACAATCAATTGAAGATCCATTAGTCTGAGTTTATCAGGCAGAGAGGACAGCAAAAAAGGACCACAGAGCATTTGAATACTTCAGTAAGAGTAAGTGAAGGAACTTGCCTTGGGGTCATGTTGAAACAGAAGATGATGTAGAGGTGGAAATTGAAAAAACAAAGGAGCAGAGTTGCAGAGACTGAAAAAGAGATGTGATGAGAATAATATATGAAGAGAACAGGAAGAATACATGATGCTAATCCAGAAGAGTGAGGTTTTGGTGGAAGAAAGTGGTTACTGGTGATGACAGGTTCTATTATGAAATCATGAAAATGTAAGAGAGGTCATTTGAATTCCAAATTTCTAGAAATAGAAAATGTTTTTCATTTAGAAAGATAATTAGGGAGGAAGACTGACAACCAATGCCTAGAACTTTAGTTGGGAGATAGGTGTTACTGACTTCAAAGCAACCTGTTTTTGTTCATAAGAAGGTGTAAAAATGATCTTAAAGTATTACCAGAGAATAGAAGGATGCTCACTCCACCTTTTGACTGTAAGAAATGTGATAATGAACACCTGCCTTTCAATAAAACAGCAAGAGAAGCAACACTTCAAAGAGATTTCAACAAAGGAGATATTATACTTAGATATAAAATGTCCCCTATAGAGCTCATTTGTTAATATTTGGAGTTGGTGTAATTAAGTCTTGAGAGATCCATTGTAATGGAATTACCTGGGTCATGGCCTGAGCCAGTGGATCCCTGGAGGTGTGGCCTTGGGGATTATATATAGTTTTTTCTCTCCCTGCTTTTTCTCTCTTGCTTCCAGCCTCCAGGATGTGAGGAACACAGGCCATGTGCTCTTCCTCACTCCATTTCCTGCCGCCATGCTGTGAGACTCTCAGTCCCCAGCCTCACAAGGACTGAACCCCAAACCATAAGAAAATAAATCTTATTTTCTCTAAGTTACCTAGTTAGGTCTTTAAATTATGGCTGTGAGAATGATGACCAGAACAGAAAATGGCACCAAGAAAGTGAGGTTGCTGCTATATATATCTGACCATGTGTATTATGACTTGTTGAACTGTTTTGTGAAAGGAAATTGGAAGGGCCATAAAGTGGCTAAAAAGGCAGATAGTAGAGACTATGCTCAGGAGATTTTTGATAGAATAGAAAGTTTCATAGGAAAATGGAGTAGAGGCCACATGTGTTATACTTTGGCAAGGAACTCAACTTCATTTTTTCATGTCCTGAAACTTTGAGTGAGACTGAATTTAAAGACAATGGGATGAATAAACTGGTGGATGAAATAAAAACAGCAAAATATGCCAAATGCATTATGGACATTGATGTCTGCTTTCAGTGAACTCTATACTGAATTTCAGGACCTGAAATTAAAACAGACTTTATAGATTTACAATTTGGTGTAAAGCTCAGAGAGATGATGTCATGGAAGGAAGTAAGATGGCTGAAAGGAAGGAAGAAGTGGTGGCTGTGCTGGAGGTGAGGCCAGACTGAACATGATGAAGGTGGCAGATGGAGCTGGGACCAGTGGCCACCTAGATGGAGTGGGTCCAGGGGCTGTGATTAAAAAGGCCCCAGTGGCAATGATTAAGGAGGGCGAGACCTTTTCTGTTGGCTGCTCATTTCAAAGCCCATGTAATGCTGTCTTTGCTAGATAAAAGGGCCCTGGAGGCTTCCCTCCAGGTTTCAAAGGAAGGCCTGGGAAGCCTGGCAACATGTGACAGAGTCAGAATCCTTGAAATCAGGCCCAAATAGGGCACTGTCTGAAGCTGTGAGGGTGAAACCAAGGTTGCAAGGGGAAAAAAAAAAGATTTAGAAATGCCAGAAACCTGGGAGGACCATGAGGAAAGGGTGGTAGCTGTGAGCCAGGGAGCCAGCCTGAAAGAGGCAGTAAACTGCCCATTGCAGTCAGCCATGCATGTAGGCGAGTCAACCAAGGTCCTTTGGAGATCACTTCTCACCACCATGTGCCCTGGATGCCAAAAGGGGAGTTGTAAGATCAAATGTCCTGCTGGAGTTTGTTACTGGTTTTGTCTCATTCCTTCTTTATATGATTCCATTCCCCCTATTGAAGAAATACTACTATTGAGTATTAAATGCATGTAACTTTCTTTTTATTTTTATCTTCATTATCTTTTCCAGGGGCTCACAAGAATTCACCTTGAGTCTCAGAGGATAATACAGACTTTTAAACTTTTCAGCAATATTGATACTGTTAAATCTGTGGGAACTCTTGGAGAAGACTAAATGCATTTTGCATTCTGAGCTGGGTATGTATATAGTTAGATGTAAAATATGCCCTAAAGAGCTCATTTGTTTGGAGTTGATGTAATTGAGTCTTGAAGGTTGTAATTCCAGCAACGGATAAATCCATTAGAGTGGATTTACCCATTAATTTGGATGCATGCATATAACTTGCTTTTTATTTACAATCCACTACAATTTATCTGGGTGGTAGCCAGGGGCAGTAGGATGTGGCTGAATGGGGTGGATCTCTGGGAGTGTGGCCTTGGATGTTGTTCCAGTCAACATTCTTACCGATATAATCTAAGACTTACCATGTAACATAGAGGAAAGATTTAATATTTTCTTATTGCTTCAGGTTCAGTCCATGTGAGGTGGGAACTGCAGATTTTCAGGGCATGGTGGCAGGAGGCAGGAAGAGGGAGAACACATGACTGTACTCCCCAAATTAGGGAGGCTGGAAGCAAGAGGGAGAGAGCAAGGGGAGGAGGAAACATATATAATCCCCAAGGCTGCACCCTCAGGGACCCACTTCCTCAAGTCACACCTACCAGCCTACCAGTACCACCCAGGTAGGTCCCTTAACAATGGACTTATCCACTGGTGGGGTTATGACCCTCAGGACTCCACTATATCAACTCTGAATATTAATAAATGGGTTTTTAGGGAGCACTTCATAATCTAACTATAAGGTACTCTATATGCTTCCTCCTCCCCCATTCTCTCTCTTGCTTCCAAGAGAGAGACTGAAAACCATAAAAAATAAATCTTCTTTTCTCAGTTATGTGTTCAGGTATTTGGTTTATGGCTATGAGAATGCTGGCTAGAACAGGAGAGAAAAGAAATATTAAATGATGGGGTCAAAAAAACAGAAAAGGAATTTTTTCATGGATCCAGGATGTAAAGAAATGAGTAAGGATGTAAAGATAAAGAAAAAAGTTGGGTTGGACAAGAGATGACCAGAATACACATTTTAGCTAGCAACCTTTTCAGAGGCACAAGGTATGATGAGTTTGTGACCCTGAGGCCCAAGTATACAAGTTATAGTAACACACTGGTGCTAGAGAGGGCTAGAGAGGAGAAACATGCCTAGTTCTCACTGGGAGAAGTTAGATGAGGCCAAAGGACTGATGCTCTTTGAGAAATTTCTAGTCTAGTAAACAGAAAAAGGAATTAATTGATGTCTTTGATTCTTACCACAATCGTTTTCTCAAACTCTCCCAGATTGACTTTATACTCCTAAAACTTATAGAGCCCCCCAAAGAGTTTTGTTTATATGGAATACCTATATATTGATATTTACTGCATTAGGAGTTCAAACTGAGAAAATTTTAAAATAGCAATTGATGTCATTTCAAAAAATAATTATAAGTTAATTTCCCATTAACATAGCTAACACTTTTGTAATAAAAGTTAATTTATTGATAAAAACTGTTTTAATGAGAAACAATTCTTTAAAGGATATTTTTTCAAGGTTTCCAGATTCAAGCCTTTTTTTTTGTTGAGCTATTTTATAACTTTTTAAACTTTAGCCTGTTTTTCCTCTATTTACAATTTATTTCTACCCACCTTTACACCACATGAACTTGAATTTAACTTCTCTTTCCAACAGTTCATATTATTTGCCTGGTTCTCTCATTGGTTAATGAGTAGAATAAGATCTTTAATCTGTGTTCATTTTTGCATTTGTGTAAGAGATCTGATACTACTCTCTTAAACAGTATTTTCTAAAACAAAAAAAAATTGGAAGAATGAAGTTGTTTTACACTTCTGAAAATCTTTTTAATGTCTGGCATAATAGAGGACAGCTGGCTCCTCATATCTGATTTTGCTGTCAATCTGCCTAGATATGTTGTTTTAGTTGAAGTATATGAAGAAAATCTGGCCTCATACAGAATTGTATTTGGAAGGAGGATTATTTTAATAGCCTTTTCACATAATTGTAGATATTCTTCTTTAATAACTGCACCAAACCTTGCCAAGTTGTAGTTTCTTAAAGGTTAGCGTAAATGTGGAATTTGAAACCATTTTGATAAACTTTTTGTACTGTTAAATTAAAATTCACTGGTCTTTCATTTTCAAAGAATTTCTTTTTCATGCATGACTTTTCATCATCATACATTGGTCATTTGAAAATATTGGTTAACTGAGTTATACAGGCCTTCCAAATGTTGCCAACCTTCTCTAATATTTAAAAAGTCATATTGTTGCTGGGCGTGGTGGCGCACACTTGTAATCCCTACACTTCGGAGGCGAAGACAAGAGGATTGCGCAGGTTTGACCCTGTTTCCAAATAAAAATATAAAAAATAGGTGTCTGAGAGTGTAGCCCGGAGGTAGAAGGGTTTCCAGAAACCCCAATACCATAAAAAAAGTCATATTGTTAACGTCACCACTGATCTCACTTCAAAAGGCCTCAGATATTAGGAAGCTGTTAAACATACAGGTGGTTCTGCTTTCTTAAAGTAAATTTTTTATTTTTATCATGGACAACAAACAAAATCAGTTGTTTTCCTTGAAGCGATGGGTTTACTCACTCATTTGTTTGTTTTTATTTTTATGTGGAACATACTGAAAATGGCATACATTCACTGTGCTCGGTGCCCTCTTCCCCTCACTCATTCATTTTTAAGGAAGTATTTTCCCAATACTAAGATCTAAATAACCTTTTTACTCTTCAGTCATTTTAAAGTAAAAATTGCATCACACACACACACACACACACACACACACACACACGGCTAATTCACAACTTGAACAATTGCAGGAATACTCTTCCTTATGATAATCCACTTAAGTCAAAATTACCTTTACACACAATTAAAGGGTTACACTCAAAGACTGAGATTTAAAATTAATAACTTGCTGCTTTACCAAGAATATTCTCAAGTGAAACTGGCATTTTCCTTTACTGTGAGTGGGTGGTAGTGAAGAATCCAACAACTATGAGTTTAATGCCACTGACTTGATTCATTAAAAGGCACCAAGACATTTTATCCAATATTGCTTTTGCATCCTTGATACAAATGGCAATATGGTGGAAGGGCAAGTAATGTCTTAATATTACTGTATAAGTAGGTTTGCCTTTGTGCACCCCTGACAGCGTCTTAGGAACTCCCAAAGGTGAACAAATCACACCTTTAAAACTATGGTCTTTCCTCATTTTCTTGCATACTAGAGGAACTTGTACCTCTGCCTGGACTTCTCTGCTGGTGTGTGGGCCATGTCCATCTTCTTTGTCTCATAGGCTTGGAGTAAACTAAGTAATCAATGAATATTTTGATGAAAAAGGCTCATCAGAGTAGGGCCCCAAAATAGTGATAAACTCTATTTGAAGAATCAAGAAAGGATTGAACAAAATGACATCCAAAACGGGTTTTTGTTTGTGGGTCTTTTTTTTTTCTTTTTTTTTTTTTGCAGGTCTGGGGATGGAACCCAGGGACATTCAACCTCTGAGCTACACCCCTGCCCTATTTTTTATTCTTTATTTTGAAATTTATTTTGAAACAGGGTCTCACTAACTTGCAGAGGGCCTCGCTAAGTAGCTGAGGCTGTCCACTAATCGCAGTGAGGCTGTCCACAAATCACGATCCTCTGGTCTCAGCCTCCCGAATGCTGGGGTTACAAGCATGCACCACCATGCACAGTTTTCAAGAAAGTTTTGATGAAGGAAAAGGAAGTTTGAAAGGAAGAATGGCAGAGAAGGGCACTATGGGTAAAAAGAACACCATGCTTTCAAGATACTTTTGCCATGTTGAGTTAATTTGACAGATGAAAACACCCATTATGCTGGTGGAAATATGAGCCTTGTACTTTAAATATACATTTAGATTAAACAGATTTGAAAGCCATCAAAATATTGGCATTAGCTAGAATTATGTCAGTGTATGAATTCCATAGAACACATGCGGAGAAGGGGACAATAGGGTTGCAGGGGTGGGAATCTTTCAGGGTTCTCCTTTTTAAAGGCAGTCATAGGAAAAAAATGCCAGCAAAGAAATATGAAGAAAAAAAAAGACACTGGGCTTGGAATTGAGGAAAGAGTAGAATTCTGAAATCAAAGAAGGAAAAAGTTTAATAAAAAAAAAATGAAGCCGGGCGTGGTGGTACACACTTGTAATCCCAGAGTTTGGGAGGCTGAGATTGGAGGATCGTGGTTCGCGGAAAGCCTCAGCTACTTAGTGAGGCCCTCTGCAACTCAGTGAGACCCTGTTTTAAAAAAATAAAGAATAAAAATTGGGCAGGGGGTGTAGCTCAGAGGTCAACTGCCTCTGGGTTCCATCCCCAGACCTGCAAAAAAAAAAAAAAAAAAAAAAAAGAAAGAAAGAAAGAGAAAAAGAAAAAGATCTTCCAAAGTGCCAAGAACCTCAGAGAGCTCAACGTCAGATACTGTCCATTGTAGTGATGAAATGACTGGCAGCCTTTGAATTTGAAGACAATTTAATATAAATGAGGAGGACAGAAACCACCTTATATAGAGTATGTTCAAGGACAGTAAGGGGGGAAAAGATGATTAATGAATTAAGAGCATTGGCTATACTGTAAAGAGGAAAACGGATTTAAGGGAAAAAATTGTATGGTGTAGGAGATAGGTGCATATTTGTAACCTATCCGAAATGAGAAAAGAAAGAGAATATTATAAGAAAGGGAGAGAATAGGCTTCGAAGCAGGATGTAAATTAGACTCGTGTCAAAGGGACACCTCTTCTCGGAGACTGGGGACAAACACTGGGAACAGATCATTAAGTTTACAACTGTAGAACAAGATAATTGAACATTTTCACACTTGGTAGCCTCTACTGTCTCTACAAAACAGAAGGCAAGTTGTCTTTTTAGAGTGAAGTTAGTGAAACACAGGAAGTATCCTCGTCAAGATTATTCAGCAAATAAAGCCAGGGGCCAAAAGCTTATTTCTAGTTCTTTATTGTGCTTGTGTGTTTAAGGGGAGGAATGTGTCATAATCCAATATATTGGGAGAGAAGGAAAGGGGAATGAGAGAGAAGCAGCAAGAACAAAATTGAGAAGCAGCTTCGCTGTGCTACTTGCTGCCTTGTGTCAAGTGCAACTGAGGATGTGATGTTAGACGTCCATCTGCAGAACACCAATGAGAAATACTGCAGGAGCGCGGAGGGAGGGAATGAGAATGAAAGAGAAGTATTTCTCCAGTATCCTCTATCTCCATTGGTCAAATTGTTCCAGAGAGTGTCAATTCCCCTGCACCACTGGTTTGATAATACTTCAGTGCCTCTCATGTTTCCAGGGAAGCCTGACACTGGAGGGAGCTTTGGGGTCTACGTGGAGATGGTGGCAAAGCAAAGAGCAGGCATTTGCAGTGGCGGCTGAGGTAAAGCTAGGGTCTACCACAAAGATGTGTAAGAGGTATCTGAAATAGAAAGAAAGTCGACGTCAAAATAATAATGAACAATTCAAAATGCATCTGCTCATTAGAAGCATGAGTACACAAGTACAATTTTTTAGCAACATTGACAGCACTTTACATTTCATAATGCATTGTGGCAATGATTTGCTCTGTTATTTTATCCAGCAATATCCAGTGGCCCCATCATAAGAATGATATAATATTATAGGGCTTAGATTGGAGATTTCTGAGATAGAATTTGTAGGAGGCAAAAATGAGGTGAGACTGCAGTTGATAAATGAATTGAAATGAACAATCATAAAATTTGGAGGCACTGTGTTCATGTGTGGGTCAATAAACCCGGAGAAAGAAACTGGAAGCCTTGATATATTTGAAATATGGTTTAGTAGTAATGAGATGGTAAAGAAAAAAATGGGAGGATATAAAATTGAGGTCATAGAATGACATGCTGGAATTTGCTATTTTAGGGGAAATGTTTTGGTGAAATGAGAACGATTCTTAAGTCACGGGTGTAAATTTATGTTTCAGAATCAATATGAAAATCCCTTTTGACTTCATGTCAAAGGTTTTGGATGTATTGACCAGATGGGAGTAGCCAAGATGATGGTAGAGATGAGGAAGAGAAGCAAAGAAAGATGACAAAGTTGTCAGTGAATGTAGGGAAGTGAAGGAGAGGTGGGTAGAGTCAGAGACAGGAAGAAATAGGAGATGGCATTCACTATTCCTGCTATCCAGCAGTACTGCATATCAGCAGCATGTTGGGCACAGTACTGAGTACTGGAAAGGCAAGAATAAGTAAGATTGTCCTCATAATCTGATGGCCAAACAGGAAAAACAATGCCATCCAAGAATTATTGACGAACTTGACTATTTTTGACAACTTTAAAATGTATATTTATTATGTGTTAGAGTGTGATTTAGAATTTTCCCAAGCATTCTCTATTTTTGTCATAATGTAAAAATTTATATGTGAGTAAATAACTATAAAAGTAATTTGCACCTCTGGTCTTTTTATTTTTTTTGGTATTCACATTTCTTAACTCTAAAGGATGACAAATGTCAGTGCAGGATCAATGTCTTGCATTGAACCCCAGGGGTAAAAGGAGAGCCTAGGTCTCTAGGCTGAGGACCAGGCACTCTGTCTGCTTCAAGATCAATAAGTTACAAATGCCTACTCTAGCATCCTAAAGATAAGCAAACGAAAGTCATAAATAAAAAAACAAGGTGTTACTTCTAGAATTATCTGTCTACTTTATAGGATCTAGATGTTAGTTATTTCTGCTTAGTTTTACTACTCTTAGAAGATTAACTCATTTTATTTTTATGGCATTGGTTTCACTTCCAGTTTTTAGAGAAGTGACAAAAAAGGGAAACAGTCTCACAAATTATCATTAGCTCTTAGGATGTTCCTGTGAATAATCAATCAGAAGGGCTTTGAGGATGTTTCTCTAACAATGGTCGCTAGCTGGTTCGTTATCCATCATCACGCCTTCACATTCAGTTTCAGAGCAAATAGTGGAGACAGTCCAGGTTGAATAATAAAATCTGACACGCCGTAAGCCAAGTATGGGCTACCTGTCTAAGCTAGTTCCTGGCTGTGTGACTGAGCGAGGAACTGGCTACAGACAGATTTTTTTTTTCTCAGAAATTCAGTTCTCTCATTCATAAAATTAAACCCAGGCACGGCTCTTGCAGGTTAGGGTTAGACCTGGACTTTCAGAGATCACACGGCTTCAACTCTCACACAGTGTTCTCTGGAGCTGTCTGTAAATGGTCCTGTGTGGATGGTCCAAACCTGTCCATCTGTGGTTTGCCTGATCTGGGATCCTTTCGCTTAGCCATGTATCTCTCCAACCTTTGCCTTGGTGGCTCCACAGTCTTCATCCAATTCTCAGAGGGACTTGTGATCTGGAAACGGTTGGGGACAATTTTCATTGTGCTGGTTCCTCGGTGTCACTGCAACTGAAAAGCATGGGAACGGGCAGGTGAGAAGCACATCTGCCCATCAGTCAGATGTTGGAGGACAGGTTAAAGAGGAAGGACTCTTGCTCATTGCATTTCACCAAATATAAAAGCAAATGTGTCTGGATGTGGTGGCGCACGCTTGTAATCCCCGCGTTTGGGAGGCGGAGATAGGAGGATTGCACAGGTTTGAAGCCAGCCGTGCTGGCTTAAGGGACTCTGTTTCCAAATAAAAATAATATAAAATAGGTTGTGGGAGTGTAGCCCGGAGGTAGAAAGGCTTCCAGAAACTCCAGTACCACACACACACACAAAAGTAAATGTGCTATTTTCTTTTTCTTTTTATACTTCTTAATTTTAGCAAGTTATTTTAATTGACAAATAGTAATTATATAAGGTACAGTGCAATTTCTATACATATATATACATATATATATATAATGTTAATGATCAAATGGAGGTAAATGTTTATCAATTCTTTGTGTTTAGAATATTCGAAATCTAGCCTGGTGTGGTGTTGCACACCTGTAATCCAAGTACTTGGGAGGCCGAGACAGGAGGATCAAGTTTCAAGGCCAGTCACAGCAACTTATCAAGGTCCTCATCAACTTAGACCCTGTTTCAAAATAAAAAATAACTAGAGCTGGGGTGTAGCTCAGAAGTAGAACACCCCTGGGTTCAACCTCTACTACCTCCATATACACAATATACAATATTTTTTAAATATTCAATTAATTTTTGTTGACCATAAATATCATACAGTACTAAAGAACATTAGAAAAAATAACTATTTTTTTCAACCGCCCTGCTGTATCCTTTAACTATCCTCTCTACATTCCTCCCTCCCCTACAACCTCCCCAGGCTCTAGTTCCCTCTTTTCTACTCTCTAAAGTAGAAAAAGTTTCTCTGAGATCAACATTTTAGCATCCACATCTGAGTAAAGATATTCAGCATTTGTGTTTCTGTGCCTGACTTATTTCAGTTAACACAATGCCTTCCAGTCCAATCCACATTGTCACAATGGCAGAATTTCATTTCTTTTTGCTTTATAAGTCTATTGTGTATATGTCATATATTTTTTATCCATCTATTCATCTACCCATCCACCAATGAGCATCTAGGTTAAGTCCACACATTGGGTATTATGAATAGTGCTGCAGTAAAAATGCAAATGCAGATATTTCTTTATTTGATTTCATTTCATTTAGGTATATGCCTTCGGTGGTGGGATTGATTGATCATACAACATTCTGTTTCGAGTTGTTTTTGGTAGAACATTAGCATTGTTATATATAATGGCCTTTATTATGGTTTAGATATGAAATGTTCCCCAGATAAGCTCGCATGTTAGTAATGTAATGTTCAGAGGTGAAATCATTAAATCACAAAGCCTCTAATCTCATCAGTGAATGAAACTGTTGGATTAATATTTTGGACTACCAGTGGTAGTCATAGGCAGGTAGGGTGTGGCTGGCAGAAGCCAGCAGCTGGTGGCATGGCCTTGGGCTGTAGCTCTCTGCTGCCCAGATGCCATGGCCCGAGCAGCTATTCTCTGCCATTCTCTGCCACTGTGATGTTTCTGCCTTGGAGCTGGCCAGCTGTGGACTGAGCCTCTGAAATCATGAGTTAAATAAACCTTTCCTCCTCTGAGTTGCTCTTGTCAGGTTTTGTAGTCACAGTGACAGAAAATCTGACTAACTAAGCCAAACTAATTTACATTCCCATCAACAAACACTCCCTTTCTCCACATCCTCACCAGCATTTATTTTTTGTCTTTTTGATAATAGCCATTTTTTGATGTGTGTGGTATTGGGGGTCGGAACCAGGGGTATTCTATCTCCAAGATACATCCACAGCCCTGTTTTATTTTTATTTTGAAACAGGGTCTCACTGGATTGAAAAAATCTCACTTCTTGCCAAGGCTGTCCTTGAACCTGCCATCCTCCTGTCTCAGGCTCCCAAGTACTGGGATTACAGGTATGTGTCACCACACCTGGCTCAATAATAGCTATTTTAACTGAGGTAAGATGGTATCTTATTATGTTTTTTATTTGCACTTCCCTGATAACTAGTAATATTAAACTTTTTAAATATACTTCTTTATAAATCTCATCTGAGAAATTTCTACTCAGGTTAAAAAATGTACCATTTTTCAAGAGTGTTATAAAATTGTTTTGTTACTAAATCATACTATGTTTCTCAGGAAATTTTTCTGAATTTAAGGAAATCCCTGACAATTATTTTCTGTAATATGGTGAAAAATTCAAAGGATATTAATACACACTGGATCTCATATCTTTGGTCAAGTGCAACCAAAATATGATTGCTAATATGCATCTCCAGGGGCCCTATCAATGGGAGAAGGAGAAAATTAAATGATTCAAAGAAGTCTCCCCAAGGACATGAGTTCCAAAGGTTTCATTTCAGATAAAGCATTTATATGCTTTATAATGTAAGTCTGTGAAGCAGGAAGTTTAGGCAAATTAGTGCTTTTCCAAGTACGGCCATGTAACTGCACAAAATCATCTAGAATTCCTAATTAAATTGCAAAATCCCCAGAAGAATCTCGGAAATGTTATCCTAAGGATCAAAAGTCAAACGAAAAGGCTACAGACCGCATGATCACATCTATATAAAATTCCAGAAAAGGCAAAACTACAGAGACAAAACCAGATGAGTAGTTAGTTGTTTGGCAGCTGTAGATGAGGGAGGTACAGAGACGGATTCCAAAGGGATATGAAAACCTTGCAGTGACACGACTGCTTCATATATTGACTGTGGTGGAGATCACATAGTTTTATAGAGTTATCAAGTTCACCAGACTATATGCCTCAAATGAGTGAATTTTACTGTATGAAATTTATACTTTACCTAAAATTTGCAAATTTCTAGGCCTTATCAGAACCTGAATTTTTAACTTGCCCTTCAGTGGATGTTTTATTCACTAAAATTTGGAAACTGCTGAATTTAATAATTTATTCATCCCTTGCAAATTTAGGATTCCATAAAACTCCAATTTGGGTGACAGTGGCAAAGTGTTCCATGATGTCAAAGATAGATGGCCAAGGATATTTTTAGCTGGTATGCAGATCATAAAATATATAGAAGACTAAAAATTCTACAAGTTAAAAAAATTTAAGGCTTGGCAAATCTCTATTAGGAAACAGATTTAGATTTAGCTGGGCATGATGGCACATGCCTATAATCCCAACTACTTGGGAGCTTGGGGCAGGAGGGTTGCAAATTCAAGGCCAGTATAGACAATTTAGTGACACCTGTCTCAAAATAAAAATATAAAGGATTATGAGTATAATTCAGTGGGAGAGCCTTGCCTGGTATGTGCAAAGCCTTGGGTTTCATCCCCAGTGCCACCACCAAGAGGTAAAAGGAGGGGGAGGAGGAGGAGGAGGAGGAGGAGGAGAAGGAGGAGGAGAAAATTGGGAAGAATCTAGCCTGTTTTTTAGAAGGCTTTCTCGGACTTAGCATATTACCTACCCTTGCATAAGCGGAGATTCCTTCACCTCTGGCTGTATCTGCTCAATCTCAAATTTCAAAAGAATACAGATTTTGAGAGCAAGATGAGCCAAAATAGACTCTAGCTTTGTTTTGTTTTTCATTTTCCCTACCAGCCTCATTCTCCTTCCTGGTAGTCTGAATTTTAAATAGTTTTAGCAAGCATATGAATCCTTATCCAAACCTTTTAGGCCTATTATACCTCTCAAAAATACAACACAACAGCCTCCCCAAAGCCCTGGGGAGCGGTGCTGATCACCCTCTAAAGAGCTGAGCGAGGCGAGGACTGGAACTCCACCCCCTCCATCGCTCATGTGGATGATGACATCATCCAATTAATTGATTGCATTCCTAGCTACCTTTCCATTTGGGACCATGCATTATTCAGAATTTTTTTTGTTAATCCAAAACAAGAAGTGAGTGTTCACCCTCTGGAGCAGTGCTCTGGTGTCTGAGATCACGTTATTGATAGCTAACTGCTGTCAATTACCGGGGAGGGACTGTGAGCTGCCAGCTGTTGCCTGGAAACGGCCTCAGAGTGGGCAGAGGAGGCCTTGAGAAGATCCAAACACCAAAAAGGATTTCAACACTTGGAGTATAATAAATGAACAGAATCTCCGCCAACCAATACCATAGAAAGAATCGCGCAGTAAGCCCCAAACGAGAAGCAATGAGCTAGGAATGGCCAGGGTTAGATATAAAGCATATCCCAGGTCACTTTGGTCAGCAGAGGAAAAGTAAAAAGATGAATTTCCTCCTGATGCGTTCCCTTGTGGCTTAACTGCTGGTTCTTGCCTTCTTTCCCTTTCTGTCCCTTTCTCTCTGCCATTCCCTGACCTCCAGCCCTTCCCTGATACAACAGTTAGTTGAATACTGTTTACATAGGGCTAAAAGGATGCTGGAGAAAAACAAGGAATACACAAAAGCACAATTCCTTTAGAGGAGCTTATAATCTAGGGAGAGGACCCAGTGGATAAGCAATGGCAATTAAGTGACAAACATAAAAAGTGCTTTAATGTATCTAAACACCATAGGATCCCAGAGGAGCAAGTACTGAGCTTTCCATAGGGAACTTGTCTTACCTTATACAAGTGGTTTTTTTTTTACCCAGGAGAAGTTTTGCTTTGTTTTGTCTCCCAGTACATATTTGGCCATATCTGAAGATAATAAAAGGATAAGATAGCAGAATTAGAGAGAACCTTCTGATGGTGATGTAGGTCTGACACTTGGGGAAGGAGAAAGAAAAGAAGGAAAGATGTTGTAGGTTGATCTCAGATGCTACCAAAATCTAGATCCAGTCAATGAAGGATCTCTGAGCAAAGACCGTCATATGTTGGGCAGGAATGGCCCATTTCTAGTGTCTCCTACCTTCATGGTCAGTCATGGTCTCAGGGGTGTCTGGGAAGACTATGGTCACGGCCAGAACTCCATGGTGGAGCTGGGGGTGAGGCAGCAGAAGCTGTCAGCTAACAAAGCGTCTCTGCAGGTTCTCTCTATGAGGGACATTGTGTGGTACACCTCTGTGGCCACCACCGACAGCCTTTGACTTCAGACTCTGTTGCTAAGCAAGATTTATTAAAGGCCTTCATTTTAGTTCCAGAAAGCCAGGCTGTGCCTCTGCACTGATGAAGGAGGATGTGTAATACCTGCAAATCTTCCTAAATTCTTTGTTTATAAAGCTGCGTCCCTGAGTGTGTGTGTGTGTGTGTGTGTGTGTGTGTGTGTGTGTGTGTGTGTTTCTGTACTAAATAGAAGAAGGTTTTTTTTTCTCTTGTGTTTCACACCAGGTGAAGAAATATTCTGATCAAATGCCACTCTGAGACCACAATTTCTGTCCCTGGAATGACAATAAAAGGGGTCAGAAAACACAAACACATAGAGAAGAAGGCATACAAATAGACATTTTTTTCTGTAATGATTACCTATTACCTCCATAGGGCATTGATTATAATTTGTTGAAACTGTCTTTCTGCATCCAGCCCAAAAGGATCAGTTTTAACTCCAGGATGTAGGAATTTCAGATATTTAAGAAATCCTCTCTTTGTAAATCATGGAAAGTCATACAGAAAATATCTGATAGTGTCATTTTATTTGGAAGAATACAACAAGGCAGTGGAACTCTTTGACGACTTTTGGTCTCTCTTGGCATCTTGATTTTGGCAGGTTGCAAGCCTCATGTGAGGAGCCATCTGCCTTTTGTGTTCACTTCTTAGAAGAAGAGATGGTTCTCCTATTATGTTGTTGATTGCACTGGCGTCTACTGGATTCCTCGGAAGATGATATGAGCACTCTGAAAACAGAAATCTGTGGTTCCCTGCAACTAGCCAAAGCATGCTGTCCATGGAAGTGATGTGATCTGCCTTCACACTTACAAAGAAGACTTCTTAGAGTCAACAGCTGGTGTTTGGACATGTTCACTGCTGGACAATGAAGAGCCACTCCAGGTGGTGGAGATAACAACAAGACGTGGAATGTTAGGCAGTCCTGGATGGAACTTCTTCAAACCCACTGCCAAGAGCGACCCCTCTGAAATAAAAAGGTCGAATCAAGACAAATAATTGTGTTTATATGAGTTGGTTTGCTCAATTATCTTGGAGAGAGAGAGAGAGAGAGAGAGAGAGAGAGAGAGAGAGAGAGAGAGAGAGAGAAACATTCTGAGGAAGTAATTCTAGTATTAAACCTCATAGTGAAAATGTTCTACTTGCCGGGCGTGGTGGCGCACGCTTGTAATCCCCGCGCTTGGGAGGCAGAGACAGGAGGATCGCGCAGGTTCGAAGCCAGCCGCGCATGCTGGCTTAGGAGACCCTGTTTCCAAATATAAAATGTAAAAAGAGGTCTGGGAGTGTAGCCCGGAGGTAGAAGGGCTTCCAGGAACCCCAGTACCACCAAAAAAAAAAAAAAAAAAAAAAAAAAAGAAAATGTTCTACTTGATACCCAGCTTCCAGACTACATTTTGCCAGTAAGCTCATGGAATTTATAAAATCCAATTGCATTAACTCATAAAATCCCTGTATCAAAATGATCCTTATTAGACACTTTACTTTGGACAGCCACACAGAGAAAGTAATTTGTGGGGAAAAATCCCAAATTTGCAGAACACATGTATTAGACATAGCCAGATAGCTAAGGTTGCATGAGGTGCCTTAATATTCCAAGGAATCTGACATTTTTATTTGGAAATGCTTTTGGGGAAAAGGATAAGCTACCACACTATCTCATCAATGTCAGAAGAGTTATCATACACAAACACTCAATAATGACTTTAAAAAGTGATTATGAACTAGTTCATTTCTTGATGCAGCACACACTACAGTAATAATCCAAATTGCCTGTGACTTATGAGTATATTTGGCAACAACCACTAGTTCCCACTGTAGTGTGAAATTAACACCACAGACTGTAGCTGTGGCATTTATTGAGCACAAGAGAGCTGATTATAGCCTCATAAATTCAAAGGCAACCTCTGCTATTACTTAATTAGAATCAGTATCTGTGCATAAATTACAGTAGCAATAACTAGTACTGCTATAGTTAAAGTTTTGTCAGCTTCCTTATTATACAACAACCTCTTATTTTTCTACATAAATCAATAATTTAAGGAGGTTATAAGTTATCTATAAAAATAATTTATGAGGGAAATTGGCACATGGTATCTTTGAGGTCAGTGGTGTTTTGTTTCTAAGTAAACTTTAAAATTATTAATCTCGTGCTATTGCTTTTTTTTTCTTTAGGAATAAAACCACTAAATCCCTAATCCACCCCTAGTAATAAATTGTTTTGTCTACATATGCATGTTTTTAGAGGACAAAACTTCATCTAAAAGCAACTATTATCTTGACACATTGTTTTCCAGGATCCTTTTCATTTATTTTTTATTTTTTATTTTTTATTTTTTATTTTTAAGCCGGGTGTGGTGGTACACGCTTGTAATCCCCGGGCTTGGGAGGCGGAGACAGGAGGATCGCGCAGGTTCGAAGCCAGCTGCGCCAGCTTAAGAGACCCTGTTTCCAAATAAAAATATAAAATAGGTCTGGGAGTGTAGCCCGGAGGTAGAAGGGCTTCTAGGAACCCAAGTACCACCAAAAAATAATAAAAAATTAAATTATCATAAAACAAACTTTACACACACAAATACACACACACACACACACACACATTATCTTAATGAACATTAGACAGCATTTTCCCATTTAATTTAATTTAATTTTTTTTTTTTTTGCAGGCCCAGGGATGGAACCCAGGGGCATTCAACCTTATAACTGCACCCTCTGCCCTATTTTTTTCTTCTTTATTTTGAAACAGGGTCTCAGTAAGTTGCGGAGGGCCTCACTAAGTATCTGAGGCTGTCCGCGAACCACGATCTTCCAGTCTCAACCTCCCGAATGCTGGGATCACAAGCGTGCGCCACCATGCCAGGCTTTCCCATTTCATTTTTATTTATTGCTAATATGTACATAATACTTATATATAATTAAAACCATAAGCACATTTCCTTCATGGTCCAGCTTTTAAATTTTTTTGGCTTAACATTTTCTCATACACACATGAGCCTCATTGAAATAGCCCACATATGGCTTGGTATTCTATCAGATTAATCCTCTAAAATACTTTAGAGAAATAAAATCATCATAGTCAAATGATATCTTTGCATGATGAAAATGCATATTCCAGACAAAAAAAGGTAATTTTTAGCCACAGGAAGAGCCAAATGTGATAAATCATGAGGGAAATAGTTGATCAAGAATGTGGAACTGGTCCATGAAATAAAATGAATCCATTAGTTTTTTTGGCACTATACTGTATTTTTAAATATCATTTGGCTAAATTAACAATTTTTCAACTGGATGTTTTTCTGCTGTGTAGCTGCTTCCTAATTCATTTACAGAGTTAGAGCCACATCGTTTACAAAATGAGGAATTGGATAGAAAGAGACAGGATAGTTTGCTTTCTGCTTTCAATTACAGTCACTAATCTTTTTATTCTCCAGATGGATCTATCTTAGCCTTTAGCAAGACAATATCTTTTAAAATCACATTTTCAAATTTGTCTCTGTACAGTTGTTTTATAACACATCAGGCTAATCACTTGAAATATCAGATACACTACTGCTAATATCAAATTATCGTTATTGTTGTTGTTGTTGATATTACTCATTCATGAAAGTGCTTTTCCAGCCTGCCTTTTTTTGGTGGGGGTTGGGGTATGGTGATTTAACAGCAGGAACATAAGTGAACAAACGTTTCTTCTCTACAACCAGAAATAATCATTATTTATTCTGAGCAAGTAAAAAAAATAAATAGCTATTGTCAACTCTGCATGTGACTGTTATCAGGCATGGATTGTATAAGGATTTCTTTTAAAATAAATTTAAGATTAAATTTTAACAAAGAAGTTCAATCATTAATATCATTTTCCATCTGCCTTGCTATAAACAATATCTACATGACCCCCCAAAAAATACAACTAGGCTGAAGTACCCATAGACCATGCATATGACAATTAGCAACACAGGTCTTCTGGGCCTGCTATCAGTATATGCTGATGCCTGGACTCATGAGTTCAGTTGCCTAAATGACAGAATGGAGTTGGCTCTGTTCAATCCCATCAAATACTTATAAGCTCTTATGATGATGAGTAGGGAAAATATTACTGGACAATGGCAGCTATAATAAGTGTGTGGTTATGAAAATGCAGAAAAATTACTGTAGACAAGCTTCATTTATCCAGAGGGAGGGCAGAATATGGAATTTTTCCTGGTTAGAATATTTTTTAGGCTTCTCATATGACCCTACAAACTAAAAAGAAGGAAAGGAACTTTCTTATTTTATACTTTATATTACAGGTCATCATTTAACATACCAGAGGATAATGCAATCGCCAATAATACCCAAAAGGTATATTTTAAGAATGTCAGATCATCTTGATTTTAGAATAAAAAGTCTAAGAAGCTTAAACTTAATCCATATTCCTAAAATAACTAAGATTATTTCATTTGTGATAGTGTTTGAGGAGTGCATGTTAAAGATGGTTAGATAAATGTGTGTCCACACCATTTTCTCTTTTTTTGTTTTTTAATTTATTTTGATACAGGCCTCACTAAGATGCTAAGGCTGGCCTCAAACCTGTGATTCTCCTGTCTCAACCTCGCAAGTATTGGGATTACAGGTGTGCATCACCACGCTTGGCAAGCATTTCCTCTATATTTCCTCCTTCCTCCAGGTGGACTGGGGGTTCTGGCTGGGATTTGGAAGGATGCAAATGGCAGAATCCTGCAAAAAAAGATAATTAAGCATAATGGGAAAAGAGAATGGAGTCAGGAGCTGTGAAAGAGTTGGTAGGAGAGAAAACAAGATTAGAAAGAAATTCTTCATAGAGTAAGACCTCAGGGAGAGACAGGAAAACAAGGTATCCTCTGAGGTTTATTGAGTGACGTGCCGTGTAAACTCGAGGGACCACCAAGAAAAACTTGCCTCCTTTTAATGTCTGGTTCTGATTCTATTTGTGTTTGTACTGGACACAGCGGTGTCGGGGCCCCCTCGGCTAGACCGGGATGGGGCGGTGGCTCAAGATGGCGCCTAGGCATGTTGCCAAGTCACAAGGCTCACGAGGCTGGCGGTGCCCTGAGCCTGCGCAGTGAGCCCTATCAGGCGCCCTACGGATGATCAGTGACACAGCGCCTCATGCTACCACCAGCCCGCCTATGAGAGGGTTAGAAATGCGCATGCCCTAGCTGTGGGAAGCTTGGGGTTGGTGGATTGATGAGGGAGGGGTTATGAGACTGATATATATTTGCTTGTTGTACGCATTAGGAGGGAGGAGGAAGCATTAAAGAGGAAGTAGCTTCATCAGCAAGTCGGCGTTCGTGTGTTTCCTCCCTAGGCTCTGCTGGTCAGAGCCTTAGGGTCGTGACACAGCGGCAGAAGAGGTGGACTGAAAGGAATGAACGCAGGTTTATATTTTAGGATGAGTGGGCTTGGCTCCCTTGCGTATGCATGTTATAGCAGAAAAGAATATTTTAAGAGAGTATATAAAGGCACACCTTTTGAAAGCAAAAGTCAATTTTGATAAGGTTGTTAGATTTTGCAAACATAAAAGCAGAATGTCTGGTTAAATTTGAATTTCAGATAAACAACAAATTTTTTAGCATAAATATGTCTAGTATAAATCAGGGATGGCGGCACACACCTGTAATCCCAGTACTTGGAAGGCTGAGACAGGATGATCACAGATATGAGAACAGCCTCAGCAATTTAGCAGAACCATCTTCAACTTTATGAGATCCTTTTTAAAAATAAAATATAAAATATGTCTAGGAAGGTAAAGCTTAGAGGTAGAACATCCTGGCTTCTGTCTCTAGTACTCCTACTTATTATTATAAAAGTCTGTATCTGATGAGATTGAATAGTGTGCCTGGGACACATTTACACTAAAATTTTTTATTTTTCTTTTCAATTTTAAAAGTTTAAATTTAGCTGGACATCATATATTTTTACTTGTTAAATTCAGCAGGGTGTATTCAAAGACAGATGGGGTGGGGGTGGCAGCATTATCTTCTCTATTCTGAAATCAAAACCTATTTCCCGTAGTGTTGCCAATACTCTCTCTGGTTTTGAAAATTTATTATTGTTAGCGGGGAAATGAATGTTTGTTTACTAAGTATTAGACATTTTGTAAGAAGTGTAGCATGTTAATATGAAATGATGAAGGCCTGTATGTGTACAATTTAGGAGAATAAAAATCTATTTCTTTAAAAGATGATTTAATGCAGTTTATCACTAAGAGCCATAAGAACTCCAAATGACTTGTTAATTTATATAAAGTAGAAACTCGATGATGTGCCTTTGTGAATTTTCCCAAGTATACATCTGCATTTATTGAATTTCTAAAGCTACAATAAACTAGAACTGCTTGTCATGTCAATTTTCTTGTGCTATAACGGAAACTTTACTTTTTTTCTTATTTCTAAATAAAGCTGATTACCCAATAAAGTCAAACACATATTACTGCAGAAAGTGAAGAAATATATACTTGTATGTTTTCTAATGTGCATGAAGTAGTATTAGCCAACCATAACCAGACATATCACTTTTGACACCTTATTACCAAAGATGTGATATAGAAAATGAAATATTAAAATGCATTGCCTTTGTTCTCCTAGCTGGAGAAGTGCATTGAATTCATATTCATAAAGTGACCACAAGTAGTACCCAGCTGTGTTCTCTGAGGTGTAAGTGTCTTTCAGGTGATAATACTGTTTCTAGAAGTTACTTGGTCCATGGTATTTTTGTATATCTTAAACATTTTTCTCATGAAGCTTCAACCCTGACTAACGTGGTCATTTTTAAATGAGCTAATGTTCACCAAAAGATAGGGTTGAGACTTTCTTGTACTATATGAAAATTCCACCTAAATATGCTGCTGACAGAGATGGCATGCCAATTTTTACTATTAGGCCAAATAGCCAAATACCACTTTTTTTGTTTGTTTTGTTTTGTTTTTACTGAAGCCATCTCCATTTGCTCTCTCTTTCATCCTTCCCTTCTCCTTCTCTTGTTCCTCTCCTCCTTCTTTCTCACGCTGGGGATTGAACGCATACATGATTTCACATGTGCTAGGTCAGCACTTTACCACTAAGCTACACTCCAGCCCTCCCTATGCTTGAACATGTCTTCATGCCCTGAAAACCATCTGACAGCCAATCATTGTTATGTGTAAGTTTATTGCAAGAGATGATGATGGTAGCAAATAGCAATATCATGAAGACGATGAGGAGGTTGTTATCAATAGGAGATACTTATATTTTGGTCAAGCTAGTATCCCTTCTCAAACATTCTTTGAGAACCACTGTCCCCCTATCCATGTGGTTTTAGTGAGTGTGTTAAAACACTCATAACATTTCCACATACACACGGGTCTCAGAGATTGGCTCACTGATGGTCAAGTGTCTCAAATCAGACCAAACTTCATTTTAAGAAAGTATACTATCATGAATTTGTCTTCAAAAACAATGTGAGACACTGAATAAATACCCAAATAAGAAAAAATTTTACATAGGAGATAAGTAACATCACAGTACTTCCTAGATTGACCTTAAAAGGTTATTTTCTTTCCTCCTGTTTGCTAAGGACTATAGGCATTATATTCCTATGGGAGTCCATAGTGATCATTAAGGAGTGACTTTCAAAATATTTAACATGGCATCAAGCCCAGAACCCACTAATAAGATTGCCATACTTTTAGTTGGTAGAGGCATAGATGGTTGAGGAATAGTGGGAGGGAAAGGTGGGGTAATGGCTTTCTACTAGTTAGTAGGGTAATATGTTTGTCACTTGCAATCTGCAGGGGATGGCTCCAAGATCCCCTGTGGATACCAATATCTGAGGATTCTCAAATCCCTTAAATAAGTAGCATAGTATTTTTTTTTTTTTGGCGGTACTGGGGACAGAACCCAGAGGCTTTCTACCTCTGAACTTCACCCCCAACCCTATTTTTTATTCTTTATTTTGAAACCGAGTCTTCACTGAGTTGCAAACAGCATCACTAAGTAGCTGAGGCTGTCCGAGAACCGCAATCCTCCGGTCTCAGCCTCCCCGAATGCTGGGATTACAAGCATGAGCCACCACGCCTGGCTAGTAACATAGTATTTATATGTGCCTTTTATATATCCTCACATCTATGTTACCTCATCTCTGGATTACTTATAGTACCTAATATAATGTTAATACTATATAGTGAACACACTATGTTGTTTAGAGAATGATGACAAAAGAGTGCCTGTACATGTTCAACAGAGATGTAGATTTTAAAACATATTTTCCATCTATTGTAGTACAATATATAGATGTAGAACCCATAGAAACTGAAGAGTGAATATATCCCAATATTTTAGCAACCAGTAAGACCTCCTGAGTGCTTTCATGATGAATAGGAGCCTTAGCATTTCCTCTTTGACCACCAGAGCCAGGAGCCAGCAAGCACTATTTACTAGAGACCCCCACTCCCTGCTGCCAGGCTTCTTAGGAGTCTGGTCTAGCCAAGGTAGAAAGAAAAAGGCTGGAATCCAGACACACAACTATTCAAATGTGGCCAATACAGGTTTGTTACGTGTTTTTAGACGTGGAAGCATTTCTCTGATGTTTGTACCCATTAATCTTTCTTTTTTTCTCTTTTGTTCAGAGTAACTGTCTCCCCATATTTCACCAGGGGTTGAAGTTGAAGAAAAGCACATGCCAGATGCTCGTGCATATCTCAGCATGTGTATTTGAAAGGAAACCCTTGCCCAGGGAGCAGTTTCTGTCAGGAGGATATAGGAAGCCAGGAAAAGCGAAACAAGGGATTGAGGTAGAGACAGGTATCTGGGAAGGTTTGAGGTGAGAGTTAGGGTGCAAATGTGTCAGAGTGAAGCACAAAAGCATCATGTAATGCCAAAATGGACTTGAAATCCATAACTCATAGAATCTTAGGCTTGTATGAAAAGTAGAATCTAAAGTGAAGAATAGAGTCCAGAAACCAGGACCATGAGTACTCAGTAGAAACAAAGAACCAGAGATATTGCACCAGAGTCAAAATGTTTCATGAGCTGATGCAGACAACTGGTATACCATCCCCAAGGCATTTAAGTTCTTTATGTTCATATAGGTCTCCCCCAAATAAAAGTGGATGAGGCTGAGTCAGATTGGACTGGATTGGATTGGATTGGACAAGATTGAATTGAATTGATCTCCAGCGGCTGAATCTTGTCTGACTGAGGAGACAGGCAGTTCTCAATAAGCACAACCCAAGAATCAGAGAAGAAAAATGACATAACTTTCCACACTCTGAAAACAGGTTGGAAAGAAAAAAAGAAAACATTTGATTTCTTAATCACAAGATTTGGCCCCAAGCATCTTGTGTTTAATATCTGAAAAGAGCTAAAAAGAGTATCCAGTCTGCCAACTTTCTGTTTTGCACAACTGCCCAAATGGGTTACAGCTGTTCAGTCTAAAAGTTCCTTATTCTAAACCAACTGCATATCTAGGTCTGATGATCTGAATGCCATTAGAACCTTTATATTCTTTCTGGAGGAATTTCATATCCTCATTTTCAGAAGTTGATTCTTCTTCAGTGGGCCAGTGGTATATGTCCCTAATTCAATCTATGATGACCCAGGTAAGTCATAGTAGAACACTTTAGGACTTCCACTTCTAGTGCATGAAAGTACATTTACTCCAGCATCTCAGAATATGACTACACAAGGAAATATGCTCAGAAACAAGCTGGGATTAGCCAGAAAAAGTGGGAACGATTTTTCTGGTTTGCTAAAGGTTATTTTTGCATTTTTATTTTATTGTTTGCTTCTTTTTTCTTATATACAGAAAACTTCTAAGATTTCCTTATGAACCTAAGATAGCTATACATAGAATTTCTACCCTATAAATAATTTTTTAGCTCAGCCAGGCATGAGACATGAAATGTTATGGGTCATATGCAATCAAATATAGCAGTAATAAGGGAAGAAGAGGGCAGGGACTTTACAAAGTCCAGTTCCAGGGCCAAGGACTGGAGGATTTCTGTTATAGAGATCTGCGAAAGCTTATAGGAGAAAGTCTTCTCTGAAAGTCCTTTTAATGGCTATAAGTCCATTCCAGTAGTTTGGCAGAATAATAAAATTAAGAAGACATTGTGCACTCAGAAAATCCAGCACCAACAGAATCAGTTAGGTTGGATCACCATTTAGTTCTAGGTTTGGATTCAGAACTCAGCCACCTTTTTGAAAGAGAATTAGCTATGCAAAGAAGGCCAAATATCCTCACAGTTACTCTGTTAAATTCAGAACAGGGATCTAATTTGAATTAGCAGTAGAAAACTGAAAGAGAAAACAATGAGAAGAAGGAGTCAGGAACAAGGTCTTGGGGACATGATTGATGTTCAGCCTGAAGTATAAATAAGTAAATAACATTTGCATACTAAAATTTGCTCAGCATCTGGTTAGCATCAAAGGAGTTTGGATTAGCAGTAGGACCCTGGCAACATGTAGGTCCCACAGGCTAAAGGCCAAGGATATTAATAATTAGTATCAATACAAGAAATGGCCCTTTAGGGTCTCAAATATTAGGGTGTCAACTCAGAGCAACTTATCTTGTCAACTCAGACAAGATAAGAGATAATGAAACAAGGTAGGTGCAGCATTGTGGCTCATTCCAAGTATTGTGCTATAGATCAACATCAAGCTAGAAATGCTTAAATATTAAGGAAGTCATGAATTTCCATCTTCAATAGTGTGTGTTTTCTCAATAAGTGATTCTCAAATTTAATGTGCACAGGAATCAACTGGGACTTTACAAAATTGCAGGTTCTGGTTTAGCTGGTCTGGGGAAGGACTTGAGATGATGCATGCCTAAAAAGTTCCCAGGTGATAATGTTGCTGCCATCCCATGGACCACACTGAGCAGAAAGGGCTCAGAGGGGAGGTTCTCAATGTCGATTGCACATTAGCTTTCAACAATGCTGATGTCTGAGTCTTGTTTCCAAAGACTCTTATGTAATGGACTTGGTTTGGGCTTTGGTTTCAGAGTTCTAAACCCTCCCCTAGTGGTTTCTACTTAACCATTCACATAGGGCCACTTCCATTGGTTCTCTGGGGGATTTGGGGACAGTATTTTTCCTTATTTCTTTTTATTTTAATTCCACCAGCCCATTCTCTACTGATAGTTTCAGGGACTGAAAGTGTTCAGAATTCTAAGTATTCTGTGTATTTCCTCAATCACAAAACATTGCAGGGTAGTAAATCTTGTTTAATTTTCTGTTTTGTAATTTGATTAGAAAGTAATATCATTGTGTATCTCAGAAAAGTTTTATTTTGCTTTTAACCTTTTTTTACTCACTGTAAAAATGTTTTAAAAATACATCTTTATAGTAATTGGTAGATTTGAAACTTTTATTGTCTCTTTTAGTAAACACTTCTTGTTCACAGTCTCCTCTCAACCTCTTTCTATTGTGCTCATTTACTTGTGTTGCTTGGATTGTGCCCTAATGGGATGTATTTGTTCCCTCATTATCATAGGCTGGAGCCAATTCCAACAGTACATTCTTAGGAAGTTGATGTCTTGTTTAATTCCACATATTTTTCTTCTTAGAGAGTGAGGGCAAATAAGGATAGCTATCAGTTGCAAGATGTGTGAAACACAAAGACAATCTAGCTTTACTCTATTGGGAAGCTCATTTATTGAAGAAAATCCAGGAACTGTCTTTCCATTTACATCATCCATTTTCTTAACTCTTCCTCCTTCCCAACCTCCCTGCCTACAATTAGAGTGTGTAGCCACCAAAGGTATTCTAGTCATATCCTTGGAGTGGAAACAGCTCGGTGCCTCCTGGGCAAAGATGAATCGAACATGATCAAACATGTGTGTGCTTTCTTCATATATTTTGAAAAATAAAAAATGTAATACAAAGCTATAAGTTTGTTCTCCAAGGATCTTAAAACTGTATTTTTCAGACTAAAGAAGGTTATTCATTAGTGTGATAAAATAAATTTAGATGACTCTTGACTAACAATTTTTTTTCCTTGTGGTACTGGGGATTGAACTCAGAGGCATTTTATCTCTAACACTTCCAAGTCCTTTTTCATTTTTTATTTTGAAAGAGGGTCTTGCTAATTTGCGGAGGATCTTGCAAAATTGCATAGGTTAGCCTCGAACCTGTTACCCACCTTTATTAGCATCCCAAGTACTAGGATTACATGAATGCCACCATTTCTGAACACAAACATTTTTAAAATAAATAAGAAGCATGGAAAAGAAAAGACAAAATATAAGAATATTTCACTTCATAAGGATATTGTCTTTAAAATATGGATCTACTGTTTAAGTTATTAGATGCAAATTATACTTAACTGTGAGTTGTGTTAAAAAAGATTGAAAGTCACTGTCTTAGAACCATTACCTGTTGGCCCACTTTTACTCAGAATATTTAAAAAACTATTCCAACTCTAATGATAATTTATTATGATTCTATAATTGCCACACACAAAGTTAGTCTGCTCTTTAATACAAACAGACAGATCTGCCTTATATTTTTCTTGTGACTCTTCTAATAGATGAAATCCTCCAGTTTCCATTTCTGATCAGATGGGGATATTGGGTTTTAGTAAGTTCCTTATCACCCAGTTTCTTCTCTCTACCTATTGGGCTTCCTAACCACAACACTTCTTTTCTCTGCTCTTACTTCAAGATCCTCTTTAAAGTTTTTTGAAGCTGTTGTTTTCTTTTTAAGAGAAAGGAAACATCAATGTTTCTTAACATTAAAAGCTCGAACAGAGACCCTACAGTTTGGCAGTGTTTTGGACTGTAGTTACCTCTGGGAGTTCACTAAATCTTCCTGAGGGCTACGGTGGTTTGAAGAAAATAACATTGAATTCTTGGCTTTCACATATTTCATTCCTAAAACTGACTGGACTGAGAGCATGGCAACAGTAAAGCCATCCCTTCCACAACTGACCCTTGCACTTTACAAATGATGGCACAAGTTTCACAACATACTAATAATAGTGCACAGTCCAGAGTATAAAAACTCACAAGTCACCAAATGTATTTAAAACACTGGTATATGTTGGGCAAGTGAATAAACTTAATGACCGGGTAAAAAACTCATAGGCATGTAACACAGGTGGTTTCCATCTTAAACTTTCAAAAAATGAAGACAGTACAAAACTGCACTGTCAGATTCTAAGTCATCAAAATTTATTTTTAAAAATATATCATTTTTTGAGGTACTGAGGATGGAACCCAGGGACATTCTACCTCCGAGCTACACCCCTAGCCCTAATTTTTTATTTTTTATTTTGAAACAGGGTCTCACTGAGTTTTGAAGGGCTTCACTCAGTAGCTGAGGCTAGCTTTGAACCACGATTCTCCTGTCTCAGCCTCCCAAATGCTGGGATTACAAGCATGCACCACCACACCCAGCTAAAAATATAGCATCTTTAATAATAGTTCAAAAGGAGTTTCAAAAATGAGTAACACTATTGTATCAAAATTCTATTGTCATTCAGTAAATAGCAAACCCTCATATCTTATATCTACGAATACAGAAAAACTAAGCTAAGCCCAGTGACACCTGCTTATAATTCCAGCTACTGAGCCTGCTGAGGCCGGAGTACCAAAAGTTTGAGGCCAGCATGGGAAATTTAGAGAGAACTTGTCTCAAAAGAAAAAAATAAAAAGGACTGAGAATGTAGCTCACTGGCAGAGTATCTCTGGTTCAATCCCAAGTATGGGAGGGGATAAAAAATAAAATAGAGAAGACTGAGGGAAGTAGCTGCTTCAGTCCTGCTGACATTTGATCCCTGTTGCTGTGAAAACAGCTTTTTGACAAAAGAAATAGCATGTTTTAAAAAGAGTATTGAGAATTGAAAGGCAGCAGAAACAAGGCTAGAAGGCAGATCAGAAAGAAGAAAAGTACTCCACCTGCCTACAACATCTGCAATGGGGCCATTACCTTACATTACATTGCCTTACCATGCTGGGACTGCCAAAGACCACCAGCAAAAAAGCCAACAACTTAAAGTAAGTTGCTGCAGCTTGTAGAATTGTAAGGGGTTGGCTCCTTCCATGTGGATCCCAGCTACAACTTGCAACAGTGGCAGCTGATCTCACTGTGCCCTCCAGTGGTCCAGAGCAGAACTCAACAACACCATAAGTGAAACAGCCATCTCTGAGGGAGACTGCCCAGCATGGCCACAGAGACTCTCACAGCCAGCAATAGACTCTCAGGGCCTGAGACTTTGTAGCTTACCTTGGTGAAGGTGGGGGTAGAAACTGTTGTGGACTCATCAGAGGTGAAGATTAGCTTACAGCTCCCAAGGCCAATCAGGCAAAAAGGCCTACAGTGCCCAGGGCTCAGAGCCCTAGTAGGGCTTCCAGAGATTGCAACAGACCACCCAATCATGGTGATCGTGAAAAAAATGAGACCAACCCAGCCCTAACTGTGGAGAACACAGACTTCTACATATACACCTTTTCTGGTCCCAGTGGCACCCACAACCTAGGTAGGCAAGGAGAGACTCAGGCTCAGCATCAGTGAAAGCATGGAGACCTGCAATTAACACTAGATCCAGCCTCATGCTACTGGCAGCCTGCATAGACTGAGAGTCTCAGAGACAGGTTTGTTGAGAGCTCAGAGACCCAGGCTTGCAGCAGGAAGGGTGTTGGTGGCACTTGGTGCCTGTACAGAGAGAGATACCAGGCCAGGGTCACAATCACTGAAGGAGCCCAAAAAGCAGGGCTATAAACTGACATCATTGCTGAGCAAATAGAAAAGATGATAAACTCTGTTTCTTTTCTTTGTATATTTTAAAATATTTATTGGTGCATTGTAGTCATATATCCTAATGGAGTACAAGATAGTAGAAACATACATGGACACATCACCCAATTATCCCTTACCCCATTCCTACCCCATTCCTTCTCCCTCCCTTCTTCTCATGTTTGGCTTAGTATTTGACATTGATCTGTTTGTTAAAGTACTTCATGTGCATTAGAGAATTTCCCTCTTCCCCCTTCCCATCCCCTCAGTTAGGTCACCTTATTGGCTCATCTGTATTATCTCCTTCATCTAGAGTTTCTCCTATGACCCATTTTCTCCCTAGCTTCCACATATTAGGAATAGCATCTGATTTATTATTTTTTGTAACTGACTAACCTCACTTAGCATAATGTCCTCCAGTTCCATCCATTTCCCTGTAAATGATGTAATTATGTTTTTCTTTATGGCTGAGTAGAATTTCATTGTGTACATATCCCATAGTTTTGTAATCCATTCCCCTGTTGAAGGACATCTTGGCTGGTTCCATAGTTTGGTAATGGTGAATTGTGCAGCTATGAACATAGATATGCATGCATTCGTTTGGTAGTTTGGTTTCCAATTTTTGGTTTTGCTTGATCATATGGTAAGTTCATTCCCATTCTTCTGAGGATCCTCCATACTGTTTTCCAAAGTAGTTGCACTAATTTGCAGTCTCACCAACAGTGTATTCGAATTCCCACTTCTCCACATCCTTGCCAGCATTTGCTGTTGTGTTTTAAATGATTGCCATTCTAGTTGGAGTTAGGTAAAATCTTAGGATAGTTTTGATTTGCATCTCTCTAATTGCTAATGATGTTGAGCACTTTTTTATGCATTTATTGGCCATTTGAATTTCTTCCTTCATGAAGTGTCTATTTAGGTCACTTTCCCATTTTTTAATTGGGCTATTTGTTTTCTTAGTGCTGAGTTTCTTGAGTTCTCTGTATATTCTAGATATTAGTCCTCTAAAGAGGGAGTAGGTGGTAAAAACTTCTCCCATTTTGTTGGCTCTTGGTTGGGGTTCTCAATAGTTTAATTTGCTGTATAGAAGCTCTTCAGTTTAATGTGAACCCATGTACTGATTTGCCTTTTAGTTTCTTGTGCCTTTGCGGTCTTGTTGAGAAAATTTTTACCTGTGCCTATGTGTTCCAGTGTTGAACCTATGCCCTCTTCAAGAAGCCTCAAGGTCTCTAGTCTAATTTCCAAGTCTTTGATCCTTCTTGAATTGGCTCCTGTGCAGAGTGAGAAAGTGGGAGTTATTTCCATTTTTCTGCATATGGTTAACCAATTTTGACAACATCATTTGCTGAACAGGCTATATTTTTTCCAGTGTATGTTTTTGGACTCTTTGTCAAAAATAATCAGTTGTAAGTGTGTAGATTTGATTCTGAGTCTTCTATTCTGCTCCATTGATCTATGTACCTGTTTATGTACCAGTACCATGCCATTTTTATTACTATGACTTTGTAGTATACTTTAAAGACAGGTATTGTGATTTTTCCCTCTGAGAACTACGTTAGCTATTCTGGCTTTTTGTTTCTTTTTTTGTTCCAAATGAATTTAAGGACTAATTTTTCTAAGTCTGTGAGGAATGACCTTGGTAATTTAATGGGTATTATGTTAAATCTGCTGCTCACTTTTGGAAATATGGCCATTTTGATATTTATTCTGCCTATACATGAACATGGAAGATAGTTACATTTTCTAATGCCCTCTTTTATTTTTTCAATATTTTATAATTTTTTGTGGAAGCTTATTTTGTTATTTCCTTGGTTAAGTTTATTCCTAAGTATTTTAATTTTTTGAGGGATATTCTGAGTGGAAGTGTTTTCTGAATTTCTTTTTCAGTGGATTTTATGGTTGGTATACAGAAAAGCTTCCAATTTTTTAAGATTGATTTTGTATTCAGACAACATGCTAAAATTTTTTATCAATATTATAAGCCTTTTGGTTGAGTTTGTTGGGTCCTCCAAGAATAGTATTATGCCATCTGCAAATACTGAAAGTTTGAGTTCTTCTTTTCCTATTTGTACTCCTTTGATTTCCTTTTCTTGCCTTATTGTTCTGGATAGAGTCTCAAGTACTATGTTGAAAACAAGTGGTTATAATGGACTTCCTTGTCTTGTTCCTGTTTTTAGGGAAAATTCTCAGTTTTTTACCATTTAATATGATGTTGGCTGTGGACCTATTATAGATTGCCTTTATGATATTGAGGTATGTTCCTTCTATTCCAATTCTCTGCAGTGCTTTTAGCATAAATGGATATTGGATCTTTTCAAATACATTTTCAGCATTTATTTAAATGATCATATGATTTTTGTCTTTGGTTCTGTTTATGTGATGAATTACATGGATTGATTTTTGTATGTTGAATTAGCCTTGCATCCCTGGGATGAACACTACCTGATCATGGTGTATAATTTTCTTGATGTGATTTTTAATGCATGTTCCTAGTATTTTGTTTAGCAGTTTTGCATCCAAGTTCATAAAATATATAGGCCTATAGTTTTCCTACCTTGAGCTGTCTTTATTTGGTTTTGATAGTAATGTGTTGTTAGCTTCATAGAATGTATTTGGGAGAATCCTATTTGTTTCTATTTCACAAAATAGATTGAAGAGTATCAGGATAAGCTATTCTATAAAGGTTTTATAAATTTCATTTGGGAAACCACCTGGTCCTGGGATTTTCTTTGATGGTAGGCTCTTTATTGCTATTTCAATCACTTTGATTGTAATTATTTGCTTTAAATTTTCTATATCTTCTTGACTCAGTCTAGGAAGGTTGTATTTATCTAGAAAGTTGTTAATTTCTTCCAGATTTTCCATTTTGTTAGAGTATAGTTTTTCAAAGTAGTTTCTCATAATCCTCTGGATTTCTACATTGTCGTTGGTAATACCACTTTTTTCATCTCTTTGTAATTTGGGTTGATTTTTTTATTGTTGTTAAGTTGGCTAGTGGTTTATCTATCTTGTTAAGTTTTTTCAAGAAACCAGCTTTTGGTTTTGTTGATTTTCTGTATTTTTTTTTTTATTCTCTACTTCATTGATTTCTGCTCTGATTTTAATAATTTTCTGTCTTCTACTGGGTTTGGGGTTAGATTGTTCCTGTATTTCAAGGGCTTTGATGTGTGTCATTAGGTTATTTATTTGGTGATTTTCTGTTCTTCTTATGTGGGCACTCAGTGCTATAAATTTGCCTTTTAATTCTGCCTTAAAAGTGACCCAGAGGTTTTGATATGTTGTATCTCTATTTTCATTTGTTTCTAGAAATTTCTTGATTCCATCTCTTACTTCATTTATTGCAAATTCTTCATTCATCAGTGGGGTGTTCAGTCTCCATATGTTTATGTGGTTTCTCTGGGTCTTCTTATAGTTGATTTCTAGTTTCATTCTATTATGGTCTGAAAAGACAAACAGAAGTATGCCACGTTTTTTGAATTTGCTAGTTCTCACTTTTTGGCCCAGGATGTGACCTCTTTTGGAGAAGGTTCTGAGAAAAATGTGAACTCTGCTTAATTTGGGTGGAATATTCTATATGTGTTTAATAGGTCCATTTGGTTGATGGTGAAAGAACACCATCTTTACTGACCTTTTGTTTAGAAGATTGCTCTAATGGTGTGAGAGGGGTGTTGAATCTCCCAGTATTATTGTATTGGGATTTATGTGTGACTTAATGTCACAAAGAGTTTATTTTATGAAAGTAGGTGCACCTATGTTTGGTGCATAAATTTTGATTGTCATTATTTCCTCTTGCTGGATTGTTCCTTTTACCAGTGGAAAAAAATGACCTGCTTTATCTCTTCTAATAAGCTTGGGCTTGAAGTCTAACTTCTCTGATATCATAGTTGCTATTTCTCCTTGTCTTCCAGTTCCATTGGCATGGATTACCTTGCTACAGCTCTTTACCTTGAGTTTGTTACTATATTTATTTGTAAGGTGTGTTTATTTCAGGCAGAAGATGGATGTATTCTGGTTTTTAATCTATTTTTCTACTTTATGTCTTTTTATTGGAGAGTTGAGGTCATTTTTGTTCAATATGATTATTGAGAGATAATTTTTAATTTCTAAAATATTGAGATTTAACATCTGTTTGAGGTAGTGTTTATTTTTCTTTGCTTAATTGTTTGCTGGTAGAAATTCTTGTTTCCCTGGTTCTCATTGTATTACTTATTTCTCTTTTACAATTAATCACTTTGAGTATTTCTTTAGTGCTGATTTGGAAGACATAAATTCCTTTGGGTTCTGTTTGCACAGAATATTTTTATTTCCCCATCTAATTTGAGAAATAGTTTTGCTGGATAGGAAGTTTTGGCTGCAAGTTGTTTTCTTTCCGAGTTTGGAATATGCTACTCCAGGCCCTCTGGCTTTCATGACTTGATTTGGGAAGTCTGGAGTGATTCTAATTGGTTTGCCTCTGAATGTCACGTGGTCTTTTGTTTTTATTGCTTTTAGAATTATCCCATTGGCTTCTACATTGGTCAGTTTGACTATTATGTGGCATGGTGAACCTTTTCTCTGATCTTGTCTAAAGGGAATTTTATAAGTTTCCTGTACCTGTGTATCTACCTCTTGTTTGGGAAATTTTCTGATATTACTTCTTTGAAAAGTTTGTTGATTTCTTTGGTTTCACCTTCTATTCCCTCTTCTATACCAATTATTCTTAGTTTAGATCTTTTAAAATGGGCTCATATTTCTTCAATGTCTAACTCATGCTGTTGAATTGTTTTTTTCTAAGTTATATACTATGCATTTATTTTTGGAGTGAACATCTTCTAGGAGCGAGATTCTATTCTCCACATGGTCTAATTGATTGTTTATAGTTTGAATTGATCCCTTCACTTCAATAATTGCATCTTTTATTTCTTTAAAAATCTCTCTAAATTCTTGTCAGAAGTCCTGTGTTATTTCTACAGTTACATTCCTTATTTGACTTTCTGGAGATCTCTGCAATTCTGTGTTGTCAGGTTCTGTTATTGTGGTTTTGTGAGAGCTCATTGTTCCTTGTTACTCTTACTTCTCATGATTTCAGAAGTTTGTATCTGTTGCTTTTGCTAGATTTCTCTTAGAGTTTAGGTGTCTGTTGGTATACTCAAGGGCAAGTTGTATTCTCTCTTCACTCAACAGTGAAGTTTGAGTAAAGAGACAAATGAAGTCATAAATGTAAGAATAGGGCAAACCCTCAGATTGGCTTGAATAGAATGAGAGTATGAGATTGGTAAAGTAGTATATAGTAGAGACTAGAAATAGTGAATATGTAGTAGTATTCTAGTAACCAGTGTAGAGTTTCTGGTATAGTGATATGAAGTGGATTTAATACAAGACAAGGAAGAGAAAAAGAGAGAGAAAAAAGTAAAAAGAAAGAAAAGGTATAGAGAGAAGAGAATAGGTATGTACAAAGGAAGAAGCTTGAGAGAGGGCTTGAGAACATAGTAGACAAACAGGCATACAAACTCACAAACACACAAAAAAATCAAAGCAAAACAACCCCAACAACAAATTAATGCAACTCTACAAATATATAAATATTCAGTAGACTGGTCCTCTTCAGTCTCTCTCTGTGCAGACACCCAAGTCCTGCCCACTACCTTTCCTTTTGCAATTGTGGTTCTTTGAGTCTTTTTTAATCTAGCTAGATGGCCGGTATCAATGGAGCTTGGTCTATTGTTAAACACAGGTCACCCTCCACGCTTTCCATGGTGTGGAGTCTCAGTCTCTCCCTGACTCTGTAGATAGCGAATGTCTCTAAGGTCAAACTCAATGTATAAGTCTCTGTTCTACACAGCTAGGGCTGGACTGGCCTGACTTCTCTCCATTCACCATGACTGGGTGGTCTGTGGTGATCCTGGAGATCCTACTAGTTGGATTTAGTGTTAAGCATAGGTCTCCCCCAACACTTTTCATTGATGCAGATCCTGAGTCTGTCTGAGCCTCTTCTGTGTCCAATAGCAGACTCCATCTCCACCTTCTCTAGGTTGAATCACAAAGTCTCAGGCCTAGGGAGTTTACTGTGGCTGTCTGCATCCCTGGGGGTGCTGCCCTGGGCACTTGGCATTCTGGACAGCAGCTGAACAGCAAGCTTGACAGCAGTTTCACTTACGGTGTTGTTGAGCACTAGTCTGGATCTCTAGAGGGCGTGGCGAGCTTGGTGGCCACTGCTGGAAGTTGTAGCTGGTGTTTGCACAGGAGTAACTGATGACTTACAATTCCGATGATCTCCAATTTCTTACTTCATGTCCTTGGTTATTTTCCTGTTTGTCCCTGGAGTTGGCGGCAGTGAGGCAAGATAGTCCCGCCACAGTGCCTGCCACTGTGAGGCAGGCAGGTTTCTTTTCTGATGTTGTTGAGCACCACTCTGGGTCTCTAGAGGGCATGGTGAACTTGGCTGGAAGTTGTATCTGGTGTTTGCATAGGAGAAACCGGTGGCTTACAATTATGATGATCTGCAGCTCTTTACTTCAGGTCCTTGGTTGTTTTCCTGTTCACCTCTGGAGTTGAACGCAGTGAGGCAATATGGCATCTCTGTGGCACCAGCAGCCACATGGTAGGCGGGTTTCTTTTCTTTTCTCCGATAGTCTTCTAAAATTCTTTTCCCCCTGCCACCTTGTACTTATTATGTTATTTTTCTAGTTATGGTATTTAAGGCAATTGAGATTGGGTGTCAGCAGGACTGGTATGTGCTGCTTCCCTTGGTCACCATTTTCCCGGAAGTTGCGGTTTCATTTTGAAACAAAAATTACTAACATTAATGTGAATTAACCGAGAAGAAAATTACTGTATCTATATCATTAAAAATTCATCCCCAATACAATTTTACATTTATATTTAATATTATTTAAAATTTATAATATTTTATGTTGTTTTGAGTTACTTCTACCAATGATTATAATAATCAATCAACTTTTAAAATTTAATCATTGGAGCCTTACAGCTCTAAGGAATATATTAAAATTTCAACTTTAATATATTTTATATAGAATTAATCAATAAAGGCAATTAATTAAAGACAGGAAATACAAAAATATACTACTAAAGAGAGTATATAATCTGTTCATGTATTTATGAATGGCTGGTGATATGTATCAATTCATATTATTTAAATTACAGTGGCTACATTTAAAAATATTGTAAATAGTTTAATTTTACATGCCACTATTGTTACATTTTGCAGTTATTTAATCTTTTAACCAAAAAAACTGGACACTTAAAAGGAATTCTTTTTGAAAATGTTTTCAATTTTTTTTTGGAAATTAAATGCCAAAGAAAAAAATTAAGTCACTAATCTTACCATCTTGTGACCTACTGTCAGGAATTTTTTTAACATATCCAGTATAAGAACATTTATAGCTTGATATGATGGCACATGACTGTAATCCCAGTACTTAGAAGGCTGAGACAGGAAGATTGCAAGTTTGTGGCCAGCCTCAGCAACTTAGTGAGACCCTGTATCCAAATATAAATTAAAAAAAAATCAGGCTGGTGCTGTAGCTCACATATATAATGGCATTAAGTTCAATCCCATGCACACTCAAAAACAATATTTATTTCTTCTGAAGAATCCTTTTATGAACTTTCTGCTTTGTAATTTCCTAGGAGTATTCTTAGGTTGACTGCTGCCTCTCATCACCTAGTTTATCTTTAGCTGGCATGCTTTAGACTGGTTGGAGACTAGTCACTATCAACAGTGGCCAGAACAAACAGTGTAAAATCAGCTCTAAATTGACGTAATAAGCAGGATATAGTCCTCAGATACAGATTATTAGCAGTGTGGGCCATTTGTATACTAATACTTTAATAAATAATTCTTGATAGCGAGGTACTTGTTGGGGGTATATGTACCATTAACTGGTAAATGAAATGAAAAAATGGCAAGAAAAAAATAAGATCAGAATTTGTTCTGCTCTTATACTGAGATCCTACACTGATCACAAATATTTACTGCCTTCTCTTTCAGATCCCTTAAAATGATGGCGAAGAAATACAAGAAGGCGTTTTTTTTTTGTAATAATGAGGAAATGGTTATGGGGATCACTAGTGGATGAGAGTTTTTGAAGTATTGTAAAACATAAAAACTGATGAAAGCAGATAGAGAAATGTGTAGTTTCAGAGTATATTTCAGCCAATGGGGAGCCAAGCACAATCTCAAAGAGGCTGTGGATTTAAGAGCAAAAGATGGAACCCAAAAGGAGAATTTCATAGAAAATCTGTGTAATAAACTGCTATCTAATGCTTTTCTTCAAGTAAAAATGAATAAAAGGTATTTCTTTAAAAGAGATAAATTAATTGAAATATACCATTAGAAATATAGAAAAAAAAAGACAACAAGGAGAGCTATGCTTGCTTCCTAATTTCAACTATTCAAGAATGAGAGGACAAGTACAGGAATCATCCTGAAACATGTTGATAACAGAGTAAGGATGCGTATTGTTTACTTTAAGACACACATGCAGCTGCATCACAGCATCAAATCTGAATATTCTTATGTAATCTTTGCTCAAAGCTTCTTTGACTTTGGTGCTCAGGGGACTCCAGGTGCAGTGAGCTGCTGATGTTGCCTTGTGGGGAGCAGGAGATACAGTCATTGAAATGGTGGGTTGGGTGAGTTTGCTAACTCTAACAGAGCAGAGATTATCTCTGCTACAAGAGAGTAGAGGTCACTAATGACCCTGTTGCTGGGTTACTAGACCACCACAGAAGGTAGCATTTGATTCTCTATCCTGATGGAAGTTAATTGACAGGTAAAAGCAAACTTTCATTAGCCATAGTTAAGAAAAATATTCTTTCTTCATTTTTTTATTATTCTTTCCTGATCCTGACATTCCAGGAGCCAGAGGCACAATAAGAGTTAACATAATGAGAGTTAAGGCTGTGAAGAAGAGTGAATTCAAGGGTTAGGTGAAGAGACAGTGAAGATACAGACTATACTCTTCTCCCTTCTATATGTTCTTAAAGCCTGGCTCAGTCCTGAATTTGGAGGGAGAAAAGCTTCGAACTGAATGATGAAGTCAACTTGTAATTTAGACTTCACGATGCTTTTTTTTTTTTTTTTTTTTTTTTTTTTTGCCTGAGACTATGTCTGTTTCTAGCTAAACATGGGCAGAAGGCAACAGAATAAGCCTGAAATACCATCAGGGGGTGGAAAAGAAAATGCCTGCTCCCTGAGTTGGAAAGCAGTGGCTGGAGTAAAGCAGAGAGGCTCCCTGCTTCTGTTCCATGGAGGGAAGCCTGCTCATTAAACCTACCCTGGAAGCACTGTTGCAGATTGTCAGCCAACACCCTTTTGGGTTTCTAAGCATATTAAAAAAATACCAGTCAGATACATTGCAATTTCCCCTCCTGCCAAATATTCTACTCCTCTAGCATATATACCAAAAAATTAAAGAAGTTGAGTTTGACCAAGGTTGGGATTTTGCTGCACACATCCACAGAAAGGGAGTAAGGAGTTTATTTATTTCCTAGGAAGCAGTTATAATTATAGATTCTAAGTGGAAGCCATGTTGGGTGAAAGGTGAGTAGAGATCACAGGAGAATGAATGGTGAGAAGAGTGGTGTTGTGGAGCAGAGGATCCACAGGACAAGAACTGCTGACATCAGGAAACTCCAGGAAGCACCTGGAAGGCAAAGTCATGAGCATCCAAGAATGGGCTCTTTGGAATGAAAGGTTCAGCTCCTAACAATGGTGAGACATCAGGTGAGGTGGGTCATATGTAAAGGCCATGAGAGGTGAGATGGGTAGGTAACTAAGCAGCTAAAAGTATAATCCCATGGGCTGATTTGAGTTAATTTTACAAACAGCTGGTTTGAGTACATTTTAACTTGAGAATTTGGTCATTCATTCAATTTCAAACCATTTTGATCTATGATGAACCAGTAGATCTATCCATTTCTAATAGTGTAACTTATTAGTTGTATATACTATAAATTAAACAAAAACCTTTTTACCTAATTTAAAAGTTACACCCAAAGCCAACATCAGATTGAATGGGGAAAAACTGCAAGAATTTCCTCTAAAATCAGGAACAAGACAAGGATGCTCACTATCACCACTCCTCTTCAATATAGTCCTCGAGACTCTTGCGACAGCAATAAGACAAAAGAAGGAAGTCAGAGGAATTCAAATATGAACAGAGAAATTAAAACTATCTTTATTTGAAGATGACATGATCCTTTATCTAGAAGACTCAAAGAACTCAACCAAAAGACTTCTGGAGCTAATTAACCAATTCAGCAAAGTTGCAGGATACAAAATCAACCCAAAGAAATCAGTTGATTTTCTGTATGCCAACAACGAATCCACAATGAAAGAAATAAAGAAAACAATTTTATTCACTATAACCTCAAAACAAATAAAACACCAAGGAATAAATATAACCAAAGATGTAAAAGACCTCTACACTGAAAATTATAAAACATTAAAGAAAGAAATTGAATAAGACCTTGGAAGACTGAAAGATCTCCCTGTTCATGGATAGACAGAATAAATATCATCAAAATGGCCATTCTGCCAAAAGTGATCTACAGATTCAATACAATTCCTATCAAAATGCCAACAGCATTCTTCATAGACCTAGAAAAATCAGTCATGAATTTTATATGGAGAAAGAAAAGATCCAGAATACCCAAACAATCCTCAGCAATAAGAACCATGCAGGAGGCATCATAATCCTGGACTTCAAATTATACTATTGAGCAATAGTAGTAAAAAAAAAAAACAGCTTGGTATTGACACAACAACAGGCAGACTAACAGGTGGAACAGAATAGAAGATACAGAAACAAACCCACACACCTATAGTCAATTCATCTTTGACAAAGGGGCCAAACTCATATGCTGGAGAAAAGTTAGCCTTTTCAACAGATGGTGCTGGGAGAACTGGCTATCCATTTGTAGAAAGATGGATCTAAATCCTTACCTCTCACTGTGCACAGGAATCAACTTGAAATGGATCAAAGACTTAGAAATTTAAAAAGCCGGGCGTGGTGGTGCACACTTGTAATTCCCGCGCTTGGGAGGCAGAGACAGGAGGATTGTGCAGGTTGGAAGCCAGCCTCTCTGGCTTAAGAGACCCTGTTTCTAAATAAAATGGGTCTGGGAGTGTAGCCTGGAGTTGGAAGCGTTTCCAGGAACCCCAGTACCACAAAAAAAGACTTAGAAATGAGACCAGAGACTGTGAAGTTATTAGAGGAGGGCATAGGACCAACACTCCAACATATAGGCACAACCATTAACTTTCTCAACAAGACCTCCAAAGTGCAGGAAATTAAAGCAAGAATTAACAAGTAGGATGGCATCAAACTAAAAAGTTTCTTCTCATCAAAGGAAACCATCAAGAACCTAAAGAGAAAGCCTACAGAATGGGAGAAGATCTTTACCAGCCACCACTCTGATAGAGGGCTAATATCCAGAATATACAAAGAGCTCAAAAGACTCTACACTAGCAAAACAAATAACCCAATCAAAAGGAGATAATTCAAAAAGAGATACAAATGGCCAATAGATACATGAAAAGATGTTCAACATCATTAGCCATTAGGGAGATGCAAATCAAAACTATGCTGAGATTCCACCTAACCCCAATCAGAATGGCAGGCATAAAGAAATCAAATAACAACAAATGCTGGCAAGGATGTGGGGAAAGAGGAATTCTTTTACACTGTTGGTGAGAGTACAAACTAGTTCAGCTGCTATGGAGACCAGTGTGGAGATTCCTTAGAATATTGGCAATGGATCCACCACATGATACAGTTATACGACTCCTGGGTATCTTTCCAAAGGGGTTGAAATCAGAGAACTCCAGTAACATATGCAAACCCATGTTCATAGTAGCACAATTGGTAATAGCTAAAATATGGAACCAACCTAGATCTTCATCAAAAGATAAATGGATTGCAAAATTATGGGAAATAAACACAATGGAATTCTACTCAGCTATAAAGAAGAACAAAATCATGGCATTTGCAAGAAGATGGAAAGACCTGGAGAACATTATGTTAAGTGGGATCAGCCATGCACAGAAAGAGAAGGGACATATGTTTTCTCTAATATGCCCAAACTAGGGACTATTAGAAATATGAGAAGGACTCCAGATAATGGAGACGAAACCTCAGCAAAGCTAAAATGTAAGGGTAGGAGACGAAGAAGGCTGAGGTTGATTAATGGAGGAGGTACATCTGAATAAGTATAAAAGTATGAATGTAGCATGGTTAACCTGGACACTCATTTTTGGGAAGGAGGAAGGAGAAGTGGGAGGTGGGAGAGGGCACCAAGTACAATCTGAATGTATGCCATTTTCGGTATGATCCACATAAAAATAAAAAAGTTAAAAATTACTTTAAATGACAAAGTATGTTAGTATTAAATATTTGGTATGATTACTTAAGACTTCAAAAATTGACTTACTTATATCTTAGAGGAAAGATTAAAAGTATAGTGATTTATGCTTACAATGACTTTATTTCAAAAATAAACATGCTAAAGTTAAAAAACATTCTGGGTAGAGATTCCTTTTGAACAGGACAAATAAAGAGGTTTTACTAAGTGGATCCACTCACTATACAAATAACAGAAATCATAGCAATGGTAGTGCTTTCTTCTCTACGAACAAAACAAAACAAAAACAAATTGTCTGATGGTTAGAAATTTCTTCTACAAGTTTTGTCCATCTTTCTAGGTAAGAGAGACACTTCTACTTAGGTTCTTTATCTTACAAACTCTTAAGCTTATAAGCTCACCTTTCAAGCTCACATTTTGTCTGTTTGATGCTACCATTTCTACACAACAACTTATAAATGTATGACTGCTTTCATATAAGAAAAAAAACTTATAACTGGATGCATTTATCTGTCAATAGCTTGAAGCAGAAACTATGAATGAAAATATATTCCCGGAAATTTTGAGAATCATCTTACCATGCCCGTGTTGAATGGGAACAGGAAGGAGATTGAAGGGGAGGAGAGGTGAAGTTCTCCTTTTCTCTAATTCAAGTGTGATGGTTCACAACTCACTCCAAATTTGATGGCTTCTTATACCAATTCAAACCCAAATCCTATATTTTAAGTTACATATACCCCTTCCTGATAGCTAAAACCACATGTTGCTAGGACTCCCTCTGTTTCTTTATACTGTGTCAGGAAAAGGTCATCTGACAATCATAAATTATAAAAAATATAAATGAGTTCTATACCATGCTTGTAATAAATTTGCTTTTTATCTGGATGCTTTGTGAATCATAGTATTTGCAGTGTTACATAAACCAATACTTAAAGTTTTAGGTTCCTGCATCTGAATGACTCGAGATTATTTTCAAAGTACGGAGTCCAGAGTCACACGATAACTCAAATGATTTAGACTCTATCAAAGAAAGGAAGAAGCCTGGGAATGGGCAATTTAAGAAAATTCTCTAGTTAGTTCTTACACATAGTTTGAGACCTGTCTTCAGAAATTAAGATAAAATATCCTTGTTCTAATGCATTAGAACACCCCGACATTTAAACCACAGGGTTTTAAAACATATATTTTAATTATATACCTGGACTCAAGATTAGATAAACCAAGACAATTCAACTAATTGTTTATTTTGAATAATCCTAAAGGCTTTTTTTTTTTTTTTTTTTTTTGGTGGTACTGGGGTTCCTGGAAGCCCTTCTACCTCCGGTATACACTCCCACGGGCTACACTCCCAGACCTATTTTTTAACATTTTTATGTGGAAACAGAGTCTCTTAAGCCAGCGAGGCTGGCTCAGAACCAGCGCGATCCTCCTGTCTCCGCCTCCCAAGTGCGGGGATTACAAGCGTGCGCCACCACGCCCGGTGTCTAAAGGCTTATTTCTATAGGGATTATCAATAATCATTATTTATAAACAAATTCCAAAGGAGAGTGGAGACAACTGAGCATTTCAATCTACCTCTTTCCTTTTTTCTTCCCATATGGCATTATTTTTACCACTAGAAATGTTGGGTCTGGTTAATAAAAATAATCTTCAATTCTGATTTTCAATTTTTCTTTGCAATTTTTGTATCTTAAAACAATTATTTCAAAGTGAGAAATGAAAGGTTGCATTCTCAGTTAGAAATGAAGCACATTGGCCGGGCGTGGTGGAGCACGCTTGTAATCCCCGCGCTTGGGAGGCGGAGACAGGAGGATCGCGCAGGTTCGAAGCCAGCCGCGCGCCGCTGGCTTAGGAGACCCTGTTTCCAAATAAAAATAATATAAAATAGGTCTGGGAGTGTAGCCCGGAGGTAGAAGGGCTTCCAGGAACCCCAGTACCACCAAGGAAGGAAGGAAGGAAGGAAGGAAGGAAGGAAGGAAGGAAGGAAGGAAGAAGGAAAGAGAAATGAAGCACATTTCAGGGAATGCTTTTCTCGGTGTACCTCTGCAAGCATGGTGCTTCTTGTCTTCCCTCTCCTCGGTTTCCCCATCGGAGAGCTTTCCTTTCCTCCTTTAAACCTTGAATCTGAGTGAAGTCATGAGCATCTCTTTTTCTCTGCTTTGGGCCTCTTAGGAACAGCACTCTCTTCCTGCCCAGGATCACACCCGCCATTTTTCATTTCCATTAAACCTATTCTACTTTCATTGATTAAAATTTTGTCAGCCTTTTGAATCTCAATTTTGTTTTCATAAATGTTCATTTTTCAAGACATTTTAGCCTCCTTTGTTCTTCCTCCAAGCCAGTGCAAAATCAAATCAACTACTGAGGATGTATTTGAAATAGCTTTGTATATATTTACATTGTGATACCATGTGCTTTTTAGAGGAGACCACTAATGTTTTAACCTTTTCTTTTTTTATTTTAGTTTTTTGCGGGTCTGGGGATTGGAACCCAGGGGCATTTGACCTCCAAGCTACACTCCCTCCCCTATTTTTTATTCTTTATTTTGAAACCGGGTCTTTTTATTCGGGTAGTTCCTACACCAAAGGGTTGTTGAGTAATTAACTTCAGAAATTTGCTTATCAAAAAGGGGAAAGCATCAAGGGTCATCAGTATTATTTAAAACAACTGACTGCTCCCATAGATAGGTGTGTGTGTGTGTGTGTGTGTGTGTGTGTGTGTGTGTATACACATGTGTGAGCATGACGAGTACATGTGAGGGTGTATACAGAGAAAAATATGGCAATGAAAGAGAAATCTATATTGTGTAATGCACAATAATAGACTATATAAGGATAATTTTTAAAAAGATCTGTGCCCAGAGGTGTATCCAGAATCATGTAAGAGGTAGATGTGTGCACAAACACTAAGAGACAGCTGGAGAAAGAGGTCAGAGGACATCTGCAGAGGTTAGGTTAAGACCAACCGCACAGCAGCAGAGAAAGCGTGTGGGGTTGAGGTCAAACAAACCTGATTTCAAATTCCAGCTCAGCTCTTCTATGACCCTGGCCAAATGGCTAACATTTATAGAACCTCAATTTCTGAGTCTCTAAAGGCCAGCAGCACCTAACTTGTAGAGTTGAAATAAGGAGTAAAGTAGGTAATGAGCCTAGCATATGGGAGGAGTAATAAATAAATTATTATCATGAAAATAGCCAGCAGCTGTATGTTTGCAAATTGAGCTCTTCACAAGTGTACTTGGAATACAAAATCAACAGTCCTTGCACCCAGTTTCAAACTGATTGTTATTCCTAGAGAGTGGCTTTAAATCAGGTGTCTTTCAGGGTAAGGGTCAATTTTCAACAATATTTAAGCAGTATGGGTTATCTCTGAGGTCAGTAAAGCCCATAAAAACAGGGGTCAGCTAAAAACCTTCTGGTTAAAAAATCAGCTAGTCTAATCATGTGAAAGGAAACTCCAAGATAACTTTCCATGTTCAGAAAGGTTTTGACATCCATACCTGGAAAACATTGCACTTTTTTAAAGGTTAGATCTGTATGTCCTGCGATAAATGAATGTCAGTGGCATACTGATGTATGAAAAATTATAATGAACACCTCAAGTCTTCAGTTCACAAATCCCTTCTTTCAGCTCCTAGTAATGGAAATGTGTTTTGTCTAGAGAGCATCTCTTTCCTTTGTCAATCAAGCTGCCCTGGTCAAGAGGCAGACACACGACCCAAACTAGGCAATCTGACACTTTCCTCAGAGTTTGATTCTCAAGTAATATTTACACAAACATAAAAAAGGGTATGACGGTGCCTATGACACAGTCCTGACGACTCCATAGATTCCTGTACCACAAAGCACACAACTACCATGATTCTTGTCCCTTCCCAAGATCTTTCCCTTGTTCTTCAACCTCAGCTTTGATTTTACCATAAGGAAGAAGTATGCCTCAGGAGGAATTCCTTCACATCCCTTACATACAAATCTTATCTCCTAAATTTTCCAATAAATTTTTCCTCCATTTAATTAACTTGGAGTAGATTTCTGATAGCTTTAAGCAAAGATCCCTAAGTAGAGCAAAAAATCATAAACATTGTGTTTATTATTAAATGTGAATTTTTCATCCATCGACTTTCTTTTCTTATAATATGTATTATTTTTGCAAGCAAAAAGCACCAATAAAGTAAAAAAAAAAAAAGGAGATAGCCAGGAGTGTTCCATGTAATGTAAATAAATTTCACTAGATCCTTTTCAGAAACTAGGAGAAGTTCTCACTGAGAAGGGAGAACAGTATTTATGGAAAATAGTGGCAAGGTACCTGAGGGAGGCAGCGAACAGTACTGGAAGGAAGAGAGGAGCAGAACAGAGAGTAAAAAGGTGTGGGCTACCACAGCACCTGTACCACCTGTACAGGGCTGGCTTAAACTCTTGCCACTTCTACAACACAAGGAGTTTCAAAACTCTTTCCACAAATTAGCCAGAAGGCTCACAGTTTATTCTCAGAATAATCTTAATCTCCGGGGTTCTATATTTTTGCATGTTGCGTCTGTTTTGTATCATATAATCCAAATGTAGAATATATTTTGTTCATAAGTTTCCGAGGGAAGAAAAACCACATTGAATATGATTTAGGAAATTAGCATCTTACTTGGATAAGTGGAGATGGCACAAAAATAGGCCATGTCATCTGGGTCCCACTATCTTGCTGGCTCCTGTCTTCTTTTCTCCCTCTTGGCCAAATTGCTTTCCAGAATTCCAAATCTTGTATCTTCTCTCATAAAAATAAACTTTTTTTCCTTGTGATATCTTTATTCCAACCAGCACTGGGTCCCATATATTTTTTCAAGTAGACCAAAGTAGATTTTTATGGTGTGTTTTCTAAGCAAAAATATTTCTCTTTCTAAGAAGAGTTTTGGTGCCACCTGTGAGGAATAAAGTTTTCTCCATCTTCCACATGTACTATATAACAAATAACTCATCTTTGGAAGAGGGATATATACAGTGTCCATTGGGATTAACCAAGAAGAGGAGACTTTGGGATTTAAAAAAAAAAAAAAGGATCAGCTAGACATGGCAGTCCACACCTCCAATCTCAATCTTGGGAGACTGACATAGGAGGATTGCAGGTTTGAAGCCAGCCTCAGAAACTTAACAAGCCCCTCAGCAACCTAGCAAGAAAGACCTTGTTTCAAAATTTAAAAAAAGGCTGGGAGTACAACTCAAAGGTAGAATGCCTCTGGGTTCAGCTTCCAGTATCAAAAGCCAACAAGAAAAATAAACAAAAAGGATATCTAAGAGAATTAACTCAGCCAGAGAACTTCCATGACTGTAAGAACAGATATATTGAGTATCAGGAGGCAATTGGCTAACTGGAGAATTAAAAGATAAATAGGACATCATCTGGGGGGCAAAATTTTCATAAAGATAGATACATAAATAAATACATGGAAGACCATACTACAGTGAAGTACTGCATAGAATTGTAATAATTTATAAACAAGTTCAGGTGTGTTCCAAACATTTGGAACCTATGCAAGAATACAAATGGAGGACCACATATTAAATGTCTGTATGGAAGATGAAAATCAAGCTAACAGACTGTTAAATAAAGTATGTTCTATTCTAACTCAATAAATACAACTTCATACAAACTGCCAGGCCATGTTTGATTTAGAATTCTGGGACTCCTCCTCAGAGTCCTTACAAACCATGTTATTTCCACAAATACCTGTATCTTGGTCACCATGTAGCCTAGAATATATCCTCTGGTGACCACGTTGTCCTTAGGAGGAAAGAGTTTTACCTTGGTTCTGAAATTGGGGTCAAGGCCAATTAGATAGGAATTTCAAGGTTCATGATCTAAAGTGGGGGTGAATGTCCAGATGAGAGCACCTCATCAGTTCAAGGATCCTTCAGCCTGCAGTGTGCAACCCATCCGACATGAGGTGCATAGAAAGTGACTGAGCTGCAATCCCTTCTTGCCTATCACAGTATTTGAAGCTGTTTTGATGAATCTTCCTAACATGCATGCAGCGCACCAGCTTCCAGTGCACTGGTCTGTGCAAGAGTGGGATGAATATGTCTTGGTTTGTAGTCTTCCCCTGGTGGATCTATTAAGAAATGTTATTTCTGGACTTGTAAAGCATCGTAATTCTATTTTCCAATGGCTATATAGGCTAATTGGCTACCTCCAGGGAAGGGAAAATAGGAAGAAATTCTTCTTTTTGGCTGCAAATTCCAATTTAAAGTCTAAAGTATAATAGGACCATCTTCAAAGACAAAGGACCATGTGTTTTCAAGCATTTATTCCAGCTAGATGTTTTCCTATCAGTGGGCTGTTTTCACTTACTACCATCTGCAGACCAGGCTTGTACCGGATTGATTTTTGTCAGGGTCACAAGAAAATAACCTGCACAGGCTGAGCCAAATCAAGGTGAATCTTTCACTACAGTTGTGCTGTTTCTGCTCTATTCTCTATCTTGTTTGCACCTCAGTTCCCAGTTTTGCTTGACTTACTGCTTACTTTGTATTATCTTACTCTTCTATGTCAATTCCATAGATCTCCCAGTTTTTCATTACTTTTATTAGCTTCTGGCCACTTACCATGTTTTGTTTTGTAGCACCTATGCCCTCCTAGAGTCTGTTGAATCCCTGGACTAAACTTTGCTATTGGCCTCTGAGTGGCTTGTCATTTGGGATAACTAAACCAGTCCTAGCATCCTATCTATCTGCATGACCTACAGCCACCCTCCCATTGACCAGTAGGGTAAAAATGAACAGTAGGTCACACATTGAAACAAAATCCACCTCCAGTTTTGATTCTCTTAAGTCATAGGAGTAGGGATGAGAGGACTTCATTCCTCTTTTATTTGGATGTCTCCTTTCCAATAACCTTTCTTCTATTCAATTCACATCCACTCATACTATGGTTATCAAGACTATGTAAAACTCCTCTATCTCCAAATCACAAATCCAAGCTTATCACTCACCAACCACAGTATGATCTCTCTATCGATCATTCCAACCCTTCCCTCCTTGGCGTCACCAGAACCTCTGGTCTATTGATTCTTCTATGCAATATTCAGTCTGTTTCTTTCTCACTTCTATTCTCCAACTTACATGCCATAATCCTTCATCCAATAATCACTCACACTATAAAACAAATTCCTTTATGCTTTGTATTTTATCCCAGCCAACCAAGGATCAACTCTGTTATTGGGCTCTCTCTCTCTCTCTCTGGAAAAATTTAAACATCTAATTATTGTTGAAGAAAAACACACTATCTCAAATGATTACCTCTATAAATCCATGATCACTAGTCTCTAGTGAGCCCACAACTCTGCCCAAAAACTCTACTAGTTTTTCCAGCCAACTGGCTCTCTGGTTTCTTCATTTTCTTCCATGATGATGATGCAAGCTTAGCTTGCCCCCATCATGTATGGTCAAATGGTTTTTCTTCATTCACAGAGAAAACTGAAGCCATAACAAAAAATCTCCTCAATTTTTAGTTACCAAATCTACCAATTCTACAAATGGAATGGTGACCTATTCCATTCTTAGGTTCTCAAAACAAAGACAATTATACCTACCATAGTCTATCTCTCACCCCAGTCCCACAACCTTTATGCTTTATATGCCCTCAGGTTTATGAAGGCCTAATCTTGCATTTGAAACTTCTATATTAAGAAGAATCACTCACATTATTTCATAAATTAACATTTCCAAACCCATTGGATAAGTTTTTTAGGGGAAGGAATTTTTTAGGATCCTCTGGTCATTCTTAGTATCAAGAAAGATTAGGAAACACACCATCTCTCCTTCCACTGTATTTTTATATGATACCCACTCTACTTGGAAACTGCTTCTCCCTATCTTTACTTCTCCTCCTTCTCACCACACCAGAACAAATTTGTTCATCTTCCAACTCTCCATTCAAGCATCAACTGAGTAGGAAACTGTCTTCACAATCCCCACTACACCCTTACCACAGCCATCTCCAAGTGTAGGAAGGTTCCTTTGTCATAGACTCTCATAGGACCACATCCTTTCCCTTATGACACTTATCCCAGTTTAATATTAGGCACTCGTTATGTGATTATTTGATGTCTCTCTCCTATAAGTTAGTGGCATCAGATGTCATATCTCTTGTTGTCTATCATTGTTTCCATAATACTAGGCAGTACCTGAAACATAATAATACCTTAACAATAATTAGTATTTAAATGAAGGAATCAGCAATGAGTTAATTAATGAATTGACTATTATAACTGACAATCAGTTTTGCATATTCACAAATAATACCCCCAGATTCATTTCATTATTAAGTAGTGATACAAAATTTTTTTAATTAAATCCAAATTGGTTTGTTTATAACTTCCCTCCAAAGCTTGCAGTTCAGCTCTACTGTTGGAATAGCAGAGTCTGTTTCCTCTGAGTGATATTCTCTTCCAATATTTGAACACTTTTAACATGTGTCTACTATATTTTTCCTTCTCTAACATCGGTAAACACAGTTGCTTTCACAGTTCTTGAGTTGAGACAGTTCTCAGTCTCAATTATCCCCTCCCCAGTTTGAGCACACTCTAATGAACACAGAAACAACAGAGCCACAGGACTATCAGGTCCTCAGAATAGCAGCCTTAAGTCATTACTTTGAGAAAATGAGTCTGTTTTCTTCCTTCGACCAGTTGGGGTTTATATCACAAAGTCATTGAACCACCAAACTGCAATATCTCCAAGAAGGATCGTACCTACAAGGCAATGAATCCACAGGACACATGGGATTTATTGCAAGGACTTTTATTGGAGCAATTTGTTGACAAATGCTCAAGAAAGAGCACAGAGTGATCAGTAATAATAAAACCTCATGAAGATAATTTCCCCAAATGCTGTCTAGGAGAAAAACTGAGACAGATTTCTTAACCAATAGTAGGTTTTTTGTACCTTTCCATTAGTAGTTTTTATATGTCATCTCTGGAGAAATTTCAGATGTTTCCCATCTAAACCTACATCAAAGCTGGGATTTATAAAAATAGCAAAGGGGTTCTATTTATCTCCATTCACTAATCCTAGCCAGCAGCTGAAAAGAATTGGAGTTTAAATCCTATTACTCTCTCACAGTCCCCGCCCTCCAGGCCACAATGTCAAGTTGATACAATTACTTCTGGGATGGGAAAGGAGGCTGTCACATTGACCAATTGTTTCCAGTCCTCAGGAAGAGGGGACAATTTAGTCTTCAAGATTAAGAGAATTATATGTCCCCATAATAACTGGAAACCTTTCCAAGGGTCACTCTTACAGGCTGCCCCAAAAACCAGAAACAGAAGAACCATGTTATTGCTTGGCTTTGGGCCCAGGAGGCCAAGTGCCACTTAAGAGAGAGTGCTGAGAGCTATTTAATGGTGTTTTGAGATGGAGGCACTACTACCTTTAAGTATAATAGGGCAATACATGGCAGCCTGCAACTCTGATATAGCCAAATTGTTCATTGGGACTGATCAATGCTGGAATTCCCAGTATTTATAAACTAGGAAATTTGAAGGCAGAATTGGAGCACTGTTAAAGAAATAGATAGGAAAAGATTTTTAAGGAAATGAATCCGCAAGCAGAATTGACAGACCTTGGGATTATCTTACATTCTAACAAACAGTGTGACCCAGTGTCCAACATTGCCTTTCTCAATAACTCTAAAGAGAAGTTTGACCTGGGCATGGTGGTGCACATCTGTACTTAAAGACTGGAGACCGGATGATCACAGGTTCAAGGCAAGCCTCAAACTTAGTGAGATCTTCAACAACTTAGAGAGACCCTATTTCAATATTAAAAAAAAAAAGAGGGCTGAGGTTTGGCTCAGAAGTAGGTTCAATACCCAGGACTAAAAAAAACCTTGGTGATTTTATGACCAGGATCTAAGATCCCCCTTCCCTTACCTGTGTGTGCTTTTCAGGCCAACTTAGCTTCTGTGTGTGTGTGTGTGTGTGTGTGTGGTACTGGGCGTGGAACCCAGGGGCTTTTCTACCTCCGGGCTACACTCCCAGACCTATTTTATACTTTACTTGGAAACAGGGTCTCATTAAGTTGCTGAGAGCCTCACTCAGTAGCTGAGGCTGGCTTCGAACCTGTGGGATCCTCCTGTTTCAGCCTCCCAAGTGCTGGGATTATAGGTGTCCACTACCACATCCGGCTCTAAGGCATTATTTTATTTTATTTTATTTTATTTTTTTATTTGGTGGTACTGGGGTTGGGACTCAGGCGCTTTCTACCTCCGGGCTATACTCCCAGACCTATTTTATATTTTATTTGGAAACAAGGTCTCACTAAGTTGCTGAGAGCCTCACTAAGTAGCTGAGGCTGGCTTTGAACCTGTGCCATCCTCCTGTCTCAGCCTCCCAAGCGCGGGCATTACAAGCGTGCGCCACTACGCCCGGCCCAATTTAGCTTCTAACAGTTCTTTCAGTTACTTTTTCCTTTGCTCTGTCTTTGCATCTGTTGTTTCCTCAACTTGTTTTCTTTTGTACATAGAAATTTTATCTAGAAATAGAGATATGAATTCCATGTTTCTGTTTTCCAAAGCATTCCCTGATCTTCTGAGCTAGAAGCAATCTCTTCTCTGAACTTCTCTAACATTTTTCTGGCCTGTCTTGTGGCATCGGTCATTGTTACATGCACATTTCATTTATTCTCCTGTTCTATAAACTAAGTGGAAACTAGGCCTATACATGGTTCTTTCTTCTATAACATCTTTCACATAAGCAGACATGAAGAAGAGGTATGGGGAAACAGAAGAAATAAGTAGTAAGAAATAAGTAATATGAAAAGGAAAAAGAAATTATTGGCCAATGTTCTTGGAACCAGTGTAAACTGAGAGGGTTAAATCAAAGACTGGCTTTTCCCAATTCCAAGCCAGGCTATTTTACTCTGTGTACTGTCAGCCTCAATAAGAACATTACTATTGACTTAATGCCCTAACCTTAAAAAGAACCCAGAATTCTTCCTTTCCCAGAAGCCATAAAGTAAAGGGCTGATAACCATGACTAAATAAAAACTTTAAAATTTAACAGTTGTTAAAATACTATAGACAAAATCAAGGATGATTTTTAAATGAAATAAACCTATTACCTACTAATAACAAACAGATTTATTTTAAAACCAAATAGCTCTGTGAATTAATATGAATCAGTTCATATGGATTCATATAAATAAATAGGAACAGGTAAAGTTCTGAGAGTTTAAATAACCATAACCATTTTGGAGGGAAATTTGAAAGTACGTATCAAGATGTCTAATTGCTTGCCCTTGGATAGACACAGGTTAAACACTAGCAAGGCCGCCACTGAGGTGTGTCCTGTATAGATCCTATTGCGTTCTGGCAGGTGACACATAACACCAGTGTTCTACTCTTAATGTTGACACTTGATAACCTGGTTGGTAATCTCTAAGTCACTGCCTGTGACTACATATTTTTCCTTTTGCAAGTGATAAGCAGCCTTCAGGGTAACACACTGAGAATATGGGAATATCTCTTCTCAAAAATATCTTCCCCAGTGATCTTGGCATCCATCGAAGATCTTTACCTGATCCAGTTAGTTCACATGGAGAGTTGTAAAATGACTATTTGTTGGATGGCATTTCTCTGTAGGGGAGAGTCCTTTTCTCCTTGAAATTAGGATAAAAAATTATTTTTTTAATTTTGTTTTGACTTTTTAATATATATGTGCATACATAGTTATGTAATCTTAAACCATTACTTCATATTAATATCATTAGTTACAACATAATACCAAAATGTCCTGGTTTACTTTTTCCCATTCCAGTTTTGTATCAACCTTTTTCTACAATGAAAACACTATTCACAGAAATATCAATATATTACCTTATTTGTTTCTCCTTACAATATCAAATAATTATATCTTTATAGCATTAGTATACAATTCCACCAAGGAAAGCCCAAGATTTCCTTGCAATTATTTTTGTCCTTATTACATACTTTCTTGAACAGACATAGCCAGAGTATTATAGTAAAAATTACTTGACATAGAAGCCAAGTGTGATGGAACAGGCCTGTAATCCTAATACTTCAGAGGTTAAGACAGGGGGATCAGAGGTTTGAGGCCAGTCTCTGCAACTTAGCAAGACCCTCAGTAACCTCTTTCAAAACAAAAAATAAAAGGCTGAGGATGTAGTTGGAGGTAGACTGTCCCTATTCCTGAGTTTAATCCCCAGCACACACGCGTGCGCGCATACACACACACACACACACACACACACACACACACACACACAAAGATTACTTGACCTAATACTTGTCTTAGTGTAAATATGTTATTGCTCTGGTACGTAGATATGTTTATCTGTCTATGCCTATATGCAATTTGGGAATCTTAGGTAGAGAAGTGGCAGGGAAGATAAGAGTTAGTTTAATAAGGTTTGTTTGCAATGATTTCCCTAGGTCTCAACTTCCCATTCTTGATGATAAGAATGGTAGTTTTTTTCTGGTGCAGGGAAGACATTTTATACATGGAAATTTCATCTCCTGTTTTTGAGAAGCAAAATATCAGAGTGATCTTTTTGCAGCAGCTTTAACTCAAAATAGTCAATATGATTGAGTGGCATTTTCTGGGCGGTGCGCTGAATTTCTCCTCTGGTCAGTAAATAGTTACTGTGCCAACCACTGTGCTAAGCATTCTTTGTGCTGCCTCCAACCTTGGGCTTTTCTTTCTTTCAGGTTCCCCCTCTATATTCTAAAGCATCAACTTCTGTTCTCCCTCTCCCTCCACCAATCACCATCAGCCTGGAGAGGTTGTCTAACACCCTTCAACCCTAAAAAGAAAAATACTTTCTTTCTGCTCTTTCTGAATCCTTTGTTCTCTTCTTAGTCCAGTGTTTCAAAAATTTCATCTCTTCCTCTTCTCCATTGTACAACTCAGTTCATTCCAGAATGTCTTCCTGCTTTGAAACTTCTTGCAGTCTTCTGTTGCTTAAAATCACCAGCAGACACCACGTGGCCTGACCCACTGGACATTTTTCTCTTGTCTCCACGTCCTTTGGGGACGTTCAACACTACGGGCCTTCTCCTTCTTGATCTGTTCTCCTTTGGCAGCTTCTAATATCATGATGTCTTTATTCTCTCCTTTGATTATTCTTGTTGCTTTTTCTTATAGGACTTGCTCTTATGACTTCCAAATAGTGGAATTCCTTAGGGCTTAGAATTAAACCATTGTTTCTGTTTCTTCTATCCCTAGTGATTTCATCTATTGCTGTAGCCTTGGCTGATAACACCATGTTTACTTTTCTCCAGCCAAGCCCTCTCCTCTGAGCCTAGATGCACATAACTTACTAAAGATTTGATGGCTCTATTTCATTGCTTTACCAATATCTCAACTGTGCATGTCCAGAATGGAGCTCCTGATTCCTCTCCCAAACCTCTGTCCCCATTACTGGGGTCAGCCTTGGTTATAAGTTTGTTTGTTTATTTAATTCCCACATCCAATATTAATTACTTTACTAGGGCTGCCATAACGAAGTACTGCAGACTAGAACACTGAACCCACATCAATTTATTTTCCCACAAGTCTAAAGATGAGACATCTATGAGCCGGGTGCCCCTTGTTCTGGGGCCTCTCTTGGCCTGCAGGTGTCTTTCTGTCTCCTCCCTGAGTTTCCTCAGCATCTTTCCTCCATGCATGTTTGGGTCCTAATTTCCTCTTTTTATAAGGACACCAGTCATACTGGATTAGGGTCCTGTGGCCACAATGTTAATTACTGCTTTACAGAGCCAAACTCCAAATTCTAAGGAGCTGGAGGTTAGAACTTCAACGTACAAAATTTTTGTTAGTATATTAGGACTTCAACATATGAATTTTTGGAAGGACACAATTTAGCCATTCCAGTGGGAGCATAGTTCAGCTCCTAACGACTCATTAGCAAATTTCTCCCCCGTCAGTTGCATCTCCCTACACTCTCCCCTCCAGGGTGGTCCCTGATGTAGTGGTCTCTTGCCTCAACTAATGTTACATGATGTTTACCAGTCCTCACACCTCCATGCTATCCCTGCAATCTATACCTTGTTAATATCCAAGGAGATGTTCCAAACGTGAATCCAATCAAGTTCCTGCTCATGCCTCATCGTTTCTACCTGGAGTGCCTCAATCCGGAGCATCTGGTTGAGTTGAGTGTAAACAAACTCTCTGGCTTTGACTGTTCCTCCAGCAGCCCCCTTGTCCACTGACAGACACCCCCATTTTCTTATTCAGATGCTTCTGGGCTCTTCTCTTCCACTCTACATGATTAGTTTCATTTTGTCCTTTAAGGCTTAAATGTCACTTTTGTAAAAAAGCCTCTCATAGGATTCTTGAAAAGGACAAAACTCCTACCTTATTTTCCTTTCCTTTTCATGTGTGTTTCACTCATAATGCTCATTGCTATTTGCTGCCTGCTTCTTGGCTTCGGGGCTGCTTGCCTCCACTCCAGGAAGATGTTACATCTCCCCAGCACCTACCCCAGCCTCGCAAATGGCAAGTGCTCAATAAATACTTTGGGGGAAAAAGAATCAGTAGATAGACAGATGCTCTGCTCCATGAGAAAAGAAACCAGATCAGCCTTGTCTGTCCATGATCCTCTGCCTTCACAAGAAAGAAATGCAGGGAATATGTGCTAATCAATTCATCTCTGTCTTATGGAGAGGAAACGGAGGTTCAGAGAGTTGAAACAATTGCCCCCTGATCAGCCAGGAGCATAGCAGAGCCAAGATTCATACCCTAATGTTGGAAAACTCCAGTTCTTGCAATGTTCCTGCTGGAGGGGACTTGAGAGATCATCCCCTCCACAGCCACATTGTACAAATGAAGAAAACGAAATTCAGAAGTGTGAACTGACACGCTCCACGCACTCACCTGTTTTAGTCTCTGTGGTAGGGCCAGCTCTGTGAGCAGCTAGCTGGGTAAGCCGTTAAGTGACCTTCTCTATACTCATTCTCCCTGTCTGTAAAAGGATCCAGGGGGCCTTAGTGGTGTGACTTGAGCACTTCTGGGTCTCAGCATTCCCTCCAACTCAGAACATTCAGGACACCTTCTTCCTGGGTTTGCTCCCTGCCCCTAACTCACCATTTCTCTCTCAGTTGAAGACTTAGGGAGAGAAACTGGGCATGGTGGCACCTGCCTATAATCCTAGTTCTTGGAAGACTGAGACAGGAGGCTGACAGTTTCGAGGCCAGCACATGGCAATTTAGTAATTCTGTGTTTCCAAAATAAAAATGAATAAAAACGGCTGGGGAGGTGTAGCTCATACCTCTGAGCTACAGAATCTTCTGGATGAAATTCCCAATAACACACACACACACACACACACACACACACACACACACACATACACACACATACACACACATACACACTACACATACACACACACATACACACACATACACATACACACACATACACATACACACACATATACACATAAATACATACACACATACACACACATACACACACATATACATACACACATACACACACATATACACACATACACACACACATACACACACACACACACACACACACACACACGATTAGGAAGAAAATTAAGCTGCATTACATCTGCTTTGTCCTGTACTCCTATGAAACATTAGAAAAACAAAGAGTAGAAAAATCATAACTTTTCCCAATCTGTCTCTACCTTAGGAGGAATAACAGTGCCTTCCTTAGCAGCCCCTAAAGGAATATTAAAAGTTATGTCTCCAGCTCCAAGCCGTGGCTGAAAAAAGCATGTATATAATAGTCACTCAGAAGAAATATCGTTATCAATTCCTGTAATGAGGCAAGAAAATGGAAAAGGAAAGAATGAAATAATGCTCACAGCAGTAACTGAATGTGAAATTCCTTGATGTGTATGCAAGAAAACAAATACTCATATTTCTGTGGTTTTTCACTTTAACCGCTGGTGACGAGTGACTTGTGCTGCAAGAAGACAAACCATTCTTATTTACAGTCAAAATGTCAAATCTCCTTTGCACCCAAATGCCATCACCTCGCATAATTTTCCCAAATTCACCTGCACAGAAGACAAGAGCTGAAGGCAGAAGGTGAGGAAACATGGAGTATTAAATCCAGCCCCTTTCTCTGCAGCCTTGATCAAATACCCTAATTTGCTGCAACCATTTCAAGATGGAAATGTTTTGAATTCTAAAATAGCTTAGCACCAAATGTGTCATAATTAATCTGCAACTATATTTAGAATGATGAAATTTGCCATGAAATCTGAAATATGCTTCAAATGTCAGTCTTATTTTTAATTAATATGCCAATCTACCTTTGCAGTAATCAAATTTTACAGTTTCCCAGCTCTAGAGAACTTGGATACTGGTGTGTGTGTGTGTGTGTGTGTGTGTGTGTGTGTGTGTCTAATCTCACAATTATAATAATGCCATTCTCTTGCAGATATTTCCTTCTCCCACAAATTGTCAAAGGAAATCTGATTTCATCCCAGTGGTGTACTTTGTCTATAAAACCAAATAATGTGAAATGAAGTGTCTTGTCATACTGGCCACAAGTTAACAAAATCATTTTTCCACTCCTCATAATCTGATTTTTGGTGTTAGAGGGCAAAATGATATAATGCTTCAGTCAACCCATTTCTTTTTTACTTAAATTCTAGGCTAATAGAATTAGAAGTCCTAGATTTAAAGAAATGCGTCTTTTTTAAAAAGTGGGGATGGTGTTTTAAAATATTGATCAGTTATAAAACGTGTTGCTCATTTTGCATTCTTTTTAAGGTCTCTTCCATATTTTTATTGAATGTTAAAATATTTAATAGCTGATAAAAATGTAAATAGTCATACAGAATTAAGAATTGTAACATCCTGTCACCTGCTTCTAACTATACCACATGAACAGAAAGCTTATCTGCAGATACTGATTTTCCTGTCTTCACAAACATTTGGTGAGAAAAAGAACAATTTGAAGTTTCACATACCTATGTGTGAACTGAACCAGTGTTTCGGAGACTTTTTTTCTGCCATTACAAATAGTAAGATTATCAGTTATGGGTCAAATAAGGTTACCATGAAAAACAACAAATGAAGAAAAGTACAAAGTTGAGAATGGGAGAAACTTGTTGAGCAGTTTGACTCAGTCATTTGATGTTCAGTTCACTTAATTAAAACTTAGGTTTGAATTTTGTTTATCTTATGTTACCAGTAATTTATTTTTATTGTGTATTTAAAAAGTGTTCTACCAAAGACTGGAAACTTAGACTTTCCCAAGGATAGTTAGAAAATCACTACCATGAGCAAGTTTCTTAGTTCACTTGCTACAAAGAATCATTCGACTAGAAATAGACATTGCAAACAAGGACAGGAACAATTTAAATAAAGATATGCTCACAAATAAAGTACCATTACCAACCTCGCTGACATACATACGAGGGAAGGAGGGCGAGCAGGGTGGCATAGAGGGAAATACACCAAGTGCTGCACCCACGTGTGAATGCGTCACTTTGAATCTCACCAGGATGCTGAATTGCAATGCATCAAGAAAGTATGAAAAGCCGGCCATGGTGGCACACGCTTGTAACCCCAGCATTCAGGAGGCTGAGACCTGAGGGTCACCAGCCTCGGGTGCTTAGTGAAGCCCTCCGCAACTCAGTGAGACCCTGTTTCAAAATAAAGGAAAAAAAGTAAAGGTAGGGTTTAGCTTGGAGGTCGAATGCCCCTGGATTTCATCTCCAGAAGCGCAAAAAGAAAGGGAAGGAAAGAAGGAAGGAAGGAAGGAAGGAAGGAAGGAAGGAAGGAAGGAAGGAAGGAAGGAAGGAAGGAAGGAAGGAAGGAAGGGAAAAAAATAGCCTTTAGTGTTTATGAGAAGAGCTGGTGTCCACTGTCAGGTCAGTAATACTGGTTGAGCTCTTGCTCAACTGGCTTGACATGGAATAGGCAAACTTTAGACTTAAGTCTCCTGAGACATTATGACATTGCCAAGAACAGAGCTCCAAACTTACGACAATTCTCTAGAAGACAAGGCTGGACCTGGCTTTTTCCAGTTTTTACATCCCCTATGATTCTACTGAATACGTGTCCATTTCTTCATTAGCTTTAAGAAGACAATACAAACTTTTCTTAGAAAAATATAGTCGTATTTTAAAGTACCCCACTGGAGAGTTTACGCTTATAAAAGTATTTACTGAAGCAATATCCAATGCATATTTTAGATATGTCGGATATTACTCCAAGGGGGCAGATCTTGCCCTGATAGAGCTTGCAGCCTAATGGAGAAAAAAAATATACTAAGAAAACAATGACATAAATAAATATTGGAGTCAAACTATGATAAATGTGATGCAAGAGATAAAGCTCTGAGGTTGGATCATGGGAGAATATGGTCTAGTATTCTGGAGCTAACCTGCTTGCGTGATGCTTTGTTTAGTTGAGAGCCAAGGACATCTAGGAGGGAAACCATGAAGAGTAGGAGAATGGTACGCCTGTCAGAGAAAAACTAATTAACTTCGTCCAGCTGCCAAGAAGCCTATTGTATGTGTGTGTTCACTTCTCAATGGAAAAGTTGATATCTCATAGTTATTATATTTTAACTATTTTAGATTCCACAAATCACCAGACATGGTAGGACATGCCTGTGATACAGTACTTAAGAGGCTGAGATAGGAAGATCGCAGGTTCAAGACCATCCTCAGCAACTTAGCAAGATTGTATTTTAAAATAAAAATCAAAAAGGGCTGGGGATGCAGGTCAGAGGTAAACATCCCTGTACAAGGAAGGAAGGAAGGAAGGAAGGAAGGAAGGAAGGAAGGAAGGAAGGAAGTTAGGAAGGTTTCATAAGTCTCCCACAATAAAAAATCTCCTGAATCTTTCTGGTATTTCTTCTGCCAAATCCCCAGCCAACTGTAAAGTCCTCCAACTTTCTAGCAGTGCTATATAAGCAGCACAGACATGACTAAGATATTCCTTTAACCTGTGCAGATCTGAGTTGTGCTCTTCAGACATTCTTTGTACCAGTCTTTGGTCACTAATGCTCAGATTGCTTCTCCAAAGGCTCATAATGCACAATAACTTTTAACTTTTAACAGTAGTCCTCATCTCCCCAGTTCTTGCTCCATAAGATTCTGTGAGCTCATCCTTAGCTACAGAGATGGACCACATGATCCAGGCCTGGCCGGGCAAAGCTATGCCATTTTTTGGTCCACTGTAATGGGCTTGCACAAAAAAAAAAACAAAAATGAACATCTCAATATGATATAAAAAGTGAGAGAAAGAGAGATAGAAAGAAACAATTTTCAATTTTGTTGTTTTGGCCATCAATTCAGAGTTTCTTGAAGCCAAGAGTACTCCCTGGGCTTTTTCATTAAAAGGTTTTTTATCTTACTGAGTTTGGGGGTTGGGTTTTCTTTTATCCACAAACTTCACACACACACACACACACACACACACACACACACACACACACACACACAGCATCAAGTCATTTATAAGATTTGTGCACTAAGCAAAATATGTGTAAAAAAAACAAAATAAAAGAAAGCAAAACAACACAAAGCAAACACACCAACCAAGTAGTATGTTATAGAAAGGCAAGATTATCATACTTCAGGATGGTGAGGTGACAATTTACCCAAAAAGAAAGTCCCCAGGAGCACACCTGTGGATGAACAACGTAGGGAATGTATTAACAAGGGAGAAGAAGACAGGAAATGGTGTGGAGTGGCCCAGTAAAAGAGTACCTGAAAGGGTTTATGATGACGCGGGGATGGGATGAAGGAGGCCACTCTCTCTGAAGACTGTCAAAAAGCAGCAAGCCATGATGTCCAAGAGATGAGTGGATTACAAAATTATAGTATATATACACAATAGAATTCTACTCAACCATAAGGAAGAACAAAATTATGTCATTTGCAGAGAAATAGATAGGACTGAAGAATATTATGCTAAATTAGATTAGTCAACACAAACAGGGAAAGTTCAGATGTTCTTTCTCATATGAGGAAGCTAGAGAGTAATTGGGACACAGGATAGACTTCAGACGAAGGAGGAGAAACCTTAGTAGGTAGGGGGCTTAATGGAGGGAGGTGTAAGGGGGAGGGAGACTCAATTAGGGAGACATTTCAGTGGATATGATGTATATACACAAATTTATCAATGCCAATCATATCAATGTCCTGCATGGAAAGGGGAAGGGAGTGTGGTGGGAGCTGTGGGGGGGCTCACTGAGTGCTGTGTGCCTGTATGCCTTGATTGCTCTGAACTTCATTATCATGTATTATTACAATGCATCAATTAAATAAATAAACAAATAAATACAGCAAGCATTCTGAAACTGGATATCTCAATCCCTCTTATTTATGGATAAAAGAGGAGATAAAGAAATAATTGGTTAAAAAACATAACCAGCCAGGCGTGGTGGCACATGCTTGTAATCCCTGCGCTTTGGAGGCTGAGACAGGAGGATCGCACGAATTTGAAGCCAGCCTCAGCTACTTAGTGAGGCTTTCAGCAACTTAGTGAGACCCTGTTTCCAAATAAAATACTTAAAAAGGTCTGGGAGTATAGCCTGGAGTAGAAAGTCTCTGGGTTCCACCTCCAGTACCACCAAAACAAACAAAAACAAACAAACAAAAAACAACCAGCAGTCACTCTTCAGCTAAATATTGAGATGCTGATGTTTGCATTGTTGATTTCATGGCCTGTGCAGGGTCTTCTTTCTGTGCTTGGACATTATGAAGTGGTCTTGAGTTTTCTCATTTTATCATGGGATGAAAGCAATGTTGTCTGATGTTGAGTCTGCATGTATCTGTCCAACAGAATAACCTGGACCAGCTGTGAGGGCCAGGCCAGCCTTTTCCCACACTGAAACCCAACTAGGAGTATCAGACTACTTCCTGTATGTCAGGGAGGCTAAAAGACAGAATCACAAGGAGAGGGCTCATGATCCTTTTCATGTTGAACTTGACTTTGTTGTCAAGAAGCTACTCCACAGATAAAAAGGGTAGAAAATTGCCCTTCTGGTTTTGGTGGGAGTACACTAAAAAGTGTTTCATAAAATCCTGTTATTTTTCTGCACCTAAATAATAATATTAGAAATCCCTTTAGCCGTGATCAGAGTTTATCACTTTCTAATAAAAGAAATGTCAGAGAATTCAATTTCCTCCAGGGAAAACAATGCATTGTTTAACTCACAACTCCCCTTATATGACAGTAATGTCCATAAGTCAGAGAGTATTTTGATCATTACTCCAAAAGGACATATGAGAGGATTGCCTCCTTTCTCCATTGCAGCCTCTTCTTTCCCACACAGGGGGCAAAGGCTCTCTGTGTTCCTAATGACTACCTGTCCTTCTTTCCCACCCACCTCAGGAGGAACCACCAGGAGTTCAGAAGCAGAAAGCAAAGGCCATTTGGGGTTCAGATTAGGTAATCTAACAATCAGCTCCCTATTCAAGAAAATGTAGCAGAGCCACCAGGAAATATGAAAGCAATTCACAAACCCAGAATCCTTCTCCCACATGGTACAGGACCTTAAGCAGGTACTTCTGTGCATACTGCAAAACAAACTCTTTTATTTCCACTAGCACCTTGACCTCTCTTCCTCTTGCTATAGGATACATCTTCATGCTATGGTAACTTCCCTTCTGAATAGTCTTTTGCCCTCAGTGATGTTATCAGGCCAGAACACACAGAAAGGCAGCATAACTATCTGATTTTTTCTGGAAGATTCTTTCTCTCTCCTGCCACCATTTTTTTCTCTTCTACTCCTGAAACAGGTACTGGCTGCTCTTAGCAACATTTCTTCTCATTTTTCCTAGTTAGTAAGAAAAGACTACAGTTGGGAGACCCAACTGTGATTCTCTCTCTCTCTCTCTCTCTCTCTCTCTCTCTCTCTCTCTCTCTCTCTCTCTCTCTTTCTCTCTCCCCTCCCTCTCCCTCTCCCTCTCTCCCTCTCTCTCCTCAACTAAAATATCTTTTTATACTGTGTGACCCATTTATCTTCTTAATTTTTTGCTAATTAGTCTCCTTGAAATAGAATGTAAATGATTCATTCATTCACTCGTCCATTCAGTAATGCATGCACATGTACTGAGAGTTTTCTATCAGTGAAACACTCAATGAATTGGTAATATTCATTGCACCAGATATAATACTGCACCAGATATCAGACAGTAACTTCAAAAATAAAGGGAATAGAAAAGTACATAGGTGCTCTGGACAAGGGATAGGCAAGAAGAGGGGTCTCATGGAGGGAGACAAGGGGAATCATCGTTTTCTAATCACACAAGAGTGCTGTGAGATGCTCAGGCCCAGCACTTCCAGTTGCTCTACTATGAGCCAATAAATACAGAGAAATTATTTAACAGTTCTGGGTATGGTGGCCTATACCTGTAATCCCAGTACTTGGAAGGCTGAGACAGGAGGAGCACTGGTTTGAAGACAGCCTTAGCAACTTAGTGAGACCCTCAACAACTTAGCAAGACCCCATTTGCAAGCCAAAAGTAACAAGGGCTTGGTGTGTACCTCAGAGGTAGAATTCCCCTGGGTTCAAGCTCCAGTGGGGGGGAAAAAAAGAAGAAGAAAAAAAGACTTAACAAATGACCCTTAGGGTACAAAGATCTATTTTCTTAGTCAAGTGTAAGGTTTTAACATTCTCATGCAGGAACACAAGACACTTAACATGCTACTGTGGAAATAAAAGCCAAAAGCCAAACACTAAAAAATGTAGCTCTGAAATAGTGTGGTCCAAGAACTTGCTGAGGTTTGGAATGAGATATGTTTGTTGTAGGATAAGAATAGGTATGCTAATCTCATGCAATTCTACCCTTTGGGTTTGTCTGGCATTTTTAAGTGAACTGATCTTATTTTCAATAACTTTAATAAAATTTGAGTTTGAGGGAAGCGTAAAAAAATCTATATTTCATCCCAGGTCAATGTTCTGCTCTGTCTATTCTAATTTTTAAGGCAATATGAAAAGAGTTTCAAAAATAAAACAAAGTCTCAGCTAATACTGGAAACTGAAATGCATTTGGGGTCCATATTTTGAAGCATAGGAATAAGATTTTTGTGGCTTACCCCAGGTGGGAAAAAGGTTATTATAAAAATTGTTTAAGTTGTCCTCAAAACAATGCTCTACTTAGAAAGGAGAAAATGAGATTTGTACTATAAACTTTCAGGGACTCAACTGGTATGTTATTGAATATGTGGTTTTTCAACTTTATATTTTTTATTTTTACAGAAAATCATAGCATTTTTTTAGGTATTTTAGTGAAAGAAATCATAGAGAGCCACAATAAAACCCAGCTATGTAAATCAGTTTCAATCTGCCTTTTGCATATATCTGCCGCATTTTAGTCTGCCCGTGTTTCTGCTATTCATCTACTGTTAAAGAAAACTCCCACTGGTATCGTACACAATGTCCACAGGTATTATAAATATCCTTTCATAGATCTCTACTGAGGGATAAAACATGGGGTCAATTCAAAGTCAATCTTAAATTTTTAAGGCAGGCAAGTATATCATTTGCATACAGATCAGCAATCTGTCCTTTACTTGGGGAAAGATTTACAGATACTTTAAAATCAAGCCTAATCTATAAAACAAACAAGCACAAAGCTAAAGCTAACCAGAGAGAAAGAGAGAAAAAACGAATCAAATTGTGATCACTTTGAATATTTATTAGAGAAGAAATTCTTGCTGTAACTTGTTTTTGGTTAAGACTGGAAAAATTATTGTGAACTAAATTGGCCCATGATCTGAGAGTGTTCTTGAGTCATTCTAAGATGCTAAGCATCATTTATTTTCTTTTTTAAGTCACCACCATAAAATGTAAATTTGGGGCACTGATTGGTTGGATGGTAGGGAGGCAGATCCAGATCAGTTTGTTATTTAAATGAAAGCTTCTTTTCAATTATGTCTGGCTTGATCATGGTAGGCTCACAATTTAAAGTAGTCAAACAAAACTTATCTATAAAGGTCACCTTTTGAAAGTCATTCATCTTCCTCTGCCCATCCTGAGAGGAAAGTGGTGTATCCAAGGAAAGGCAGGGCTCAACAATCGGGATGCTACCAGGACTTCATGGAGATGGCTTTCTCAGATCACTCAAGGGGGCTGCCAATGTGCCCAGAAAACAGAAAGCCAAGGACAGGAAGATAGATACAGCTACAGAGGCAAAATTCAGGTAGTAAAAAATGAGCCCCCGGCTCACAGATACTTGGAGGTTTGGGCTCTAGGCCAGACCCTGTCAAAACCAGACCTGGCTGGTGGCCTCCCCAGGACTTTTTCTGTATCATCATCACCAGCAGCCACATTGATGTTCACTCTTTTATTCTTCTCAGGAGAGTCATAGCCTCTCACACTAGTCCTGAATTAAACCCACTCTATTGGTGTGCCCACTTTCTAAGGTATCCAAGAAAAATCACAGACCAAAGAGAAACTCAGAAACAAAGCAGTAGCCTTTTAACAGTTATAACATGCACCAAATATTTTTGTCATTATGAAAAATTACAAAAGTACTAACATTACACTAAAATTATGTAATTGCAAAAAAGAGAAAGAAGGAAAGAGAGAGAGAAAGAGAGAAGAAAGAAAAGAAAGAAAGAAAGAAAGAAAGAAAGAAAGAAAGAAAGAAAGAAAGAAAGAGAGAAAGAGTTCTGAAAGTTTTATGTCACATGGCTAAGTGTGGGGCCTTTCCAATATCCCCAAGCATGGCCTGGGACAGCATTTCCCAATCCTGCTCCAGAAGCACTACTCTTCTTGTTCACAATGCATAAACACACAAGAGCATAGAAATTTGGAATTCTGGGGGGAAATAGAGTATACAATTTTCCAGGCTATCAATATGCTTATGTGAACTTCAGAATCTCTAAAATGCAAATAGTATGTATACCTTTTCCAAAATTATTTGTCACATACAGGACTATTTTATTAAGGCGTGTGCCTGTGCATAACTCGATCTCCTGGGCCACATCGACTCAACCTTGAAGTAATTAAATATCAGTACATCTTCAAGGTCATTCCTTCCATTTTCAAGGCCTTGCCTTGAACACCTCGTCACCTGCCCCTCCACTCCAACCCCTGTCTTCCTCAATTTCTCATGTGGCTACCATAAAAGCTACCAGCAACTGAGTGGCTTATAAAACAAAAATGTTTTCTCTCACATTCCTGAAGTCCAGAAGTCTTTGCATTCTACCACCTCCCACATAGTGGACTTTCCACGTGTGTCTGAATGAGTGAGAGGTCCTTCCTGTGAGCATCCCGCACACTCTCAAGTCTATGGCTGTGTATTCTACTTCCTTTCCCTATGTAGTTTTACATGGTTACTCAAAGACTATTAAGCCACAGTTGTTCTCCAGTGGCTACCTTTTAAAAAAATTTGCAAGGGACTGATTTATAATTTTGTCATGTGATGGAAAACACTTGTCCTGTTACAAAGAAGACAAGATGCCATTGGTGCACTGCTGTGTTTTTGGTAATTGAGATTTTTTTAGTATGTGTTCATGTACTGAAAGGGCAGAGAAAGACTTTGACTTGTGCATGGTTGTCTGAAGAACCAATTACTACACTGTTCCTTTACCTTGATGGGTCACCCGTAGCATTCGAATGTTTGGTGATGATCTTGTTTGGAGAGGAATTAGGGCTTTTGTCTGTGACACTGGTCTCAAAAGAACTGCTCCCATTAGGTTATTTCCCCTCATAGTGAAGCAATATAGACATTTACAAAAGAATGCTCTTTGCTGTCTAGGAACTGATCATCAGTTCGGGGTGAACAGAGAGGTAAACCGCTCACTTTAGGATCCTGGGTCCTATGAGAAGTGCCACGTATGTGGTGTGCGTGTTTTCTCTGAGTTGTACAGAAGTTGAACAGTTGCACAGAATCTAAATTGTGCAGAAGTTCCAGAATTATCCAGTGAGGAGCCTTGAGAGCATGGGATGCCATTCAAACTCCTTTGTGGGCTTCAGAGGATCTTTTTCTACTCTCTTCAGCTTAATTTCTTCTCCTCCCGAAGATGCTTTGGCAGAATTGTCATATTTTGATCCTTTGTATGCTATTTTTTCTTTCTCCTCCACATCTCTAAATAGCCTGGGAACTCGTCCTGTCCCCTCATCTGCCTCCTCCCTGTTCCTCTGCCTCGTTGGACTGTTACCTGGCTATCTCCTCCTTCAGTTATCAATCTAGATGGCAGTTCCCCTACAAAGCCTTCTCTGCCCTCCCAAGTTAGAAGTCCTGGCCCTTCCTGAACATGATCTTAAAGTTCTTACTTGTGATACTTTCAGATCCTACTGTAGTTACCTGATCATTTATCTGTTTTTTCTATCCGTGGTCTTTGCTCACCTTTTATCCCTTGAGTTTGTGGACTGAATGAGTGAAGCACCTTCCAGAACCAGCACAGCGTCTCTGTCCCGCCTGGGCAGTGACCAGTTCACTCCTCAAATTTCTTCTCCTCCTCTCTGCAAGTTTGGGTCCACATGCCACAAGATGGATCTGTGTTAGAGAAGCCCCCAGCGACACCCAACAGAATGCACACACTCATCTGCTTCTGTTTGCTTATAGCCATGAGGAAAGATGATCTATTTTCCGACTTTGATGCTTTTTGCATTTTAATGAAAATAAAAATACCATTTCCTTTTCTCACATTAACACTGAGAGGAGGCTCCCGGATAGACAGAGTTGCCAAACTTTCTTTCCTCTTTTTTTTTCTTTCATTCTCATGTCTTATTTAGATTCCATTGTTTGTTACATCAGAATAAATCATCACGCAGGGCCTGCTCAAATTTAAGCAGCTGTTAAGCTTTCTTTGATTTTTTTTCTATTGACTGAATATGTTTTCTGGAAAAGTGCTCTCACATGGAAAGGGTTGCTTCAAGATAAAGTCTAAATGTCAATGGAGTGTGATTGTGCTAGTTAAATGATGCTTCCATTTTTTTATTCAATAAGAATGTAGAATGAATGGATGGATGGATGGATGGATGGATGGACGGATGAATGATGGACTACCTGAACACCGTGGTGTTCATGGTATCTGGTCCTCTTGTAATTAACAATCTGGCCTGTACTCTGTTCTGGAGGAGGCAGAATAAAATACCTACTAATCTTTCTTTATGATCTATTACTTTTAAGACCTAAACCTTAAATAACTGCCTTGCTCTTTGACCTTCTGTGGCCTGGGCAGTATCCATGAGTACTTGCATTCTTTGTCATATAAACAAACAACTTTTTTTATTCTCTGAGCCATAAATAAAACTATTAGATATTTTTCAAGGAACATAGAGTAAACCCCACCCCAGACCAAACTGTACCTGGAAACTGTATGAGGAAGATGACTTCTATTCTCAGCTGCTGCCCTCAGGCTGATGATGGAGAAAAGGTATCAAGGAAAGATTTTAGATACATTTTTTTCAGATTCATATCCTGATTGATAATGTCCCCAGGAGCAAAATATACATGAAAAACTATGATAAAGATTTGTTAGATAATTCTTTCGCATTAGTAGAAGATTTCTCTTTTAAAATATAAACTTGAAAGCAAAATGCTTCGGTGTGAGAGAGAATGACTAAAAAACAAGGTGATTGCCCTCTTTATTGCCATCTCTGGATAGCTGCCCAGAGAGGAGCACGTTCCACAGGGCCAAAATTACAAATCAATTTACAGTCCTAGTGGTCTGGATGGCACAATAGATTTCCTACTAGCTCTGTGGTCTGTGAAAGCCAGACAGTCTTAATTTAAAGCTAGACTTTACTGGAAATCATTCCAATAGACTAGCGCCCGTGATCCCAAGTGGAATGAATGCAAAAGTTGTGGAGAAAATGTTTTGTGAAAGGCTATGCTAATTAAACATCTAATAAAAATGCAATATGGCTTACTGTTTTCTACAGTATGTGAAAGAAAAGTATGTATATCTTGGCCTTCTGGTAAACAACACCTTGTGCACTGCTCTTCATTGCGATCTTTATTGAGCCTCTTAGAAATCTACAACTGGGATAAACAGAAGCTACATCTGCAAAGATGTATCTTAAGCCTGTAACAGTCATTTAACTCAGGATGGGTAAGTTTAGACCACTTAGTTCTACTTTATATTTTTCATTATATTCTGGCTCCTTATAATGAGTACTTTTAGTGTGGGACTTACTTTCTACACAGACAGGAGGTCCAATCCCTTCAGTAGGTTTTCTTTGGAGTGAAAATAAAATCATTTCAACTGGTGTTACCAGACATCCTTAGATTTGTCCCAGTGCCACCCCTTTAGTGACATCAACCTTCATACTGTAGCAGTAACTCCTCTGAGAATGTGAGAAGTGATACAGTGAAGAGATGGCCTCACCAGCCAGAGTGCTTGAGAATATGATATCAGCTGCTTTCATGACTAGATATATGTTTTATCCACAACAAGAATTTATTAAGAGGCAAAGAGATAAGAAGTGATTAACCACACTGTATTGAGCACATTATTGTGAACAGAGGGAGAAAGAAATTTGTGTTTCTATTATGGATAAAATGAGATTCACCTATTCAAGATATCTTGTGGAACTTCCCATGTCAGGACTATATTTTCTTCTGGGAATCTAACTCAAAGAATCACACTGCTGACAGACTCTTGGCCATAGTTCACCAGGAGCCAGACAGAAATCAACTTTCTTTTACCCCTGCTCTCCACAAGACAATACCCATATAAAGCTAGAGTTGCTTTTTGTGCTTAAAGAATTTCAGTCTTGCGGATTCAACCAGTCTATCATGCTGGCAGGATGCATCTCTCAGAAGATTGCCAAAAAATAAAATAAAATAACAGAGAAGTTGCTTGCAAGGAATTTCAATATATCTCACATTGACAGGCTATATGGAGAGAGCAATAGATATCAGCATCTTGCTCTACCACCCATTACCAAGAGGTAATGCCAGGCCCTTACACATTGCTGCACATACAGACATACTTCTTGCCCTCAGAAAGTTGATAGACCAATAAAGAATACAGACAAGTACATGAATAACCACAGTGAAGTATGACAAATGATGTCACAGAAGCAGATGTCAATAGGTACCCACAGAAAAGAAGCATAGAGTGTGCTGGTGACCTCTGGCTAAGGGGCTATTGGCAAATGATTCCTGGAGTTAGAGACTGTCTATTCTCACAGGACACATGATTCTGACATGAAGAAGAATGTTTACCACCAAGCTGAACCTCTCTCCAACTGCATGTATCAAGCACAAGTCTTGCTGCTTGAAGTGTGGTCCACAGAACTCCAGCACTGGCACTGAGAAGCATGGGAGAAGGCAGCTCAAGTCCCACTTGCTGACTCAGAGTCACATTGAAACAAGACCCCCAGGAGTTTATATGGCCATCTGTTTTGAAGAGTAATGTTCTAGAATAGTGGTCCTCAAGTTTTAGTGCACTTCAGAATCACCTGAAAGGCACATGAAAACACAGGTTGTTAAATGTCAACCCCAGAGTTTGTGATTAAGTCAGTCTGGGTGCGGCGTTTGAATTTGCATGCATAAGCCCCAGGTAATGATGATGCTGCTGGTCCAAGAACCATTTTTGAGAAGCACAGGCGTAGATCATATTCCAGAATTTGAGTCCAGAGAAGGAAGGGAAATGAGAAGACTATCCACAAAGTTCAGAACTGTTGCATTGAGGCAATTAGATGATCCTAGGACCCCCTAATACCTTGTGCATTCAAGTGCAAATCTGCTCACTAATGGATGAAGTTCCCAGCCTATCTGCCAATGCCCAGATATGATGTGTAAAGGGAAAGGCTATTTTTTCTGCTCGTCACTCTATTTCTCATTCCTAGGACACAGTAGATGCTGGACAACATTGTTAGAAAAGCATGGATGGTCTTACTCTCAGAAAGTCTGAGCATGTTTGTCTATAATGGCAGAGTGGACACCTAATCTCCTGGATTAGACAGCAAGCTGGAGCACAATTTGCCAGAAAAGTCTTGCAATGAGAAGGCATTGAACATTTGCTGAGCTATTCCTAAAGTAGCACTAAGTTTCTTATCTGACTATTGTTTCTGGTGAGTGCATGTGTTCTAGCACCTACTAACAGGGGTGTTCTAGGAGTTAATCGTGGAATCCATCTCAAATATGAAATGGACAACAGCCTAGGTCAAACCAAAATATTCCATGTCCTAGAGTGATTTGGAATATACAAATTACCAAGAACTAGAATCTCCTATTTATAGTGATTCCTAAATCCACGTAACTGGAAATCTCTCATGGATATTTAATTTAACTTGAATTATTCAAGACAAACACTTTTCTAGTGGTCTATTTCTATTTCTGTTGTCTATTTTACAGAGAAAAGCTAAGAGGACTTATCTCTCATCCTGCATTTATTAAGGTCATTTCTTTGTAAGGGCTAAGTATATATGTTAATTTCTATGCTACTGATTATTTCCATGAAATCATAAAAACTTGATGAAATCATGAAAAATGAAAATTTCAAAGAAATAAAATCATGAATCTGTGAATATAGGATTATCCTATTAGGTGATTCTTTATTGATCCTGCTTTTATTGATTCCCCCCTCCATCATTTAAACTGCATATTTCAGCCACACGAACTCCAAGGAGGAGGCTGGGATGGAAATCTTGGGTCAGCATCCTGAACCTGTCTGTTTTGATTGTTATTCAGAAATTCCAACCAGTAATATATAATGTAACATGATTTATGGCATATTAAGTGATAATTCATAAATGTACCTTAACAGCTAACCTTAACAGTTAAGAATATATGAAACTAATAAGAAAATAGTGTCTTTATCTACATGAAACAAACCCATTCCTTTAAATATTATATGTATTTCCATATGCCCTGAAGATAGGATCCCTCTTTCATATTTCATTGAAGAACAAAGGTCTGATCTGGGCCAGCTGGTGCACACCTGTAACCCAAACTATTCAGGAAGCTAAGGTAGAGAATCACAAATTCAAGGGTAGTCTGGGCAACTCAATAAGACCCTGTCTCAAAAATAAATAAAAAGGACTAGATGGTAACTCCATGGCAAAGGACTTGCTCAGCCTGGATAAGGCTCTGGGTTCATTCCCTAGCACCATTAAAAAATAATAATAATAAGCCAGGTGTGGTGGCGCACACTTGTAATCCCCACGCTTGGGAGCGGAGACAGGAGGATCGCGCAGGTTCGAAGCCAGCTGCGCTGGTTTAAGAGACCCTGTTTCCAAATAAAAAAACTAAAAATGTGTCTGGATGTGTAGCCCAGTAGAAGGGTTTCCAGGAACCCCAGTACCACCACCACAATCATCATCATCATCATCATCATCATCATCATCAAAAGTTTAATTTTTTCTTCCCAAAATATTCTAGAGTGTCAGTTATAGTGCTAAGCCTCTAAACAATATGAAGTAAGGAAGCTGTGGACTCTGTTTATACATATTTACCCAAAATAATTCACAAAAGCAAAATACATTCATATATTTTATCAAGCCTTCAGAATCACTATGTTTGAAAAGATGCTTGATATCTATCTATATCTGTGCCAGTGATATCTGTTTCAAGCAATACCGACCTTTGTGCAAAGGAAAAGTTCATAACCAGCCTTTCTCTTTTTTCCTTAAAGGAAGGAAACAGGGCAAAAAAGACAGTTTTCATGTTATCCATATAATTGCCTGACTCGCCCCCTTCATTGTGCCTGGGAAGAACAAGCTGTATACGACTAAAAGATGAAGCAGGTCCTTAAAGCTTTAATTAGTATCATATTGTTAGAAGTTGTTAAATGTTACTGCACTTTACTTCTACTAACGTTTGCTTTTTTACCACTGCTAATTGCCTTGATACGTTTTCTCTAATAATGCACAAGAGGCAGAAGAAGATAAAAGGGTAAGTCTTTGAAAACAGGTGAAAAATTGGACATGGAACTCTGACAATGTTTTATAAATTACTGTCATTCCAATTTCCCCATGACCTTTGTGTATTTTATGCAAAGAATAATGAACTAAAATATCGGGGAAATTGCCTGAACGTGTCCCATACATAGAAGGGATTGGAGAGAGTGAGAAAGAGCAAAGGAAGTCTAATTTCTAGGAAATCTTATAATGAGTCCATTTGGCAACTTAGCAAATAAATCTTTTTACTTAGCTCCAAAAAGAATTTGGATCATAGCAAATTCTGTGAGCAGAGTATTAGAATGAACTGTCTAGGTATGCTTTCTTCTTCTTCTTCTTCTTCTTCTTCTTCTTCTTCTTCTTCTTCTTCTTCTTCTTCTTCTTCTTCTTCTTCTTCTTCTCCTTCCTCCTCCTCCTCCTCCTCCTCCTCCTCCTCCTCCTCCTCCTTCTCAAATCTGTGGACTCTTAAGAAAACTCAAATCTTTCCGGGCTCCTCTGTCTTCAGAACTTTTCTCAGAAGTCATGTATTTTCACTATCTATAGTGTTAGCTGGTTGGCTATTTCTCTTCAGCTATGCAAAAGCTGCTTCCTGCTATCCTAGTGTGAGTAGAAAACACTAACAGATAGAAGATTGAGAGATGTCTACAAAGGAATAGATTGAAGTTTCAAGAACTGGTCAAGGAGCCATACCCCTCTGAACGTAGCAAGTGAGGTGTGGGTCTGGTCTCGATTCTCTATCTCAAACCTGGTTTTTAATCTCAATGCCTTGTTATTCCAAGTAAAGTCATGATGCTCTAAGTGAAAAGACATGGGCGAGGACTATGAATTTTGAGTTCATTTACTACTTACAAATTAGCTTCTGCTCATCTGTAAAAGAACATTAATATTATCAACCCTAACTACAGAAGTCAAACCTCTTCACGGATGTAAATATGCTATTCATGGTGCTTTCAGTACACTGAAATAAACTTCCAGAATGCAGAGATTTGCAAAGATTTTCTTATTGCTCTGAGACTTTCCTCAGAGAAAATAAAAGCAGATAATAAATGCATTGTGTTCAGTAGCAATAAAGCAGGCCTTCAATAAAATCGCCTTTTATTGCTGTACAAGCTATTCTGGGCTAACTCTTTTTAAAAACTACAACATACAAACACAAGAATTCATAGAGAGAAAAATGTCAACTCTGGATCCTAGCATACATATTACTTTTGAAATGTAAAAGGCCTTATCAAAAGGTAGTGATTTATGGCACATACAGGTCCTCAAAGAACTCAGATTTCTAAGATCTCTCATCCTCTCTCTCTCTCTCTCTCTCTCTCTCTCTCTCTCTCTCTCTCTCTCTCTCTCTCTCTCTCTTCTCCCTATCTTATACTTTACTCATTAATTACCATTCCATCCCATAATAACTCCTCTGGAGAGAACTCTATTTGATGTGTGAAGAAGAAAAATGATCATGGGTACACATTTCATCTATCCATTTCTTCTTCTGTTACGCAGTCCCTGAACGGGCCTTGTAATGTCCGCAGGTAGCCTTTGAATCTAATTTACACTCTATTAAAAAAGAGAATTTGGGTAAAATGATAAGGATATTAGTTTTATACAATAATTCCCACAGTGTAAGAGTATATAGCAAGGCATTTACTTCTGTGAATTATAGCACCAAGATTCCTCACGCGACAGTCCTTTTGCAGTGGGCTTGTTTATAAAGCCTAAGCTGTTAGTGTTTGCCAAGGGGAGGAGATGAATAAGTTATTAGAGCTGTATGGGAAAATTCTCACTCAGAAAAAAAAAAAGCCTATTTATGGGACAACCTTAAAGGGCAAGGTATTTTTCATTCTGACCTTTAATGGCACAAGGGAAAAAAATCAGCATAGACAGTAATTCTTGGAGGAAGGTGTAGATTTCACTTTGGTGCCAACTCAGTTATGTTTACATCTTTTCTCATTGGATTAAGTAAAGGCTGAGTGTCTGGTTTCACCTCTGTGTCGTGTTCTTACCCACTTCCTCGGTTCCTTTCCACAGAGGCTATCACTCAATTGCTTGGAGATCGTGGCGATGAACACACAGCCCAGGTCTTTAGAGGGCAGCAAACCAAGGCTACCCAGGTCAGAGCATAATGCACCACTTCCTAACGGCAACAGGAAGCTAAAAAACAAACAAACAAACAAACAAACAAACAAAAACACACTTTTTTTCTTACTTTTATTTTTCAGTACTGAGACTGAAACCCAGGACATTCTACCTCCAAGCTACACCACCAGCCCATTTTTTATTCCTTAAACAGGATCTCACTGAGTTTTAAAAGGCCTCACTAAGTAATAGCTGAGGCTGTCCTTGAACTGAGATCCTCCTGTTTCAGCCTCCCAAATGCTGGGATTACAAGCGTGCACCACCACACTCCGCTTCATTTTCTATTTAGAACCGAATCAGAACCAAGGCAAAGCTCACTAGATATGGCCGCACATTTTTTCCAGATCAATCCATTGTTTTTTAAGAATTAATTTAGGTGTTTAGGTTGAGAGGAGAAAAGAGAAAAAAAAAGCCTGAATGACATGATAGAATACTCATTTTTTAAATTTTCTATGCATTTATTCTTATTTTAAAAATGAATTATGCTCAGATTATTAGCAGAATAAAAATAAATAAATTCACACTCAGCACTAAATTCTGCAGAATTAGCTCAATTATTTAAAAATGGGCATTTGCTATTGTGGGTGAGGATGGGGGGAAATGAAAAACTCATTCACTGCCATGGCAGCAGTAGTCAGGACAAACATATATGCTTTTTTACTAAATCCAGAAAATTATCTTATGGAAATAATTCAAATTGAGGCATAAGTCTATAAGCATTAAAATAGTCATGGTTATATGACCTACAACTATGGAATTTAAATGAACTTGTGACTCCAACAATAGGAGAATAGTTAAATCAATTTGGTAGGTTAACTGCAGGAATATTACAAAGTTATTAAAAATAATTATGAATGCTGTAAGAGCACAGAAAATACTTATGATACACTATTAATTGAAAAGAGCAGACATAAAGTTATTTTGACAGCTGTAATTCCAACAATATAAAATATACATGCATTCAAACACTGAAAGGATAAAGAAAAGTGGTTAAAATATTTTATGGCAATTGTGTTGAAAGTAAATTTTTCAACACCATATTTGCTTTATTTCCTTTAAAATTATTAAAACTTTAAAAAATGCCATCTCTTCGTGTGGTGTGTGTGTGTGTGTGTGTGTGTGTGTGTGTGTGTGTTGCTGAGGATTGAACCCAGGGGCATTCCACTTCTTATCTACACTCCAACCCTATTTTATTTTTTATTTTGAAACAGTGTCTCACTAAATTTCCAAGGCTGGTCTCAAACCTATGATCCTCCTATTTCAGCCTCCCAAGTACTGGGATTACAGGCCACCACGCCCAGCTCTCTCTTCTACTTTTTAATTTCCCAGCATCTGGAGCAAGATTTACCTGCATTCAAAACCAGTTTCAGCATGTCTAGGTAAAAGATATTGGACGAATCACCTAACAGCAGTTTCCCAGTTTCAAAGGGAAATGATAACCATGTCTAATCTCTTAAAATTGCTCTAAAGATGAATACAAGTAAAAAGCATGAGACTTGATAGGTTAACTATTATTATAATTTCAATAGAGCATGAATTCCTTTGGGAGCTTGGGACTAAGGTTATTGCAAGGAGATGCTTAACTTAATTTTAAATTACCACAACTCCTTAAATTTAAAGTGGTAGGATGCAGTCGGAAGTAGAGGGTAATTAAACGGAGGTGTCATTTGTAAAATGTCAGCAGTTTCCTACACATTTGTAAACCAAAGATAATGTTGATGGACCAAAATAGTCAAGAAAACTTTTTGCAAGGCTAATTTAACCAAAAGCATGATCTATGACAAGATAAACAAAAGCGGAAATCTCTTTATACTCCATCTGGGAGTCGCTGAATAAAATTACAGATGCAAATTATGCTCGCAGTTTGAAAACGCACTGATCCGTTCTGGTCTGTCTTTACACACTACTTCTCCTTCCTCATATCACCGCCAAGTGTGGCCTTTGGGATGGCATTGATTAACTTTGCCTGGAAAACCTATGGCTCTGTCATTAGACACAGACTCATGTCAGATCTTTATGGTCAAAGCAACTGGACAGAGTTGCAGAATAGGGTAATGGGGATGCCTCTTTCTCAGTGATTTACAGCCTTGCTTTCCAGGGCCCCCACCACCAGATGGGTGGCTTGTTTCCTCCTGGATTTGCAGGACACAGTGCTCAGGTCTGTAGATGATTTGGATACATCGTATTATTCATCCCTCTGTCTTCAAAGAGTAAGACTTCAGACAGCTGGACTTCTTTCTCCTAACAGAGCCAAACATTGCATTATCTTAAATGAGTAACCTGTTTCACTTACTTAGAAATTTGCAGTGAACAAGGGGTGCAGTGTGTGTGTGTGTGTGTGTGTGTGTGTGTGTGTGTGTGAACACATCTGCTGGAGTGAGTAGGGAGAAAGGGAGAATAATATTAAGAAATATAAGCAATTTTACACACATGCATACACACAAAAATACATACACATATGCACACTCACATAAACACAAACACACACACATCATGTTTTAATTCTTGGACAAACAAAAATCTAAAAAGTTTAATGCCACGCTGTTATCAAGGCTATAGGGAGTTAGGCACTCACACATTTCTGTGTGACTGTGTGACTGTGTGACTGTGTGACTGTGTGACTGTGTTCTGTGTGACTACAGCCCACACAGAAAGCATTCTGAAAACGAGCATAAAGATTGCGAATGCGTGTGCCCCTCCTGCCAGCAGGAGAGCCCCATAGCTTCTGTCCACAGCTTCAGCACCGACTGCTGAGCCGACGGTGCAGCGCCCCCTGGAGTTGGGAGCACTCAGGTTCACGTTCTGCCCCAGGCTTCTGTCCAGTTCACCTGCAAGAGCAGTTTCCATCCACTCACCAGAGGCCTCTGTGGGCGGCCCTGCATGCAGCCCTTGAAAGCTGTGGACTCTGCCTCTGTGGCACCCAGGAGCACCTGAGATCTGTCATCAGAGAGGGGGCTGGACGATTATCATGCGGTTTGGGGGTGTGGCCATTCTTCAGTGTGGAATGGAGTTTGGACTCAAAGTGGCAGGAGGTGGTTGTTTGTGGATGTACCTGAAGGACATTAACCAGCTTTGGATACTTTACAATTGTCACGGCATATTTACCAAGCTACTCACGGCTGTTCCTATTCTCCACAGAGTGACTCCAGATGGACTTTCTCCTTCCGGTTTCCAGGCAGCTAAGGGTTTCTGGTCTCCAGTGTGTTCATGGCTTTTCTTTCTCCTGGCACTTCTCGGGCACCCCTAGCCATGCCCTCTTGCTGTAGAGGGATTCGCTGGCTGTCCTGTGAGGAAGTAAATGGAGTTGGGTGGAGGGCTGCTGGGCTGACACAGGAGACCATTCCTGAGGAGCTGGGGGGGGGGGGCTGAGTTCCATGGATGGGCGGGGTCTTAGGAGGACACATCTTCCAGTAGGGTAGCTGGATGTTTTGCAGATTAAGTGCGCTGGATAGCGTTGTTTTTATCCCTAAATGCAATGCACTCAGAGTAACTTCTCCACTTCTTGTGCAACAGATAAATGCATTCGGTAGGCTTCTGGTGGTTCTCAGGACTCAGGGGCTTCACTTTTGAGGGGCCTTTATCAGCCTTTCCTAAGGGTGTTACCTACAGATTACTGGCTCCAAGGGTAGTGATTACCTACAGATAAAGACTAACCTCCCAAATCTAGACACCACCTAGAGAAAAGTTCTGCGGCTCTGTGGGTGTCTTCCTAGAGTAAAACTGCCTGTTGGGCACATCCGTGTTGGAAAGTACAAGCTCATTCAGTTTTCGACTTTAAGATCATTTTCTTTCTCATTTGATTTTTCATGAAATATCTTGGAAGTTACTATGGAATGCCAGGCCCTGCTCTGGATGCTGGGGTTGAAGGCAGGCACATAAATTGTAGGGCCCAGTGTAGATTGAGAACATGAACACCCTTGTTAAAAACAAAGTATTACTAATGGTACTAAAATATAAAACTTTTCCTTTCTTCTGCGATCGCTCAGGTTCTTCTAGTATCTCTAGTTTGCTAGTTAATGCCCTAAGTAAATAAATATTGAATTTTAAGTTTTAACATAAATTCCTCCATTTATCATTTTATTTTTTGCAATTCCCACTTTAACTGCAAAGATTAGAGCACTTAAATCAAAGGCAAAGTCACCCAAATGACACAATTTGCATTTCGTAGCTTAGCTATACATTTGCCTCCCCCCCTTCCTTTTTTTTTTTTTTTTTTTTACCAGAACCATGGGAATGCTGCAACTTGACCATTTTCGCTTTTCTTCTTGATATGCTCATCTTAAGAGAGCTCCCCTCAGCGTAACGAGAAGAGGGAAGGGCTGTGTGCGCCTTACTTACCTCTCTTCTCTTCCTCATTGTCAACATGAGCGGTACAGGAAGGCAAGGTGAGGAAGAAAGACTATGATAAGGTTTGTATGTGTGTTTTATGACTGTTGTAACTAATGAAACTGCACCTTCAGTTCTAGAGGTCAGAAATCTGAAATGGATCTCAGGAGGTTAAGCTCTTGGTGTCAGTGTGGTCTCAAAATCCTGGCTTTCCTTCTGAAAGTTCTGTGGAAGAATCTGTCACCTTCTTCTCTAGATTTAGGAGGCCATGCTCACTCCTTGACTCCTGTTCCTTCCTCCATCTCCAAAGCCAGAAAGGTCGGGCCAAGTCTTGTTCATCTGCAATCCATCTGGTTCCTTCTCTTCTGCTTTTCTGCGGGAGGATGCTTGCGATTACTTTGAGTAGAGTCAGATAACCCAGGATAATCTCCCTATTTCAATGCTGTCTGATCAGCATCCTTAATTCTACCTGTCACCTGACTTCCCCTTAGCCATATATCCTGACATGCTCAAGTTTCCCAAGAGTAGGATGCAGGTCTCTGCAGGTGGAGGTCATCATTCTGCTGACCGCAGGACTCGTTGGTGGTGGTTTTTGTTTCTTAGAAGGCCATTGGCTTCATTCTTTGTTCAAAACAAGTTCTGGTTCCAGAGGAAAGTAAAGCATGGCCTCTGGCATCTTTCAGGGTCCCCGCTTACTCAGTCATCGACATGGACGCAATTTGCACTCCATGGCTTATGTGTGCACTTGTATTCCATTTTTATCAGAACAGTGGAAGCGCTGCTACTCAATTGTTTTTATTTTACTTCTTGATATGCCTGGATTCCAAGAACACGACCCTCAGCTTACTGATGAGGAAGGAAGGAATGCTGATACTGCACCCACTTCTAGTCGGCACTGTGTGTCCACCAGTATCCAATACTCATGGGACAAGAAGATTCTACATGCAAATTAGGTGGCTAAGAAGAGGGGACTGCATGCTACATATATCTCTACCTCTTCTATTTACTCTCTACAATGTGCTCCTTTGTTCCGGCATGCTTCAATGCACACACACACAAAAAAAAATCCAAGATAAAATTATTAAGAATTTCAAGACAGTGACAGCAAAACTTAAATCCAAGTTGGGTATGAGGCTCTGCAAGACTGTGGTTCAGGTGCCCATGAGGCCAGTCCAGCCCTCCACACTCCAGTGGCATTATTCCCAAGCCAGAGGCAACTTGTAAAAAGTTACTATCAGAAAGGAGCAAAATGTGAATACATTAATAACAGAAGTGGAATTGTGACTTCCACAGATTTCTTAATCACCACTTTCACTTACCAACAAAACAGACCTTCCTACACTGGTTGTTCATATCCACTGTCATTCATTCAAATGTGCTACCTATAGTTCAAGAGAAGAAATAAGTGATTTTCATGGTATGCTATGGGGTTGATTTTTAAATACAGTCAAGATCAAGTTTAAATACAATCTACAATCAAGTTTTTACTTGATTCAGAAAAAAAGTTTTAAACTAAAGTTTTTATATTTTATTGTTTAAAGTTAAAACATTAAGTGCACCTACTTATGGGGTACATTTTGTTTATTTGATATATGTTACAATGTATAATAATTAAATGAAAGTAATTAGTATTTCCATCTCTTTAAAACATTTATCATAATTTAAAGGTTGAAACCCTTCAAATTTCTGCCCCCGTCCCCAGTATTTTGTGTGTGTGTGTGTGTGTGTGTGTGTGTGTGTGTGTGGTACTGAGGATCAAAGTCAGGTGTATCCACACATCCCCAGCCACTTATTTTTTTGTTTTGAAAAACAAGGTCTTCCTAGGTTGTTATGAATTTTGCTAAATTGCTGAGGCTGGCTTGGAATTTGTGATCCTCTTGTCTCAGCCTCCCAAGTATTGGAATTAGAGACATGTGCCACTATGCCCAGCTAAATTCTTCTTTTACAGTTCATCATAAAATATATTATAAAGCTGGACACAGCGGCACACACTTGTAATCCCAGCTATGTAAGAGGATACACACTATCTGTGTGTATAATAACTGTTATAGTCACCCTACTATGCCATAGAACATTAGTATTTATTTCTCCTATCTAACTATATGAAAGTTATTCTTTTTTTTTTGGTGGTATTGGGGGTGGAACCCAGGGGCTTTCTATTTCTATCTCTGGGCTATACTCCCAGACCTATTTTATACTTTATTTGGAAACAGGGTCTCACTAAGTTGCTGAGAACCTCACTAAGTAGCTGAGGCTGGCTTCGAACCTGTGTGATCCTCCTGTCTCAGCCTCCCAAGCGCAGGGATTACAAGCATGCACCACCACGCCCAGCTTGAAAGTTATTCTTAATCAGTACTATAAAGTAAATATATAGTTTACACTCTTCGACAACCTTTGTATATGGATTCATTGTGGTTTCTTTGTGTCTAAAAACTCTTATTGGAGTTTCAGATCTTTATTGTATAAATCAACCTATGATACAGAATCTATAATTTCAAGTTCCAGTTTCTTTGAAGTGATACAAGACACTTTAAAGATGTTTATGGACACTTCCATACAATATTGGTGCAATCTGAGTTCAGAATCCTAACTTTATAATTTTTATAGTTATCTACATGCAGCTCAACAGAATATTTTGTTTTGTGACTGGCCTTTAGGGAGTCATCCCAAAGCATTTTGTTATATCTTCAAAGGGATAAATTTGTAAAATTCCCATTTCATTGCTTTATATAATATTGAAGTCCTAATTACCAGAGTACAACTGGAATAAATATTTAATCAAAATATATAATTTGCTAAGCATAATAGCCATATAAAGTTTAAGAATCAAAAGAAGTGGTTTTGGTAAGCATGGCTTCAGTGGTGGGAATGAGCTGCTACAGAATGCAGTTACTTGATAAGCCCTGAACCCTCAGCATCGTGTGGATGTCATGTCTTTCACAGAAAATGAAAAACAGCTGATTCGGATGCATGGTTCAAGGGTACTTGATTTCAAAATACTTCTAGTTCGAAGCAATAACCTTAAGAAATTCTATTTCCTTAGTTTATATGAAACTCAAGGATACAAAAGAAACCACTATTTGTTCACTGTCCTTGAAGGTATCATTTCTTCTGTAAGACTCTCCCTCTCCCCCAGGCAGAGTGAGGACCTCCCTTGGCTCTGTCATCGTCTACAGTCTGGCTCAGCATTGATCACATAGTATTGAGCTTTTTGTCTTTCTGTCTTCTCCCCTACTTAGAAGATGTTCCATAAATATTCCTGGACATGTCTGGCTGATCTTACAACAAGTAGTTGTTCTGTGAGTTTCTCCTTTCTTAGTATATAACCTCACAATTTATTTCAGAATTTGGCTGTATCATCTGTCATTCTCTAAACTGAAATTTTACTCTTTTGCTAAATGGTATTGTCAAAACCTTTCAATCTATATAGATACTGCTTACAGTGGTTCCCGGCACATGGGAAGTTCACTATATGTTTGCTATTATTATCTTTTAACCTACATATAAACTTTATATTCAATGCATTTGGGATACGGTCTCAACTTCAATCAACTTCTTCTTTTTTTTTTTTTTTTTTTGGTGGTACTGGGGTTCCTGGAAGCCCTTCTACCTCCGGGCTACACTCCCAGACTTATTTTTACATTTTTAATTAGAAACAGGGTCTCCTAAGCCAGCACACGTGGTTGGCTTTGAACCTGCATGATCCTCCTGTCTCTGTCTTCCAAGCGCAGGGATTACAAGTGTGTTCCACCACGCCCGGCCTTCAATCAACTTTTAATATCTTTAAGGATTTGCAGGCATAAATTCAATTCTCAGCTGCTATTACCCTAAGTCCTCCACAGTGACCATTGTAACTTATTATCACAGTAGCCACTGAAAAACTTCTGATTATAACTAACTTCAATAATCACTTTTAGATTTGAATGAGAAAAGTACAAGTAGCATTATAAATTGAGAAAAATCTAATAAAAGTGATATATTCAGTTAACTAAAAATATAATGATTTGAACTATGTAGCTAGAATAAAAATTTGTACCTTATTAGGTTCTGATTTAACAGGATTAAATCTTTCCTTTATAGTAAGTGACACATGGAAAAGGCACATATATTTCAACACTAGTATTATGACAAGAGCCAACAAATTGTAATTTAAGCCATAACCCTGGTCTAGAATTATTCATCTCACTAACTGCATTTCAGAGCAGTAAGTTTCAGTGTACACTTCATCTTCATACGCATCTGTTAGCTCTTCATCATATGTAACAAATACTTGAAATAACTTTATAAAGAGAAAAGGTTTACTTTGGCTCACAGCTTTGGAGGCTTTAGTTCATGGATGGTTGGCCCTGTTGCTTTTGGGCCTGTGGCAAAACATTACATCATGAAGGGAGCACGTGATAGACAAAACTTCTCACCTCATGGTCAGGAAAAGAGAGAAAGAGAGGAAGAGGAAGAGAAAGAGGAAGAGGAAGAGGAAGAGGAAGAGATAAAGGAAGAGGAAGAGAAGGGGAGGGGAGGGAGGGGAGGGGAGGGAGGGGAGGGGAGGGGAGGGGAGGGGAGGGGAGGGGAGGGAGAGGAGAGTCATGGCAGAAAAGAAACAAGATATAACTGTGACCCAGGTCAGAAAATTGGAAGGAAAATATGTCACTCAAGAGGGAGAACATATTCCAAAGAAGGTAAAGAATAACCACCAACACACTTCATGTGGTTCACAATTTACCACTGACCAGTGCTACTTTGGCATTTTAAGATAGTCATAGTTTCCATATCTTCAAATCTCAAATCTAGGGCTGACCAGTTATAACTCATGTGGAGAGAGTATTCAACTCATACTTGGTCTATAAAACCTGGGAAACATATATTCAGACCATAGCCAAAATCAATTTTATAGGTTGCAGATGAAGCCTATATAAGTGAATCTCTATAGACGATTCTTCCAAGTCCTATAGATTTCACACCTGCAAAAATACTTTAAGCCGGGCGTGGTGGCGCACGCTCGTGATCCCCGCGCTTGGGAGGCTGAGACAGGAGGATCGCACGGGTTCGAAGCCAGCCTCAGCTGCTTAGTGAGGCTTTCAGAACTTAGTGAGACCCTGTTTCAAAATAAAATATAAAATAGGGCTGTGAGTATAGCCCGGAGGTAGAAAGCCTCTGGGTTCCACCCCCAGTACCACCAAAAAAAAAAAAAAAAACCTTTAAAACCCACATTTTCTGGTATATAACATAGTAACATTGTATTCCTAAGTATAAAACTCTCAAATAGCTAGGAAAACAAGCCTATGGACCCAGCTGTTGGGTAGACAAAATAATCACAAGTTCTAAGATAATCAAGTTATTTCAAGATAATCACAAGTTCTAAGCCAGCCTGGGCAACTTAGTGATTCTTTGTGTCAAAATTAAAAATAAAAGGCTGGGGATACAGCTCAGTGATAGAGCACTTGCCTCTCATGTGTGAACCCCTGGGTCCAATCGAAAGGAAGAAAGAAAGAAAGAAAGAAAGAAAGAAAGAAAGAAAGAAAGGGAGAAAGAAAGAGAAAAAGAAAGGAAGAAAGAGAAAGAAGAGAAAGAAAGGAGAAAGAAAGAAAGAGAAAAAGGAAGAAGAAAGAATGAAGAGAAAGAAAGAGAGAGAGAAAGAAAGAAAGAAAGAAAGAAAGAAAGAAAGAAAGAAAGGGAGAAAGAAAGAGAGAAAGAAAGAAAGAAGAAAGACCTAGAGTATGATTGGGTAGAGGGAGGAGTTGGGTGGGGAACAGGAGGACAGCAATGACCCTTATTTTTTCCGCAATAGTTGATAAGCAGTCTTCTCTCTGCCCCAAGAACCTTGTGGCAGTAGTTTGGCCATAGATGCTTTGAGCTTCACACTGTATGAACCTTCTTGAATAGTCATATGCTTTCTAGATTTTTCCACTCTTCCTCCCCCATCAAAATTCAAAACCTTAGCTGGTCGTGGTGTCACAGGATTGTAATCCAAGTACATGGGAGGCTGAGACAGGAGGACCGTGTTTTGCAGACAGCCTCAGCTACTTAGTGAGACCCTCTGCAAGTTAGTGAGATCCTGTTTCAAAATAAAGAATAAAAGTAGGGCTGGCGTGTAGCTCAGAGGTAAAATTCTTCTGGGTTCCATTTCCAGTATCACCAAAAGAAAAAAAAAAACCTCAAAATCTCCTTACTATCTTATCACATTATTTATATTAATTGTCCTTTCATGAGCATTTGGAAGAAGATATTGTTGGAAATAAGGTAACAAACTATTTCTACTTGACAAGGAAACAGGGCTTTTGGTGTTACAAACAGACATATGCTAGGCAAAAAGGAATAAACTAATCAGCCTACATGAGAAGTTTAAACAGGACCTCAAAACAAGATGGCGGGTGAATTGTTCCTTTTACTAAATTCCATGAAATGACAAAAAGGATATTTTTAATGAAAAAATACATTTGTTACTGTTAAGAAGAACAAAAAAGAGAGGAAGGAACTCCTGAGAGATCACCAAGATCTAATATAAAGATAAACAAAAACAGCTTAGCCAGCTTTAAAACAGCTTAGAAGGTCAAACATGAGGGTATGAGAAATTTGAGGACAATTTGAATTGAAAATAAATAAAGAAAGTAGAGAAATTCTAAGACAGTAATTACAGTAAATCACTGGCTATGTATATTCAAAAGAACTAAGCCATTTTCCACTTTATATCTTTACCAATTTATATTAAATATAGAGCAGTAGTCATATCTAGCAATGGGCTACAGCAATAAATATAGGCACTGAGGCCAAGGACGGCTGAGCTCCAAGAAGCAACTAAAAGAAAACTCACATGCTAAAGACAAGAGTGCTAAAAACAATCTTAAAATAAGTCTGTCTGCGTGTATATATATACACACATATACATACACTCATACACATATACATACACACATTTATATATATCCACACCGATAAATATGTATCCTGAATTGAGTATATTATTTAACTAGGATATACTAGAAATATTCCCACCAAGTCAAAAACAAGACAAAGCTACACACTAATTCCATGAATACCATGTTAGTTATTACAACTAGATAAGATAAAATAATTACAATTATGAGAAGAGATAGATTATCTATATATTCAGATGACAGGAAAATATGCCTGGAAAATGTTAGATAACAGTAAAACCAATTCAAACAATAAAAGCAAAATACAAAATTAAGATAAAACAGTAGGTTACATATATATATATATATATATATATATATATAATATTTAAATAGAAGAACTAGTGGAAGAAAAATTTAATTAATAGTAACAAGATGAACTTAAGAAAATATAAACCACAAAAACTTAGAAATAAACTTAACAGATAGTATTCAAGATATATATATATATATTTTTTTTTAATTTTTTTTGGTGGTGGTGGTGGTACTGGGGTTCCTGGAAACCCTTCTACCTCTGGGCTATACTCTCAGACCTATTTTATATTTTTTTATTTGGAAACAGGGTCTCTTAAGCCAGCGAAGCTGGCTTTGAACCTGTGCAATCCTCCTGTCTCCGCCTCCCAAGTGCAGGGATTACAAGCGTGCACCACCACGCCCGGCTTCAAGATATATATATTAAGAAAATTAAAATAGCCCACCTCTCACCTTGTTCTATTTGTAGGCATCTCAATATTATCAGAATATCAATTTTCCCTGAGTTAAAAATTCAAGAAGTGTTTTTACAGTGTTGACAACTTGGTAATTAAGTCCATATTGAACAATAAACATGCAAGAATGTAACTAAGAAAATACTGAAGAGAAAGGTGCCTAGCCCTACCAGATATTAAAATCTCATAAGACCATTATAATTAAAAGAGAGTAATGGGGCATGGTAAAATGATCAAGCCAGTGGAATGGCAAGTCTAGAAGTAGAATCAGTATTGTGTGAAAATCTACTATATGATGAACATGACATTTCACAACACTAGGGCGAAGATAGACTACTAAAGATATTGTTGGGACAGTTGGATAGCCATCTGAAGAAGATAAAATTACATTTATTTATCATAATATTTTCAAGAGTAGAATTCAAATAAAAATATAAATGCAGAAAATAAAACTCTAAAATTAATAAAATAAAACATAAATGGATTTTTCTGTAATTTGGTGTAGAGATTTTTCTCAGCACGATTCAAAATGCAGATGCAGCTACAACAAAAGACTGGCGAATTTAATAACATAATTTTTAACGTATGGCAAAAATGTGCAAGAAGATGAAAAATTTAAAGAAAATACTTGAAGCACACATTGTAAAGATAATGATACCACTAATACACGAAAAAAAAGGGTTAAGAAGTAAAATAAATCACATAAATATGGACCATATAAGTCTATAGAGTGACTTTTAAAAATACAAAAAAGCTGGTGCACGCTTGTGATTCCAGTACTTGGGAGGCTGTACTAGCCAGCCTCAACTACTTAGTGACACCTTCCACTACTGAATGAGACCCTGTTTCAAAATGAAGAATAAAAAAATAGGACTGGGAGTATAACTCAGAGGTAAAAATGTCCCTGGGTTCTATTTCCAGTACTGAAAAAATAAAAATAAAAAAACTTCAAGTTTACTCATACTAGAGAAATTCAAATTATATGCAGATACCCTTCCTCACCCAACATATTGGCAAAATTAAAAATATTTACAATGTATTCTTTTGGAAATGCCATGGATAAACAGTAACTTGTATACACTAATTATTGGTAGAAATGAACAATGGCACAATTCTTATAGAGAAAATGTGGCAATATCTACAAAATTGCAAATTTTACAATATCCAAAAATTTTACTTCTTGGAATTTATTATGAAGATACAGTTCAAATAATATAAATATGCACATGATCATTCATTCATCCATGATTGTTTGTGATTACAAAATATTAGAAAGTACCTACATACCCAGACTGGAGAGCAGTTGAATAAACTGTGGAATATAAACACATTGGCATGCTATAGAGCTATAAAAATGAGAAAAAAAATCTACAAATTGATACATAGTGCCTTCTAAGTCATATTGGTAACTGAAAAAAATTAAGGTGGGAAAATTTTTAAAGGAAGAAAAGGGAAAGGAGGAAGGTGGAAAACTGATCAATATATTATGTTACTATTAGGAGCAAGAAGTTCTGGTGTGCTCTCCCACCGTTGTGACTATATATAACAAATATGCACTGTAGATTTAAGAAACCTAGAAGAAATGATTTTGAATGTTTTTGCCATAAATAAATATTTCTGTGGATGGATGTTTCTAGAGATAAATATTTTTAACCTAATTTAAACATTACATAATGTACACATGTATTAAAACATCACATGGTACCACTTTAATAAGTACATTTAAAAGTATGTATCAGTTAAAAATAAATTTAAATTTGAGAAACTAAATCTATTCACATGTTAACATTAAAAACATTTGAGGGTGTATTCATTCGAGTCACCCCCCCCCCACCATGCCATTTTGACATGGGGCTGTATTTCTATTTTCTGTATTTCTATCTTTTTAATAAACTTCTTTAAATTTTCAAAAAAATAACATTTGAAATGAAAATAACTATATTCTCTAAAACAATAAAAAAATTAGTGAGAAGAGCAGCATTGTTTTACATTTCTTCAAATCTCTTTGGTGTCTGGTTAAATCAAGAAAGCAGCAGCTCAAGTGTTTAGTCTGTTTCTATATGTTGTTTTGATTGAACTCTATGGAGAACACGAGCTCACATAGACACGTAGTTGGAAAAGGAAACAGTATTTTACAAGCCTTTTCACATACTTCTCTATATTCTTCTTAGATACTATACCAAAACAAGTGGTAGTTTCTTTAGTTGCAATGTGGAATCTGAAACGAACTTTTAATGCTTTTACATTGAGATCATAGAGAGAGAACTTCATCCAGAGAAGATGGTGTGAAGCAAGGAGTTCTGGTGTGCTCTTGCACGGTAGGGTGACTATATATAACAATTATGCACTGTGTATTTAAGAGATCTAGAAGAAATGATTTTGAATGTTTTCATCATAAGTAAATGTTTCTGTGGACAGAGAAACAGGGAGAAGATGGTCATCTACAAGCCAAGTAGAGAATCCTTTCTTTAGAGTCTTCAGGCCAACTTTTCATTCTTTAACAAATATCTGAGACAATCAACTTAGGGAAAGAGTTTATCTTGGATCACTGCTTTAGAGGATTCAGCTCATGGTTGGCTGACTGTCTTGCTTTTAGGCTTATCAGACAGGTTTACATCATGGTAAAAGCACATGGCAGAAAATGCTCATTCACCTGATGGCCAGGTGGGAAATGGAGAGACAAGAGAAGGAAGGTACCAAGGTCTCACACTCCCCTTTGAGGGCGCTACCATAATGACCCAAGAGCTCCTGATTGGCCCCACTTTTAAAATGTCCACAACCTCCCAGTAGTGCCCCGGGCTAGAAACCTATCTTGGGCCTTTGGCAGACATTTCAGATCCAAACTGTAGCACTAACCAGGCCAAAATTAGTGGAGTAATAAAACTCTTTAAATTGACGGGTTATCAATTTGACAGGGCACAGTGGGCAACATCTCACCTGTACTCCACCATCTTTGGATCCTCTGCTGGGGTAGACTGAAAGGCTATAGGGCTGGGAAGATTTAACCGAGGCCATAGGCCTAAGTATCTTTCAAGTGACACCTGCATTCAGATGGCCTCTTTATTCACATTCCTGACACCTGTAAGTAGATGGCTGTAGTACTTGAGGACTGACAGCATTATTACTGTTTATGTAGCTAGTTGGGCTCCCTCACAGTATGGATGTCTCAAAGTAGCTGAACTTATTACATATGTCAGGCTTCTCTCAAAATAAGCATTTTCAAAAGGCAGAAAATGAAAGACCCAAACTGGCCCAGCATCACCCTCACCAATTCTATTGGTCAGGAAAGTCATGGGGCCAACCTAGATTCAAGACAGTAGAGAAGTGTATTCTACCTCTTGATATAGGAGTAAGTAGCAAAGTTGCATTGCAGAAAAGTGTGTGGGGTGGAAGGTATTGTGACTATCTTTGGGAAATACAATAATCCACAAGGTGGGACAAAGAATAACATTTTCTTTAAAATATACACAAACAAAATATAACTGGTTGAGTGTTTTTGTAAGTAAAGTTTATAGGTAATTTTATGCTAAACCTGCAGAACTGAATACCAGTAATAGAAACTGTGCTTCACAAAATGTAAACTATTTGCTATCTGGCCATTCATAGAAATAAAAAGTGCTGGTCTCTGTTCTGGAAGGTACAAAAACATAATTAATTAATCCCACAGAGTTAGGAAGAAACAAAAAAATTACTAAAGCTGCATGCAAATACTAACAAATTAATCTATTTGCCATTCAAATGAATAATAATAACTGTACTGGAAGGGAGAAAAACAACTAATTATATGTCTATTGAGCCTATTATATGATGGTATACTTTCAGTCTAAGGAGGAAAGAACATTTCAAATATATCTTGAACTCAGTAGTGTAGGTTTTGGTTTTGTGTGTGTGTGTGTGTGTGTGTGTGTGTGTGTGTGTGTGTTGTCAATATTGATATAAAAATTCTGCAACTAGGGTATCTACCCAAAAGAAAAGAAACCAAACTACCAAACTAATGCATGTGTATCTATGTTCATAGCTGCACAATTCACCATAGCCAAACTATGGAACCAGCCAAGATGTCCATCAACAGATGAATGGATTACAAAACTGTGGGATATGTACACAATGGAATTTTACTCAGCCATCAAAAAAGCTCAATTACATCATTTTCAGAGAAATGGATGGAACTGGAGGACATTATGCTAAGTGAGGCACAAAAAATAAGAAATCAGATGCTTTCCCTAATATGTGAGAGTTAGGGAGAAAAGAGGAGCAAACAAGATAACTTAAAGGAAGAGAAAGGAGGGGGAAGAGAAAAATCTCTAAAGCACACAATGTACTTAAACATATCGAAGTCAATCACTAAGCCAAGCAAGGGAGGGAGGGATGGGGAGGGAATGGGGTGGTATTTGGATAGGGGTTAAATCAGTGATGAGTACATGTTTATACACACAAGTTTTTTACCCCAATAAGTTGTATGAATATAATGCACCAATAAAAAAATAAATTAAAAAAATTCTGCAACTAATATATGTATGCTATAGAACTGAAAAAAATGAACAAATGAATGAGAAAATGCTGATGATGTTGGAGGTGCTGGACATCACTGTAGAAAAAGGAGGCAATAAAATCCAGGGGAGGAAGCAAGGAAGAGTTCATTTAGTCTATTAAGCCAGAGGTATCCATGCAAATCGATGTCTATATCTTCCTGTCCGTTTGTATCTAATCTCTGTTTTCTAACTCTACTGATGGGCCTAGGATCCATGACACTCGACACTTGACTATCAATAAGCCCACTCTGTGCCCACGTATTAGTTTGTTTCTAAATGCTGTTTTCCTTTAAAGGGAGAAGGGACTTCTTGAAGAAATGGCAAATTCCAACTGACAAAAGGAAGTAACAACATGAGCCTGAAACATTTTCTTGTGCCAGAAAGTGAGGAAGTAATCAATCAATCTATAAATAAATAAGCAGGCATGTTAAAAGGACTCAGGACAGTACTTTTTGAAACTATCAAGTTTACAACAAACAAGGAAAGACTGACAAACTGTCACAGAGCAGAAAAGGCTAAAAAGACATGACAGTTAAATAAAATGTGGTATTCTGATTGGGATCCTGGAACAGAAAAGGGACTTTAAGGAGAATAATAAAATTCAAATATAGTATGGCATTTAGTTAATGGTAACATACCAGAGTTGGTTCCTATGTTGTTACAAATAAACCATAATTCTTTAAGATATAGTAATACAGTAATTCTCTTTGTTAACTTTGCAACTTTTGGTAAAATTATTTTAAAATTAAAAGTTTTCAAAACACACGTCTAAGGAAAAAAAAAAACCTCCATAAAAGCTGGCTTGACAAGGCTCCCACTGGTCAAGTCAAGAACAACTGGTTAAGAATACATTGTATGCAATTAATAAAGTAGAAATTCAGGAGTCCATACTGATAATAAGTATTTTTAGTGGCAAAGGAAAAGCTCTTCCTCTCATTACAAGTAGGATGGTCCAACCATCAGGGTTAGGACTGTTTCAGAATTATTAGGTGCAAATCTACTAGGGCTGGAATTGATGAAACAAAAAATCACCGTATTTTTGTGGTTTATAGTGTCCCCCAGAGAGTGTTTATCATTTTCAAGCATGCAAAATTTTTACAATACAAACAAAGAAATATCTTACCTGTGTGATCAGTATGAGCACCTCTGATAAGGGACAGAGAGCATCGAGATAGGACACCATGATAAGATACAGAGATAGGGTGGACGAATTTATGTAACATTCCAAACAGGGACAGAAACTTGCATCTAATCATAAGGAAATAATTTTTTAAATAAATTCAAACGAAAGGACATTCTATAAAATGACTAACCTATATTCTGAAACCGTATCTGTGATGGTTAGTCTGGGTTGTCAACTTGACTGGATCGTAAAACACCTAAGATTATGTGACTTTAGGTGTGTTGATGAGATGATTGGTTTATGCAATGGCCACCAAAGGGGAAGTCCTGATAGACACAGGATATAGATAAAAGAAGGAGAAAGCCACGTGAACACATGTGTGGTTCTTCCTGAAGCAATCTTGTCTGCTCTCATCTGAGATACTGGCCTTCAGGTCTTCAAACTGGACGTTCAGCATCGTTTCTACGGAAAGTTTCCTGGCCTTTCCATCTTGGACTGGGACTAAACTAGTGATCACTCTGATTCTGAGACGCCAGCTCTTGGACCTCTCAACCAGCTGCTGGTTCCTCCAGCTTTCCACACGTGGTCAGCAACTTGGGATTACAGTGCTTTTGACCTTAAGCTGATTTGATAAGTCTCCTTTTACCATGTACATGTCCTGTGAGTTCTGTTACTCTAGTCAACCCTGACCAATACAATATCAAAGTCATAAAGAACAAAACAAAACCAAGATAAAGAATTGTTTCTGATAAAGGGGATGAAAAAGACTTGGCCATTGAGTGCAGTGCTAGATTGTGAGCTGTAAGAACAAAGATGCCACAGAGAAATGTTACTGGGACAATTGATAAAAATAGGAATATGGACTGTAGATTAGAGGCAAATATTATATCAATATCAAATTCCCTGAATATAACTATGGATATAGAAGAGAATATCCTTCTTTCTTAGAAAAACACATTGAAGAACTATTGAAAATTTAAAGGGTACTGGGCATACAATACTTTAAAGTGGCTAAGAAAAAATAAATATAAGAGAGTGAAATAAAATTATAAACAAATTTGCCATATTAAGTGAATTGAGGAAAAGAGTAAACCTCAGTTATATGAACTGAGTGTGATAGCACATGCTTATGATCCTAGTACTTGGGAGGATATAGGAATTCAATAAATGTTAGGGTTCTTTCTTCCCTGTAATTAATTTCATTAATTGAAAGTCATTGAAAAATGGGTTGCATTGGAGAAAAAAATGTCAATTTCTTCTCTCCTTAAAAGGTAAGGAAAACAAACACTTGATATTCCAGTTTCTCTCCAAAGAAAGGAATATAAATACTTGAGGGTTTGGATTATAAACTTTGCTTATATTGGCTTCTTTTACTTGGTAGCTACCAGCTTAAAAAAAAACTGGGAGGAGATATAACAAGGAAGCTTGTGGTTTCTTAAATAAATGAACTATATAAATGGATTACACACACACACACACACACACACACACACACACACACACCACAAACACTGCTTCGGGGTTGATGGGTCAATGGAACTAAATACTAAACACTGTTTAAAAAAATATATGTCATTAATCCAAAAGAATACTCAATGTGTATTAATACTTTTTCATTTTCCCATACCAGAAAGAGATGGCTGCCTTTCTTTCCCACAGAAATCTGGGGAGTTTTACAATACTATTTCCTTCAAATCCACCAGTTTACTTAAGTTCACTCAGATTAAGACACAGCACACAGCACATATTTGCTTTCATTTGACAAGAGGGAGACAATTGATTTGTAAAGCAAATTCAACCTTAGGAAAGTCTCAGCCCACAGAAGTTTACAACTGGGTAGACACTGATGCTATCTTCAGGATGTGTGAATCTGTAACAATCTCCACACTAAGTTGCTCTTCCAGAACATCCTTAAGTGATAATAAGCTTCATTATTTGTTGTTTTTCTTTTTTGTTCCTATGCAAATTATCAGGACTTCTTAGCTCTTACCAGAGCATTTTCACTATTAAATTAATGATTAGAAAAATGCACAAAACCTTACTTCTCCCGCCACCATAAACAGTTTGCCAGGCTCAGTTATCCTTACTACATCCATGGCCACTATTCCTAGGTGAAAGTCTCCTTGAAAATGATAGCACTGGAATTCTCTATCCTTCTATTTTGCAGACACTGATCAGCATGATCAGGTTAGACACCTTTGTTTACTCAAACTGAGCACTTTGAAGCTATAGCTACATCTCCATTGATACAGAATTACTCCACACCACCATCTTCTCAGCCTTGGACTAACATATTCAAATAAAATATAAACTTGTGACCCCCTGTAAAAGTAAAAAAAAAAAAAAAAAAAAAAACCCCAAAAAACAAAAAAAAAAACGTGGTCCCTGCCTACTTCACAACTTCCCCTAAGATTCCCTCCCTCTTTCACAGTTACCTAGCCATACTTTCCTTTCTTCAAAAATGACAAACTTGTCCCGCCCCAGGGCATTTGTACTAGCTGCTTCTCTTTCCTGGAATACTACTCTACTTTGAAGGCTGACTCGTGTTTATCACTTAGTATTGAATATTGCAACCACAGAAACATTTTTTTCCTGGACACACCATATAGAGCAGACCCTCCTCTGTTGCTGCTCTTTTTACTAATCCTAATTTTTTTTTACTTCCGAGCTTATAGATATATAGAATTATGCATTTTAATGTCTATTTTCTTTTTTTCTCATTCACTATAATGTCAATTTCCTGAAAACAAAAAATCGCATAAGAATGGTTACTGTTGCTTTCCCAGAATTGTCAGCACTCAATAAATACTTGCTGAAATAATATATAATGTAAATCAATGATCTATTAATGTCCATTGCAAAATTATGATTTACTAAAATTTTCCAAAGTCTAAACCCTACATAATTCCTCTCTCTCTCTCTCCCCCCCCCCCTCTCTCTCTCTCTCTCTCTCTCTCTCTCTCTCTCTCTCTCTTTCAGAACTAATAAACAAATTAGGTAAAGTTGCAAGAAGGATACAAAATCTACAAAATCAATGTGCAAAAACCAAAAGTTGTGTTCTTTCATTCCTATACACAAATAATGAACAACCCATAGAGGGAATTAAGTAAACAAATCTGTATATAGTAGCATCAAGAAGAATAAAATATTTAGAAATAAGCTTAGTTCAAGCAGGTTAAGGAATTGAAGAAAATACAAATAAATGGGAAAAATTGTTTGTTTATGGATTAAAAGACTAACACTGTAAAATGTTTATAATATGTAAAATGACCTACAGATTCAGTGCAATCTCTATCAAACTTCCAATGACAATTTTTGCAGAAATAGAATAAAATTTTGGTTGAATCCCAAGGCACCCTGAATGACCAAAACAATTTTGGAATAAAACAAAGTTGGAAGCCTCACACTTTCTGATTTAAAAACATATTACAAAGCTACGTCAGTCAAAACAACATGGTACCCGGGCATGGTGGTGCACACTTGTAATCCTAACATTCAGGAGGCTGAGACAGGAGGATTGCACAGGTTCGAAGTCAGCTTCAGCTACCTAGTGAGGTTCTTTGCAACTCAGTGAGAACCTGTTTCAAAATAGAGAATAAAAAAAAGCAGTGGGTATATCTTGGAGGTAGAATGCTCCTGGGTTTCATCCCCAGTACCAAAAAAAAAAAAAAGGTACTGATATAAAGACAGCTCAGGATAGAGAGTCCAACAACCCAACAATGAACCCTTGAGAATATAGTCAAGTAATCTTTCACAAGAGTACCAAAATAACACAATGGAGAAAAGATAATCTCTTTAGTAATGGTGCTGGGAAAACTGGAGATCAACACGCAAAAGAGTAGCATTGGACCTGTACCTACATTGGATATAAAAATTAGCCCCAAAGCAATAAAAACGTTAATATAATACCTAAAACTTATAGAGGAAAACATAGGGGAAAATCTTCATAACATTGAATTTAGCAATTATTTATTGGGCATGACATCAAAATTATAAGTAACCAAAGCAAAAATAGACAAATGGTAGTATATCAAACTTTAAAACTTTTGCCCATAAAAAAAAAAATCAGCAGAGTGAAAAGGCAGCATACTGAGTGGGAGAAAATATTTGCAAACCATGTATCTGTTAAAAGGTTATATCTAGAATATACAAAGACCTCTTATAACTCGCAAACAAAACAATCAAATAACTTGATTTTAGGCAAAGAACTTGAACAGATAATTCTCCAAGACACACACTAGCTAAGAATAGCTACAAATAGCTAATAATACACTAAAAGATGCTCAGTATCATAAATCATCATAGAAATACATAATGCTATAGTTTCAATCTCAAGTATCCCCCAAAGGTCTATGTGTTAAATCCTTGGTCCCCAGCTTGGCGCTGTTGGGAGGCAGTGGAAACTTTAAGAGAAGGGGTCTAATAAGAGCTCTTTCAGTCACACAGAGCTTGCGCCAAAGGGAATAGCGAGACTCCAGTCTCCTTGAAGTGGATGGTTTTCTTCAACCATTTATTCTCAGCGTGATGTGCCACCACAACCTAAACCAGTAGGGACACAGATCATGGACTGAATCTTGTGAAACCGTGAGCCAAAATAAGCTATTTCTCTTTGTGAGTTAATTATCTCAGATATTTGTTATAGTGATGAAAATATGACTGACAGACAACAGTGACATATTGCCTCACACCTGTTAGCGTGGCTACCCTCAACACGGCAAAAGATAACACGTGTGGCAAGGATATAAAAAGTCAACAGTCCCTGCACATCGCTGATGGGAATGTAAGACAGATAGGCTTCTAGAGAAAACAGTTTGGGGGCTTGTCCAAAAAATTAAAAGTAGAATTAACCAGAGACTACAGCAATTCCACTTCTGGGTACACATCCAAAAGGATTGAAAACAGGATCTAAAGAGATATTTGCACTCTTATGTTCTACAAAAAGAAAAATTCCTAGAGACATGTTGCACAACAATGCAAATACAGTCAACACTACTAAACTGTACACTTAGAAATGGTTACAAAGGTAAATTTTAGCAAGATGTAGTGGTACATTCCTGTACTTCTAGTATTTGGCAGGCTGAGACAGGAGGGTCACAGGTTTGTGGCCAGCCTCAGCAACTTAGTGAGGCCTTCTGCAACTCACTGAAACCCTGTTTCAAAATAAAATAAAGCTAGGGGTGTAACTCAGACATAGAATGCCCCTGAGTATAATATCCTATAACACACACACACACACACACACACACACACACACACACACACGAAGGTTAATTGTATGTCATTTAAATCCTGGTTTCTAGAAGCATCTTCTCATTTACCTAAACTGTGCCCACTCTTGCTTATCTTCTCTACCATTTCTCAAAAGTTTGGCCTAATTCCTCCTGTCAGCCTAATAAATTATCTTTTGACTTATTTTCCCAGAAAAAAGTAGATTTGTCAGGTCCCTAGGGCACATCTCTTAATTTAGCTCAAACTGGTCTCCTTGGCTTCCAAACTTTATTCCACATTTGAGTTCTCTGGTGATTGTTTTTCTTTCGTTTACTGTATGTATGCATACATACTGTATGTATTTCAGTACATTTCCTTTTCTTTCACACACTTCCTAAAAGTGCACTTTATTTTACATGTAGCTAAATAATAAGTTTAATTTTACCATACAGGAACTCATATGGTACCACTCCGTACGTTTTGTGTGAGTAAAGCTATGGCCCAGAGCGCTGTGATGTCTGAGGCTGTCCTGAGACATGGCACTGTCTCCTCAAGAACACTTGTCTCCATTGAGTTCTAGGAAATCGTGCACTTTGGAATTACGGAGCACAGTTTTTCTATAAGGTACTCTGGATTGGGCACACTAGCTATATTCGTATAACAAATAACAGGTTAGCTGCAAAACTTTTTTGAGATGGGAAAGCTGGTAAAACTAAGCCTGTCAGAAGGGATTCCACTCCATTGCATAGAAGAGAGAGTGTGATATAATGGTAGCATGGAGATATATGCATTTACTTTTCTTTCATATACAAATAGGGACTCCAAGGCTGTCATCACATTCCAAGCTCCCTCAGGTTTCTGCTCTATGTTTCAAGATAACTGCTACAACTCCAGCTATCATGATTATAGTCCAGGAAGCTGATAGAAAAGAGTAAGGACAAAAGGACATAAGTTGTTGTTGTTGTTGTTGTTGTTGTTTTATTGGTGCACTGTATTCATACATCATAGTGGGATACAAACTTTTGTAGACATACATGCACACATTGCCCAGTCAGCCCCCACCCAATCCCACCCCATTCTCTCCCCATCCCTCCTTCCCATGCTTGGCTTAGTGGTTGACATCTAGTATTATAGCAATTTATCCAAAATTAAAAATGATAATTTCACATAACAGTTTCATTTGTCTGATACCAAGCTTTTGATGACTAAAAGATAACAGTTCAATATTTCTTTTTGCTTTCTTTCTTACCAGAGAATATTTTTTCTATTTTTAGGTGAAATTATCATATATTTGTATATTTATTTTTCAGAAAAAAATCTATCCTAATATGGAATATGTACTCTAGATACCCAAAACGATCTTGAAAAAGAACAAAGCTAGAAGATATATATTTTCTGATTTCAAACCATATAAAGCTACAATAATTGAAACAGTGTAGTACTGTTCTAAAGGCAGATATATAAACCATTGGAGTTAAATACAAGCCTAGAGCTAAATTCTTCCCTATATTGTCAAGTTATTTTTGACAAGGTTTCCACGAACATTTGGTGGTGAAAATAATAATCTTTTAACTAAATATTGTTGAAAAATAATAATTACATGGAAAAGAATAAAATTGGACCCTTACCTAATCCCATATACAAATACTAACTCAAAATAGATAAAAGACCTAAATGTAAATCTTAAGACTATAAACTTTTAGAAGAAAACCTGGGTCATAAAACCTCACAACACTGAAATTGGCAGTGATTTCTTGGATATGATTTCTATGGCATAGGCAACAGAAGAGTATACAAACTCCCTAAAAATAAAAAAAAATTGTATATCCAAAGACAATGTAAACAGAGTTAAAAGTTACTAATAGAATGGGATAAAATATTTCCAGATGCTATGTCTGAAGGTATATTAATATTCCAACTAGACATCCTAAAAATTAACAACAATAAAGGCAAACAATACAATTTAGAGATAGGTAAAAGACTAACATAAATAATGAATCTCCACAGATAACCAATCTTAGTTGTCTGTTGGATGGAAAATCTTGTTTCTCTGGTTCTGGTGTGTGTTACCTATTTCTTCTTTATAGTTAATCTCTTTGAGTATTTTCTCTAGGGCTGGTTTTGAAGACATAAATTCCTTCAGTTTCTGTTTGTCATGGAAGCTTCTTATTTCTCCATCTAATTTGATAGAAAGTTTTGCTGGGTAGGAAATTTTTGGCTGGAAGTTGTTTTCTTTCAGAGTTTGGAATATGTTACTCCAAGCCCTTCTGGCTCTCATGACTTGGTTTGGGAAGTCTGGAGTGATTCTAATTGGTTTGCCTCTGACTGTCACTTGGTCCTTTGTTTTTGTTGCCTTTAAGATTCTCTGCTTGGCTTCCACATTAGTCATTTTGACAATTATGTGGCGTGGGGATCCTCTTCTCCGATCCTGTCTGAAGGGAGTTCTATACGTTTCCTGGACCTGTGTATCAACCTCTTGCTCTATGTTTGGAAAATTTTCTGCTATTACTTCCTTGAAGAGATTGTTGATCCCTTTGGTTTCACTTTCTTTTCCCTCCTCTATTCCAATTATTCTTAGGTTAGTGCTCTTAAAATGGGCCCATATTTCTTCAATATCAGATTCCTGCTGTCGGATATTTTTTTCTAGATTAGAAACTATGCGTTCATTTTTGGAATGATCATCTTCTAAGAGCGAGATTCTGTTCTCCATGTGGTCTAATAGGTATTTTGTGCTTTGAATTGAGGCCTTTACTTCATTAATTGCATCCTTTATCTCTTTTTGGCTCTCTCTGAATTCTTTTCGAAGCACCTCTATTATTTCTACAGTTATTTTCCTGATTTGATCTTCTAGAAATCTCTGATTTTCTGTTTTATCGGGTTCTGATGTTGTGGGGTTGTGGGCATTCATTGCTCCAGTATTATTCCTCTTTCCCATGATTTCGGAAGTTTGTGCCTTCTCTGTGTTCTTCCCTTGGGTCACTATGACTTCACTTAAGGTGCTCTGGATCTCGAGTCTGTAGTATCTCAGACCCCACTACTCCTTTACTGGGTTGTATCACAGAGTCTCCGACCCAGGGAGTCGATAGAGGCTGCTTTAAACTATGGGGGGGTGCCAGGTTGCACATTCTCCTATGGTGTGATATCTCTGCCACCGCCACTCCCCCACTGGGTCAAGTCCCAGGGAGTACAGTACTGGGATTTCTCCTCTGTGGCCCGCAATTTGACTCACTGTTCTTGAGTACGCAGATGTAGCTGTACTGGACTCGGTGAATTTGCTGCTGCTGCTGCTGCTGCCGGTGGCAATATGGCACCGCTGCTACGCCCTCGGCCGTGAAGCTGGCTTATTTCTTCTTGGTTTTGAGTTCCACTCTGAGTCCCTGCAGCGTGTGCTGAGCTCAGCCACTGGGAGCTTTAGATGCTCCCTGCACCGAAAAATCCCGCCTGGCTGTTCTGCAGCGGCTCACCTCGGCTTGCTGTAGCCGTCCAGTGAATTTGCCGCTGCCGCCGGCAGTATGGCGCTGCTGCCGCATCCTCGGGCATGAGGCCGGTATATCTCCTCTGTGGCTCTGAGCTCTGTTCTCAGTCTGCTTTCTCTCTGGAGCCTGGTGATTTTTTTGTTTCTCTGGTGATGGTGTTTTCTGGCTATGAAAGGCACTGATTTTGTGGTAATGGAGATTGGTTGTTAGCGGGGCTCTTAAGCCCCGCTTTTCTTGGTCGCCATCTTCCCGTAAGTTGGACATAAGCTTTTGAAAACATTTTCCAACTTATATTTCATTGGCTGACCTGAGGAAATATTACTGTTTTACCCAGCTGAGCACATTGCCCAAGGAAGAAGAATAAAATGAATATTGAGTAAACAATAGGCTATCACTGCTCAGTTAGAACTGGTAAATTTAGCCAAATTAATGACAAAGTACATTCCCTATGAAAAACTTGCAGAATTGATTTTTATACATGGAAGTAAAAGTGTTTTAAATTCAATAAATGAAATTCAAGTAAGGTACTATGTATTCTTTGAATTATACATAAATATGTTTGTGTTGCAGACAATTACAAAATTGCACACTAAGAAGATATTCAATGCTAATTACTAAAAGAAGCCAAACAAATTGAACATTCCTTTCTATCATATATATATATATATATATATATATATATATATATATATATAATTTTATTGGTGCATTGTAGTCATACATCACAATGGAATACACGACTTATGAGGATATACAAGCAAACATCATCCAATTAGCCTTTATCCAATTCCCATCCCATTCCCTTCCCCTCCCTTGATCCCATGCTTGATTGGTGATTAACTTTGATACATTTGTTTGCATACATCATAAGTTTTAAAGAGATCCCATCCTCCCCCATCCCATCCCCTCTGATTGGTCACCTTAATTGCTCCTCTCTAGAGCCGTTTCTTCAACTAGATCTCCTCTTATTACCTCTTTCTTTCTAGTTTTTGTATATTAGGGAAAGCATCTGTTTTTTTTTTATTTTCTGTGATATTTCTCTGTGTATGCCTCATTGCAAGTTCCAATCCCACTCTTGACGGCCCCGGCACTGGTCTGGCTACCTGGCAGACTCTGATCCCGGCCTCACTGGCTCCAGCACTGGCCTTGCCTCATGGCAGGCCCTGATCCCAGCCACGCTGGCCCAGACACTGGCCTAACCCCTTGGCAGGCTTCTATCCCAGCCTCACTGGCCCTGGCACTAGCCTAACCCCTCGGCAGGTTCTGATCCCAGCCTTAGAGGCCCCAGCACTGGCCTTGCCTCATGGCGGGCTCTAATCCCGGCATCACTAGTCCCAGCACCGGACTCACCCCTCGGCAAGCTCTGATCGTGGCCTCAGAGGCCCCCGCACTGACCTTGCCTCACAGTGGTCTCCAATCCCGGCCTTACTGGCCCCGGAACCGGCCTCACCCCTTGGCAGGCTCTGATCCCAGCCTCAGGGGCCACAACACCAGCCTTGCCTCATGGCAGGCTCCAATCCCAGCCTCGCTGATCATGGCATAGGCCTAACCCCTTGGCAGGCTCCAATCCCAGCCTCAGAGGCCCCAGCCCCAGCCTTGCCTCACAGAAAGCTCCAATCCTGGTCTTGCTGGCCCCAGCACTGGCCTAAACCCTCAGCAGGCTCTGATCCCGGCCTCAGAGACCCCAGCACCAGCCTAACCTCACGGCTCTGATCCCGGCCTTGCTGGTCACGTCACAGGCCTAAACCCTTGGCAGGCTCCAATCCCAGCCTCAGAGGCCTCAGCCCCGGCCTTGCCTCATGGCAGGCTCCAATCCCGGCCTTGGTGGTTCCGGCACCAGCCTCACCCCTCAACAGTCTCTGATCCAGGCCTCAGAGGCCCCAAAAACCACCTTGCCTGATGGCAGGCTCCGATCCTGGCCTTGGAGGCCACAGCACCAGCCTTGCCTCACAGTGGGCTCCAATCCTGGCATCACTGGCCCCAGCACTGGACTCACCCCTCAGCAGGCTCTGATCCCAACCTCAGAGGCCACAGCACTGGCCTTGCCTCACAGCAGGCTTTGATCGCGGCCTCGCTGGTTCTGGCTCCAGCCTAACCCCTAGGCAGGCTCTGATCCCTGCCTTGGAGGCTCCAGCACTGGCCTCGGAGGTCCCAACACCAGCCTTGCCTCACAGTAGGCCCCGATCCCAGCCTCGATGGCCCTGGCACTGGCCTAACCCCTCGGCAGGCTCCAATCCCGGTCTCAGAGGCCCCTGCATTGGCCTTGCCTCAGGGCAGGCTCCTATCCCAGCCTAGCTGTCCCCGGCACTGGCCTCACCCCTAGGCAGGCTTCGATCCAAGCACCCTCTTCACACAGCATGTTGTCCCAAGTTCCCGAGAGTGAGCGGTAGTAGCGTTCTGCCTTTGGGGTTATTTCTTCAAAAGATCCAGGTGTGTTGCACCAGATCTCTGCCTCTCCTAAGTACTGGCCACTGCCGTTGCCGCTGCCTCCACCATCTCAATTCTTTCCTAAACTCTTTTCCCACACTGCATGTTGTCTGGTATTCCTGAGCATGTACAATGGTAGCATTCCACGTTTGGGGCAATTTCTTCAGAAGATCAGGGTGGGTTGGATCAGATCTCTGCCTCTCCCAAATACAAGCCTCCACCACCACTGCTGCCACCACTACCAACACCACCTTCCTCCTGGGTCTCCGTTGAGCTCCCTCCTTACAGATGATTTCCAGGATTCTTAAGCATGTAAGGAAAAAGCAGTCCCCCTTTGCGGGGAATTTTCCCAAAAGTTCCAGGTCAGTTGGATATGTTTTGTCTGCATTTCCAGAATCCTGGCTGCCGCCATGGCCATCTTAACCCCTCTCCAATAATTTTTTTTTCTTTTTTCTTTTTCCTTTCTTTTCTTTCTTGTTTTTTTTTTTTTTTTTTTTTTGAATAAGAGAAGACAGTATGTGTGGTTTGAAGAGGTTGTGGGATCAGGCACTCAGTAGCAATGAATTTTTTCTCCCTTCCAATAGCGGAGTCCTCCAGCCTCACCACACAGAGCAGGATCTGCTGTTCTAAGTGCATCACGGCCCAGCGCAGCACAGCAGTGCTGAGTTCCTCAGAACTCTGCCCAGCATCGGGCCTTCCCAGGAGCGGGCTGGGCCACCCAACCCCAGCCCAGCACTGGGCCTTCCTTTCAATCTTTAACCCAGAGTTCCTTAATAAGAATATTATTTAAATGACTTAAAATTATCAAAGAAAAAATAGTTTCAAAAGTCAAAGGATGTTTGTTTTAAATCTATGATTTTTGTTTCTACAAATGTCATGCTACAGAAATCAATGGTAAGAGGGGCATTTGCTGTAAGGTTTAAGGCCACACTCCTACATGAGATAAAACTCAAATAATTTTTCTAATAAAAGCAAACAAAAAATAAGCACATGCCTTGGGACTTACACATCCAAATGAGAGGTCATCTTTCAAAATAAACTTAGGAACCTGTATGCTTTATTATTTTAAAGTTTTTTACAACTCTTTCTTCTGAGAATGGGAGTTGGGGCAGGAAGAGGAGGAATGGCGAGATGCCAACTCAGTGACTGGTTTGTAAGCTTCATGAAATATTTTGCTTCAAGAATATTATCTGATGCAATTTATGATATGTCCTTGAGATTCAGTGTCAAAGAATCTTTCATTGTTTCTGATGAAAATTCCCTCCCATGGAGGCCACTGACATCAAGGAGTTAGAAGGAATCAATGCACCTTATCAGACCTCGTTCCCCATCTGAACCATGCGGAGGAAGAACTAGAAGTTAGATGACCTCGAGGCTCCTTTTCAGGGTGACGTTCAGTCACTCTATAACTCCTTTAGTCAACACTGTGATTCAGGTCTTACATTTAGAAAATTAGGAAATTTATAATTTAAAACTCCTAATTTCTCCCTCTAATTAAAAAGGCTCCTGAGTCATAAAGCCTACTAATTGTTACTAAAATGGATTGAAAAAAAATTTTTTTTCAGTTCTGGGGATGAAACCCAGGGACATTTGACCTCTGAGCTACACCCCCTGCCCTATTTTTTATTCTTTATTTTGAAACTTGGTCTCACTGAGTTGCAGAGGGCCACACTAAAGAGCTGAGGCTGTCCGCGAACCGCAGTCCTCCAGGTCTCAGCCTCCCGAATGCTGGGATCACAAGCGTGCACCACCACGCCCGGCTAAAATGGATTGAATTTTTCAATCGACTTTTAGACACTGCTGAGCTACTCCCAACCTGTGGCCTGCTCAGTTCTGGTCAATGCACCCTCCTAATGCCTATCCTCGGTCTTCACAACTCATTAGACATATCTATTCCCAGAGTTTTGTGAGTTTCAAGTACCAGGAAGTACAGCTTTCTCTCTGGTATGTGATCCCCAACTTGCCTAAAGAGGTGTAAGTGTATTCTAATACATGTGTTCTTTATAAAGTCTAAATTGTTGCATTCCAAATATCCTTTCCCATTTCCACTGAATTGCAAACTTAAGAAGCACAGACATTTCAACTAACCAGGTCTGGAGTCCAGCATGCTGCTGTTACTTTAGCCCAAAGCTCAATATTTTTTAACAAAAACCTTTGATACTTGGGATAAGTATTAAATTTATCTGAGAGGTTTTGATTTTAAACCAAATCAGTGTTTCATTTCTCACTTGGTGGATTTTTTCCAACTGTTTATAGATGAAAAGAACTCTGTGTGCATTCAACCATTCAATCCATTTTGGTCGGAAGTATGATATTTTCGTTTCTAACAAAAGTGCCTGTAAATTCCAGGCCAGTCTCACGCTGCTTTTTCTTTCATGTAAATTACCCCTGTGGACTGCTACTTAAAAAGTTTAGCCAATAGATAAATTTCCTATGTCCCCTCCAGTCCTTTGATTGTAGTTTCTAAGATCTAGCAAAATTGGTTAGCTGTAATCAAATTTCTATGTTTAAAACAAAAGACATAAACAACCTGATTTATAATGAAAACCATGAAACTCCTAGGGAGTTATGGGCAGCTGAACTGATAGCTCGGGGGAACCAGTTGTTGGCACAAAGTTGCAAACATCCCAGTTTTTCATATATCTGAATTCCTGTTGGTGACAATGGAGGGAAAGGAGAAACGAAAGATGGGGTAATACTTGGGTTGCTACATCACTAACACCTGCAGAACAGAAGAAGAAAGATGTCAATGAGCCTAATAGAAAACAATGGATCAAATATTTATTTGAACATGAAAAAATGAGCAAAAATAAAAAAGAAAGAAGTAAGATGGGCAATGGGCATGATAATCCCAGTACCTGTGGAGGCTGAGACAGAAGAATGTTAGATTTGAAGATGGCCTCAGCAAAATGGAGAGACTTTCAGCAACCTGGTAAGACCCTGTTCCAAAACAAAAAAGTAAAAAGGGCTGGGGGTGTAACCCAGAGTTAGAATGCCCCTGGGTACAATCCCCAGTACCACCAAAATAAATAAATAAATAAATAAATAAATACATATAATAAAATAAAAATAAAAATCTAGGATCATAGCATCCTGGTGGAAGCAGAGAGTTACCATTCTACAAAGGCAAGAGGTCTTTTGCCTCCTCGTCTCAGCAAGGGTCGGGACAGTGCTTCTGTGATAAGACCTGGCATGCTTACAAGTGCCCTTGGCATGCCCACTCTGCTTTAGGAGATATGAATGATTTTTTGCTTAGTGAACCTGTACCTCTTCTCAGAAATCTATTTTATTTTTTGAAAAAAGTTTTATTGGTGCATTGTAGCTGTACATCTTAATGGAGTACAAGATGGTGAAGGCGTACATGCACACATCACTCAATTAGCCTTTTCCCAAATTCCACCACCATTCCCTCCCCCTCCCTCCTTCTCATGCTTGGCTTAGTGATGGACTTTGATATGTTTGTGAACATACATCATGTACATTACGGAATTTCCCTCTTTTCCCCTCCAATCCCCTTCAATTAGGTCGCCTTATTTGCTCATGGGAGGAACTCCAGATGAAGAAGGAAAAACTATAGATGAGCAAATCAGAAATCTATTTTCAACAACAATCTCTTAACAAAAGCAGTAAGTGAAAAGGAAAAGGTAGTAACATTGCTAAAAGACAAGAGTCAAGCCCTATGTTAGCAATTTTTATTTTTAAATCACAGTCTACATGGCTCTTTAAGTCAAAAAGTAATATTCTTTCCCAGTCCTCAATAAAAGGAAAGGTTAAAATGAAATGACACCCACTAACACCTTCTAACAAGCACCTACATGCTGCCCTGTCGATCCCACTGACTTTCCTCCCTAGTGCATAGCTTTAATCTGAAATGACCAATGGGAGGCAATACACACACTGTTTTGGGACTTGGAGGAAATTTGTAAATCTATCCCAAAGAGTTTCAGATAAACAAAAACAGATTTTAAAAGGTAGAGTAGCAAAGGACCTAGAGAGGAAAAGAGAAGCTGAGACAGATGGTATAATGGACTGAACAGTACCACCCTCCTCCCAAGTTGATATGTTGAGGCCCTGGCCTCTAGACACTTAGACTGTTACTATAGTTGGATAGGCCCTTTAAGGAGGTGTTTCAGGTAAAATGAGGTCATCTGAATGGGACCCTAATCTAATATGACTGGTGTTTTTATTAGAAGAGAAAGACACCAGGGATACATGTGCAGTCAGACACAGGGAGAAAGCAGTCATCTTCAAGCCAAGGGGGTAGGCCTCAGGAGAAACAAGCCCGACTAGCAGCTCCATCTCAGACTACTTGCCTCCGGAACTGGAAAAAAATTAGTGTGATTTTAGCCACTGAGACTGTAATATTTTGTTATAATAGGCATAGTGGCTAATACAGTTAACAAAAAAAGTGAACAAAAAAACTTAAAAATAGGGTGTATTTTTTAAAATGAATGTGTTACAATAAACAGAAACTGAAATTTATTGAAAAAGGATCTTGACATTGTTTGGAAGGATTTGGTTTCATGTACTAGATGTGGTTTGGATCTTAATTGTACCCCAAGACCCATGTGTTCAAAACTTGGTCCCCAGCAGACGGTGCTATGGGGAGCTGGTGGAATCTTTAAGAGATAGAACTGGTGAGAGGAAATTAGGTCATTGAGGGCATGCCCTGGACGGAATATCAGAGCTGGCTCCTCCTCACTCTCTCCCTCCCCATCACCAGGATGTGAGCAGCTTTTCTCCACCACTGATTTCCTACCAAGATGTTCGGCCTCACCACAGGCCCTAAGCAATGGGGTCAAGAGACCATGGACTGAAACCTCAGAAACTGTGAGCCAAGATAAGACTTTCCACCTTTTAAGTTGTTTATCTCAGCTATTCTGTCATAGCAATAGCAACTAACACATTATAGAAGACTAATCAGAGAGGCCAGCAATCAGGTTTTCCTTGTTCCTGTGCCTATGACTGAAAAAAAAAGGGGCAGCTGAATCTTCCTTTTAAACATATCCTGAATCACAAGACCAGAATTCCCAGCGGAGACCAATCTCCCCACTCTGTCTTTTCCCTCTGTGGAAATTTGTTAAGGCTGGGCAACTGACACTCTTAGAATGGCCTGAAGCTTGTCAGTTCATTTCTTTAAATCACAGAACACCTATTGGGAGGTAATAGAACCTGACAAATTGATGAACCTTAATAAAACTCCACTCTGGAAATAAAAATGATTTAATTATCAGTCAACTAATAAGATTAAAAATGAGATAGTTTAATCTATAGCATTTTAGTCCAATGTCAGAATTTGTCTTTTCAGAGAAAAATATGTTACCTGTTTGGGTTTTAATAATAACAATTGTAGTATTCTGTTTATAACTTTATATACATTAACTATACTATGGGACCATGTTGTGTTTATCCTTACTCTCTTCTCCCAAAGCCCAATATGGTGTTTACTACCAAGAGTCCTTGAATTAAAGTTTGTGCAATAAGAGGGTAAGTCTACCAACCAGTTGATTGGCCAGCCACATCTAATGAGAAGCTCTTTATGACAGTCTGCACCTGAGCCTTTCCTTCACTCTAAAGTCAACTATTTAGCAAGAAAACTCATAATGGTAGGACTCACACCCACCAGTAGCCCATTATTTGATTTTCTGTTGACAGGGTTTTTTTCTCTTCTCTTCATTTGTAAAAGGCATGTCAAGTTTTTTTTTTTTCCTTTTCTTGCTTTTAGTGTTCCCTGTGATGTGTTTTAGTATCAGATTTTCTAGAAATATCTGATGATGAATAATTTCTATACCCAGAGCACCAGTAGAAGCATGGACGAATTGCGCCTTTCACAAAGTTCATGTGACTCTTAAGTGCAATAACCAATTTTTAAAATGTTGGCCACTATTTTTTGTTTTTAGCTCATCAACTCTTGTAATTGACTTATTTGAGACAAGCAGTTATGTTTAAGGACATGTATTAATGTATTGATCTGAATTTTTCAAAAAATGATTTATTTGATTATTTGAGAGTAAATTAGTTTATTTCAAATTACTTTTGTGTGGAGAGGGTACTGAGGATTGAACCCAGGGTCATTCTGCCTTCAAGCTACACCCCCAAGTTAATTTTTATTTGTATATGGGAATAAGGTATCACCAAGTTGCTGAGGTCCAAACCTATCCTCCTCCTGTCTCAGCCTTCCAAGTACTGGGATTAAAGGAGGGGCCACCACACCCAGCTGAAATTACTTTTCATTTCCTACAGTAATTTATTTATTTATTTATTATTTGTTTGTTTGTTTGTTTATTTATGGTACTAGGGATGGAACCCAGGATCATTCCACCTCCAACTACACCCCCAGCCCTATTTTTTTTTTTATTCTCTATTTTTGAAACAGGGTTTCGCTAAGTTGCAAAGGGCCTCACTAAGTAGCTGAGGCTAGCTGCAAACCACAATCCTCCTGTCTTAGCCTCCCAAATGCTGGGATTACAAGCATGCACCACCACACCTGGCATTATTTTATTTTTATTTAGTTTTTAAATATACTTCACTGGTGCATTGTAGTCTCACATCATAATGGATTTTAGAGTAAAAGGAACATACATGCACACAGCACTTGGTGAGTTTTCCCCAGGCTCCATCTCCACTCCTTTCCTATAGATAATATTGATATTAGCATTGATATGTTCATATATGTATATAATGCCAATGGGAGTGTATCTTTCATTAATTCACTCCTACCCTCCTCTGGACCCCCTTCGTTGCTCTACTGGAGTTTCTCCTCCTTAAGTCTCTCTTGTATCTTGATTACTCCCTGGCTTCCACATATGAGAGAAAACATAGGACCCTTCATTTTCTGTGACTGTCTAATCTTACTTAACATAATGTTCTCCAGGCCGATCCATTTTCCTGCAAATGATGTAATTTTCTCCTTTTTTGTTGCTGAGTAGAATTCTATTGTGTTTTTATCCCATAATTTTGTAATCCACTCATTTTTGATGAACACCTAGGCTGGTTCCCTGATTGGCTGTTGTAAAGTGTACTGCTATAAACATGGATATGCGTGTATCGCTGAAATTAGAATATTATTTCCCACAACCATAATATTTTTCTTTTTTATTTCTATAAAAACTATTTTCTTAGATTACATACATACAATAGTGGGGAAAAGAAAGTTCAAATAGTCCAGAATGATAAATTTTTCTGAAATACTACCATTTGATTAATTTCCTACTCTCAGATATACTGTCCAGGTCCCTCCCAACAAGATCAATATTCTCCATGTATTTTTCCATGTATTTCTCACTGTTCATAAAATCATTAGCTAAAAGGATGGTAATGAGGAGTGACTTTTCTGTTTTATGAATATAGGATCATATAATATATACCTCCCTTCCCTTATTTTTCTTGATAACAGCCTAAAATTTCCTTTAACTGTTAAATAACTATTTTGTTTATTTTAGTAGTTGCATACTATTCCCTTGTATTGTTCAAAAATTTATTCTTCTTTTGATGGATGGTCACTGCCAATTTCACTGATTACTGAAAACATTGCAATGTTAAATAACATATATATATATATAATATATATATACATATATATATATATATATGCGTATATATATATATAGAGAGAGAGAGCGAGAGAGAGAGAGAGAGAGAGAGAGAGAGAGAGAGAGAAATGCTTTTATTCCCCAAGTTGGTAAAATATTTAAATATTCAATAAGGTATTATTTTATCATTGTTTATCATACTTTGGGAAGGATTATTCTGATATGCTTTTCAGTGACTTTTGAGATTCTGTTAACTAGTTCCAACCAACTACAAATCAATAGAAAATTTAATTAGATTTCATTTTATTCTTTTATTTTATGGATATTTTTATTTAATCTTATCTTTCAATAAGAATTTATATCTTTCTTCATTTAGGTCTTATATTCCTCTTGTTAAATTTTTATCTGAGTATTGCATAGTTTAACAAATTTCTCAAGTTTAGATACAGCATCTGTTCTGCATATGATTACATCACCATCATTATGAACTTCTAAAGAATTCTTAATTTCATAAACAAGTAACAATCTCTCTAAAAGTAGAATTGCCAAATCTTCTGGTTATCAATTACTATATGACAAATTATATGAAAATGTAGTAGCTTAAAACAAGTACCATTTCATTCTGTCTCATGACTGTGTCAGAAATTCTGGCTGATCGTAGGTGGCCTGTTCTTTTGTTGACCTGGTATCAGCTAGCTTCACCCAGAGGTTTTCACCTGAAAACTGGGCAGACATGGAGGATCCAGGAAGAGGAGCTTCATTCACAATGCCAGCATCTTTACCAAGAGGGCTGAAGGCTGGGCTCAGCTCAAATAGCTCCCTGTGGCTTCACTCTCAGGTCCTCTCCCTGTGTCCGTATGATATACCAGCAGGACAGCTGGGCTTTTCATGTGATGATTCAGGACTCCACATCACCACCATGGAAGCACAGGCTCCCATCATGCTCTATCAGTCAAGCTGCCATAGACCAGGCCAGATTCAAGCGGAAGGTCAACAAGCCTTATTTCTCAGTGGGAAAAATATTGAAGACTTTCAGACTGTCTTTAATCTACCATGACCACCCGTCTAAGTGCTTATGCAAAAGAACTGAAAATAAGATTTCAAAGAAATATTTGCACTTTAGTGTTAATTGCAGCATTATCTGTAGTAGCTTAAAGGTACTGAACACCCATTGTCAGATGAACAAATAAAAAACTGGAGCATAAGCCGGGTGTGGTTGCTTAAGTTTATAATCCCAGCATTTGGGAGGCTGAGTCAGGAGGATCACACTTCTCCAATAGCCTCAGCTACTTGGTGAGGCCCTGTGCAACTCAGTGAGACCCTGTTTCAAAATAAAGAATAAAAAATAGGGCTGGGGATGTAGCTCAGAGGTAAAATTACCCTGGGTTCCATCCCCAATACCACAAAAAAGTAGCATAGATATATACAATGGAATTTTATTCAGCCTTTAAAAAAGAAAATCCTATCATATGCTACAACATGGATAAACCTTTGGAATACTATGGTAAACTAAATAAGCTGGTCCAGATGGATACGTACTGCATGATTCCACTTCTGTGGGAGATCTAAGGTGGTCAGAACTCATGGAAGCAAACAATAGAATCGTGGTTGCCAGGGACTGAGGGGCGGAGGCAGTGGGGAGTTGCTCTTCAATGAGAATAGAGCTCAGACATTAAAGATGAAAAGTTCCAGATGTTTCCAGTTTACCCTCCATGGATATCTAGACTTGCACATATAGTTAGCAATGTAGTAGTTTACACTGCAATATTGTTAAGGGGGTAGACCTCAATGTCACATGTTTTTACCACATTAATAAGGATGTTGAATCGATTATTTGTAGCAAACAATACGTGCATACAAAAACTTTTTATATAAAAACCTAGAATACCATTTTATTTTCTTCAAATTTTCCTAAGGGATTAGATGCTATATATGTATAATAATGTGCTACAACTAGTAGCCCCAAAACAAACTTAATAGTTACACAATTGTGATATTTCTTACTTTGTTCAACTCATTCTTACTTGCTCAGACAAGGTAGAAAATAGTTTCTTGGATTGTTCATTTTTTTTGTTTTAAATTTTGGAATCTAGCTAGCCAGTATCCACATCACTAGCCTCCAGTAGCAAAGGCAGTGGCTTTGGGTTTTTCCTACTTGGGTGGTGATTCCTTTAGCATCACTGGTTTAACAGTGTCTTTGCTTTTTTCTACAAAAATCCTTCACCACTAAGGAAGGATTAGTGTCTACTTCCACTGCCACTCTCTCCCAAACTCTCAAAAAGCAAAGTCATTGAAATGGAAGATTGTCCTCTCCACTGTTGTGTTCTTACATTTTCCTGGTTCTCTTGTAGTTAAATTGTATCTGTAACCAAATCCCAGCAACTGGAACATGGGTAAGGAGGAGATAGCACCCCTGAGCATCGTTTTTACAGTTTCCCACAGGACCACAGGCTGTTTCTTGCCCTGCCTATGAGGAGTCAGAACATTGACAGCGGGGCCACTGGAAGAATGATGGAGACCTGGAAGAAACCCAGGTAGGTGGGCAGCGCTTGCAGAAAGAGCTGCCTGGAAAGGCCAGGCAGCCTGACACAGACCATGACACGGGCAGAAAGCCAGTTTTTCTTGTGCAAAGCCAAAGAAATTTAGGAGTTTATATTTTATAACAACACTACCTAGTCTACTCAACCCGGCAGAGAACAGAAGCCCTGGTGATACAGTGTACTATGTAACTGTTGTTGTATATTTTTCTTAGGAAGCAACTTACGATTCCATGGATTTTAAATCCATATGGCTTTACCAGGACCCAATTATTCATCCAGAGTTGTGTGAAGAGCCCCAGGCTCACTGAGATTCCCCCAGAATCTTCTACGGGAGCCAGCGTAGGAAAGGATCATCAATGCTGCTCTGAACATTACAGGACTCGATTTAACTCGGGAGGCACGGAGCACTGTCTGATGAGATGTGACATTGGTTTCATGGTTATTAAGTCTAAAGACACATTTTTCTTGACACAGAGAAAACCTAAAGCCAGACAGATCATTTTTACATATCACCAAAGTTAGAAACTTTCAAGAAAGCACAGAGCTGAGCATAAGATACCCAGATGTTTACAGTTTCTCCTCCGTGAATCTTCAACTGTATCTCTGTTCCAAGGTGATAGTAGTTATTTCTTACCTGGAATTTTTTATTTATTTATTACTTTTAGGAAAAGCATCCTTTCTTTAACCTTAGGTTTTTAAATGATGTGTCATTAAATGCTTGCCTTAGGCACCTTCCCCTATGTAGGCAAAATGTACAGTCCTCAAATAATGTAAAATAAAACCACAAGCGAAGGGCAGGAGATGTGTCTCAGAGGTAGATCATTTGCTTCACACACACAAGGCTCTGGCTTCAATCCCCAAATCTGCAAAAAATAAATAAATAAAAAATAAAAGACAGATAAATAGAACCGCAAGCTATGATGGATGGATCATCATTTCTAGCTGATATACTCAGCATGTGATTCTTTCTCCTCCAACAAGCCAGGCTGTTTTCAGCAAAAGATAGCAATGGTGGCCACTTCTCTGCCAGTTCCTAGCAGGGCATTGTCTCCTTGAAAAGAGTCTCCGTGCAACAAGCCCACAGATCATCTGTCCCACTGATGATTTTGAAGTTTCCTAATGTTGATGCATTTTGAGCCTGACATGAACACCTTCAAAAATAAATGGCCAATTTGGTAGTATCTCTGGGATGGCCAGCTGTGAATAATAATAGTAATAATAATAATTCCCAAAGTCATTCTTCCAAAAGTTTGACATTGTTTTCTTTTACTCCAAATAGTGTGTTTTTGTACTTCTGCATGTTCTATTTCTGACCGGTATCTGACATTGAGCATCATTTAGAAGTCTGCTGTGTTACAAGCACACTGCTGTGACTGGATATATATAATATCTACTTCTGAGTCACAATGTGACCTTATACATGATTCAGCTTCCAGGTTCAGCATTCATACCTGCCAAGGATGGTACCGAGGCCTACGACAGCTGCTAGAGCAAAGGCATGGGCTGCGTGTCCTATCAAGGTAGGTTTATATTTCACTTCTGCTGTCAACTGGCTGACCTTCAGTGAGCTTCTTGAACTCTCTGAGCCTAAAGTTTTTGTATTGTGTTACTGGGATGTGTAAGAGTTAAGGAGATGAGATAGAAGGTCTTTAACTCAGTGCCTGGCACATGGTTGATGCTCACAAACTATTAGTTCCTTATGAAACACTCCAAAATTATTGGCCTAGAAGTACCACACAGCTGCGGAGTATCACTAAGAGTTGGCAGCAGGCCGCTTTTATCTTAGAAATTACAAAGGGAGCTGAGGTTACTCATGATCCTGTCTGATTTCCTGCAGGGAGAAAAAGGAGGGACGTTCAAAAACCATTCATAAGCCTGGTTCTTCAGCTTCTAAGATACTTTCAGAGTTCAGACTTGCTGTCTATGAGAATGGCTACACGTGTCTCTGTCAGATAGATGGAAGCCACTGTCCAGAGATGAAAAGATAACAGCCCCGGCTTTCAAAGAGCCAGAAAGGAAAAGGCTTCCCACACACAGATTGCCAAATAGCCACATGGCCATGATGAGCCACTTAATGCCTCCTTAGTGCAGGCACCTGTTACTCCCAGCCCACTAACTACAGGACGTGCTCATTAATCAAAGATGCTGAATTGCCATGGCTTCAGTGCCTCCAAAATTAATTCCTTCCAGTTATGAATCTTTAGAACTGCAAGTTAATTCCTTGCACTTAGCCAAATATTAGGAAGTGAAGCTCGAATGGGGAGAAAGAGCTAGCATTAAAAGAATAAGGTGCGTTCACTTGTAAAATGTGGCTTATTCACACAGTGGAATTCTACTCAGCCATAAAAAAGAACAAAATTATGTCATATGCAGGAAAAAATGGAATTATGCAAAATCAGTCTCAGAGAGAAGAGTCTGTGTCTTCTCTCACATGTAGAAGTCAGAAGATAAGGAACAAAGGAGACTTCAGATAAAGGAGAAGAGAGACCACTTAAGTAGTGGAGGGATTTGGGGAGAGGGAGGCAGGGAGAGTAAAAAAAGAGCCAAGGAAGGGAACAGTTCCCATAATGCTATGTCCATATATGAAGGTATCCCTACCAATCTCACTCGTGTGTACCCAGGTGGGGAGAGCCGGGTGGGAGATGGAGGGTAACTTATCAAGCGCTGTGTGCACGTATGTCTGTATCACTTTGAACCTCACTATGATGTATAATTTCAATGCTCCAATACAAGTATATTAAACACAAGTGTAAGATGCAACCAAGGTCCATGCTCAACTGCAAGTATATTTGGAGCACGAGAAGAGCCTGTAAGATTGCGTTTAATGTCCCCATCACTTCCTCTTGCTACTCTCAAAGGCCCCTATAAATTCCACGTCCTCTATTACATTATCCTAGACTTTTTCTTCTCCAAACTACCTTCAAATTACAAATATTTTCCATACATGAGAGGTAGGGTACAGTGAACAAGAGCAAGGACCTACACGTTCAACAGTTCTAAGCCACGTTCTGCCTCTACCCTTAACTCACTGTGTGACTTGAGCTTGTTGCGTTTTATTTATGTCGTCTTTAAAATGTGAGAGATGTTATTGGACATACACAGTTACTCTGAACATCAAGTCAAATCATGCATGTAATACACTAAGTGGGGTGCCTGGGCCGTGCAGAGTGGGGGTTGTATTATCAATTCTGTTGTTATCATTTTCATTCTTATCTCTTCCACTTTATCAGACCCTCACAGAGAGGAGAGACAAGGTTTTATACTGCACTGCTTCCTTTGGAGAAGTTAGCTTTTAAAAAAAAAGTACTCAGAGCCAGGTGTGGTGGCGCACGCTTGTAATCCCCGCACTTGGGAGGCTGAGATAAGAGGATCACACAGGTTCGAAGCTAGCCTCAGCTACTTAGTGAGGCTCTCAGCAACTTAGTGAGACCCTGATTCCAAATAAAATATAAAATAGGTCTGGGAGTATAGCCCAGAGGTAGAAAGCCTCTGGGTTCCACCCCTAGTACCACCAAAAAATTAAAAATAAAAATAAAAAGTACTCAGAGAAGCCAGGCGTGGTGACGCATACTTGTAATCAGCATTTGAGAGGCTGAGACAGAAGAATCGTGGTTCTTGGACAGCCTTGGCTATTTAGTGAGGAGGCCCTTTGCAACTCAGTGATACCCTGTTTCAAAATAAGAAATAAAAAATAGGGCTGGAGGTGTAGCTCGAAGATACAATGCCCCTGGGTTCCATCCCCAGTAATGCAAAAAAAAAAAAAAAAAAGTATTCAGAGCCAGGTGTGGTGGCACATACCTATAATCCCAGTACTTGGGAGGCTGAAAGAGGAAGATCATCCCAGCAAGATCCTGCTTCAAAGTAAAAATAAAATAGGGTTGGGGTTATAGTTTGAAGGTAAAATACCCCTGGGTTCAATCCCAGTACCAAATAAAAAAAAGTACTCAGAAAATGTTTGTTGAATGAATTTAAATTGCATGTACTCATTTGCTTTAGTTAAGATGCTTTTTATTGTAACTGATGGAGACCTTAGTTAACTAGCTGAAGCAAATGGGAAATTCTTAAGAACAAAGCCGGGTATACCTTAGATATATGAAGAGCAGCTGATCATCACAATTTGAGAAAGGCAGAAATGCACCCCGGTTTGGGGAACAGCTAGAGGAAGAGACAAGAGGACCCTCTGACCCTCATTTCTCCCTCTCAGTGTCTGTGTTGGTTTCTCCTGCTGAAAGCTGCTATGGGAGGGAAAGCCACCACGAAGGGTCCTGAGTTTTACCATCTTTTAGAGATGGTTCCCTACTCTAAGGAAACAAACAATCTTCCCCTCACAAAAATCCCAAGAGAGGATATGTATTGGCTGAGCTCCCGTCTTACACCCATTTCTTGGCTAAATACTTGTAATCAGAGTGAAGCCACATCGTGGAACACTAGGGTAGCTCCTGAGCGAATATATAGCTAGAACTAGGGCAGAGGCCGTTCCCAAGAGAGGAGGGAACTTGCTGTTCCTGAGGGCAATGAAGGAAAAGGATAGATGATACCACCTCGCTGGGCACTGAACTATGATCATAAAGCACCATGATATTCTCAAAACAAAATAAATTTAATTCTAATATACTCAATTTTATGTCTGCATGCATACAGTATTTGGAGGGCTGGTATGATAGTAAAGGCCCAAGACTAATGCACCTCCAAACAGACAGAGACATACAGTATTAATACTTTTGTAAAAATAACAATATGTGCTGAAACTTTTAGAATATGATGTTATTTCACAGATAAATCAAACAAGTCAACTTAAGTAGATCATTTGACTAGAATAATATGCCTGTGGGTGGCTGATCCGCATAACCCTGCCATCAAAAAATAAAATGTGTTCCAACATTTCATACTGGTAAACATGGAAAAAGTGGTAAGAATTTTATTTCCTTCCTTATTTTTTTTCAGAGTATACGTTTGATCTAAATCAGGTATTCTGAATAAAAGACATCTAGGTTTGAATAGCGGTAAATTAATGAGGAGAGAAATGTATAAGCCAGAAAAGGACAGCAAAGGATTTTATTTTAGTTCTTCACAATAACAAAGGAAGCACCTTATTTTTTATCTCACTCAAATAAATATATCAAGTGAGCCATTCTTTAGATTAATCAGTAAACTCAAGACCTTGTTTCAATAAATAGGGATCTCATAACAAAATTAGGTATATCCTATATGATATTTTATTATTTATTCATTTATTTATGGAATTAAGCCCAGGGGCATTTTACCTCTAAACTACACTTTTTATTTTTTGTTTTTAAAAGCATCTTGCTAGGTTACTGAGATTCTCGCTACACTGCTGAGGCTGTCCTTGAACCTGCAATTCTCCTGTCTCAGCTTCCCAAGTACTGGGATTATATGTGTGTGCCACCTGTACTGGCCTATATGATGTTTTAAAAATAATACTAAGAGAAACCATGCTGTACCAAAAGGTATCAGAAGCAGAGAAGCCCCTGTTGTCACTAATTGAATGGCATTCTACCCAGCAGCCATTTGGGATCTGAATTTAAATTTGTCCTTTTGCAGGCCAGTGACAATCAGCTTGCCTGGTGTATCAGAGTCTTGGCAGGAAAAGTTGGCACTCTCCATCTGGGATATGTGAGAAGAATGTAATAATGGTACTCACTCCTGTCTCTGAGCAAGGAATAGGGAAACCTCAATAAGAGCGAGGTGACTGGGGCCACCAACCGCCATCGCTTCTGCACACCTGAACTGGGAGGGGCGGGGGAGTTGAACCAGAGCCAGAGAAGGCTGCTTGGGGAGGTCACCTAACACCTGGGCCATGGAAACAAGCACCTGGCCTCCTCTCCTCCCTCTGCCCATCTCCTGCTTGGACGCCCACAGATCCACCTGGCCAGGGCCCAGAGCAGAGGAGAGACGTGTGGATATGGAACTCGGCACATCCAGGAACTGTCTTTATACACACAAGGCTCTGACCGGGTCACATCAATATTTTAGTCCCCGCTCTCGCAGCCACCCCAGCTGCATGGTAAGAGATTTACAGGGAAATCAAGGCCTCACGTCATTTAATATCCTACAGGCTGGAAGAGCTGAGAACACTGCCTACTCCAGCCCATGGACTTAGCCAGAGCTGTGTTCCTCTCTGCTTCCCTGGAGCTCCGATGCCCACAGAGCATCCTTAGTGTGCACCAGCAGCCAGGCACTAGGCATCTGGATGCCTCTGACAGCTCTTCAGGACAGTGTCCCTGGCGGCATCAGGCTGTATTCCCCCAAGTCCACGCCTTCTATCCCAGTGTTGTAATGCAAGCCTTATTGCATGGCTTCCAGGGGTGGTGTCCTAACCCTGCTCCTGTGGTGTGCGGTGTTGACAGAATTATGGCCTCTTTGCTCAGAGTTTCTGTAAATCCCCACAAGGGAACCAAAGGGCTTACAAGTCCGGGAATGCAGAGGGGTCATCTTATCAGTCTCTGTGTCTCCTTATGTGGACTCTGGAGGTCTTTTTTGGAATATGAAATTAAAGCAGCAAGTGTGTCCACCATAAATTTTCCCTTCTTTGTGGGGAAGCCTTGAAACTAATACATGTAGCAACAAACCATAAATTGCGGCAGCCATCGGTCTGTTCTATAAGAATAGAGAAGTTATCTTTGATTTTCTCCTTCCAAGTAGGCTTTTTGGCTGAATTCACACTAAATATAAGAGCTAAAATATTCATTTCCAAAGATTCCTTATGAATTTATGGATAATTTGGTCACAAAATCAGCCACAAATCATATAAAGCACTATACTCATGAAAACAAAGAAACAATAACAACATACACACAAAAAAAGAAAAAAAACAAGAAAACATGATTCTAATTTACAAAGTAGGCATGTCAGGTTCTTTGATCTTCAAGGTTATTATGTGGCACAACAGCTGGGGGTGGTACAATTCCTGTTTTAAATTTAGATTAAGTGACACTTGTCAGTATCATAGAGTTTTCCAATGGCAGTGCCTGGCTTGGAACCCATGTTTGGTTGTTAAGGTCATGATTTTATCCTGTTATACTCTGCTTTTAATGAAATAAGATTACAGTTCTCCTTGGGACAAGAATCTCACCAAAAACACCTCATAAATAAATAGATAAATGATTTCAGCAAATTTCTGTCTTTGTTTTGGCCTGTTTATATAATATCACCAAAACAAAACACAGATTCTTCATACTGCCTGAGTGTTTTGCTTCATCACATTCTGATCCTTCCCAACAGCTCGCCAGACATCTATGATTATTAATTCCACGTGGAGAGCACAGTTGGCTGGTATAATGGAGTTCTTTTTGCACTTCACCTGTCTTATGGAATGACTTAGTAAAACAGAACCTCTATGATGTGGACATTGACTTTTTTGGTACAGTCAGAATTTCCAACCCCTGGAAATTAACCGAGTCCTAGAGGAGCTTCAGAGTTTGCTTGAACTTTGCAAAAAAAATAATTTCAATGCATATTGCTGGATGAAACAATGTGTACAATATCACACATAGAACCTACAACCAAGTAACCTATTAGATGGAAGTGAATCTTTTATTAGGGTTGTCTTGCCTGGTCTACTTATCATTTTGAGTTAACTCTTGAGGAGAAAAAAAGTGATTTATTCTTTATCTCCTTGTGTTAAAAGGCAATCATCTTCACTAAGCTATAATGGATTGGCACGGAAATATATGATTCAATAATAATATAATACTAAAATGAGTAATAATGGCACAGAAATGTGTGTGCAAAGCATAAATTTATTAGAGATAGATTTATCTTTCAAGATTATTTCTCACCCCTTACAAATTTATCCAACACTAAAGCAGTCCTGAATTTATTAGTAAATGTGTGATTTAGTGTGCACATGATTAGAATGAAAAAAAATGTGTTCTTGCAATCTTTTGTCAATGACGAGAGGTCAGCCGAGATTGGGTCATATTATCACATGATTCTACTTCTCTTGTAACATGAATCTGCTTCTGTGGTCGATATGAAATTCTCTTTTGGTCCTTAATTTCCCCATGCAGCAAGATATATGCTATAACTTAGCACACACACACACACGGACACACACACGGACACACACTGACACACACATGCACACACACACGGACACACACTGACACACACATGCACACACACACAGAATTGTGCTATAAAACTGTGTGATATAGGAACATGAAACCTAAGAATCATTGATTTTGTCTCAGTTTGTGAGAGATTTAGACGCGACACAGTCCTGGTTTTCAGATCTGTCTCCTTTCTCCTTTTAAAATAGGCCTACACTTTTTTCTTTTTTTTGGGGGGGGGGGGGCTTGTGCTCTGTGGATGTGAAATACCCATACATGTCCTTCAAAATTATTTTCCCAATAATTTCCTATTGAAATTGGTTGGCTCATTAAGTAAGCTCATTGTATTTTTTCTCTCCAGGGTTTAGGTTGTTAACTTTTGTTTCAATTTAAAAAGTTTCACATTTTGTTTTCCATCTTGATATTTTCGGAATAGCTCACTCAGCTTCCAGTTTCATCTGCTTGTTAAATAGGCCTATCTTTTCTACTTGGAAGGAAAGAATATGAGAAGAAAATTCAGTGTGAAATTGCATCCCTGTGAATAAACAGGAGCAAACAATTAAGATAACCAATTGCACTAGAATTTTGATCCTTAAAAAAATAGTGGGGTTTAACTAAGAGTTCACCCACATCCTTCTCATCCTACTTCTTCATGAACTATTCTTCCTTTTGCTATTATCCACTGCTTGCAACAACAAAGTGTAGCATATTTAGAAAGTGTACAAAGAAAATAGCTTATGCACAATAGGTCGCATCATTGTCACCTGAAAATGGACTTTGTGCCCTTTCTCTTCCTCCTGCTTCTCCCTTTCCGTCCCCTTTACCCCAGTACTCCACAACTCAGGAAATAGCTTCACATTTATCCAGCCAGAATAAATACCAGAACTCACCTTAGACTTCTCCTGCCTCTCTACCCATCACCACCCAGTCACCAATCCCATGCATGCCACTTCTTTAATATCTTTCACATATCTACAATTTTCTCCGTCCCCATTACTACCTTCCCCATCCAAGAGAGCACCATCATCTTGTGACCTAACTATGGTAAGACCTGTATCCATAGTTGCCCCTCATTTTTTACTCTGCAACCAGCAGTAGGTTAAAACATCAATCCTAACACACTGCTCCCAGGCTTACAGTCCTTCAGTACTATTTATATTCTCTCTTTCTCCACTGTTGCATTGAAATAAAAATCAGAAAAGGAAGATATGTACTGATTTCAAATATTTTTTTAAATTTTTTATTGGTGCATTGTAGTCATCCATCTTAATGGGATAAAAGACTTGTGTAGACAGACATGCACACATCACCCAATTAGCCTTTACCAATCTCTACCCCATTCCCGCCCCGTCCCTCCTTCTCATGCTTGTTTAGTGATTGACCTTAATAGGTTTGTTTAAGTATATCAAGGGCTTTAGAGAGTTTCCCTCTTCCCCTCTCATCCCCTCAGTTCCTTTGCCTTATTTGCTCCTCTATAGTATCTCCTTCTTCATCTAGAGTTCCTCCTGTTACCCATTTCTCCCTAGCTTTCGCATATTAGGGAAAGCATCCAATTTTTTCTTTTTTTGTGACTGACTAATCTCAGCATAATGTCCTCCAGTTCCATCCATTTCTATGTAAATTATGTAATTGTGTTTTTATGGCTGAGTAAAATTCCATTGTGTACATATCCCACAGTTTTGTAATCCATTCATCTGTTGATGGGCATCTTGGCTGGTTCCATAGTTTGGCTATGATGAATTGTGCAGCTATGAACATAGATACACATGCATTAGTTTGGTACTTTGGTTTCCTTTCTTTTGGGTAGATACCCAGAAGTGGTATTGCTGGATCAAATGGTAGATTTGTTCCCATTCTTCTAAGGATTCTCCATACTGTTTTCCAAAGTGGTTGCACTAATTTGCAATCCCACCAACAATGTTTTAGAGTTCCCACTTCTCCACATCCTCTCTAGCATCTGTTGTTGTTTTTGTTTTGAATGACTGCAAATATTTCAGTTACTTTCTGTTAAAAAAAAACATAGAAGGAGTTATACTTATTTACTTATTATAGGAATTTGAGGTTAACTGAGTGACTATAAATTGGAATGATGAGAGTAATGGACGAGGAGATGATGGCACAGTAGCATAAGAATAAGTTAAGAAACCTTAATCCAAGGTCAAGAAGAACACTGATTAAAAAGTTACCCCAAAGTCCACACTGAAGTAGTAGGAAAGAGAATACTAGAAAACATATCACCGAGAAAGAAAGTGGAATAGATGGATTTTGAAATACATATAAACCTCTAGAGAGGTTTAAGGAAAAATCAATAATAGATATTCTTAAGAAAACAGTAAAATGATGTAGTTGTTAGTACGAGAAAGAACAATATTATACAAAAATGTCCATACATTTACTAAAACCGGCCTAGACAAAAGTATTACATTTTTGAAAAATAGAATTATATACTATTGAAACGTAAACTCTGAATAGTGACTTAGCCAGAAATTGTGTCTTTCCATAGTGTTAGGGTGCAGAGGTAGCCATGACTGACTAACTTCTTATTTACCATACTTGCAAATAAATATATAAGATCCAAAACTATAAAAATAAGATAAAATTTGTGTATAATATATTATATAGCATGCTTAAAATATGAAGGTAAATTTGGAACAGAAAACTAAAATCAATGTTAAATGCTTGCCTCTAAAAAAATTTGGTTACAGAGAAGTAAAGTAAGAGGACTTTAGGGTTTTTTTAAGTTTTTAAGCACAATTAAACTTTTTAAAATTATCATGTATTATTTTAAGGAAATCCAAATAAATTTTTTAAATAAAAGAAATGGTAAGATATTCTGCCAAAATAGTAACCAAATAAAGTAATACTAAAGCCGGCCTAGACAAAAGTATCATCCAAATAATGGAAGTTAAAGGAACAAGTATCTGGAGTTTATCATGATTTTGTACCTGTGTTCTTCTAAGAACATTAATTTAGAATGTAGATGGTGAAAGTTTACAGAATTATACAAAGAAATAAAAACCCACCAGCAATCTGAAAGAGGAAAAGGTCAGAGAAATGCATGCCCTTAGCTTATGACACAGTAATTTCACTCCTGGGTATTTACCCGTGGGAAGTGGTTTATACATGATTATTCATAGCTTATTTACTAATGTTAATTTTTTCCAAAGGCTGGAAAAGATAATGCCATCCATCAACATGTAAATGGAAAAACAAAGTATAGAATATTCTTAAGTATAAAGCTATTAACCAAAAAGAAGAAGAAATAAAGTGATAACTCCTGACCTCTGAATTTTAAAAAAGCCAAACACAAAGGCACACATAGTGTGTGTTTCTTTTATTTAAGGTTTTAAGGTTATAGCATGAGCAAACTAATCTATAATAATAGAAACCACATCAATGGTTTCCCAGAAATATGGTAGAGGTGGGGAAAGAGGGCATTGATAGCAAAGGGCTCAAGGGAATTTGGGGGAGGGGCAGAAATGCTGTCTGATTTTATTGATGGTTGCACACTAGCCAGGTATGGGGGTGCAGGCTTATAATCCCAGTACTTGGGAAGCTGAGACAGGAGGATCACAGGTTCTCAGCCAGCCTCAGCTAGTGAGGCCGTCTGCAACTTAGTGAAACCATATTTCAAGGGGATGTAGCTCAGAGGTAGAATTCCCCTGGATTCAATCCTCAGTACTGCAAAGAAAAAATTAAAAAAAGATAGTTACACACTTATCTAGATCCACTGAGCGATAGTATGACATTTAATTGTATGTACCAGCTTGATTGGATCACAGGATGCCCCTATCACTGGTTAAACATTATTTCTGGGTGTGTCTGTGGACAGAATTTCTAGAAGACATTGGTATTTGAATGGGTATGCTGAATTAAAAGGATTGTGTTCTGCAATGTGGATCGCATCGTCCTGTCTGCTGAGGGCCTTAATAGAGCAAAAACATAGAGAAGGGGGATATTCCTTTTCCCACACTGAGCTGGAACAATGGTCTTCTCCTGTGCATAGTATTACTATTTCTTGGGCCTTCACACTGGACTGGCATCTGCACTACTGAATTTCAAGTTTGGGGGCATTTGAACTATATCACTGGACTTCTTGCATCTCTAGTTTATAGAGGACAGATAGTAAAATCCCCAGCCTCTGTAATCACATAAACCAATAACTTATACTAAATCATACATACACACACACACGCGCACACACACACACACACACACACACACACACACACGCATACACGCACACCTGATTGTATATAAGTTATAATTTAATAAATTTGGATTTTTATGTTCTAAAGAATGCACATGGAGTCTTCCAGCCTAGGACCTGGGAACCCATGTCATATTTGTTGGCAGTGAGAACTGTGACTTTATAGTGAGAGGCTACTTTTAGGTATCCAACAAGAAAGGTGTAAGTGCCAGTAGAAAGGGCAAAAACATTTCTCCCATGGAGATAGCCTCCAGGGAGTAGCAATGGCATAAAATATACCTCAGTGGTCAAAATAAAGGGAGAGAGTAGCTACCAATTAGTACATTTTACAGCAATGGCAAGAGAAATTTTTAATTAGCTTCTGATGCTATTGGTGGAGTTATATTTAATTATAATAATTAATATGATATAAACCTTTTATATATTTGGCCCTATTCTGCAGTTGACATATTCTGGAGAAAATGCATACCTGTCTTCTAAAAGAACCTGGAAAAACACACAAAAATAAGACTGTAGAGATTTAACTGCTCTTAATCTAAGTTCCTCATTTTAAAAATAAAAAATATTAATCTAGGTGATTTCCTAGGTCTTCTAGAATTTTACATTCTAAGGCATAGTTGCTTTCTGGAAAGACCATAGGAGGTAGTGACTCATATTTACAATAAGAAAAAATTAATATAACACCATTATTTCTTTGTGGAAAACTCAAGTAATTAATTATACCATTAAATAGTATGTGATTATTAATAATTTATAAAACAATAAATCATAAAATATTTCATTAAAGTAGATAGAAACAAGATAATTATACAAATATAGAAAACAAGTATGATTTCAATATACCAGCAATAGCTGGTTAGGAACTGTGATGTAATAAAAATAAAAAGGTTACATTTAAAATAAATGAAAAAATTAAACAGGAATAATCATAACAAATTTGCAGAGTTGCCACAGATATGAGCAAATCTTCCAGAGAGCTACAAAAGTTCTAAGTAAATAAAAAGTCTTACAATATCCCTGGGCAGAAAGTCAGAACTAGCTTAATATTACATTTAGTTTCAGATATCATCCTTCTCTTCTGTTCTTCCTTCATAGTCACAACTTTCAGTCATCAACACTTGTTGAATGCTATTTCCTTACTTCTCGTTTATTCTCCAGTTGATTACAATCTGTTTTGAGTCCTCAATAAGCCACCAAAACTATCCTTGTCAGTGTTCCTATCCCCATACTTCTTACTAAGGTCAATGACAACTTTGCAGTAATCGTTTTTTTTCTGATGTCTCAGAAGCATTTGACATTTGACAGTGTCTCGGCAGTGTTTATTCTTTAAAAAGAAATTCTTTCTTCTACTTGCGAGATACCACACTCTCTTCTTTTAATGCCCCCACACTTATGTGCTCTGTCTCATTTTGTGACTCCCAATCCATCCTCTGTTTTCACCTCAAATATTATTTTTTCTTAAACTTTCTGCCATGTTTACTCTGCAGAGCTGCATAAGAGGTTATGATCACTTGTATAAACTTAACACACAAATTTGTATCTCCAACTCATTTCACTCTTATCCAGACTCCAAACTAGTACAGCCAATTGTCTCTTGGATATGCAGTTTGCCAGGCAGGGACCACACACATCTCAAGCTACTGATATTTCAGGTGTTGTCCTACTTCATATCCACCTTCCTACTTTCCCTTTCAGTGAATGAAACAAACACATCTCGATGTCTCTGTGGTACTACTGCTATACCCTCCCTCCTTATTTTATATGCCCCATTGATCACCAGCTTCTGTTCATTTTACATTCTAAATATCTTCCATAGCCGGGCATGGTGGCACACGCTTTTAATCCCCGCGCTTGGGAGGCAGAGACAGGAGGATCGCGCTGGTTTGAGGCCAGCCGCACTTGCTTAAGAGACCCTGTTTCCAAATAAAAATATGAATGGGTCTGGGAGTGTAGCCCGGAGGTAGAAGGGCTTCCAGGAACCCCAGTACCACCAAAATAAATAAATAAATAAATAAATAAATAAATAAATAAAATCTTCCACATACATCACATTTGCCAGATCCATTCATATCTCTCCATTCTTGGTGCCCGGACCCTCACTCAAGTCAACATCCTTTTTTTTCTTTCTGATTCATTAGGAAAACTGATATCCCTGTCACATTTTTTTTTTTACCTCCGCTCCAACTAATCCTATATATAACAACAGTCAGGCTGATCTTTTCTATGAATCTGGTTAAATCACTTACTGACTTACACCCTTTCCATGATTCCCAGTGGTTCTCAGTAAATGTTATGTTCCTTAGCATGGTTGGGGCCACTTTGGATCTGGCCCCTGTCCAGAACCAACATGGACCACAGTGCAGCCACACAAAATTATTTTCAATTTCTCAAATGTATCAGGCTCTTTCTCTATTGACTGTTGGATTTTCTGAATGCATTTTAGTGCATTCACTAAATACATGGCTTAATGTCACTATATATGACAGGCAAAGAGTTAAAACAATTTTTATAGAGTTTCCTCAGATTTTTTTAAGAAAATGATTATCTATTTACAATGCTCTTCCTTGTTTGCTTGCCTAGCATACACTGCAGGATGAAATTTTGCTGGTACTTGTCTAGGAAGCTTCCTTGATTCCCAGCCTGGCACAGACCTTCATCATGGTCATGGCATTCCCCAGCACCTATGCTTTTCTTTTTGTCACTCACAGTTGACTGGGTTGTACGTCAACTATTCTCCTGAATTAGAACCTACAAATATGAAGACAAGAATGACCTCCCTTTGTTACATCACTATGCACCAATGGCAACTTCTGAAAATGGTAGGTGTTTAATAATCATGGAATGGAATCGTTTGATAATTGTACAGCTATAATATTTAAGGCCATAATGCTATACAAGAACAGACAAATCAGTGACATAGAATAGAAGCCCCAAACTGATATTTAGGAGGTAGAGAATTTCACAGAATTTAGTGAAAGCTTCCTTTCTCCCACTATGAGCAAATGAGAGAAGGGGAGGAGTTCTTACTTACTATTGATTAACTTTTGAGGAGAGGAGCAGAGAACAATTTTTAAAGTTAAAGTTTATGGGAAAATGCCTCAAGATGTCCTGATCCTGAAATCATGTAAATGTTTGTTAATTATAAATATTATGAGCTTATTTAAAAGACAAGTAGAAAATGGGAGGGGAGAATATGCTGTTGATAAATATGACAGGAAAAGGGTTAAAATACTCTTATAGGGTTTCCTCAGATTTTTAAGAAAATGATGATCCCAGAATAATGGGCCAAGGGCATAAAGACACATAAAGGAAGAAATACAAATTAATAATAATCAAAATAATGTGTTCAACTTCCATCATAATCACAGAAATTCAAATTTTAAAATGAGTTGACACATTTAACCTTTACATTAGTGAAGATTATCAATGATAAGAATTCTAGGCATGCGAGAAAGCAGTGAGGCATCATTAGGGTAGTAGGAAAATTGCTACAACTTTTATTAAGCAGTTTGCAGTGTGTTTCAAGTGTTCTTAAGCCTCCTAAAATCTAGAATTCCTTGGCTTTTGAAGAATCAAGCTTAAGGAGATAATCCAAAAAGGAAATATATGAATATTAATCACAATGTAATTTTAAACCTAGTAAAACAGAAAATATAAAAAAAAACCCAGTTAAATTCTAGCATATCTAGAAAGTAAAGTGTTTGTAGCCATAGGTAGGTAGGTAGGAAGATCAGATAGATAGATGATAGATTAGATAGATAGATAGAAACAAAGTGGCATAGAAGGTATATTACCTTTGTAAAATTAAATATACAGAAATAACACAAAAAGAATAGAGAGATGATAGATAGATAGAAGCAAAGTGGCATAGAAGGTATATTACCTTTGTAAAATTAAATATACGTAAATAATGCAAAAAGAAGCTATAAGAAATAAATATGTTAGATGTGCTTCACTGTAGACCAAGAGATTATTAGAGACTATAATTTTCTTTTTTATATGTTTTAGTATTTGTACATTTCTATAATAGTACTACTTTTATAATACATCAAGTCAAAATAATGAAAATTGATCATGAAAGACTCTGGTAAAGCTAACTTGACATTATAGAAACATAAGTTGGAGTGGGTATCAGTTTTTGAACTGAAAAGACATTTGAGGTATGAATTTGATTGAATCCTGGAGACCAGGAACATGTCTAAGAGTGCCTTACATGTTGTTGGCACAGCCAGGGCTGGAAAATGCTGAAGATGGATGAAGTGGGTATCCAAAACCCTAGTGCAGGGCCTGGAGATCCCAGGCAATGGTAAAGAGAGCACTGGAGAACAACACAGAGCCCAGTAGTCCTGGAACCCAGACCCATGGATGGAGATACTACAGGTTATAAGCCAGTAGACTTGGGGAACACCAGCTTCCAACATTCTGTAGAACTCAAACTTGAGGTACAGCCTCTAGGCAGTTCTGTAATATGCCCATTTCAATGTGAAAACACGTGATTCCAGAAAATCCCTTAAAAGTGATAATAACCAACTATGGAAATAGACATAGAAGAGAGCCTGGAGAAGAGGGACTTCCGAGGAGCCCGAGAGGGAAGAGAGAGTGGAAGAACCAAAAAGACCTTCACATGCTAGGGAAGCTGGGGCAACCAATGGCCTCCACCCAGACCTCTGTATTCCTGCCTAGATACCTGAGGGAGAGAGCCGTCAAGCACAGATAGTGTATTTGTTAGAGCTCAGCTCAGCACACGTAACAGAAATCCCAATATCATGATTTAAATAATTTTGGATTTTTTCTACAGTAGGAGCCGCGAAGCAAGCAGACCAGGGCTGATTGGCTTTCCAAGGTGTGAGGGATTCAGAAGTGAACTCCATTCTCAACACCTGCAACCTCAGGCTGTGGGTCAGCTGCAGCCATCTTGTCTCCATGCTGGTCAGCATGCAGGAGGCGAAGGGGCAAAGAATGGCAAAGGAGATTCCCAGTTGCTGCTAGCTGACACTCCTGCTTATAACTCACCAGCCAGAACTCAGTCACAGGATCACATCTGGTTTCAAGAGAAGCTGGGAAACCTAGTGTTCATTCTGGTAAGAGCAGGAGGGAAAGAGTGTCAAGAAGAGGAAACACTTTTTGCAAAGCCAAATAGTGAGATGGAATGTCACATGCTTGTGAAATAGCAAATACCGCCAGCCTGATGCGCCTTGCGAGTGCTGCAGGGTTAGCCTGAGATGCGCAGTTATCCCGTGGGCAATGGCGGCGGGTGAGGAGCCAAAGACGTGATGACTTACACTACTTATCTAGGCCTCTCACTTTCTGGATTTGGTGTCATTTCATCAGTTAACATTCTCATGGTGTGTTGATGGTTTGTTTTTTAAACTATCTACTGCTCCAAGTTTGTTCTCATCTCTAGAGAATTATTAAAATGACGCAAACATCTACAAGGACACAACTTCAGACAGATGGGTATACTTACCCTGAACTTAATAAGCATGCGTTTGTGAGGGTCAGCTAGCTACCCACAACCAAAGTAATCCAAGCCAATTCGCCTTGCCCAAATTGGTCATTTCTGTCCTCATTCTGCAATAGCACATCTGGGAATACAAATAAAGGAGGCACATGACATTCAAAGGTGAGACGATCGAAGAATCATTGCGGCATGCCAGATTATGATGTCTCGCAGAGACAGAAAAATAGCATTTTGTGGGAGGCATGATTGCTTCATTTCCAGTAAACTTGATGGGAAATATGGGAAACCTTTCCCTTTAGCCCTGTCCCTTAACCCTGATTCCAGAAAACAAACATGACGGCATTTATCTGGCCCTTGGGTGGGCCTCAAATATTTTGGACAAATGCCTTTGCCATTTGCTGCCCATAAATGTCTTAAGAAAAGTGTGGCCAGGGGAAGGAATTAGGTACCCAGGGTCAAATGTTCTTATGCATAAAATGTAGCATTAAGATAAATTTGTACTCACTGTAGAAGATATTTGGTAGCAAGAGTACATCTGTCTGTCTCCAAAGAAACTACTAGACAGGCTGCATCATGGTCATCTGTCTTGCAGGATTCAGGACGGAGCTCCTACAGCCAACACTACCTTTGGGGAAAGGCTTTGGCAGAGGAGGACACAGTTAAACATCTGGAATCCGTTCCCTGATACATAAAAACTGGCCCTCATATTGTTCACATTGCAGACATCTTTATGCCGCAGTTCAAGAAGCATCATCCCTGGAAAATAAAATTACTGCCACTCACTGTTGTGCTCCAGCATTTTTTATAGCATACGAGTTTGCTGCATTGTCTTGGAAATATCTTGTCTCTGGAAATAGCTGATCCAGCTTCAACGGCTAGAACGTAAATGAAAGCCCTGCCTACAACTTTACAGGTTTATTTTTGAGAACCGAAGCATGGGATCAAACCCCAACAACCCGAGAACCTCCTTGGGACAGTGTTTCTTATGAAGCTCCTGGCCATCCCTTGGTAACTACAGTGCAGAGGAAATAACTGAAAATCACTTTGTGTATGTGGTACTGGGCAGTTCTATCTCCAAGTTATACCCCAGCTCTATTCTATTTCATTATTTTTTTGTTAGTTTGAAAAAAAATTCTCACTAAGTTGCTAAGGGTCATACTAAGTTGATGAGGCTGACTTCAAAC